>NC_134571.1:173039694-174239694 GCF_050947875.1 Dermacentor variabilis
GAATTTACAAATACAAAGCTCCGCTTCGAAAACCATTGTATTTTGTTTGTCAGGATGTCTCGATTATAAAGCTTTCAGAGTAACTATGCTGCTCCTTAAATGGGTGTTGCACGACTCACTCGTTGCACTTTGTGAAAGAAACAGCCCGCGAATAGCCTACGCTGCTCTGAACATCTCAGCCAATTTTTGACGTATTGCGTGGCACTAGCAGTGCCGGCACCATAGCGACCTCTTATCACGCATTCTCTATTCAACATAAGCCTACTCCTGAGTCTCTTCAGGGTCGATATTGGCCAATAGCTGATGTCTGTCAAGAATAGTGTTTGGATCAGTGCGTTTTTTCCTCTGTTACTGCGCATATTTATTGACGCAGTTTATTAAACATGCTGAAGCAAGCGAAAGTGTGCCTTTCTACATTTAATAGGAATTACGTGTTTCCGGAAGAACAACTATCGTGATATTGCCGAGTATCGTCTGCTAATGGCCGGCTACGACCGCCCGCGTTGAGAGGAAACATTGATGCCATTGTTTCTATGTGTTGTAGCCTTCGGGTCTGGCTAATTTCCGTTAGTTTTGAAACACAAAGCTAGCTTCGAATCTCGCGAAACTTCAGAGAATGCTTTAGCTCGGGCTCAACTCCGACGCGGCCTATTCAAATACATGTAAAACGCAGAAACGCTCTTCTGAGAGAACCCCCGAACCGATAATAATTAAATTTTGTGCATTTGAGAGAGAAAGTTATGTTCTATTGACTGCTGGCAGCGGAATTTGGATTTTGGGCTTGAATTTTTTTAAAGGAATTTTCCAAAATTTGGTAGTACGAAAAAATATAGAAGCACGAAGTTTACAAATTAATAGCTCCGGATCAGGACCGCATATCGCCGTCCTGTAAACGGCAACCATTAGACCACTGAAAGTGGAAAAATTCAGTATGTCACTTTAAACCTTACGTGAATTCGTTACGTTCTGTACAAGGGTTGTGCAAAAGTTGTATTTCCATATTACTAAATTTCTTGAGATTCATCTGCAACACATCAATTTTGTCCGCTTTATTAGATGCAATTCTATTATTATTAGATGCAATGCACAGAACGGTCATATCATTTTCTTTGCTGAGTTAAGTATTTTTAAAGGTGATAGTTTACTTTTCTAAAAACTTACAATTCTTGCCAATTTTAATAAAGAATTGACGGCCTAGAGATTTCAAAGGAACAGTCACTAGATTTTAAGTTTTCCTTCTAAATTCAACACACCTCGTCAAATTTTGTGCAGTGGTTGCCAGAAAAACAAAGTTTGCTTTTACATGCATTTATATAGGAGCATCGAAGCTAAAGCTTCCTCTTCAGGTGAGGCTTGCGGCAGCATTGCCATTTCGTGCTCAGTTTCGCGGCCCCTGACTTGGCGCCTTGGAGGACTTCTCATTGAGCTACTGTGCAAATGCTCAATTTGGATGTTGCTACTATGCGTTGGTCAAGCTGGTGCAGGACAAAGCTCATCTGTAGCACATAGAACGGCTACACTGGAGCACCTGAGGGCACACCAGCGTGATCGCGCATGAATTCGCGCACGTAGTCAGCCAGTACAGTCGCAGGTAGCCGCGTCTGCAGCGTAGTGGAAGTGTCGTGGCTTCCGCGGGGGGCCGTCACTTCCTCGCTCGCTGAGCACCTGCAGCTCACTGTGGACAACAACGCTCCCTGTTGATATCTGGGTGTCGTGACTCAAGGCCCGAGCGCCAACACCTGACAAACAGGCCCTCCGCTTCCGGATTGGCACGTCTAGAGTGTACTAGAATAAGTTTGAGTGGGACCTGCGGCTGGAACAGCACGTGCTTCGCAGTGAGGCGCCCGATCCCGAAAAATACTCTTGCGGCGCTGCAGTCGAAGTGGATTTGGCCGCATCAAGGACGAACCGTTAAAAACTGCTGGCAATCCTGCTCGGTGGTGTCGTTCCTATTGCTTCGCGCGCTGCCGTTTGTGACCAGACCACTAAAATGGCGTTCCTAATTTCTTACGACATGTATTTATGTCTTGTGAAGAAATTACTTTCTCTTCTTTTAAGGCCACGCAGTCTTTGAGCGTAAATTTCAGCCGCAGTGTCAGCTTTCATTCTGCTGTTATTTTAGTTACCTCGGAGGAGGAGGAGGAATAAACTTTATTTGTGCGCAGCAGATTTGAGACTTAGGCCTCTACCTAAATGACGGCCTCTACCCTTGGGCCCTGGCGGCATCTTCGGCCTGCTGGATTGCCTTGAGTTGGTCTTCCGGTGCACAGCTGAGCAACGCGTTCTCCCGCTGGTCTCTGGTCTTAATTATTTTATTATGCATGAGTGTACGAGGACAAGCCCAAACCATATGTTGTATGTCCGCCCTTTCTTCACAGAATCTACATCTATCCGTGTAAAGGTAGTAGCGGTGGTAGGCCACCGGGTTCGGATATGTATCTGTTTGTAAGAGGCGCCATGCCGTCGCTTGCCGTCTATTTAACGAGGAGTGTGCCGGGGGGCAATGGGCCCTTCCCAATTTATAGTGTTTGGTGATCTCGTTAAAGCTGGTCATCCGGTCTCTCTCCGTTCCCAGTATTTTTTGTGTGTCACCTGCTCGGCCTGTCAGGTCTCGAGCCAGGTTGTGCGCTATTTCGTTCCCGGGAAGGGAGGAGTGTGCGGGTGCCCATATAATGTGAATGTCGCGATCTTCAGGAAAGTTGTTTAAAATTCTCAGTGCTTCCGGCGAGATTCTCCCGTTTGCATAGTTCTTGACGGCTGTCTCGCAGTCGCTTATTACGATGTTAGCTTCCGTGGAGGCTATTGCCAGTGCTAAGGCAGCTTCCTCCGCCACCTCTGCCTTCCATGATTTTACCGTCCCACTAACTCTGCAGTCACCCTCTAGACTCGTAGCAACTGTCGACATACTCTGTCCATTTGCGTACTCCGCCGCGTCCACATAGACCACGTCCCTGACACTACGGAATCTTTTGTGGAGAGCTCTCGCTCGTGCGTTTCTTCGATCTTGGTGAAACTCCGGGTGCATGTTTCTGGGGATTGGGGGTATTGATAGATGATCCCTTATTTTCCTTGGGATGTCTCTCCGCACTCCATGCTGTGCTTTGTAGGTTATTCCGATGTCATCTAAGATGTGTCTCCCCGTCAAACTCTGTGTAAGCCTTTCATACTGCGCTACTCTCTGGGCCTCAATAAGTTCGTCTAATGTGTTGTGCACGCCGAGCGCCAAGAATTTCTCGTTTGACGCATTTGCCGGAAGTCCCAAGGTTTGCTTATACGCCCTTCTAATAATGCAGTCTATCTTGGCTTTCTCCGCAGCATAGAGCTTGAGGTCAGAAACCACATATACAATACGACTGATTACGAATGTTTCTATTAATCGGATGAGATTGTGCTCTTTCATGCCATAGTGCCTGTTGGATATCCGCTTTATTAGTCTGATTGTTTGTTGAACACTATTGTCAAGTAGGCGAATGGTTTCTCCGTTATGGTCGTTTTCGGATATGCCGAGTCCCAGTATTCTCAGGCCCTCCACTATCGGTATCGTGGTGCCTTCTACTGTGACCACAATGCCCGGTCTTTCCCTAATGCTTTTTCGACCCCAGCATGCGGGCCTATAGAGCAGAAGTTCTAATTTTTGCGAGGAGCATCTCAGTTCCTTGTCTTTGATGTAGTCTTCCACCGTGTTTACTGCTTTTCCACATGCCCATCGCTTCCACCCGCCACCCAAAGGGTGATGTCATCCGCGTAGAGGCTGTGTCCGAGTCCTTCTATCTTTTCGAGTCTCGCAGGAAGGCCGATCATTGTCACGTTGAATAGAAAGGGAGATAGGACTGAACCCTGCGGGGTACCCCTGTTACCTAGCTTGAGCGCGTCCGATTTGGATTCTCCAATTGAAATCTTTGCGGTACGATCTGTCAGGAAGTCTTTGATGTACGCGTATGTTTTACGTCCTAGATCCAGCTTTTGGAGATTTTGTAGTATGGCCTTTCACGTGACGGTGTCAAAGGCCTTAGTTAGATCGAGACCTAGTATTGCCTTAGTGTCAAGACTTTTCTCACCCGCATCTATGATCTGATGCTTTAGTTTGAGCATATTATCCTGCGTCGATAACATTGGTCGAAATCCAACCATGGTATGTGGGTAAAGTCCTCCATCATCCATGTATCTCGTGAGTCGTGTCAGAACCACATGTTCCATGAGTTTACCGACGCAGGATGTCAGTGATATGGGCCTTAAGTTCGTCAGTTGTGGTTTCTTTCCAAGCTTTGGTATAAAAATGATTTGGGCTGATTTCCACTGACTTGAAATGCTGCCTTGCTCCCAGCAGTTATTTATGTAGGCCGTGAGAGCTCGGATGGATACATCGTCGAGGTTTCTGGGTGTTTTGTTGCTTATCCCATCAGGTCCTGGTGCAGATTTCGAGTTGAGCCTGGTAAGTTCACATCTGACTTCTGCCTCCGTAATAGGGGTATCAAGATCAGGATTCTCGTTACCTAGGTAATCCAGAAGTAGTTCTCCATCCGCATCTCCAACGTACATCTTTTGGAGCTCTCGAAAGAGCTCTTCTTCTGTACCGTTGTAGCTGTGTATAACCTTCTGTAGATTGTGTCTTTGTATGGTTTTTGTACTTCCGGGGTCGAAGAGGCATCGGAGAATGTTCCAGTTCTTGGACATTCCTATCTGCCTTTCCATCAAGTCGCACGTGGCTTCCCACTTCTGTTGGATTAACCTATTTGCATATATCTCGATTTCCTTGTTTAATTTCACAATTCTCTTCCTTAAATTCCGATTATGTTTTGCTTTCTCTATCTTTTCAGCATGCTACATTTCGCTTCCCACATGTGCAATAATCTGCTATCCATCTCCTCTATACCTGCCTCCTCTGGAACAGTTTTGGTAGCTCGTTTAATGTTTTCTTGCAGTTTCTCTGCCCATTTCTCAATGTCCGTTATAGTGTCTTCCGCATCATCCTGTCGGATTTTGCGGAAAGAGTCCCATTCTCTAGCTTCAGTTCTCTCCCGCTCTTTTTCCTTGGGCCTGCTTGCACCGTTGTGACGACGATGTAGTGGTCACTACCTAAGCTTTCCTGCATGTTTGTCCATTGAGAAACTGCTACATTCTTCGTAAATGTGAGATCTGGTGTCGTGCCGTTGGTTACGCTGTTTCCTATTCTGGTTGGTGCCTGAGGGTTAGCTATGAGCGTTAGTCCTTCGTGCTGAGCGTCTGCCCATAGGCTTCGGCCCTTAATGTTCTCTATGCTGTATCCTCAAGCCGCGTGTGGCGCGTTGAAATCGCCGACATCGACTAGTGCCTGCTTTTGCGCTACGCTCAACACTTTGCGGAAGAGTGGGCCGAATTTGGGCTTGTGCCGGGGTGGACTATATATGTTCAGAATAAATAGACTTCCCTCTTCTTTACGGGAGGGGATTATTTCAATCAGGACGTGGTCTATGCCGCGCACACCGGTATCGTGCTCGACAGCCGAGAGGTTTCTGTGTATCAGCGTCGTGACGGTTGCCTTCTTGCCGGAAGCACTGTACGATTTATACCCCGATAATTTTGCGATCCCCCCCCGGTTTCCTGCAGGGCGATGAAATCTGGCGCCTCCTTACTTGTTACGAACTGCTGCAGGTTTCTTCGCTTGCGGCGATACCTGCGGCATTTCCATTGCCAGATCGCGTATTGGTTACACGGCGCCATGTTGATTTATCTGTTCTTCCCCGGTGGTCTTGCTATTTTCTACCGCATTCGGCCTGCTATACGGTTTGCTTTTAACCGGTCCTCCGCCTGCCGGCCTAATATCCTTTGTGTGCTTTCTAGTGCCGCTACTCTATTCTCTAATCCATCGAATCGTTGTTTAATCCCTACATACACGTTTGTGATTTGTTGCTGCAACCCATCGAACATTCCTTTAAACGTTCCCATAACCTCGCTGATTGCAAATACACTCTTTTCTTCAGCCGTTTCTTGCGCCTTCCTTTTGTGTGGTGGTGCTTCTCCGTTCGCTTGCGTGGGAACGGGCATTGGAGCACGACAAAGCGTCGACGTCGCACTGGCGGAGGGTGCGTTGCCATTCTTTTGTTGCTGAAGCTTCGCGTTTTCTGCCCTAAGCTGCTTGATCTCATCTTTAAGCGTTGCATTCTCTCGGGTAATCTGTTCTATCATGTTTCTAATCTGAGTCATTTCCTGTTCTAGGGCGGACCCTTTTTCTTTAGGCGATCGAGTAGTAGTGCCGGAGACCGCGCTTGCCCAGCTCACCTGTGCTTTGTTCCCGTCTCCCCCTCGATTAGTTCTCGAACCGGACCTCAACCTTGATCTCGTCCACGATCTGGTCCTGGACCTGGACCTGGAGCGTTCGCGACCGGCTTCCCCTGGCAGTCTCGGGAAGGAACCGGAGCGGTGTCTTCCATAGTTTTTCCTGCTTGTTTCTTCTCTGTCGGTTGAGGGCTGCTTGCTCGCTACAGTCTTATGATTATTGTTGTTGCTCCCTCTGTTTTCTTTGTAGTTTTGGTGGTATTTCTCTTCCTCTTCGGCCTCTTTTTCTTCCCTCCTCCGTCGCACCCAGCGGCGTCTCCTGACCAGGTACCGTATCTTGTATCTTGCTTGGCACTTCTTGTCTCCCGTGAGGTGGTCTTTACCGCACAGTTGGCACTCCGCGTCGCAGTTGTGATCCTGCGGAGGATTCTTGCACCCACACCCCCGGCAAATCTTGTCTTCAGGGTTGGGGCACACGTCAGCCCTGTGCCCTGTTCTTCCGCATCCATGGCATGTGTCGATGTGTTTTTATACGAGGAGCACTGGATTAGCATCGCTCCATACCTCACATATCTTGGGAAGTGAAAACCTTCAAATAAAATGATCACGTTGTCTGTGTTACCCATTCTCTTGGCGTGCAAGACTCCAGGATTGCGTGGCGTGACCAGACTGGTCACTATGTCCTCCGGACTCTCCTCCTGGGATATTCCTCTGATGAGACCCTTGGATGTATTATCAGGAGCTGCTCTGTAAGCACTTGCTTCAAATTCTTGTTCTCCAAGGCGTAGCTCATTGATAGCCCCATATTTTCTGGCCCGGTCCTCGGAAGGCGTGCTGAGCACCACTATATTTTGTTTGCTGTTTATGCGTATGCTGTCTTCCTCCGCTGTCTCTCGGCCGACCCCGGCAGCGTTGCGCAGACCGTAGTAAATGCGATCCAGCTTGTAGTCTGATACCTTAAGTCCGCCACCTGGACGCACGATAACCCTGTAGTCTTCTTTTGGCAGGTTAGGCAGCCTACTTGCTTTGATTTGTCGCACCTTGCGTTCGCTCTTCCATTTGTTTCTATTTTTTGCTTCCCCGACGAAGGTTCTTCAATGCTGCTCATGTCCCGCCAATCCGGCCCCACCACTGCATCACTTCTTTGTGCCTCTTCTGACTTTGCATCAACCTGATTCTTTTCCGCATTCCTCCGGTTGCATTTCTTCGCCTTCCACGCTCACGACTTCAATTATGGAGCAGGGCCTGGGTATCTCCGTCGGTAGGCCGAGCTCTCTCAGCCACCGCTGCAGCGGAGCCGTTCGAGGTGTCGAGGCGTTCTAGTTAGGTGTAATCTCCCGCCACGCGTAGCGAGAGGAAGGAACAATTGACGGCCGAAAAACGGGCCCACCTGGTAGAGAATGGTGTCCTTGGACTCCTTGGCACCTGTTCTTTTGAAGATCAATGGATTTCTCCACAAAAGGCGATTTTCCGCTGAGAATCATAAGAAAATGCGGAGCTGACGGGATGTGCATCCGCACTCCACGGCTTCTTCTTCTTCCCTTACGGGAGAGGCGGATTTTTAAGAGCGTGATATAAGAATGTATGTGCATACCTATCGTAAGGATGACCAGCGATCAGGATAATAAATTTGTTGGTACCTTTGTCCAAGGTTCTGTCACCTCTGCTTTTTGTGTTAAACTGATCACTGGTCATCCACATATACAGAGGGGAATGGTTCATGACTTTTAATAATAATAATGTTAATCGCCATATTTATCACCATCAAAATGGCTCAAATTGACTTTTATGGTTTACCATCATCAGCTTTGTCACAACCTTAGGCAGCGCTATCTTCGAGATCGGTCCAACAAAAAGGCTGCAAAGAGATTTTAGAAATACAGGTACCCGATACGGATAAGTAAGGTTAACTCACCGAAGTAGGCATTTGAGAGTTTTGGTATATCATTTAAAGATGGTGTGGTTTGCGGCACCGAGCAGGGCACGTCACGACAGGGATTTTAGTAGACGGGAGTGCGCACGTACATGAACCTAAGTAAACCTGCTGCGCCATATCGAAGATATCCCATGTAAAATTACAACCCACTGTCCAAACTCCGCGAAAACGAAGATTCCCGCGCTGTCCCGAGTATAATACGAGATCAATGCGCAAGTCCCTCCCCCCTACTTACACTTAAGCTTGAAACAATAGAATGCATGCGTACTCTGCGCTGGCCTACGTATCAAGTACAGTTTGTGTTCTGTTCTGCACATGAGCAGTACGCAGAACGTCGCGCTCTTAGGTATGCAACGCCGTTGAGCACGCAATATGCGAATATTAAATTGTCAATTTTTTTCAAAGGTAGCGCCCACATCTCTAGCGGACAATGAAGAGAAGTGACGAAATGAAATACGCGGTAGCGGGTTTCTACAAGTTTACCCACTATGTCTTATGCCAATAAAAACAAAATTGCGGGAATTGACGTGCTAAAATCACGATATGATTATAAGGCATGCGTTAGAGGCCGATTCCGGATTAATTTTGACCAGCTGGGATTCTTCAATATGCCCCCAATATAGGATACGCGGGTGCTTTTGCATCATGCCCTCACCTAAGCGCAAGCGTCATGCCTGGCACTTATTATCCGGGACATCGCGCTTAGCAGAGCCACGCTGAAGTCGCTAGGCCAACATGGCAGCTATGCTTTCTGATGCAGCATGTTTTATTGCTCAAAAACTGTGTGGCTTTCCCTGCAGCTTCTGCGACGGTGGCTGAGGGAAGGGTTGGTCAACGAAATTAGCAGCCCGTCTAGCGACGTAGTGCGCCGTTTTAACTTACTGACTAACAGTGAGCGGGATCTGCATATCTTTGTTTTTATTTTTTGTTGCGATTCGAACTATAGGGCACGCCAGGTAAACTTTCGCCGGCCCCGTGATGTCGACATAAAGTCAAAATGCGACAAGATCCCATCTCGCTCCGTGCGCCAAACGATGTGGGTGCGAGGGGAAGTGTGCGAGGGTTAGCTCAGAAGGACCGTGGCTTGACGCACAATCAACGATAGAGGTCACGGGATCAATCTGATGCAAGCTGGGGTTGGCCAACAATAACGTTATAGAGTGCGCGCTAGGGATGTCAGGTGGGTGCTCGACTGCTTCACTATCTCAGTTGTGGCTGCGCGAGGCTTTCGACACAACTGAGAACATACACAGGCCTTGCGCCATACATCTTTGACTTAATCTGCGGCGGTTGTAAAGGGGAGACCAGTGCGTAGTAATGGTGCCCTCATGTTATATCTTCCCGTGCGCCAAGTATTGGAAGTTGTCTCAAATCAAATTTCTGAGAAGTTTTGAAGCACGAGGCCGTAGGCTATGTTTGCCGGCCTTTGCTTAAGTATTTCACCACGCCGGGGTTCGGGTATCGAGTGTTCGCGGTCATCCAGTCAGGTCGTTTCATGTTTCCATGTGCGCGCATGGAAGCGGGTTTGGTAAGTTCTTTAGCAAACGAATGTTTGCTAAACAGTTATTAAGCCCCAGCAGTTGGTGAACACCGTGAAGACTTATCAGAGAAAAGCACACAAGTCGCGCTTGAACTCGTACTGAGCTTAGCCAAGAATGATATGTAATAGTGACAGAACGGGTTGCTCGGATACAACAAAGGACAACGGGCCAGTTTCACGACAGTGATGTGAACGAATCGGCTTGCGACAATTCGGTTGTTTGCAATGTACAAATGGCGGACAAAGCGCTTGCGTCACAGCTTACAACTTGGCATGTGGCACCGAAAAACAGGCATATGGCTTGGGTGTGTGAGAGTTGAACCGGCAGCCGGCATCTGGAACAAACAAGTGGCCAGGTCGAATCCCCATTCATCAATCTTCATCGGAGAAATAATTATGCATTAAAGACAGGAAAGGACAATCGTTGAGACAACTTTTATTTTGTCAGTATTGATGTAAAGAAAATGTAACACGTTTTGCACAATTAATCGACAATGTGGCGCGGAAGATGGAGTCACTGTTAAGTGCCGCATGCGTTTTGCCGCGATGTGGGGGTTCGGCGCCCACCTTCGGCAAATTAAGTTGTCTTTTCGTCCAATTTCACATTTATTTTTCACATTTCAATTAAGCTCAACAATTAGTTGCGGTTTGCTTTCTCCAGCTATATTTCATTTACCTTCGCGTGTTGCGAGTAAAAAAAATGGAACGCTTCGATCCCCCTTATTCTCACTTATACGCTGTGTACAACAATGAACTCACTTTTTCTGTCTAATCGAAGCAGAGAGAAAAATAAATGTCAGGCACAGATCGACGGCCTAAAATTTATTTGTACTAGTACTCAATGAATAAAAATGAGGTGTCCCAAAAGAACGTTGCGCTCTTCAGTGAACATTTTCAGTCTGTAGGTCGGTGGCCTGCGGGCTTTATAGTTAGGCCTTGTGCGGCATGCAAGCTCCAAATGACTAAATAAAGAGAAAGAAGGCTGGTGCAGCCAATGCATGTTTGAATGCATGAAATTCTTTTGGAAACAGAAGTGCCGATAAAAATGTTTAGGGGCACGACTTCATTTCTTAGATTCTTTGTATGTGCCTTTTGTCTCAACGTCAGCATTTCTTTTTTTACGGCATTGTTACCAATTATTTTGACGGCCTATGTTTATGAGCATCTTAGTCAGTCGTACAGTCATTATCTCTGAATTCTTAAAGAAGGTTGTTTATATGATGAAATTATACTGGCATGTCTTATAAAGCGAGCCTCTTCTATTCAACACGGGAGCGACGAAAACGAAGTTGCCAATTTATGCGTATAAGAGTCGTTTGATAAAAGAGCGTCTGAAATGAGGCTTCGGCTTACTTCGGCAAATAAAGGCGTATTTTACCGCGTCCTCCTCATTGCTTGATAATTGTGAAATCATCACTTTTACACACACAAAGCTGAAGAAGGTAAGGTACTCTTAAAGGTAATGGGACACAGAGCCCTACTGTCCACTAATTCTTTCTAAGTTTCAGTATACCTAGAAATAACTATGTCCATTCCGAACAATATTTAGCGTGCAGGTCCCCTTGAGAACTCAGCTTTACTTCAACGTGCCATCTTTCACAGAACACACACACAGTCATGTAAAAATGTGACCATTCTCCGAAATGCACATCCTCTTAGATCATGTTGTTCTAGGCGTTATCAATGTGATTGATGATAAGACCTCTCATAGAAACCACTCTCATAGAAACGGACACACTTCGTTCCCACGCGTATTACAACCGCGACGGCAAGGAATCCTAAATAGTAAATAAATTCATGCATATCTCAAGTCTGGTTATCATACACCGGGTACTGAAAGCGTACGTTATTATTTGATGCTTTGCACAGGCCTTGAACACTACCCAAAATATTTGGTTGAAGCAGCGAAGCTATCACCATGACAACCATACGTGTGTATATGTGTCAAAGGTGTTCTTGAACGAGAAAAATTTTAATAGATCTTAGCCAATAGTTGAATTTAACACGTGAGTGATACTTTTTGGTGAGGGAATTAACGCCGAAATCAACCTGAAGCCAGGAGAACTTCTGAACACAATGTGTTGCAAGGCTTTTCGGTACAGCTCTGGATTTGAGTAGAGTAGAGCAGGAAAGCAAATCTACGTACTTGTAGTGTTCTTCGTCTGATGCATGACCGCAAAAGTGACCAGCAGTCCGTGACGGAAAATGTGAACCGTGTCTTATAAGCTATACAGCTACAGAAAGAGCAGCCCATCTGCCAGAACTATCACGTGACATCCATCATATAAGTTCCTTCAGCGCGGAGAAGTCGAAGGCAAAAAATAGGCAGGTTGATAGCTCGGACAGCGCCTCTTCAAACTCCGAAGGCTAGTTTATTGATAAGAATATGCCACCAAATGCGAAAAGCGGCACACTGGCGGCAAAATTACAAAATGCGGATTATTTGAGTGGTGTCATGGGCTAGCCGTAAGAGATTCGATTATTCAAGAAGTTCGTAATTCTTATAACCAACGAAAGCATTAATCCTCCTTCCCATAATTCAACAAGAGTGTAAAAATTTTATACATTGTGTTGAATTTCAAATAGATGCGTAGTTGTTTCATCGAACACTTTTATAATCTGCCTTATTAGTCCTTATAATGCCGCGAACTGCACGCTCAGATCCTGAAGAAGTGCAACAACGATCCACGGGAACGATAAGTGGATTCCTGCGTAGGTTTCAAATGATAGGTACCCTGTCTTTCTCAGTAATGAATGGCGGCCAAACATTTAGTTCAGACGGTCTCACACCGATCTGTCAGGTTAAAAACAGTGGGATTTCTTTCCTTCGTGCCACTCTGCGAGTCATAAAAAGAATTGGATTGGCGCAATCCCACCAGTCGGCGGAATAAAATTGTGAAGAACAGACAAGTGCTTTTATGAAAACAGAAAAAGAAAGCGCGAAATTAGAGCTAGATAAGTCCGACCTGAAGGCAGGCATCAGTTGACTGGTATCAGCGTCAGCGCTTACATTCTATATATCAAACATCATGCAGGCTACCTCTCTAAATGGAGACGGGTTACGGGTATAATGATACAGCGGGAATGTAACTTCGCATAATCGGTGGTGGTTGGTCAACATCTCGCTCCAGCGTCATAGAAGAGACAGTACAGCATTCGCAACTGAGTGCGTGACATTAATTTGTTGTTTCAAAACTACATACAGAGAAACTTGCAATTAACATACACTGGGAATACTCAATTTCACTCTAAAGAATACTACGATGCAGACTGTGACTGAGTGAAGAAACGCCCCTAAGGGTTCTCAAGTGTTCCAACTACGTTTCGGTGAACGTCCTCGAACTATTATACATAGGAAAAGACCCGGACTGCACGAAGTTACTCAAGGCACTTTCATTTCTATACTGAAAACAGCGTCGGGCCAAAGGTCTTATAGCACGTCAAGAGATCACGAGATTAAAGAAGGGGTCCATTTACCCTCTGAAATTACACACTGGGTTTCGGAGAACAACATCTTAGAAGGTTCCAGATAAATTCTTACCACCTGGGTTTAATCTTTCACCAAAAGCACGGTACGCGAGCGTTTTTCTTTGGACCCCATGAGAAAATTGCGGCCATGACGGGAGGGATCACACGCGCGACCTCGTGTTTAGCGGGCGCAACGCCATTGAGCAGTCAAGCTCAAGTTTCCACGCGCCAGACCCGAGCCTATTGCTTCCTTAGTGAGAAGACGCCGTCGGAGCGAATGCTCTAATTGCAGTACCATGTACTCCTAATAACTCGGGTATTTTACGTGATCTTTTCCATTAGTTAGTCAGTCTGTGACGCGGCCGCGTTTCGCTGGCAATTCACAGTTGTGTCTCTTTAGCATTAGGCTTTTACTAGTTTGGTCTGATGTCATCCGCAATTTGCATGTCTCTATATTACCAGAATGTTAGCGTCGCCAAGGATAACTGCTCCCTGTGTTATATATGACGTGATTTTCCCGTGCTATATGAAAGTAAGCGTTATTCAACTACGCCACAAATGCAACTCATGAGTACGTGTAGTACTTAACGTCTGCTGTATTACCACTCGCAACGACGTAAATTTCAGTCTACCGAATTTTCGGTAATGAAGCTGGCCAGTAGAGGTGCTTAGATGTAGTGAGATGTGATGCTACTATGTGCAACGCAAAAAACACCATGCTTGTGTTTTGGATGCAGAAGAGCACAAAAGATAAGAGGGATCGTTCGTATAAAGTTCCCTTTACCATTAAATTATTTGCGCTGAGCACACTGGCAAACGTATTATTTGTACGAACAGGGGGAAAGGTCCTTAGATTGGCAGGTCTAAGTTTCTAAGTTTCAGAAAGCTAACGTATCTTTGTCGCAGGTGGCCTTGTCACTCTTGCCAAGTTCGTTTTAGTAGGTAAATATTATTACGTCACCTAGTGTCGTTGTCGATGGTGGCTGTTTGTAAAGGAAGAGACTGCGAAGAAAAGGAGCACTTCCATTTCGTTCTTCTAGGTATCGTGTTGGGAAGGATGGATTTGGAAGGCGAGGGTGGCGAGAGCATGGGACGTTGGGAAGAGGCAGTAAAACAAATGTAAATATTGAAAGGGGGGAAATGGACAGGTGGCGTAGATGGGATGGGGCTGGTATAAAGAATCGGTCACAATACCATAGGTGTAAGCGGCGTGACTTTGTGGATTTA
The DNA here is from genome assembly GCF_050947875.1 of Dermacentor variabilis. NCBI lineage: Eukaryota > Metazoa > Arthropoda > Arachnida > Ixodida > Ixodidae > Dermacentor > Dermacentor variabilis. The sequence continues at coordinate 173,054,121 of NC_134571.1, forward strand.
GAAGATTCGGTGGCAGGGTGATCTGTGTCTGATCAGCCGAGGGGCAGCGAGCTGAAAAAATTGCTCGAGGTAGTTAAAAGGTAATCAGTGGCCTAGTACCAAAACGTGGAAAACGTTCAAACCTTTTAGTTTTGTAAACATGGCGACATGGCATCTACGGGAAAGTCACTTCCTCTGCAGACAGCCGCCACCGACGAGGACATTAGGGAACGCCACTCAGCTAACCCATTATTAAAGACACGCCATGGATGGCACGGTCGCTTTTGAGAAGGCGTGGCTTCCGAGATTGCACGTGCCGGCAGGTGTTGCTCCGGTCACCACATTTACACGGAGAGAGCGTAAAGTTTTGGGCGTGTCCGGCGCCTTCTAAGCACTGCGGCGTTCGCAACTGAGGGCTTCTCATGCGTTAGCATTAGGCTTTTACTAGTTTGGTCTGATGTCATCCGCAATTTGCATGTCGGAGCTCTGTTGCAGAATCTGCAGCATAAATACGGCTAGAAAAAAGATACTCTTGCGCTACTAGAATTTGGAATTGACGCCTGAGGGTCTACCAGGGGGAAAGTGCACGCAGGCGCCTGTTTATTTTCATATGCGTTTATTTTATTCCCTGCCCATGCTTTCACTACATTCACGTACAAGTGCAATATACCTGCCACCGTTTTTCATGCGCCGACAATGCACTGTACTTCACAATTTGAAGGCTATATTTATGTTTGTCGTTCTGTGAGCCGCTTTCAAAGCTAGGAACGAAGCGCCTGCTGTTGTCGGTGCTTGCTTTCGTCTATGCATTTCGCCATCGCAGTAAGGCATGCAGAAGTGCGTATAATCGTCTGCCCACACCAACATGGTGCAATCGCTCGTATATTTAGATTTGGGTGCGTAATAAAGAGAACTTCATCTGGTTAAAATTCTTCCGTAGCCCTCCACTGCGGCCTACCTCATAATTGTCATATTTATGGCCCGTGCACCTTATCATTTATTTATTTATTTATTTATTTATTTATTTATTTATTTATTTATTTATTTATTTATTTATTTATTTATTAAGTATGCCAGTGCAAAATTAAACCATCAAGATCACTGAACTTTGCAAAGCGCAAATAATGTTCCAGGTAAGGCGCATTGGGTAAGGTTACAATATTCAACGGGGCAAAATACAAAACAAATCATCAAGTAAAATAAAACCCTTGTTCGTATAATGCAATCCGGCGTAACATGAAACCAAAGACCGGAAGAAGTACGGAAGGTAAGATGCTAGTAATTGTTACACGAACATCAGTGCTTTACAATATAGGTGCAGAGACGCGAAATATGTGAAATCAGTTGCTGAATCGTCGCAATGCAAAGTAAAAAAAAAACTAAGCAGGCAAACATTTAACTTTTCAATATACGATAAGCTACTGCTTCAGACAATGAATAATGCGTGACCACACGCAGGAATGGTATAGAAAAAGAATTAGCAAACTCAACATAAGTACGGTTTATACATACTAATACACCTATTGACAACAGTATAGGATGATACAGAAGAATATATCTGCACAAGAGGGCTGGACAATCGAGGTAAGAAAATCTTCTAGGAAGAGCTCGCGGCGTAGCTGAAAAATTGCTTGGAATATATGCAGTGGCAACCGCCCGCAACACATGAAAATTGAGGCAATATGCACGGTAAGCTTTCACGCATTGTGCCGTCTGCGGTTGCCACCATGGGCGCCACAGCCTGTTGAAGCTGTCTGCAATTTGAAATCTCGAGCTGGCCAAATATAGTCTGGAGTCGCTCACTACGATGTGCCTCATAGCTATATCGGGCTTTCTTTACGTAACAACCTTGAATTAAACTATTTGAAATCCGGCAGCACCTCGTAGTTTGTGCCAAGAAAAGAAAATCGAAATAATCAGCTCCCACGTGACAGGCGGCCAATCAGGCTATGCGGTATCCAAATCAAAGCAGTTTGCCAAAATGAAAAGCAATGAAAAAAAAGATAGAAACATCCACTCGGACACATGTATAAAGTACACAAAATATGCGCAAGACGAACAGCGAATGCATTATCAAAACGGTGCACAAGTTCGCCAGGGGAAACAAAACGAAATACAGACACAAACACGTAATATGATGCCGGCCAATCACCAGACGAGGATGATCATATCGCTACGGCTCGACAGAAGCTCATACTCCAGGGTCACTTCCCAAGTCTCCTTTACTTAGATGAACAAGAATGCACGAACCAAAGCTGCTTACAAGCCATAACGGCTGCCCTTGTGTTCCTCTCTTGGCGTTATACGTTGCTTCGTTGAATTTGCGTCTTAGACTGTTCACGATCTGAATAGCAAATTTTTTCCCTCGATGGGGACTTCACTGGGAGTCCGTTCGATCCAAAGGTGGGCTAGTCTTGGGTTTCATGTTAAGTGAGCATGCCCTGTGCTTTACCTGGCTTCATTTCCAAAATTGCGACATTTTACCTGAAATAAATAGGTAGATATGGTGTAATGAAGAATGCGATCAGACATTAGAAGGCGATTTCTTGTGTCCTCTAGCGAGAATTATATTTCCCCAATGGGTAATCTTTACATCAGTTTGACAATATGTTTGGAACCTTCTAGAAACGTTTGTTAAATGTCTAGCAGATGTATTACAGTAGCATGACCCCCCATGTTGTGTTTGTTAAAACGAAGAAATATTCACACATCACTGTTACAGTATCATGAACGCCAGAAACAATACAGACTATTACGATATATTTATTATGTATATTACCATAGCAAACCATATTTATTTTGTATATTACTATAGCGAACATTATATTCACACGGCGGGACAGGAAGAACTCACCATCGTGTTAGCTTTTCGTTAGAAAAATGGCTAATGTTAGAAGGTTTTATTATTTTGGATGCAAAACTTCCAGACAGTGACGAATGCAATTTAAGGCTAGCTTAATCCTAGGAATTAAGCATAGGGTGTCTAATGCCTGGCCATGCAACATAATTATTTACCAGGGCTCTGAAAGAAGTCTTATGCCACCTAATGGTGTCTTAATCCGTGCTATATGCGGCTGTGGAAAGCTACGTATGAATGAAATCAAGAAGAAAATGCAGTCACTTCTTACAATTCATTTAAATAATTTAAGGATTAAATGCAATAATTAGACATGCTGTAGGGGAGTGCTCCTGATTAAGTTTGACTGGCTTGGTAAACGAGCCTTTGTATATTTACTCCTTCATACTGACTGGCTGAATATTATCGTAACTGTGAAGCTCCTCCAATAATCCAGTGGTGTCTTCGCTGCACATCACGAGCGGCAACACAAAGTAGGCGTGTACTTCAGGCTCACGGCCGTGTGCTCGTCGAGGCGGTCGCTGTTCATCCCGACCTAGCAATACGTAGTGGTGATCCTGATATTGCTGCACGTAGTTTTCACAAATGTACGCGCTCGCCATTCTGGGAAACGACATAAGCCATTCTTGGAAATGTACACAAATAGCCATAATTTGTTATATCTCATCAACTGAAACTCGCGCCCTTTGCGGCAGCTCTCGTAAAAATATGTTCAGCTATTTTACGGGTCTGATGCCCCAATTCCTGTGACAAATATTGTGTAAAGCCGCAGCTCCAGGTCAAAAATAGATTGCGCCACTCTCGCAAGAACGTTGCACTTAGAATACAGAAGCTGCATACCTAACGGCCTTTACTTGCACGCGATCTGTTCGTGTACATTGCGTCACTTTTTTTTTCTCAGTCTGGTTTCAGAAACCAGACTACTCTCTATGCTAAACTTGGAGGTAAAAATGAAACATATCCGTGGATGACGGTCAGCAGTCAGCAAGGTGAGAATGTTGCCTGCCTATTAGTCGCGCATGCATTCGCGTTTGCTTGATTCGCGTTTGCTTTGATTGGTCTGGAATACACGTGCTTGAGAAATCAAATAGTTCTGCACAGCAGTCACACAGTTTAACACTGAACTACTGTGGTGCGTATCAACTCTCACTCTAGACACAAAATGAAGTTACACTTTAAATAACTCAATGGAACTTTGTTTTTTACAAACGTGCACCACCATTCTTTCCCCACGTGCCCGTGTTTAACGAGGTGGTTTGCGGGAGAGCTGGCGCCGATGCGAATGTGAAAGAGTCGTGCGAAGTTTTCTTTTCGTTTCATTTAAGCGAAGCTTGCTCTGTATCAGCGATTCTTCAGTGGGTGCCAAAAACGCACTTCAGGAAAGCCAACTTACACATCTGCGTAGAACACTACAGTTTACATTCGTAGTACCGTGCCAGCGTCGACTGGCCGGCCGGTCAGTGCCTGATAATGATGCGAAGCGAAGAGCTCAGCAAGAGTAGCGCACGCGCACAAAGTTTACCGGCAGCGGAAGTTGCGTTCTGCTAGGCATGACACCACCCCTGCCGCGATTAACTGAGCTTTCCTGCTTATTGGAGACAGCGAGTGCGCGTGAACACATTCTCGTCTTAGGATCTGGAAAAAAAAAGGAAATCAAAGCCTCTTTCTTAAAGAAAAATGTTTGAACGCCACACTACATAGACGAACCGCATATAGCTGCATTGCATTTGGTGGGTCGCGCGGTGCATTCGCGGCCGTCACCATGGGTAGCCGCGGGTGCAGCGCACGGCAGAAGAGGCGGTCGTACGCGAACGTAAGCGCGAGCGCGGCATGCCCGTAAGGCCGATCCCGTGTATCAGCAAGGGCATGCAGAACCCAGGTGGGAGACGCTTGGGCAGTCGAGATGCTCACTGGTCTTATGTCTGCCAACGTGTACTTCTGACCGAACACCTCTCTTTGTGACGCGGAAACGTTCCTGGTAGAAACGATGAAGACCTTAATACCACATAGTACGCCGATTATCGTGTGCGGTGATATTAACATCGATGTGGCGAATAAGCATGGCAAATGGTTTCAGATTTCATGCTAGATCGCTACTAGCTGAAACTTAGGACGCTACAGAGACTCACGACGCAACCCTGTTCCTGCATGGATCTCAAGTTTGCAAGTAGGCTGTGTCACGCTACAATGGCAGAGCCTGTGACCGCCTACCGCAACAATCGCAATACTGTGCTATTGTAGAATCGTCCGTGAAAGCATAAGTGTGTGCGTGCAATCGACGGCTACATGATCTAAAATAAAGGCTACGTAATTGAACGAAATGTGCCTTCATTTAACTTCAACGTTCAAAATATACAATCCTAAACAAGCAATGGAATCGCATAGTGATAGCATCGAGTCCCTCACTATATCTTGGGTTCGGTACGCGGTCACTGGCTTTGGACTTTGACTTTCAGTTTGCACTGAGGGAACGCTTAGCGTTCAACCAATTATTTCCAAGGAAGGGGCTGTGATTTTTATGGAATTTATTACTAATCTGGTGGTTGGCGGTTACGAGCTGCTAGTGGATATCGTGCAAATCATTTTATAAGTATTTTATGACCATTTTATTAGTCTAATCGGGTCGCACAAGGACAAAGGTGGCGGGCGAACGTGCTGTGTACCTGCAAATAGCGTAACAACAACAACAATAATAACAATAACAACAACAATATCGCCATGGGGGGATCTTGTGCAACGCGTAATAGCATATAATAGTAGTTTAACCGCAGTACAAGTGTGTATTGCGCTGCCGCATACACAATATATTGCTGCGATAAAGTGAGAAATGAAGACAGCCGGTCTTGTATGCGGTCACCCCACGGCACGGTTTGGTCTCGACAGCCCCCATCCTTAACCGCCTTCGGGATCCTGCGCTATTCGCTTTATGATTCATTATCTCAGGTGCTCTCTTGTGGCCTACGCAGGCTGCTGTTAGCTGTTAGCTGTATTTCAGCATGCTAACTGGTCTAACCGTAATGTACATACCTACTGCCGTGAAGCTTACATAATCGTTTATTGAACGCATCCAATGGTAGAAAAAAGATTTTGGGCTTACCGCAGCTCCTATCTTTCTGAAATTTGGCATAAAGATCGCATAGTATAGCCCTTAAAATTCACTGCAAGAACTTCTTTGTTGTTTCTTACCTAGTTTGTCTAGAAAAAACTGCCAGTTCGCCTTCGTCTGCTCCTCTCAGATGCATCCCCAAACAATTACAGGAACCGAACCTTGAAGGCTTGACGCCGGAATTGACATAGCGCGAATGTTTTGTACATTAATCACAGCAAGGCGCGCAGAAGAAGACAAACTTGCAGTTATGCTTTGATAAAATAGGTAACTAACTGAACTAAGGTTTATATGGAATGGTTGTGACAATAAATGCGAGCTTTTGCTATGATTTTAGGAGATTAACAGACATACCAGTAAAGACGATGGTAAGAAATTGGTCATTTTTCGCAGCAAAGTCGCATATAAGGCAGAGTTAAAAAAATTGAATCTCTCAAAGAAGCGCAGTAGTCACTCAGTATTTGATCGATATATGTAAACGACCTAGTTAAGCATATCTTTGTCATATTTCACTTATGTGATAAAAAAATTCTAGGCTCCAGGTCTGTTTGTTACTTATAATCGGTGACAGTGTAATCAAACCGCCGATAAATGCAGAGCATTAAAACCAGAGATGAACTTTTCAAAAGATATTTCAAAAAAAGTCAGTGGCATATGCGACAAAAAATTTTGATTGACCATTACTTTTCTTGGAAAAGATAGTTTGAATTATTAAACTCATACGCCCATTGAGTTAAGCAGCACCAAGCAAGCGGATGAATAAATGGATGTTATGAGCATCCCCTTTGGAACGAGGCGGTGGGTTGCGCCACCAAGCTCTTGCCATTATACTGCCTAATGTATTACCTAGGTTAAACAATGAAAAAAAAAAACGCTATGAACTAGCACACCCAAATTTTCTGATCCCCTATTGCGAACTGTGCTTTTGTGCGTCTCTGTCTTTTGTCATTTCCCAACTTTTCTTCCACCAATCATCCAATCGCCTCTTACTAATGCCTATTGCGGACATGTTTGCTTTACCACTGCTCCCGCTGAACCCGAGGGCGTCAAGGAGGTCAGTGGTGCCTAAATCAACCGCTGGGTAGACGCCTTCATATTCTAATAAAACATGCTCTGTCGTTTCCCCAGCTTTACAGCAGCAAGCACATGCTTCTTCTACCTGCTTATATCTCGCTTTGTAGGTGCATGTTCTAAGGCAACCCGATCTCGCTTCGAAAAGTAATGAGCTTCCCTTTGAGTTATTATATATAGTTTCTTTACTGATTTCAATTTTTCCTTAGAAGCAGTTACTCATGGCCGGTTTCTTTTCCAGTGCCGCCACCCATGAGATTAATTCAGCCTCTCTGACTTTCCGCTTCACCTTCTTTGTAGCTGTGTTGCCCACCCTACAGGGCGCATACTTGCTGGTAAGCTTCCAAGTTCTTTTCCTCCACTGTGAATCAATGCTTTTCCTGTACAGATACCTGAACACTATCTCAGCCCATTTACTTTCTTCCATATTCCTCAGCCGTTCTTCATGCTCAATTTTACTGCGAGCTTCCCTCACTTCAAAACTACTCCAGCCCATATCACTATGCACAGCTTCATTTGTAGTCGTCCCGTGAACGCCCAATGTGAGGCGACCCACTGACCTTTGGTTCTGATCGAGTCCTGACTGTACCCCTGATTTAAAGTCAGCAACCGCATTTCCAAAGTAAGTCCTGGAACCATTACACCTTTCCACATACCTCGGAGGACCACGTACCTATTGTATCCCCATAGCGCTCAGTGCTTCATTATGGCTGCATTTCTCTTCCCCTTTACTGTCATGGTTTTTTCCTGTGTTTCGATATATCTATTGCCTTCGTTTATCCACATACCAAGGTATATATATTGCGTTACCCGAGGTATTTCTTGGCCCTGTGTCTCCACTGTCTGTTCACTGTTTTCATTGAATACCATAACACCTGATTTTCTGACACTAAATTCCAAACCTAAGTTGTTGCCCTATTGTCCACAGATATTAGCCAGACGTCGCAAATCACATTGCTTGTTAGCTAGCAACACAATGTAGTCCGTAGAAAATAAACCCGGGAGTTGCTGCTCTACTACTGTACCCGCCTGTTTGTATGATAGATTAAACCCGATATTACTTCCTTCTCGCGGTCTCTCCATCCTCACCATGTACATCATAAACCGCAGCGGGGATAAAGGGCACCCCTGCCTCAGTCGCTTGATGATATGAAATTTTTCCTCGCTCCTCATCCCATCCCATTCAACGCAAACGGTATTTTCTAGGTAAATCTCTCTCAAAAGCTGTAGACAATCGTTACCAAAACCTTCCCCTTCCTGAATATCCCACAAAATGTTGCCGTCCACGTTGTCGTAGGCTCCTGTAATGTCTTAAAAGGTCCCATACATCGGTCTGCTTTCTGCCTTTGTTATTTCAATACACTGAGTAAGAACAAACAAGTTATCATGCAAACGCCTACCTATTCTGAAGCCATAGTTGCATCGACCATCCAAAGAGGGCGCCACCTGTCTTGCGCGTCTCATCGCCCGTATTTCTCGCCATGTATTCGCAATTTAGGATTGCCGTGTGGTAATTCTCACACTAGAACGCAAAAAGAGAATTTGGAAGCCTTTAGAAGGCGAAAATATATTTTCCTAGCCAGTAATGTGGAAAATCTGTGTAAAACTACGCCTCCGCCCTGGCCAAAGGCGCCGCTACAGCTCCACCGTTCGAACTTTGCCAATTGGCATAAGCAATGACGTAATGCATTATGCGTAGTGAAAACGTGAATAGGCACGAGTTACGGTGTGAACAAAATAAGATTGGAGCCAGACTGACCCCTGAAATCACCTAATCTTAGCAGCTAGCTTTCCCGCCGTGCGGCGGAATTGCACAACAACGGCCAATCAAATGCACACAGTAGCAGACAGGCTTATTTCTACTTGAATGTTACTTTTGTTTTAGTGAATGGGTATCGAAGACAGCAACAGTGCGAAATCTATTTGTTAGGTCCAGTACGTGCTGTGCCGAGGTTACTCAAGAAAGTAAAACCTCTGAGATATTTCATTCAACATCTTAGTTCCCTTCTTAATTATTTGTTTCTGCAGAAAATGTTACCAAATCTAGGCAGTTTCTCTAGACTCCGATATTCTAAATATGGCATGCAATGATAAACCTGTTCACGGCAACTGAAACTGATCGTCAGATAGTATAAGATATGCGTATATATGTAAAACATGTAATTTTACAAATAATGTTTAAGAAATAAGTTCTGAAATAAATTTGCGCGATAAACGGTGATTCTTATTGGAAACCACGTTTGCTTCTGGCCCGCCACAGCTATATACGCTAATTTGTCATGTCTGATATTCTTAAATGTGTATGTTCATTGATTTCTGTGCAGCTGCAGTTGCTTATTTCTAATGTTGGTTGTAACATATCCATAATCTATTTCTACATAGTTGAACCGGGGCGGAAATACACGCTAGAGTTTGCGAGCAAAAACGAGACGTGTGGTGTTCTCACACTTGAAATCAGTGGTGAGTACGCTTTATTGAAGAAAAACGACTGAAGTTGTTCACAACATATCATAAGAATGGCGCCATTGATTCTTTGTTGCTGGCATCCCGTTTGGCTGAAAATGCAGTCGTTGTGTCAGAGTCCCTTTCATATATATCACAACAGTAATGTCATAGAATGTTTTACTGTTGATTCTGTCGTTGGTGACATCAGTTTCGTAATACTACACGTGAAAGGAAAATCTGAAATGTGGACCCCAACTTGTGTGAAAAGTATTACGGGTTTATGTTATAGTGCACAGGGTGTGCCAGCAATCAATGCACAAAGCATTAATGGAATACGAATCAAGCTATGCTAATAAAACAGAGTAAATTGTCTTTGGAGTACAGTTAAGAAACTGCCACTTATTGTATGATTGACATGCAACTAGTTATAAAATTATTTACCCAACTGTGTAAATACTGCTATAATTGCCAAGATTTCAATTATGGGGCTGTAGAAAAACGTAAAAGACACATAATGTAAACCTTTCCAGCGAACCAAACATTGCGCGTTCATATAACTGTCGACAGCAGTCCCAGAGAAATTGCATTATCAAGATTTATGGGAAGAATACGTGATCATAATCGCAAATATCTGTGAAGACTTGCAACTACTTTATTTACCGCAATGGAAGCAGAAAAATAACGGTTAAGAAGGGCTTCTCGCAAGGACACGCAATTTCTGTAGTGATATATTCATTGCATGCTTAGAAGTATTGAAGTTGGCAGCGGTTATGAGTAAAGATCAACAGGGATTATCTCTACAAATATTTGGTTTACAGATGACATTGTCTTGTTCAACAAAGTGGGGGATGAATTACAAGAAGATTAAAGATTTTTGCCGGGAAAGTATTGCGGTAGGATTGAAAATTCATACGATAAGACATAGCTAATTTTCCATAGGGTGGAAGAGAACAAAAGTTTGTCATTGGCAGAGAACCTCTATAGAAAAAGATCAAGGGTGTGTTTATTAGGTAACTTATCAATAGGTGATCGTGATCATGCGAAACAAATTTACTTTGGAATAAAAGTAGTTTGTAGCGCATATAACTGGCACTACCAAATAATGACCGGCAGTTTACTACCATCCTTGAAAAAAAGTACAATCATTCCATTGTACAGAAATTGACCTATAAGGCATTATCTCGGGTGCTAACAGAGAAGTTTTTGAATAAGTGAAAGAGCACGCAGCGATCCGTGGAACGAAAGGTGTTCGGTGTGACGCTAAGTGACAGGAAGATAGTGGTGTGGATTAGAGAGCGAGTGGGTGTATGGAATTTCTGCTTAACAATGGGAGAAGATACGGGGAGCTGGGCACGCCATGTAAAGCGTAGAGGGGATGACCGGTCGTCTATTAGGGTGGCATAAGTACCAAGAAGGGATGCGCAGTCGAGGATGGTAGAGATTTAGAGGAGATGATAAAATTAGAAAATTTGCAGGCATAATACGGAACCAGCTAGTGCGAGACAAGAGTGATTGGATATCATTGCGAGAGGCCTTCTTTCGGCAGTGCAGATAAAAATAGGCTGGTGGTGATGATTACTGGCGAAGAGAGAAATCCTGCGAAACAGGAAAGGCACCACGTCACTACACGCCCGCATGTGCTAGAATAGCATCGCCATCAACCAGTCTGAGTGAGGAAGCAAGCCATTGATTAGTTATTGGGCCGAGCGGCAAAACTAACACCCTTGTTTTCACGCGAGCCGCCCACAGCTGCCGCTGATTATTGTGTGTCAGCAGCTAGGAAACTCGTTGCCCTTAATGACAACGGTGGAGATGAACAGCTTGCTTTCTCAATGAGGCTGTTTGATGGCGCTATTATTCCGTGCGCGTGGGAGCGTAGTCACATGATATTTTGCTATATTTCGCGAGATTTTTGCCACTGCTAAAATAAGTTTCACGTGCGATATATAGATTGACGGAACAACATAATTTTGACTTCTTTACCGATTCTAAACATGCTCTAATTGACATCCCGATAACTACAACAACAAATAAAATAATTCTAAATTATGTCAATGCACCTTTCGCTTCAAAAGTTTATGATAACTTTATACCCATAAAGTTTCGGTATTGACATCCACGCGTTCCGTAGATTCCGCGGCCTCCGTGCGATTCCCCGACGAGCCTGTTCGCCATCAAAACGCCCTTGAAACTTTTTGCTCGGATGGGGCTGCTTGCGTTATGTGACTGCCAGTGCATGGGCGTTGCCACGAAATCCAGCCCGAGTTCACAATTTTCGCGGTGAAATGTCTTTTCGAGCATGAAAAAGGCATTCTAGACAAAATTCAGAAGGATTTCTGGCGCCGGGGTTCGTTTGGTCGACGGTCAATGGACAGCACGAAAACATTTCGGGAAGCGGGGGGGACTAAAGCCCCATAAGCCCCCCCCCCCACCCTGGCTACGCCCTTGGTCTCATGGTATGTTGCTACATTTCGCGAGATTTTTACCACTGCTAAAAGAAATTACACGTGCGATTTATAGATTGACGGAACCACATAACTTTGACTTCTTTATCGATTCTAAAAGCGCTCAAATCGACATCCCGATAACTGCAACAACAAATAAACTATATTTAAATTATATTAATTATTTACCTGTTTGCTGTCAGGAAATAAAAAATGATGTCAGTTTGTTGACTTTACTCTAATACACATTCTTTCTTATTCGCATGAATTCATCCGAATTTATTTAAGGCTCCACGCGTGCTAGTTCGGACACTTTATATATTTAGGGTACAATTTTAGTTATTTCAGACAATACTTGCGCATGCTTACTACACAGATTGACTACGCAGTACTTAAAAGGCTGCTGGTACCTCAACTGAATCGAATACCTTTTTGCAATCTACGAAAGCTATAAAGATCAGCTTGTAATGCACTATCTATCACATGATTATGATTGATTGTGGAATATTTTTTTCTAAGAGGCAGCATAATATAGCTTGATTCATTGCAGTAAAGTGTCGCCCTGAACCTCTAGAAAATTACCTTACTATAGGTTATCGCGTGGTAGCGAGGGTAAGGAACTGTATTTCCAATTAGGGTATTTAAGGATTCAGTACATTATTGGCTGATCTTGTGTCCATCAAGACAAAGAACACACAAAACTAAACAATAGCAATCATCACGGTGATTGTTCGTCAAAATCTGGTATACAGGTTAAGCCCAATCTGTGGTGCTCGCGAGCGTTGAGAAAGTATGCGCGCTCATTAATCTCTCGCACAGAATCTGATTCGACAAATATACTTTTGCTATTAAATTAGCGATAACATTCGACGAAGTTAGCATACAGAAATGTGCTTCTCGCGTCGAGCGACGGCTTTATAGCGTCTGTTAGCTGACAAAAAACGGTCCTCTGATAACATGAACAATGTACACCTGTCAACGCTACCCTCTTAATGCCAGTCGCCTCGGTGGTACGAATAGAACACGAAACGAAAAAGTGAACGCGATACATGAAACTAACGAAGCAAACTAGGGTGGCTGCTTGGGCTAGTTGGTAATTCATGATCAAAAATAACGTACAGAGCGAAGGACAAGGACTGCGACAGACAACATACACAGCGCTCAGTAGCGCTGTGTATGTCCTCTCTCGCAGTCCTTGTCCTTCGCGCGGTACGTTATTTTTGAACAAAGGAAGTAAGAATTTCAGTTTTCACCGTTTTTTTTGTAGCGCACATAAAACGTCTTAAGGCTCTCTAAACGAACGACTTAAGGCAGTGCGTGGAACCACTTTATTTGTGTAACAATGTCTGGAATGATCTCATCCTCCAGTGCACCAAACCGTCCGGGTATTTTGCGCTGCCCTAATTAGCATCGCAAAAGCTATTTTGCTTAGTCCCTGTCGGCGTATCCGCAACCAAACCCAAACACAGTCGCTGGGCTGGTATTCAACATAGTCTCAGCGAACGTTGCAAACCGAAATGCAAACCGTTCATGTGTCCCTGATCTCGCAAATTATGAAAGTTTCGCCGGAGCAACGGCAGGTTTCAGAAGAGCTTTGTGGGCAATCAATTTTGTGTAACCTGTGATATCTCTGGCCGCTTGTGGTTTTAGATTTACCATACAACCATTACTGCACTGCGGTATATTGACGAACAAACAATCACCTTGGCTACAGTGAAGCAGTGTGTGCCCCCGGAGTGCGCGGAGGTGCGTGTCTGTTCTACGCGCGGGGATTCCTTAGTAAAGTATGCCTTGCCACGTTTTACAACAGTACAAGGATATTTATACTCCCAGGTACCTAATCCTCTTCCTAGGCTTAACATCATAGAGGAGCAATTTGTCGTGCCTCGCCTGTCATTTATGTGCATACGGCGTTTGACGCACGGCAATGGACAGTTCGCCATTTAGGGGCTCACATACGCACCGCTTCGCTGGCCTTCCACCTTGACAAAGTAGAATGGCACTGGAATATTTTTTTCTTGGAATCCACCTGTATGGCAAGAATTGGGCAGTCTTGCAGAAGTCACTCATGGAAAATCTGTTCAAGCTACATACATTAATGGAGCTGGTACAAGCAACCGGTTTACACCTGTCTTCAGGTGTAGAGTATAGAGAGAAGCGCGTTCCTGGGCTCATTGTAATTAGCCCTTTCTTTTCTACTGTAAAGTAAGTTAACCTATATAAGGAACACTAAAAGTTCATTAGTGCAACATTGTGTATGCTTGTCATTTCAATTGAATTTATAGGCTACCATAGCGCATTCACGTGCGCATATTTTATATAGAAGTGCTCATTTTTTCAATTCAAAGAATTATTCGAAAATGATGGGGCCATGTAGGCCAATTTATTCTGTTGAGGTGGCTTACCTAATGTACACTACATGAAAAGACCGGCCCTACTTTAAGGAAAAGTAGGAATTTCCTTGTGACCAATTAAAAATATTTACCTCTTCAGTGATAATTTAAATTAGACTGCATGTTGCAAAAGCCAAATTGAATCTCAGGAGTAGTGAAGTCATGCCCGCTTTCTCGAATCTTGGACTAGGGCTACTTTCGAGATATTCGTTCGTGTCCAAGCTTTGCCAAAAATGCCCCCCCTCCCCCCATTGGTATTCTAGATGAAATCTCTTCGATGTGTTCGATGCAAGCTTATGGGAAACCACCAATTAAAAAACAAGTGCGTGCCCTTTCAGGGAATGAGCTCAGTCTATTCGTGCGGAATTTGCAAGAGATGCATCAGTAGCAGTTGATAAGGCATGCGATAGGTCCTTGCAGCATGAACGCGTTCCCCAGATAGCATCAACCAACAATATAAGAAACTCCGTCTCTCGCTTAGTACTTTAGTCTCTTTTTTCCGACTCGGCTCCTACGTCTCTATTCATATTCCTCCCTTGCAAAGCCTTTCTAAGGAAGATAGTTCTAACTTCGTTATCACTTCAATGTGGCATTATGCACTCTATGCGTCATTGGAATTAATCATTAAAAACAGAGACACCCGAAGGGTTTCTTGATAGGATATAATATCTCTGATCACACCATCCTTCGGCTACCCACCAGCACTTCACACCTTCAGAGGCACACACTTTGTTCCTTAGACACGTAGACACTACCTATCAAGATTACCTTCACGGTGTTAAAGCACGGGTAAGTCAGACTAGCTTAAGGTGACAGCGCTACTGCATTTTGAATCTCTTCCCTTGCGATAGTGTGTCAGGCCTCTTGGTTTGCCCAATCATATTCATACACTACGAAGATTTCTGTTATTGCAATTGCACTGCGGTCACTGAAACGATAGCTTCTATGAAACACTGCCGTGTTCGCGGACTCTACACCTGCCCTTCATATCTCCCCGTCATGATCCTCCTAACAAATTTTCTCGGAAATGGCTGCCGTTACTCACGCATTTCTGAAACAAAGCCTAAAATATTGTCTTCCATTGTATGCCTTCCCGTGTTCGTATCCCTAGGAATGAAAGAGCGGATGGTATCGAAAAGAAGTGCTCTCAAGGTCAACTACAGTCCAAGCACCCATCAGCGACTAGATTCAATAGGGATGCAGCGTGGCCACTTTCGGTCGCCCTTATCTTACCCCACGAGCCCTGTGTAGTGAAAGGTCTTAAGTGATTTCAAGGTGCTCTATTTAATAGTATAAGGAAGGGTGAGCCTACGCTCTAGAATCGGTGTTGAAATGCACGAGCTATAGCCTATTTGTTTTGCACAGAATGTCGATAAATTACTGACGCGGAACACTTCATTATGCCTACCGGTGCTTCGCTGTTGGAAGAAGGTATTACCTGACATTCCACAAGCAACAGCTTTTCGTTTTGCGTGCGTGCAACACACAATGCTCCCGAAACGGACGAGGATAGTTTGCATGCACTTCTCGCGTCCTTATTCTGGCACGTCTACACGAAACCGCACTTGTCCACACATTAAATAGTTTGGTAGTATATTACACTCCTCTAACAGGAGTAGGTGCTCCTGCTGCACGTTGGGTAGTGCATTAAGGTATACGATCGGGGGAATCAGACTTTTTGCAAGAAATAACGAGCCGCTGTCTGAACTAACCGTATTGCGCAATAGGTCAGCCTCCTCAACGACACATGCGAGCACCGTATGCACTACTTAAAGTTTCTTTCTTTCTTTCTTTTTTTCTTCCTTCATTTCTTTCTTTCGTCATTTCTTTCTCTTTTCTTTCTCTCCTTCCTTCTTTCTTTCTTTGTTTATTTCGTTCGTTCATTTTTCTTTCATTTTTTGTTATTTCTTTCACTTATAGATTCATATTCAGTCATTGAATCCTTGCTTCCTAACGGGGATACCAGCCATTCCTAATCTTAATATTTTTTGTCTCACTGGACTAGACACTACTTTTGCGGGTATGAACCATTGCAACGAGCCACCTGAAGCTTTGGCCTTAATTTCTAACCAGTGATCAGACACACGCCCAGGGCAAGCGCCCACCGTGACTGCCAGGCTATGCCCGTCTTGTAGCAAACAACTTAACCAAACGAACAACGAAGCAACCAATTTCAGTTGAAACAGTTGCGCATATTGTAAAACAAATTTAAGAGGGATATCTCGTAAGTTGTGCTAGTTTGTTTTTGCTAAGCGAAACACACTTCACCAAAGCTTGCAGTGAGGCCATAAGCTGAACCCATTTTGGAACAGCATTTGTAGCAGTGACGTGGATGTTCGCGGCAAATTTATGTAAGCAATGGCAAACTATGGTATATGATAACTTTACAGTGGGCGAGCCTTGTGAAAGCCATAAGTGGTCACTGCTTCATAAACTCAATGAAAAACGAAATGTGATCCTCCCCTCCCCTTTGTCGCACTCCTTATGTTGACAGCGACGAAGCTGTGGTGTCCTAAGAAGTATTTGAAAAGCCTCTCAGTGGCTTACAAAAACACGGAAGCATTTTGCCATGCGACGTGCTGAATTCGGAAGAGTTTCGAGAATCTTCAACCTGAACTCGCTTTTATAAATGTGTCCTTTACGGCGGAGGTTTATGTGAAAGAAAGCTACTCCAGCAATCTTGCTTATCTTGCCCTGTGCTGGTGCTTCACTGATATACCATCCACTTGAAATGCTGCGATGCCCGATGGTGCAAGGGTTGTTCGCTTTTGCTCGTCGCGCATCTCTACGTGCGTCGGGCGCTGTCGTGAAGTGCAGATATAAGCGCGTGAACAATGGCTGTCAAACGCTGTCAGGTTAAACTGTGATGCATGAATTCAGTTGCAGCTTTCTGCCTATACGGGAGCTTTCTTTATTCCCACCGAGTAAGTACAAAACAAACTACACGAGAACGTTCATACTAGTTGCCGGCATGGCGCCCGCGGACCCAACCTTCGTTTCGGACATTCAGTTTATCCCATATTCTCACGCCTAGCCACCGAAGTGGTTTACTGGTCCGAACATATTGGAGGCAGCCTTGCCTCGAAGACCTTTTGCTTGCCACCACGTCCGCTGGCAGCGAATTTTCGCCACAGCCGTACGATACTGCAAGGCTTAACCAGGGGCGCTTCGTGAGCATCCAGAGGCGAATGTACGGTTTGGCGTCGAGCCTACAAAAATCTTAATAGCGGCCGTCGTACGCCATCTTTATGGCGTGAGATCACCACGCCAACAGAACTGCCGGATAGACGACAAATTGAATAACGGAAAAATTGTTCACGGCCTAGCCAGGTGGCGTGGAGTTTTCTTACGTCTATAGTGGACAAAATAAAGTTGTTTCACTCACTCACTCACTCACGGCCTCCATGTCTGCGCGAGTGTGCGCGTCATCTTCGAAAAATTGAGCGAAACACCATGCGGTGTCCGAAACCTAATCATCATCATCATCATCAGCATGGTTACGCCCACTGCAGGGCAAAAGCCTCTCCCATACTTCTCCAACAACCCCAGTCATGTACTAATTGTGGCCATGCCGTCCCTGCAAACTTCTTAATCTCATCCGCCCACCTAACTTTCTGCCGCCCCCTGCTACGCTTCCCTTCCCTTGGGATCCAGTCCGTAACCCTTAATGACCATCGGTTATCTTCCCTCCTCATTAGATGTCCTGCCCATGCCCATTTATTTTTCTTGATTTCAACTAAGATGTCATTAACTCGCGTTTGTTCCCTCACCCAATCTGCTCTTTTCTTATCCCTTAACGTTACACCTATCATTATTCTTTCCATAGCTCGTTGTGTCGTCCTCAATTTGAGTAGAACACCTTTAGTAAGCCTCCAGGTTTCTGCCCCGTAGGTGAGTACTGGTAAGACACAGCTATTATATACTTTTCTCTTGAGGGATAATGGCAACCTGCTCTTCATGATTTGAGAATGCCTGCCAAACGCACCCCAGCCCATTCTTATTCTTCTTATTATTTCCGTCTCATGATCCGGATCCGCCGTCACTACCTGCCCCAAGTAGATGTATTCCCGCGTCGGTGGTTCAGTGGTAGAATACTTGCCTGCCGAAACTTCACCACCATATTAAATTGGCCATGTGGAAGAGAAGCGTGGGGTCTGCTTGGGCGCCCGCGCGATCACCCGCTCCTAGCTGAAAAACAAATCTGTCCCGTTGCCTAAGCAACCCGCACGCGTCGGAGTCGAAGGTATTCAATATAGACAACAGCCCAAGGAAGAAACAAATAACTGAAGGAAGTTAACTCGGTTCACCACTGAGCTCATGTAGCCGCTGGTCAGCGCCATGCCACTTTCGATCGCGTGGTAAAACGACTATCGATGACTTAGTTCCTTTTGTGAAGGCCCGAACAATTCCAATTATTTCAGCGCAGACTGGGCTTATGTTTCTTATATTTTGTTGAGATGTAGCAGGATGTAACAAGCTTGGCCTCTCGGCGCAGTTCGGGGGCCAGTGCAGCAGTACCTTCACTGAGCTCGGCTTCAAATAACCAAGTTAATAATGAGAAAGTAAGTTATGTTATATATATGAAAGCTGCTTAAACACTGCGAATTTTACGCAGATAATTTACTCCTTGTCGAAAAAACGAAAATAAACAGGAACTAAACAGGCGGAACAGTACTGCGCCACAGGCAATTAACAAAAAAGACTGGTATCGTGTTGCGAATAAAATTGATACAATCGATCAAAATGAGGCCTCCCGATGACGCACACGCGCACTTTGAGGTCAGCATCAGAAAACGCCGAAAATGTGCATATTTACAGCACACAGCTTGAAAGGTACTAGAGGGCTTAAAGGAAGAAAATGTGGAGCCGCCTCGTATGTGGCTTGCAGTACAAAACGCATACCAAGGTTTGGTTTCTAGTACAGTCCTGTTTTACAAGATGAGTGCATTGTTGGAACCAGGAAGCGGGTGCTACATATTCAGCATTTATCTAACTCTTTTAACATGTTTTGAAATTTTTGTACGAGTGAGCGTGTTTTTTTTTTTGCTAATGCTCGTCGTTTTTTATTTGCAGATCAGAAACATTGCGAAACGCATGTGGGGCAGGAAAACGTCAATGACACATTGACCGAATGCGATAAAGGTTACAATAACTTATGTAACGTTTCCCATACGGTTTACACAAGCGACTGCGAAGCGGAGTCTGGCTAAAATAATTAACAATGTGGTGGTGCTATATTTCCGGCGTGAATGTTATCCAAGTGAAGCAATTTTTTTCTGCATTTCCGCAGTTTAGACATTAAACTTTCAGTTTCCTTTAATAGTTTCATAGTTACGAAGTGCAGTACAATAAATGTTTGTTCGCATGCTATTTGTCGCGCGAAGGAGAACCAGTTACTTGAAAACTCCATGTACCTAAGTTCACATCAAAAAATTATATTCACGAGGTCTCTGTGTAAATTCTCTAAACAACCAGTTTCAATTGCGGGCGCGAAACAAGGTCATGCTGGAAACGACAATAAACTGAGAAATCACAAACTACTGACTGGGTTGTCCGGATATTGGTCCCTGAACCTGACACATAATACGTTCTTTCTCTTCATTGTTATGCACCATTCTGCTCAGCCAAGATTCCCAGGGAAAATAGGTGCCATTGCAAGGCCTACGTTTTTTGCTACAAGTTCGGAGGTTGTTATCGCGAAACTGCAGTTAACCATAACATGACTGTTATGTAAACATACTTTCAGCACTGACCAGCCCTATCCTGCTATTTCAAGATATTTCAGAAGTATATACTTAACGTTGTTACGTATTCCGGTTAAATAAACCGGAAGCGAATATCACATAAAACAGTGATCACCCCCATGAATTTCCTGCTGCTAAGCAATCTTCAATCCTATGCGCTACTCAACCGTTATGGTTTCTTATATTTTTTGTAATATGGTTGCCTAAAATATGAGCTGAGCTTGGGTCATACATGAATTTTAGGGTGTACTACCATATGGCTCAGTGGGACGAGCGGCTGGGGCGGCGCATGATTAGCAGTGAGGCGCGCGATGACAAAAAATACTGTGGCGGCGCTGCGATGAAAGTGGATTAGGCCACATCAAGGTGAGTTGCGCCGGTTCAAAATGCTGCCGATACTTCTCGGAAGGGTAATTCGTTCTACTTCGTGAGCTGGTACATGCGTTCAGACCACTCAAACGGTGTTTATATGACTTGCATATGACTTGCATTTATGCCTGATGAATAGATGCCTTTCTTTCTCTTCTTTATTTCGTTTGTTTTTTTAGTGCCCCTTGGTGATTGTGCGTACATTGCGGCCGCAAAGTCGGCTTTCATTGTACTACGTTGTTGTACGGTTCTCTTTGCAGAAGAAATATTTTTTTGTTCTTTATGCAGTATGCACTTCCCTTGCGTGTATTTTTGCGCATGTAGCTTTCCATCAGTAGGTCCACTGAAACGCAGGCGATACAAAAAACAAATGAGAACTTCCTGCTTACTCCTTCAAACAAATAAAACATATCTGTCCCATACGGCACCATGTACTCAGATTTGCGGAAAGTATTCTTATAGAAAAAGAATACAAAGCTGCAGTACAACATTCTATATTCCATTCATGTTTCCGCTTTGCTCGCGTAACCGAATGCGGAGTGATTGGTACGGTTTCCTTTATTGCGCTCACATCTAGGGCGCCGAAACCAGTTTTCGCAGACATTATGTGTGCTTGTCCTTGGCCCGTAAGCCGTGTGAAAATTTTGTCCAGTCCTTGCGTAACAACAACTAAATAGAGCGGCAAGGTAGCCTAAAATTAGCGCCTTCATAGTGGCTGTGGCATTTCGCAGCTAAACTCGAGCTCACAGGTTCAAACCATGTCGCAAAATTCGATGGGAACGAACTGGAAGAACACTCCTGTACTTCTGTTTAGGTGCGTGTTAAGGAACCCCAGATGGGGAGAATTGAACAGTGTGCCTTATAATCATATTGACAGACGCTAAACGCCAGAATTTGTCTAATGGAAAAAAGAACAAGGTAGCTGCGTCCTTAGGCTTTTTTCTAAGGTGTATTCGAAATAAATTATCTGGTTTGATTTCTGAGAAAACCCTTGTTACGCTTATCTTATATTTCATACATTAATGTATTGCCGTTCCCAACTGTACCTCAGATCAACTAAGCAGCTTCTGTATTATAAACGGCTGCTTTCAGTTATCTGGTGCACTATCATAAAAACAATAATGAAGCAAATAAAGGAACGACATGCCTCACATATACACATAGAGATATTTGTAGGTCTGCTGTGTTTCTTGAGGAAAATATAAGTGTGGTCCGACAATGGGCACCTAGTTTTAATCGGTTGCAGACATGGTCAGACTGTCAAAAAATTGTGTTCCCGTCCTGAATGCAGTTAGCAGATTTACACGCTACGCGGAAAGGGGGAGTTTATATTGAGTGACAGCTATAAACTTGTTCAGCAGAACCAGTTAGCACCCGTGCGATTTTTCTCTCAGAAACTGATAGACCTCTGCGCAACATGCACGACTCTCCAGCAGAACAATCATTCGGAATAAGAGACCTCACTTGCATTGACTCCGCAACGCTTAGACTTTAAAAGTGCTGTTATGCGTTACATTCGGCCAATAGATATACTTAATAATGAATTCTGAAGTGTAATTCGATCTGAAAAGTAGATACTATTCGATTAGGCTACTTGTTTGTACTTTGTTTCGCCTCCTGGCTCTTTGAAAGAGATCACCAGACAAGCCACAGAGATTACATTGGTAAAGACTTCCTTCAGTCTGCGTACATCGGCAATATATTTTCCCTAATACTGTTGTTTTTAATAATCTCCAATTAATGCGTTGGTTTGTTTTCTCGGAAAGTGGACCGGTTCACGGGAGGCTCGTGCAGCTTTGAAAAGAAACACGCTTATTCGGGTCGGGAAATTTCCCTGTTTCAATCAGTGCATTTAGAATATTTGATAATTTTTCTCTCACATGTATGTCGTGGATTTATATGTCTATGCACTCTTAGATTTACATAGAAGTGCATGTGTCATCTGCACTTCTTTTCGTTACGCAAGTAAGAAATCTGGTTTGTTTTAGTACAATACTGTTTTCTATTATCATTGTCTCTGATCAATATTAGACCAACAATAAGCGCGCTTAAAACGACATGATATCATTAAAATTTTCTCACGTAGCTTCAAGTTGCAGATAGGTGGCTTCTGTGGCAAAAATTACCTGTTACCTTTAGAAAAAAAAATGTTAAAAAGAACACTTAACCTTCCGAAAACTACAATTGGTACCAGCCGAGAAGTGTTGAGGCATATCAAAGCAAGGAATACCAGATACAACTGTACTGTACAGGTTTCTTGCGAGAAAAACTGGGCATCCACCAGCGTACGCTCAACGAACGCGCGCTCGAGAGCAGACGACGCACTTGACAACGACAGCAAATATAAAGACATCATTTTGTATAACCCATGCGTCAAATATGTAGACTTAAGAAAAAGGTCTCAATATATATTTGCATTTGAAATAGAGCACCATTATAAGAGCCTAAACATGCAATCTGTCTCAGCACCCTCTGCCGCGAATATGCTGCGAAGCACGTCTCCGCCCCAATGCAGTTTGCTCTCAGCGCCCTCACACAATTTTGGTACACGCAGCGCGTCAGCGGGAGAGGACCGTTCGGACTGCTCGACCATTTTCTAGCACATTTAATTATTTTAAAGAAATACGTTCTGTTTTTCTGACGTTTGTAAAGTTTGACAGTTCTCACTAGGCCGACTGTACAAGCTTTGTGACTTCGTCAAAGGTGTCTTCGTTATCAACACACTCGACGTCGCCCCACTGCAAATATGAAATGTCTTTCCGCAGCGTACCCTCTTTGATATGCAGACTTCAAGAGATATAAGTGTTTACCTTCAGCAAGATCGCTAAATTCTTCGAGCCAACCTCTCCAAGCACTCCTGTGCCCGCACGCTGGGGAAGTTTAACTATTCTTTTCAGCGTCGTTGACGCAATGCCGCAAGTGGCGCTTGTGATTCGGAGTATAGGAAGAGCCCCGTGGCCACTGGGTAGATGAATGTCGGCCGCTAAATTCCTCAATATAAATGTTGAGTAATTTGTCTCGCATGAACCACAAGTGCTACAATCGCAATAAGACGCAATTGATAATTAATACCAAGGTCTGAACAAGGCGAACTGTTTCTTACAGCCGAAACGTGACAATGCATGTCTGTCGCAGTGGTGGCATTTAAAAAAAAAGCCAAAGTTTTCGATTCAATCAACTTTTATTACCCGCGCGCCTTTTGCGCGTTTGGCAGTGCCACGTCCACTGGGTAGCCTCCTCCTAAAGACATCTATTTAGTTGATCAAAGAAAATTTTGTTCTTGTAGTACCGGTGCCTGCGCACATGACTGCTATCCTTTGCGGGATGTGGTTTTGTACAATACACGTTTTCTTAGCTCTGACTCTTGCCATATAGGCTTTGTCTTCATCGTCATCATCATCATCATCATCAGTCTGGTTACGCCCACTGCAGGGCAAAGGCCCCACCCAAACTTCTGCAACTACCCCGGTAATATACTAATTGTGGCTATGTCGTCCCTGCAAACTTCTTAATTGCATCCGCCCACCTAACTTACTGCCGCCCTCTGCTACGCTTCTCTTCCCTTGGAATCCAGTCCGTAACCCTTAATAACCACCGGTTATCTTCCCTCCTTATTACATGTCCTGCCCATCCCCCATTTTCCTTGTCTTGATTTCTACTAAGATGTCATTACCTCGCGTTTGTTCCCTCACACAATCTGCTCTTATCTTATCCCTTAATGTTTCATCCATCATTCTTCTTTCCATAGCTCGTTGCATCGTCCTCAATTTATGTAGACCCCTTTTCGTAAGCCTCCAGGTTTCTGCCCCGTAGGTGAGTACTGGTAAGACAGAGCTCTTCAACACATTTCTCTTGAAGGATAATGACAAGCTGCTGTTCATGATCTGAGAATGCCGGCCAAAAGCCCCCCAGCCCATACTTATTCTTCTGATTATTTGGGTCTCATGATCCGGATCAGCGGTCATTACCTGCCCTAAGTAGATGTATTCCCTTACCACTTTCAATGCCTTGCTACCTGTCGTAAACTGCCCTTCTCTTCCGAGACTGTTAAACATTACTTTAGTTTTCTGCAGATTATTTTTAGACCCACTCTTCTGCATTGCCTCTCCAGGTCAGTGAGTATGCATTGCAATTGGTCTCCTGAGTTACTAAGCAAGGCAATATCATCAGCGAATCGCAAGTTACTAAGGTATTCTCCATTAATTCTTATCCCCAAATATTCCCAATCCAGGTCTCGGAATGCCTCCCGTAAACACGCTGTGAATAGCATTGCAGAGATCGTATCTGCTTGCCTGACGCCTTTCTTTATTGGGATTTTGTTGCTTTCTTTATGGAGGACTACGGTGGGTATGCAGCCGCTATAGATATTTTTCAGTATTTTACATACGGCACGTGTACACCCTGATTCCGTAATGCCTCCATGACTGCTAAGGTTTCGACTGAATCAAACAGTTTTTCGTAATGAATGAAAGCTATATATAAGGCTTGGTTATATTCCGCACATTTCTCTATCACCTGATTGATAGTGTGAATATGGTCTATTGTCGAGTAGCCTTTATGGAATCCTGCCTTGTCCTTTGGTTGACAGAAGTCTAAAGTGTTCTTGATTCTATTTGCAATTACCTTAGTATATACTTTGTAGGCAACTGACAGTAAGCTGATCGGTCTATATTTTTCAAATCTGGCGTCCCCTTTCTTATGGATTAGTATTAGGTTAGTGTTCTTCCAAGATTCTGGTACGATCGAGGTCATGAGGCGTTGCGTAAACAGGGTGGCCTGTTTTTCTAGAACAATATGCCCACCATGCTTCAATAAATCTGCTGTTACCTGATCCTCCCCAGCTGTATTCCCCGTTTGCGTAGCTCCCAAGGCTTTCTTTACTTCTTCCGGCGTTACTTGTCGGATTTCAAATTCCACTAGGCTATTCTCTCTTCCATTATCCTCGTCGGTGCCACGGGTACATTATAAATCACTATAGAACTCCTCAGCCACTTGAACTATCTCATCCACATCAGTAATCATATTGCTAGCTTTATCTCTTAACGCATACATCTGATGCTGGCTCATTAGTAGTTTCTTCACTGCTTTTAGGATTCCTTTGTTCATAAGAGCATGTTCAATTTTTTCCATATTAAACTTCCTCATGCCAGCTCTCATACGCTTTTTGATTACCTTCGAAAGTTCTGCCAGTTCTATTTTAGCTGAAGGGTTGGAGGCTTTCATACATTGGCGTTTCTTGATCAGATTTTTCGTCTCCTGCGATAGCTTACTGGTATCCTGTATAACGGAGTTACCACCGACTTCTATTGCACACTCCTTAATGATGCGCATAAGATTGCTTCAGCACAAAGGTCCTCTTCCTGAGTTAAAGCCGAATACCTGTTCTGTAGCTTGATCCCGAATTGCTCTATTTTCCCTCGTACCGTTAAATGATTGATCGGCTTCTGATGTAGCAGTTTCTTCCGTTCACTCCTCAGGTCTAGGATAATTCGAGCTCTTACCATCCCATGGCCACAGCTGCGCACCTTGCCGAGCACGTCCACATCTTGTATGATGCCAGGGTTAGCGTAGAGTATAAAGTCTATTTCTTTTCTAGTCTCGTCATTCGGGCGCCTCCGCGTCCAATTTCGGCCATCCCGCTTGCGGAAGAAGGTATTCGTTATCCGCATAATACTCTGTTCTGCAAAGTCATAGCTATTCCCTGCTATTCCTAGAGCATATGCCATATTACCCCACTGATTTGTCTCCGGCCCTCCTCTTGCCTATCTTGACATTGAACTATAGTATAGTGTATAGTATCGTGTATTTTCTTTTGACTTTACCCATCGCCGATTCCACATCTTCATAGAAGCTTTCGACTTCCTTGTCTTCATGACTGGATGTAGGGGCGTGGACCTGTAAGACCTTCAATTTCTATCTTTCATAAGTTTCACAACAAGACCTGCCACCCTCTCGTTAATGCTACCGAATTCCTTTATGTTACCAGCTATATTCTTATTATACGGGAGTCCGACTCCTAGTTCGCGTCTCTCCGCTAAGCCCCTGTCGGACAGGACGTACCCGCTTTTTAGCACTTTATATGCTTCTTTTGTCCTCCTAACTTCACTGAGCCCTATTATGTGTCATTTACTGCCCTCTAATTCCTCCAATAGCACTGCTACACTCGCCTCACTAGATAACGTTCTAGCGTTAAAAGTTTCCAGGTTCACATTCCAATGGCGGCCTGTCCTGATCCAGTGATTCTTAGCACGCTCTGCTGCGTCACAGCTCTGACCACCGCCGTGGTCTCTTGCGTCGCAGCTGGTGGGAATTGAGGGCCGGGGTTTGACTGTTGTATTCACATAGGAGGTTGTGGGAAAGTGCTGCACAAGGTTGGCCAATCTTGCTCTGGTGAGGGGTGTGTTACTTGTCTGGTCACCGGGATCAGGCTGCACTCCAGGCCTGTTTTTGGAATTTTGTTAACACGCGGATTTTTTTTAATCCGGTGGAAAATTGCGTGGCACCGGGATTCGAACGACGGTCCTCCTGCACGCTAGGCGGATGCTCTACCTCTACGCTACCGCTGCACCCCTTTGTCTTACCGGTTATCATGTACGCACTTAAGCAACTGCATTGCAACGGAAGAGTGGTCCGCCACATTATATTTAAATAAATAAGTAAGTTATTCGGTTACATCGCGAACTAGGCATTGTTGTTACCTTGTACAGCTGGTCTAGGAATTTTTATCAAAGGCTTCCACTACCCTGTCGTATTCATACTTCTCTGACCTCTCTTCCACTGAAAGGCGGCTTTTCTGCTGCCTTTTTATTTTCTTGTTAAGTTTGCGACCTTGCGATTCCAGACGACCTGAGTATCTTTTAGCAGCCGCTATAGAGCATGCTCCGTAAAGGCAAATTAAGCGCTTTTGAATAAGCAGTTTTAACAGACCGGCAGTATTAATAAATTTAGCAGCTGCATTTTCCTTCATACGGTTACCAACGTCGCAAAATTTACGTGCGTGCTCTTCTTCAGCAAGTGTACGTAGTGAAGAACTCGTCTGGTATGTTACCCCTGATGAGCTTGTGTATATAGAGGTATGAGGTCAGCTACGCAAAATGTTTTTGCCGTGCTTGGTAATCCGTGGTTGATTTTTGGATGTCGGTCATAGTTCAAACAAGGACAGACCCACATTTTGTAGCAGAATGTTTGGTTTCATTCAAAATCTCTACTGAGTTTCTGCTAAGTTCAGCGAGCAGACGATGGTCCTGTAGCTTGACTGCCACTGGCTGGGCTTAGTTTTCCTTCACGAGAAATGTTCTGGTGACATGCACCCCGATGTTTCGGTTCGGACGGAAGTTAGTGAAAAGAAAATTCCCAATTTCTCAAACTATATAGGTTCGCAGAACGGCACGCAGCAACTGCATGTGGGCCACTAAGATATCGAAGCCGTCTACATCAGTTACGGTAAGAGGAGCGGCGCTCCCGAGGCACCCTACAGAGAAGCAGAAGACGCCTTTGATCGCGCTTCTTCCGCACGTATGGTCGATCAGCACGTGCCTGTTCACCAATCAAACAGACGTGCTGCAGACGTGCTACTGAACACATTTGGCGTAATTCTCCTGTGTTTCTGACACTCGGAGTACCTCGGAAGGAGTGCTCAGAAGGATCGGAAGAACGACAAGCAACTTGCTTTGCTCGTCGACTCGGTGTTCTAGTAGAAGTGTAAAGAGTGGGAAAAGGATGATGACCATGATATAGTTACATCCGATTCAATACAAGGCGGCGACAGCTAGTCACCTAGCCTGTTTCATTTATACAACTAATATATGAATATCTATGAGCCTAGCCTTTGGCTGTGCCTCCTTATACTTTTTTTCTTCCTTAGAACTTCTATACCTACCTTGTATAGTTACGCTCGCCAAAGATACGGTCCTATCAATGCATTCTCTGGTTTCTTCGTCTAATATAGTGAGTTTTTTGCCTAAATAAGTTCACTGGCTACCACCTAATGCTTTCATACACTTTAGGCACCACCACTTCCTGAAGGTTTACGCTTCCTACGGGGATCGCTAGGTGAATACCTTAGCCTTTGAATAGGATGCGCTGAAATGTTTTCGGATTTTTGAACTTCTTGTCCAGAAAGCCAACACAAAAGAGCGGCAGCAACTGTTAACTCTGGTGTCTAGCCTTTCCGCCTTAAGCTCGGAGTGACGCGGCAGACCGCTTCATAGAGCGAATGATCGAGCAGCCGTGACTTGATGCCCACGTTTTGCAGTCGGGAGAGCCAATGGAGATGTACAAAGTACAAATGCATATCCGTACAATTATATAGTTAAGCATTTCTGTATGTCTCCATAGCACCTTGTGAATTTTACAAACTACTCAAACATATTGATAAAGGTCTGGAACGTCGTTTTAAGTCGATTTTGCCCGATCACGCTACGCCGCTTACACATGGTGAAGACTTCGAAGAAGTTACGTTTTATGACTTGAACTATCTACTAAGCTAGTTGCCTAATTAAGCGCCAGGCCGCGATAACATTACTACGGCAATAATACCTTAATTATATATAACATGGCACGCATTACTTACTATGGTAAACCATTCTATTAAACATTAGTGGATTCCCTCGGAAAGAGACTTACAAAAGTAATCTAGTTATTAAAAAAACAACGTGCCAATTGCAAATTAGACAACATTGGGCCAATATCTCTTACATCTAACCTAGTAAAACTCGTGGAAAAACATCTCGAACGACCGCATTGACAATTTGCTGATAGAGATCATGATGTTGAGCTCATGCCAAATTGGCTTTGTTTGAGACGTGGGTGCTTGATTTGGTATGCCTATGTCAACTAAGAAAGCACTGTTCAAACTGCCTCGAAGCCCCCCAAAAATATGCAGCCTTAATCACTTTGGGCATCACTAAGGCATATGGCAGTGCAGAACATGTAAGCCTAATGAGCCAGCTTCATTATACTGGTCTGCCAAAGTATTTTGTCGCATGGGTTTAGGAATTTTTAAACGGTATGAAATTTCACTGCTCTCTACGTGGTTTGTCTTAATTAATGTATCTACACTCAAGAGGTCTACCACAGAGATCAGTCCTATCGCCATTGCTGTTCAATGTTTGACTGAGTACTGTACCTTTGCAACAGAATGTGTGTGCACGTGTACTTTTATGCTAACGACATAGCATATTTCGCTACATCGGTAGACTTACGTGCTTTGTACCAGACTCTACAGTCATATACAAACCGCCTACGAAGGTGGGTTGATGGCATTGACCTCTGTTTTAATAGCAGAAAAATCACCGGCCTTTATTTCCATCAAAGCGTTCCTATGGAAATTTTGGCTTTTTATCGACAGGACAGTATACCAGCGGGGAATTCACTTGAATATTTGGGTGTAATTTACACCAAAAAACTTAATAGGAGTCCGCATAAAGAACATATTACCTGTAAGGGTGCGCGCGCAGTAGCCATGCTCGGCACAGTTAGCAGCAATCGATCAGGGTTGCGTCGGCAGGCTCTCATTATGATCTATGGCATGTATGTTCGCCTGATGATAGAGTTCGGCTGCGTTTTGTTTTCTGGTGGACCTGCATACAAAATTCGGCCTCTCATTATAGTAGAACGAGAGGCATTAAGTTTATGTGTTGGGTTTCCTAAATTTGTCGCTAACAATATCTGATATCAAGAAACACACCTGCCTTCTCTTCTCATGCAATTTCATATCCTAACAGCACATACTTTTCTAAACGTATATTCGTCACCACAGAGGAGATCACAATATGCTTTCCCTAATGAACCGGCCTCATTTTCTAAGTGTCAGTAGTATCGCTCACGTCGACCTCAATTTGTTTTCGGACAAAAACTATTGGATACTTGAAATGTTCACGTATGCTAGGTGGTTTACTAAATTCCTCTCTTGAAGTCGCTCAAGCTGTATTTCATGATATTTTCCCAAATTATGATAAACATCATCCCTATAAATATCTGAATAGTATTTTGCAAGAACACCTTGCACATCTGGATAGAAAGACCGTTATAGCAACTGATGTTTCCATCTGTGATGAAAAGGCAGGTCTGGGCATTGCATCACCAGATCTAAATTGGTCCTGTTCAATTAGGCTACCTGATTTCACGCCTATCGTTCGGGTGGGGTTATTGGCAATTGTGTTAGCTTTATGCCAATTGCCTTCATCTCTGTCATCAGCCCTAATCTTTACTGACTACCTCTCTGCTCTTCAGTAAGCACTCCTTGATTGTCAGATTCATTAGAATATTTCTATTCTCTTTTCCCGATACAGTTACCTCTCGGTCGTTTTGTGTGGGTGCGAGGCCACAAAGCTCTAGCCTGAAACGAAGATGCAGATGCTCTCACACTAGCATCCCACGATGGTCCTACAATCCCCATTTTACCTACGTCAGCCTTCATCGCTGCGTCGCGATTCAGAAAATATACTGCTACAAATGGCTTCGCACAATCATCGTTGGGAACATCTGATTTCCCGCATATCAGTTTTCCTTGGAACAAGAAATGATGCTCCTAAAGAAAATGTAAAGTAACACTTACAAGACTGCCGCGCCGAGAGCCCCCATTGAAGTTTTATTTCCCCAAGTCTGGTCTGGCTATATCGGTTTTCTGCCATTTATGCAATGAGAACGAATTTATAGAACGTTTCTTCTTCACGCACCGCCGTTTTTTATTCACCAGAAAAGATTTTTACAAGAAGCCTTCCAAAAGCTTCGCTTGAATTTGGCTCTTGCTGTAATTCTTTTCTTTGAGGCCACCGTACTGGGTTACAAGCGACATGAACGTTTGTGAAGCCACCTGCATCATTCTGCATGAGAGAAAAAGGATTGTATGTTAGATTTATTCTAAATACGTATTATGGTCACAAAATTCACAAAATATCTAGATGATTGAGAATTCATATCTGTTACAATAGACACCTAAAATCCCATCTGCAAGATACAAGTGTGGTCACTGCCCATCTGGTAGTGACCACACCTCAGCAGGAAATAAGGTTGCTGACTCTTCACCTTGCATACCAAAGAAGACTATAACTCCGATTCACGTGACGGTGTGGTGTAATCACGCACTAGTCCTGAATAAACTGAATATCCTACCTTTTCCCGCGCCCTTCGCGATTGGCAGTCGATTTTGTCTGGAATCACTTTAATGCCACAAAACGCCTCAACACAGAACTTTGGGTCATGGAGAAATTTGAGTACCTACTATGTTGTTTCACTGGCACAGCCAAGAGAGTAATTCGTCTGACTGATGAAAATTATAGCATCACCATAACGATTTTGACAGAGCGATTTGGTCGACGCGACTTGCTCATGAAGGAGCACATTGACCACCTCCTCGCCTAGTCACTAGTCAAATCTTTGTCTGACGCCGAAGTACTTTGGCGTCTTTAAGGCAAGGTCCAGTCTCGATTCTCCGCATTCTGTGGTTTGGGCGTCTCAACTTTATCAATGCATGCAATCCTTAATACCGTGCTGATGATTTGCCGCGCGGCAACCTTGCGATACTTTTTCGCCAGAAGTCAAAGGAAGCGTCGCAGGAGACATCAGCTGACATGACCCCTCAAGAAAATATTTGACAGGCTACAGAAATCCTAAGGTTTCTGCGCGTCCAGATTAATGAGATAAAAGAGCAGGCCAGGGCGCGCTGCGTCCGCATCCTCGCGTTTTCTACCTGAAGATAACGTCCTACCTCCCCCAGCATTATTGGGACACCTGTCGAGAACGTCCATGCTTCCTACCGAGGCTGTGGCAATTACGGAAGAAGCGTACTATTATGCCACAGCTGCCTTCATACAATCACGAAATGCAACGTTCAGCTTTCTGCGGATGAAAAAAGGGCTCGTTTGCGCGCTGCTCGATGTTGCTACCGTTGCGAAAGGAGCAATCACGTGGCACATCTTTGCCGACGGTCATGCATCATCGTGTGTAGCAAGTGCCATGCTCGCCATTTGACAATCCTCTGCGAGTTATTTAAACCAGCTGTATCAACCACGACAACCGTGACCACAGGGGTTCAAGGTGCACCATGCCTTGCACCGCGTGCCACCAGTCCCTCTCTAGTGACATCTGTCACAAACGCCCTGAGCGGGGTCGATGTGGTCTTGCACCAGGCATGAGAGGTATGGATTGAGTGCGGAACACGAAGGTGTCTCGTGCGCACTCTTGACAGCGGCGGCCAGCGCACCTTTATTCGGGCGGATCTATCGAAGCAACTGAAGTGCCCGTGTATCAGAAAAGACGAACTATCTCTTGTTACGTTCGGCCATTCGAAGTGCCACCATGTCATTTGCAGTCGCCGGGTAGCTTCGACTCTGCGAGGCCAACACAGTGACATTGCAGTAACCTTTGAGGCTACGGAGGTACCTGAATTCTGTACGGTCACAAGCCCGCCGCTGAGCACTGCAGTCTTGCGTCTTCTGTGCACGAAGAAATATGACGTAGCGGACAACTTTCACCCTCACACATGGAAGCCACATTAGTTGGTAACAGCTTTATTTATAGTCTTGCAGAGCTTTCGCCGATGGGGCCTTAGGTCTCCCACGTGGGGACAGGAAGGTGTTTCCTCGCCGTCGATTCGCGGACCTGCTGGAGGGCTCGTAGTTGGTCGACAAGGCTAAGGCTGCGCAAGGCAGCGGTCCACAGCGCGGAAGGGTTCAGGCGGGTTTCTGTTACAGTGCCAAAGCATGAGAGTTAAAGTGGCTATATCAGTGTGGCAAACCTTGCATATATTCGTCGGGTATGTACCGGGGTAGAACCTCTGGTATTGTTCCAGGTTAGGGTACGCGAGCGTCTGTAGTTGTGCGAGGGCCACTGCCTGCACCCTGTCCAGCTTGTCGGAAGCCACATGAAATAATTGTTCTACTTGGTTCCGACGTATATTGGAAGGTATCCAGTCCAAAGACTGATCAGTTCACCAACGAGCTTACAACCTTAAATTTCTACTTAAATTGAGGATGACGCAACGACCTATGGAAAGAAGAATGATGGGTGTAACGTTAGGGGATAAGAAAAGAGCAGATTGGATGAGGGAACAATCGCGAGTTAATTACATCTTAGCTGAAATTAAGCAAAAGAAATGGGCATGGGCAGGACATGTAACGAGGAGGGAAGATAACCGATGGTCATTAAGGGTTACGGACTGGATTCCAATGGAAGGGAAGCGTAGCAGGGGGCGGCAGAAAGTTAGGTGGGCGGATGAGATTAAGAAGTTTGCAGGGACGACATGGCCACAATTAGTACATGACCGGGGTTGTTGGAGAAGTATGGGAGAGGCCTTTGCCCTGGAGTGGGCTGCTGCTGTTGCTGCTGCTGCTGATGATGAAGAACTGTCAATACAGATCAACAAGAAGAAAAAATTAGACATTCCTAAAGATTACTGCTTCCTCAATCTGAAAGATTGAGGAAGCAGTAAAAAAATGGCTGCAGAGAGCTTCTCATAGGATAAAGCAAGATGTATGCAGTGAAGGATGACCAGGGTGATGTCATGTGAAATTTCGATGATTCGATTACACCAGGAGAAAAATTCAGTACTGACCAGTACGGCACACAGAGCGGCCACGCTACCTCCATTGCGAGCGGAGTTGAACTTGATAAAGATGCTCCTCATATAACTACAGGTGAACTTAGAAGGGTCTCGCGGGACATGCGCAGGGGAAAACTGGCAGCAGAACATAGAACAAGAGTCGATTTAATCAAAGATGGAGGACATAATATGTTTGAAAAGTTTGCGGCAGTTTATGGACAATGGCTCACGATTTAAGTGGCCGAAAAAGCTGGAAGAATGCCAACATTATATATATGCATAAGAAGGGAGACGTTAATGAACTGAATAATTAAAGACCTATAAGCTTGTTTCAGTATTGAGTAATATCGTCACCAAGATATATCGCAATTTGAATCAGGGAAATATTTCATTTTGAGCAACGGAGATAACAGGCTGGCTAAGGCCAGGGATATTAAAGAATAGTTTACATCCACGTCATCAATCAGGCAACTCGAAAATCAGCAGAGTAAATTATCCTCTCTATATACCTTTCACAAATTATGAAAAGGCATGTGATTCTGTAATGAAAGGGTACAGGAGGCGTTCGCGAACATCACGTGAAATACCTACAAAGATTCCACAGCTACCTTTCTTCCCCATAAGTATATCAGGGTGAATTACCTATCATGAAATGCTCAAGAAAGGAGACACAAGCTGTCCAATGCTATTAACTTCATGCTTAGAAAAAGTCTTCAAGCTATCAGCGTGGGTAGGCCTAGGAGTGAGGATCACGGGCGAATATCTCAGCAACCTTTCGTTTGTAGATGGCATTGTCCTGTTCAGAAGCAGAGATGCAACGAATGTCCATGAGTGGGTTACAACTACTGAACTTTAAAAATTACCTAGAACTTTAAAAAGCAAATTACATATGTAAGTTTTAAATAGGTAAATTAGTTAAAACTAGCAAGCTAAATATCTATATTGTCAAAAGGTACTGATGCTCAAGAACGTAGTAGCAAAGTTGTTATATACGAAATTAACTCTTTATTGTGTGAACCTGCACCCACAAAAGCAAGTTAAACTCAAAGCACAACCATAACGGAGAATACAGTAGGCACTTGTGGAAATCTCGTCTGCGGGGCAAGCGCGTTGGATTTATACATGAGTCATCGAAAGTTTCAGAATATTCGCGGGTGCCTCCATGTATTCCTGAAAGTTCTACACAATTCGCATTATGCATGCAAGAAATTAGATTGCACAAGGTTCAGGTACAACAGACAGCAGACATAACCATCGATAACATTAAAGAAATTTCCTATACAAAAAGGCGCGTCCTGCGCTGCCAACTAACATTTCGTAGACAGGGAAACGTGGTCACACAATAAAGATAAACACGTGTCAGTGCCCTCCTCTTAAATAGCATCGTCCATATACTACAAAAAGAAACAGAAGAGCGAAAAGCAAAAGTACATCTAGCAGAGAAAGCGCAAAAAAAAAGTCCAAAGTTTGTCACCACTTCCAGAATGGCTGAAGCCGCACAACATGGAATATGTGCGGTCGTGAGCGGAGGCGTTGTGATAGCGAAATGCCGCCTGGCACGACCTCGTAGTCCAGTGTGCGAATTTGTCGAATAATCTTGTAGGGACCGAAGTAGCGTCACTGACGCCTTTCACTACGACCTCGTCAGCGTTTTCGGGTCCAAACCCAAACACAGTCACCGGGCTGGTACTCCACGTATTGTCGTCAGAGGATGTAGCGCTGGCTGTTGTTCCTCTGCTTATTCTTGATGCGCAGGTTGGCGAGATGTCGGGCTTCTTCGGCGCTCTGGAGATAGGCGGCCACGTCAAGTTTCTCTTTCTTAGTGACGTGCGGGAGCATGCGTCGAGATTCGCAGTCGGATCATCATCATCATAATCATTATCATCATCATCATCAGCCTGCTTACTCCCACTGCAGGGCAACGGCCTCTCCCAGACTTCTCCAACTACCCTGTTATCGCCGATGTCGTGATTGACATCAGCGACGAAGAGCTACATAGGCTTCTGTCTTCATCAGTGGAGGTCATCGATTTTAACCGCTTCGGTCGCTCGACCAGTGTGAAGCTTCTTTTCGAGGGAGTCACGCTACCTCATCTCGTCAAAGTGGGCTACGTGAGACATCCGGTGCGTCCTTATGTGACCCGACCATTGCAATGTCACAAGCTAGGCCATGTCAGCGTTGTCTGCCAAGGCCAGACGGCATGCCTCCGTTCTGCCAGCAGCCATGACGTATCTTCATGCACAATAAGACGAACGAAGTGCTCGAATTGCGGCTGACCCTATGAGGCCAATCCCAAGGATTGTCGTAAACAGAAAAAGGAAAAAAATACTGACCCAAAAGAGCAAGACGAGTACGTCCCACAAGGAGGCGGCAGCGTCAGTGGAACACCGAAGGAGACGAATGCGTCATCGGTGTGGACAGGCTATAGGTCCAGACGAGAGCTTCGTGGCTCCAATTCCGCAGGTCGAGCAGAAGGTAACTGAATCGGCATCGATAGATAAACCATTGCTTGAAGCGAGCCGCGCAAGCCCGGAACCGAATGTATGGTCACGGTTACCGCCGCGCTCACGGGCCTCAGACTTTCAGCGCGAGCAAGGACAGTGCACTCAGATATCGCCATCGGACTCTGGCATCAAAGCCATGCTGCGACAAATAATCGCTGCCCTGCAGCTGCTACTGTCCGGTTTAAATACGCCAATGGCGCCAACAGCGGCAAAAACTATGAACGCTATAGACAGTCTCTTCGCTACGCTGCAGTAACTTATACCTCTGCCCGCGAAGATGACTGTGCTGTGCTGTGAAGTGTACACGTACGCATTACGCAGTAACATTGTGCTGTGCAGCCCTCATCATATTCACTATAACGCCACCATCTTTCCTCTTCACATCCTATCTCTGTTATTCCCCAAACCCGTTGCCCAGCGGGGAGTAGCAGGCTACAGGAATTTCACTCAGGCCGACCTCTCTACCTTTCTGCCATTAAATATTATCTCTCTCTCTCTCCGGTCATGTACTAATTGCGGCCATGTCGTCCCTGTAAACTTCTTAATCTCATCCCCCACCTAACTTTCTGTAGCCCCCTGCTACGCTTCCCTTCCCTTGGAATCCATTCCGTAACCCTTAATGACCATCGGTTATCTTTCCTACTCATTACATGCCCTGCCCATGCCCCCCCCCATTTGTTTTTCTTGATTTCAACTAAGATGTCATTAACTCGCGTTTGTTCCCTCACCCAATCTGTTCTTTTCTTATCCCTTAACATTGCCCCCATCATTCTTCTGTCCATAGCTGATTGCGTCGTGCTCAATTTAAGTAGCACCCTTTTCGTATTCCTTGGTAAACCAGCTTGAATGTGGCGATTTGCATTGTTTTTTTGTACGGCCGTATTATGAGCGGAGGAAACGTACGGAAGGACTGCATCTTACGTCTTGTGCTCGACGCCGACGTACATTACCAACATGTCGGCGAGGGTTCTGTTCAGGCGCTCCATAAGACCATCCGCGTGCGGGTGGTACGCGGTTGTTCTCTTGTGGCTTCTCTGGCTGTATTGCAGAATGGCTTGGGTGAGCTCTGCTTTAGGCACCGTTCCTCTGTTAGTGATGACGTCTTCTTGGGAACAATGTCGCAGCAGGATATTCTCGACGAAGGCTTTTGCTACTTCGGTTGCGCTATCTTCCGGCAGAGCTTTCGTTTTAGAGAAGCGGATGAGGTAGTCTATCGCCACAACGATACACTTATTTCTGGGTGTTGACGTCGGAAAAGGTCCCAACGAACACATCCCGATCTGCTGCAATGGCCGGCGAGGAGGCTCAATCACCTGTAGTAAACCCGCAGGCCTTGTCGGTGGTTTCCTCGTTGCGGAGAGTCTCGGCACGCTATGACGTAACGGACAACGTAGGCGGTCACGTGCATCCAGTAAAACCTTTTCTGTATCCTCGATAGCTTCCGGATTAATCGGAGGTGCCCACAGGTCGAATCGTTATGTAGGTCGTGCGGTACTTCTGGACGCAGTACTGAGGGAACACCAAAGATGTAATTGGAGTGGGAGTTTTTCTTTACGATTAGGTTGGTTGGAAGCGAAAACGAAGACAATCTTCGCTTAAACGCCCTAGGGAGGACCTCGGTGTTGCCTTCTAAATATACGACGAGGTTTTTTAGCTCCGGCTCAGGTCGTTGCTGTTCACCGAAATCCCTCGCGCTTATCATTACAAGGAAGCCATCGTCATCCTCGTCGTCTTGTGGCGGCGAATCGATGGGGCAAAGTGATAGGCAGTCGGCATCAGAGTGTTTTTGTTTGGATTTGCAGATCACAGTTATGTCATAGTCTCCGAGTCTGATGCTTCACCGCGCCACGCGGCCTGCAGGGTCCCTCAAATTTGCTAGCAAACACAATGCTTGATGGTCGCTGACGACATTGAATGGCCTGCCATGTATATAGGTGCGGAATTTTGTCGGAGCCCAAATGATGGCGAGGCATTCCTTTTCGGTCGTAGAATAATTGATTTCCGATTTTGACAGCGAGCAGCTACCGTAAGCTACCACCAGTTAAAGGCATTCTTTCCTCTGGATTAAGACAGCACCGAGGCCTAGGCTACATGCATCAGTGGAGATTTTAGCATCTGCGTCCTCGTCGAAGTGCGCAAGTACCGGTGGCGACTACATGCACCGTTTGAGTTCTTGAAATGCCTTGGCCTGTGGCATTTACCACTCGAACTCGAAATCACGTTTATTATTTCCTTTATTTTTCATCATGAAGATGAGGGAGACTGGGAGAAAAAGCTGGAAAGCAGCTTGACTTGCTCAGCATCCTGGAGAATACACTTTGGCAATCGAAGAGCATACCAAAATACACACAATGAACATCAAAATATCGCATGCACAGTAAATAAAGCAACAGCGAAAAAGCAGTATTATGAACATCAATACAACCCATTATCATTGCAACGAAACAATAAAAACAACAAAGTGAAACAGTTTACATTACGGCAATAAGGATTTGAATGGAGACCAAATCACCAAACTAAGGAAAAGAATGCAACATCTAGAAATTTGAACAGAAAGCACGCAATTCTTTTGTGGGTGGCACTTTCGGAGCGATGTTTTGAGTGTGAGTGTGTGAGCGAAATAACTTTATTCCGTCCAAAGAACACGCAGGGAAGACCTCCCGCCACCCGGCTAGTCCCACATAGGGTTCACCTTCACAAATTTAGTAACTCATGAGTTTGTTTCTTTGCACTTGTGTTTCATAATTAGTTCTACATAATTTTGCTTTTCAAGTCTCTGCTTGACAGACAGAATACTTGCGGGCCGTCCTCTCTAAGCAGGTTGACTGAGAAAGTACCGATTGTTATATATTTCAAATTTGTATGCTACGGTAAGGCAATACGAGTATCTATAAGGTGTTTTTAAATTTCAAGCTTAAGAAAAAGTGGTGCTGAGGGGTCATCGAATCTTACGTTATACATGTGTGTTAGTACTTTTTTCTGAAGGGAGTGTAGCCTTCGTAGGTTGGTTGAAGTAGTATTTTCCCATTATATATAAGAATAAGTGATAAGCGTATGAAAAGGCGAGTTATAAATAGGAAGCTTAACTACCGTGGTAAGAGCTTGTTTGTTAAGGTAAGTTCTTCCTACGATACTGGATAAGTTTTTGTAACATAACTAATGTGGTCGTCCCAAGATATTGTCTCCGAAAATATTACTTCAAGTATCCAAAATGTTTTATCTGTGTCTATTCTGGAGCTGTCAACTATTTTAACTGTATTAGTGACAAAGCCATTATTTTTGGGCGGAAAAGCGCAGTTTTGGTTTTCGTAACATTGATCTTTAATGCGTTGTAGTCAGTCCACTAACCTTGCTGCAATAATGCTCGGTTTTCCCTATTCTTATTCTCTGTTTATGATATGCAGGAGAAAAGCAAAATGATGCCATCTCCTTAAATTACAAAATTTTGTGGCTTTATGAGAGTTTACAATGTAATTTATGTTGAAGCTAAAGACGAGAAATGGACCTAAAATACTTTCTCGCGGATCACCCGATAAAATTTGTTTTACATTGGATGAGTGGCAACTTATATTTAGGAACTGGTGTCTGCAACTTCACTAAGAGCGAAGAAGTGCCAAGACTTTTGCAAGAATTCCATACATTTCTAGATTTTTTACGAACAAGTTTTGTATAGGATAGCCAAAGGCTATTGTAAATACTACCAGAATCCCGAGAGCCATGTGTCGTTTCTCAAAAGCACTGAAGCTGAACTTCTGTTCTAATAGAACGAGTTCTGTTGAGCGCTTTTTCTCTAAGCCAACTTGTGTAGTACGTATATCTCATGCTTATCGAAAAGGTAGACATTCTTGACAAAATTGCTTTTTCCAAGCCTTTGGAAAAATATGTGATATTGAAACTGTCATATAGTTAGCGATTTTATTTTTTATCCTCTTTTAGGCAACACGATTACTTTTGCGATATGCATTTGTTTCGGAGAAACGTTTTCTACTAAAGAGAAATTGAAAGAAATGTGTTAAGGGAAGTGCTGAAGCGTCTATAACTTGATTGAAAGGTTTCATTTTATTACCATCTGCGTCACCGCTAGCACTTTGAAGTTGTAAAATTATGGAGATCACCTCTGTCGTAACGTGGTTACAAAAAGGCAGTTATTATTACAATGTTCCAAGTAACGTAGAGCGTTGTCATTAGCTTCTCCGTTATTGAAACTGACAAAACAATCAAGGCATCTGATAATCATTTTCCCATGATTTATTCATTATTGAGACTTATTTGTGTGAAATTACTGAAATGCGTTGAACGATTGTGCTTGGCATTAATTTTTTTCCAGGATATATCGGATTTGACGGGGACATAGCAAAGAGGCCGCAAAAATAGACTTCTTTTCCTTTACATATTTCTTTCAGTAGGCTATTTCGGAACGCTTTATAAAGTCTGAGTCAGTCAACATGACAAGTTTCAAGAAATTTGTTATACAATTTTTCCTTAATGTGAATCTTGCCTGATAATTCCGGTGATATCCATGGCTTAAAATTTTTTTTTTGATGTTCGTAAAAAGTGTGGAAACGAAGCTTTCTATGTTGAAAGAAATGATTTAGAAGCATATCATATGCGTAGTCAGGATCGCTTTCTTTAAACATTGAGCTCTAATCGAAACTTTGATTTTGAAAAAGTTTCCAATGTGCGAGTTGTTATTTTTTGAATGCGCGCCGCTTGTGGTTTTGCTCTTAATGTGTTTTAATGTGTACACATAGATATATACCATTACGATTGCTGATGTCTGTGCTCATGACAGCCGCCTGTAAACGATAACGCTGCATACCATTTACGAACGGATCAGGCAAAGAAAAAAATGAAAGGGTGGTCTTGGAGAAATGGTGATAGCATTATTGCAGCCAAGTGAAATGATTATCTCTTCTAGCTCTCTTTAACTAGTGATATCTCCTAACATGACGTCACAGTTTTTAATGTGGGATGAAGAGG
Source organism: Dermacentor variabilis (assembly GCF_050947875.1). NCBI lineage: Eukaryota > Metazoa > Arthropoda > Arachnida > Ixodida > Ixodidae > Dermacentor > Dermacentor variabilis. Next base: position 173,095,556 of record NC_134571.1, read on the forward strand.
ATGCCGATGGTGGCCTTTGGAGACGACGAAGAAGAATTTGCTGCTGTGCGCTTGTCGGCTCAGCCATTAAAAGCCATCTGTGAATAGACGCACACTTCTTTCTTCCCGTAATATCATTGGCGGAGGTGCTGGGTAATCACTTGCGCAAGACGGAGCTCCGCAGCGGACGTAACCTGGCCGCCATGTTATCTGAAGGAGAGAGTTCAACCACGGCCCCGTCCTCGCCACCGACGGTCATCCTTGCCGAGCCGCGCAACCCTGGCATGTTTTCCGGAATTGACAACGTTGACGTCAATGACAGGTTGCAGAATTACGAACGGGTCGGCGCGTACAACAGGTGGGGTAAAACGCTTATGCTGGCTAATATAATGTTCTACATAAAAAAACCGTACGGGCCTGGTTCGAAACACACGAAGATGGACTTACGAGTTCGGACCATTGCAAACAGAAGATTAGAGATTTTTTCGGCAAGCCCGTCGGCAGCCAACGTGCTCAGTAAAAGGACCTTGCGACCCATGCACAGACGTCCAGTGTATCTTACGTGGCGTATTTCGAAGACGTCCTCACTCTTTGTCGCAAAGTGGATAACAATATGGCAGAGGAAGACAAGGTCAGCCATGTTTTAAAAAGGCATCGTGGGCGACGCTTTTAACCTGCTTGGTTTACAAGAACATCGCAACGGTCAAGGAGATCATGAACGAATGTCGGCGCTTTGAAGAATTTACGTGAATTTTCGACAATTTACGCGTCTACAAAATACCGCAGCTTCACCGACGTGCGAAGACATTTGCGCACCGCGTGAGCCCACCTCCTGTGAGAACGTCGTACGTATCTTTCGGCGAGAAATTGAGGCAGCGTCTCCTGCCACACCAGTGACGCAGTCCCTTGACGATTCCCGGCCGCTTGTGTCTCTCATCCAGTCGTTAATTCGCCAAAACCTTGCCTATGTGGGTCCTCCACCATCTGCTCCGCCAGCCGTCCTGACTTTTCTTCGTCTGCGGCCTCTTCCCTCTGTTCACCGGAGCCAATACAGTCCATATCCGAGATATCGCAATCCGGCCGAATGGCGCACACATGACAATAGACCCATCTGTTTTTATTGTAGGCGTGTGGGCCACATCTCTCGCCACTGTCAAAGTTCCTGGCGAGCCCACTCTCGACCAAGCTCTCCCGCCTACCGCCCCTCCCCACTAAATCCTCGCCGGCCATCCCTCTCCCCCGAGGTTCAAGACGCACCAGACAACGATCGAGCCACCGTGGCTAGCCGCTCGCCATCACGACAGTCGCCGCTGCCGTTCGCCTAGATGCGTCGCTCTCCATTCCCAGCTTACCGTCGCCGCTCTCCGACGGGAAACTAACCGGAGCAGCTCCTGCATGTGACGCTGCTCTAGAACCCCGCCGGAAATTCCTCTGCTGACCCTACCTATTGATCGCAACCTTGTGGACGTGGACTTGGATCGTTTGCCCATTACAGCACTCATCGACACTGGAGCCCAATTTTCATCATGAGTGCGGAGCTTCGAACGCGCTTGAAGAAAGCACTTTCTCTTGCGCCGACTCGACTGCTCCAGGTCACCGACGGTGGAACTCCGGCTGTGCTTGGAAAGTTTACTGCTCGTGTCAGTGTCGCCGGTCGCCACACGTTCGTTTTGTTTAGTGTGCTTGAACGTTGCCCTTACAATGCCAACCTCGGAGTCGACGTTTTGGCCGCCTATCCTGCTCTGATTGACTGTTCAGCCGGTGTTGTACAACTTGACCTACCCCTACCTGTTCCCGTTGACCTTCCTGCTCAAACTTCAACTCAGCTTTGTTCCGCGGATTTTATTCGCCTGTCAGCTCTAGGAGCAACGTGCATCCCCGTTTTAGCCTGCCCACTTGTGCCTGACGGAGACTATGTCCTTACTCCCGCGACTTCAGTCCTGCTTTCTCACAATGTCTCCTTCCCACACACTATCGTTTCTGTTGCGGAAAATCATGCACGTTTTCCCATCCTAAATTTTGGACAGTTCCCACAAGTACTTCCTCGAGGCATGTCTCTTGCCACATTATCACTGTCGCACAAGTGCCACATTTCCGCTCTAACAGTTGCGCCGTTTTCGACGAATTCCTATTCTGCTCCTTTTCCATCTGCTTCTACCGACGACATTAGAAAGATGATTGCACCGCACCTCTCATCCCAACAAGCCGCAGAGCTCCATGGCCTCCTCGAGTCCTACTCCCATATTTTCGACCTGAACGATCGCCCTTTATGTCAAACTATGGTGGTGAAGCATCGTATGAGTACCGGCGATGCAGCACCTGTTCGCCGGCACCCATACCGGGTCTCGCCCTCTGAGCAACAAGTTTTCCAGGGCGAGGTTGACAAGATACTTGTCAAAAGAATTATTGTACACTCTTCTAGCCCGTGGGCTTCCCCTGTTGTTCTCTTTAAGAAGAAGGATAACAGCTGGCGATTCTGCGCTGCCTATCGTCATCTAAACCCGATCACCAAGAAAGAAAGAAAGATGTATGTCCACTTCCCCGCATTGACGATGCTCTGGATTGTCACCGCAGTGCAACTTATTTTTCATCTGCACACCTTTGCTCTGGATATTGGCAAAGTGCCGTGGATAAAATGGACCATGAAAACACCGCGTTCGTCACACCAGACGGCCTGTATCAGTTCCGGGTAATGCCTTTTGGCTTGTGCAATGCCCCGACGACCTTTGAACGGATGATGGACATGCTCTTGCGTGGTTTGAAATGGTCCATCTGTTTGTGCTACTTGGATGACGTCATCGTATTCTCTTCCACTTTTGAGACTCATCTTTAAAGACTTTCATCTCTTCTTTTTGTTTCTTCGCCCCTCTGGCTTGGAACTGAACTCGTCCAAGTGCCACTTCTATCACCGCCAAATAACCATGCTCGGACATCTCGTCGATTCGTCAGGCATTCCCCCCGACCTCGCTAATGTCATGCTATACAGAATTTCCCCGCAGCAACTTGCGCCGAAGATGTTCGCAGCTTTATTGGTCTTTGCTTTTACTTCCGCAAGTTTGTGGAAAATTTGCACATGTTGCCCGTCCCCTGACTGACCTCCTGAAGAAAGACGTTCCTTTCTGTTGGGGCTCTGAACAAGCGTCTGCTTTCTTGCAGCTCATCACGCTGCTCACTACACCTCCTGTTGTCACCCATTTTGACGCCTCCATTCCGACAGATCCGCACTTACGCCAGTGGCTGCAGTATCGGCGAAGTTTGTTCTTTTTTTGTCGTCGACATTAGGAAGCCGACTGCCTGTGTCGTTATCCCGTCGATGTACCAGACGGTTTATTGCATGTCGCGCCAATCTGCGTTTTTTCGCCCTCCGCCTTGCAAGACATTGGCGCTGAATAACGACACGATGAATCGTTACGGCCCATTAACGAACGCCTGCTCTCTGATCCGTCTGACCCATCCCTTCACATGTTCGTGCTACAACATGGCATCCTGTATCGCCGCAACACGCACCCCGACGGGCCCGAGCTCCTAACCGTCATTCCGTCTCATCTACGGCAGATTGTGCTGCAGCAACTGCACGACGTTCACACCGCTGGACACCTTGGTGTCGCGCTGACCTATGACCGAATTCGGTGAGCGTTTTTCTGGCCCCGTCTCAACCGCTCCGTCCGGCGCAATGTCGCCGCGTCTGAGTCGTGTCAACGCCCGAAAAGACCAGCTGTGCCTCCTGCCGGTCTGCTGCAGCCTTTGGATGTACCGACCGACCATTTTTTCGCGTTGGCGTTGATCTTCTCGGACCATTCCCTATAACAAATGACGGAAATAGGTGGATTTTTGTCGCTACGAACTATAGAACTGGCTGTGCTAATACTAGTGCCCTACGACCAGCTGCGCTATAGACGCCGCTGATTTCTTGTTTCACGAAGCAGCCTTGCACCACGGCGCACCTCTTCAACTTCTCAACGATCGCAGAAGATATTTTCTTGCGAAACTCATAGAAGACTTACTTCGATCATGTGCTACTAAACACAAACTTACTATCGCTTACCAACCTCAAACTAACGGTCTTGCCGATCGCCTGAACCGCACATTAACTGACATGCTAGCAATGTATGCTTCCTCCGATCATTGCGACTGGGACATTGCTCCACCATTTGTGACGTTCGCCTACAATTTCATGCCCCACGACACAGCTGGCTATTCACCCTTCTATCTCTTCTACGGCCGTGAGCCGATTTTGCCTTTTGAGACTCTTCTTTCCACCACACTCGACTCGCCGACACGGTACACTCGGGATGCCATAGCCACAGCGACCCAAGCACGCCAGATTGCCCTCATTCGTCTTTCTGCTTCACAGACTAGCCAGAAGTGCCGTTACGACAAGTGCCATCACGACGTGGACTACGAACCAGGTGCTCTTGTGCTAGTTTGGTATTCAAATCGGCGTGTTGGTCTTTCGGAGAAATTCCTCTCGCGATACTATGGCCCTTACCGCAACCTTCCGCATGTGACCCCTTTCACATATAAACTGTCTCCGCTGGATGCCACGGTGCCTTCACCTCTCTCTGACATCATCCACGTCAGCCGTCGTAAACCTTGCCTTTCACATCACGATGAGCCGCACCAATAAGGTGCTTTTCCCGATGGGGGTGATGTCACATTGTGTAATGTGGGAAAAAGAAGATGCTGGTGGTGGCCTTTGGAGACGACGAATAAGAGTTTGCGGATCTATGCTTGTTGGCTGAGCCATTAAAAGCCACCTGCGAATAGACGCACGCTTCTTCCTTCCCGAAACATTATATTGAAGTCTCCTCAAGATATGACCCCATACTTTTGTTCGCCTACATAGCGCAGGGGCGATTCGAGAAAATAGAAAAAAGAACACTCGAATATTTCCACTTGGGGGGTTCATAAACAACAGCTACTATGGTTCGATTGAGAATTAGAGATAAGCATTCATAATCAGTCTTCATGCGAGAGAAATTGGGTAGCAGTTCACAAACAATTTGACTTTTTACCGCCAGACGCACACCTCCTCCTCTGCTGGCTGTTCCATTCAAAAGAATGTTCTGATATCCGGGCAAACAGAAAATATTGCTTTTTTCAACACACCATGTTTGATAACAATTTTTAATGCGTATTCTAGCTAATGGAAAAGTACCTCTAATTGTACTCCTTTATTTAAAGTAGATTGTGTATTCAAATCGAACATTTTCAAGGAATGTAAATCATGTTTACAAGTCTTTGGAATTCTTCTGGTTCTGTGTATTCAGGAGATGGCATAACTGAAATTCCAGCAGTAACTCTTATAATGCAATGAACATTATTATATTTTCTCTAATTCGGCAACGTTGTGGACAATGGTTGCCCTGTCTCCGTCCCTTTTCCTGACGAATATATTTCCATTCCTGTGCCCCCATGGTCCTCGGCCCAGGTTTTCGTCGTTTTGAGTAAATTCCGTTAGCTTCGTCACATTCTCAAGGGCGTAACACTGTTCAGTACATTTTCTCAACAGATATCTCTGGCTGTAGAGTTTTTCCTTCGCCGACTGCTTTGAAAAATTAACTGTAATCCTTGGGACTGTGTCACAAACAGTTCGCAGCCTATGTATCGACACGATGTCATTGTTGGTGAGTTGAGTCGCACTCATTTTTGGAGCTTTTTCATTGACCTTTAGCAAGATGTTTTCTTTTTGAGGCACTGGAATCCGGTGCAATTCTTAGTTTAACAATCTACTCTGCAACTCGAGCTCATTAATTTCCTCTGCAACCTGATTTGGCTGAAGATTTACTGCGCGTTTCTATTTTCTGCACTTTGTTCTTTATATCTGCAATTTCTTTGTCCTAGCGATGGATATGATTGAGGATTTCATCGTATTGATTAGACATCATTTTACCGATTCCTCAGTGCTTTCCATCGAGTCCTTAAGTCTCAATAGTCCATCGAGTTTTTTATTAAAAGTCAGGAACATGCTTGCGAAGTCAACAACGTCACTGTTAGATTTGGAACCCTGAGCACTTCTCGGTTTTCTTGGCTTGAGCCACGCTTCGCCCTTCGAGTTATATAATTTAGAGTTACGGAACATTTTGCAAAGTGGTAGTTACAGCTACACCTTTCCCAAATCAAGACTTCATCATCGGAGGACGAACGTGTGCAGCCAAGAAGGAAGCAGCAGGAATACGTCACGCGGAAGTATGCTGATAGCACGCTAGCGACCGTCGGTGATATTAATCGCAGGGACCACCGGTACTAGCTTCACCAGCCCATTTTGTCAATGAGTGGGCTCAAAATTGATGCAAGAAGGTCGCCCACGCGTGTGCGCACAGACGGTCGCCGCTTCCAAAGTTGATAGATAAGTCAACGGCCCAGGGTTGCGTGAAAATTCTTTGAAGAAGCCCCTGCCGTAGGTGCACATGCCAAGGAATCTACGCACGGCTTTCTTGTCGATTGGATGCTGGAAGTTTTCGATGACAGCTGTCTTCTGCTGGTCGTGGTGAACTCGCGATTTGCTGATGGCGTGGCCCAGGAACACAAGGTCATAGTAAGAGAAGCGGCATTTTTCTTACTTCAGAGTGAGCCCTGATGACTTGATGACCTCTAGTGCTGTCGTAGAGTTCGTAGAATTCCGTCCTTTTTCTTCACCAAGGCTACAGGAGATGCCGATGGACTTTTCGGCGGCTGGATGGTGCCGTCGCGCAGCATGTGATCAACTTGTTGCCTTATAGCTTCACGTTCGCGCGTTGAAACTTAGTGAGGGCTCTGGCAGAGTGGTCAAGCGCACTCTTCCGTTATAATGCGACGCTTTGCAACTGGTGTTTGTCGAATCCTCAATGACGTCGAAAAGCAGTCTTTGTATCGGGCGAGGAGACTTCTGAGCTGCTGCCGCTTACTCATGGGGAGACTTGGATTTATGTTGAAGTCTGGTTCGAGAACTATGATCGTCGGAGTCGGTGTGGCAGAATCCGAGAGGACAAATGCACTGCAACTTTCCACAATTTCCACGGTGTATGCGATCGTCGCGCCCATGTATATGCGCTTGAACTCCTGGCTGAAGTTTGTGACCATCGCTTTTGGTTTACCCCTGTGAAGTCAAGCGATCTGTCTTGCGATGCAAATTTCACGGTGGAGTAGTCGACGTTGGTCACCCTCGATGACCCCTTCTATGTCTGCGGGCGTTTCGCTGTCGACGGAAACGACAATGCAATAGCGAGGCGGGATTCTGAGTTGTTTCTCAAGTACACTTAAGGCACGCTCCCATGAAGGCCTCTCTGTCGGTATCGCTTAGTCTGCAGACAGCGTTATCGAGTTCAACCCAAGGTTGATGATTGCGCCGTATTGTTTCAGAAGTAAATGCAGAGAATTACTTCTCGCGAGCACTGTTGGATGACAATGACCGTAGCAGGGCAGATCCGATCATGAACTGTAATTCTTACCGTGCAGATTACTGTCGGCGTTATGAGGGGTAATCCAGCTGTCCGAATTTAAGGGAAGTCCCAAGTAGTCTTGGCTTTCTTCAATTTGGCGGCGAATAATACACTGATGACAGAATAGCGGCCATAGTATCAACAAGCGCGGCGCCTTCGTGGCCGTCGAGGAGCACGTCGACGTTGGTGGTTCTATGGCTTCCATTGCAGTTAGGTCTTGGTGTCGGATCGCGGCTACGTCGCGTTCACCCGTGGCTGGTACGTGGCTTCATCAGGTCGTCTTTCATCGGCTTATTCTTGACTTTCACGCTTTGTTGAGATGGCGACATGTCCTTGATACGTCATCAAACTGATCTTGAAGTTTTGTCGTCGTTGGCGGAGGATCTTCCGCATTTCGTCGTACAGACACCGCACCTCCTTCGGTTTCTGCTTTTAGTTTTCCGAATATGGGCTTGCGTACGGGCCCAGGGCTGGGCCAGTGTATGGTTTGCGCTGCGGCGACAGGTGGTTGTCTGGTGATAGCGAACGGGACGAACTCCACTGAATGGCTGTGAGGTGGTGGGCAATATCACGACAGCGCTCCCCAGGCTGTGGACGTGAAGCCTTCACGGGAAACCTTCGCAGTGCCAAGTCGCGGTATGGGCATCGGTGGTACACATGGCCGGCTTCTCCGCTATCGTAGCAGTACGGGCGGTGGTCGCGGGCGCTCCAAATGTCTGACTTCCTCGGGGCCTATGGCTAGCTGCCAGCTGGGCGGGGTGGGGGCAATGGTGGCAGTGGTGGCGTCTGGCGATGCCATCGTGGTGTCATAGGGTCTGCGCTCGGGCGCAGAGGGGGAATCTGGTGGCGGACGATAGCGGCGTATGTCATCGCTTCCGGTTCCGGCTGTGGTGATGACGGCTGCACTTGACTAACCCCAAGTGATTGCTGAATTTTCTTTAATAAGCGCCTTGTCCTGTCGTCTTTCTTGTGTCTGTCTTTTTGCGCTTAACACAGTATTCATGGATTCGCACCAACTAGCCCGCCAACGCATTGTGCTGAACTATCCTTCTTTAATAACGTCGTCGAATGGAGCCACGTGAGGCGGCGACCTGGGGCCTAACTTCTGCAGCTTTTCCGGTACGACCAGTCTTACCATCTTGTGCAGGTCATCGGATGCCAGCGCTTAGGTTAAGCCACAGTTTCAGTACACGGCGGTCGTATTGCCTGAGGCGCATTTCAGGCGTCTTCTTGATCATTTGGGTACCCCGAAACAAATTCAGCGACAGTCATGATCGGGTTGCGTATGAATAGTTGTTCTTTCACTCACCGCATCAAGAACGAGCTTTCGTTTCTTCAGCCATTTCGGGGTTGGCGTGCCGGAAGAGGCAAGCGATTTCCTCCGCAATGATTGCGATTTTCTCGTTCGGCAGCTAGATGTGGGTTTTCGGCAGAGCTTGGGCTCGCTCTTTGCACACGATCCTAGTGAAGGTGTGCAGGAAGCCACTGCATAAAGGCCCGATTTAGTCAGGGTAGATTCCCTGTTCTCAAGCTGCGACATCTTTATGTCTTCTAAGGCGAAGTAGACATGCCGCAGCTTATTGTCAGAGTTTCAGTTGCTGAAAGCAGGAACCGCTTCGCATGTTCCCTGCCAGTTTTCCGGGTCTTCAAACTGTGATCCCGAAGGTTGGTGACTCCCTGGGCTGTTGCAGAACAATGGGGGAGGCTGTGGCTGTCATTGGGGTTGTCATGGCCGCGGTCTTCCTGATCGTCTCAGGTAGAAGCCCATGTTCCAGGGGCGGCTGTTGTAGCCGCCGGCTTTTTCAATGGTCCGGGACAATGTTGGTGTTGTCTTTGCGTTGCGGCTTTAGATAATGGCTTATCGGGGGTGTCTGGCAAATAAACAAGAAGCACGACCACCAAATGTCACGTAGTAGTGACGGCTAAGAACACAGTAGCAAAACTGTGAATTACGAAATTAACTCTTTATTGAGCCAACTTGTGCCCACAAAAGCAAGTTACGCACAAAGCATAACCATAGCGATGAACACAGTCGGCGATCGTCGAAATCATGTACTGGGCAAGCGCGCCGGCTTTTGTACTTGAGTCATCAAGGGTTCCAGAAAAATCAAAGCAATATGGTTGAACGCGAAGCTTTCCGCCAATGCATACTGAATCAAAATCAGAGTCTAAAGCCAGCATCACCGCAACGAACCCGAGAAGTGCTGTGGCACCCGATGTTATGCATATGTGGTTTGATTGCTTGTTTAGGGTTGTATATTCTTAACTTTAAGGTTGAGTCAAGACACATTTCGTTAGGTTACATAGTCTTTATTTTAGATCATGTAGCCGCTGAGCAAACGCCCACACTGAAGGTTTCAAGGACGACTCTATACTTGCACAGTATTGCCTTGTGACCGCTGTGGTAGACGGTCAGAAGCTCTGCCGTCGCAACATGACCCGGCCTGCTTGAATACATGAGATCAATGCAGGAAAAGTGCTGCGTCGTGGGTCTCTGTAGCATCTTCAGCTTCAACGAGTAGCGGTCTACTATGAAACTCGATCCATTTACCATGCTCTTTCGCCACATTGATGTTTAAGTCACCACATACGAATATCGGCGTGCTATTTCTGCTATATTCTATGCTATATTCTGCCAGTACCGAGACGTGTTCGGTCTGATGTGCCCGTTGACAATCACAAGACGAGTAGGCATCTCGACAAGTGTCTCCCACGTGCATTATGCATGCCGTTGCCGATACGCGTCACAGGCGTTGCAGCCACCATCGCGCTCGCGCTTACTACGTTCGCGTATGGCACCCTCTTGTTTTGCCATGCGCGGAACCCATTGCCTATCCGCGGTGACGGCCGAGAACGCATTGGTTGACACGCGTAATGCAATGCTGATATATATAGTTCGTCGGCGTAGCGTAGCGTTCAACTGTGTTTTTTTAAGAACGGGACTTTCATTTTTTTGCTTCCAGACTCTCAGACGAGCCCGTGTTCAGGTACAATTGCTGTCTCGAGTAAGCAGTGAAGCTTAGTTGTGAGAGACAGGGGTGATGTCATGCCGACCAGACACAACTTGCCCTTCCAGTTAACTTTGCGCGCATCCGCTACTCTTGCTGAGCTCGTCACTTTGCGCCTTTATCAGGCACTGATCAGCCCACCAGTCAACGCCGGCGCGGTACTGCAAATATAGTGTTCTACAACAGTGTGCAAGTTGGCTTGTCTGTCGTGTGTTTTCGGCGCTTACGGACGAATTAGTGAGACGTAGAGAGCTTTGCTTTAATAGTCGCTGATGCCTGCGTTTCCTCAAGAAAATTTTATGCTATTCTTGTCGCGCATACAAGCAATGAGATTGCAGAAGCTTCAGTGACAGCAAACAGCGGACATAACCATCGATAACATTTGAAAAAGTTCCGACACATTGTGGCGTGTCCTGCGCTGAGCGATGACATTCCTTAGACCGTGAAACCTGGTCAGCCAATCAAGACAACCACGTGTCAATATGTCTAAGACTCACAAATCTATCATTCATTTTAATGCAAGAAGCATAAATGCAAGCACTGTGATAACTTTTCAAATCACATCACGACACTTTACTTCACGTGCTCAATTATTGCGAACTCGTAAACTTGGTTTATTGACCAGTACAAGAACCTGTGGCCGAATCCCGTAAAAGTGCAATGCCGGGCCGACCCGGGGCGGAGACGAGGCAGGTGTAAATCACTCCCCATACGTCAGCCGATCCCAAAGATAATGCAATGCTAGTGGTGGTGGCGGTGGTGGTGAACATTTATTCAAGGCTATATACAAGAGTAGGGACTGGCCTTAAAGAGCAGCCCCTTACAAATCCTAGGGCCGAACCGCGGCGGAGATGGAGCAGGCGTGGAGCACTCCCCATACGTGGTCCGATCCCGGAGGTAGGCGGTGCAATACCAGGCCGACCCACGGCGGAGAGGTGACGCAGGCGTTAAGCACTGACCGTACGAGGGCCGATACCGAAGATAGCGCAATTCCGGGCCAACCCGTGGCGCAGGTGCGTTTCGCCGTTAAGCAGCTCACATACACAGATTCGCTGGTCATCCTTCTTCGTGTAGTGGCAGGACACTGAGTTCTTTTTTTAATTTTTTACATTATTTGTTGCAACTGATTATATCTTTACTTATATCCTCCACAGAAGGTCTCATTAGAGTCTTCGACCTCGGGACCTCCTCCGGTATTATATTTCGTTATACTGCATATTCTCTTTTAGTAATAACACCAATTCATTCAAGAGAGGACAAAGGTAATATTCAATAGCCTGGCAGGAAAATGAGCATTCATGATTTCCAGTCAGCTTCTACAGCCTGTAGGGGACTACGTTTATCTGGGCCCATTACTAACATGGTACCGCGATTTTAAAAAGGAAATTTACAGACGAATAAAAATGGATTTGAGTGCATACAATATAATACAATCTTTATTGCGCTCAAAGAAAAAGTACAAATAGCAGGCCTGCCAAAGCCTCATAAGGCTTCACTGAGAGTGCCTGACAGTAAGGTCACAGAAAATTGCACAGGGTTATAAGCGTAGTTAGCTAGTAGCAGGCCGCGCCTAAATGTTCTAGCAGTTATCCAAGATGTAAATTTAAACTTCGGAAATTCAGTGTAGTTTCTTGATCTCGTCTTGCGTTTGCTTCTTACCAAGGCGTAGGTAACGTAATAAATGTAATAGGGTCATAATACCGCCGCGTTCTTATTCTTGCTTTGTCTCAGTATAGGTTATCACATACAGGTATTTCGGTCTTAGGGAGCGGGCTGGTGTATGCCGTATCTGAAACTCATTATACCGGAAGTCTTTAATCGCAACACTTTCGACAAACATAGAGGTGAAGACTAGCAAATTTACCAACCTAAAGACATCTGTATCTTTCCTTGGACACAAATTATATACAATTATTGAAAACAATAAACTTAAAAGTTAAATAATCCTTGAGCTGAATCTAAGAGTACAATGACCATACACAGTCAAGCTGTAACTAGCACATTGCATACTGAAGCATGGACAATAATTTACCGCGCGGAGATTTGCATAAGACATCGAATATTACATAATACACAGAAGACCCAGCGCAACCTCTTGCAGCGGTGGAATAAATGCGAGTTCCCTAAAAGATCACAGTTAAAAAGCAACCCAAGATACTTAACAGAAGATGCGTATTTAACAAGTTCACATATGCTAGTATAACGGTCAGATGTGTGCAAGAAGAACAATTTCCCAGGGAGGGTTTTTTTTTTTTTGAAGAGCTTATGCAAACATACAAGTCGCATTTTAGAAGAGTTGATGCTTAATGAATTAGAGGTGAACCAGTCCATAGCTTCTAAGCCATTTTCTAAGCATAGCTTCTAAGCTTCTAAGACTTATAGGCATTTGGAGGCTGCTTCGCCTACTTTAACGTACTGCCTTCGGTTGGAAATGTATGCGCTTATCCATAATAATATTCTGTATTCAATTCCAAAGGCACGATGTATGTTAATTACCTTCCGCTGCATTACCCTGTCGAACGCTTTGGAAAAGTCAATGAATATTACATCAGGTTGAAGTCGACAGTTAACCACAACCGCAAAGTCGTGCACTACATCTAGAAGTTGCGTCGCCATAAAAACTCCTTTTCGGAGCCCGTGTTGTTTGGAGTGCAGTAGGTTGTGCTCATCGAGGTAGGTCATAATTGCTGTGTTAATTATAAGTTTCATGTGCTTACAGCAAAATCTTGTTAGTGAAATGGGCCTGCACATGTTAACGCTCAACTTGTTACCGCCTTTATGGATAGGGATGACTTTTGCACGCAACCACTCTGTTTGTAAGGTAGAGGTTTGCAGAGACGTGGTGAATATCTTGTAGATAAAATGCGTGAGTTGTTCTGCATAGCGTCCTAAAAACATGTCAGAAATATTGTCCTGCCCTGGAGACCTTTTTTACATTAATTTGCAGCAGGAAATTCAAAATTTCTTTTTTCAGTCAACACTACTGATGCCATTGGTATCCCCGAGGAGAACCGACTGAAAATACACGTTGAAGGTGTTCGCTATTACTTGTGTGGTGGTTACTAATTTCTCCATCATTTTCTAATTGAATAGCAGTACTTTCAGTCCTAGATAGTTAGCGCCAAAATTTTCATGGCTGTTGCGTCATGAAAGTCGCCAGCGTGGCGGAAAGAAAGTTGTTACGCGCAGACGTTATAGCAGCCTTAAGTTCACTGGCAAGTCTGTGAATGTCGTCCAGATTACCTGTTGCTGCGCCTACACTGTAATTTTCTTTTCATATAGATAATGTTACGCGTTATCGGCGGTGATTTACGCTTTATACGTTTTATTTTAGTTGGGGTAAAATCCCCCTTCACAGAACGCGACGCCTTTCTCAAATTTCTGCAATAGTTTGTTTATAGTTTCGCATCTTTCCAGACTGAAGCCATCTAGTATATAGTGTTTCTAAATAATCGATGACACCGACGTCCTTAGCTCTGACATAATTTTCTACAACCATGTGCTTTCCGTACAAGGAGCACCTGATACTCTTGCAGCCGACCATATCCGTTGTTGCTAGTAGCGTGCGGTCTGATATACCATCTTCTACTGTTACTTCCGAAAAAGATTATGCGAGACAAATGCAAGGTTCAGTGTTGAACTGCTTTGTCCTTGAATGTGTATAGGCACCTTCACCAGCTGGTTTAATGAAAAGCTAAAGCCAATGTTTCGAAGTAGTTTGCAGCTTGAGTCCGCGTTTATAGTAATTTGGAGTGTGTTCAAGTAGATAAGAGGAATATTAAAAGTGCCTAAAAGGACCACTTTTCTTCCCTGTTTAACTCCGCCAGATAGAAAGTCGTGAATTCGTGTAATCCAAGCATCAGAAGCATTTGGTTTCCTAAAGATACCACCTAATAATATTATATGCCTTGCCTTGTTATGGTACGTCAAACACTTTCGTTGTTTGCAATGCGTTCCTCTGAACGAAAAGTCAAACTCTGTTTTATTGCAGTTGACACACTGTCCTCATGACTATAGCGATCACATCGTAAGATTAAGTAACACGGAAGGATTAGTTCAGAATCATGAACACCGGAATGTACCCATGTTTCAGTAATGGCCATAATGTCACGAGAGTACGAAAGTATTGTTTCTTCAAATATTTCAGCTTTTCTGACAATTCTCCGCTCATTGAAACATATCAAGAACAGTGAATCTCCACTTTTACATTGCCATATTTGTGCAGGTTTAGATTTCCCGGCATCTGCTTGATGGGTTTCTTAGAGTGGTACCCCTGAATATTTTGTCTCGTCCTAAACGTACAACTTGCGGTTTACATTAAGTTTGTTCTAGACAAGGATAACACTATCTCCATTTTCTTTTTCTACTTTGCATTACTTCGAAAGCTTACAGCGTATATCACGAACAGGTGCCGAGAAATGGTCCAAGAAAGATAAAGAACTGCCGTAGCTTGACACAATTTCGAAGGACGGACATTTTCTCACTTAAGTTATAAAAGTGCAGCATCACAGATCAAACTAGGTTTTTTGTTATTTTACGTATACGGTGAACACGCTCGAATGAATTAATGTCTACACCAATCTTACATTTCATAATGTCATTACCGACTACCTGCCAGCAGCTGTTTCATCAACTCGTTCTGCCAGTCCATAAATGAAAATGTTATTACAACGGCTTCTGTTATCTAGCTAGTAAAGTTTATTATTCAGTTGTTCCATTTGCACACACACAATTTTAACTTTCTCTTCATACTTTATTAACTTTTCACTGTGTTGTATGAAACACGCAAATAAGGTCACCATTTCCGCTAGCCGAGATTAAACATTATGAAATCCGGCTTCCAAACTTTTTGTGAGGTTTTAACTTCCTTACCATGTTCTAATATTTGTTCAATCGTGCTCGGGCCTTGGTTTTGTTCTAAGTCACCACCGAGCAACAAAATCAAGCTGAACACCTCAATGGAATCAAATAAACAAGACCAGATGCACCGGAGGCTCCGCAGCGCCACTAAAGAGACGTTATTACTTCTAACACATCTAACAAATCATTTGTTACTAACCTGTAGGAAAAAGAAGTTGTTGCTCATGACGTCTGCGATGGTGCCACCGGGACCACTAAAGGGAGCCCCCGGTTGCTGCGGCCTTTTATAAGCGTTCACTGATGTTGCTATTGTCGCTCATAGACAAAATGGCTCATCTGGGATCCTAGTTGATGCCATGGCTGGTGCATTCTCCACGTGCGCGGTGATTGTCGCCCTCGGGTGCAGCGATAACACAGCGATGCTGTTCGTACTTGGGCATGGTAGACCCATTGTTGCCTGCATGTGATGCTGGGAAATTGGTGCAGGCACATAATGTCCAGCAATCCCAGCCACACCAAGCAGCATCTGTACGACAAAGAAGTGGATACTCATGACGTCTCCGATGGTGCCACCAAGTCCGAAAGGCAGTTATTACGAAGGCAGCCACTTTTGATAAAATTTTTGATAGCCCGATAATGCAAAGCCATAAAATAAATCTGGATAAATATTTACTTCGCTGAGTACTATGACAACAAAAAGCCTATCTAATGAAGGATTGAATGGCTAATAAATGGTCCCAGTGGTTACGAATGGTTCTGATGTTTACGTGAGTAACATGAAAAGCGTCGTTACCTGGACAAAAAAGGAACTTTGAAATGTCGGCACAGTCACCGGAAACCTTGATAGATCTACTATGCATAATAATACAAGCTATTTAATGTACAATTTTCTATTTCAAACGAGCAGAGTACTGTCTTGTTTTATTGCAAAAACTTGCGATTTCTTGTCCAGGCGTACATACGTGAAGGACTTTGCATTTCCTTAGTATGAGCCAACGAGAACAGTTCAAGATTAAGCGGTGTGAGGCTGTCATTGAAGAACAACCACAGTAAATTATTCTGTACTAATCCGCAGATTTGCACCATATGGTATGGGCCTGCCAGGCTAATAGTGCCTTAGAAGCTATAAAAGAGCCAACGTTGGAAGGATGGGAGGCAGCCCTCTCCAGCTAACCCCCAAGGACAAGCGAGCCCTCGTGGAAAGAGCTAGGGCGGCGGCTTTAGCCAACGGAATACCGGAATAAGAATCCGACCGCCCTTCTCCTAACTCCCCTCCCCTTTTTCTTTATATAAAACGTTTTCATTATCATCATCATGCTGCTATACTGATCTATTTCATTCATTTGCTTACTTATTTTGTCAATCAGGTCAAAGTGGAATTGGAGGGTAGAAGACAGTGAGTCAACCTTACAACGTAATTCCGCCACCTAAGCTTGATTTTTACTGAGTGCCTACAATACTGAGTCACATTTCGCGGAAAGAAATTATGTCGAAGTCTGGACTTCCTGCATCACATCCTCAATCGTTCCAACCGGGCCCTTGATTCTGAGACATTCTTCTACCTTCGTGGTGACAATTTCTGCGTTAGCTGCAAATCGGTCTAGCGTCTATTTTGCAACAAATTGTTGTGTAGTCGTTTATTCTTTTGCTGTTTGTGTCATGTCTCGCTCTATGATCTTTTCCGATCGACATTTTTGGTACAACCAGGTCACACGTTTAACGGCGCTGATTTCTGTGTAGCTGCTTTCAGCTACAGTTCAGCATCGTTTTGCAAGGTGATAAACTTCCGGGCAAACCGAATACGTTACAAATTTTGCATTCGAAGGTAACGGTTCAGAACAAGCAGCACAATCAGAGGGTATTTCTGTGCAGTCAGCGGCAACGAATTTCAATGCTAAAATATGTAAAAGCAGGAGGCTCACCTACGGAAAGGCTTGGGATGAGTCCCTCAGGGAACGTGTTCCCCGCTGACTTCCAAGAAGACTTGCCATGGTGTTCCGTAGATAGGCATTCCCAAGGGTCTCGGGTACAGGCTAGGTGATGTGCAGACCGAAAGCTGCTGTCTGCGCAAGCCTCACGCAGATCCCGGCCCGCAGACGTTTGCGGCTGTACTGCCCGTGTCACAATGAAGCGTCCGATGACCACGTGCAGTACCTGCCGAAATGTATCGAATCATTACGTCCGTTAGCGTGTACCCCGCTGACTGGTGCCAAACATTACCAAATCCTGTATGGAAAATTAGCACTGATGATTCCTAATGAGGTGGGGTGATTTACTAGGGTGGAGGATTTGGTGAGTGGGTATCGTATCCTAAAGCTGGTACAGCGCAGCATAGAAAATTAAAACTTTTAATGTTGCGCTGTACCACCTTAAGAGGGGGGGCTACTTTCTCTTAGGGTGGATACCTTAGTTTAGGTCCCCATTGTATTATGCCATTCCATGCGTCCGCTGGATCAGCCGTCGCTGCTCATGCGCTTATAAGCTCATCAGCATAGTTTCACTGGAGGAAGGTGAAAGTGGATGAATAGGGGAGTAACCCGGAAGGTATGGTGGAGCCATCATTTGCGCAGTGTAGATAACCGTTGGATCATTACAATTGCAGAATGAATGCCGAAGAAGAGGAAGCGCTCTCGCCGACGGCAAAGAATCAAGTGGAGCTAAGAAATTACGAATTCTTTTTTGGAGGGGGAGTGTTCGGAAATCGCTGGGTAAGGTTTTCGGCTTGCAGTGGGCAGAAAAATAAGCTGATAATGGTGAAAGAACTCCACGCAAGAATAATCCTCATTATCGGCCTCTTTGACGTCCACTGCAGAAGGAACGCCTCTCCCTGCGATCTCTAATTATCCCTGTCCTGCGCCAATCGATTCCAATTAGCGCCTGGGAATTTATCAATTTCATCACCTCAACTAGTCTTCTACTGTCTTAGACTGTGATTCCCTTCTCTTGGCGCCCATGCTGTAACCGTAATGCTCCACCGGTTATCTAACCTACGCACTACATGACTTGCCAACCTCCATTTTCTCTTAAAGACAATTAGAATATTGGCTATGCCCGTTTGCCCTCTGATCCACACCGCTGTCTTCCTGTATCTTAGCGTTGCACACAGAATTCTGCGTTCCATCGCTCTTTGTGCGGTGAATCTTCTTATCGAGCTTCTTTGTCAATCTCCAAGTTTGTGCCCCGTATGTTAGCAGCAGCAGAATGCACTGATTGTGCACCTTTCTTTTTAATGATAATGGTTAACTTCCAGTCAGGATCTGACAATGTGAGAAGTATGCGCTCCAACAATTTTTTATTCTTCTGTAAATTTTGTTCTCATGATTAGGGTCCCCTGGGAGAAATTGACCTAGGTAAACGTACTCCTTCAAAAACTCTAGAGACTGACTGATGGTCCTGAACTCTTGTTCTATTGTCCAGGTATTGAGCAGTATCTTTTTCTGCAAGCATATTCATTTCAACCCCACTCTTGCGATATATCGGTTAAGTTCCTCAATCATTTGTTATAACTTGTCCCTTGTGTTGCTCAACAGGACAATGTCACCTGCAAATTGACGGTTGCTGAGATATTCGCCGTTGATCTTCACTACTAAGGCTTCCCAGTTTATTAGCTTGAATACTTCTTCTAAGCATGCAGCGAATACCATTAGAGGGAGTGTCTCGTTGTCGAAGCCCTTTCTGTGTGGATATCGTGCTACATGTGGAGTATTAAGGTACTTGTGTAATCTCTGCAGGTATTTCCAAGATATATACGTAAGCGTCCTGTACTCGTTTGTAACCTAATGCCTCTACGATTGCTGGTATCTCTAATGAATGAAATTCCTTTTCGTCACCAATAAAAGCCATATAAACAGACTGAATATAATATGCGGATTTTTTTATTGCCTGATTGATTATAGATATGCCCCATTGTAGATTATACCTTCCTGAAGCCACTGTGTTCCCTTGGTTCCCTTGGACTGCAGTCCAGTGCTGCCATTATTCTATTGGAAATTATCTTCATGAATATCTTATATAATACTGGAATTAGGTTAATGGGCCTATAATTTTTCGATTTATTAACGTCTCCCTTTTTGTGGATTAGTATAATTTTGGCATTCTTCCAGTTCTCTGGGACCTATGAAGTCGGTACACAGTTCGTATGAAAGGCCCCGAGTTTTTGAAGCATTTTCGCTACTCCATCTTTGATTCGGTCAACTGTTATTACACCTTCTCGTGCCGCTTTCCCCGTTTCATGTTTGCAAGGCCCTTCTATCTTCATCGCTAGTAACAGAAGAATGCTCCTTAACCTGCTCATTACTATTTTGAATAGACATATCGGGCTGCTCTGGGTATTGTACAGGTCAGTATGGAATTCTTCCGCTGCCTTTGCTATTTCTTGGAGATTGCTGATAATATTGGCCTGCTTATATTTAAGTGCATAAATTTTGATTGCTCCTATGCCACGTTTCCTTCGCACTGATTTCATGCTACGGCCATCTTTTACTTGTTCCTCAGTCTTTCTCGCGTTATAATTTCATACCTCCCTTATTTTCTTTTTTTGATTAGTTTTGACAATTCCGCAAGTTCTATCTGATGTCTTTAGTTGGACACTTTCATCCTTTGTCGTTTCGTAATTAGGCGCTTTGTTGCGTGGCAGAGCTCACCTACTGGTATTCTTGATGTCTTACTTTCCGCTTCAATTGCTGCTTCCGAAGCCAGCCTAGGAACAACAACGCCGCCTTATGAAGCACCATATCAATTACATGCAGATATTCCCATCTGCTTGCAGCATATTATTGCTAGCCTCACCTCCAAAATACTTTCACAATCGCCGCCACACTCAAACTCTTTGGGGAGCGCGAAACGTTGCACTAATTACCCGCCGCTGTGCAGCAGGGTGCTGTTTAGCATGTCAGACTCCCAAATACACGGTGCCACAGTAACATGACTTCGAATCCCAATTGAGACCATTTAACCTTTCTTTCTTCGTCCTATGACGATGGCGATTGTTGGTGGACGAGCTAGCCTGACGACGACTGAAATGGTGGGTCATCGGCAGAAACTATGGTCGTTGTCAGCTTAACAGAATGGATGGACGGATTGACTGCATTAATAAGGCAAATAAAATGTAGAGCATTTCACTTCGACACGGCGCCCCAGGTACGCACGAACGTGCAATGAAAATAAGAACATAAGTGTCAGTATCATTCCGCGTTGGTGTGTTTCTGTGGCGCTTTTTCGAAGAAATGAGCCGTTACTAACTCGTCCACCTGTCGGCTCCACTCACCATTTAACACACATCGCACTAACAAAATGGAACAATTTAACCCTTAGGAAGACTTATCCGTGACTTGTGAAAAGTGTTAGGTGCACTCTAAAGTCCATGGAGAAGTCACCAAGCTCCCTGTTGTTCAAAACTGCACTCGCCTGGTTTCACCTGCCAGAATGCTCACTTAGCCAGTAGCATTCAGCCCACGGTGCACTCTCTGAGCTGAGCAAGCAATGATGTTTGCATCAGTGTGCGACAGTGTTCACCTTCAGATGTTTCATTTAGCTAGGTAAGTAGAACGGCAGTGCTCAGCTATCTTTTTTGCTATCACGACTTACCGATTTATCCATCCCTACACCGAAATCCCACAGGTAACGCCAGAAGAAGTAAAGAAAGCCTTAGGAGCTATGCAAAGGGGGAAGGCAGCTGGGGAGGATCAGGTAACAGCAGATTTGTTGAAGGATGGTGGTCACATTGTTCTAGAGAAACTGGCCACCCTGTATACGCAATGCCTCATAACCTCGAGCTTACGGGAATCTTGGAAGAACGCTAACATAATCCTAATCCATAAGAAAGGGGACGCCAAAGATTTGAAAAATTATAGACCGATCAGCTTACTGTCCGTTGCCTACAAAGTATTTACTAAGGTAATCGCAAATAGAATCAGGAACACCTTAGACTTCTGTGAACCAAAGGACCAGGCAGGATTCCGTAAAGGCTACTCAACAATAGACCATATTCACACTGTCGATCAAGTGATAGAGAAATGTGCAGAATATAACCAACCCTTATATATAGCTTTCATTGATTACGAGAAAGCGTTTGATTCAGTCGAAACCTCAGCAGTCATGGAGGCATTACGGAATCAGGGTGTAGATGAGCCATATGTAAAAATACTGGAAGATATCTATAGCGGCTCCACAGCCACCGTAGTCCTCCACAAAGAAAGTAACAAAATCCATATAAAGAAAGGCGTCAGACAGGGAGATACGATATCTCCAATGCTATTCACAGCATGTTTACAGGAGGTATTCAGAGGCCTGGAGTGGGAAGAATTGGGGATAAAAGTTGATGGAGAATACCTTAGCAACTTCCGATTCGCTGATGATATTGCCTTGCTTAGTAACTCAGGAGACCAATTGCAATGCATGCTCACTGACCTGCAGAGGCAAAGCAGAAGGGTGGGTCTGAAAATTAATTTGCAGAAAACTAAAGTATTGTTTAACAGTCTCGGAAGAGAACAGCAGTTTACGATAGGTAGCGAAGCACTGGAAGTGGTAAGGGAATACATCTACTTAGGGCAAGTAGTGACCACGGATCCGGATCATGAGACTGAAATAATCAGAAGAATAAGAATGGGCTGGGGTGCGTTTGGCAGGCATTCTCAAATCATGAACAGGAGGTTGCCACTATCCCTCAAAAGGAAAGTGTATAACAGCTGTGTGTTACCAGTACTCACATATGGGGCAGAAACCTGGAGGCTTACGAAAAGGGTTCTGCTGAAATTGAGGACGACGCAACGAGCTATGGAAAGAAGAATGATGGGTGTAACGTTAAGGGATAAGAAAAGAGCAGATTGGGTGAGGCAACAAACGCGGGTAAACGACATCTTAGTTGAAATCAAGAAAAAGAAATGGGCATGGGCAGGACATGTAATGAGGAGGGAAGATAACCGATGGTCATTAAGGGTTACGGACTGGATTCCAAGGGAAGGGAAGCGTAGCAGGGGGCGGCAGAAAGTTAGGTGGGCGGATGAAATTAAAATGTTTGCAGGGACAACATGGCCACAATTAGTGCATGACCGGGGTAGTTGGAGAAGTATGGGAGAGGCCTTTGCCCTGCAGTGGGCGTAACTAGGCTGATGATGATGATGATGATGATGATGACACCGACCCAATGTTCCAACATGCCTACCAGCTTGAACCAAGGAATGAGCTCATGGTCGTCATGTCATTGTGGTCGTTCCGTTGTAATTCCAAGTTATACATCTGACTTTCCTTATGCTGTTGACCTCAAGCCTTGTGCACCGACCCAGTACCTGAATTTATCTAATAGATTGTTTCCAGTGGTATTTGCACGTGATCCTGATACAGTAGCGCTCATTTCAGCGTCGTCATTCCTGCTATTTCAGACGGATCTCGCTGTGCCATCATGGTCATGCGATTCTCGTCATGAATTCATCATGAATTCGTTATAATGGTGTTGCCGTGATCCTAACGTGGTCACTATATCGCCATCGTTGTCATGACATTGTCGTCATACACGTGTCATCATTCCAGTGTCCCCGTCACTCTGTCGTCGTAAAACCACCTTGATGACTTCAGATTGTCATCTCATTGTCGTCATGCCACCGTGGTCATACGGCCTTTGTCTTCGTTGCGTCGCCATTATTCCGTCGTCATCACGGTGCAATCCTCAAACAGCGGCCGTCAAGCAGTCATGCTATAGGCGATATTTTAAAGCGAGTGCCACAGGCGGGAAGCAAAGTAGACAGTTACTGGAGCTTGTATATCGCATGCGACCAATACACTGCTTAATTAAACGACTTCAACAATGCTTTGTATCACTACATTGCTTTAATAGTAATCGCATAAAAGTCGGCAGTCATCGTGAGATGGGTTTTGCCTTAATTTTTTCAATGAGATTTGTATTCTCTATGTACTTCAGGCTTTTTGAGTGTATCTGTCTATCTGTTTATATATCTGACTCAGACATCCAAGCTGCCCAACAGCTAGGGTACTAGGTAACTTCTCGTAATGTCATCGTTGTTCCCCGCTCGTCATTTCAGTTTCGTGATCTGAATCCCGTCACCTCGTCGGGGCAATGCCTCATACATCGACTCAGTGGGCAAGGTTATCGATTATTTTTGGTAATTAGGTATGTGCTCGTGATCGCGGTGCCATCATTGTCGTTGCATCATCGGTGCTCCGGATGTGTGATCCGACTCTTTTTATACCTTCTTGGGCATACCGTTGTGATCAGACAGTCATGATGCATTCGGTCTCAGAGCACTGTCATGATGCCGTCGTGGTTATTCAATCGTTTTCCTTTGGCTTCTCCTCCCCGCACTCATCAAGCAGTTGCCGTCACGCCATCGTCGTCATACAGGCTTGTCATACAGCGATCGTTAAACCATTACCGTCATACACTCCCATCCATTATATTGTGCTCATACAGTCGCCCTGCCATCTTTAACATTGCGTTGTCGTGCTGCAGTTGTCGTTACGCATACATTGTCATCCCATCCTCATATTCAGATCACGGTTGTCACATTGCGATCACGCCAATGCCATCAACGACACGCCATCATCATGACACAGTCGTCGTCATACCATTGCCTTCATGCCGTTGTCGTGTTAGCACTTTCGTCGCTCTAATGACGTTTATCATTCTATGTAGCCAAATTTCCTTCCTTCAATCGTGGTTATGACACAATCGCCACGAAATCGTGAATATATCGCTACTACGCATTCGCTATCCTGCATGCTCTGTCACACGGTTGTTTGCGATGTCGCCATTGTCGTGCTACGGTCGTCACACCAGGTTCACCTTCTGACTCTCGTCATCGGTTGTCCTCTTGCCTTCATCATCGCGCTATTCTCGTCAGATACTCGTCTTCATACTATTGCCCTTATACTGTTGTCTTGCTTTTGTCGCAACACAGGTGTCTCCGTGCATTCGTTGTCATATTATCGTCGTGACACCATCGTGTTCATTCCATCGTCGGCATTATAACTTAATCATCCGACCCTCATATTGCCGTCGTCGTCATTCCACCGTTGTCACAGTCATCGGCATAGCATTGTCGCCTTGCCATCATCGCCACTTTGTCATTTTATCATTGTTATCACTTAGTAACGTCTTAGCTTTGTCCTCATGTTGACACCATCATACCACTTTCGCCGATTTATCTGTCATCCTTTCTTCGTCATACTATTTTAACGAAGCTCTCATTATGGCTTCCTGATAACGGGTTGTTGTCCTGCTGTCTTCATTATTGCAATAGTGGTCATGTCATTGTCATGATTCATGTTTCATCGTCCGGTTGTAATAACGTCGGCACACCATCGTCGCCATGCGGTCGTAACCATCCCTTTCTCCTCGTGTCCTTGCCATGACGTGGGGGTCGTTGTAATATCGCAACCATTGAACAGTCGTCCATCGAATGTCGTAATGCGGCCGTCGTTGAACCAGCTTTCTCAATTCATTTACGTAATTCCTTCTTTTCAATCCGTCGTCGTTACTGCGTCATAGATACAATCATACCACAGTCATCATCGTCCCACGTCGGAAGTATTGGACGGTGTATGAGATCATAAAGCAACTAAACGTTCTATGTTATTGCACTCACCAAAGCGTAAGGATGAGCTTTTCAGAAATGTTTTAGACTGGTCAAATGCTGATGACGTCCGAACTATTGATTTTCCTGAAAGCTGTTATTCCGCTTTTCTTAAGGATTACCAAAACAATACAGTTCGAGCAGATGACTTGCGGCTATTTTTAAAGGACATTGTTCAAGACTGTTTGACATCATTTTTACTCGTAAGGAAAAAGAGAGTGCATAAAAAGAAGCTGTGGATAACGCGCGATATAATACACATGAATCGTAGGATCACAAGGCTAAGAAAACCGAAAAATAGGTCTGACGAATCTCACCTAACTGAACTAATCCGCAAGCTCTCCCATTCTCTAAAAGCAAATTTAGGAGCATCTAAATATAGATACCTAATGTTTATTTAAATAAATTTATCAAAACGGATCCCCATAAATTTTGGCGATATTTGAAATCCCAAACTCACAAAAACAACCTTCCACACTCTGAAGCCTTAAAAAAAGCGAAAATGTCGAATGACTATTTCAACTTTGTTTTTACAATTGATAATGGTGTTTTACCCCAAATAGGAATTGATGAAAGGGCTAGAGGGGAACTAATGGGCGAGATAACTATCACCGAACAAGGAATTTGTTCACTGCTTAACATTGATTGGAAAAAAATCGAGTGAACCTGATAACATTCCACATACTTTTCTGAAATTATACGCCGAGTGGATGGCCAAATACCTTTCCCTTACCTATCAAAAATCTCTGAACATGGGTGAATTACCACATCAATGGAAAACTGCTCAGAATATACCGATCCATCAATCTGGAGATGCTACAAAGCCGTCTAACTATCAGCCGGTTTCGTTAACCTGTACTGTTTGCAATATATTCCAACATATCACACTTAAACTCGTTATACAGTTTGCCAAAGACAACAAACTTCTATGTAAAATTCAACATAGGTTTAGAAAAGGCCAGTCGACGACAACGCAACTAACAGAAACAATCTATGGCCTCGCAACCTTCATCAACAACCGCGCATAAACTGACGTTATCTTTCTTCATCTATCAAAAGCCTTTGACTGGGTATCGCACACTAAGTTGTTCTGGAAACTTGATAACTTATTTAGTAATTGCAAGGTCACAAAATGCATTAAAAATTACCTTTCCGACAGGACCCAGTATACTCACTGCAGTGGCTACTCATCCGAACGGTCACCTGTTCTATTTGTAGTGCCGCAAGGCGCAGTACTAGCTCCTATTCTTTTCCTCATTTTTAATAATAAATTAGCTGATAACTCGGATGGGACAATCCGCATGTTCGCAGGCGATTGCATAATATATAAAGAAGTCAACCATACTACAGACCAAGTTATTGTGAAGAATGCACATAGAAACGTTACGAACAGGTGCCGATCATGGCATATGAATAATAATCTTGGTAGATCTGTCTGCATGACAATATCAAGAAAAAGAAAGCCTCTGATGTTCACCTATGTAATTGATCAAGTACCGTTAAAGGTCGTTGACCACTACAAGTACATTAGGGTAATTATTTCCACAGACTTAAAATGGAATAAACAGGTGTCATATATTTTAGGTAAGGCCTTTCCCGCTCTTTGCTCGCTAAAACAGTCAATTCCAACTGCTTCACCAAGCACAAAACTATTGGCATATACACCATTGGTTCGCTCAATTATTGTATATGGTATTATAGGTTGGTTTCCACACACGAAAAGATGCCTTGATAAATTAGAAGCAGCACAAAGGAAAGCAACTAGAGTTGTGTATAACAAGTACCGATGCCAGGATTCGCCTTCTCAACTCCTTTCAAAAGCAGGTCTTTTCCCAATAAACAAACGAGCAAAGCTTCTACGTCTCAAGTTCGTATTCCAGCTCTTAAATAATGAGGTAAAGGAAAATAGCCGGCGACTTCTATCGTTCTCAGACACCATGCCTGCTACAACAAAACATAGTAGACACTTGAAAGAGTATAGATTCCACAATGATAAAATTAAGTTCCCAATTTTTCCACGGACAATAACAGAATGGAATGAAATACCTGAACACGTCGTTGATAGTAATTCAACTGATATGTTTTTCTCAAGACTAACCAATTATATTTCTCAATTGCCTTAGCTTGGAAAAATTAAATGTATGTATTGATGTTTTTCAGGTCGGTAATTTTTCGTGGTAAATTTTTTTTAAATATGTTTATATTGATATTATTACCTTGGTGTAAATGAATTGCATGCATTGACATGACTTGCAGGAAAGTGTCTCTACTGCCTTTATTGTTTGTCCAAAATATCTGGAATTGCTATTAACAGAAACAGTTAACGATGTAAGATACCAGTTTCACAGTTGTATTGGTGTCCCGGCCTTGCTACAGCCTTATATATAAGGTTAGCAGTATATAAAAATAAATAGATAAAGAAACGAATAAAAAATAAATAAATAAACAAATAAATAAATACTTATGAGCGACTACGGCAAGAAAGTGTCAATGCCATGTGGCATGGTACGGAGCATGTAGCAGACAGTCGAAACATAAAAAGTCTTTGAGTGACCACTACAGATAGTAAATAAACTTTCCTTAGGAAAAACTGTTTTTCTTGGCTCCAATTGGCAATTGCACAAATGCAAATAGCATTACCTTTGATAGCCATCGTTGGATGAGTTCTTCCGCAATTTTTCATTTCCATAACTTTTGCTTTGACTTTGCTTTGAATAACATGAGCTTTTCCTTGAAGTTGCTCAAGTTTGGCCGACGTCCTCTTTAGAAATAATATGAACAGTGCCGGGCAGTCCACCGATTCCTTCGACAAACGTCAGCATAGGACACTCTTTCACACCGGGGTTCTTGCCTCTCGCCTCCATTTCAATCCTGCCGCCGCGGTCTGGATTCGATCCCACGATCTCGTGATTAGCAAGGCAACACCACAGCCGCTAAGTCACAAAGGCGGGTGAAAGCAATTTACCAAGTCTAAATTAATATAAATGGCAAATTCCCCGGTATTGCGTTCTCGCCAAGAATCAACATTTAGCCATCATGACTACATGCCCATTCTTTTTCAAATTGATTCGTAAATCTCGGGGTGGTATTAGAATCTTATTTCATGCGCCCGACTTTAGACATCAGTACATTCGCCATTTCACTTCAGTAGTTGGAGAAGGTGAACCATTCCACAATAACTCTAGCTTCGGAGGTACCACTGCGCATCTTATGTTTCTACCCATCAGATATTGCATGCAGACTTGGACTGTGAGGCAAGTGGCTTCAGAATATAAAGTATGTACAGTTTTATTATTCATGTTCACAAAGTCTCTGCTGACATACTGAAGCAAAGTGCCTGAAATTGCCATTCAAGTAGAGGTGACTCCCGTAAGCTAAGTAGTGCCATTATGCATAGCATGTAGATTGCCATGATTCATGATGATGGCCTTCCCACCAAAAATTACCAGCAGAAACGTAGAATCATACTTCTTACAGAATGCTCTTTCTCTAGTGCCACCCTGTTGAAAACACAACAGGACATTTCAGTCTGTCCTGTTTTGGGACGTCTAGTCGGATGAAATAGGTTCTGCTGTCCGACGTCTGTTGTGCGCTTGCCTGATGTCCTGTCACCTGTTGTGCGACGTCTATTGTCTCATGGCCTGTAGTCGAATGTTCTGTAGTTATTGATCAATGTTTAAATAAAAAGCTGACAGAGACTATCATAGGACTATGCTGATTTGTTTCCATAAAGAAAGAAAAGTGAAAAGAAAAAGCTTCTTGATTCTCAGATGGAAATATGCACTTACGGCTTAACGCTGCTGAACCCAGTATCTTTATACTGCGCCAGAGAGAACTTTTCGTATTCTTTATTGCAATGAAATATGAGTAGCGCGGTGCGAAAATTAATTACTATACATTGAACAAGAAGAAAGCAAACTAGGGCCAAGATTTTTATTAGCCATATCATAAAAAGCCAAAGAGCAAATAGATTAGGACAGCATAGGGAAAATTACATGTACTAATTATTTGAATTAACAAATGATTAAATAATAGAAACGAAATTGGAAGAAAAAGGAAGTGCCCGACTGTGGGTGTGCCGGATGTAGAACATGACGGCGGATGAGGAACGTTGACCTTCAAGGCTGTGAGGTCTGGCATTGGCTAACACTCCAAGGTTTAGTTCTAGGAGATAAACATAAATACATCGTAAAGCGGTGCGAAAATGGCGGCACGGTAACTCAAATGGTGGGTGCATGGCACGCGTAATGCTAATACGTGGCTACGTCATCCACCTCAGGCCACTTGTTTTGTTATCCAGTTTAATTTTCTTGAATTTATTATTTCTTTAGTTCAATTAACAAGGATATGCAAATTTTCCCGATACTGGTCCGAGGTGTCTTTGCTTGTTGGCTTTGTCATGATGCCACAATACTGTTAGACACGAAAAACAAATGAGCACGTGCTACGTAGTGCCATGACAGTTGAAATATCGTGAAAACAAACGCAAGCGTCCCAATGCGAAATCTACTCAGAAATGCTATAAAAAGTTCCAACACAAAATACGTGCTTGGGTAGCATCTTCTACAAAAATAGGCCTTGTCGAGCGTGGTAACTAAGCATATCCGTTGATCATGCAGATTCCCCGCAAGGGACAGTGTCCTACACATAAACAAATGATATTGTGTATTACTGATTGTCTTTTCGAAAGGAAGGAACCGGATACGATAAGAAATTAGAGGAACTTCTGTTTTGATCTCCCAAAAATAGGATTTATCAGGGCAAAGACTAAGGCAATGTTCTTTTCTCTCTGGTCGATTGGTCGGTTACAAAGTACAACAAACGTTGCTGTATTCATACATTTTCACCATGTAAACTTTAAAATTGTCTGTCTACGCTGGAGTTGATATTCCCTACGTTGATAGTCAAGATGCGTTTTCCCTGCACCACGTGAGCTGGCTGCTTTCTAGAAGAAAAAAAGATCTTAGTATCGATAATTACTGCATGACATGCAAGAACATATTAAGGCGAAGACCTGTAGTCGCTCGTTGGCATAGCTCATACCTAAAAAACCGTTACGTCTAGTCGAGTGGTACAAGAATCATCAAAAGCAATGGCTGATACCCCCTGTAAGCAAGCAGAAAATGCAATGACTCATACCCCCTTAAGCCAGAGGCTACAAGTGCTCAGCAAACAGTGCATACATTCATTGAAGTCACCCATATAACGCACACTGCACAGCATACGTTTCAATGAAGGACAAACTCAAAACAAGCATCCCAACCATCAATAATGCATTACACACCATCCTTCGAAGTACGCTACGGCCGAGAACGCTCCTCAAGCGAGAAACGATGTGCAAAGTGCGAAGTGGTGGAAGCAAGACATTCACTGCGAGCGTCGCTTTCCCCTGCTATGAGGATGCAACATAAGGTCGAAGAGAAACATCGTTGGCGCGAGTATGAACCCGCTATACGAGCGCACGAAGCCACAGATAAGCTTCGAAAACGAGCAGAAGGAGCCGAACTGTGAAAACAGCAACGCGACGTTGAGAGACGGCAACGTTTAGAGGAGGTCGGAGATCGCAGAAAACGGCTTGTAAAGATGTGCGCCGAGAGGTGAGCGCGCCACCGCCGACTCTAACTGATAACTGGTGCGCCTACGCCACCGCCGCTGATATTTCTTGTCGGCGAGATTGGCGCGCTATTTAAATACGTACAGGGATTTCCCCTTTCTTTAGGCATTTTGTCTTGTGTTGCTTAATTATTTTGCCTGTCTCAAGCATAGAATCATGTCAAGCGGGGAGCAATGAAGCAACACAACACAAACAAAAGTAACACTGCTCTTACCGCTTCTGCGCATGCGTGTCACCACAAGTCGGCACAACGTGGGATTCCGAAACTTCTTCAAAAGTGCAATATGGCGCAACGAGAGTAAACAGCGTCCTTGGAACGTCGGAATCAGGGATTCAGGGTAGTGGGCACTCTAGTTGCGGGTAGAATCGGCGATATCCCTGAAAGCGCCATCAATGATAGAAATGCAACTTTTAGCAAGATAGAAATTTCTGGCCCGATGAGTTAAAGATGCTGGTTCGAAGTTTTCGTATTTTCACTGCAGTTGCATTAGAAAAGATGTTTCTACATTTCTACATGGAAAACGCATTTTTACATGCCTACTGCATGGCTACCCTTCCCCCTGTGCAGGGTAGCCAACCGGAACTACCTCTGGTTAACCTCCCTGCCTTTCTATCCATCCTTATCTCTCTCTCTCTCTGCTGCATGGTGTTGTTTCTTTAAAGCATTCGTATAAAAATTGAAGCAACTGACGCCGCTAGCTGCATTGATCTACAAAACAGTTTCGATGTGCGGGTCAAAATAAAACTTTATTTTTTTGGAAATAATTGCTTATCCGAGCAATGCCTCCATTTCTGTTTATCCACACATCGTTCATTCAAGCTCATGACGACGAGTTAAAGAATTGAGCGAATTTATTCTTACGGGCATCATACCATATCTCAGTTGAAAAAAAAGTTCACCTGCTGCAGAAAAGAAAAGTATTTTGATATTTTTTTCTTCAGAGAAATAAGACGGTATAAGAAAGGTTATATAAGAAAAGAGTGAATAATATTCATAACAAGCTATTTCACTTATTTCCCAGTCGGGAGTGTGCATTATAACATCCACTGATTGGTTCACAGATTTAAGGCTGAACCCAGCAAAAGTTCGTCATAGAAGAGGTTTGTCTTTATTTTTGCGTTGAGCATATTGCGCAAGGACATTCTCCTGCCATTGTTTCTCCATTCTCCAGGTTCCTGCCCCGTACTCACGTACGGGGCATGAACCTGGAGGCTTAGAAAATGGTTATACTTAAGTTGAGGACGACGCAACGAGCTATGGAAAGAAGAATGATAGGTGTAATGTTAAGGGATAAGAAAAGAGCAGATTTGGTGAGGGAACAAACTCGAGTTAATGACATCCGAGTTGAAATCAAGAAAAAGAAATGGGCATGGACAGGACATGCAATGAGGAGGAAAGATAACCGATGGTCATTAAGGGTTACGGACTGCATATTAAGGGACGGGAAGCTTAGCAGGGGGAGGCAGAAGGTTAGGTGGGCGGATGAGATTAAGAAGATTGCAGGGACGACATGGCCACAATTAGTACATAACCGGGGTAGTTGGAGAAGTATGGGAGCGGACTTTGCCCTGCAGTGGGCGTAACCAGGCGGATAATGATACAGACATTCTCATTCACAGCAACTAGAAGCAACGTTAACATATTTAGAGTGTCACGTGCCTCGGCTCGGGCTTCGCAATTCTAGACTGATTCACCGACTCTTTGATGGAAAAAAAAATCTGATATAAACTAAGGCACAGCAAAAGAAAGCAGTTGCGGCTACGACATGTCGCAATTCGTGGAGGGAGAAATATAAAAACACAGCGAACATAGACACATTTAAATACGTGCCAGATTTTTTTATTGTGTTGGCTGAAGAGCAACACTTACAGAACGTTTTGTATTTGTTTCATCTTCAACGCCTCTGTATTCGGTCAGGTCAGCCCTTAGTATGAAAAGCCTAGCATTTCAACCAGTTTAGCAACGAAGAATGCAGCGAAGCTGCTTTTTAAACCCGTGGTTTCGATTTCCACGCCGCCCGCGCCGCCACCGCCAACGAAAATTGGCCGTGTGCCGGCGCCGATGAATACCAGGTGGCACTTTTGCATTTACTAGTCGACCCAGCGGGTGCGGCGTTTCTCGAGGCGCTCAATGTTTCTGCGCAGGTGCGAGTAAAACCAGGTGCCAAAGAGAAAATCTGGGGGCATTTGCTCCTTGACTCTGCCTAGGCACAACGGTGAAGAAGTTCTTTTGCGCGTGTTGCATACGTTTGTCCCTAGGCGTGCCAGCATTAAGCAGTGGGATCGAGTTTGTTTACGCTCGGACGCTGGCTGCCGACACGGTGAAGCAGCGGGGTATTCAGTGATTTTGGTGATCGCTGTGTGTGAAGGCGTGTCGGTCAGACTTTGTCACGCGTGCGGCGCTGGTGCCGAGTCAGTCATGCCACATCATAATGCTATCGCGAGCTACGGCACTCTAATTAAAAAAAA
The DNA here is from genome assembly GCF_050947875.1 of Dermacentor variabilis. Taxonomy (NCBI): domain Eukaryota; kingdom Metazoa; phylum Arthropoda; class Arachnida; order Ixodida; family Ixodidae; genus Dermacentor; species Dermacentor variabilis. The sequence goes on from NC_134571.1 coordinate 173,128,494, forward strand.
ACCATCATTTATTTTTCCGTGGGAGCAATATGGGCCGTAGTAGAGACCGCACCTGCTCTCCTGGACTTTTCAGGAGCTTTTTTAGTGGTCCGGTTTGAGTGAAATAAACGCACCGCGCCTTAGCAACCACATTCCACAGAACGCACATTCCACAGGGCTGAACGCAATTGCCTGATGTCACGCCGTGAGCATTATTGGCTTTGCGTCCCGTCCACAGTACCTTAGGTTAGCTTATGTTTAGGTAAGGTTTACGTTAGCTTAGGTTAAGTTAGGCTAGCGTAAGATGCGTTAGGGGGGCGCGTCGTATTTCCCCAGTGGTTCATCATCATCATCATCAGCCTGGTTACTCCCACTGCAGGGCAAAGGCCTCTCCCATATTTCTCCAACAACCCCGGTCATGTACTAGTTGTGGCCATGCCGTCCCTGCAAACTTCTTAATCTCATTCGCCCACCTAACTTTCTGCCGTCCCCTGCTACGCTTCCCTTCCCTTGGAATCCAGTCCGTAACCCTTAATGACCATCGGTTATCTTCCCTCCTCATTACATGTCCTGTCCATGCCCATTTCTTTTTCTTGATTTCAACTAAGATGTCATTACCTCCCGTTTGTTCCCTCACCCAATCTGCTCTTTTCTTATCCCCTAACGTTACACCTGTCATTCTTCTTTCTATAGCTCGTTGCGTCGTCCTCAATTTGAGTAGAACCCTTTTCGTAAGCCTCCAGGTTTCTGCCCCGTAGGTGAGTACTGGTAAGACACAGCTATTATACACTTTTCTCTTGAGGGATAACGGCAACCTGCTCTTCATGATCTGAGAATGCCTGCCAAACGCACCCCAGCCCATTCTTATTCTTCTGATTATTTCCGTCTCATGATCCGGATCCGCAGTCACTACCTCGGTGCCTCGCTGCCTATTGTAAATTGCTGTTCTCTTCCGAGACTGTTAAACATTACTTTAGTTTTCTGCAGATTAATTTTTAGACCCACCCTTCTGCTTTGCCTCTCCAGGTCATTGAGAATGCATTGCAGTTGGTCCCCTGAGTTACTAAGCAAGCCAATGTCATCAGCGAATCGCAAGTTACTAAGGCATTCTCCATTAACTTTTATCCCCATTTCTTCCCAATCCAGGTCTCTGAATACCTCCTGCAAACACGCTGTGAATACCATTGGAGAGATCGTATCTCCCTACCTGACGCCGTTCTTTATTGGGATTTTGTTGCTTTGTTTAGCGGTTACGCGGTGCGGATTATTGTGTTTGCGTCTAGGCTACGTTATGTTCTGTTAGGTTAGCTTAACTTTAGCTTAGGTTGCGTTCGGTTATGTTAACGTTACGTTAGGCTATATTAGCGTAAAAGTCGTCAGGTTCTCACAACATTAATTCTCACAACTGTTACGTCGTGAGAATTATGGTCTTTTTGTCTCGGCATGGTTAGCTTCCCTATTGAAAATTTGCCCGATGCTGGGCATAGTGGAATACATCATCCGTCATCATGGTGGATTATGGTGATGGGTGGCATGCCGGTTGACGGGTGGCACTGTGGGTGCTGGGTGACATCGTGGGTGACGGGTGGCATGGTGGGTGCTGGGCGGCATGGTGGTATCTGGGCACGGTGGATGCTGGGCAGCACGGTGGGTGCAGGGCGGCATGGAGGTTGCTGGGCACGGTGGATGCTGGGCGGCACGGTGGGTGTTGGGCGGCACAGTGGGCGCTGGCTGGCGCGGTGGACGCTGGGTTGGATATCATTGTGGGCACAGCATGTCAAAGGCAAGTTGTTTGATGAATTGAAGGAGCAGCCATTGCTATTTGGAAGCTCATGACGGGCTATCTTTATGTGATGTTGAGTCTTGTGAAGTGTACAGTCTGTATATAAAGGTGGCCAAATATGCGGCTATTTGCATGCCATGAAGAATCAATCTGTAAAGCACCATACTATGTAGCATATCATAACACTTTATTGAAAAAGCGTCATTGGTCTTATACTGTATTTATTTTTGCACTTGCTTGCCCCGGCGACATTCTTCTGTAAAATAAAGCTCCGAAGGTGCTTCCGCAGAGAAGCAAGGTGGTTCTCCGGAGGTGGTGCTGGTGGCCCCATTGGATGGTCACATGTATTTCTCCAGGCAGCCTAAAAGAAGAGTGCAATAAATGTAGAAATAAATTGTTTTTGCAATGATTTGTAGCGATAAGTGATGAAGGAAATCTGTTGCAATCACTTCAATAGAAAGATCGACTCAACAAAAGTTTCAGATAACAAATGCAGCAAATGTTACACACAAACATGCTACCCAATGCGCAAGCCAGCACAGGTTTATTTGCAGTCAGAATGCATACACATGCATCACATTGTTTTGCAGATTCACACGGAATTTTTGTATGTTTCTTGCCAAAGCCATGCCTCTTCTCATCGGGAGGCTGGCTTAACTGCAAAATTTAGTCACATGGAGCTGTACTCAAAGCCTTATGGGTCGATATTTGGCTTCTGATTTTGCATAATTTGTCTGCTCTTCGACTGCCCAAACTCCTGTCAGATTGGGAGAGCCACAATTTGGCTATACTGTCTCTAACGCATGCAGGAGAGCTGCAAGATGCAAGCTGTCTGGTTTGTCCATTCTGTCATTTGTTGAAAGAATAACTTGAGTAGCGTAGCAGCAATGCGTCGGGTAATCTTGAAGGGGTTAAGATGGCGGCAAGAAGTCCGGGATGCAATGCATGTGGTAGCTGGAAGGCAGAGGCATGGTCTTTTAGGGATGTTAGCCTCGGTATCTCAACGTAGGTGTCGTCACGGTGGCATCTGGGACTTTGGAATGTGTTGGTGAGGGTGTTAAAAGAATATAATACAAAACAGACAAAAAAAGGGGGGAACTGAAACTGGAATAATGAATAGGAGGGTGACATGATTAAAAGCAAGCAGAGGCAGATGTACATGCGAAAAAGGGTCGTACAGTTGATGTAAACGTTAAAACATGAAAGACTATATTAAATTGAGTAGTAGGCAGCTACAAATTGGAAGTGGTGGAATAGGTGAGGTTAAGAATTAAGTTTAGCTGGTGACAGAATGTGTTTTGTGCCTTGCTTGATGACATGAGACTTTCAGATTTATGTTAGAGCTTTAAAGCTTTTAAAGATCCTAAGTTGCTATGTGTTAAATTAATTCCCATTGGATGTAGGCATTTAAACTTGTGTATAAGTTATGATTCCGTATATTTCCTCTAGCGAGGTGAGCGGAAATTTGTTTGTAGTATATAGAGCCTTGCTTTGTCACATATATGACATGTTCATTGAAGTGGCTGGCTACTGCTTTAAGTAAATTGTGTTTTGTATCTGCGCAGTAACCGTTCAGTATTTTATGAATTTGTTGTCCAGTCTCACCTATGTATTATTTGCTACAAGTGGCACATTCTAGACAGTAGACTACATTGCTTGATGTGCAGGTGAAACTCGAAGTTACCTTGTTTGAGTAATTTGATGCTGTACTTTTTACTGTAGCAGCAGATTAAATATGTTTGCATGTAGAGCACCCGGGTAGCCAAAGAGACTTGTTCCTAACTTCGTCTTTGTCCTTAGTTTGGCATGTACAAGAATATCCTTATTATTAGTTTTGCATCTCAAGACTACTGTGGGCAGGGCGGGAAGAATCTTATGTTTCTGGTTGCTGGTGAGAATTGGGCAGTATTTATTCAGGATGTTGTTCACGTTTGGAAGTGTGTTTGAGAATTTAGTAGTAAGAGGAGGTGTTGATATTGTGATCCTAGGGTGGGGCTTGAGGACGTCAGCTCAGTCAAGTTTGGCTGCATCGGTACAGGCTTTCTCAAGGGCACTCTTTGGGTGGTTCACGTTTGATAGGGTTTCTCTAATGTGATCAAGTCTACCTATGTAGTCTTGGTTTTCAACACACATCTGACGTAGCCATGTGGCTTGGACTTTAAAGATGCCTTCTTTGCAATGTCTGGAATGGTGGCTTGTATATTCTACGTACTGTTGTTTGCCAAAGGTTTCCAATACAGCATTGTCTTCAGTCTCGCATTGTCAATATATATTGTTGTGTCCAGAAAGTTTATGCGCTTCATTGAAGATGATGGGAATTTCATTGTTGGGTGAAAATAATTTACAAATCCTACATATTTATCTAGGCTGTCTTGACCATGTCCCCATATTATGAATATGTCGTCTATGTAGTGTAGGTATGTGTGGGGCTAGTCAGTGCAGCGCGATAGGAAATCTGTTTTTAGAATCACCATAAATATGTTCGCATAAATATGTTTCCCATGTACACATGCTTCCGCCCGCTTTTGCTCATGTCGCCCTCTTATTTGTTATTCCAGTTTTGGTTTGCCCCCATATTTGTCTGTTCCTATATTTTTTCTAAATGCCCTCACTACATTCCAAAGTACCAGACGCCAGGATACCTTCTTCAGTGCCTCAGTGACACAGGGTATCGCCACTTCTGCATACCGCTGTGACGACACCTACGTTGAGCTACTGGGACTAAAGTCCCTCGAAAGAACATGCCGCTGCCTTCCAGCTAACCAATGCACTGCATTCCAGACTCTTTGTCACCATCTTAACTCCTAAATTATTCGACGCATTGCTGCTATGCTACTGAAGTCATTCTTTGAACTGATGTCTTTTTGGGTCTTTTTTGTTACTCGAGCACTGAGTGCCTGACCGGTTGTTTTAAAGCCACAAGAACATGCTGTCAAAGACACCCCTGACTGCTCCCTAACCTCTCGCTTCCCCAACACCCTCCTATGCCCTTACTTTTCTTTTCTTCTTTTTTCTTTTCCTCTTGGTCTCTTTCTTTATGTCTCCTTTTCTCCCCACCTTCCCACTCCCACTCTCGTTCCCTCATCTTAGGAATCATGCTTACAGACATCAGGCGACAGCGCTCATTCTCTTTCAAGTCTCTCCCTTTACAACCAGCCACTCCCGACAACTGCATGTGACGTAACTCTACTAACCCTTTAAAAGTAACACACCGAGGATGACGAGGAAGCTTTTGCCGAAGATATGTCGTCCTATCGAAATGTTGGCCAGCCTTTCTGAGGCACTTTATCCCTGTTTATAACTTTTACATCACAATAATCAGAATAGTGTTTCAAAATTGCATAGTTGTAAATGCTGCAGATTGTAAAGCAGCAAATCAGGTGACCACGGTCAACACTTTGGAACTGCAGTGGTTTAAAAAGCTTCTTTTAGACTGCAATTCGCCAAGCTGTGTCGGAAAGCAATTTTCTTGAGAAGCATTACTTCAAAAACAGTGAAATACAATAGAAGAAAAAGATACACATATAGGCACTTGCATCATTCTTGCTTTGGCATTTCTTGTCGTTCTGTATACATCATGCAATGCTAACTCATTCAGATAACTTGTAGATATGCAGTTATGCTTCTTAAATGAGGTGACTGTTGACTTACTCTGCAAAGCAGCAACTTTCTCCGGTGTTGCCGGAAGCTTCCTGGATGTGTGGCACATTGTCCGGCAGGCCTGTCCAGTCAGGCTACTTTTATCTGCTTGCAGTGGTGTCCACAGGTTCCATGCCACCTCTAATGTGCACATTCCGTCGGAAGCAGACTTGAATATGTAATGCCACTTGTTGAGTGGCATCACATATCCCACACCAATCTGTACCTGCAATAGATATGAAGTGTTTTTTTTTCCTAGGCAGTACTCTTAATACTAAAACACACTTGTATTAAACAATATGATATGCGTTAATTAGGTCCGTCAATTTCTGATGCAACTGCCCCTTGAACAAGTTTCTGCCCCTCGAACAAGTTTTAAAAAATGGGGTTAAACCCAACCTCACCAAGAAATTCATTTTTGTGTAAAAGATTAAACTAATAAAATTTTCCCATTTTAAGGTCAGCAAACACTCACATTTCAGACAGTCTAACCTTGCAATAATGAAATTAACGGAGAAAGTGAAACAATTGATTCAAATAGGCGCACCGCAATGCAGAGAACAGTGCAGCACATGTTACCTTGAGGGCTACGCGTGCCAGTCTCCAAAGGCCACTGCCATCACACACTACAAGGCCTTGTACTAAAGCCCACTGGAGACATGCCTTGAAAGTATGATTACCCTTCCATGGTTGAAAACGAGTGAATTCCCTTGCGGCCTCTGGAAACCCCTCGCGCCACTCAATCATCTCAGCAGTTATATTTTGGTCATGACTAAACTGCAGCGACGAATGCGCCAAGTCCTGTCACAACTTCGAACTTCAGAACTTGGGGTGCATGCTCCTTTTACTGCGACCAGGTTTGAAATGTTTGCTGTAACAGTACAGCGCTATTGAATATGTTCATACATGTGGACAGTTTCAACAAGCATGGTTAGAAAATCGTAAATTAATGCAATGAAATATGGTGATTTTAACCAATATTTCGTTATATGTGGGATTCTTACAAGTGAGACCTGTAGTGTATATGAATTTCAACTGCGAGAATTTTTTAAATATGGTGCTCCAGTAACAGCAAAAGTAAAGGCATTTGATAAACTGCCGAAAGCCACCACGGTTTCTCACTTCTCCACTACACTTCTTACTCGCGCCTTTTTTTTTCTACACTACAAATGCAGCTAAAGCTAAGAGTTGCATTGCACAGCAGAAGAAAGCATCCTCCAGTCTCAGTCCCTGATCCCCCTCCCCATGAAGCTGGCTGAATGGAGGTTTCAGTGTGCATAATCCGTGAGCCCTCCACCACTGTCGGAACACAAAATTGTTTGAGATACCTAAACCAGGGTTTTCACAAAGTCTCAGGGAGAGAAATTAAAGGATATTCAAGGACTTTCCAGTCCCTGTGAAAGATTTTTAAAAGGTTTAAGGCCCTATGCAAAAGCAGCAGATAAGATCAGCATGCTGATCTTCTCCTAAAGTTAAAGTGCCTACTGTTTGAATAAAAGCCTTGAAGTTCAGTGCTTGTGTTCAGCAGTATCTGTGCCTTTCTATATGCCCCTTTTTGTGCTGATGACAAGTTGCACAGTTCAAACTAAACCATTATCGAGCTTAACAAACATGAACATTAAGATTAACAAACATGAAGATGCCGTTTCTCGAGGCCGAAGTGTACAGTGAAACATCGCTACTACGAACACCACATTAACAAGCTTTTCATATTAACGAACTTTTCAGAAATCTCCTGCTGACGTCTTATAGTTTCAATGTAAAAACATTTCAGTACTACGAAGTTCAGAATACCGAACTATTCCGAATTGCGAATTGTTATTCAGTTTCCCTGTGATGTTAAACCTTTTCTACTGATGTCGTAGATCTTTTTCATTCTATTCTGCAAAGCCAACATTTTTGGGCTCTCCGTGAAAACCTCAATGGCTTTGGACCTGTTGCATTTCAAAATTGTACTCGTTTAAACACTGACAACTTTATGGAATTTTCAAGATTTTACCTGTGCTCTACAGCAGTCCCATCTAATCACAGCCCCATCCTTCAAAAAGAGGGGGACTTGTATTAAATCAATGTATTGCTCCTGTTTAAGTGATCTGTTCTTATAATTTTGTGACAAACATATTTGCACATGCCTTGACACAGCATGCGCATCTAAGATTATACATATTTTCATATATGTTGATGATTAGCGAGTTATCCTAAAGGATGTGTGGCCTGAGCATTCTGAAGAGCTTGTGAACCAAGTGCTTGGTGCTTTTGATTCTTCTGGCAAAAGATTTAAATTCACGTCTGAGTTACCTGAAGAGGGGTGCCTTCAATTCATATCAATATTGTTTTTCATGACGGTCAGGTGCGCTATTCATACCACCCACGGTCCAAAAGCCAGTCCTTAGCTACAGTTTAGCCCATTCCAAAATTCTGAAAAGACGCATTGCAAAATAGTGCGTGCATACTCCTCTCAAAAAGTTTTGTGACCATAAGGTTGCATGCAGCCTTCAGCTCCAAGTACTACGCCTGCAAAATTATGGGCTTCTATAGCAGGAAGCCTGATTAAAGAAGTGAATTGAGCGAGCCAGACATCCCACAATGAGCATGAAACCAAAAAGGCACGGCCTGTTGTGCCATACATTCATGACTTGACCCAACGCCTCAAGAAAGTAGCTGGGAAATGCGCCACCCTGGTCAATTTTCGGCACCTAGAGCGCTTGTACGCATGTGCAATATCGTGAATAGTGCTGCCAAGGCAGACTGCAGATCAGAGGACACTAGATGTTTCGAGAAGTGCAGAGTGGATGTGTTGTGCAGGATGCCACTTTCACGTGGAAAATGTTATGCGAAGTAGACCAGCCGATGCGCCAATGAAAGTCTGAGAGAGCACCGCACTGCTGTTAAGTCGGTGGCAGGGGGTGAACATATGGCAGATCACGGCAGGCGATGCTTGTGCAAGCCTGACTTTCAGGGCACCCGTGTCATGCGCAGCCTTGCAAAGCAAGCTAGAAAAATATTTGAAACTTTCCGCATTAACAATGAAGCTGATAATCGAGTCCTTGCATGACAAGAAAAAGCATATCTCATGCGGAAGTGGAATCCCCTTGAGTGACAATTGCACCTTCTACATCTTTTTGTAGGTTTTTGCGCAATATGTGCGTCTCTGCTTTTTATCATTAAGCCCTTCATTTGATGTCTAGCGTCCGTCCAGTCTGTGTCTCTGTGTGTGTGTGTGCCTTTGCGCTTGTCATGATGTCCAAGTTCAGCTATCACCTACTAGCACTAAGTATTGCATTAATGAGAAGTACATATTAGCACGCTTTATAAAAAGCCAGAGGAGTAGCACTATGCAGACCGGAAATGAGAAATGGTAAGAATATTCTGGCTCAAAACAACATTTCAAGTTTATCAACACTGACAAGCAAGTAACTGAGAAAGTTGGTGTACGTTAAAGCTTACCTTTTGAGTGACATAAAGGACAGGCGGAAGACAACAGGACACAAAAGCTACCACTTCAACAATAATTTTGATGCAAAAATTAAAGATAATATTTATACTGCGTGTGCCCTTGTACTGCACACGCAATCTTTTAAGACAAAGGGCACAAGTTGCAATACAAATGTACAAAATCATAATAAACAGTACTTGCATAAAAATAGAACAAATAAGCACGGAGTGATCACTATTCCGTGTCATTCATAGAGTATTCCTCTTTGTAATGCAATCATAATGAGCACTGGCTGACAGATGTCCCTGTTTTTTAAATGGTATGCCTCAGTGATATTGTTGATCAATCGGTTGCCTTAAGTAAACAAAACAGATGAACAATCTAAATCTGGCGTGCATCACCAGTCGTGTCAATGCATCGTCAAGTAGGACGAGCATACTTGCCCCTTGAGTGAATAATGGTGCTCTCCTGGGCACATGGTGATGCACTTGCCAGTCTGCCCCATGTACAAGGTCGTCCATTCTCAGTACGAAGATGGTGTAGAGTGGCCGAACTCCGCGGATTGCCAGCGTGCATGGCATGGCTGTGCAACGAAGCTAAGCGGCGCAGGCGCACAGGCGCTTAGAGGTGGGACTTCATGGCCTGTGTCATCCGCTAAAGCATGGCGTGCTCCCGCACTTTAGCAGATGACACGAAGCTCCACATCCCCCTTGCGCACCTGCGCCACTTAGCTTCGATGCACCACTGCGCCATGCACGCTGGCACACCGCAGGGCGTGGCCACGCTGAGCCGTGTTCTTGCCAAGAGTGGACGACCCTGCACATTTGACCAAATATACACATGACCAGAGGCATAGACTACACTACTAATGACGGACACAAGACATATTTAGTGCTAATTTATACAAATCTCCCTTGTCTGGATGTCTTTCTCAATGCGCTTGTGGAATGCTATGCACACATATTTCCAGCGAAAAAATAAAGTAGGCAGATATGCAGGACAGTCCACATGTGAACTGAGAAAAGCGAGCAGGCAAGCGAGGTTCGCTTGGTTAAACATACCACCAAATATGTCTAGTGTGTGTCGGGGGCAGTGTACTGCATTCCAATCACGTGTGGTCAATTGTTAGGGAGCTGACAGGCCAGGCACTAAATATGTACCAAAGAAATCACCACATTTCACCGAGAAGACCAGCATGCTCGTCTGAATTGGCCGTACATTGCCTTTGTATTACAACTCACATTTTCCTTCTGAAGGAACCTGTGCACAATATAAGCACACATTAAGTGTTATTTTTAATCCTTCCATCAAAATAGTCAGTCGTTATCACTGGTCATGTTGTGTAGTCTCCCTTCCCTTACTGTGTATATTTTGTCCTCAAGAGTTATATGAACTGACTGGCAAACTCAAAACGACACTACGAATTTCACCTAGAGGATACGGCTGGTTCTCAAAAAATGCGCAAATAGAGCGACAGGTGTCTGTTGGCACACTGTAGCAATAATGGGTGCAAGCTACCTTTGACATTGCTGCAATACATCAGTTGTCACATGGCTACAACCTTTAAGACACAACAGGAATGTAAGTGCACAGCAATAACAAGCAGGTTCATCAATCACAAATTTGACTTCAGCAGCCACAACATAGGCAGTTTCATGTAGCTAAAGCATTAGCTAATATGGGGAAAATGCATGCACAAGCACCCTTAGCTAGAGATACCTGCATACTAACATAAAACCTTGAGTTGCAGTGCATATGATGCTTGTTCTTGACACTAGTACTTTGTGAAAAATACTTTTTGGATTACGTACAATGCTTTCAATTCATTTGCCCAGTAATCAAAGGCTTTTGACAGCATTACAATTTTGACTTGCTAGTTGAAAACATTCTCACCCGAATAGCACTAAACAGAATAAATAGAAAACTGCCCACTGTGCTCACCAAATACGTGGAAAGACACCCAAAGTAATAGAATTATTTGCGGACAGCTGTAGACTTAGAGCTTGTTGGCTGATAATGGCTATTAAAATTAAACCACTGCCAAGCAGATGTTCTGTGTGGTGCTGTTGAAGTGCAGTTCACTTGATGAGCAACATAGCAATAGCCACCAAATGCTTTACCAATAGCAAGCAGACAATCTTGCGCGTGCAAAATTGCAGGCTTATTTAATGATAGTGCTTCAATAGACTGAACTATGTACCAACTATGTGGTCTATGCTGTATAGACAGAAAGTCAAAAAGGATGCAATTGGACGCAGACTCTGCCACAATGCCTACTTGCATGAATGGGTATAGCTTAAGAAGACTATAAAAAAAGAAGAGAAAGAAAGCAAGTTTACTAGAAAACTCCTCATTACTGTAGTACCTACTGCACAGTGAATACCTGCCTTCATGTACCATCTAAAGAAATTCAACCTCGTGGCCATTGTTCTGGGAACACGAGAAATAATTGTGAAATTAATGCAGAAGGTTGGGCTAGTTGGCGTTGACACAGCTCCTGTGACCAATGCACATAGAAGCTGCACATAGACCCAAATGCACATATAAGCTGATAAGCATCTACAAGAAGCCATTACAAAACATTCACCAGATTCTTCTGAAAACACAACACTTATTTATCAGCTAGTACCAGTGATGGAGTGCTTACGCATTCATCAGCAGGTTTTGCAACGCAAAACACCTCAAACATTTCCCTATCTAACTGCCTGGCAAACTGACTGAGCACTTGTGTGGTATGAAAACACGGGGAGCATTTATGGGTACTTCAGTGGTGGTCAGCCAAGTGGCCAGCGCCCGTGAGAGCATTTACAGCGTTACGGTACTCCACAAGCCACTCATTCAGGCACCTGTTTGTTCAATATACCACTTTCCACAGGGAAATGGAATGTAGTATGCCACCACTACATTTCAGTTAACAAAGTGGGTGACATGCTCCTTAGTGCATGTACCTTGACTCCCGGCAATGTTTACCAACCTGCACATTCTTGTGAGCATTAGTGGTGCTCAAAAAACGCCTACACCACACTTGTTCGCCACCTTTCTTCTAGGCGGTGGGGCACCCTGCGTACGTATGGCAGAGCTGCATGGCTACCACTGGGACATGCGTTACTGCATGTCCAGTGGGCAATGTGGTAGTGCCAATGACTTTCTTGCTGTGCTGGCTTTGCTGTTAAAAACATTGTGGGTGTTTTTGAACAGTGTTCAGTAGGACTCAAGTTCACAGGAGTTGCCCGAAGATGGTCGCATGCAATCATTCGATATTCGTATAATTTTAAATCATACTTTCCTTTCTTATATATACTCTCTTAGGAAAAAGAAGCCCTTGCTCGACTGCCGTTTGGCACACTCCATGTTAAAAGATGCATAGCTCCTAGCTGCCCGAGAGCTGTTCTGGTTAAATCTTGTGCACCAGGTTTCCTGCAGCACTCAGCAACAAGCGAGCCATTTATGTAGGGCCGACTATCTCGATAACACCTTGGTGTCAGTTACTAGGAGCCTCATTAAAGAGGTAAAAACTGATCTGGCAGCTGCTCGGTGCAATAACGCACGTCCCAGTGGGCGCCCTGTGGCTGTGCCATATGTACACGGGGTGTCCCACCACCTAAAAAAAGTGGCAAACCAGTGCAGTGTAGGTGTTTTCTTCAGCGCCACTAAAGCTCGCAAGAATGTGCAGGTTGGTAAGCAACGCCGGGAATCACGGTACATGCACTAACGAGCATGTCACCCACTTTCTTAACTGCAATGTGGGAGTGGTATACAAGATTTCACTTCCCTGCAGAAAGTGCTGTATTTGACAAACGAGCAGGTGCCCGAATGAGAGGCTTAGGGAGCACCGGAATACTGTAAACGCTCTAGCAGGCACTGCCAATTTGGCCGACCACTGCCGAAGATGTGCTTGTAAATGCTACCTGTGTTTTCAAAACAAGCAACTGCTCAGACGGTTTGCCAGGCAGTTAGATAAGGAAATATTTGGTGTTTGGCATTTCAAAAGCTGCTGATGAATGTGTAAGCACTCCTTCACTGGAACTCACTGATAAAGGAGTGTTTGTTGTACCTTGAGAAGAACCTGGTAAACAATGGTAAGCATGCTGCATGCTTAGACCTGTGACATATTTGCCCATTACACTTTGAATCCTTGCATGTGCAGAAACAGCACAAGCGCGTAGCATAAACGGAAAAAAAGTGGATATAAAAAGTATAACATAGGAAAGTTTCAAATCAATAAAACAAAAGGTAGATATCATGTGTACTAAGCAAAATAAGATGTAACGCGCAGCCAAGTGATTGATGCAAGAAAAAATAAACCTCAAGACACGTTAGGTCTAGTTTGAAAGTGAACAAGGTAATGTGTACATAAGGTCTACAAACACAAATAAGCAGCAAGTTGAATAAAGTTGAACAGATATTTAACCGATAGAGCAAGCAGTGGCGAGTAATATGTCCATAAACTTATCGACGAAAGATACCAAAATCCTACTTCTGCAAACACATACACTTCAGTCATACCTGACCAGACCATCCGATTACACACCGTGCTGCTGCAGCCATAGCGCCTCCCTGACGTGGACACTGTTGTTGGTCACGGTCTCGCCACTGCAAGATAAGTTCTTTGTTAACTTATAGCAGTAGCACTTTAAAAATTAACTATGTGAACACATGCAAGGAGCACCTTAAAAGTCACAAAAACAACGTTGGCACCACTGCAAGGTGGGAACAGAGCACAGGGTCGAAGTCACTGATGAATATCGTGATAATAGGGACCCCTTCATGACAGCTCCTAAGCCTTCGCGGTAAAATCTATTGCATACTCCTTCCAAGCGCGCATTGAACAGCATTGGAGAGATTGTGCCTCCTGGTCTGACTCTGTTCTTTATTGGTATCATCCTACATTTCTTGTGAAGAACTGAGTTAGCTGTGGATTGTCTGTAGATCGTTTCCAAGGTATTTATATAGGCGTCCTCTACTCCTTCATTACTTAATGCCTCTATGACTGCTGGTATATCTACTGAATGAAATGCCTTTTCGTAATCTTGGAAAGCCATCTAGAGAGGTTGATTGTACGCTACGGAATTATCGATGCCTGGTTTACGACATGGATATGATCCATTTTAGGGTATCTCTTCCCTAAACCAGCCTGTTCTTTCGGTTGACTGAAGTCCAATATTTCCCATGTCCTAATGGAGAATATCTTGGTGAAAATTCTACATATTACTGCAAGTAAGCTCTTTAGGGCCTACGATTTTTGAATTGTTTAGCATCTCCCCATTCGTGGATTTCTATAATGTGGTCATTGTTCTAGTTATCTTGGACCCTTGAATTCGATAGACAGTTCGTATAAAGGGGGCACCAGTTCTTCGAGCAAAATGTCTCCTCCATCATTTATTATATGGACTGGTATTTCATCTTCTTCGGCCGCTTTTCCCCATTTGACATCTTGCAAGGCCTTTCTAACTTCATCGCTACTTATAGAGGGTGCCTCTGTAACCATTTCTTTGCTACTTCGAATGGATACATCGTGGCGGCTTTGGGTGCTGTACAGGACACTATTGAAGTATTCCGCTGCTTCATTATATCTTCCAGATTGCTGGTGATATTACACTGCTTATCTTTCAGTGCATACATTTTGGTTTGTCTTATGCCAAATTTCCTTCTCACTGATTCCATGCTTTGTCCACTTTTAACTGCTTCGTCAGTCTTTCTCCTGTTATAATTTCTTATATTCTTATTTTCTCCTTGTTGATCAGTTTTCACAGTTTTGCGAATTCTATGTGATGTCTTGAGTTGGACAATTTCATTATTTGTGTTTTCTTTATTAGGTCCTTGGTTTCTTGAGAGAGGTTACCTACTGGTTGCCTTGGTGGCTCACTTCCCACTACATAAAGGAGCTACGTTAACATTATTGTACTTGCCAAATTGGAACTTACAGCTGTATTCAGAGAAATGCGGCCTTGTTGCACTCAATCGGAAGGCAATGAATCCTTATGTGTTCTGTGTGTGTCAATGGACAAGCGATTGCAAACGCACGGAAACACCGCTTTTTATGGGTAATTATCGACCTCGTTGTATCATGGAGCCCGCAATTTGCATATCTAAAGAGAAGGCTAGTGAAAAATATAAATCTCAGATTTTTCGGCCGAAAGTCATGGGGAACATCGGCGTGGTCCGTGCTGCAGCTTCATAACGCCTTCTTCCTCGCTTTCGGAAGCTACAGTCTCACTGTGTGAACTCCATAGACTTCAAGCTCAAGCCCTAAAGACGTGTCTTGGTCTTCCGAAGTGTGCGTCTACCGCGGCATTGTCATAGCTCAAGATCACCCAATGTCAACGTACTTAGCCACCGACGCTCTCAGGGCGCACATTCGGCACGTTGGCCGACGAGCATCTCACCGTCTTGCTGCTTTACCTGCAGAAAGCACACGCAGAAGTTTCAGTAGTATGATTGTTGCCAATCGTACCTCGTTGCCATCAAGCTACATGCCTGCAGCAAGACCATCCTCGACGTTATGGTGCCTGCACAGACCTGAAATACGCCTCAACGTGCCAGGAATCATGAAGAAAGCTGACATGCCACCTTTTGCCCAGAAGCATGCGACATCAGGACTTTTTCATGAGGTGCACTGTGGCGGCTCACAGGTTTATATCGATAGTTTGGTCATACCTACAAGTTCAGTTTCCGTTGTTGTGATACCAGCAATATTTGCCAAATTCACTTAAAACGGCCAATGTAATATGAACGGCATCTGCATATCTGGTAGCCCTGCATGCGGCTCTTCATTTTATTCAGGAGAAGCCACTTAATGCATGATCTATCTTCTGTGATTCCAAGGCAGCTCTGCAGAGTGTACTGTTATCACTGCGCCATGGATCGCACGCGGAGGCTTTCGCAGAGATCAGAGAAGTTCACCATCACACAGTTGACAAAAGGCACGATATAATATATCAGTTGTTGCATAGTCACTGTGGCATACACGGCAATGATCGAGTGGATGCTGCTGCGCGATCTGGCCATGACGGCGTCAATTGCGTTGCCATCCCTCTTTCGATAGCGGACGCTGCGAAAAAACTTTTCGCAATTGCGCTAGAATTAACATCAGCTCAATGGAATTCATCCGAATTCACAAGTGCACGCCTTCATACCCTGGACCCTATTCTACAGCTCCGTATTCCACCCGACCGCGCACGACGTAACTACACCATTCTAGTATGTATATGGCTTGTAGTAGCATTTTAAAATGCGCACTCCTCTCTTGTCAGAATGGCCAAAACCCCACTTTGTGACTTATGCGGGTGCAACGAAACAACCGCACACCTTATTTGCGAGTGCCTTCATTTCAATGCTCGAAAAGCAGCACTATCGGCCACCTTAGACAAACTAAACAAGCGCCCAGTAACGGAAAATAACATCCTTCGAAAGAGGCCTACACGAACATGAGCGCGAGCCGCTGTGAAAGTGCTCCAGCGTTCCTTAAAAGACACGGCAGTTTGTGACTAATTGGGACTATCAACTCCGGGACATAGGATTGGACCGTTACGCAGCTCAACACTGCGTCACAGCGCACACACGAAAGGTTCTGCATCGTGTGTATGTGTACGCTATCTTTCAGGTTTAGCACGATAGCGTTAAGGAGCTCGTGTCGCAGAAAAGCCGGTGTCGTTGGGGTTGGCGTCGTTGCCGTGAGCGAAAATTCCCGGAAGGCAATTCATAAATAAAAACAACTTGCAAGATGGGCTGCGTAAGGAATCGAACCAGGGTCTCCGGAGTGTCAGGCGGAGATGCTACCACTCAGCCATGAGTTCCAACGTTCAAAGTGGGACAAAAACACCTCTAGTGAATGCAGCGTTGACTTACAAACGTGCTGAAGAAAGTAATACTGCTGTGTATATTGGTAATTATGAGCAAGTAAATTATAGAAGTCGCAGTTAAACGCGTAGCCAAGTACGTTTCCGCTACATTTCTTCTGCGCTTTCTGCACACGCAGAGCCATCTTGCGGCAAGCACAGAAGACCCCCTCCTCGCAATATACGGGGCTGCCCCGACAGTGGCGCGCCACGCGCGCATTGGGGCTATGCGAGGACCGGTGCGAGGCGCGTCGCCGCCCGGCTGTCCGTGCCGATCACGACGTTCCGAGACACCGAGTTCTTTGGTTCTTTCCGCTTGCTCAGGCGTACGTTTTGTTGCCGCGCCGAACGCTGCGTTGCTCGACGCTCACCGCGTGATTGGTGGGTGCAAAGCCCGATGCACGACGCCTCATAAGTGATCACGGCGCCGTAGCGCACTCTCTTACACCCCTTGGCGGCTCGATGGGAACGCTGTCGCGTTCCACTCTTGAAGGCGAAGCTTAAGCATCCTCCAGATTTTTGTTTCTGTCGCTCACCTATCGCATCCCTTCGCCCCTCCCCCGCTATATAGTAGACAGCCGGAGACCGGAGATGATCTCTCGAACCTCCCTGTCATTCCTTTGCCTTTCACTCCTTATATATATATATATATATATATATATATATATATATATATATATATATATATATATATATATATATATTTATATATATATATATATATATATGTCCCGCTTTACTTTGTGCTTCTGAGGCCAGCCTAGGTACGGTTTCACCCATTGAATCTATATCACTTTCATCTTTCTGTTCTAAGGTTGCATATTTGTTTGCCAGTGTCAACCTGAATTCGCCTGCTTTTACCCTTACTCCGCCTAGGTTGGCCCGCTTCTTCTTGAACAAGTTTGCTCTTTTTCTCTTCAAATTGAAGTGAATTAAAGCCCTCACTAACATATGATCACTGCACTTTACCCTTCGTAACAATTCTGCATCCTGCACTCTGCTAGGATCGGCTGAATGTACGAAATCAATTTCATATCTTGATTCACCATTAGTACTTTTCTAGGTCTGCTTTTCGTTCCAATGCTTCCTGAAGAACATTTTCATTATTTGCAGCTTATTCCTTTCGGCGAATTTACAAGCATCTTTCCTCCAATGTTCCTAGTATCCATGCCGTAGTGGCGAATTATTGTTCACCTGCCTACTTTTTCACTAGTTTTTTTATTGAAGCCGCCCATGACTATAGTATCTTTGAACAAGGGGTGTTACTGCGCAGTCCTGTTTACTTCTGCACGTATCCTGTCCACTTCTAGTTCTGTTTCCGGTGCGTTTCTAGGGCAGTAGCCCCTTTTATTACAGGATGAACTTCCACCAACTACCCCACTCGCCTCTCGACTACAGTAATAGGAGTTTGAACTTTTCGCATCTCTAATTAAACATCTTCATAAAACTGTTCTATTTCTTCATCATCGTCACTGAAGTTGGAGCGTAGGTTTGCACTATCTTTATTCTATACTTCCTAATCAGCTTTAATACGACTACTGCCACCCCCTTATTGATGCTCTAGAATTGGTCAATGTAGCCCGCTATGTCCTTATGGATCAGGAATCTTACTCGAAACGATTTCTCTCTCACTCCTCCTCCTCCTCCTCCGCAGGTGTAGGGTAGCAAAGTGGACTTAGTCTTGTTAACCTTCCTGCCTTTCCTTCCTCCCTTCTCTCTCTCTCTACTCCAAACTGCCTCTTATCGGGTAGTCCTCTATAGCAGAGGACGTGGCCATTTGTCAGCACTGTTTAAGCCGTGCTACTTCTTGCAACTTCAATAAGGCCAATGATATCCCTAACAATGTCTGATATTTCGCCACGGAGTCCTGCTAGGCTAGCTTCAATCGAGAGAGTTCGAGTGTTATGCGTTGCAAGGGTCCGATTCAATTCGTGAACTGTTCGCGTCCAGAGATTCTTAGCACCCTCTGCTGCTTTACAGGCCTGACGGTCGCCTTTGGCAGGTGCTCTGCAGCTGCGGAGACTGATGGCCACTGGGTAATTGGGTGAGCCATGTGGGAGGGGGTGGCCGAATGCTGCACCAGGGAGGCCAATTCCTGTTCAGGTGAGGGCGTGTCTTTCGTTGAAGATTACTAGGTCTGCTTAGTTTCGTTGTGCCTGAGTTGTCATGTCCCCACTTGCTCTCGTCGTACTTGCGGATGTCAGGCGCCACTCCAAGCATGGAGATGTTCTGTACTGGAGGAGGGGAATTTGAGCTTGCCGCCATCAGAATAAAAAAACAATGCGAGGATTGGAAAATCCGATTCAAAAGACTGAAAGCCGCATAAAGTCTAACTGGGATAAGATCCCATCGCGCCCCGGGGGCAATACGTTATAGGTTCCCGTCCTCACGTCGCTGATTTGGTTATTATAAAACTGGTCAATTTCAAGTGGGAAAAGCTGCAATATCCGCCATACAGCTGAGGCTTGTCGCCTTGCGACCTCGACATTTTGGGGCCACTAAAAAAACTGCTCAAGGGAACCACATTATTGTCAGACGATGACGTGAAGGAGTCAGTTGCAGGCTTTTTGGAGCAATAGCCCATGGAGTTTTATGAGAAGGGAATCACGCGACGCGTTAGTAAACGTGACAAATGTCTATTTGCTCTTGGAGACTACTTTTCAATAAAGTACTCCGTTTGTCATATATTCCCATTGGCTCACTTTCATTTGACTGGCCCTTGTATATTTTGCAGAACTCCTGCTTTTTATACGTGAGCCCCGTTGCGTCTATAACTTCGGTGCAATTACTCACGATACACGACCGGTGACAGCTGCTCCTGCGTAATACATTGGAGCAAATGACAGCGTCATTGAGATTTTTCACTGGCCGCTGCTTGTGTGCAAGACTGTAAACAAGGTTCTTGAATGACAAAGTTTCATTAACATATTTGTGCTCAACTTGTTCATTTCATGGCCTTTACATTTTTCATAACAGCGGCATGCAATGCTTTGCTGGTTTCGAACTGTTATAGTTCTAAAGTTCGAGGGATATTTTGTTTACTTATTAACTTATTAAATAGACAAAAACATTTGTTTGCAACATCTTCGGCAATGGCAACGCAGTTATTATTCATGTATTTTATCCCTCGACAAATTGTTTAAGAGGAAGCTTTAGCTCGGACCCACTCCGTTGCGATCTATTCAGATACATGTAAAACGCAGAAACGCTTTTCTGAGGTAACCCCTGCATCGCATTTAATGAAATGTGTGACATTTTAGAGAGAAAGGTAAATTCTAGTGTCCGTTGGAAGCGGACTCTTGATTTAGGGCCTGAATTTTGTTTAAAATATTTTGAAAAATTCGAAAGTTTGAAAATATAGAAGCACGATGTTTACAAACTAATATCTCTGCATCAAGAACACATATCGCGCCTCTGTAAACAGCATCTGCAATAACAGTCAAAGCGGACAAATTGCGTATGGCAGTTTGTATCTTACGTCAATTGGTTACGTTGTGTACAAGGGTTCTGCAAAATCCCTATTTCCATAATACTAATTTTTTTAGATTCATGTGTAACATATCAATTTCGTCCGCTGTAGATTCCCTATTAGATGCAACTCACATAATTGTGACATCACTTTTATTGATGAGTTACATAGTTTTAAACTTGATAGTTTCGTTTTCTGAAAATTTGAGGTTTTCGCCAATGTTTAATAAAGAATTGACAGCCTAAATGAAAAATTCGAAGCAAACGGCCACTAGAATTACCGTTTCTTTTAAATTCAATAAACATCGTCAAATTCGGTGCCGTGGCTGCCGAAAAAAAAACAAATTTCCTTTATACATGTATTTAGATAGGAGCACATGAGCTAAACCTTTCTCTTAAGGAGGAGGCCGAGCTGCAACGTGAACCCCTCCCTAAAAAAATTTCTGGCTAGGCCACTGGTTACCAGTTCCGGTAAATAAAAAGGAAGCAAATATCGCGTGAAACATTGATCATTGGCGCTATAACGTAAGACTATTCCAAATTTTTCTATTCCAACTTTGCAATCAGCCCTACGCGATTGGTTAAAAAATGTTTTGGACCACCCTTACTTCGCCTGGCTGTCACGGGACGTCACGAAAACAGCGATAGCTCCCCATCTGATGTGACGTTTTGCGCACTGATTCTGCATAATTGACCGAACAAATGCAAAAGAGTTATTTTCGATTCGACGCCTATTTGCCATTAGCCCACGGCTATTGGTCAAAGGCTTTCGGGCTGCACCCACTTCACCTGCCTGTCACGCGATATAACAAAACCACAACTCACTGCGCCAAGTGACGTGCACGCGTTAACGATGCATTCATATGCCGAACAAAACTGAGGTTCCTTCTGAATAGCCATAGGCTGCCCCGTTCCAAAACGAATAAAAGATGGCTGCCACCAATTGCCCAGGCACTGGCTACTCGCATCTACCGGAAAGCATGGGCTTATTAGCGTATAATAAAATTTTTTGCGTGGCCGCGTAACATATTAAAGAACTTTCGGCGCGTTTACGACCTCGTTCTGCCAGCTTTCCTTTGCTCAGGATCCTTTTTAGCGTCATTGTTAAGCTTCCGTTGCATGCCGCCGCGATTTTCGACCAGCCACCACGAGGTAAATAAGTGAAAGCGGACCAATCGCAGACGCTGCACCACCCTCTTCGTCCAGTTATCAATTTTCAGTGCAGTGGCTCGGCCCCACCAAATTCCTCTTACTTGAGCGTGCTCCTTGCCTCTTCTCAGCCATTTAGATACGACAAGCCGCACAGCATAGGCAATGTTATTCCTTTTGGAAGCAAACAATAGCGACCTCCTATGAACGAGGAGAGCCTATGATTGGTCTGTGCAGACAAACCTGCGGGTGACTGCCAGATACTGGCGTCAGCGGTTACGCAAATTCGACGTCAGGAGACTGGAATAAAAACATTTTGGAATAGGTTTACTTTATAGGACCCCATCGCTGTGAATTTTCTGCTGTCCAGAAAAGTTCAATGCGATGGCTACCTAAGTGTTATCGTTTATTTATTTTATCTTTATTTTATGGAGGCCTAAACTTTGAGCTTAAGATGTTTATACATTATATCAAGGTGTACTACAACCCGGCTGAGTAAGACGAGCTGCTGCGACAGCGCATGTTTTGCAGTGAGGCGCACGAAGACGAAAAATACTGGGGTGGTGCTGAGATTGAAGTGGATTGGGCAGCATAATGGTCGGTTGGGACATTGAAAATGCTGACGATACTTTTCGGAAGGGTCATCCGTACTACTTCGCGCACTTATATATGCGTTCAGACCGCTCAAATGGTGTTTATAATTGCATATGACATGCCGTTATGCTTTATGAAGGGATGCCTTTGTTTCACTTCAATATTTCATTTTTTTATATTTAATGCCGCTCGGTGACTGCGCGTGCACTGCGGTCGCAAAGCCGGCTTGCTTTTTGCTATGTTGTTGTACGGCTCCCTTAGAACAAGAAATATTTCTCTTGTTCGTTAACCAGCATCTATTTCGCTTGTGCATTTTAGCGCATGTAGTTTTCCATTAGTAGGTCTTTTGAAACGCAGAAGGAAAAAAAAACATATGTGAGGTTCCTCGTTGCTGCTTCAAACAAACAAAACATATCTGCCCCAAACGGTGCCCTGTACTCAGATTTGCGGAGCGTATTTTTATATAAAAAGTAACAAAAATTTGCAGTGCAACGTTCCATTAACGTTTCTGCTTTCCTTGTGTAACAGAATGCGGAGTAATTGATACCGTTCCCTTTATTGCGGGCGCACCTCGGGTGCCGAAAAGGGTTTTAGGTAGCCATTATGTATGCTAGTCTTTGGCCCGTAAGCCATGTGAAAATTTTTGTGCAGTACTTGCTCAAGAACAACTAAACAAATAGCGACACAGTTGCCCATTTAGTGGCTACGTAGTGCCTGTGGCATGGCGCTGTTAAACTCGAGCTCACGGGTTCAGACCAGGTGGCGGAAATTGATGGCAACGAAATGGAAAAACACTCGTGAACTTCTGTTTAGATGCAGGTTAAAGAGCCCCAGGTGGTGAGAACTGCACAGGGTGCCTAATAATCATATCGTCAGACGTAAAACGCTCGAATTCGTCTAATGAAAAAAAAACAAGGTGGCTGCACCCTTCTGCTTTTTTTAGGGTGTATACGAAATAAATTATTACCAAGTCTAATTTTTGAGAAAAACATGTTACGCTTATGTTATCTTTCATACCTAAAAGTGTTGCCGTTCCAAACTTTGCTTCTGATGAACTAGGCACCGTTTGTATAATAAACGGCTGCTTCAGTGCACTACAATAAAACAATAATGAAGCAATTATTGGAACGGCATGCCTCACATATACAGGTAGAGATATTCGTAGGTGCGCTGTGTTCGTTGAAGAATATATAAGTGTGGTACGACATTTTACACCTAGTTAAATTGGGCTGCAGACATGGTGAGAATGTCGCAATTTTGTTTCCTTGCCTGTATCAAGCTTGCAGATTCACAGGCAGTCCCAAGCACTACGGATATGTCTTGGCTTGCCATGCTGCACGTCTCCTAAGGGCACAATAGCGGAAGCACGGGCTTGTCATATCGACATATACAGGTCTTGTGAACCTGTGCGAACCTATCTTAGCCTGCTAAGCAGACACACACACCATCCACTGTCAACACTTCCAAGCACCAACCTTGACTGTGCTTTTTCTAAAGCTATTGCATGTCACGCAGGCATTGTACATGCAAGATTCCAGGCCACCGACATCCCCGCGACACCTCCATGGACATTGCCAAGACCACTAGTAAGGCTTCAAATCATCATCATTAATTGACCCTTAAAGACCCTTTTCAGGGTATTACGTAAGGGGGGGGGGGCAAAAGCATCAAGAAACTCTATGGTCATCATTATACAATGGTTAACTCATTAGTAAAATGGCAAACAAAACTTAGTATGCATGCTAGTAGACGACGGGCAAGAAAAAAAAGTAAGGTACGAACAAGAAGAAGAAATGGCAACACAACCAGCAATACAACAGAAAAGTGAAAAAAAAAGAACCTAGAAGTTAGAGTAACAGCATAGTACTGGTAGGTTAAGGGTTTAGAAAACATGAAAGAGGTGTCTAAATTTATCTGGATTACCTTCATTTACTATGCTGTTGGGTAGCGCGTTCCACAATTCAATAGCACTGGGTAAGAAACAGTTGTTGAAGGCATTTGAGGAACCATGGAGACGTTGTAGGCTCAGGTTGTTAAAGAGACGCTTAGAAGAGTGGTTGGGCCGAAGTAAGAGAGTGTTCCTGAGGTGTGGGAAATTGTAATAGAGTTTGTGGAAAAGGGAAAGTTGTGAAATCTTCCTACGAAGTGTTAGACTAGGGATGCTGAGGGATGATTCAATGACGCTTATACTTGTATGCCAGTCATAGTTTGAAGCGATAAAACGTGCTGCGCGATTCTGCATTGCTTCGAGCGAGTTAGTAAGAAAGGACTGGTGAGGGTTCCAAATTCCTGAGGCATATTCAACTTTAGTCCGAATGAATGTTTCATAGGCGAGCATGCGTACGGGAACAGGAGACAGAAAAATCGATCTTTTGAGTAGGCCAAGTGATTTAGAAGAGTCATTTATAAGTTGAGTTATGTGTGCAGGCCACCTAAGCTGATTAGTGATAGTAACGCCTAGATAACGCTAAGAGTCAACTTTAGTCAAGGGTGTGGAATTAAGAAAGTACTGGTGGTTAATGATGTCCCGCTTGCGAGTTACACACATGTACTTGCACTTGGAAACGTTGAGGGACATGAGCCAAATAGAGCACCAATTTGCTATTTTGTTTAGGTCTTCCTGGAGTATTAGTTGGTCATTACGGGAGGATATGCGCCGATACAAGACGCAGTCATCAGCGAATAACCGAATTGATGAAAGAATGCTATTAGGGAGGTCATTCATAAAAGTTAGAAACAAAAGATGTCCGAGCACAGAACCCTGTGGTACACCTGACAAGACTGGCCTAATTGTCGACTTGAGGTTATCAATGACAGTGTGTTGTGAGCGGTTTGTCAGAAAACATCCAATTCATGACAATACAAGTGGGTCGAGATTAAGACAAGCAAGTTTCGCGTTAAGACGTAGATGGGCGACATGATCAAACGCCTTTGCAAAGTCGAGATAGATAACGTCGGTTTGGAAACGGGAGTCAAGGTGGAGGTGAAGGTCTGTGGTGAATTCGAACAGCTGCGTTTCACATGAGTGGCCTCGTCTAAATCCATGTTGATTAAGAAAGAAAAAAGAGTGGTTGTCTAAATGAGATACAATGCTGGAGTAGAATTTTACAAGGTATGCAAGTTAGGGAAATAGGGCGGTAGTTACTTGGACTAGAACGACTACCAGATTTGTGCACAGGTACAATACAGCTAATTTTCCAATGATTCGGAATAGCGGAAGAGGCAATAGATTGAGTGAAAATCAATTTCAAGAAGCGGCTAGATTGCTATTTGGTTCCCTTTAAAGCTTTGACCGTTATGCCATCTGGGCCTGGCGCACTGGAAAGTTTAAGGTTATCGAATAAATTGGAGATTCCTTGAGTATTTATATTAACAGCCGGCATTTCCGAAAAGTGAGCAGATGGCAACGTAGGAATATCAGTGGGAGGTTCGTTAGTGAAAACCGAGCAAAAATAAGAGATCGTGACATCGGGACGCTGATTCACTGAAACAGGAGACCCGTCCGAGTTGATTAATGCGATACTATGACATGAAGTACGTTTAAGTGATAATGAGTTCCACAATTTGCGAGGGTTGACACGCAGAATGCTCAACAGATACTCGAAATTAGGAAGAAATCTCACATTTCCTCCATTGGCTTGAAGCAGCTCACGCTGTCCCATATATTTGCATTATATAGTGGGACTGTACAAGTATATACCGATGGTTCGGTCACGCCATCTGCCACAACGGCCGCATTTGCCATCCCACAACTTGGAATTACTCAACGATTTCGATTAGACCACAAATCGACATCTACGGCAGCGGAACTTGCGGGAATACGGGAGGCTGTCCGTTTTATGAGAACGCATACACCCCATACATGGACGATATTATGCGAAGCCAAATCAGCGCTACAGGCGCTAAAATACTTTTTAAACAAAGGACCATACTATCTGCTCGTGCTGGAAATCGTCGAACTTTATCACAGTGCCGAGTTAAGTAGCCACGTGATCACCTTTCAATGGGTGCCTAGCCATTGTGGTGTTTTTGGTAACGAACTTGCTGACAGTGAGGCAAGATCGGCCTCCTCTTCCTCTGATGAAGTACGGATTGCCTACTCGCGACCTGACACCAACTCCATGATCAAGCCACTAATGCAGGACCTTACAAAGGCTTACAGAGCACACTCTGATAACATTCAAAGACGTCTATATATGATTGACCCTGACGGTAAATTCTGTTTGACCCCGAAGCTTACATGGAGCAAAACATCACTGCTACAAAGGATTCGGCTCGGCGTTGCTTTCACCCGTCTCTACGCACACCTCATCGGCCAATCGAGCAGCCCTGATTGTGTACACTGCCAGACGCCCGAAACAGTGCAACACGTACTGTGCGACTGCCCAGCATATATGCTGGAGGGAAGAACGTTAGACAGTTTCCTAGCCAGCGTTATCAGACAACTACGGTCGGAGGAAGCTATCATCGGCCCATGGCCTGACACTGCAATTTCAATGCGTGCAACAAAAGTATTGTTGAAGTTCCTGCAGGACACCAAGCTCGACGAGCGGCCCTAGCGAGGCAACTGTCTCATGTACATAAACACTCACCACTTCTCTTCTCATCATCATCCATCCCAATACTTTCACTCCCCTTCCCTCTTTCCCAGTGCAGAGTAGAAGACTAGAGCGCACTAGCTCAGGTCGACCTCTCTGTCTTTCCTACCAATGTTCTACTCACTACAGGCAGTCCCAAAACGGGGCGTTTATACTGCATGACAGCCAGGAATTTGTTCAGCAGAACCGATTAGCCCACATGCGTTAATTCTCTCAGGGGCTGATGCGTCTCTCCGCAACATCCACAACTCTCCAGCAGCAAAACCATTTTGAAAAAAGTCAACACTTGCATTAGCTCAACTTCAAGACTTGAAAAGTGCTGTTCTGCATTACATTCGAACGGGAACGGCTATTAGATAATTTTAATAGTGAATTCTGAAGCCGAATTCAATATATATAGCAGATACTATTCGATTAGACTATATGTTTCTACTTCATTTCGCCTGCTGGCATTTTGAAGGAGATCTCCAGGCAAGGCACAGAGATTACAATGCTAAAGATTTCTTGGTCTTTCCCGATTCAGTCTGGGTACATAGGCAATATCTTTTCTGTGACGCTGTTGTTCTTATTAACGTCCAACTATTGCCTTGATTTGTTCTCTCGGAAAGTCGATTGGTTCACCTGGGGCTGGTGCAGCATTTATAAGAAAGACGCTTATTCAGGTCGAGAGTTTTCACTGTTTGTGCATATGTGCATTTAGAATATTTGATAATTTTCCTCTAACATGTATGTCGTCGTTGTATATCTCTATGTACCCTTAGATTTACTTATAGGTGCGTGGGTTATCTGCATATCTTTTCACCACGCAGCCTAAAAACCTCATTTATTTCGCTACAATGCTGTTTTCTTTGATTGTTTTCTCTGATCAATATCTAACCGAAAAGAAGCACGCGTAAAATGACATGGTATCAATAAAATTTTCTCAAGTAGCTTCATGTTGCAGATAGGTGGCTTTTGCGGCAAAAATTGTGTGGTAATCTAAGAAAAAAAATTAAAAATGGTAGTTCACCTACCTAAAGCTACAATTGATACCAGTCGAGAAGAGCAGAGAATCCAAATTGGCTTCAGACGTGGGTACTTTGTTGGCTGGGCCAATGTCAACCTAGAAAGACGTTTTCAAACTAGCTCGATGCCAAAAAAAATATGCTGCCTTAGTCACTTTGGACATCACTAGGGCGTATGACAGCGTAGAACATGTAAGCCTACAAAAACCCGCTTCAGAATACTGGTCTGCCAAACTATTTGTCACTTGGGTTTATAAATTTTTAAACGGTAACGAATTTTACTGCTCCCTACGTGAATTGTCTTCATTGTTGTATCAGCAGTCAAGAGGTCTACCACAGGGATCCGTCCTATCGCCATTCCTGTTTGCCTTGCAACAACAAATCTACCTCCTCTAGAACTAATTGAAGTAAAAATTACAAGAATGCGGCGCCGAGTCCCCCCATTGAATTTTTACCTCCCTAGGTCTGGTCTGGCTATATCGCCTTTGTGCCCTTTATGCAATGAGAATCAATCTCTGCAACATTTATTGTTGAAGTGCCGCCGTTTCATTATTCAACAGAAAAAAATTATAGAAGAAGCCTTCCAAAAGCTTCGCTTGAATTTCACTCTTCCTATCATTCTTTCCTTTGGGGCCACCGTACTGGGTTACAGCCACATGAACGTTTGCCAAGCCCTCTGTATCATTCTGCGTGAGACACAAAGAATTACATGCTAGAGTTATTGTAAATACTTATTATGGTCACAAAATATACCAAATACCAACATAATTCATTAATCATATCTGTAACAGTAGGGTCTTTAAATCCCATCTGCAAAATATTTATTTCATTTCACCCTAACTTATTCAAAAAGAAATTGCGAAGAGTTCGTTGATAGCCAAATATGTCGCCAATCCGCCGGAGTGGGTTGCGCCATTACACTAGAGAAAAGAAAAAAAAAGAAATAAGAGGAATGGCACTAGCAATAAAGTAAAAACATGGAGAGATTCTGATAAGGCTAGGCTCTTTAATACGCGACATTTGTTTTGGTGCCGAACTTCCCGGTTATGGCACTTCGAAATTTTCTAGCTTCATTGACATCCGTAGAAGGCTGCGCAAGAACCGTGGCATTATCAAGGCCCCCATCACGAGAACTGTTATGCTCCGAATCGAGGAACTGCAGGCCTCTATTCACGATGTTTCTCCGTTGGGCTCTCACGTTGCCTATGTTACCCAGAAAAACGCTGAGCTCGTCAGCCTTGGCAAGCAATCCTCGACGCCACTGCCGACAACACTTTCGCGGGCGAGATCGAGGTAGCGGACGAACACGAACGAAAGGCGTCTCATGCTGTGTCCTGAGTTCGGACGCAACTCTACTGAGTGCCGACGCCGGTAGTGACCACACCTCAGCAGAAAACGAGGTTACTGACTCTTCAACTCACATACCAAAAGAGACTATAACTCCTATTCACGTGTATGTGTCGCGTAATCGCGCAATGGTCCTGCCGAAACTGGAATTCCTCCGTTTTTCGGCGCACTTCGTGACTCTCAGTCTATTTCATCTGGAATCCTTTTATTTCCACAATACGCCTGAACACGTAGATTTTGGTCATGGATAAATTTAAGTATGTATTGTCATGCTTGACTGGCACAGCCAAGACAGCAATCGAGGGCATTCGTCTGACTGAAGAAAATTATAGCATTGCCTTCAAGATTTTACCAAACTGATTTGGTCGACGCGGGTTGCTCGTCAACAAGAACGGTGACCACCTCCGCGCCTGGTCACTAGTCAATTCTACGGCTGAGGCCGAACTACATCGACTGCTTTACGACTAGGTACAGTTTCGGGTCTCCGCATTGAGTGGTTTGGGCGTCTTACCTGATGAATACAACGTATTTCTCACCCGCATGCTGATGAAGTGCCTGCGCGACAACCTCGCGATAATATTTCAGCAGAATTCGAAGGAAGCGTCACAGGAGACATCAGGTGACATGACTCCTCAAGAAAAAGCTCGGCAGGCTGCAGAAACGCTAAGGTTCCTGCGCGTCCAGACTTATATGAGAGAGGAGAGCAGACCAGGGCGCGGTGCGTCTGCTTCCTCACGTTTCCTACCATAAGATGATGTCGTACCTCCCCCAACACTATTGGGAAAACACCTGCCCAGGGTGTCCGCGCTTCCTACAAGTCCGTTGCTGTTACGGAAAAACTGCACCATTAGGCCACAGCTGTCGTCATACCATCATGAAATGCAAAGTCCTGGTTTCCGCAGATGAATAAAAGGGCTCGGTTGCGCAGCTCTCAATCTTGCTACCGTTGCGGCAGGGGCAATCACATGGCACATCTTTGCCGACGGTCGCGCAGCATCTTGTGTAGCAAGTTCCATTCTCGCCATTTGACCATCCTCTGCGAGGTATTTAAACCAGATGTATCAACCACGACAACCGTGACCACAGTGGATCAAGATGCACCCCGCCTTGCATCGCGTGCCTCCAGTCCGTCTCTAGTGACATCTTTCCCAAGCTTCCTCAGTGGAGACCATGCAGTCCTGCACCATACAAGACAGATATGGATTCAGTGCGGATCATGAAGGCGTCCTGTGTGCATTCTTGACAGCCAGTGCGCCTTTATTCGAGCGACTCTATCAAAGCACCTCAAAGGCCCGTTTATTGGAAACGACAAACTGTCTCTTGTTACGTTGGGCCGTTAGGTCCCGCCAAATTAAGCGCAGTCATCGGGTAGCTTTCACTCTGTGAGGCCAACACACTGACATTGGGTAACCTTTGAGGCTCTTGAGGCAACCGCAGTTTATATGGCCAGAAGCTCGCCACTCAGAACTACAGTCTTGCATCTTTTGTGAAAGAAGAAATATGACGTTGCGGACCACTTTCACCCTGACATATGGAAGCCCCATGAAGTAGGTGTTTTACTTCATACCAACGTAAAAAAACTAGCGTTTTACTTGGTTCCGACGTATACGGGAAAGTATCGACTACCAAGATTTATTATTTGACCAGCGACCTTACAGCAGTGGAAACCAAGTTCCGATGGACCGTGCATTGAGCCGTGAAGCACAATGGTGGTTAAACATCAATCAGCGCTCTGTTCCTGACTTGCAGCAAGACATCTACTACTGACTGCGATTTGTCTGCGATGTGCCGTCTCGGCGTCATTGGAAGGAACGCATCTACAATGGAAGATGACAAGGCTCTCCCAGAACACAAGATAGTTGAAGAGAGGATCGGCAACTTTCATGGGCGCCACTACATACCGCTAATGATCCACAAGAGAAGACCTGCTCCACCGCACGTGCTATCTTGAGCGGCTCCCAGCGGTGCTATGGATCCCATCGACGCAGTCGTAGCTGCTCTTGCTTCGGCTTGTAGACAACAGCCCTGTTCGTGAATTACCTCGGCTACGCGAAGGTCACGTGGTGTTTGTGCGTGACGACAACGCAAGTCCGCTACTATGGAAGCTGGGCAGATTTCCATTAGTGCACCCAGGAAAGGACAGCATTGCGGGAGTTTGCGCACTTCGACCAGCTTCTGGAAAGATGATCAAACGACCTGTTCCGAAAGTGTACATTCTCGCAGCAAGCTACCATGAACCAGCTGCCAGGTGATCATCATGGACATTTGGGAATATGATGAAGATCATTTCCGACAGGCCACGATGGAGAACGAAGAGAAACGGCAAGAGAGAGAATAAAAACATAAAGTGCCTTGGCTCGCGTTCGCGTGCCTATTACGCGACAGACCTAATAAATTAAAAAGCATAAAAGTGCCTAACTCAAGAGATCAGATCGAATTTACTGAACTGTCAAAACTTATCAAGAAGAAGGGAAAAATGGACATTCCTACATGTGAAAGGATGAGGAAACAGTAAAAACCGATCACAGAGTGTTTTTCACAGGATAAACCAAAATGTTTGCAGTGACGGATAAACAGGGCAATGTCATGAGAAACTTCGATGATTAAGTAAGAACAGGAGAATTATCTGCTGACTTGTACAGCACCCCGAGCAGCCACGCTACCTTAATTGCACGTAGAGAGGAACACAATACAGATGCTCTTCATATGACTAGAGTTGAAGTTAGGGGGCCTTGCAAGACCAAGTTAATCAACAAGCGTAAGACACCTGACATAAGGAAGTATAATATGGATAGAATTGAACATGCTCTCAGGAACGGAGGAAGCCTAAAAGCAGTGAAGGAGAAACTAGGAATTGGCAAGAATCAGATGTATGCATTAGGAGACAAAGCCGGCAATATCATTACTAATATGAATGAGATAGTTCAAGTGGCTGAGGAGTTCTATATAGATTTATACAGTACCAGTAGTACCCACGATGATAATGGAAGAGAAAATAGTCTAAAGGAATTCGAAATCCCTCAGGTAACGCCGGAAGAAGTAAAGAAAGCCTTGGGAGATATGCAAAGGGGGAAGGCAGCTGGGGAGGATGAGGTAACAGCAGATTTGTTGAAGGATGGTGGGCAGATTGCTCTAGAGAAACTGGCCACACTGTATACGCAATGCCTCATGACCTCGAGCGTACCGGAATTT
Source organism: Dermacentor variabilis (assembly GCF_050947875.1). NCBI lineage: Eukaryota > Metazoa > Arthropoda > Arachnida > Ixodida > Ixodidae > Dermacentor > Dermacentor variabilis. The sequence continues at coordinate 173,160,521 of NC_134571.1, forward strand.
TGGAAGAACGTGAACCTAATCCTAATCCATAAGAAAGGGGACGCCAAAGACTTGAAAAATTATAGACTAAGCAGCTTACTGTTAGAGACCTGCAAACTATTTACTAAGGTAATCGCAAATATAATCAGGAACACCTTAGACTTCCGTCAAACAAAGGACCAGGCAGGATTCCGTAAAGGCCACTCTACAATAGACCATATTCACACTGTCAATCAGGTGATAGAGAAATGTGCGGAATATAACCAACCCTTATATATAGCTTTCATTGATAACGAGAAAGCGTTTGATTCTGTCAAAACATCAGCAGTCATGGAGGAATTACGCAATCAGGGTGTACACGAGCCGTATGTAAATCTACTGAAAGATATCTATAGCGGCTCCACAGCCACCATAGTCCTCCATAAGCAAAGCAACAAAATCCCAATAAAGAAAGGCGTCAGGCAGGGCCATACGATCTCTCCAATGCTGTTCACAGCGTGTTTACAGGAGGTATTCAGAGACCTGGATTGGGAAGAATTGGGGATAAAGTTAATGGGGAATACCTTAGTAACTTGCGATTCGCTGATGATATTGCCTTGCTTAGTAATTCAGGGGACCAATTGCACTGCATGCTCACTGACCTGGAGAGGCAAAGCCGAAGAGTGTGTCTAAAAATTAATCTGCAGAAAACTAATGTAATGTTTAACAGTCTCGGAACAGAACAGCAATTTACAATAGGTAGCGAGGAACTGGAAGTGGGGCAGGTAGTGACGGCGGATCCGGATCATGAGACTGAAATAATCAGAATAAGAATGAGCTGGGGTGCGTTTGGCAGGCATTCTCAGATCATGAACAGCAGGTTGCCATTATCCCTCAAGAGAAAAGTGCATAATAGCTGTGTCTTACCAGCACTCACCTACGGTGCAGAAACCTGGAGGCTTACGAAAAGGGTCCTACTCAAATTGCGGACGACGCAACGAGCTATGGAAAGAAAATGATGGGTGTAACGTTAAGGGATAAGAAAGGAGCAGGTTGGGTGAGGGAACAAACGCGAGTTAATGATATCTTAGTTGAAATCAAGAAAAAGAAATGGGCATTGTCAGGACATGTAATGAGGAGGGAAGATAACCGATGGTCATTAAGAGTTACGGACTGGATTCCAAGGGAAGGGAAGCGTAGCAGGGGGAGGCAGAAAGTTACGTGGGCGGATGAGATTAAGAAGTTTGCAGGGACATGACCACAATTAGTACATGGCCGGGGTTGTTGGAGAAGTATGGGAGAGGCCTTTGCCCTGCAGTGGGCGTAACAAGGCTGATGACGATGATGCAAGGCCGTTGCCGGGGAAAAATGACAGCAGAACATGGAATACAAGCCCATTAAATCAGAGATGGAGGAACTACTAGGCTTGAAAAGCTCGCGGTCCTTTATAGTCAATGCTCCACGACTTAAGTGTACCAGGAAGCTTGAAGAATGCAGGTGTTATACAAATCCATAGAAAGGGAGCCCTTAAAGAATTGAATAACTATAGACTTGTAAGCTTGTTTCTGTAATCATTATATGGTCACCAAATTAATTCCCAATTTGAATCAGGGCAGGGCAACATCTGATTTCAAACAACCGTGAGAACAGGCTGGCTACAAGAAGGGAAAATATACAATAGATCACATACATGTCATAAATCAGGTAACTCAGAAATCAACTGAGTAAGTCATCGTCTCTATATACCTTTAACAAATTATGAAAATGCAACTGATTCTGTGCTCAAAGAGTACCGAAGGGATACGCCAACATTATTTGAAGTACCTACAAAAGTTCTACACCTACCTTTGTTTCCCAAAAGTATATTAGATTCAATAACTTATTAGGAAATGGCCAAGCAAGGAGGCACAACCTGTCCAATAGTATTCTCCTCATGCTTAGAAAAATCTTCAAGCCGTTAGGGTGGGTAGGCTTAGGCGTGAGAATCAAGGGGGAATATCTCAGTAAACTTCGGTTTGCAGAAGACATTGTCCTGTTCAGCAGCACTGGAGATGCAACAAAAGTCCCAGAGTGGGTTACAACTAACCAGATAAAATAGTTACAACTATATAAGGGACATTAATTGTGTATTTGGTTAGAATAATTACAACTAGCAAGCTAAATAATTATATTGTCACAAGGTAATGATGGTCAAGAACACATCAGCCAAACGGTGATACACGAAATGAACTCATCATTGGGCGAACCTGTGACCACAAAAGCAAGTGAAACTCAAACCACAACGATAGCGGCGAATACAGTAGGCGATTGTCAAAATATGGGGGGGGGGATCTGCGGGCAAACGTGTCCGCGTTTATACATGAATCATCGGAGGTTCCAGAACATTGGCTGTTGTCCACATCTTTTTCTAGAAAGTCCTACAGAACTCGCATCCCACCTACAAGCAGCAATAAGATTGCACAAGGTTCAGTGACAATAGACAGCGGGTAGCACCATTGATGACATGCACAAAATTTTCAGTACCCATAGCCGCGTCCTGTGCTGATCGCTAACATTTCTTAGACGGTGAAACGCGCTCACTCAATAAAGACAAAGACTTGTCAATGTACCCCTCTTAAAAAACATCGTCCCTATGCAACGAAAAACCAGACGAGCGAAAAGCAAAATCACGCCTAGCAAAGAAAGCGGAAGGAAGAAAGTTTCAAATTTTGAGAGAACTTGTCGAACGACTTAAGCTGCACAACATGGACTATTTCAGGTAGTGAGCGGCGGCGTTGTGATAGCGGAATGCCGCCTGGCACGACCACGTAGTCCAGTGGGCAATTTCGTCGGATGGTCTTGTTGGTTCCGAAGTAGCGTCACTGAAGTTTCTCATTAAGACCTCGTCGGAGTTTTGGTGTCCAAATCCAAACACGGTCACCGGGCTCGTACTCAAAGTATCCTCGTAGATAATTGTATTGCTGGCTGTTGGTCCTCTACTGAAACTTAATGCGCAGGCGGGCGAGATGCCGGGCTTCTTCGGCGCTCTAGATATAGGCGTCGTCATCGAGATTCTCTTCGTTTGTGATGTACGGCAGCATGGTGTCGAGGATCGCCTTCAGTTTATTTCTGTAAGCCAGCTTGAATGGCGTGCTTAGCGTTGTTTCTTGTACGGCCGTGTTATAAGCGAAAGTTACGTACGAATGGACGGCATCCTACGTCTTGTGCTTCACGTCGACGTACATTGCCAACATGTCGACAAGGGTCTTCTTGAGGCGCTCCGTAGCACCATTCGCCTGCGGGTGGTAGGTAGTTGTCCTCCTGTGGCTTCTCTGACTGTATTGCAGAATGGCTGGGATAAGCTCTCCCTTGAAGCTCTCCCTTGAAGCTCTCCCTTGATAAGCTCTCCCTTGAAGGGCGTTCCTCTGTTAGAGATGAGGACTTCTTGGGCACCATGTCGCAGCAGGATATTCTCGACAAAAAATTTCGCCGCTTTGGCTCTGCTGCCTTTCGGCAGAGCTTTTGCTTGAGCAAAGCGGGTGAGGTGGTCTGTGGCCACAACAATACACGGATTTCCGGGTGTTGACGTAGCAAGGTGTCCCAACTGATACGTGCCGATCTGCTGAAATGGTCGGCAAGGAGGCTCGATCGGCAGTAGTCTTCGCGAAGGCCTTGTCGGTGGCGTCTGTGTTTTTGACAGTAGCGGCATGTCTTGAGGAAGTGGGCGACGTCGGCGGTCAGGCGTGGCCAGTAATACCTTTCCTGTATCCTCGATAATGTCCGGAATAATCCGAGGTGCCCAGAGGTTGGATCGTCACGTAGGGCGTGCGGTACTTCTGGACGCAGTCCTGAGGAAACAACAAGGATGTAGTTGGCTGGCGAGTTCTTTACGAGTAGGTTCTTCAGAAGTGAGAACGAAGACAGTCCTTGCTTAAATACCGTAGGTTCGTCACTGTTCCCTTCCAAATAATCGGCGAGGTCTTCTAGCTCCGCGTGTGCTCGTTGGTGTTCAACGAAATCTTCCGCATTTATGCTTGCAAGGAATGTGTCGTCATCCTCGTTATCATGCCGCGCAAGGTCAATGGGGGCACGTCATAGGAAGTCAGCATCAGTGTGTTTCGTCCGCACTTGTAGATCACAGTAATGCCATATTCAGTCTGAGGCTCCATCGCGCCAGGCATCCTGAGGCGGCCTTTAATTTCGCTAGCCAACACAGCGCGTGATGGTCACCGATGACATTGAACCGCCTGCCGTATAGATAAGGGCGGAATTTTCCAGTAGCCCAAACGATAGCGAGGCATTCGTTTTCGGTCGTAGAATAATTGCTTCCCGCTTTTGACAGCTACCAGCTAGCTCACGCTACCACCCGTCGAAATCCGTTTTTCCCTGGACTAGGACGGCACCGAGGCCTAGGTTATTGGCGTCAGTGTGGATTTTGGTATCGGCGTCCTGGTTGAAATGCTCCAGTACATGTGGTGACAGAATACTTCGTTTGAGTTCTTAAAATACGTCCACCTGTGTCATTTCCCACTTGAACTTGACATCAGATTATATAGTTCCTTTGAAATTCCATGAAAATAAGGGAGGATGGGAGAAAAAGCTTGAAAGCAGCGTGACAAGCTCTGGCCTTCGGGAAGATAGACATTGGCAAACGCAGAGCATACCGATATGCACACCATCAACATCACAAGATCCGATGTAGGGCAAAACACAGAAAAACGCAATAGAAAAAAAGCCGCATTGTCAACATCAATACAACCCAGTTTCATTGCAATGAAACATTAAAAACAACATACTGAAACAACTTACATTACCCCAATAAGCACATGATTGGAGACTAATTCACCAAAAGAACAAATAAAGCAACAGTTATACATTTGAAAAGAAAGCACGCAATACTTTTCTGGATGACTCTTCTGGAGCGATGTTTTGAATGTCAGTGAGTGAATGAAAGAACTTTATTCCGTCCAGAGAAGATGCAGGGGTGAACCCGTGCGAGCCGAATAATCGCCTACACAAATTTAGTAACTCAGGTAGTTTATGACTTATCATTTGTGTCCTACAATTAGTTCTACATAATTGCGTTTTGCAACTTTCTGCTTCATGAACAGAATATCCATGGATCCTCCTATCCAAGCAGGCTAATTTAGCGAGAAAGTTTCCATTGTTTTTGATTTCTAATTTGTATGTTACGGTAAGGCGATAAAGGTAAGGTATTTGTAGAATATCATGCTTAAGACAAAGTGGTGCTGGCGAATGATCGAATCCTGCGTTATATTTGCGTCTTAGCGTTTTTTTTTCTGGAAACATTTTAGCATTCGTAGGTTCGTGGAAAAAGTAGGTGTCCATACAACATAACAGTAATTAATATGGATATGAAAAATGAAGTGATACATAGGAAGTTTACCTTTGTGGGCAGAGTTTGCTTGTCAAGGTAACTTATTCTTACGATAGTGGATAATTTTTTTGCAACATAACTAACGTGGTCGTCTCAAGACATTGTCTCCAGAAATATTACTCCAAGTATCTTAAATGTTTTAACTGTGTCTATTAAGGAGCCGTTCTGTGTTAAATCTGTATCAATGGCAATGCCTCTGCGATCGGGCGGAAAAACAGAGCTTTGACTTCGCTAATATTCATCTTTAGTGTATTGTGGTCAATCCACAAACATCCCAGCATTATTTTCTGTTTTCCCTATTCCTAATGTGTGATAATGATCTGCCGAAGACGAGCAAATTATTTGCCATCTAGGTAAAGTACAAATTTTGTGGCTTTATCTGCATTTACAATGTCATTTATGTACAATTGAAAGAGAAATGGACCAAAAATACTTCCTTGTGGTTCCCCAGATAAAATGTATATTCACGAACTGGTGCCTGCAAGTGAAATAAGAGCGAAGGGCCAAGACTTTGGCATAAATTCTATACTTTTCAAGATCTTTAAACAAAAATTTATGATTAGGATAGTCGGAAGCTCTTATAAAATCTACATGAATCTACAGAGCAAAGTGTCGTTTCTCAAAAGCACTCAAACTGAACTGCTTCTGTCCTAATAGAGCGAGTTCTCTTGAGGCCTTATTCCTAAAGCCAAATTGTGCAGTATTTATTATCTCAAGCGTATCGGAAAACCTATAAATTCTTGACAAAATTTTACTTTTTCCAAGCTTTTGGAAAAAATCTCTAATGATGACAGGGGCCTATAGTTAGAGATTTTTTTCTCCTTTTTATGCAACGCGATTACCTTTGCGAGTTGCATATGTTTTGGAAAAACGCCTTCCACTAAACAGAGATTAAAAACGTATTAGGAAAGGTGCTTAAAGGTCGCTGATTCGCTGCTAGCGCCATCTGCGTCGCTGCTAGCACTGTGAAGTAAAAGTATGGAGATCAGCTTTGTCATTGTCACATCGGCACGAAAAAAGGATTTGTCATTACAATGTTTAATGTAACGCAGAGCGTTGTCATTAGGTTCTCGAGTATTGAGATTGACAAAGTAATCATTAAACAAATATGATAATTCTTTCCCAGTGAATTATTTATTATTCTAAATAATTTTTGTAAAATTACTCGAATGCCTCGAAAGATTTAGTGCGTTATTTAATTTTTCCCGTCTGATATTTGGTTTTGACACTGACATAAAGAGAGCACGCAGCTATAGTTATATGTTTCCTTATGGGTTTCTGCAGAAAGGCTGTTCCGAAACGCCTTATCAAGTGGGAGTAAGAGAACTTCACGAGTTTTAAGAAATTTGTTAAACATTTTATTCTTTATTTGAACCTTACTGTATATTTCCGGTATAGTACATAGCTTACAATTTGTTGTGTCTATAAAGACTTGTGTGGAAATGAAGCGTTGCAAAGAGGTAGAAAATATTATATAAACCTGTCATAAGCTTAGCCAGGATCGCCTTTGAATATTCCGCTCCAATCAAAATTTTCAACTTTCAGTAGGAAAGTTTCAGTGTGCTAGCTGTTATTTTTTGAAAGGCCACCGCTTGCGTTTTTGTTGGTATTAGTGTATTTCTATTTACACATAGATATATACTATTAGGGTCGATGATGAAATTAAATCCAAATTTTATTTCATCTCTCAACAAAGATAGAAAGGGGGCGGCGGGAAAAGCTGCATTACTGCAGCTTGACTAAGCCAGGCCCCTATGGTGCAATTCAACAGTGTGCAGCTGTAATATGGGTACATAACATAAGTCTAGGCACTTCACAGGAAATGTGAAGAAAAAACAGAAACGACACCATGGACGTACAGGCAGTAAACAGTATTTTAGTGTGCAGAACAAAAAATGAATTAGGGAGAGGCGCATATGAAATAATTTCAGAAAATAAGCTGTGACAATTCAGCTAAAAAGAAAATGAAAACAAAATTGAATACATCAATTGCATCAAACTCCATATACACAGACGACATAAGCATATGTGCATACATACATATATACATACACACAGTGGTAGGAATACGCATGGTGATGCGTACTAATGTGTATGCAATAATGAAATACCGGGCCACAAGATTGACTGGGATCGCTCGAAAGTTATCGGCCAAGAAAGAAACCTGAAATCCCGGCTATCTGGAATCGTTAGAGATACAAAAAATACGTCACACACTCAATCGCAATGAGGAAACCCTCCCCCCCTCGAACACGCGCTGCTTACTTCACATTCTGAAGTATACGTAAGCTTCTATGAACCTTCCGTCATCCCATTGTGAACAAGGCTTCCGTGGGGAAGCCGGGACATCCTTTAGATTTATTCATTTTTTAGCATTTCTGTTGGTCGCTTTCCATCATTTTATTGCTTCAAGTACGGTAATCACACAGCGGGATATTGCGAAAGGAAATGAGAGAGAAAATAACGAGGAGACATCGTATCCACGTTTAGTTCACTTGTAGATAGGGTGTTTAGTAGATTAGCAATGCGGTAGAATACAAATTGCTGTCCATATTTAGTACGACAAAAGTTTGTTAACCAAATGTCGACATGTCGCCTATTATGGCGAATTCCGCGACGAGTCCAGGTTAAACAAATTTACATAATCAACATTTCCCCTTCTCAAAGTAGCTCTGTACATGTTTGCTCGACGAAATCAATAAATGAATTCAACCGGCATTATTTTGTATTGGTAAAAATATTTAGACGTGTGTACTTTGGAGAAAAGATTTTCTACAGCACGAATTGCTCGTTTTTGACATGACCTTAATTTAGCGATGTTTTGTTTTGATGTTGTTGCCCAGACTAGGTGACAATAATTTAGTATAGAAAGAAAAACGGAGTAGAAAAACGGAGTTATACACTGTTCGTTTCACAGTGGTAGGCAAGACATGTCAATGTCTAGGTTACAGTCCCGTTATCCTGTTTAGCTTTCTGTAAAGAGATTCCACATATCTGTTCCAAAGTAGATTTGTTTAAAATAAAACTCCTAGTGTTTTATTATCGCTGAAAATTTTAATTACTTCACTTTTTAAATACAACCTGTCTTCAAGATTTAGGGCCTTATGCTATGGTAGGAACATGATCGCACGCGTTTTTTTACCATTGATTTTTACGTAGTTTCTATCAGACCAGTTTGCGATATCCTGGCGCAAAAAGTTTGTATAATTGACGAGAGTGTGCGGATTGGTGCCCCTGAAAAAATGGTGGTATCGTCTGCATAGCCTATCCGTTTGATACTTTCAGCAGACGAAAAAATATTATTCATCAAATCAAATCAAATTAGAGCCTATTTCAAATACATTTTTTAACAAACCTTGTTTTCTGGTTAACCTAAGCACATCGTGCTTGTTAGAAGACCAATCAGCAAGTGGTACAGCTTTTAACAGACATATGAAACGTACAATTACAGTTCAAAATTATACAACTCCAAAGTAATATATACTAACACACAAATAATAAATACTACGTTTTCCATTCTGGTAAGAATCACAATAAAATATCACATATTACAATAAACAGCTGAATACGACTTCCTCACATTTTTCATCATTTTACCTTTTTTGAACTTATATCATACAATGTTGCATCAAGTTCATTAAAATATCACGGGCATTGTACTTGTTTTCTTTCGATAGTTTATTATTACCCTTGGCTTAAGATACCTTTCTGTCTTAGCAATAGATTAAAGAATTTGAATAACAATGGCGTGTTACAACCGCATACTTAAATAGTTCCTATACTAGAAGTATTCCTAGATTGTTATACTTTACTTTTCTGCCTGATTGTTCTAGCGTGATTACACAAGTTATGCTACTGAAAATTCTTTTGACTACGTGATCAACAGCTTGCTTTTCATAGTCAGTGTGATGTTATTAGGCACAGGAATGCCCTACAAAGAGGCAGAAGCCACACACAGAAGCACGAACACCCATCAGACTTGTATTGACGCACATAACACATAGAAAACGGCACACACACGAGACAGTTCCCCAAGATACCTTCTGGACGACATGCAGCTCTATATATGTATTGGTCACATGCAATCGGCTTACATTTCAGGCGGAAGCACGTGTCGCCGTGTCGGAGACGTCGTGGAACCGATGTGGGACAGCAGGGACGGACAGCAGGGTTGGACCGCCTCGCAGGGATCAGGTGGCCCTGATCAGGTGGATCAGCCGATATGCCTGAGCCGTGCGTGCCCGGTTTCCCTCCGGCGGGGTTTGCTCTCGGGAGCCCACACCAACAACCACCGGGTCACGTCCACAGCTGGCGGAGTAGCCCTGTGGCAGCTCAACCGAATGCTCTTCCACCCTGGTTCCCGACCACCAGCCCTCCTGGACCAGTTGCCCCGCGGAAGAAGTGGGCGAGGTAGCTTCTCAGCGGGTCACAGCGTTGATTCGCGTTTGTCTTAGTGACGCGGGCGCTCCTATGGACTCCTATGGGCCGGACGCCAAACGAAAAAGCTCTTTGCCCTCGAACGCCGAACCTCGCTAACTGCTCACGCCGTGGGTCATAGTCTCTCGCGCTGCGATTTTCGAGGCACCACCGTCGACGCTCACAACTGGGTGTCGATGATGATGAGGGTCTTCACTCACGGGTATTTGCCAAGAGTCGGTGTCCTCTTCGCCATGGTAAGGCGCACTGCCTTCATATGTTCTTTTCCTACTTTCGCATACCATATTATCACATTCAGAACGTTTACCATATAACGTTATACCATGTGTCATTACTGATTCCGCTAATGCCTTATATGTAGTAACTCTTAAGTTGGTAGGCATTTTCCTTCGCAGACTATACATCATGGCCACGACAGCTCTTAGCTTTCCACAAACGTGCATGACATGGTGTTTCGAGGTAAGATGCTGATCAAAAAAAATTCCTAGGTACTTAACCACACACTCAAACTGTAACGGTTGACAAATGCATGCGTTGCCATGTGGGTCGGGCAAATACACATTCATGTTAAATGAAAGCGCCTGATGTGGATTTCTGAAGCAGATTATTATAGCTTTTTGATGATTTATAAAAATTGAATTGATTGTGTGCGAACCAGTCTACCATTACTGATCTGTCTCTTTGGAACATTCGACATTCCGAGTTGCAGTCATTCATTTATAGTGCTATCACAGGGTCGTCAGCTCACTGAAAAAGGTTTGATTTCGGTGGTAGGAGACCGAGATCTGGGACATATATATTAAAGAGCATTGGCCCTAGCATGCTTCCTTGGGGCACACTACACTTAATTAATTTGAAGTAGCTGTAGCTATCATCCAGTTTAATGCGTTTTAGTCGATCAGTAAAATTGTTTAGAAAAGGTTATAGAAGTGACCTCCGAAATATAGGTTCTTTAGCTTCTTGAGCGATATCTTATGTACTACCGTGTCAAAAGCATTTGATAGATCTAAAATAGGGCCAAGACTACATTATTATTTTCTATTGATGTGCTAATATAGTAAGATAATTTTTCTGGGAACGTAATTGCATTGTTATTCTTTGTAAAACCAAACTGCACAATGTTGTTCAAGGAATACTTTTCGCAGAATGACTGCATTACAGAGACGACATACATTTCCATTATATCCGCTATTGTAGACGATATCGCTATCGGTTTGTAATTTGCGCAATCACCTCTTTCCGTTTTTGTATACAGGCCTTACGATTGAAATATTTATTCCTTTCGGTATTTTGCCTGTTTCCAAAATTTGGTTTAGAATCTTTAAAATTGCTTGTTTGAGTCTGTGAAAGTAGAAGTACAAATCTTGAGGCCGGATTTTATAAAACCCTGCTGGTTTGGACTTTTCCACGCCTTGATTTATCGTCAAAAGATCCACTTCGGTCATCGCTGGAAGATAAGCTGAGTGCGCGCATGTCCGTTTCGGCTGGTATTCGACATGTTGGTCACTCTCCGTTTTTTTCAGCTTCTCTGATCAGCGATAAAAAGATTCATTAAATATACTGCACAGCATCTGTATATCTTCATTTGGGAAATTTCTTTTTACTGTATAATCGACGCTAGCTCGTTTGGATCTGCCTATTAATTTGTTTACCGTGGTCCAAGTCTTTTTCATGTCCTTTTTGCATTCTGAAAATTGGCGCATCAAGTATTTTCTTTTTTTCAGGCGTAACTTGGCTGTCACCGTGTTTCGTAAAGTTCGAAATTCCGCGCTGTGTTTTCCGTTGCCTGGTTCTTTTCTGCATCTTTGCCATGCCTTGTCTTTCTGAAAACACAGCTCAATAATAACATTCGTAATGCATTTCGTATTAGGATTTCATTGCTTAATTGTTATGATTTCAGAATACTTTACGTATATCAAAATAAAAGCTTCAACAAATGTGGCATATAAGCTGGCTTGGTCTAAATGTAAAAGTGAAATCCAATCTGTGTTCTTTACATACATGTCAATTTTTCTATTGCCTATAATTTGTTTTTTTTTTGTTCTTATTTCGCAATCCTCTGCGTCATTGCCAGACATGACTACAAGTGATGTATTGATCTGCTAGATTGACTTTAATTACGCCGCTTGCATAGCGCTGCTATCCGAGCAGAACGAAAATATGATCAATGCAGGTTTTAGTTACTCTTCAACGCAAATATTCCTCTTTGGTGTATTCATTAATTACACTGACCAGTTCATATTCTGCTAGTAAATTAAGATAATCTGCCACCGCTTTCTTAGACACTTGCATTATGTGAATATTCAAAGCCCCTACCAGTATGAGGTGCTTCTCATTCATATGCTTCTTCAACAGAGGGTTTAGATTCTTAAGAAACAATTATGTGTTCACGTTGGCAGGCCTGTATATCGCACATACGGTGTAGGTCACATTTGCTTTACTTATAGTGACAACAATAACTTCGGCATAATCAAAAGCTACTTCGAGCCAGTTAAAAACCCAGTTATCTTTCACAAATGCAATAACTCCTCCTCCTCTTCAATTTTCTCTGAATAAACAAATGTGTGTGTAACCCCTGAGCCTGTATCTACCTTGTTCGCTTGAATTCAGATTAATCTCGGTGGTCACAATTACATTGTGGTTAAAGAGACTCGTGTGTAAATGTGCGCATAATTGATCCCAATTATTCTTTATGCTGCGCACATTTATTTGTACTAAGCCTCGTTTACTAAGCCTCGTGTACTATGCCTCGTTTCATTTTGTTATCAGCTAAGGTATTTGTAAAGGGAAGGTCCAAACCATGAAAAGAACGGAACGAGGCCATCTACGACATTTTTGCAAGATCATTCTCAGTGGTAATGCTTATCTCTTTCGCGCCTTCCGCATTTCGAACTAGAATCTTGTCGTTTCAGGTCCAGAAAAACTTATAGTCGAGCTCTTTGACAAGTTTTCTGCATTTCCAAAAAAAACACTTTTTTTACGTTTTCGACGGACGTTTTTCTTTGACAGCCACAAGTCTCGGGTTGCTTGCTCCGTAAACCTGACAATTATAAGAGCCATTTTGTCTTCTGCCTTCAAGCTGTGTACCCCTTACAATCAGTGCCTTCCAGGCAAGGGGACATCATGTTTGCTCCTAAGATACACCAAGCCCTGGTACAGATCCTGAACTTCTCTATGTGGAACACCGTGTATGTCTACATTTTTCCTTCTTGAGTACTGATCAGCACTTTGAACACGTTCTCCAAGCTTTGACATTTCATTTTCTTTCTTTCTTTATATTTTGTTCAAGTTCTTCTGTGGTGTTCTGCAATTGAGCAATTCGTCTTTGCTGATCCTCGACCTTTGTTAGAAGCTCTTCAAACTTGGCTCCCAAAAAGTCTGTTGGCTTTTCAATAGTCTCAGTTGCAGCGCACTGCTTCTGTGCCTTTTTTTCAAGGTTTTCAAGCGTACACAAGGCTTCCACTAGCTTCTTATTGAGGTCGTCGATCAGCTTAGCCAAAGAGGCCGGCCCTCCCGACACAGTTAATTTCTTTCGCGGGGGCGTTTCCGTGCCACTGATATCAGCATCAATGTCATCATTTTTTCGTTCTCGTTTGTACGTGTCGCATTCCCAAGGCTTGACTTCACCCTTATCCGCATTCTTCAAGCTCCTTTTGTAGACACGAGAACATTTACCGGTATGATACTTCTTACTGCATCGATTGCAAGTTAAATGTTCGTCATTTTCAAGGTTTTTCGAACATCTCAAGCATGTCTGCGGCATAATTGTACTAAGCATTACTCAGCACTAACAGGCCATGCGAACAAAAACCACGATGTAAGCACAAAACAAGACAAACTTTAACAACAACAGCAAACAGGACTACTGGCCAACACTATGGCAACACCATCGCAGCGGCAGCAGTAATGTTGTGGGCTGACTCTAAACACAATAGTAAGAAATGATTTGAACACCAACCCGTAAAAAGCAGGATTCCTCGATTAACAGGTGTTCCCACGACCTACCGCCGCTGCCAAATGATCGCCAAAGAGCAAAATGGCCACTTAAAAGGGCTCCCGAAGCTTGCCAGGTGCGCATGCGCTTGGCGAGGATTGTGGAAACGGCGAAGCGAGATGATGAGTGCATCGGGGCTTCCGGCGTGGCACTCTTTGCAGCATTTCCCGCATGTAAGGAACGAGGTCGAAAGGCACGTACTTAGGCTTGCATCAGCAGTGCATGGAAGCTGGATTCCGCGATCAGTAATTGTTAACACGAGCTGTCACCACTGCCAAAAAATCCTTTTCATGTAAACAATGAAACAAATGGGTCCCAGAATGCTCCCTAGTGGCGCACCATGTGGGATAGGTTTTATTTATGAGTTTGAGTGATTATGGCAAACGTACTGAGACCGATGTTGCAGATACGAAGACAAAAACTCGTTTGCAGGACCACGTACTCCGTGTTGGTCAAGCTTAGCTAAAAGTGTAATATGATGAACAGTATCCAATGCTTTCGCGAAATCTAAATATATACCAAAGACCAGTTCTTTTCCATCAAACGCCGTAGCTATAAGTTCTTTTTGGGTTAGTAAATTCAGTTCCGTTGATTTGCGTTTGAGAAAACCATACCGTGATGTCGAGGTGAGTAAGTGTGTGTCTAAGAAACTATACAATTGCTTGTCTAGGATTTTTTCTAAGCCCTTCGACAAGAGAGGTAAAAGGAAAATCGGCCTTAAACTACTTGGGCCTTTTCATTTCTACCTTTGTGAATTGCTACCACTTTTGCAATCTCCATTTCCTTCGGAAAGTAGCTCTTTTCTAAGGATAAGTTGTATACTTCAACTTAAATAGGCGCAATTATGTCAATAATGAACTTGACTGGCCTAACTTGCACATCATTTGCGTCATGAGAGTTGGAATATATTATGTTATCAAACACATTTTTAACTTTATTCTCACTTATGTCAAAAAACACCACACTACAAGAAAATTGTGCTGTTTTATGACTCGAGCGTATGCTTGTTTTGTTGGAACTTTTTTGCTCTCCAAAAGCTATGAAATGATCCTTCGAAACATTTGAAAGATCTGCTGAGCGGAAAATGTGGTTGTTCACAAGCACGCTGTTAACATTAGAAACATTGGTTTGTTTTATAAGACTGTTTAGTCGCTTAAAGAACAGAGCAGAGTTGCTCGCATCATTAAAATAGGCTTAGTGATACTCTTTTTTCGCCGCGTTTAGTTTAGCGTTGGGCTTATTTCTAAAGACCTTGAAAGGCTTAAGTTTGTCAATATCTTTAGTTTTCACAAATTCCCAGTACATGCGGTTTTTCAAATTTATCTGCTTGTGAAGGGAAGTGTTTATCCAAAGTTTTCGAGAGTTATTGCATTTTATGATTACGATATGTGCAAAATGTTTTATATATAGCTTTAAAATCCACGAAGAACGCTTCGTGCATGCTATCAGCGCCGGTACACGATAGAACGTGACTCCAATCATGAATCTGAATTTTCATTCGGACAGCATGAAGGGAACGATCTGTAATATCTTGCGTATGCACAGGACTGCTACATTCACGCTTTACCTAATTTCCATCAGAATCAAAAGCAAGGACAGGAGAATGAGTGCTAGCATCCCACCTAAGTGTTCCACTTGACACAATTCCGCAGTCTACACTTGTGAGTAACAGACCAAGTAGACTGGATGCACTATCAGTGATGTGGGTGGGTTCATATATATCATTCTTAAATCCATTAGTTGGGAGAATTGACTGATATTGCTACTAATGGTGGAAAGAGATAGCAAATCTATGTTCAGGTCACAGCTGAGAAATAGTACATAATTGTTTTGAGACACAAAGTGTAACAGTTCCTAAAATAAGCAAGAAAAACTTGACACCGAGCGTGAGGAGGCCGGTAGACCACTGATATAACCCTGGAGCCGTTTTGCACAGTTAATATTTCAAAATTATCATTTGAGATAGGGAATTCCTCCGCAACTTGCACGTCGTAAGCGCGACTAATGAACAGCGACATGCCACCGCCCCGGCGTTGCGGACGGTTTAGCCCGAAGGTTTCATGACTTGTACACGTAAACGGAACATTTTGTCGTGAGTACCAAGTTTCCGAGACCATTATGGCGTCAAAGTGAGCACCAGTAGAATCAATAAGCAAATCTATATCATCATGTTTATTTTCCAACGATCGCGCATTAAGATGAAGTAAGGCTGGGGAGTTCTCGTTTCGCAGCGTTTTTAGGTTTTTCGGCGCAACAGCCACGTTGGCGCAAAAAGAAAATAAGACATAAGCTTGGGATTGAAAGTGATTGCTCTGAAAGGATTACCACGGCTCTTCAGCATTGTTTGTCATGAGCTGTACGTCATCGAGAATGATGAGTCAAAGAATGGGGGAGCCATCTTCTCGAGGTGCGAAGACTTTCCCGTCTTTGCTCTAACAGCCTCCTGTAAATGAGAAGGCTGCATATTTTTTATGAACAGGTGAAGTAAACAAGATGAAAAAGTGATTCTTGTAAAGATGGTGATTATATTATTGTAGGCAAATGAAAGAATTACCTGTTCTTGTTATAATAATAGTGGCATCTGCTAACATTATTACAACGAAGTATCGTCAAAATATGACTGCGTATTTATGTTCGCCTGCATAGGAAAGGACTGAGTCAAGAAAGTGAAAAAAATCGAAGGTTTACACTTGGGCGGTCGACAAACAGCAGCTACGATGGTTCGATTGAAAATAATAAACATTCATAATCAGTGTTCATGCGAGGAAATCGGGTACAAGTTCACAATTTCACTTTTTACCATCAGACATGCACATCCTCCTCTGGTAGCTTTTCTTCTTAAAAGAAAGTTCTGATACCCAGGTAAACTGAAAACTTTGCTTTTTTCAAGATTTCAGTCGACATAATAATTTCTAACGCGTATTCTAGCTGATCGACAAGTACCTCTAATTGTGCCAATTTATTTACGGCAGATTCTGTGTTCAAATCGAAGGTTTTTATAGTATTTAAACACTCATATTTAGAAGTCTGGACTGTTCCAGCTCCGTGAAATCAGGAGATGCCACAATTAGCACTCCTCGCAGTAACTCTTAGAATACAATGACCATTATTCTGTTCTTTTTAATGCGGCAGCGTTCAGCACAGTGGTTGCCCTGTCTCCGGTCTTTCTCCTGATGAATATGTTTTAATTCTTGTGTCAAATAAAAGTTCATTGTCTGCAATAAAATTTCATTGTCTGTAATGAAAGTTTATTGTCTGTAATAAAAGTTCATTGTCTGTCTGTCTGTGCTCTAGTGCCACGCATACCTATACACATGGTCCTTGGCCCATGCTTTTGTCTTTCCAAGTTAATTTGTTTACCCTACGTCAAATTCTCAAGAATGTGACACTATTCCACGCATTCTCTCAGCACATGTCTCTTGCTATAGAACTTTTCCTTCACTGACTACTTTGAAAAGTAAACTATACTTCTTGTACTCTGTCAAAAACATTTTGTAGTCTATATATCGGCATGATGTCGTAGTTGGTTAGTTGAGACAAACTCATTTATGGGGCTGTTTCACTGGCCTTTACGAAAATGTTTTCTTATTGGGGCACTAGAATTCCGCGGAATTAACCTTTCGCCTTCTACTGTGCCACTCGAGTTCATTAATCTTTTACGTGATACGATTTGACCCAGGGTTTGCTGCGTACATTTCTATTTTCCGCCCCCGGTTTTTTATATCTGCAATTTCTTTATCCTGGCGACAGATATAATTGAGGACTTCATCACATTGGCCAGACATCATTTTTACCAATTCCTAATGCTTTCCACCGAGTAATTAGGTCTCAATAGCCCATCAAGTTTTCCATTAACAGTCAGGAACGTACTTGTGACATCGTCATTGTTAGCTTTAGAACCTTGAGCGCATCTCGACTTTCTTGACTTTCAAGCCGCACATATCCATGACTGGTACCACGATTCGCCTTTTGATTTATATGTATTGAGAGCTGCGCAGCATCTTCCAAAGTGGTAGCAATATCTACACCTTTCAGAGATCAAGCCTTCATCAACGGAGCACGAACATTTGCAGCAGAGGGAGATTTCGGTTTCAAGATGAGACATATCAGTGCAAACAGTCTGATAACTGTCAAGAAACGTCCAAAGAACCTGCTAGACGCAAAAAGTGGGAAAGCTATTGAAATGACTACGTATTGATTTATGCAAGAACATGACAATATCAACATTAGGCACAACCTTGTCAGCGGTAGCAGCATAAACACGCGGGCATCGTAGGGAAACACGAGAGAATGGACACTGACCTAAAAATTGATGCAAGAAGGTTTTGTATGCTTGTCCGCACAGTCTGCTGCCGCTGCCAATGTGTGAGAAACCACCACCAAGAGCCAAGGAGGAAGCTGCAGGAATACGTCACGCGAAAAAGGCAGATACTTTGCTAGCGACTGTCGGTGATAATAATCGCAGGGACCAAAGGTGCGAGCATAAGCATACCATTCTGTCACGCGTGCGCTGAACAATTGATACAAGGTTGAGTACGCGTGTGCCAACAGACTGCCGCCGCTGCCAAATTTGTTCAGTAAGTGGTGCAGGGATGCGTGAAAAGTCTTTGACAAAGCGCCTGTAGTAGGTATGCATACCAAGGTATCTACGCAGGGCCTTCTTGTCGACTGGATGCTGGAACTTTTCGAGGACAGCCGTCTTCTTCAGGTGGGGCTGGACTCCAGATTTGCCTATGACGTGATGCAGGAATAGCAGCTCACAGTAAGCAAAGCGGCACTTTTCTAGTTTCAGAGTGAGCCCTGATGACTTGACGACTTCTAGTACTGTCGCGAGCCGCCTAAGGGGATCGTCAAAATTTCCGGCGAAGACAATGACGAAGACTTTTGATAGTATTAAACATGATATCCTAGAACAAAAATTATTTGACTACGGAATACGCGGTGTTGCTCTTCAACTTATTAAAAACTACTTATTTGCCAGAAAACAATATGTTAAAGTCGGAAGCTTAACGTCCGCAGAAATTGAACTTAAGCAAGGCATCCCAGAAGGTTCGATCTTAGGACCCTTATTATTCATAGTTTATTTAATGATATATGAAATATCCCTTACACAGAAAAACTAGTTATGTATGCTGATGATACGAATGTCTTTTTTATTGCTGATTCAATGAAAAGTCTCCAAGTTACTGTAACAAATTATTTAAGGCATTTGGAAGTGTGGCTAAATGAAAACAAACTTGAATTAAACACACGTAAAACAAAATACGTTATTTTTAGGCCTACGAACAAACCATGTATTAATCTGAACTTCTCATTTCAAGGCACAACATTAGAGTGCGTTCGCAAGCAAAAATTTCTTGGTGTTTGGTTCGAGGAAAACATGTCGTGGAATGCCCATGTGTCCAGGCTTGCTTCTGAATTGGGCAAAACTGTAGGCTGTCTGTATAGATTATCAAACCTAGTTCCATTATGGCTAAAGAAAGCTTTATATTACAGCCACTTCTACTCTCGCTTGTATTACTGTGCGCTAGTATGGGCAAAAACGACTGTTCAAAACCTAAACAGGCTCGAAGTGTTGCAGAAGAAGGTTCTCAGAATATTTGAAAATTTTAATGCGCACCGTCGCGAACTGCGCACTCATCAGCTGTTCATAAAGTACGATATTACTAGAGCAAGTGATCTTTATACATATAAACTACTACTTTATACAAAAAAGAACAAGCCTTATGAGCATTCATTTGATAGCTCCCCCTGATACTCTCTCCGTAATCAACCTTTACCAGTTCCTTTTTCCCGTACAAGCTACGGAGAATGTCTTCTTCAATACCAGATACCAGCAATACTGAACAAATTCGTAACTTGTACCAAATTCGAACTACCAGAATATAAATTCAAGAAACATGTGCGAAATATGCTTTTAAACATGTAAGAATCATTCGAACAACATCTTTATTTTGCTATTCGGTATATATTTCATTTTGATGTAGAAAATTATTTTTTGCCTTTGCACAAGTGCTTATAAGAATTTTGTGACATCTGTACTATATGCAATTATGTTGTGCACTAAAGGTGTTGCGTTGCGTGTATTATATTCATGCCTCTATTTTTGTACAGCGTTTCAGATGATTATTTTTGCAATCTGTCTGCTGCTGTTTAATGGGTCCTTGGGCACTCTCAAGATGTCTGCGACATCTTTTCGCCCAAGAACCTCCGACTCGGTGTTGGAAATAAACTTCGCTTCACTTAAAAACAAAAACAAATAAACAAGACAAGTCTGCCACTTCAATCCTGCCTAGGCTGTGTCCATAACGCGCTGGAACGTTGCAGGCGCTGAGAACATTCCGAGAGGCATGGCCTTGAACTCGTACAGGCTGTCTGGCGTGATGAAGGCAGTCGTTCTCGATCTCTCTCGTCAACGTCTATTTGCAAGTAGCCAGACTTGAGATACATCGACGAAAAGTATCTAGCGTTGAAAAGCAGATCTATCTGTGGCAGGGGATATACATCCTTCGCGACCTCGTTCAGAAGACGACCATCGGCGCAGAAACACAGGGTTCCGTCCTTTTCCATTACCAAGACTACAGGAGGTGCCCCCGGGCTTTTCGACGTCTGGATGATTTCGTCGCGCAGCATTTGGTCGTCTTATTGCCTTATAGCTTCACGTGCTTGACCGAAACTCGGTAAGGGCTATGGTCAAGTGGTCGAACGGACTCTGGTTATAATGCGATGATTTGCAACTGATGCTTGTCAAATCTTCAATAAAAGCAGTTATTGTATCGTCTGATAAGACTTTTGAGCTGTAGCTGCTAACTCAGGGAGAGACTTGATTTTATGTCGAAGTCTGGTTCCATAACGATCCTAGCCGGGGTAGATGCGGCAGAATCCTAGAGGACAGACGCATTGTTGGCTTCCACAGTTTCGTCGATGTATGCGAGCGTCGTGCCCTTTTTGATGTGCTTGGACTCCTGGCTGAAATTTTTGAGCATCACTTTTGATTTCTCTTCCTTGCATTCGAGCGATCACTCTTGTGACGCAAATTTCACGGTGGAGTGGTAGACGTTGGTCGCCCTTGATGATGCCTTCTGCGTCTGCGGGCGTTTCGCTGCCGACGGAACTGACAATGCAAGAATTAGAGGGGAAGCTGTCTTCGTCCTGAAGTACACTGAAGGCATGCTGACTGGGAGGCCTCTCCGTCGGTATCGCTTGGTCTACGAACAGCGTTATTGACTTCGACCCGAGGTTGATGATTGCGCCATGTTGGTTCAGGAAGTCAATTCAGAGAATTACTTCTCGCGAGCACAGTTGGAGGACATCGGACGTGGCAGGGGCGGTCTAGTCATGAACTGTAAGTCTTGCCGTGCGGATTGCTTTCAGAGTTATGAGGTGTCCCCCAGCGGTCCGAATTTGAGGGCCGTCTCAAGCAGTCTTGATTTTCTTCAACTTCGTAGCGAATATTCCACTGATGAAGGAGTAGTCGCTGCCAGTATCAACAAGCGCGGTGACTGTGGCCGTCGAAAAGCACGTAGAGGTCACTGATTCCTTGTCTTCTACTGCAGTTAGGTCTTGGCGTCCTATCACGGCTCCGTCGCGTTGACGTGCGGCTGGTACGTGGACTCATCAGGTCGCCTTTCGATGGCGTATTCTTTACTTTCAGGCTTTTTCGGGATGACGGCGTGTCGTTCCTACATCGTCTAATTAAATTTACTTGAGCATATTATAGCTTCTCATATCTACGATCACCTTGAATCAAATAAATGTTTTTCTCTAATCAGCATGGCTTAGGAAAGCGCTACTCATATGACACTCATTACTTAAATTCACGACTGAACTTCACTTTAGCATGAACTCTAACGATCAAACCTATTGTGTATTTCTTGGTTTCGCTGAGGCGTTCGATACTGTACACCACTGCCGTTTAATTTCCAAAATGTCTGCCTTTTGTACTGATTCATTAACACTCTCTTAGCTACGTAACTTGTGTTCGCGTCAGCAATTGACAGTGGTCAGCGGCATTTCTTCTAAGCTTTGCGACGTCACGTCCGGTGTCCCCCATGGCCGTCTGCTAGGACCGTTGCTCAATTTAATATACATAAACGACTTGCCCGCTAACCTTTCATTCTCACGTTATTCACGGACGACTGTGTCATCTACGGCAATATTAAATGTTGTGGTTATCATCTTACTCTCCAAAATTACCTTGAACGAACCTATATATGATGCGTAACTTGGCAGATGTCCCTTAACGCCTCCAAATGTAAGTTGGTCCTGTTTAGTCGAAAGCGAACTAACTAAGCGTTCCACTATTCGAATAATAATAGCGTAGTTTCGACTGCCCCATCGTTCAAATATCTTGGCGTTTGTCTTTCATCAGACTCATTCTGGACAACGCATGTAGCAACTGTCTCACCGAAAGCTTCTCAGTCTCTCGGCTGCCTGCGTAGAAACTTGCGTAACACCCCTTCAAATGTACAAGAATTAGCATATCTTACTTATGTGTGCCCACCAACAAGAATACGCTTCGTCCACATGGTCACCGTATCAAGATTATCTAATCCGTATGTTGGAAGCCGGTCTGAATAGGGTAGCCAGATTCATCTCTGGCAACTATGATTATCATTCTAGCATTACCCGAATAAAACAAGACCTTGCATTTCAGTCATTAGAAGATCGCCGCGTTACTGCTCTTTTATGCCTGTTTCACAGGCACATTTATAGTAATAACTTTCACGGTTTGGCGCTTCCTGCGCATTCATGGTCAAACGCCGCTATTTGACTCATCACCACTACCAAGAGCTATTGCACAATGGAACAGTCCCCTTGATCACATTGCATCCATTTCCAATCATGAAACGTTCCGTGACAATCTAAATTGTTTGCGTGGTAATATTGTATAACTAGGTTACACTTTGCAATTTTTGTCATATTACTGTTGCCCCTCTTACTCAGTGCCCTTCAATGGGCCTCTAAGGTAATGTGAATGAATGAATAAATGTGTTGCCGTCGTTGGTCGAGCATCTTCCGCATTTCGTCGTACAGACACGGCACCTCCATCGGTTGCTGCTTTTAGTTTTCCGGATATGTGTCTTTTAGTTTTCCGGGCTAGGCCATTGTATGGTCGGTGCTGCAGTGACAGGACGTGGGCTGGTGATCGTGAACAGGACAATCGTCGAGAACTCCAGTGAGTGGCGGCGACGTAGTCGGCGATATCACGAGAGCGCTCCACAGGATATGGACATGGCGAGTTGGCGGTGAACCCTCGCAGTGCCAACTCGCGGTGTGGGCATCGGCGGTACAGATGGCCGGCTTCTCCGCAATGGTAGTAAGTGGGCGGTGGTCGGGGGCCTGCCAAATGTTTGTCTTCCTCAGGGCGTTTCGCTAGCTCACAGGTAGGCGGGGTAGCGGCTGTGGCGCAGTCTGGTGATGGAATCGCGGCATGATGAGGCCTGCGCTCGGGAGCAGAAGGGGGATCTAGTGGTGGGTGACGGTGGCGTATCATCGCTTCCTGCTGGGGCTGTGGCGATGATGGTTGGACATCACTAACCCCAAGGGATCGCTTAACCTCTTTAACGATGTCATCTATATAGACTACCTGAGGCTGCGACCTGGGGCACAACTTCTGCTGCTCTTCTCGTAAGAGCGCTCTCATGGTCTTGCCCAAGTCATTGACACCCATAGCATTAGTTATGGCGCAGGTTATTTTCTGTGCACGGTGGTTGCATTGCATTGTGCGCATTTCAAGCGTCTTCTTGATCCTTGTGGTTTCCGAAACAAATTCAGTGACAGGCTTGGGTCGGTTCCGTATCAATCCGGCGAGTAGTTGTTCTTTCTCACCCCACCACGAAGAACCGCACTTCCTTTTTTTCGTACATGTCGGCGTTGGCGCGGTGGGAGAGGCGAATCCTTTCCTCCGAAAAGATTGCGATGTTCTCTTTCTACTGCTGCATGTCGGTTTCCAGTAGAATCGGGCTCGCTCTTTGCGCACGGCGCTCGTGAAGGTCTGCAGGAAGTCATCGCATATAGTCATTCCCGGTTCTCAAGCCACGTGATGATGTGATGAAAGAGTGCCATGACAAAGGTAATGTTAACGGTGCATTGTCAGTGGTGTAGCTAATGAATTACACAATGAATTTTCATGGTATATATGTGACATGGTGGAAAAATGCCTAAGATCGGTCGCTGTGGATGGCCCAAAATATATAGTTGCTAAAATAATGATGCTGACTAAGTAGTGCTGTGGGCTATGGTAATGGGGTTTCGTTGAAAGCATGATGCAATAGAGCATAACCTTGACACTTTAGCTTCAAGAAAGCCTTTGGGTAAAGCGCCTGTTATACGTGCGCTATAACGTCCCTAGCCAAATATTTCCAGAGTGTCTATTTCAGCTAAAAACTCTAAGACTAGTGTCGGATTACAAAGTGGTTCATTGCTAAGAAAAAATTTCAGGTGAAGAGGAATATTTTCGCGATATGCAAAAATAAAATACCTTTTCCTGTGTGCTTCTATTGCAGGGCATTGAATAAGAACGTGCAGGACTGTGAGATTTTGGCCGCACTTACTACAAGTCGGAGGTGACCCCCAAGTCAGGAGGTTAAGTGTCCCCTATTCTTAATCGGATAATTAGGATACCCAATATCCTAATTTGGGTTTTACCAAGTGCAGTTTATTTGATATCAGAGCATCCCACTGTTGCTGCCAGTGGATTTTCAGCTTGTGAGGCAAGTAGGTTTTAAGATCTGTGTCTAGGATGGGTATATTTATGTCCGTGTCACTAAAAACTACAGAAGTAGCTTTCTCGTCAGCAGCTTCGTTGTCTTTTATACCACAGTACCCAGGTACCCAGCATAGGATGATCATTTGTTTAGCACTATAAGCTGAGCACAGCAATGCATACAGTTCATTAAAGACGGTGCTTTTATGTTTACGTACATTCATTACGGCTCGCGCTACACTCAATGAGTCTGTGAACACAGTAGCCTCAGTCAGATTCGTTTGCTTGATGTGCTTTACTGCAGAGAGCATTGCATATGCTTCCGCTGTAAAAATACGTGTATATGGGTTCAATGTACCGGATATTAAAAATTCTGGTCCTAGTGTTGCGTAAGCAATACCAGAAGGAGACTTAGATGCATCTTTGTAAATTTCACCCCAAGAATACTTCTCCTGAAGCTCAAGAAAATGTGAACGTATGTGTGCCTCAAGTGCTCGTTTTGATATTTCTACAAACGAGACGTCACATTCGATAGTCTGCCACTCCCAAGGTGGTGGAAGCCGCGTGGTTGTCTATATGACATTATCTAAAATTGATGCGTCCGTTTCTTCGGACAATTCTTCCAACCGAAGGGACAGAGGAGGTCTAGTGCCTGGGCGGTCACACAAAAGCCTAGCTGTGGACAGGTCGTAAATACCTGAATGGCATGGGTGATGGAAATCTGATTTTAATTTGAGGGCATAAGAGAGACTTAAATATGTTCTTTGAAGACGTAGGGACCATTCGCTAGATTCAGCATACCGGCTTTCTACGGGGCTAGTCCTGAACGCACCAATAGCGAGACGGATACCCAAGTGGTGGACGGAATCGAGCATCTTCAAAACACTAGGCGTGGCAGAGTTATACACAATGGCTCCATAGTCAAGGCGTGACCGCATAAGATTTTTGTACAAGCTCAAGAGGCATCTTCTGTCCCTTCCCCAAGTTGCGGGGCAAGAGCTTCAGTAGATTCATTGTCTTCAAGCATTTCATTTTCAAATATTTTGAGTGTGTGATAAAAGTTAGTTTGCAGTCTAAAATGAGGCCTAGAAATTTATGTTCATGCCCAACAGAAAGCCGTTCTCCATTAAGCTCAATAACGGTCTCCAGTATTACACCTCGCTTATTGGAGAAAAGAATGCATGTACTTTTTTTAGGGTAGAGATTAAACCCGTTCTCGTATGCCCACTTAGACAACTTATTCAGGCCAAGCTGCCAAGCTGCATACTAAGATTACATGACTTGTAACCTATTTGGATATCAGCCACGCATACGGAACAAAACAGTAGTGGTAAGTAAACATTGTAAGTGGTATGATAGTATGGAAACATTGTATGTTGTATGATAGTATGGAGCGAATTCATTTTTGAAACGAATAAAGTACAGCTCAGCACTCAACCTTGTGGCACACCAGTCTCCTTATTAAATAGACGAGATAGGACGTTACCAATCCGAATATGAAATGTGCGTTTGTACAGATAACTTTGAATCACGTTTAGCAAGTTGTCTCGGACGCTCATTCCAGCTAGGTCACGAAGGATTCCGGAACGCCAAGTAGTATCATATGCTTTCCCCATGTATAAAAATACTAATAAGGACAACTGTTTGCGCTCAAAGGCATCCCGCATATTTGTCTCGATGCGGACAAGTTGATCTGTTGTGGATCTATGTTCCCTGAAGCCACACTGCAAGGCATCTAGTATCTTGTTACTTTCAAGGACATGCACCAGGCGCCGGTGAATAATTTTCTCAAAAAGCTTACATACGCAGCTTGTTAGAGCTATAGGCCAATAGCTGCTGGCCAAAGACGAGTCCTCGCCCTCTTTCAGAATAGGGATTATGACTGCATGCTTCCAGGCTGACAGGATGTAGCTGGCAGAAAATATGGCGTTAAAAAGAGAGAGCAGTGTTTTGTGTGCTTCAGGGTATAGGTGTTGAAAACTATCAATCGGCTCCAGGGGCCGATTGACTACAGCTATGTAGTGCAGCTTGAAATTTCGTGATATTGAAAGGACGGTTGTAGGATTCATTGCTCTTGCCTTTTCGATCCAGAGGCAGTCGCTCAGCTTGTTGCTGGTATCTAAGCAATGAATCGGAGTAATGCAATGAGCTAGAAATGTTTTCAAAATGTGTCCCTAGAGAGTCAGTCTGCTCCTTAAGAGTATTTCCTTGCGTGTTTATTAATGGTTGACGATGAGTTTGCCGACCTTTGATTTTATTCACTGTGTTCCAGGCTTTTCGTTCGTCCGTATAAGAGTTAATGCTAGAAATATGTCTTTGTCAGCTTTCCCTTTTGGCACGCCGCCGCGTTCTTCTACCCTCAACCTTTATTTTCTTGAAAATGATCAAGTTCTAGGTAGTTGGAGAGTCTCAAAGGTTGTTCCAAGCATTATTTTCATTTCTGCACGCTTTCTTGCAGTCGTCATTCCAGCATGGAACGCGTCGCTTACAGGGCGATCCATTTGTTATGGGTACATATTGACGCTGCATCAACTATAAACGCCGTGAAATATGCCACTGCATCTTCGATAGAAAGATTACAGATGTCATTCCATGTCAAATGCGTCAGCTCCCTGTATCGTGTCCGATCGGCACAATCGACTTTCCACCGGGAGACATGTGGACAGCACTCATCACATTTTGTTAGTTTTATGAGAATCGGAAAATGATCGCTCCCGTACGGATTCTTAATCTCGTTCCCCTCCAGATGCGGCAAGAGTGGACTCGAGGCGATGCTTAAATAGATAGATGAAAATGTTTTCTTTGCGACACTGTGAAATGTAGGATCTATTCCATTTAGCAAGTAAGCATCTGTAGTGACGAGGAAGTTTTCAACTAAGCGTCCTCTGGTATAACAACGACGGCTTCCCCAAAAGTGTTGTGTGCATTAAAATCTCCAACGACAATGTAAGGTTCGGGCAGTTCATAGATAAAGGTGTGAAATTCTGTTTTTGAATGTTGGTTCTTGGGGGAATACACACAGAGGTAATTGTTATCAGCTTATTAAACAGTACCGTACGGACTGCAACTGTCTCTAGAGTTGTTTTAAGCTGTAGTAGCCGGCAAGCAACACCCTTATCTACAATAATTGCCACACTGCCATTCGAGGCAAGAGCGTCGTTGCAGTCTTCCCGATAAAGGGCATACGGCCGGAGAAAGTTCTTGCGTGAAGGATTAAGATGCGGTTCCTGGACACACAACACCTTTGGATTGTACTTATTTAAGAGTTCTTCAATGTCGTCGAGGTTGTGGCGTAAACCCCTGACATTCCTTTGTATTATCGGCGTACCCATAATGTATGTGCTTTGTGCTGTGTGTCTACGAAATATAAATTAAATTAGCTCACGAGGCCTTTCCAGGCCCCTTGATACGAGCTCTCTATTTCTTCCCGGCACGCTCGAAGGAGCTGCGCCGTTCGTTGGGCGTCTGAGACGCCGGATTTGTGTTCGTGTCCATCACCTCGTCTGAGGCGGTGGATAGTGCCTGCGCAGCGGTCACGTTCGCGGGGTTGGTGTGCTATCTGCACGCGCTGTGGCCTTGGGTCCAACAGGCCCGAGTGTCTTCCGTTACTCCTTTGTGGGGGCCCGAACAGCGCTGGCTGTTCCGGCCGGGGGGGGGGGGGCTGATGGCTTGACCGCCGTCACAGTCCGTGTGACTGAGGCGGCCGCCTAAGAATCTAGCGCTGCCCCCCGGCGCGCCACATCGGTGTAGGATAAACTAAACTGATGTATGACGGAGCGTTTGCGCGCTTCTTGGAAAGAAAGGTTCAGTTTTCATTGATTTAGATTATTTGCTTTTCTTTTTTCTAGGATGGTCAAGAACGAGAGTACGCGGGGTGATGCCCTTCATAGTTAGCGCGACGGGTGGTGGAATTGCAAGTGGTGGACGAGTGCTCGTTTGATGCACATTTTGCACAAGTAGTGCTCCCTTGGCAGCTTTGCGAACCGTACCCGAACAGCTGACACTTGAAGCATCGGCGTGGGTTAGGAATGTAGCTAGGGCATTACTCAAAGTTAACGGAATCCTGTTTCTATCGAGTCGGGCAAGTTGCTGGTTCCAAAGGTAATGATTATATGCCTAGTTGGTATTTCTTTGTCATCTCGCCTCATTTTTATCTTTTGTCCATTGGCGACGTTCTGCTCTTCCCATCCTTCTAGTATTTCACTTTCGGTAAGTTCGAGAAGGTCATCTTCCGAGATGACACCGGGGACAGTGCAGCGGTGGCGTAGAGGGAGAACACCCGCCTTGCGTGCAGAGTTCCGTGGTTCGAATCCCGGCGCCGCGCAATTTTCCACCGGATTTCAAAAAATCCGCGTGTTGATGAAATTGCATAAACAGGCCTGGAGCGTGGCCTGATCCCGGTGACCAGAACCGGCAACGCACTCCCTCACAAGAGGAGGATTGGCCCCACTGATACAGTACTTGGCCATAACCTCGTTATGAACACAACAATAAAACCGCGGCCCTCAGTCCCCAGCAGCTGCGAAGCAACTTACCACGGTGGCGTTCAGACCTGCGGCGCAGGAGAGGGTGCTAAGAATCCTTTGCTCCGGACAGGCCGCCATTGGTATATGAACGCCAATATGGAATAGAAATGCGGAATAGAAACGCCAATGTATGAAAGCCTCTAACCCTACAGCTAGAATAGAACTCGCAGAACATTCCAAGTTATTCAAGAAGCGTACGACAGCTGACATAAGGAAGTACAATATGGATAGAACTGAACATGCTCTGAGGAATGGAGGAAGCCTAAAAGCAATGAAGAAGAAAATAGGAATAGGCAAGAATCAGATGTATGCGTTAAGAGACAAAGCCGGCAATATTGTTGCAGGAAGAAAGCAGGCCCACGAGTGTAAAATAACGTATATTTACAAATGGCGTATATGGCGTTCAGGCAACTGCCAGACTTCGTCTTCGTCTAGTCCAATCCAACTTCTTCGTTGCCTTCACCGTAAAATCACCCTCCCGGTGGAGTAGCTCCGTCCCGGAGCAGATTATAGAACCTCACTTAATGGGGGGACATAGGGATTAAGCCTGGCGACGTGAACAACATCGCTGGTGACGTTGCGATGCACTGAAGGCTGACCGACTGGGGCGATCTCGTATGTCACGTCGGACAGTTGGCGTAAGATCTGGTACGGACCAGAATACCGGGAAAGTAGTTTTTCCGACAAGCCGACGCGACGTGAAGGCGTCCAGAGGAGGACAAGGGAACCAGGTGCAAAATGGTAGTCTCGGTGCCGAAAGTCGTAGCGTCGCTTTTGAGAAGCTTGCGAGGCTGTGAGGCGATGACGGGCGACATCTCGGGCGTGGGCGGCCAAGTCAATAGCATCGCGAGCGTAACCAGTGCAGGGTGATTGTACTGCGGAAGGTAACAACGTGTCAAAGGGCAAGGTGGGGTCGCGGCCATACGAAACGTAAAATGGTGAAAATCCGGCAGTGTCGTGACGGGACGAGTTGTATGCGAAAATGATGTATGGTAAAGCGATGTCCCAGTCACGGTGATCGTCGGAAACGTACATGGCCAGCATTTGAGTTAGCGTGCGGTTTAGTCGCTCGGTGAGGCCGTTCGTTTGAGGATGGTACGCGGCAGCAATCTGGTGTTCTGTTGCGCAGGAGCGGAGCAGGTCATCGACGACCTTCGATAAAAAGTAGCGGCCGCGATCGGGTCAGTAACTGGCGAGGGGCGTCGTGGCGCAGGATGACGTCGTATAGTAAGAAGTCTGCGACATCTGTAGCGCAGCTGGTTGGTAGCGCTCGCGCGATGGCATATCTCGTGGCATAATCGGTTGCTACAGCAATCCATTTGTTGCCTTTGATGCAAACCAGCGGGAGGCGTAGCAGGCGTCTTCCGGTGCTGACACAGGTCGCAAGAAATGACATAACGGCACACAGAGCGATAAATGCCGGGTCAGAAGAAGCGGCGCCGCAGGCGGTCGTATGTACGAGTGATGCCAAGATGTCCAGCAGTAGGAGCGCCATGAAGTTGCTGGAGCACGGCTAGTCGAAGGTGCTTGGGAACGACTAGAAGGAGCTCTGGGCCGTCAGGACGAATGCTACGACGGTATAAAGTTCCATCGCGCAAGGTGAACATGCGGAGGGACGGGTCATTGGGCGAGGAGCTTAGGCGTTCCATAAGTGTTCGAATAACAGGATCTTTGCGCTGCTCGTCGCCAATATGGAGGAAGTCGGAGATGGATAGAACACTGATGTCCGAGTCTGCATCGGTATCGTCCGGTTGATCCACGGGATTGCGGGACAGGCAGTCAGCGTCTTTATGCAGGCGCCCTGATTTATACATAATAGAAAATGTGTATTCCTCTAGACGCAAAGCCCAACGTGCAAGTCGTCCAGTCGGGTTCTTCAAAGAGGAGAGCCAGCAGAGGGCGTGATGATCGGTTACGACGCAGAAGCTCCGACCGAAAAGGTACGGCCGGAATTTCGCGACCGCCCATACGAGCGCGTGACATTCTCTCTCGGTAATGGAGTAATTTCGCTCGGACGTGGAAAGAAGGCGGCTAGCGCAAGCAATGACACGGTCTTGGCCCTGTTGACGCTGAGCGAGGACAGCACCGATGCCATGGCCACTAGCGTCAGTTCGTACTTCAGTGGGCGCAGAAGGGTCAAATTGAGACAGAATTGGGGAAGTTGTAAGCCGCTCAATCAGGGTAGAAAAGGCTTGCTCCTGCTGAGGTCCCCAAGAGAAAGAGAGGTCTTTCTTAAGAGGGTCAGTGAGAGGGTGAGCGATGTCGGCAAAATTTTTCACAAATTGCCGGAAATAAGAGCATAAGCCCAAAAACTACGGACATCGTTTGTTGAACAAGGTACAGGAAAATTTCTTACGGCGTGAACTTTCTGTGGATCAGGTTGGATACCGGCGGCGTTTACGAGATGGCCGAGCATGTTAATTTCTCGGCGAACGAAATGGCACTTGGAGGAGTTTAGCTGAAGGCCAGCCCTGTGAAACACGGAGAGTATGGTTGTGAGGCGCGGCAGGTGGATCTCAAAGTCCGGCGAAAACACAATCACATCATCGAGGTAACAGAGGCATGTAGACCACTTCATGCCGCACAAAAGAGAATCCATCATGCGCTCCAATGTAGCTAGCGCATTGCATAATCCAAACGGCATGACTTTAAATTGGTACAGACCGTCCGGTGTGACGAAGGCTGTTTTCTCGCGGTCCATCTCATCGACGCTAACCTGCCAATACCCGGAGTGGAGGTCAATCGATGAAAAGTATTGGGATCCGTGAAGGCAGTCAAGAGCATCATCAATGCGCGGCAGGAGATAAACATCCTTCTTTGTTATCCTGTTGAGGTGACCGTAGTCAACGCAGAAGCGCCACGAGTTGTCTTTTTTCTTTACTAAGACAACTGGTGAGGCCCACGGGCTACGGGAAGGTTCAATGATGTCCTTGTCCATCATCCTGTCTACTTCTGTCTTTATGGTGGCCCTTTTTGTTGCGGAGACACGATATGGCCGCCTATGAATGGGGCTGGCGTCACCGGTGTTGATGCGATGCGTGACAACAGATGTCTGGCCAAGTGGATGGTCGTCCAAATCAAAGATGTCCCGAAAAGATGACAGTAGGTGACGAAGAGCTGTTATTTGCTCGGAAGGAAGGTCAGGGGCGATCATGTTAGAAACATCGTCCGCTGGCGTCGAGTACGGAGGAGTGGGTGACAAAGGTCAGTTGGTACTGACGAAGGATTCAGAGGTCAAAGAAGAAATCTCAAATTCTTCCAAAGGAGTGATATGCGCTATGGCGATACCGTGTGGCAACACATGCGGCGAAAATCTAAAATTGAGGATGAGCACGCGAGCGCAGTTTTCGCGGATCCGGATTAAGGTGCTCGGTAGTGCAATACTGCGTGACAAAACCAGGTCAGTAAGCGGTGACACGACGTACTCGCCATCAGGTACGGGAGGACAGGACGTCAGGAGGACATTTGTAGCCGCTTGTGGAGACAGCCTTGCAAACTCAGCAGAACATAAGCGGTGTGAAACACAAGTTGTTGCGTCGGCAGGAAGCGACAGATCCAACCGTAAAACACCTGCGGAGCAGTCAATTTGGGCAGAGTGTCTCGAAAGGAAGTCGAGGCCGAGAATTAGGTCATGTGCACAGTGTTCAAGGACGATAAATACAACAACGGCATAATGGCCCCCAATGGTCACACGTGCTGTGCACATTCCAAGGACAGGTGAAATACTCCCATCGGCGACTCGAACAGGGCACGGTACGGCGGGTGTCGCAACCTTTTTGAGCCTTCGGCGGAGAGCAGCGCTCATAACTGAAAGCTGTGCTCCTGTGTTAACGAGAGATCGAACAGGAACGCCATCAACTTCAATGTTCAGTAGGTTTCCACATGTAGGCAGGTCCAACAGAGGATTTGTGGGCCTTGTCGGTGTTGCAGCTTCACCTCCGGGAGCTGCACCGCCTAGTTTCCCGAAGCGAAGCGACCGGTTGCAGATGGGGACGAAGAGCGGTGAACGAGAGGCGAACGGGACCTACGACCTTGCGGAGACGGGGAGCGGCTGGATCTTGGTGGAGCACTGTCGGCGTTGATGTTCCTGGTCGGCGTATAGGGCGAGAAAGTACGATTGTCTGGTACTTGGCGGTAGTGATTCGGAGACGGCCACCGAGGAGGCGACGACCAATGGCGGGCGATGTGTTCAATGCCGGAACAGTTAAAACAGATAGGTTTATCATCCGCTGTGCGCCAGTCAGCTGGGTTGCGACGAGGGGGCGGAAAGCTTTGCGTCAGGGAGCGAGCGGCCGGAGAAATCTGGTAGGTGTTTGTATGGCGGACCGAGCAGAGAGATGGAATGCCCAAACTTGCTATTTCCTCCCGAACGACCGCTTGTATAAGGGAGCTAGCGGGCACGCTTTCCCGACAGTCAGAACGGACTCGAGCCGGAGCCATGGCTTCAAGCTCACGGCGAACGATGCGCGTGATTTCTTCCGGTCCTGTGGGCTGAACGAAGTGCGGCGGATCTTCGCAAGAAGATGTCGCGGCGGTATTGGGCAATCGGTCGAAAGTCTGAGCGACGCGGCGGCCCTTCGGTTGTTCGAAGCGCCGGCTCTCCTTTATAATTGGATCCACAGTGGCACAATCCTTGCACATCAGGAGATTGAAGGCATCGTCTGCAATACCTTTCAATATGTGACCAATCTTGTCTGCCTCGGTGATGTTCTTATCAGCCTTGCGACAGAGGGCCAGCACATCCTCAATGTAGACGACATAGGATTCTGTGGACGTTTAAGCGCGACACGCAAGTTCTTTTTTTGCCGCCGGCTGACGACCGACAGGTCTGCCAAACAGGTCTCGCATTTTTTCTTTGCAGACATCCCAGCTCTTTAGGTCAGCTTCGTGTGTGTCGTACCATTGCCTCGCAGTTCCTCTTAGGTAAAGTATGACGTTTGCTAGCATCATTGTTGGATCCCACCTGCTGCTGTCGCACACTCTTTCGTACATGGTAAGCCAGTCCTCGACGTCGGCGTTGTCCGTGCCACAAAATGTCCCTGGGTTCCGCGGATGAGTGAGGATGAATGTTGGCACGGGCTGCTGAGGCGTTGTCGCTTGTGTCGGTTGATGTGCCATTGTGGCGGCAGGTAGACGACGCCCGCTGCGAAGTTCCGTGATTGTACCCCGCACTTCCACCAAAATGTTGCAGGAAGAAAGCAGGCCCACGAGTGTAAAATAACGTATATTTACAACTGGCGTATATGGCGTTCAGGCAACTGCCAGACTTCGTCTTCGTCTAGTCCAATCCAACTTCTTCCTTCCCTTCACCGTAACAATATCATTACTAATATGGATAAGATAGTTCAAGTGGCTGAGAAGTTCTATAGAGATTTATACAGTACCAGTGGGACCCACGACGATAATGGAAGAGAGAATAGTCTAGATGAAATCGAAACCCCACAGGTAACGCCGGAAGAAGTAAAGAAAGCCTTGGCAGCTATGCAAAGGAGGAACGCAGCTGGGGATGATCAGGTAACAGCAGATTTGTTGAATGATGGTGGGCAGATTGTTCTAAAGAAACTGGCCACCCTGTATACGCAATGCTCATGACCTCGAGTGTACAGGAATCTCGGAAGAAGGCTACCATAATCTTAATCCATAAGAAAGGGGATGCTAAAGACTTGGAAAATTATAGAACGATCAGTTTACTTTCAGTTGCCTACAAACTATTTACTAAGTTTCGCAAATAGAATCAGGAACACCTTAGACCTCTGTCAAGCAAATGACCAGGCAGGATTCCGTAAAGGCTACTCAACAATAGACCATATTCACAGTATCAATCAGGTGATAGAGAAATGTGTGGGATATAACCAACCCTTATATATAGTTTTCATTGATTACGAGAAAGCGTTTTATCTGTCGAAACCTCAGCAGTCATGGAGGCATTACGTCGTCAGGGTGTAGACGCAACGCATGTAAAAATACTGAAGAATGCCTATAGCGTCTTCGCAGCCCCTGTAGTCCTTCATAAAGAAAGCAAGAAAATCCCAATAAAGAAAGCCGTCAGGCAGGGAGATACAATTTCTCCAATGCTATTCACAGCGTGTTTATGGGAGGTATTCAGAGACTTGGATTGTGAAGAAATGGGGATAAAAGTTAATTCAGAATACCATAATTACTTGACATTCGCTGATGATATTGTCTTGCTTAGTAACTCAGGGGACCAATAGCAAAGCATGCTCACTGACCTGGAGAGGCAAAGAATAAGAGTGGGTCTAAAATTAATCTGCAGAAAAGTAAAGTAATGCTTAACTGTCTCGGAAGGGAACAGCAATTTACAACAGGTAGCGAGACACTGGAAGTGGTAAGAGAATACATCTACTTAGGGCAGGTAGTGACGGCGGATCCGGATCATGAGACGAAAATAATCAGAAAAATCAGAATGGCCTGGGGTGCGTTTGGCAGGCATTCTCAGATCATGAACAACAGGTTGCCGTTATCCCTCAAGAGAAAAGTGTATAATAGCTGTGTCTTACCAGTGCTCACCTACGGGGCACAAACCTGGAGGCTTGCGAAAAGGGTTCTACTTAAATTGAGGACGACAGAACGAGCTTAGGAAAGAAGAATGATGGGTGTAACATTAAGGGATAAGAAAAGAGCAGATTGGGAGAGGGAAAAACGCGAGTGAATGACATCTTAGTTGAAATAAAGAAAAAGAAATGGGGGGCATGGGCACGACATGTAATGAGGAGGGAAGATAACCGATGGTCATCAAGGGTTATGGGCTGAATTCCAAGGGAAGGGAAGTGTAACAGGGGGCGGCAGAAAGTTAGGTGGGCGGATGAGATTAAGAAGTTTGCAGGGACGACATGGCCACAATTAGTACATGAACGGGGTTGTTGGAGAAGTACGGGAGACGCCTTTGCCCTGTAGTGGGCGTAACCAGGCAGATGATGATAATAACTGTGTTCATCCACCTGTGTGGTCCTACAGAAACGGGAATGTCCCCAAACTCTACAAGTTGTGGGAGTTTGTCATAGTGTGGCTTGTCGCGAACTTCGAGTAGAAGATCGCCACTTCCCATCTCCGTTACTTTGTAACCTCGGCCTATTGCTTCAGTGATAGATATGGCTGCAAGAAACGGTGATATCATTCGGACTGTCTTCGTTTCTTGTTGACTATGGGCAACGTTGTATTTAGCAAAGGACCCTTTCGGTTGCATAAAAAAGTTTAATTGATCATCGTTGCGCCCCTCTTCAGGGAGCGATCAGGTAATGGGGGAAAATCTTCTGCCTTAAAAAAATTGGAAAATTTTGCGGTGATGGTGGCCACCCACCACCAAGCCGAACAAGGGGACGCTGCTAGATTGGAAGCCTGCAGACGCCCAGCTATGCTTGGCTACTATAACCTAATATGGAATACCCGCGATTGGATAATTACACCACGTTAACCCTTGCCGCCCAGAATCCAGAAGTGAGGAGAAGTGAAGATTAGACAGGAAAGATGAAAAAGCGAGAGAGAAATGCGAAGATCGGAGAGGAGGACAGGAAAAGGCGACTGCCGATTTCCCCCAGGTGGGTCAGTCTGGAGGCGCCGTCTATGTGAAGCAGAGGCTGAAGAGCTGTGTTGCTGCCGCCGGGGAGCCCAAGGTCCGAGCACCCGGCATCGTCTCAACCTCCAGGATCCCCCTTTCCCCAGACACGGCGAAGCCTCGCACGGCTACACAAGGGAGCATCCAACCCTCGTGTGCTCGTGTACGCGTTGTCGCAACACATCAAAGCCTGGTGACGCAGACGCCCCTGCGAGGCTCAAGCCACGTCCTGGTGGCGCCTTCTAAGATTAAGTACACATTCCATAGCTTGTCGTCAGAGAAAGAGAGAAGAGAATACAAAGAAAGGCAAGGAGGTTAACAAGAGGAAGTTGTGGTTGGTTACCGCTCACCCGGGGAAGCGTTAATGGGACAAAAAGAGAAAGAGGGCAGATGGGGGAGACAGAGAGAAAGTGATATGACCAGAAAGAAAGCACGTACAATGTAGAGCGCTAGGGAGCGGCATTCACAAAGTCTATCGTCATGACCCGTAGACCGTAGAAACCTTATTAACGCGAGTAAGGCCTTCAGTGCCAATGTTCTTTTGGAGCACTTACCTAAAGCTTGGAATTCAAATGGTGGAGGGTTCTTCAACTGTTCCAGTATTCTGCACATCACTTGTCCCTAGACACTATATTGCGGGCAGACACAGATATGTGTGCGAGCGTCCCATCGCTGTTGCATGTGTCGCACGTGGGGCTGTTGGCCATTCCAATAAGGAAAGGATGTGGATTCGTAAAGGCGACACGTAGCCACAGACTATACCGCATGGTGTGTTCAGGTCGTAGTAACGCAGGGGTGAGGTGTGTCCTTAAGTCCGGAGAGAACGAGTGCCAAAGACACATGGTGGCTCGAGCGCGAACGACACAAACGCATGGTTGGAGTCCCACAGGGGCAAAGTACAATCACGGGACAGCAATCGCAGCCCCGCCGCAGCTTCTCTTCGCGAAAACTGAATGAAGACTCATTGACCACTTTCATGCGCAGATCCAGTGGCTTCGTCGGCGTGGTAATTCACTCTGATGAAACAGTGTCCTGCAAGCCAATAAACTATAATGTTGTGTCCCTTGTCATGGCTGCGATGATATATGTGTCAAATTTCTGAGGCCAGTTGTTGATTTGGTATGTGGCGCATCGGGCTTTGTTTGCACTTAAGGGCAGCTTTGGAGTCAATAAACACTGTCCATTGTTGCGGTAGTTCTTGATTAATGAAATCAAGTGCAGCACAACGTGCCGCGAGTTCTGCACTCGTCGATGTGTGACCATATCGACGAGTGCAGAACTCGCGGCACGTTTTTGAACTCGCGGCACGAATTCGCGGCAAGATTTCTTCAGAATTTTCAGGGATATTGACTGCATAATCAGAGCTGTCAAGTTTTATCCAAACCATCTGTGTAGACATGTTGCCGGAATCTATGCACGTTGTGAATGTGTCCCGAAGTTTGTTTCAAAGATTGCAACGGCGCTGCAGCTTTGGTTCTGACGCCTGGAATTGTCAACTGCACTTGCGGCCGGTGCAGACACCAAAATGAGTCTGATAAGCCAGAGCAGGCGTGCATTGCGATGGCAAGTAGGACTGATGCCCTACAATACTTTTGCCCAAAGTTGAACGTGGCCTGGTTGCTGGCCAGTAAGCAATATTGTTGGAGGGAATCTAAGGCAGGCGCCGAATGTGGGCTCTCAGGACATCTGTATCAACATAGACTGTCAAAGGAGCGTCACTGGCAAAGGGCACTGTCGCAGTCGATGATGTAGCTTTTGGGAGGCCGAGACAAATTCTGAGGGCTCGTGCTTACTCACTCAGTCGCTTGCAGATATTTGTAGTGCGTCTTTCCTAGTAGAGGTAATGTGTCCCGTAGGAAGCCCAAACACAGTACTTTATATAGTTGCAACATTGATAGTACTGTTGCGGCCCAGGAATTTCCACCGAGAAACACGAGAAGGTCCACAATGGCGGTCAGACGCTTTGTCATCTACGAGACGTGAGAGCTTCACGACAAGTCTTTATCAATGATGACGCCAAGAAATTGGTGCTTTCGTCTATATCGCGTAGTTTGGTAATTATTCCGCAAATCATATGGGGCCATCCTTTTGCAAATAAAAGCAATCAGAGCACATTTCTCGGCTGAAACCTTCAGCCCTTGCCTTCCTAGGAGTGTTGACACAGGAACTGCAGCTTTCTGAAGTCGTGCGCGGACTTGTACCCGTGCCACGCCTGAAGCCCATGTGCAAATGTCGTCAGCATATATGGACAGCAGAACTGTTTGCGGTAATGAATCAGCGTGAGCAACGAGCACCAGGTTGAAAAGGGAAGGATGTCGTACACCACCTGGCGGCACAGCACGACTGGTATAGCTAGATGGCGTTGGTCCGTTTTCAGTCAAAATAAAGAAAGATATTCCATTCAAATAAATGCTTAACCGGCGAAAGGTGTGCCCACCTATACCTACAGCTTCTAGGGCGTCCAGAATTGCATGATGGTCTACGTTACCGTACACACCATTAACATCAAAGAATAGGGCCGCAGTGATCCGTTTAGGATGCTTCTGATGTTGTACGTATGTTACAAGGTCAATAATGCTATCTATTGACGAGCGTCCGCGACGGAGACAGATCATTGTCGTCAGCTTTCCATTTGTTGAAAGCAGCAGCACTTTTGTATCTTTTCAGCCAGTTTTCGGGGTGTTCAAACGAAGATCCTAGGAAGGCCGACCGATGGCATCCTGGGCTGTAGCTGAACAATGGGGCGCGCTACAGCTGCTACTGGGGTTGTCATAGCCATGCTTTAAAAAATGAGCTATGGTGTTTTAATTTCTATCACCAGGGATTGTTTTACGTGCACCTAAATCTAATTACATGGGGGTTTTCGCATTTCGCCCCCATCGAAATGCAGCCGCAGTGGCCGGGATTCGATCCCGCGACGTCGTGCTCAGCAGCCCAACACCATCGCCACTGAGCAACCACTGCGGATATGGCCATGCTTTTCTTGGTCGTCTCAAGCAGAAGTCCATGCTCCAGAGACAGCTGTTGTAGCGGGCGCCTTGCTCGAATACCGGGGCGATCTTGGTGTTGTCCTTGCGGTCCGGGCTTGGGTCACGGCTTGTCGGGGGCATTCCATACATGAACGGAAAGCATCTCTACCAGAGGTGGCGTGGCAGGGACGCTCACGGGCATAGTAGCAATACTGTGAATTACGAACTGCAGCGGTGGCGTAGAGCTTGAGCGTCCGCCTCGCATGCAAGAGGACCGTCGTTCGAATCCCGGTGCTGCGCGATTTTCCACCGAATTAAAAGAAGAATCCGCGTGTTGATAACATTAAATACACCGGCCTGGAGTGCGGCCTGATTCTGGTGACCAGAACCGGCAACGCACTCCCTCACCAGAGCAGGATTGGCCACCGTGGTGCATTACTTGGCCACAAAATCCTATATGAATACTAGAATCACACCCAGGCTCTCAGTCCTCAGCATCTGCGAAGCAACTGACCACGGCGGTGGTCAGATCTGTGACGCAGCACAGAGTACTAAGAAGACCTGGGTCCCAACAGGCCGCCATTGGAATCTGAACCTGGCAACGTTTAATGTTAGACCGTTATCTAGTGAGGCGAGTCTAGCAGTGCTATTGTAGGAATTATAGCACAGCAAAAGGGGTATAATAGGGCTCAGTGAAGTTAGGCAGACAAAAGAAGCATATAAACTACTGAAAAAAGGGGCGCGTCCGGTGCTACCGGGTCTCAGACGAGAGACGAGAACTAGGAGTCGGATTCCTGATTAATAAGAATATAGCTGGTACCCTACATGAATTCTATATCACTAACGAGATGGTGGCAAGTCATGTTGTTAAACGTAATACCAGGTACAAATTAAAGCTCGTACAGGTCTACGCCCCTACATCCAGCCATGATGACCAGGAAGTCGAAAGCTTTTGGGAAGACGTGGAATCGGCGCTGGGTAAAATAAAAAAAAAACAATATACGCTATACTGATGGGTATCTTCAATGCTAGGGTAGGCTAGAAGCTGGCTGGAGGCAAGTCAGTGGGGGAATATGGCATAGGCCCTAGGAATAGCATGGGAGAGTTAGTAGAGTTTGCAGAACCGAATATTATGCGGATAATGAATACCTTCTTGCGCAAGCGGGATAGCCGAATGTGGACGCGGAGGAGGCCCAATGGCGAGCCAAGAAATAAAATAAACCTCCCACTGTGCTAACCCCGGCATCATACAATACGCGGACGTGCTCGGCGAATTGCACTGCGGTCACAATAGGATGGTAAGAATTCGATTTATCCTGGACTTGAGGAGGGAACGGAAGAAACTGGTGCATAAGAAGGCGATCAATTAGTTAGGAGTACGAGGGAAAATAGAGGAATTCCGGATCAAGCTACAGAACAGGTATTCGGCTTTAACTCAGGAAGAGAGCCTTAGTGTTGAAGCAATGAACGACAATCTTACGGGCATCATATAAAAGAGTGCAATAGAAGTCGGCGGTAACTCTGTTAGACAGGAAACCAGTAAACTGTCGCAGGAGACGAAAGATCTGATCAAGAAACGCCAAGCCACTAAACCTACAGCTTGAATTGAACTGGCAGAACTTTTGAAGTTAATTCAGAGGCGTAAGAGAGCTGACATAAGGAAGTATAATATGAACAGAATTGAACATGCCCTCAGAAAAGGAGGAAGCCTAAAAGCAGTGATGAAGAAGCTAGGAATTGGCAAGAATTGGCGGTATGCCTTAAGAGCCAAAGCCAGCAATATCAACACTAATATGGATAAAATAGCTCAAGTGTCTGTGGAGTTCTGAAGAGATTTACACAATACCAGTGGCACCCACGGATATAATGGAAGAAGGAATAGTCTAGCGTAATTTGACATCCCACAAGTAACGCTGGAAGAAGTAAAGAATGCCTTGACAGCTATGTAACACGGGAAGGCAGCTGGGGAGAATCTCATTACAGCAGATTTGTCGAAGGATGGTGGGCAAATTGTTCTAGAAAAACTGGCCACCCTGTATAAGCAATGCCTCATGATCTCGAGCGTACAGGAATCTTGGAATAACGCTAAGATAATCCCAATCCATAATAATAAAGGGGACGTCAAAGACTTGAAAAATACTTGACCGATCAGCTTACGGTCCATTCCCTACGAAGTATTCACTAAGGTAATCGGAAATAGAATCAGGAACACCTTAGACTTCTGTTAACCAAGGGACCAGGCAGGATTTCGTAATGGATACACAACA
The DNA here is from genome assembly GCF_050947875.1 of Dermacentor variabilis. Taxonomy (NCBI): domain Eukaryota; kingdom Metazoa; phylum Arthropoda; class Arachnida; order Ixodida; family Ixodidae; genus Dermacentor; species Dermacentor variabilis. The sequence continues at coordinate 173,202,330 of NC_134571.1, forward strand.
ACAGACCATATTAACACTAGCAATCAGGTGATAGAGAAACGTGCGGAATATAACTAACCCTTGTATATATATTTCATTGATTACGAGAAAACGTTTTATTCAGTCAAAACCTCAGCAGTCATGGAGCTATTACGAAATCAGGGTATAGACGAGCCATATGCAAAAATACTGAAAGATATCTATAACGGCTCCACAGCCACCGTAGTCCTCCTTAAATAAAGCAACAAAATCCCAATAAAGAAAGGTGTCAAGCAGGGACATACGATCTCCCCAATGCTGTTCACAGCGTGTTTACAGAACGCATTCGGAGACCTGGATTGGGAAGAATTGGGGATAAGATTTAGTGGAGATTACCTTAGTAACTTGCGATTCGCTGATGATATTACCTTGCTTAGTAACTCAGGGGACCAGTTTGATTGCATGCTCACTGACCTGGAGAGGCAAACCAGAGGGGTGGGACTAAAGATTAATCTTCTGAAAACTAAAGTAATGTTTAGCAGTCTCGGAAGAGAACAGCAGTTTACTATAGGTAGCAAGGCACCGTAAGTGGTAAGGGAATACATCAAGTTAGGGCTGGTAGTGACCGCGGATCCGGATCACGCGACTGAAATAATCAGAACAATAAGAATGGGCTTGGGTGCGTTTGCCAGTCATTCTCAGTACATGAAATCAGGTTGCCATTATCCCTCAAGACAAATGTGTATAACAGCTGTGTCTTACGGGTACTCACGTACGGGGAAGAAACCTGGAGGCTGGCGAAAAGGGTTCTACTTAAATTGAGGACGACGCCTCAAGCTATGGAAAGAAGCATGGTGGGTGCGACGGTTAGGGATCATAAACGAGCAGATTGGCAGAAGGAAAAAACGCGAGTTAATGACATCTTTGATGAAATCAAGAAAAAGAAATAGGCATGGACAAGACATGTAATGTGGAGGGAAGATAACCGATGGTCCTGAAGGGTTACGGAGTGGATTCGAAAGAAAGGGAAGTGTAGCAGGGGGCGACAGAAAGTTAGGTGGTCGGATGAGTATAAGAAATTTGCAGGGACAACGTGACCACAATTAGTACATGGCCGAGGTAGTTGGAGAAGTATGGGAGAGGCAGTTGCCCTGCAGTGGGCGTAACCAGGCTGATGAAGATGAATTACGAATTTTGCTCTTCTCTCGGCGAACCTGTGCCCACAAAGGCAAGTTACACTCAAACCACAACAGTAGTGGCGAACACAGTGCGCAATCGTCAAAACCTAGCCCGCGGGGAAGCGCGTCGGCTTTTATACATGAGTCATCGAATGTCCCAGAAAAATCAAAGGACCTTTCTTAAACATAGATGGATAAATGCCAAGCTTTCCGCCAATAAAAACTGAATCAAAGGAGAAAGCCAACGACCCCGCAGTTAGACCAAGAAATCCTGAGCGACCCAATGTTTAGGATATTTGATTTGATTGCTTCTTTAGAACTGCTTTTTGAACGTTGAAATTGAATTAAGGCCTATATAGTTAACTTGAATAGCCTTTAAATTAGGTCATCTAGCCGTTGATTAAACGCACACATACACGATCTCAAAGACGACTCTGCACTTGCGCAATATTTCCTTTTGATGGCCGTCGTAGACGGTCAGACGCTATGCCATCTTAACGTGGCACAGCCTGCTTGGAAACGTTAGATCAATGCAGGACGGTGCTGCGTCGTGGGACTGTGTTGCATGTTAGTTGGTTGCTTAGTTGGGGTTTAATGACACAAAGGCAACTAAGGCCATGCTGCGCCAGTCACAAGACAAAAGGAAACGAAAGGTTAAACCAGGCAAACCTGCATTGCATTATAGTTCGCGTAAATAACCAGTTGTCTCTAAAAAGTGGAATAGGTTAGTAAATGGCGCTAATGGGTCATCTGCCAGTAATAGGGCAAGGTGTAAAGGCATATTTAAATTATATAGGTTATGTAAAAACTTCCGTCACTGTGTTTCAAACTGTGGACATGTTATAAGGATATGTATTACTGTAAGAGGTTGATTGCATTTTTCGCAAGTCGGCAGGTATTCTTCACGGAGGAGAAAGTTGTGTGTTAAATGTGTGTGTCCGATCCGAAGTCGACACAGGATAACCTCATAGAACCGTTGCTGGTGAGTGCATGACTTCCACTCACCAATTACGGGTTTAGTAAGATGTAGCTTGTTGCTTAAGCAATGGTCCCATTTCTGTTGCCATTTGGACGTTAAGGCCTTCTTAATAGCCGTGATACTATCCCGATGTGGATGCTCCGTGTCTGTTATGCATTTGTGCATGGCCATTGATGCACACCTATCCGCTGCTTCATTTCCCGGTATACCGACGTGGCTTGGTACCCAGCAAAACCTAATTTACCGGCCGTATTTGTTTAATGTTACCACGCTTAAAATGTGCCCTATCAGGGGTTCACATTTGGATTTCGCGGGTAGAGCCTTCAGGGTGCTTAATGAATCAGTGTATATTACTGTGTTTTCGTGTTTGTGAGTGATGCTCTTTTTAACTACAGTCCATACTGCGTATACTTCGGCTGTGTAGACAGAGGCATGTTGTGGTAATCGAATACTTGTTTCCCAATTTTCCGTTACGGCCCCCACACCCACGTGATCTTTTGTTTTCGAGCCATCAGTGTAATAGTGCATGTTATTTTGATATTTGCCCTGAAGTGCACGGAATGCTTGAATAATGTCTTCGTGTGGGATGTCTCTTTTCTTTAGATGTGCTAACGTCCAATCACATAAGTGTGTGAAATCGTACCGCGGGACCAAGCGTTGTGGTTTCTTGGCAACCTGGAGGATTTCGTGGGGAATGTCATAATCTCGACAGTATTGCTCATACCGCAAGACAAGTGGCCTAATCATGTTCGGTTTATTTGTGTAGTGTAAGCGTGTGTTGCATTGTGTGAGGATGTTGTAGCGTATGTGTTGTGGTGAAGACTGAATTCTGAGTACGTAGGAAAAAGTGAGGAATGCTCTGCGCCACTGTAAGGGGGGTTCATTACACTCGACGTATAAACTTGGAATAGGTGAAGTTCGGTAGGCACCACTTGCCAGTCGCAGTCCAAGGTTATGTACCGGATCGAGTCGTTGGATGTAGGACTGTCTGGCTGAGCCGTAAACCCCGGAGCTGTAGTCTAAAAGGCTACGCACAAGATACCGGTAAACACGTAAAAGGCACGTCCGGTCGGAACCCAGTGCTTATGAGACAAGATTTTAAGGATATTTAGAGCTTTAGTTGATTTAATATTTAGTGCCTCTATGTGAATTAGGAAGTTAAGTTTGGTGTCAAAGGTTGCTCCTATAAACTTATGGTCTTGTTTCACCGGCAGTATGGTGTCCTTCAGTTTTAGGACTGGATCGCTGTTAGCCCTCGTCTCTGAGAGAACAAAACAGTAACTGTTTTTTGTGTGGTGAAACGGAAACCATTTTTGTTGGCCCATTGTGTAAGTTTGTTTATTGTCATTTGGAGCTGCCTTTCACAGGTTGTCAAATTTGACGCACGGCAAGCCACTTGGAGATCGTCTAGGTAAACAGAGTGCATAAGAGACGACGGTATAATCTTATTAACTGAATTCATCTTTACTATAAACAGCGTCGTGCTGAGAACACAGCCTTGCGGAACGCCATTTTCCTGCGTAAATGTGTTAGAATGAACTGTACCCAGACCTACCTGAAATGTTCTGTTAGACATGAAATCAGTTAGGCAATTCAGCATTTTAGCACGGATGCCGAGGTCAGCCAGGTCTATTAAAATTCCATATCTCCATGTGGTATCATAGGCTTTTTCTAAGTCGAAGAAAATTGCAATACAGTGTTGTTTGTGTAAAAATGCATGTCGAATTTCATGTTCAAGACGGACAAGATGGTCTGCAGTTGAACAACCCTTTTTATATACACACTGGGGAGGTTCTATGAGGTTTCTTGATTCTAAAATAAATGAGAGTCTTATATTTGCAATGCTTTCATATGATTTCGTCAAACAGCTCGTGAGGCCAATGGGTCTGTAGCTGCTTGAGGATGTTGGGGAGTTACCGGCTTTTAGAAATGGAACTACTATAGCTTTTCCCACTCTTCGGGCATTATACCTGATTCCCAGATTATGTTGAAAAACTTAAGGAGAGCTTCTACAGATGCCTGCGATAGATGAGCCAGCATAGCGTAGTGAATACGGTCGTGTCCTGGCGCTGTGTTTTTCCCTGCAGAAAGGACTCTGTTTATTAATTGTTGTGTGAGGGGGGAATTGTACGGTTCGTTTGATGCCCCTGTAGTGGGCAGCCTCTGTTTTTGAGCAGACTGTTTGTACTGTAAGAATTCCTTTGTATATTTTGCTGAACTGGATACATCAAGGAAATGTTCGCCAAGTATATCTGCCTGTTCTTGTATTGTTGTCTGTGTGTCTGGACCTGTAAGTAACGGTACTGTGTAAGATGAGTAATCTCCCCGAAACTTTCCTACCTGTTCCCACATGCGTTTAGACGTGACTGAACTGTTTATGGACGATACGTATTTCTTCCACGATGATTTTTCTGCCTGCCTTCTAATAAATCGTGCCTTGGCTTTGGCCTGTTTAAAGCATAAAGGGTTGGTATAGGTGGGGTGTCTTCGTAACATACCCCAGGCCCTATTTTAAAGCTTTTTTGTTTGTGTGCACTCAGGAGTCCACCAAGGGAAATGTTTTTTTTGCACAAGGCTTGGTGTTCGAGGTATTGATTTTTCTGCGACTGAAATTAAAATCTCAGTGAACTTCTCATTAATTTCATTTACGCTGAGTTCATTTAAAATGACTTCTTCGAGTTTTGCATATTTCATACAAAGCGGCCAGTCGGCAAGATGTGTTTTCCAGCGGGGTGGCTTAGAGCTTATGGTAGGTAATGGCGATGTTAGCTTGATAAATAGCGGCAAATGATCACTTCCATATGAAGTGTCCAAGACTTCCCACTTAAAATCGGCAAAAACAGACGGTGAGCAGAAGGCTAAATCTAGACAGCTAAATTTGCGTGAGCTTGGTGTGAAATCTGTTGGTGAACCCGAGTTTAAAAGACATGTGCTGTTAGACAAAATAAAATCTTCGATTACTTGCCCTCTTTGGTCTGTTCTATCGCTGCCCCAGAGGCTACAATGGGCATTAAAATCTCCTACTGGAATAAAAGGCTCCGGCAACTGGTGTATTAGATTTTCCAGTTGTCTAGTAGTAAAATGAGTATGGAGTGGGATGTAGAGTGAACAGATGGTGATGGTTTTATGCGAAAGAACGGTGACGGCAACAGCCTCGAAAGAAGTATTCAGCTGAACATTTCGTGCAGGGGTGCCGCCCTGAACAACTACGGCGACTCCTCCTGACAAGCGGCTAGAGTGTTCGCGGTCCCTTCGGACAACGGTGAAACCTTTGAGAATGTTACTATTCGTTTCCTGAAGACAGACTGCAACTGGCGAAAAAGTCTTGATAATGTCTTTGATGTCACCTATATTGTGTATAAGACCTCTGCAATTCCAGTGTGCAATGAAAGCCATGGTCGTAAAATGAAAAATGTACTGATGTTTGCAAACACAAAAGTTAAAGATGACATGCGGTATGGGACAGTACACGTTTAATGGGCGGTAACCGTTCAGGTTGCCTGTCCCTTTTTCTGTATAGATATAAGGACCTAGTCCTTCTTGGAGCGCTCAGAAGAGCGCTGTTCTTTTGGAGTCAATGACTCAGGGGTTTTCGGATCGACCTCCATCGCCTTTTCCGAGGCGTTGGACGATCGAGAGCCAGGCGCCGAGGCGCGCGTCTCGGGCCTTGGGGTACGGTTCAACTTCGGGCCCTGCGGCACTGTGGTCTGCTGGGCCGTCTTCGTTGCTGATGGAACAGCACTGGCTGCAGCCACCAAGGGGGCGGTTGGGGTTCCTACAGGGGTACCGGACGTGGACCCTGTAGATTTCTGAGGCCGGTGTGACGCTGCCCCCTGCCGCGTCACACTGGCATAGCTTGCTTGAGGTAAGTGCCCTAGCGTTCTCCTCGCTTCGTAGAATGAAATCTTTTCCTTTACTGTGATTGCAATTATTTCTTTTTCTCTTTTCCAGCAAGGGCAGCTCCGCGAGTAAGCTGGATGATCGCCCTTGCAATTGACACATTGTGCGGGAGCATTGCAGTTGTCAGATCGATGGTCGTTGGCACTACACTTCGCGCATGTTTCCTTTCCTCTGCATGATTGAGAAGCATGCCTGAACCTCTGGCACTTGAAACAGCGCCTTGGGTTGGGTATGCACGGTCTGACGTTGATTTTCAAATATTCTGCGTCGAGTGAACTAGGGACTGTGCTGCTACGAAATGTCAATATCACATGTTTCGTCGGAATCTGTTGGTCATTGCGTCGTAGTGTGATTCTCTGTACCTTAATTACGTTTTGCTCCTGAAATCCTTCGAGGAGCTCTTCATCACTGAGGTTCAGGAAGTCTTCTTATGATATAACTCCTCTGCTCGTGTGCAGTGAGCGGTGTGGAGAGATTGTCACTTTGATGTCACCGATAGTGGTTGGTTCGGCGAGTTTTTCAAGTTGATCTTTTTTGGTCAGTTCAAGGAGGAGGTCTCCGCTAGCCATCATCGTTGCCTTATAACCAGCCCCAATTTTATTTGCTAGGCATTTCGATACTATGAATGCTGACAGTTTTCTAATGGTGGTGTTGCCTTCACTATGAAGAACATCGTATTTCGGAAATGTGTCTTGGCTTGGTATTAAAAAGAACTGAAAGGTTGCTTCGGTGCGACCTCTTTTCAGAGGCCCATCTGAAAGTCACGGGAACGCTTCTGCCATTGGATGGTTTCAAAATTTGGTGGCGGTGGTAGCCACCCACCACGGAGCGCAACAAGGGGACACTACAGGTTCCAAAAAACCTGCGGACGCCAGCTATACAGCACCACTATAACCTAATGTATATACCCAAGGTTGAATATATCACACACGGTTAACCCTTGCATCCAGGAAATACGGAAGTAATAAGAAGTGAAGACAGGAAAGATGAGAAAGTGGGAGAGAAAGACGAAGATTAGAGAAGAGGACAGGAAAAGGCGACTGCCGATTTCCCCCAGGTGGGTCAGTCTGGAGGTGCCGTCTATGTGAAGCAGAGGCTGAAGAGGTGTGTTGCTGCCGCCGGGGGGCCAAAGGTCCGAACACCCGGCATCGTCTCAACCCCCAGGATCCCCCTTTCCCCAGACACGGCTAAGCCTCGCACGGCTACACAAGGGAGCATCCAACCCTCGTGTGCTCGGGTACCTGGTGCTGCAACACACCAAACGCCTGCTGACGCACACGCCCCTGCGGGGTGCATGTTCAGTTTCAACGAGTAATGACCTAGCATGAACCTCTCGATCCATTTGATGTGCTTTCTTCCACATGAGGTTTGGCGTGCTGTTTGGCGTCAACATCTGAATGGTTTCTACACGGAACGTTTCCGCTTCACAACGAGACTTGTTCAGTCTGATGTACACGCTGACGATCACAAGACCAGTAGGCATCTCGACTGTACAAGCGCATCCTACATGGCTTCTGCATGCGGTTTCTGGTACACATGATAGGCCTTACGGCCACAATCGTGTTCGCGCTTACTGCGTTCGCGTACAGCAGCCTCTTCGGCCGTGCGTTGCACTCGTGTCCTACCCATGGTGACGGCCGCGAATGCTTAGAACGACAGAAAGCTAAGCTAGTTGGTAAGGATTCACAATGCAAAAAAGGAGTAAGGTGTGCAGACACGGACACAACAGAAGAGAAGTGGACAACACGAACGCCGTCAATGCCGGGAATGCATGGCCTAACGCATGCAATGTAATGCAGGTATATACAGTTCGTCTGGGTAGCGTGGCGTTCAACCATCTTTCTTTAAGAAAGGGGCTTTTGTTTTTTCCACATCCTATGACGAGCTCGCGTCCATGCTAACTTGCTGTCAGCTATAAAGAGGGAAGCTAAGTTAATAGGGACAGGGGTAGTGTTATGCCTAGCCGACGCAACTTTCGCTTCCACTGAACTCTGTGCGCATGCGCTACTCTTTCTGAGCTCATCACCTCGTACCGTTATCAGGCACTGACCAGTCAACCAGTCGCCACTGGCGCATTAATTTGAATGTAAACTATTGTGTTCAACAAATACGTATCAGTTGGCTTTCCTGCAGTGCGTTTTCGGCACTCACGGACAAATCAGGGAGACATCGAAAGCTTTGCTTTAATAATCTCTGGTGCTTGCGTGCCTTCGACAAAGTTCCATACAATTCGGGTCGTGCATGCAAGGAATCAGATAGCACAAGGTTCAGTAACGACCAGACAGCGTATAGAACCACCGATAGCATTCGAGAAACATCAGATACATGCTGGCGCGTCCTTCGCTGAACAATAACATCTCTTAAGGCTGCTTCACATGCTGCGACTGCAACGACGAAAATCGGTGCTGTCGCACGCGTCGCAATGCAATTTTTAGAAGGCTCATTTCACATGATTGCGATTTTAACAATGCGACTGGTGCGGCGCCCAGGGTCGCTTACTGCCAGGTTTCGTGGCACACGCTGCATAATTCTTTTATTGTAGTGAATAAGACGTTTACACTATAATATTGTTGACTTCTCTTGAGTAGAAGCAAATAATATGTACGCTTAATAATTTAAGAACGTTAGTTAAGATTTGTCTTGGAGTGCGCGAGGGCGGTTGGTGTAGTTCTGTGCGACATCGCGCACGTAAACAGCTGTTCACAGGTGGTTCAGCGATTCTTTATGATTCAGCGCTGTGTGTTTTCTTATCTACCTTCTATGACCGTTTCCTTCTGCCTGCTCTACAGCAATCTACAAGAAGACCTATCGACAAGTTCATATAGGTACCCTCACCGCATATGCAGTATTCGGAATTCTGCTGCCATGAAGTTGTCGTGTCAGCCCAACAAGATCCTCGCGCTACCCGTGCTCGGCGTCAGCTTCTGGAGAAATGATGCGTGCATATTGCCCGTCATTACGCATGTGTGGTGCCTGCTCCTAGCCATATTCTTACGCCAAACGCAACAAGAAGCACCAACCCGAACGCCCGCGTGTGCCCCTGAACGAAGCCTCAAACGATCTGTGTGATTACGACGTGGAATGAAAATTGTGCTGTGAAATTCAACCTTAGCGCTAGCCTGGTTCATCCATCGCCGTGCTTGCGCGGCGAATATATATATGGGAGCCACCTCTAAATATTTGTAAAGGCGCAAAAGCCGACGCATCAAATGTTTCGAGCTGTTACCGTCACATTTGTAGAAACTTGTACGTTGTAGCATAGCATTCTAAAGGACATGCTTCTCGTCCACTTTGTTGTCCCCTGTCTCGCGCTGGTAGTATACTCGGAACTTCTAACAAGAAGACTATATCAATACGCGCTATTCATAATGCAGGATCGTAAGCCCACGGCAGGCGCTCTTGCCATAGAATTTTTCAGCTTTTTTCTCAGCCTCGCACGCCTCTCTCGGTTAGCCTGTTTTGTGGAAATAAATATTGTTATTATGTTATTAATGCTGGTAAATATTATATTTTCTTCACTGTAATTTATAGCAATCATCCAGATTTCTTAAGCTAGTCTTGCATTTAACCTGCATTAGATCAACATTGTTACGACATGCTTATGGGAGTCATCTTAAACTAGACTGCTCAGCCAGAGAAAGTATAACTCCAAGCCTCAATGTTTATTCCAATTTGGTATTCCTAAACAGATTATATTGGCAGAATTTATGCGTGCTTGCATTCCCTGAAATTCAATGTTCCTAGCTGGAAAAACTGATTCCTTTTCTTGCTGTTGAAAGGCTGCTTCAATGTGGATAGCAAGCTATAATTATTGATTTCGAAAGTGTTAAGCAATGACTATATGTCTAAGCTTATCAATGCGTTTTTGTTCTATAAACACAATTAAGTTTTCTCTCTCCCTCTCATTGACCGCCATGGAATGAAACCATTCACTTTCATAAGTATCAGGATGCAGATTCTGGAGTTTGTCCTGAGCATTTGTCTGCATCCTATAGTGTGCATGTTTGTATAAACTTCTGGTGTTACAATCGCAGTGATCTACACATATTGTTATATTGCAACAAACAAATTTATTTAACTTTGTTTTCGAATCTACAATATGGCCATGCAGTAACAACCATATTAAAAAGCAAAATAACTGCAGATTCAGTGTACATGTTGGAATCTATGCGAAGTGAAGTTTTTGTCAAGTGGTTAATTAAATGCTGTTAAAGTAACTGCGACATATACAATTTGTCTTATTTTCTACAATCCAACATATCATCTCTTGCAGGGTTTGCTTATGCACCGCATGGGTCACAACCTTAATGTCATGTAATCTTTATGCATTACACTGTTCACAAACCATACCGAAACGCAAATGGCAGTTAATGTAGATGCACGGTGCGAGACATCTACACAGTGGCGTTTGTTGAGCAAGGAATGGTGCGAGGTGTATGCAGATGAATGAATGGCGTGCTTATGTACTTATTTATATACCTCGCAGGCTTCAAGGTTGGAGTATTATGCAAGGCGGAATAAAAAAGTCGTTACAAAAGGAAGAAGGGCACAACATTAAGAAAAAAACCAGCAAAAAAAGCAGTACCAATACATTGCACCAACTAGCCCAACGTGTTTTACTGGCACAACATTATACAATACTTACCAAACAATAAAAGAAAAAAGTTACTGCCCATGCACCCTGTACAGACGGTAAATCAGCAAAGCTGAAATGTGCGGCCCCGGTGTTTATCACTGGGTTAATTCCAATGGTTTATACAAGTCTTTCTATATTATTGGTTATGTCTGTTTCTTAATCAGGTTATGCACATGTTTGGCTTAGGTTTATCACATTCTTTATTTGAATGCCACACAATGTACTTTGCAAGATCACCATCATGGAAAGTGCAATGAGTGGTTCATTGTGTTAATCCAGCGGGTCCATCAAAGTCTTTCTGAATAATGTTATGCACTTGTGTTTTGTAATGCGTTATTCATAATGTTTATGACTCAGTTATGCACTGTAGTTACCAAGTGACACACCGGGGCGGCACATTTCATTTAATTAAATACAGGGACACATTTTCGAACCTATCGGGAAGTCGGAGAGAGACTGCTGCACGCGCGCTCTGCTGCTGGAGAGAAACGACGTCACTATCGGTCTAGCAAATGGCCCACCACACCTTCGCTGCGAGATAATAATGACACCATGATCTTGTCTTAACCACATCCCCCTCTGTGTGCCTTCCCTGCAATAATACGCAGATAAATGTATGTTTGAAATGCATAAGCATTTCTATATCTACGCAACAAGAAATTTCTCCGTCCATCATGCAAGACGAATGCAATGGCTCACACCTCCCTAAACAATGGCTCATACTCCTACACTAGGGTTTTTTAGGATTGGACCATGAGTGCTTCGCCTATGCATATACAGCTTCCCTGCAAAAGAATGAACACCTTTCTGCTAGAGACCAAGACAATCATGAGGTGTATTAACAAATGAACGTTTATTGAACATGCCTAGTAAATGCTGGTCGACAAGCAATATTCGAATTTACAAACAAAGCAGATGCAAGATTTGAAGTGTGTCGATACAGATCCCAGCAGGAAACGCATCCATGTCTGAAAGTGTAACAGTGACATGCTGACACAAGATTCTCCTAGTGTCTTTGCATCTACAGCTTCCATGATTTCTTTAGGCAGCCGATCGCCACACAATGCTAGCTTCTTCCTCTACAATGCACTCTCCACATCTGAGCGTGCATCGTAGAGGAAGAAGCTAGCATTCTGTGCAGATCGGCTGCCTAGAGAAATTACGGAAGCTGTAGGTCTAAAAATGTTGGGTTAATCTTGTCAGCACGGCCTCCGTTAGAAATGGATTCATTTCCTGTCAGGAAACGCACATAAATTTTTGCTTCTCATTTTTGTGTATGTTCAGTCTATTGCTTGTCAGCGAGCATTTACTCAGTGTGTACAATAAACTTTTGGTTGTTAGATCATCTCGGTTTTCTTGTTCGTCCTATGTGTTCTCTGGTGCCATTTGCAGCCAGGCTATTCATTTTTTTTAAAATACTGCAACAGGTCACTTTATAGGCCCTTATGATGTCTTATAAAATATTTTATTCGGCCAATGTAGCAAGAATGTACAGTGTGAAGCAGTAAGAACAGGGTGCGCTAACTTCTAATTAAATGGTTTATTGCGAAAATGCAGTGATCTATAAAGGTTAGCACGAAGTGGTACCGCAATAAAACCTGACAAAGACTAGTGCTTGATGAAACCAAACATAAAAGCAGGAAAGGGAGAAAATATATATGGTTATACAAGTCCAGGGAAAAAACATTGTGATCACCAAGTCTGCATGTGGCTACCTTCCAGGAAACTCATTTTCTTCCCAATGGCATGGAACTGAAAGAATGTGCTTGCATAAGCAAGCCGTCAGTCTGTCTACAAGAATAACCGTGTTTCTTGAAAGGTTCTGGCATGCAGGATTGGCAACTGTAATGATTTTTTCCTGCACTTGGAATTTTTCTCTATTTTCATTCTGCTGCATTTTTATTTATGTTTGGCTGCATCAAGCACCAATTCTTACCTATCCTTCAAAGATGTCTTTCTTTTTGTGGGGAAAACTCGGGGAAGGCGGGAGATGGAAATTCAAGACGATGAGCAACATGAGAACAAGGTTAAAGTAGGAGCCAACGTTTCCACAAGTGGACCTTGAAGAAGACAAGTCCACTAGTCGAAACGTTGGCTCCTGCTTTCACCTTGTTCTCGTTTTGCTCATCATCCTTTCTTTTTCTGGTAATTTATATAACTCGCCACATTCTTACAAATGAACCTCAGTTGAAAGTTAGTCCTCATCCATATCTAGTGTCATCCTGTTGATACTGCTTCATGCTATGCACTCTTGCTACATTTGAGTGTGTGTGTGTGCACACGCGTGGATTGGAATGTGAGATCGGGCCCTTGGGCAGAGGTATCATTCTTCTCCTGTGCAGCCTTATGAATTCATTAACTATAGTGCAACAAAAATTCGATGGACAGGAACAAAGTGAATACACAGAGCGCTTCGTTCTTGTCTGTTGTCTATCTGTTGCACATTAGTTAATAATGAATACACACAAACTCATCTAGTTTTCAGTTATTATGTCGGACTTATAAGCCCGCTTGTGTCCTAGAATATCTACATGGCCATGTATACTGTAATTTAATTTCTGGCCATGTGCTTGCAAGTCGCGTGTCAATCTGATTTTCCTGACAATCTTGTGTGATGTGCAGGCCCAGACAGTTTCTGGCGAATCCATGCAGGGTTTTGTACAGGGTGCTGCTTTGATTGCTTTCAGTTCAGCTTTTCTAGGTGTAGGGTGACCTGGAATGAGGCTCAATTATATGGGGTTTAGCTTTATGTAGTGTCATACTACTGTTACACTGCTATTGCCAGATCAGTGTGCTATATGTGCCTTATGTTTGCTTGCTTCTTCATGATTCGCAACCTCCTCTGTGTGTTTGGCAGTTCCATATAGTCTCCTGGCCTAATTTTTTGCCCGCATATTTCACGGTATGGGCCTGTTGTGTTTCCAGTTCAGGTACTCCCGAGGTTGTGTTTCGGAAGGGAGGGGTAGTCGTCTTTGCATCTCATATGCTAGTTGGCATAGTATCTTGGGACGAGGTTCTGAGCTCTTGAGACAAAGAATTTGTGCTGCAGGCTGCAACTCTGCTCTGTCTAGGTGCTTGTTCGTTAGCTCTTTCTCATAGAGGTCTTCAAACATGGTAAAGTTGGAAAGACCTGTTATTACTACCCGGTGCCTGTATTCAATGAGTTGTCTTTTTTGTGTGCTGCTGGTAATTCATACCGTACCATACCTTGGACACAAGCACAGCATCTGCGATTTTCCATGGTATCCACTCGTCCACCCCAATTATTTAGAGATTATTCTTTCCACCAAATGGGAAAGTTGCTTCCAGGCATTGCATAACTGTTTCACCCAGATGCTGGCTCTGCCGTCATGGGCTTACACTAGTTGATGATTTGTAGATGTTGACTTGCGGGCATATTTGTCCAGCTATGTTGATCACAATTTGTGTAGTCTGGGGTAGTTCTTGATTCTAGCCTTTCTTTTTTTTGGGACCTCGATATGAGCTGGGCTTATCAGAAAGCGAGAGGCCAGACTGGCCAAGAAAGTCTGCAGTGTCGTTGAGGGCTTGTTGCATCATTCTTGATTTCTGTATAAGATAGCTTTCCCATAGACTGTAATACACCATAGGTTGTAGTGTTTCTTGTAGTATGCCCTTGTTGTTGGTGTGTGTGAGCCAAATGTACCTCCAACTCTCACCTGGAATTTTCTGTCTTTCAGAAAGTTACTGTTTAAGTGCTCTACCAGAAATGTTTTTGCTCATCGTTCCTCTTATTGGAGTAGCATGAGGTACTGCTGTTAAAATCCTCTTCACTCTCTTCATTCTTTCATAAGCGGTATTACACAATGTCCTTCTATAAAGTTTCTGCTGCTTATAGCCCACTCATATCTACCAGAAGGGACAACTCTTGAAAAAGGTTTTCTTTGTGCTATGTGTGCGACGTAGTATGAGCATTCAAGCCTTGACATTTATACATCTGTAGAACCAGCTTCCTGACAGAGTACTTGCTATACCTGATAATGCTTATTTCTGCAGTGCTGTTTAACAATACATATTGATGCAGTCAATATTTACACATTCGAATTATCACGAAAGATGGTTGCTTTACAATTCTGCCCTTTGCTTTCTATTCGTGTTAGATTTTGCATAAGCATGCCCCCTATGCAATAGTATTTTGAAGTGTAAGGGTTCAATAAAAGGTGATGAACTAAATCTAAGGGCAAGAGTTTTTTTTTTCACCTATGACTCCCATCAAAATGCGACTCCCATGGCTGGCATAATCAACCCCTCGCCCTGTGTTAGCATTAGCAGCAGAATGCTATAGCCACAGTGGCAGGTGAACAAATTGAAGATCAATATTTCTGTCTATATTTTTTTTCTTGCCTGTATGTAAGTAAAGTTTTCTAATAAGTTTGTCATTGCAAAAAAGTCCAGTTTGTGGTCTTTTATTGGATAAACCACGTATTGTGTACAGTTGAAATGCCGAAATTTCTTTTAAAATCCTCGGGTGATATACGTTCTTGCAAGTAGCGTGGTATTTCATTACTTATAAAGATAGAAATCGCAGCGGATATCGTTACGTGGGTTTACGCAGTAATATATGGGAACACAAACGTATTAGAAACTTACTAGAAACATGCTAGGCATGAATGTTTCTGCACGCTTGATCAGCTGTGAACGTGCAAGAACTGCTTCTACTGGCTGAACTAGCTGACTTCACTGCACAGTTTTGATTTACTTTTCTTCAGCGTGTCGTTTTATACTGTTTTATCCCCAAAACAACAGGCCGTTTGCCTGCTTTACGTATTGTTGCCCGAGTTCTACATGATTGTGCAGGAGGGTACGTTGTCACAGTGCCACTATAGCAAGCAATTTACTGAATCTACTAGCTGTACAGTTAATTACCTTGCAGAGCAAGTGTTCATACAAATGCACAAAGGATACAAAGTCCGCAACATAGTCAATGTTTATTGGTTTCTGTGGAAGAAAAAAAATTCTTCAGAGAATAGGTGCAACTTAACGTGCCTGTAATACTTATTCGAGCCACGGATTTAACGCTATCGTAGCAAATTCGTTACGATAGCCTACACTTTTGCTCTGTCAAATTTAATAAGAGGCAAGATAAGCTGTTATGATGTATCGGGGAATTCATGCTTGAAAACCGACAAGAAAATGCAACTGAATGGTACCGCGTTCAGCGCAACGTTGAAATTTCGGGCACTTTGCTGTCTTGTGATTAGCCCTTGCCGAGGTTGAAATAATTCAAGCTGCTCCGTAAGCGCGATTTTTGCATGCTACTCAACAAAAGCAAATTCTGACGACCTCGTCGTCTGCTGGGGATCGAACACCTCCTAGCTCTGACAACTCACAAAGGCGCACGAAGCAAACGTGAAAATGCACTTTATTTGCCGCGTAGCGTGTCGACAAACGTACATAAATGGGAGAATCTAATATGCGGTACAAGTTTTTTATTCTCCCTTCGCGTACGTACCGAATTCGACGATCCACGTCTCTGCGCATTGCACTTGTCGTGCGAGACGCCATTTTCCAAAACAAACCTGCGAAATAGTTCCGATGACAGCTCTCCGCGCAATTTCGACGGAAAATCGCAGCGACCGGTGCGACGGTGCGACCGGTTGGTCGCAGCCGAAAATCGGAGGGCCGGCACTGCGACTGCAATTTTCATCGCAAACGAGGGAAATCGCACTTCCGGTGCGGCGGTGCCACTGTGCGACCAACCGGTTCGGCGCAGCCGAAAATCGGGGGGTCGGCACTGCGACTGCGATTTTCATCGGAAAGGACGGAAATCGCACTTCCGGTGCGACGAAAATCGCATCATGTGAAACAGGCTTTAGGCGGTGAAACGCCGCCGCCCAATAAAAACAAACACGTGTCAATATGTGTAATAATCACAAATCTACCATTCATTTTACAGCTTGAAGCTGACGGAAACACCATGTTGACTTTCGAAATCTGATTGCGACACGACTTCACATGCTCAATTATTTGGATCTCGCAAACTTGGATACGTGAACAAGACAAGAACCTGTTTTGCTTTCCTAATTATGAAGGAGAATACTCAAATCGTCAGTACAGATGTCGTGGCGGTGCCGCAACTTATGAACGCTATAACGTAAAACTATTCCAAATTTTTCTATTCCAATTCTGCAACCAGCCCACCGCGATTGGTCAAAAACTTTTTGGACCACACCCACTTCACCTGTCTGTCACGCGACGCCACGAAAACCGCGATAGCTCCCCATCTGATATGGCGCGTACACACTGATTATGCGTAATTTGACCGGCCAAAACAAAAATTGTTATTTCTGATTCGATGCCTTTTTGCTATTAGCGCTCGGCTATTGGTCAAAAGTTTTCAGGCTGCACCCACTTCACCTGCCTCTCACGCGACGTCAAACAAAAGTGACATACTATGAACGAGGGGAGCATTTGATTGGTTTGTTGAGACAACCGTGGGGGTGAACGCCCGACGCTTGCGTCGGCGGTTACGCAAATCTGACGTCAGGAGATTGGAATGAAAACCTATTGGAAAAGTTTTACGTTATACGGCCCTATATTTCCAGTACTCTTACTTACAAAAGAAGGCACAACATATTTTTCAACGTAGTTAACTGTGAATTGGTATGGGTTGAGCTTAAAAGTGACTTTATTAATCTGGGCAACAAGAATCTAATAGTAGGTTATGTATATCGCCGACCTTCATCATCTGTGAATGATTTCTGCACCGCGCTTCATGACGTGCTGATTAGCCTCGCAGATGAGAATAAACACGTTATAATCATAGGCGATATTTACATTAACCTCGCAGACAGCTGGTCTGCATTGGCCTCATAATATGCAAATTGTTTAAGTGGCTTCGGTTGCGAATGTTCAATTTAAGTGTCTACAAGGTGCAATAAATATGAAGCTGGTACAATAATCGTGTGCTGTCAAATTTGCTAACTCCACAAGACGCAGGCGTCCCAATACAAAATCTGACTGATCACTACGCGATATTTTTCCGCTTTCAGAATAGGAAAAACTCTGTCAAAGCCAATCACAAAAAGCTAACACTTGGCAAAGAAGCTTTCATTTATTAACTGAGCCAAGCTGATTGGTCTGAAATATAAAAGGTCCACAAACGACCTTCTAATTCCTTATATCTGCGCTAAAATCGTATTTTCACTGCCACACCCACAAAGCCAAATGCAAAAAAAATTGCATCCCCAAAGAATCCTTGGCTGTCAGAGAAGCTTCTAGCTTTGATGTGCCACAATATAATCTTTATTTAAAAAAAAACTGCGGCACTTTTAACGGAAACTTGAACAACAGGTATAAAAGATATCCAACTTTCTTTCTATCGAATTAAAAAATTCTAAAGAACTTTATTACGAGAAAAACGTATTAGAGTGCGGAAATTGCATTAGCAAGAAATGGAAGATAGTATATAAATTTCTAAGTAGCCTGAAAAATCGATATATTTTAAAGGTAATTATTCCCAAGGACCGAACATACACCACCTCAAGAAAGAGATGATGCTTTTGCAAATTTTTTTTAGTAGCCATTCGCATATACCCACGCAATATAACTATTTAATGCAACACATAACTCTCTCATTCTTCTTGCTTCCAACCACACCACAGGAAATAAAAAAAGAAACGTAATAAGAAATTTAAAAGTAACCAGTGTAGCCATTGATAATATGCATTTGAATCGCGTCAAACTAATTGCGTACCTAATCTTTGATGTTCTCGCAATTCTTATTAAGCTAAAGTTTAACACTGGAACTTTCCCACAAGAAGTAAAACAAAGTAGAATTACTGCAGTAATCAAAAGGGGGAACGCTGCCTTCATTGCTAAATGTAGGCTAATATCCATTCTACCCTTTTCAGCAAAGTTCTTGAATGGATGGTAGAAAAGTGCCTAATTGCCTTTCTAAATTTACTATTATTTTACCAATTCAATTCGGCGTCCACAAGGCCTATTCGACCGAACTTGCTCTCATTGCCATAACTGAACAAATAAAGATGGCACTCGATAATGGCATGTATGCTGGATCAGTGCCCGTGGATCTAACTAAAGCCCTTAATAAAATTAACTCCCGCATGTTATCATTCAACTTCAATGTATCGGGAAAACAGGTCCTGCCTAAAATTTATTACAAAGTTACTCAAAATATGGAACTCTAATTATAATAAATCTTAGTTCTTTTATTAAATTAATGATATAAATATTGGCGTACCAACGGAAACCATGCTTGGCTCACTCTTGCTTTAAATATATGTTAACAACCTACCCAATTACTTCCTTTCTTTTAACTATATTCTTTATGAAGACGACGCAACTATCATTAACTGTGACAATTGTGTGCACAACATCATTTCGAATTTTATTACTGACTTAAACAACGTTTTAAATTAGTGCAACATTACCCACCTCCATATGAGCTCGTCTAAAACTAAATTTCTTTTATTCTCAGCCAACCAATTCTTATCAGCATTCATTTCTCCTCTCTACTTTAGTAATAATATTCTAATAAGTGCTAGTAATAAGTGCTTTCTGTAACTATTTGGGTGTAGAACTTGATTCTAACGTTAAGTTTTATGAGCACATAGCCAACATTAGGCAGAAGGCAACCTGCAGAATAAGGACATTCTTAAAAGCTCAGTATGTATTTAACCATAAAACACTACCCTTGTTATCCTACTCCTTATACCATTCACATACAAACTATAGCATCGTATGGTGGGCCAATACGTATGGTGCCCACTTACAATCATTATTAATATCACAAAACCAGGCTGTTTGAATTTCTTTTAGTCCTAAGAATGTCGATGGCGAAGAGTTATTACCTAAGTGCACCATTATTACTGTAGACGAGCATAACTTTTATCTTCATACATTTTTCTGCCGACAACTAGAAAACGCCTACCGCTACAATCTGGCATTTCGATCTTATCTACAATACTAAGCATGTAAGATTTGCATTAAACAATAATTTTATTCTTCGCAAGGTACGCACCAATTATGGTAAGCACAGTATTTATTTTTCGCCCGTCTCCTTTTGGAACACACTATAAGGTCATGTAAATCATTCCTATTCAAACGAGAACTAAAGTACCATATTTTGTCACCTGCAAGCACTTAGTTATGCCTTCTTTTCATTTCTCCCTTGTATTGTACCCTTTGTTAATGCTTGAGCTACACAAATAAAAGTTCGGTTGGCTATGCCTCATTATCCATTTACTTTCGTAATAGATTTAGTTATTTCTACTTCGGAATCAGTCTAACGTAATATTAATTATTAAGCTTTTTCACCAGCATGCAATAGCTGATTTATATCAGTACTGATAAACGTAAACTAATACTAAGTTTTCTCTTTTTACAGCAGAGCCGTTAAGAGCTACTTTCTCCACGATCGTGTCTGTGTGTTAACATAAGAAAGCCAGCAGCAACATTGGCTCTAGCGTCGTCGGCTTCCACGGCTGGCTCGTTGGCGCCTCTCGGCGGAACCGCACGAACTCGCTCGTTTCAGCGCTCCCTGGTTTGTCATCGTGATTAATTAGTTAACTAATTATGCAAAGAATTATTAAATCAGAAATTAACAAATGGTGAAAGCTATGTATACATTTTGAATGGTCTTCTCGCCACAAGTGCGGTTGACTAAAGTCAGTGCGTCTATTGTTTTACACGTCACGTCTAAGCTTCCGTCATGGCCTGCCACGTGTCACATGCTTTTCGGATTGCATCGATGCTGTCTCTTGACAACTTGGAAGACATATTGAGGTGCAATAAATTGGTTTACGGCATACGCAATTCTGTTGAGTCATGGCGACAAACTGAACAGAACATTCTAGATGCCCTGTCTCCAGCGATGTGAAATGCCTTGCCACCAAGCTGAACGGGCCCATCGAATCGGTACTTTTAGAAATACGAAGTGTCGTCCCGTTACAATAAAACTATGAAACTTTAAACTGAAGGAGAACATATTTTCGTCGCGCAGCCCGCTTAAAGGTATTAACATTTGAGTGTCTGACGACTTCTTGCCTGCAACAAGGTTCGCTAGAACAAAGTTTCTAGAATTTGGGAAAAACCGGTCTAATTCCCCCTCATATAAACTAAGTTTTATTATACTTTTTATTGATAAGCAATGTTTCATGTATGATCCAACAATTGACAGCGTTAAACGAGTTAAAGGTAGTGTCGAGATCAAGAAAGCGTACCTGACAATCTGCGTCATCGTCCTACCAAATAGCAATGCGCGAGGGGCATTGGCGTATCTTTAACACTACAAGCCGCCGTGCTTGTTGCTAACGCTACAAGTATGTTTCGCAAGGGCGAGCAACTTGAATCCCTCATCAATAGCTGTGGTGCTAGTAATGTTGGATAAACGGAAGCATGGCTACAATCTCATGTGCATGATTGTGAAACCTTTGACTTCTCTCGATTTTGTATCCCGTTGCGATCGAACTGCTCGCAAAGGTAGAGGCGTACTACTCGCTATTTCAAAGTCCCTGTAATGTTATCAAGTGCACTTTCACTGTAAGCTGGATGTGTGCACGTGCGTTGATATCGGTTCCCGAAAATTCCGACCATTGTTTGCTACCGCACTCGATCCTACCCATCAACTTTCACCACTGAGCTCTACGATGCGCGTAAAGCCCTTATTTTGCGGCATCCTTCAAACCTCATTATAATATTAGGGATTTCTACTTCCCCAACATACGCTAGACTACTGATCCTCCGCACTATTATCCGTTTTCTTCACAATGTAACGATTTTCTTGTTCTCTGCTCTCGTTTTCCCTAACACAATTAGTATTGGAACCAATTAAGATCTGAAATAGTGCCGCTAAACTCCTTGACTTAACCTTATGCCCTCATCTTCACATAGTTACCAATGTTTCATGCTTAACGGGCTTAATCAATCACCTGGCCCTATCTTTCAACATATTATCTCCTGTGTAAAAAGCAGTTAACAAAACATGATTTGCCGCTATGATATGGCAAGTTGTGACGCTAACAATAGTTAGCTAATTTTCTTGATCCTTTGTTAAGCCAATTTGATGATCGCACGGTTGATGAGAACTGGATCGTTTTCAAAAATAAAATACATGAGCTCGCTGACAAGTTTATTCCGTCAAGTATAATATTCTGCGTTGTTAAGGAGCCCAAGTTCAACTCCAAGTAAAAAAAGCTTTCCGAACGAAAGAAAACGACTATATCGAATAACGAATAGAAGTGCACTGGCATCGAAACGAGATGCTTATATGGAAGCGAGGAATACGTACCCAAAAGCTGGAAAACTTGCCAAAAAGGCATTCCAAGTGCACAGTTTGCCCACAATGCTTGCAAATGACCCTAAAAAGTTTTCGCGTTATATTAACCCTTCCAAAGATAATTCGCTCACGCTGATTGACTCGAGCGGTTCACCGGTACCCGATGATGTATGCCCACATGTTCTGTGCTTAATTCTGTGCTCTGTAACAACATTGGCGTATGTAATGACCCTGTGCTTCGAGCTCTTGAGTGTTGCGATTGCCCGCCTATGGACTTTATAATAATTTGAACTGATGAATATGGTGTTTTGTGGCGCAAGGGCCAAACGTGGCAAAAGAACGCCAGGCCGGTGTTAATGAGTTCGCAGTAGAATTATGAGCAACGAGAGGTAAATGTTACGTGGCTGTAAAGGGGCCTAAACACAGCCGCTCTAAAGTGCATAAAACCTATATGAGGTAAGATTACGCCGATGGGTAATGCGCTGTGCAATGAACACAAAAAATACGTTGCGAAATAATTATGACATGGTAAAATGTGTCGTAGATAAACATTTGCGAGAAGCACCACCTTAACAGAGCCCTTGAGATGCAAGGGCCTGCGGGCACGTGTTATACAAAACTGCTATCGCATCGGCATTCTCTGGAAAGAGGACGTGCTATGAAATCATAGGGCAATAAACATGCAATTCGACATCAGTCAGAAATCCTACAACTGCTTTAGTTTTCAAAGGACGGTTCTGCACCAAGAAACATTGCATGGAGAGGGGTGTGCTGGCGATATACAAGAGAAAAATGTTGCTTCCTCTCAGCTTCGCGTTCCCGACACTCCAGGAGGACGGTCAGCCTCTAACCAGATCTACCGCAAATTTGAGGCTCATTTCCAGTCAGTAAAAAATTATGGGTGTCATTGCTGTGACTGATGATGATGCATTGTTTTTAATGGCGCAAGGGCCAGCTATGGCCAACGAGCGCCATGACATATGGCAATGAATTGCGTAAGCGATGAAGTGATCACATCGAGTTGGAAATATAGATGTCATGTGGCTGTAAGGAGGCCCAAAAAACGGGTCGCTGTAAACTGCGCAAAATATGTAAAGCTCAAAATAACGACGATGACTCATAAAAAATGGCATACAAGCTTCGTTATATAAAGGTGATACCAATAATAGGGTGCATACAAGCACTTCTGCCTTTACAGCGCTCTTGACGTAAAGCAAGAGCTCAGAAGCACGTTCTGTAAAGAGTTATTTCAGTATAGTTATAGCCTTAAAGGCGAAGCTGGGCTACACACGACCCAGCCAAATGATTTCTAATATATTGACTTCATATAGAAAACTAAAAACTGTTCCGAAGGTAAAAAGCGGTTCATTACTAAGAAAGAATGCTTGACGAAGTGGAATACACTGAAGATACGCAGAATGAAAGTACTTTTTACGATGATGTTCTATTTCCCTGAACTGGATGAGGACATAAAGAACTGTAAGGCTGTCATCACCCCATGTAGATGAGGTAGGATCACTTCCAGTCACTAGATAAGAGTAGGTGCCGAAGGTGTGACCTATTATTTATCGACAAAGGAGCAATTCCTTTCATCATGATGTTTTCTGAGATATGCAGTGCCCTAACTTGGGTTTGATAAAGTGCAGCTTTTTGTATGCCTCTGAATCCCACTGTTTCTATCAGTGCTTCTTCAGCTTGTGACGTAGGTATGCGTTACGGTCCGTGGCTGGAATGGGTATAGTTGTGTCAATGTCGCTAAAACCTACTGAGGTAGCATTCTTGTCGGCAGCTCCGTTGCCTATTATAGCACCAGGGTCAGGCACCCGGAAAAGGATGATGACTTTTCGGGCAATATAAGCAGAGTATAGCAATGCATATATTTGGTTAAAAGCATTGTTCTTAGATTTTCATAAACTCATTAGGGCTCGGACTGCACTCGATGAGTCCGTAAACGCAATATCTCTAGTAAGATTTAATTTTTTAATGTTTTAACAACACAGAGGATCGTGTGTGCTTCCGCAGTAAAAATATTGGTATATGGATTCAGTGTGCCGGATCCTAAAAACAACGGTCGTAGAGCTGCGTAAGCAACACCAACAGAAGACTTCGAAGCATCTGCATAAAATTCAGCACAGGAGTATTTCTCATTAAGCCCAAGACAACATGAACGTATATGTGCCTCAGGTGCTCGTATTCATATTTATAAAAAAGTGATGTCGCAGTGGATAGTCTGCTACTCCCAAGGTGGTGGAAGCCGAGTAGGAGACATTAGGACATTCTCTAAAAGAGAATGTCCTGATTAGCCATGTCCGGGGAAAGGGGATCCTGGGGGTTGAGCTAATGCTGGGTGTCTCTAAAAGAGAATGTCCTAATGTTTTGTACTCGGGTTCCACCACCTTGGGAGTAGTTTCTGATTTCTTATAATAGTGCTTCCAACCGGAAGGACAGAGGAGGCCTAGTGGCTGGGCGTTTACGGAGCAATCCAGCCGTGGACATGGTGTTAATATTTTATTTCCATGGATGATAGACAGCTGATTTTACCTTGAATACGTATAAAAAGCATAAATATGTTCCTTTAGAGTACAGAGACCCTTCGTTGGAGTCAACTTAAAGGCTTTACGCAGGGCTAATGCTGAAGGCACCTGTAGCAAGGCAGATGCCTAAGTGGTTGATAGAGTCTAGTATTTTCAGAGCACTAGGACTAACAGAGTTATAAACTATTGCTCCGTAGTCAAAGAGCGGTAATATTACACTTTTGTGCAAGCTTATAAGGCATCTACTGTCGCTTCCCCATGTAGTGCGTAACAAGAGCGCCAGTAGATTCATAGCCTTCAGACATTTTGCTTCACGGTGCTTAGGTGTGGGATAAAAGTTTACTTGCAGTCTAAGATTATCCATAAGGATTTATGTTCGCGGCTAGCAGATACGCGTTCTCCTTTGAAACCCATTATGAGGTCTGTCGGTAAACCTTTCTTGCTACAGAATATAACGCATGCACATTTTTGGGTTAATTTTAAAACCATTTCTTCTGCCCACTTAAAGAAATTATTTAAGCCAAGCTGTACTTGTCGCTCGCAGACACCAAGATTACGTGATTTGTTACCTATTTGGATGTCATCCACATATAAAGAATAAAACATAGTACGGGGTTTAACATTCAAGAGTGAATTCACTTTGACAGTAAGAACAGCGCAGCTATGTACACCACTTCGTGCAACACCAGCCTCTTGCGTAAAAGTATAAGACGTAAGGGTACCTAGTCTAACACGGAATGTGCTATAGCAAGGGTAACTCTGAATCACATTCAGTAAGTTGCCTCGGACTCCCATACCAGGGAGGTCATGGAGGATTCCGAAGTGCCAAGTTGTGTCATACGCCTTTGGCATTTCTAAAAATACTGACAAAAAAGACTGTTTGTGGACAAAAGCTTCCCGAATTTCTGTCTCAAGAAGTATGAAATCCCCACAGGGGTGTCTGCATCAAGAGGCGTTTGGTACGTTGCGACACCATGTAACCGAATACCTGAGGGTTGGACCCCCTCGCAAATAAACGTGCGCGGCTTAGCCGTGTCCGGGGAAAGGGGATCCTGGGGGTTGAGCCAATGCTGGGTGTTTGGACCTTTACTGCCCCTGGACGGCGGCAGCACACCCCTATGGCCTCGGCTTCACGTAGGGGGCACCAACGCACATACCCACGCGGCGGAAATCGGTAGTTGCATTTTCCTGTCTCTCTCTCTTCCTCCAACCTTCGTCTTTCTCTCACTTTCCATCTTTCCTGCTTTCTCCTGGTTTCCCCTTACTTCCAAATTTTTCAGGCAGCAAGGGCTAACGTTGTGTGAGTAGCTAACTTAGGCTATGTCATATTCAGTTATAGTGGTAATGTACAGCTTGCGTCTGCAGGTAGCGCTTCACAGGTCCTGTAGCGGCTCCTTGTAGGACTCTGCGGTTGGTGGCTCGCGTTACTGCGGAAATTACACTTTCTATGGCTACTACCTTCCCCCCCCCCCACTACCTGATCGCTCCCTGAAGACGGGGGGCACCGATGATGTCTTCGAGTCAAAAGGCCGTCAAAAAATATTTCCCTCGTTTCCATGTAATCCACAATCACAAACCCGTGTGAACAATCTCACCATTCCTCGTATCTAAGTTTCTCGCCTAAGTTTTCAGTGTAGGTTATAAAGCATCCAGGATGCCAAGCGGGGATCTCCTCTTGGAGCTGCGCAACCAGAAACACAATGGCAAGCCACCCAATCTGGTATCATTTGGGGACGCCAAAGTCTGAAAGGTACTGTAACATTTCTATAGTGGCTCCACAGCCACCGTAGTACTCCATAAAGAAAGCAACAAAAATTGGAGGACGCTTAAGCTTCGCCTTCAAGAGAGGAATGCGACAGCGTTCCCGTCGACCCGCCAAGGGGTGTAAGACAATGCGCTACGCCGGAGCGATCGCTTACGAGGCGCCCCGCATCGGACTTAGTACCCATCAATCACGCGGTGAGTGTCGAGCAACGCAGCTTTCGGCGCGGCAACGAAACGTGCGCCAGAGCAATCGGAACGAACCAAAGAACTCGGTGTCTCGGAGGGGGAAACGATCTACGCCAGCCAAACGTCGTGATGGGCACGGGCAGAGACATAGATAGATGGTGATCTACAGAAAGGAAGGACGCTTGATTCTGCAACCCGTGAGGGAGCACGGCAAAGCGTCGTCAGGGGAGAGGGAGTCCAGGCCGCGACGCGCCTCGCACCAGTCCCCGCACGGCCCCAATGCACGCGTGGCGCGCCACCTGTAGGGGCTGCGCCGTACATTGGGGGGGAGGAGGTCTTCTGTGTTTGCCGCAAGATGGTTCTGCGTGTGTGGAAAGCATAGTAGTAATGTAGCGGAAACGTACTTCGCTACGCATTGAACTGCCACCTCGTAATTTACATGCTAATAATTACCGATATACACAGCAGTATAGCTTTCTAAGGCACGTTTGTAAAGCAACACCGCGTTCATTAGAGGCGTTTTTGTCCCACTTTGAACGATCGAACTCATGTCTGAGTGGTAGCGTCTCCGCTTCACACTCCGGAGACCCTGGTTCGATTGCCAAGCAGCCCATCTTGCAAGTTCTTTTTATTTATAATTGGTTTTCGGGATTTTTCGCTCATGGCCAACGCTGCCGACGCCGACACCGACACCGGCTTTTATACGACACGAGCTCTTTAACGCTATCGCGACACAGCGGTTTCCGTGGCTGTCCGGCCCACAGGCTGTGAGTCGAGAGGTGCACCATGCGCCCCCTGCCCCCCCCCCCCGCCCGTCGGCGACACCTAGCGCTGTTCCGGGACCCCAGAAGAAGGGACCGGCGACCTCCATGCGAGTGGCCTCAAAGGTCTCGTTGAACGTGCCGAGGCTTTCACGTCAAACAGCGCGCTCGCAAAAACGCGTGTCCAGCGCCTCGCAAGAGACAATGGCCGCCAGACTGCGCTGTCAGCACCTAAGGAGCAAATTAAAAATGTAAAAGGGCACCTTCGGTTATCAATTACTATCGGTGGGTAAAAAAGCTTGTCTGGGCGTTACGTTATGATGAACAGAAAATAACTGCACAGAGAAGGATAAGGGTTTAGTGGAGTGCATAAGTGCTGATAATAAGGGTTTCGGGAATGATTCTGAAATTATCCTATCAGGGGTCATGAATGCTCCGTACAGGATTTGGATTACTATACCGACAACAACGGGAAGTCAATGCTAGAGCTTTGGGAGCAACAAAACCTCGTTATCCTGAATACAGGGCCTAAGTGTGAAGGGCAGATAACGTTGGAAATGCAAATCCGGCAAATCCACCATTGATTACTGTCTGATGACAGAAGGAATTGATAGGTTGAGGGAAATGGTCCTTGATAAGGAAGGGTATAGCAGCATATGGAATGACCATAAACGCATAATTTTGAAAATGGGATGTGTAGGTATGAAAGAGAGCAAGTAGATCAAAATGCACAGTCCAAGTTTGAACGCTGAACAAATAAATATAGTCACTAGAGTAGCGCAAGAACTTGGCAAATGGCCAAGTAAAGGGTGGGAATAAAGAGAGCTTCTAAGTGTATTAACGACAGAAAAACCGAAAGAGAAACAACATGTTCATTGGAAAGGAAAAAAAAAGGAAACCGAAAAACTATTGGAACAGGGAAGAACGAGAAGCCATCGCGGAACGACAGAAAGCATCCCGAGAGCCCAGGCACGCAAAGAACGTGCAGTTGCCGCAGGATGAAGTAGCCAGTAAATGTGATATAAACAGGCCGAAAAGTGTACGGTTCAAATACTGGTGCAAGGAAAGATAAAAGGTGAAAGTGAACGTTGGTTGTCAGAAATACGTGCGAAAAAGAACGCCACACCTAAAATATTTTGGAACCATATGAAATTTTAGGCAGGAAGTCCCCAACAATACAGCATATCGTAGACGAAGCTAGAAACAAACTGGAAGGGGAAGTGGCAATAAATTACATCTAAAAAATAATTGCCAAATCTTTCCAAGGCAATGACTAGGTTGTATTTGAAGAAAAACCGAGCATGAAAGAGACCTAGGTGGAAAAGGAGCTAGTGCTGGCAAATTTCAACTGGAAGAAAGCAGAAAATTCGTAAGCGCACAGCCCCTGGGCTAGTCAAGGTTCCCGTTAGCATGACAATTGAACTAGGAACAAAAAGTAAGAATGCTCTAGCGAAGCAGTGGAAAGAACTTCAAAAGATAGACGAAGACCAGATAGTTGGCGACGAAGTAGAATGAATTTAATTTATAAAGGTAAGGGGGATGAAGATAGAATGCACTCGTATAGACTGCAGACCATTACATCAGTAATACACAGACTGGCAATGCAGGCGATCAAATTAAAGCTGCAAGCATGGGCAAAGAATAATGGCATATTGGGCGAACTTCAGAATGGCTTCAGTATATGTAGACGTTTGGATGATAACTATTTTTTCTTACTCAGTGTATTGAAATATCAAAAGTAGACAGCAGACCATCACTTGTGGCCTTCTTAGACATTACAGGAGCCAATCACAACGTAGACTGCAAGATTTTGTGGGCTGTGCTGGAAGGGGAAGGCATTGGCGACGATTGCCTACAGTTTTTGAGATACATTTACCTAGAAAATATCATTTGCGCTGAATGAGAAAGGATGAGGAGCGAGGAGAAAGTTCATATCTACACGGGACTGAGGCAGGGTGCCCTTTATCCCCATTGCGGTTTATGATGTACATGGTGAAGATGGAGAGGCGCTAGAAGGAAGCAAAATTGGGTTTAATCTCTCACACAAACAGTCGCGTACTGTAGCAGAGCAGCAGCTCCGAAGTTTTTTCTATGCGGACGACATTCTGTTGCTAGCTAACAAGCAAGATGATTTGCAACGTCTGGCTAATATCTGTGGACAGGAAGGCAACAATTTAGATTTGATATTTAGTTTTAGCAAAATCAGATGTTATGGTATTCAATGACAACAGTGAACCGACATTGGCGATACAAGGCCAGGAAATATCTCGGGAAAGAGAATATAAATACCTTGGTATATGGATAAACGAAGGCAACAGATATATGGAAACACAGGAAGAAACAATGACAGTGAAGGGGAGCAGAAATGCAGCCCTAAAGAAGTACCTAGCGTTATGGGCATACAACAAATACGAGATGCTCCAGGATATGGGGCAAGGTGCAATGGTTCCAAGATTTGGTTTCGGAAATGCAGTTGTTTGCTTTAAATAAGAGGTACAATCAGGACTCGATGGGAACCAAAGGTCAGTGGCACCCCTCGCATTGGGCGCTCTCGGGAAGACTGCAAATGAAGCTGTGCAGGTTGATATGGGCTGGACTAATTTTGAAGTGAGGGAAACTTGCAGTAAAATTGATTATGAAGAAGGACTGAGGAATATGTAAGAAAATAAATGGGCTGGGAGAGTGTTGAGCTATCTGTAAAGGAAAAACGTTGATTCGCAGTGGAGAAAAATACCTAGCAAGCTTACCAGCTAGTATGCGGCCTGTACGATGGGCAATGATGCAACAAAAAACGTTAAGCGGTAAGGCAGAGATGCAGAAATAATTTCATGGGTGGCAGCAATGAAAAAGAAACCTGCCACGAGTAACTACTTAAGAGAAAAAAAACGAAATCAGGAAATAAGCAATTTATAACTCATAGGGAACCTCATTACTTTTCGAAGGAAGATGCTTTACAACCGCCCCTATAAGACGTGATATAAGAAGGATGAAGGAGCATGTGCTTCCTACTGTAAAGGCAGGGAAACGGTGGAGCATGTTTTACTAGATTGTGAAGACGTCTGCCCAGCGGTCGATTTAGGCACCATTGGCCTCCTTGAAGCCGTTCGCTTCAACAAGAGCAGTGGAAAAGTAAAGATGTAAATATTACTAGAGGTGAAGTAAAGATTACTAAGAGGCGATGGGAAGATTGGTAGAACAAAAGGAGGGAAACGACCAAAAACGGACACATACAAAGGCAATGTTCGCAATAGAGGATTAGAAAATTGGTTGTGGGAGTTCACAGGTTTTTTTTATTTTTAACCAAAATAGTACATTTGGCAGTATAATAGCAATCGCTAGGTGGCGCAACCCACCGCCCCATTCCAAAGGGTACGCTCATAACATACATCTATTCATCCATCCATCCGAGGAGCAAGCCTCTCTCCATCCCTACAAAAAAGACAAAACTCATGTCAGGGAGCCCGTAAAGGGCCCGTGAGCTAAACATCGTCTTTTAGCCCAAAGCACACAACACATTTATCACAATAAAGATACAGATACTACAGTGGAATGACAGATGACTCCTTTGTATCCTCGCCGACATTACAGAACTACTGCACAAATACAATCCTCAGTTGGAGTGTGTTCAAGAGACGCATCTGAAACCAGGAACACTAATTTTCTTCGTAAATACATCATGTTCCGGAAAGAATGCGGCGATGGTAACGCATTTGGTGGTGTAGCAATAGTAAACGACAAGTCTGTCGCTTGCCAATCCTTCGCCCTTCAGACGCCCCTAGAGGCAGTGTCCGTTCGGGCCATTCTTTTTAATAGATTAGTAACTTTATGTTCCCTTTATATACCCCCGAACCATCATCTCGAGAAAGCAGTTCTCCACAATCTCACTGATCAGCCACCCGAGCCTTACACATTCATGGGAGACTTTACCGCTCGTATCCCCCTCTCAGGAATCTCACGATGCGACGTGAGAGGACGAATCATTGAAAACTTCCTTTTCAACTCCGGTGTGTGCCTCTTTATTAAGAAGGAATCAATATACTGCAATCCCAATCATAATCCACACTCGTCAGTAGACCTGTCAGCCGGCTCCCCTACTATGCCCCAAGATCTAGAATTGTGTGTAATAAAAATTGATTCGGAAGTGATCACTTCGCAGTAATTCTAAACCTAGTAAAACAACTTTACTCCCCTCCGCATGTACCTCACTGGAAACTGGCCTCAGCTGTCTAGGAACCGTTTAAGGAATTACTTGCAGCGTTCCTAGTTAAAGGACACATTAGACGTAAAGCATTGCTGTGGAACTGGCGTCCATCTCGTCTATATGGTATGGTATGGTATTCCTTATGCGATGGCGCACACCCACTGTGGGGGATTGGCCAAGATTTGGATGAAATTAGGCTATCTTTATTAAAAAACTGAAAATGGTAAAGCTAACTGGAGGAAATGAACAAAAATAAAATGTTTAAGAATTCAAGACAATCTCTTTGTAGCAAGTATAAAATCCTCCACGGTTGAGCAAATATCCCTGCGGCACTGTCCAAGAGAGGAGGCTCCTAGAGAAAGGATATTTATAATTGAAAAGCTCAAACCAAGCTGTGTAAATCTTGATTCTAGATTTTTTCTTAAAGAAGTGAAACGGCGGCAGAATATGAAAAAATGATCTATTGTTTCATCTTCTCCACAGACTGGGCACAGAGGGGAGGGCACCAGACCTGCCCTGTGACGATAGAAGTTTAATTTTGGTATTTGACAACGTAATTGGGTAAAGATGACTTCAGTTTTTCTGGTGTGAAAGGAATTTTTAGGCCAAGGGAATAGGAGGTGTCGATATTCTGAAAAATTTGCTACAGCTGGGTTCAAGAAGTCTTGAGTAATTGTATATCTCCTGAATCTAGTAGTCGTCAGGTAAGCTATTGTAGGAAGTAATGGTAATACAGGGCCACTGAGGGCCGCTCTCGCGAGACTGTCAGCCATTTCATTCATGACTAATCCTTTATGTCCAGGCACCCAAAGCAATCTAATTAAATTTATGTGGGCAGGCACTAGAAAATGAAATGTACGTAAAAGGTTAGTGACACCATTTGCTGTGAGCGAGGAACATAAGGATAAAGAATCTGTTATAATTACTACCGCCGATGTTGACAGATTTAGTTTGCGTAAGGCTAGGACTACAGCCAGAAATTCACCCAAAAATACGGAATAAAAGTCCGGAATCGTGATTGCAAATGACCAGTTTAGAGAGGGAGAGAAAATGCCAATTCCAGATTTTTCTTCACACTGTGAGGCGTCTGTCGCAATGACCGTACTTATAGCTAAACTCAATAAATGATCCTGTAATAAGCCGTTTAATATATTATAAGGGAGATGTTTTGCATTATTTGGGTAGATGTCATCAAATATAATTTCTAGGTTCTCTCGCACATCACAAATAGGCGGTACCTCCCAGAGCCGTACATTTAAGGGATTTATCAATGTTTGTACGAAGACGACCTGTGGTGTACGAAAACGATGCCAGTGTACTCCGAAGAAAAGTGCAGGCTGAGAAATGAATATGTATTTCAATCTTCTAATAGAGGATTCATACAATTTCAAGACTGTTTGCACCGTCAGTAACCGAAATCTACACAATATTGAAGGCAACCTGACTTCTTGGTGTAATATGTTATTGGCAACATATTTCGGTAATCCGCAACACAGTCGTATGGCTTCCCGCTCAAGTAGAACAAGGGGACGTAATTTATAAGCTGGGGCACCAGAAAATAAAACACATCCAAATTCTAAAATGGGCCGCACATACATCTTGTATATCATTAAAAGTGGATCTCTCCGCATTCCGGATCGACTACTGCACAGCTTACGTAGCATACCAACTGCTCGTACTCCTTTTTTAACGATATGGTCAATATGGCCGAGCCAGTTGAGGGAACCGTCATATATTACACCTAAGTATTTCACCGACGCCACTTGAGGTATAGTCTCAAGGCGATAGGATATCGATATATTAACGGGATTGTTAAGAGGGAAAACCAATATCGAGGATTTTCTAACGTTAAGTGAAAGGCGAATTTTGTTTAACCAGGTTTCTATGGCGTTGAGGTAGTTTTGTAGTCGATAATATAGAGAGTGAATATCACTGTCTGATGCGAAGAAAGCAATGTCATCCGCGTATACGTATGTTTGTACATCTTGATGAAGAGGAATGGAACACATCAGAATAATAAATAGTAATGGTGAAGTGACAGCTCCTTGAGGAACACCTCATGATTGATTATATATACTCGAGGAAACGCCTCTGAGACTGCAGTAAGATGTTCTTCCATTTTAAAATTCACCAATCCAGTTTGAAAAATAATTTGGAATCTCTATAATTCGCAATATATCTAATAAAATTAAGTGTTCTACGCTGTCGTAGGCTTTGGAAATGTCTAATGTCACAAGGGCACATATTTTCCTCTGTCGCCGTGCTAATTTTATTCTACTTTCTAGGTCCACGTGAGCATGCCAAATTGAACATGATGGTCGGAATCCAATTTGGCAGGGGCTAAGCAAGTCCTTGTTCTGTATAAATTTAAGCATGCGGGCATATAGAATTCTTTCAATTAATTTAACCAAATTTGAAGTTAGCGCAATTGGCCTAATGTTATCTATTTTATATCCTTCCCCATGATTTTTAAGAATAGGGATGATTTTAGCAATTTTCCACGCAGACGGAATCCATGAGAAGCAAATTGAGTGATTTACAATAGCTAAAAGGTCATCGGGAGCTTCCTTAAATAAAATTCTGAGCATAGTAGATGTTACCCCATCCACACCGGGAACTGAATCTGGAAGTCGCTCCACGATTTCAGCCAATTCTAACATGGAGATTTCTGTAAAATCATCTGATGCCCTTCGTAAGCGAGAACCACTTGGCAAGACAGAAGAAAATCTAATTTCTAATCCCTTCGCGATTTCTTCTAGTGATTGTTTCATTTCATCGCTACTTTAGATTATAGAGTCAATATTAATTTGACGCGGAAGAATTTTTCTACCGCGGAGAAAACGGAACAATGCACGCTTATTTTTATTGTTAGATAAGAAATCAAAATGCTTACAGTCGAATTCATCTTTGGCTTTAGAAACTGTATGTTTAAAGACAGCTCGAAAAAATTTATAGTCACTCCAATTTTGGGGACTCTGGTTATGCAATAATTTTTTCCAAGCAGCTTTTCTCTTTCTGTAGTTTCGAGTGCATTCTTCAATCCACCAAGGACTGTAAGAATTTCTTTTATTCAATCCAATCTCAAATTGAGCCTTTTTTTGAGAACTTTCCAAAGCGGAACAGATAATCGTGGTTTTTTGTTCTGTAGGCGCATCAGACAGAGATGAAAACATTTCGTAAGCATTTTTTAAAAATGTTGTAATTTATGAAGGTTCGAACCTGAACACCTATAAATGTTACCGGACGTGCAACGCCAAATACTATCGGAAGGTGATCACTGCTTGTCGAACAATCAATAGTCGACCAAGAAGTTACGGAGAGACTCGGGCCAGAGAATGTAAGATCTAGTGAAGAGTAAGATCGGCCTCTAACAAACGTAACAGATCCGGAGTTTACACACGTGAGGCGATTGTCCAACGACCAGTTCCACAATCGGGTGCCGCACAAATCTGTTCTTAAACCCCATGAGATATGGTGAGAATTGAAATCACCTGAGATCACAATGTCACGTCCACAAGAGTTAAGAACACTATCCAGTGTGCTAGTGTCCTGTACGCCAGATGGAAAATATGCATTAACTACGGTAAAAGGAGAACATCCCGGGAGAACCAATTTTATAGCTAGGATTTCACACTCTGGAGTAGAAACTTGAAATGAAATTTTAGCCTTATGGCAAATTTTAGATGAGATAAGTGTAAGTAATCCGCCACCTCTTGTAGGACGGTCTAATCGAAATGACCTGTAGAATTTCAGTTGAAAAGATTTCTCAGGTTTTAGCCACGTTTCTTGTAACATAATTAAATCAGGATTTAGTTGAGAAGTTAAACAAGTTAAATCTACTGATGCAGAATATAAAGAGCGGCAGTTCCACTGAAGCACTTTTAGTGATCCTATTTTTTGGAAAGTGCCGCACTCGAAACTGCCTTCTGCAGAATGTTATCCTTTAGAACAACACTGGACTGACTTTTCTTCGCCTTTGAGTGAGGACCGGGGGAGGAGTCTTCACTAATAGACGACATGGTTCTTTTATATGCTCGAGCATTTTGTTCTACCTCTGTCATCTCCAAATCTGTATTAATCAGATTACAAGTTGTAGGGCCCGCAGAAGAGGGATTTGAAAGTCCAATATCATTATTGCAAGGATTGGTGTATGATCTTTCATGGTTAGTTTGGTGCTCAGGATCAATTGTTTGCGTTGGTACAGGAGCTGGGCAGGTAGTTTGCATCAAATGAGATAAATGACTAGAAACGGCTTGGGAGATACATTCACCAAGGCTCATTGCCAACCTTTCCATAGCTTTTGTAACTGCCTTTTCCACAGCGGCCTCTATAGTTGCAGTAAGTGATCGGTCCGTGGTAAGATTTTGTCTACCTATTGTCCCCACATAGCCAGATGCCCTTTCTTTCACAATGTTTATGGCCTCCATCCTAGAGCAGCGTCGACGATCAATTATTTCAATCACCTGTAACTCTTGAGCCCTAACAGAACAGTTTAAATAATTGGCTGGATGATTTCCATCACAGAGACAGCATCGCTCTTCTTGGGCATTACAATTACTTTGAGGGTGTTCTCCCCCACATGCGCAACAACGTTGTCTTGATTTACACCCTGCCATACTATGGCCGTATCGCCAGCAATTGCGGCATTGAATCGGACGCGACTCCAGGCGTTCAACTCTGAACACAAGGGGCCACACCTTTAGCTCTGACGGGCAGGAAGTTCCAGCAAAAGTCGCAATCACTGATTCTGTTGGGACCCGCTTATTGTCTACCACTCGAGTGCATCGGTAAACAGCAATTACTCCAGTCCCAGACAATCTCTCAAGTGTTTCAGCGGGAGAAAGATCAGCATCGACACCTCTGACTATTCCCTTAGTGCAGGCGAGGTGAGCAGGGATGAAGGCACTCACCGGTAATGACGCGAATGACGAGCACTTTAGCAAATCCGCGACACAGGACTGGTCTGGCGATCGACACACGATACCTCCGCGGCCGAACTTCACTTCTCTCTTCTCTTCGTCTGTCATCCCGGTTGCCGCGCTTCTTCATCTTCTATTCGAAGGCTCATACCGCTTCACCCTTCCCGGTTTTTTTGCTAACCCCTCCTGGGGTAATACTTGAAAATGTTTCCAATGCAAGCACATTCAACTGAGCCCCGTTCACCAATGTACCACAGAGCATTCAATATTCCGTTCTGAGTGGCTGTCTTTGTCACAGAGTAAGGACCACAAAATTTGGCACTGGATTCTCTTACTCCTTTCCTAACTAGAATGAGGTTGGTGACTTGAATGTCTGGGATGTCTGAGCAATATCTCTTGTCAAAATTTTTTTATTCGTTTACAGTACCTTTCCTCCTGTGATTTTTGTTTCCTCTCCTCGGCGACCTTGAGATTTTCTAACAGCTTCAGTTCACGGTCCGCCTGAAGAATAGGGGTCTCTCCTGAAAAAGCGAACTGCGGGCTGCACCCCAAGCCACTTGTGTAGGAGCGATTGCGATGTCTTACAGCTACTTCTAAAGAGCATTTCCATCTACCAGGCAAACTATCGTACATCCTGATGTATTGTTTCACATCGCGTATAGCACGCTCTGCAAGCCCATTCGCCGCGGGATGGCATGACGCACAGAATTTGATTGATATATTGTGGTCTCGAGCCCATCTTGCTAGTTTTTCACTCTTGAACGCTGGACCGTTGTTACATACGATCTCCCCGGTAGTCCTCAACATATCTCGGTGGAGGAGGGCGATGACACTATTCGCATCTTCTTTTCCTGCCCGTGCCACAACCATCCTGGTGCAATCATCTATGGCCAGAAGAAAAGCTTGCGTTTTTCGGACTCCTTCTCGTTTCTTATTTAGCTCGGCAAAATCCACGTGTATAACATCAAAAGGCACGTTCGAGTGGCAAGGTGTTATCATGGCGTCCGTAGGCTGCTTATATTTAACATTGTTGACTTGAAAAATGTGGCATGAACGAACGTATTGACTTACGTCTTCTTTCATGTGAGGCCACGTAAATCTCTTGACTAGTTTGTGGTACGTGTGCCAAAATCCGTTGTGTCCTACAGATTCTGGGCTATCGTGGAATAAATAAAGCACCCTGAGAACCAGCGTTGGCGGGACTTGATAGCGACCTGCCATAAAAATTAATTGTTCAGTGCCTTCCCACAATTTTACTTCATTGATTTCGTCCGATTGTTCTTTGTTGGCCTGTATCATCAGTCTAGACAGTGCATCTGCATCAGTCAAAAGGGGTCCAGGTCTGTGGGAGATAGTGCAATCAAGCTGCTGCAAGTAGATCACCCATCTGGCGATACGTCCGTTAGTTTGGGTCATATTAAAGAGATGAGTGAGTGCGTGGTGATCCGTGACAAAGTAAACTTCGCACCTTCTAGGTACGTACGGAAGTACTGAATTGCTTTAAGGACAGCAAGAGCTTCCTTTTCAGTAGTGGTGTAGTTGACTTCAGGTGGCTTGAGGGTGTAGCTGTAGTAGCCTACTACATATCGCTTTTCTCGGCCGGATGCTTCTGGGCATTTCTCGTACAAGACTGCACCTGTTCCATAATGTGAGGCGTCGGTACTCAGTTCAAAGGGTAAAGTGAAATCTGGTATGCGTAGAATAGGGTCAGCAGAGATTATGTGCACCAGATCACGGTAGACTCTCTCACATTCCTCATCCCACTCAAATGGAACTTCTTTCTGTGTTAGGCGCATGGGGCATCTTGTTTTTATAGCAAAGTCTTTTATGAAAGGTCTGAAATGTCCTGGTAATCCCAAAAACACATGCAATGAGTGGACGTCATATGGTTTCACCAGTTGGGATATTCTCTCGACGGACTCTCGTTTCGTGCTTTTGGTAGTCCCATCAAATACTCTTCCAAGAAACACAACTTTTCTTTGAAAGAATACACTTTTCTTAAAATTAACCTTGAGTTGTGCCAAGCTCAAGGCATTTAATACCTGAGAAAGGTGTTCCTGATGTTCAGCCTCTGTTTTGGAGAAGGCGATAGTATCGTCTATGTACACGTTACAAAAGACACCTAGCAAAGGCTTCAGGAGTTCGTTCATAATCTTCTGGAACCATGCTGGCGAGTGTATCCAGCCGAAAGGAACCCGGGATATACTCGTACAGATCGAAGGGCGTGATAAAAGCAGTGTACATTTTTGTTTCTTCGGTTAGCGGGATCTGCCAGAAACTTTTGCACAAGTCGACGCGTGAAAAAATCCGGCAACCACCTGTCTCATCTATTATCGTGTCTATCTTCGGCATGGGAAATGGTATAAGTTCGGTCTGGCAATTGAGAGCCCTGTAATCTGTGCACAGTCTGAAAGTTCCATCTTCCTTCGGCGCAAAAGTTATGGGAGAAGCGAAGGGTGAAACCGAAGGCCGGATTATATCGGCGTCTAGCATCTCCTGCAATTCTTTCTTCAACCATATCTTGCGTTCTCTTGACATGTTATAAGATGATTTTCGGATGACAGTATTGCCAGTTAGTTCGAAAGGCACCTTGTGCGACTTCATCGCTTGTGGATAGCTTCCTATGCATACCAGTTCAGGGTAGGTCGTTGCAATATCCTCCGCGCACTTGACAATTCGCAGGTTATCCTTTCTATCTTGTTGTGTCTCTTCCCTTGATAGTCCTTCCACTAAAACTGCATCGTCCCAGTATACGTTGATTTTTAGTTTCTTTATATCTGGTATGGATAGCAGAAAGTCGTACGTCACCCCCGTTATCACCAGTACTTCACTCTGTAATTCATGACCTTGGAACTCGATGTTCACAAGGCCCACTGATAATGCATTGTCACTTTTCCATCGTACCCTTGCACCCGTAGTACTCTTCCACTATGCAGGTGACTTGAATCTACCAGCTTGGCATTTATTATAGATACATAAGCACCACTGTCAACCAAAGCCATCATATGTCTATTTCCCACTTTGACAGGAATGTGAAGTTGGCTAGAATAAGTTAAATAAACAGGCTCAGTTGTGGTCATCGGGTCGGACTGATCACCCTTGTTTATTAGTTTTTTTGTCGTTGGAGACTCTTGAGCGTCTGAAAGTAGGGGGACAGGGTCATTGTCGACATTATTCACTCGACCTCTGGGAGAACGCCAAACCAAGTTCTCTGTACTGCCTGCAAGGCGGCTCAGTTCTCGCGGATTACGGCTTCACCAATCCGCACCGGTCCATCTGAAGCGGCTGCTTGAGCCAGCGGTTATATTTTCTTCTGAAGTAGATGGTATGTCGTGAAGGCACTCCAGGAGCCCGTCCATAGTTTTGGGTGATCGTGCTTGCACTGCCTTCAGGACTTCCGCGGGCAATCCGTCCAATATTAGTGTTGCTATGGCAGAAGGAGAAAGCATAGGCTCGGCCAGCTTTAAAGGGCAGCGTTTTTCAAAAAATACTCGACGGGGGAGCCCTGCTTGAATTTGAAATTAGGCGCGGCCTCCCATCTTTGCACTGGGTTGCTTCGGAATGTCGTCAAGAATTTTTCCTTCCACTGGTTCCAAGAGTTACCAACATCTGCAATAATGTGCAGATCGTTGCACTTCCGTGCAACACCTCTTAAATAACTACGCATGTTGGTAATCTTGTCCTCATTAGAGTGCCATTTGTTCTTCCCGGCGGCATATTCATAGAATTCAAGCCAAGTTTCTGGGCTTGAAGACACGCCGTCGAACGCATCGGGTCCTACAAAATTAGTCGCCGGCTTCTCAGCGTTTAGAGAGCTTATAGGTGAAGTCACTAGTTGGTTTTGTTGCGCCATCTGCGGTTGTTGTAGCTTAATAGCTTTCAAAACTGAAGCTTTGAAACTAATTCGTCGAAGATCGCCAGACGCAAGTTTACTTTCACCGCGCCCTTCCGACGTAGTTCAGCAATGTCTATGGAAGCCTTCTCTTCAACCAGGTTCGCGAGTTCTGCCGAATTGAGTTCGCGAGGTAGTTCCACCGCTGGTTCGTCTTGAGCTTGGTATCTCGAAAAGATGATCTTCTCTGCGGAGGTCTCCTCGAGGAAAAATGTCACCCACATGTTCGAGTCAGTTGTCGGCTGCGCCAAAATATTCTAGCGTTCCTAGTTAAAGGACACAGTAGACGTAAAGGATTGCTGTGGAACTGGAGTCCATCTCGTCTACATTTCTTTCTCACTTCTCTCTTCTCTTCCTCTGTCTCCCGGTTCCCGCGTTTCTTCATCTTCTATACGAAGGCTCATACCGCTTCATTACTTGCTTCAAGAAATATTTTACTTGTCACGACAGTTTATAATTTTACTATAGATGATGCCGTATCCTATTTCACCACTTTTATTATGGACGCGTCCGAAAAGTTCATCCATCAAACAATGGTTCGTTCACATGGAAAACGAGTTCCCTGGCAGAAAAATGAGAGCAGCCAAGCAGGTTAAAAAGCAAAAGACAGCATGGGACCTTCTGCGCCGATACCAAACTTCAAAAAACCTTATGCAATTCAAGCAGTTCGAATCGCAGGGAAGGCGCACGCGACGACAGGCTAAGAGATAAAGCTGGGATAAATTTCTTTCGGGAGTCAATTCGTATACCCGTAAAACAAAAGTGTTGAATGCGCTAACAAATCTGAAAGGGCAGCAAATTTACCCATTGCCTCTGGTGAGCGACCAAGGCAATACCTTTGCAAGACCAAGCTGACTTTCTTGGTGAGCACACTGGGCGTGTGTCGAGCTTAATCCACTATTCTCAATCCTTCCTTAAACACAAACAAATAGAAGAACGTAAGCCAATCGTGCATAAATGCCGACGGAATCATCCATGTAACGAGCCTTTCAGTATTGCCGAGCTGAGACCTGCCTTGAAGGCATGCAAGAGATCTGCACTGGGACCTGACATAGCCATGTATGACATGATCAGAAACTTATACACTGACAAACAAGTTACCCTACTTGCACTTTTCGGCACTATTTGGGCGGCGGAATACCTCCCATCCACATAGAAAGAAGCGATTATGGTTCCTTTTCTTAAGCAGGGTAAGGACCCTTCCTTGGCTCCAAGTTATCATCCGACAGCTCTTGCAAATGGTCTCTGCAAGCTTTTTGAAAAAATGAATAATGGTAGACTCATACGTTTCTTTGAACTGAACAATATGCTTGATCCCTATCAGTGCGCCTTCAGAGAAAGGCGGTCCCCAACCGACCATATTGTGCGCATTAAAGGACATATCCGCGATGCAACTATACAAAAACAGTTTTTGCTATCAACATTTCTCGATACAGAGATGGCGTCTGACACCGCGTGGCTACGGGATCCCGCGAAATTTATCCGGAATGTACATCCGCGAAAATACGCTAAACATAATTATAAGCTATTTTTCGTGTGGTATCTCGCGAGTGAAAATCGGCAACGTATTATCGCGAACTTTTATACAAGAAACTGGTGTACCCCAGGGGAGCGCACTCAATTACACACTCTTTACGTTACGATGAACACACTTCGGGCTTCACTACCACCGGCCATTTTTTATTTCATCTATGTGAACAACATTCAAATAGGCTTAAAATCCTGTAACCTCGGCGTATGCGAGAGAGTGGTAAAGCAGGGCTTGAACAAGTTGTCGAAGTGGGTAGATATGAACCGATTAAAAATCAACCCCCACAGAAGTTCTTGTGTTCCTTTTACAAGAAAGAGAAGATTGGTTCAATATCCGTGTGTAGAATTGTGCGGACAACAAATACCTTTGAACAAAGAGCATACAGTTCTAGGTATTATACTAGACTCCAGGCTTATTTTCATTCCACACATCAAATATCTTAAAGAAAAATGTCTAAGGGCCATGGACTTACTTAAAATTACATCCCACACAACATGGGGTAGCGACAAAAAGTGTTTGATGAATCTTTATGAGCGCTTAATTTAATCACGATTGGACTATGACACCGTCGTATATATCTCAGCTGCTCCGAGCGCACTAAACATGCACGACACTTTCCACCATCTAGGTATCCGTGTAGCCACTGGCGCTTTTAAGACTAGTCCTACTGAGAGCTTATTCGTAGAATCAAATCAATGGTCACTCCATCTGCAGAGAACTTAAATCCGCCTCATATATTTTCTGAAAATACACTCCAATAATCAACATTCATGCTTTAACACCCTTAATGATGCGAGGTGTGCTACACTTTTCCGTAATCGCCTCTCTGAAAGGCAGACTGTCTTGCTGTGTGTGAGGGAACTTAGTGAAGAAATACATGTCCCACTCCTCGAGCATCGCTGAATGCATCCAACCAAGCTGTTAACTCCTTGGCAGTGGCAGGTTTTAGAATGTAACATGTCCTTTCTAGAAGTTACGAAGCACGTACCAGAGGTCGAAATACAAATCCATTTCCTAGAATTTCAGTCTAAGCACTCCTGCACAGAGTTCTACACAGACGCTTCGAAGTCAAATGCTGGGGTGTCCTATGCAGCTGTCGGGATATTCTTCTCGGAATATGATGTACTGCATACGGAAACAAGTATCTCTACGGCGGAGGCCTACGCACTATTGTCGGTTGTGAAGCATATCTGGAAATCAACTCTCCAAAAAGCAGTGATATACACAGAATCCCTAAGCGTCGTGAAGGCCTTGATGTCACCCTGCCTGCACAAAACCCTGTACTTACTGAACTCTATTCCTACATGTGTAAAGCTTATCTACTAAACAGCATATCATTATATGCTAGGTACCTGGCCCTAGGGGAATCGAGGGTAACGTTATGGTGGACCAGATGGCAAGGTAATTACATCACACGCTGTTAATCCTACCACTGCAGTCCCTGTCACAGATTTTCTGCTTACTGCAAATGAACCTCCAACCTGTGGTAGATGTGGTGAGAGGCTGACCCTACTACACGTCCTCCTGGAGTGCCAGGAAGCCGGAGAGAAACAAGTATTTTACGCTTGCATAGCGCTATTGCATTCCTGTTCACGTGGCTATTATCCTTCTGAAGGAACCACTTATTAGCACAAGAGCAGTCCTCGATTTCTTGAAATATGCTATCCTACATGTTATAAGCCAAATAAATTCCTAGTGCATCCTCTTTCCAAAGGATGCCGCTGTGATAATTGTTTCTATAGCGCATGCCCCCCCCCCTCCTCCCTTGTGTTTAAAGGGCTCTAACGAAGTAGCAGCGCTCTAACGAATTTTACCATTTGACATACTTTGTATA
This sequence comes from Dermacentor variabilis, assembly GCF_050947875.1. Taxonomy (NCBI): domain Eukaryota; kingdom Metazoa; phylum Arthropoda; class Arachnida; order Ixodida; family Ixodidae; genus Dermacentor; species Dermacentor variabilis. The sequence continues at coordinate 173,245,860 of NC_134571.1, forward strand.
TGGTATCATTCGTTCGCAATGCATTATTAATGCTCATAGCACACGTTATTTGCATTGCCATAGTCCTACTACACATAGATTTTACGCATTCTAAATCGACTATCTTTATCACCCCTTTACAGCCACGTCCCATCAACTTCATAGCACTCATAAATGCACTGCGAACTGCTTACCACACGCATGGCACTCTTTGACCACACCTGGCCATTGCGACAGCAAACATCAATATTCATTTATTCAGTCACGACATATGAACTAGTCAGTGGTGGATCGACTCTCGCGAAATCCCTACTGGTATACGCCAAGCAGTTTGCTCCATTCTAGGAAATGTAGAAGGCAGTGGTTTATCGTGTACAGTAGGCGGTGGCCGCTGTGATACTGTCCCCCGGCACGCCGCGTCAGCATAAGATATGCTGTTGAAAGTTGAGCACCTCTTACGGACTGCGGTATAAGAGGGATTTTCGGGAGATTGATTGTACCGCCTTAAAACATGCATACCTTAATTTCAAGGGCAGTTTAACACTTACACCAAAACACATAGTCTTCCTAGGAAGGTCAGGTTTTTAATTAAAAGGAACTGCCACGAGAACTAGCAACTTCCCATTGAAAACAACTAAGATCCCACTTCCTTTTAACAGAAAAAATTGAGGGCCTCATTCATTACCATGGTCTTTAAACATTTATTCTTAAACGTGTCAATGTGCTTTTAAGTTGAAGACAGGGGCCGATGACATTGCAATTACCACCAACATAACTGCAAGTTGCCAGCCACGTCCTGTGCAAGAGTATCGAGTTTTAATATTTGTGAGTATGGTGGTATTCAGCCTCCATTTATGTGTGGCTGCAAACTGATATTCTCAATAACAGACAAATTTCAGATTCTGATATTCCTGCTCGCAAATTGGGAAGTCGTTCGAACACTTGTGGACTCAGGATGAGAGGATCCGCACTTGATCACCTGACTTATTCACGGTAATTTATTCATTAGCGGAAGTATCAGGTACCGAAGGCCAGAAAATTCCCATTTTGACATTCTGACAAAGACATTTGCCTAGGATAATGCTGCCTCGCTGACGTTCTCGAAGTGATTAGTGAATTGACAGGCTCTATTAGCATCACTCTTAAAGAGAACGTCTTCCAAACACAAGCGATTTCAAGGAAAATCTCTGATGTTCTTGAAGGTAAAGTCAAAACAAAGGTAAAGGAAATCACAAATTACAACAGAACTCATCGAATGATCACTATAGAAGGTAATGCGATTCGTATTTCGGCAATTTTTGCTATGAAACAGTTTTGCTATATGTCACTTGCTCCCGCATCATGCCACATTGCATTGCCACTTGCTTTCCGTTGTCGTTCAAAAGCGTGGCGGCATGATGATGACTTTGTGCTACCTGTATGTATGACGCAGTAATGACGACGGAATGAAAGGAAGGAATGAAGTAGACGAAGCGACAAATGTGGTTTAGCGACGCCGCACGACGAAATTCGGTTAACGACTGTGAAACGATTGCTATAGTACAACGACCACCGGGTCCTGATGAGGATATGAGGAGAATTGGATGCTTACGACCCAACGGTGACGATCGTCTGATGATGCTATGACAACTGGTGGATGAAGCATGGAAGATGACAACCTGGACTAAAACAACGATGATAGCATATCAACAACACGAAGTCAGGCCGTCCTGATAGTTTCATTAGGATGAAATGACGAAGAAAGATGGCATAGATAAATCGGCAAAAGCGGTGTGACGGTCACAACATGAGAGCAATGTTAAGATATTACTGAAGTGATAACAATGGTAAAATGACAAAGTGGTAACAATGGCAAGACGACAATGCCGTGATGATGACAGTGACGACGATGGCATGAAGACGACAGCATTACAAGGGTTGGATGATAAAATTGTTATGCCGAAGGTGGAAAGACCACAATGATGTCATCAAAATAGTATGACGACGAATGCACGTAAACATTTGTATTGCGTCGGTAGCATGACAACAACATAATGGCAATAGTATGAGGACGACTAGATAAAGAGAGTCAGAAGCCGAAGCTGCTCGGACGACCACAGCATGACCATGACGACATGGCAAACGACGGTGTGACAGTGGGCGCATGATAGCGAACGCGTGACACCGATTCAATTACGACGACTACTTGACAAGGATGCGATAATCACGATTGAATAAAGGCAACATGACTACATAGAAATACAAAGAACGACTAACATCAATAGAACGATGAAAATGTAAGACGACGACGGCATGAAGGCAATGGTGTGACCGTGAATGTGTGTTGACGACGGCGCGTGGATTACGGCATTAGAATGATCGCTATATAACAACCATGGCGGAAAAAGGACGATGGTATGACAATTTGTACGCATAACGACAACTATGGCCCCACTGCGCAATGTCGATTGGGCAGCGCTACTGTACGACGACAATAGGATGGAGGGGGTGTAACACGGCAATATTAAACGAAGGCTGTGCAACGTAGCCTGTATGACGACGATACCGTGACGGCGACTGTTTGACGAGTGCGAGAAGCTGAAGCTACAGGAAAAACGACAGAATAACCACGACTGCGTCTCGACGGTGTTCTCCTAACCAATGCATCATGATGGTGTGATCACAACTGCATGCACATTACTGTATGAGAAGAGTCGGATCAAACAGCAGGAGTGCCGATAATGCAACAAGAACGACGGCACCGAGATGACGACGATGTGCATGTTACCCAAAATAATGAAAAATTTGCCCTCTCAGTCTGCGTATCAGGCAATGGCCCGACAGGGTCACAGGAGTCTTATTACGAAGGTGTAATGACGACCGGATAACAACCACGATACTACGAGAACATACCTAATGCCAGAAACATATAGAGCACTCGGGCCATTAGGCCATTGGACGATGTTAGACGGATATATATGTATATATATATATACATATATATATATATATATATATACATATATATATATATATATATATATATATATATATATATATATATATATATATATATATATATATATATATATATATATATATGGACATTAGGAATACGACAATCACACCCCGGGCCTCAGTCCCCAGTAGCGGCGAAGCAACTGACCATTGTGGCGGTCAGACCTGCGACGGAGAAGAGGGTGCTAAGAATCCCTGGTTCCGCTCAGGCCGCCATTGGAATCTCGACCTGGCATCGCTTAACGCTAGAATGCTATCAAGTGAGACGAATCTAGCAGTGCTATTGGATCAATTAGAGGGCTGTATATGGGATATAATGGGGCTCAGGGAAGATAGGAGAAAAAAACAAGCATATACAGTGCTAAAAATTGAACACGCCCTGTACTACCGGGGCTTAGCGGAAAGACGAGAACAAGGAGTCGGATTCCCGATAATTAGAGATATAGCTGGTAACCTAGAGGAATTCTGTAGCATTAACGAGGGGGTGACAGATCTTGTTGTGAAACTTAATAAGAGGTACAAATTGAAGGTCGTGCAGGTCTACGCCCCTACATCCAGTCATGATGACCATGCAGTCAAAATCTTCTATGAAGATGGGGAATCAACGATAGGTAACGTCAAAACAAAATATACTGTAATGATGGGCGACTTCAACGCCAGGTAGGCAAGAAGCAGGCTGGAGACAAGTCAGTGCGGTAATATGGCATAGGCTCAAGGAATAGCAGGGGAGAGCTATTAGTAGTTGGCAGAACAGAATATTATGGGTATAATGAATAGCTTCTAACGCAAGCGGGATAGCCGAACGTGGACCTGGAGGACCCCAAATGGCGAGACTAGAAATGAAAAAGATTTTATAATTTTCGCTAACTCGGGCATCATACGAGATGTGGACGTGCTAGGAAAGGTTCGCTGCAGTGGCGAAGGATGGTAAGAACTCGGATTAGCCTAGACTTGAGGAGAGAACGCAAGAAAGTGGAACATAAGAAGCAGATCATTGAGTTAGAGGTAACAGGAAAATAGAGGAACTCCGGATCAATCTACGGAACAGGTATTCGGATTTAACTCAGGAAGAGGACCTTAGTGCTGAAGATATGAACGATAATCTTATGGGCATGATTAGGTTGTGTGCAATGGAAATCAGCGGTAACTCCGTTGGGCAGGATGCCAGTAACCTATCGCGAGGGATAAAAGATCTGATCAAGAATCGCCAATGTATGAAAGCGTCTAACCATACCGCCAGAATAGAACTGGCCAAACTTTCCAGGTTATTAATCAAGCGTCAGACAGCTGACATAAGGCAGCTTAATATGGACAGAATTGAACATGCTCTCAAAATTGGCGGAACCTAAAAAAAGCCAAGAAGAAACTAGGAATAGTGAAGAATCAGATGTATGCGTTAAGAGATAAAGCTCGCAATGTCATTACTAATATGGATGAAATTGTTCAAGTGGCTGAGTTCTGTAGAGCTTTATACAGTCCCAGTGGCGTCCACGACGATAATGGAAGAGAGAATAGTCAAAAGGAACTGGGAATCCGGCAAGTAACGTCGGAAGAATATACCTTGGAAGCTATGCAAAGGGTGAAGGCAGGTAGGGAGGATCAGGTAATAGCAGATTTGTTGGATGGTCGGCAGATTGTTCTAGAAGAACAGGCCACGCTGTATACGCACTGCCTCATGACCTCGAGCGTACCGGAATCTTGGAAGGACGCTAACACAATCCTAATTCATTAGAAACGGGACGCCAAAGACTTGAAAAAGTACAGACCGATCAGCTTACTGTCGGTTGCTACCATACTACAAAGTATTTACTAAGGTAATCGCAAATAGAATCAGGATCAACTTAGACTTCTGTCAACCAACGGACCAGGCAGGATTCCGTAAAATCTACTCAACAATAGACCATATTCACATTATCAATCAGGGGATAGAGAAATTTTCGGAATATAACCAACCCTTATATATAACTTTCATTGATTACGAGAAAGCGTTTGATTCAGTCGAAACCTCAGCAGACCGGGAGGCATTACGGAATCAGGGTGTAGACTAGCCGTGTGTAAAAATACCTAAAGATATCTATAGCGGCACCACAGAAACCGTAGTCCTTCATAAGAAAGCGACAAATCCCAATAAAGAAAGGTGTCAGGCAGGGAGATGCGATCTCTCCAATGCTATTCACAGCGTGTTTACACGAGGTATTTGGAGACCTGGATTTGGAGGAATTGGAGATAAGAGGTAATTGAGAATACATCAGTAACCTGCGATTCGCTGATCATACTGCCTTGTTTAGTGACTCAGGCGACCAATTGCAGTGCATGCTCACTGACCTGGAGAGGCAAGCCGAAGGGTCGGTATAAAAATAAATATACAGATAACTAAACTAATGTTTACCATTCTCGGCAGAGCACAGCACTTTACGGTAGGTAACGAGGCACTGGAAGGGGTAAGGGAATAGATCTACTTAGGACATGTAGCGACCGCGGATCCGGATCATGAGACTGAAATAATCAGAAGAATAGGTATTGTCTGGGGTGAGTCGGCAGACATTCTCTGATCATGAACAGCAGGTTGCCATTATCCCTCAAGATGAAAGCGTATGACAGCTGTCTTACCAGTACTCATGTACGGGGCAAAAGCCTGGAGGCTTGCGAAAGGGATTCTACCTAAATTGGGGACGACGCAACGTGCTATGGAAAAAATAATGATGAGTGTAACGTTCAGGAATAAGGAAAGAGCAGATTGGGTGAAGGAACAAACGCGAGGTAATGACATCTAAGTTGAAATCAAGAATTAGAAATTGGGGGGTGGCATAGGCAGGACATGTAATGAGGAGGGAATATAACAGATGGTCATTAGGGGTTACAGACTGGATTCCAAGGGAAGGGACACGTAGCAGGTGGCGGCAGAGAGTTAGGTGGGCAGATGGGATTAACAAGTTTGCCGGGACAACATGGGCACAATTATTACATGAACGGGTTAGTTGAAGAAGTATAGGAGAGGCCTTTCCCCTGCAGTAAGCGTAACCAGGCTGATGATGATGATGATGATTGATAGATAGTTAGATAGATAGATAGATAGATAGATAGATAGATAGATAGATAGATAGATAGATGGATGATAGCTAGATAGACAGACAGACAGGCAGCCAGAAAGACAGACAGACATAGAGACAGACAGATAGATAGACAGATAGATAGATAGATAGATAAATAGATAGATATATAGATAGATAGATAGGTAGATAGATAGGTAGATAGATAGATAGATAGATAGATAGATAGATAGATAGATAGATAGATAGATAGATAGATAGATAGATAGATAGATAGATAGATAGATAGATAGATAGATAGACGCAAAACACCTGTAGTAACCAGGGTGCACAAATCTCATTATCAAAATTAAGACAGAACCCATCCCACGATGTCGGTCGACCGTTATGCGTTTAGTTTTCAAGAGATGTAGCGATAAATTATTCAATCAATCAATCAAGCAACCTTATCTCCCTTGGAATATGAGGACTACGTGACTAAATGATTGAGCAGCTTGACGAGGTCCCGACCCCTTTACGCTTGGCAAAACAGCAGGATGATGGTCAGTAATGCATAGAGTTCAAATATATCAGCGTATATTACATAACATCGAGCATCAAAAAAAGTTTTGTAACAAAGCACAAGAAAATTGCAACCGAATTGCATATGCTTGGAATGGCGTGAGATAGAGCTATCGACAAATAGAGGGAACATATCCGAAAGGATGTACTATTCGTGAAAATAAACGGACTGGGGAAACGTTTGAGAGAATTTTGATTACACGTAGGATCAAAATTTCCATGGCTTAATAGGTTCAGAAGGGAAGATAGCTTAAGGACAAAGAGTGTTCATCATAAGAAGTTCCAGGGGTGGGTACAGTCCGCATTTCTTTGTGCCTGGTTGAACGAACACTTGTGTTTGCTTTTATCTTAGCAAGATTACTTATTTTATTGGAACCATCCTTAACAAAACATTTACAACACAGCATCAGCCTATCATTATACAAACAGGACACTGGAGGAATTTTGTACTATGTAAAAAGAACTTTCGTAGAAGAAGCATAATGTAAAGCACCAATATGTCGTATGGCTCTTTTCTCCAGAAAATACAGCTTGTGCAATTGTTGCGCCAGTAGTACACCACACTATGCTGCAGTACTGCAGCATGGAGGATACTAATGCATTGTAGATCATAATCTTCACTTTTGTAGGAAGAATACATCGCGCGCGATCAAGAAAACCAAAGGCGGACGACAATTGTGAAGTGAGGTTTTCAACACGTACATTCCATACAAGGTGCTTTGAAAAATGTATTCCAAGGGTTTTAACAGAATGCACCCACTCTAACTCCTGAGAGCTCAAAAATAAGTTCAACTTCTTTGTGAGCGTTTTTCCTTTAACTTTTATTTTTGACGGGTTTATTTTTAAAGAATTCACCGTGGCCCAGGCATCTAGGTTAGAGAGCGTTCTGTAAGCCATCGCTTCTATATCTCTTTCCAAGTTCGCTGTAATAGAAACTTTCGTGTCATGAGTATACGAGACGAATGCTGCGTTGTCTGTGCAATGTGCAATATCATTTATGTAAATCAACAATAAGACTGGCCATAGAATGCTTCCCTCTGGAACATCAACAACGACCGTGTTCCTTGCAAATGTTTGATTGCTTGTATCAAAGAATTGTTTCCTGCTTGAAAGATAAGGTACTAAAAGCGCATGCGCTGTTACACGCACAGCATGTTTTTTTTCTAATTTTCAAAGAAGGATTGTGTGAACAAATAAGTGAAATGCGTTGCAAAAATCGACCTATATGCCTAATTCCAATTGATTGCGACTGAATGTACCTATTATTGTTTCTTCTTTAGTCTAGAGGGCTGTTTCTGTAGAGCGATGCTTCCTAAATTCATGTTGAAAGTCTTGAAACAAATTGGTGATAAAAAATGATAGCAATCTGATATGCATAGAATAATAGAAGTGGGTCTATAGTTGTTTAGTGCCTCTTTATCACCATGCTTGAAGACTAGAATAACACTTGAAGTCTGCATTTCTTTTGGAAATCGGCCTGTAGTTAATATTAAGTTATAAATACGGGTACGAACAGGGCATATAATATGAAGCATATACCTTATGGGGCGAATCTGGATGCCATCGGAGTCCAGGGACCGGCTGTTACCTATATCGCAGAAGCAAGACAAGACTTCAAAGGTGCTAGTTGGGGCAAGCAATACAGTGTTACTAAACGCATTTGCAGACAGGAACTGAGTATAATAGTTGAGGTCATCAACGTCATTTAACTGTGGTTTTAATTGAAGATCTTATTAATCGCGTTTGGCATAGCATTTCCGGAAACTTTCTGCCCGCTATTACACAAAACATCTTAAATAGCTGAAATAAATTGGGCTTAAGCAAAGCATTCAATTTGAGCTAGAGAACATCATTTTTTGATTTGCTGGGTTACTAGACATTCCTGCGTAATAAGCATCCTTAATTAGCAGCACTGTGCTGATTTGTGAGATTATTTCTATACTTCCTAAACTTTATGAACATGGCAGGCTCTCTAGATTTCAGAAATTGAGCATACATGGCGTGTTTTTGTTTAACTATATCAAGAAGCTCAGGTGTTAGCCAAGGTTTTTGTGCTTTGAGTGGCCGTGTGCTTTTCTACATGGGGAAGTGTTCATTGTAAACACTTTTGAAAGTGTTTACAAAATCAGTATACGCAGTGTCACTATCTTCTGCTCGATAAACGGTGTTCCAAGCAACATGAGTAATAGCTTGGTGAAATGCTTCAACGTTTCATTAAGTAATGGATTGAATAAAGGCTGGCTTTTTAAGTTTTACAAGGATTGCAGTGAATTCTATTTACAAGTAATATAATTCCCAGATGATCACTGATAGCAATGTACGCAACTTCAGCCTCTAGAGAATCAATATTAATGTTTGAAATGAATGCATCCAATAGGGATGCACCTTCAATAGTCACGCTCATTGCAGTAGATATTGTGTTTGAAAAAACATAGGTTGCCATAAGAGGTTGAAAATCATTTTGTAGCGGGGAAGACAAAAGCAGGTTTACATTGACATGGCCGCCAAAGGTTAGACTGGCCTTGTCTTCTAATGCATAAATGAAAAGTTTTTCAAGAAACCCAAGAAATTGGGCTGCGTCACCTGATGGTGGTCTCTAGACAATAGAAAACATATTGATATGACTTTGCATTGTTAACAGCTCGTAGTCGGAAGCTGTGTCAGCGAATTCATATATGGGCTTTGCCAGAATATCGTCCCTGAGCAAAAGTGTGACACCACCCCCACGCTAATCCTGACTAATTGGTAAAAACGATTGATAGCCAGGAGGCTAAAACTTGTGCGAAGTGGGCGTCAACCAACTTTCAGTTAACATCATTGCTGTAGACGGTACTCCAAAAGTGTCGATTAGCCAGGTCAAGTCGTCTATTGCATTTGAAAGTGAGCAAACATTTTGATGAAAAAACGTCAGTTCCGGCTTTTTAACTGACACTAATGGTTTTATTTCAGATGGAACGCAGCCCATGATCAAGCCATATGAAGCATGATTAGTCCAATTAGCAAACTTTAGACAGGTTCTTGCGCTTCCAATGACACACACCCGGCTAACTTCCGTTTCCATCACCTTAATGCGGCACCCATCAGTCCAAAGAAACTTCCTTTTTTTCTCTCTTCAGGGCCAAGGCCTGGGCAGAAGGACGCTTATTGTCGACCTGTCAAGTGCTCATTGACATGGACTGGAGTGGCTGTAGTCTGAGAGAGATCAAGGTCTGTCGTAGTTAATATAGGCGTTCTAGCTTTGCTGAAGAAATCAGCCTTCTTTGTTCTCAGGCAAAATCGGGCTATTATGTTTTTGTCTTTCTTGGCGGTGCCCGGTGAATGACGTCAATATCTGCAGCAGGCGTTGGACACGAAATCTTGTCTCCGTTTTTTTCTCAAAATGGCATTGCAGTCCTCCCCACGCGTGCAAGGTATGCCCTTAATCTCGACGTTGTTTATTCGAGAGTACTGCTCCCAATCAGCCAGCCTTTTGGCTAAGTTCACGCGTTCTTGCCCTAAAGCTTTGTTGTCCAATGCTAGCGCTTCCTGATCTTTTTTCATTTTCCGTACTGGGAGTTGAACATCTCTACGCTTTTGCGTATTTCAGCCACTTCTAATGGAAGTACGTCAACCTCGCGCGAGAGTTCTGCATTCGTAACCATCGTTCGCATTCGTAATCGCGTTCACAGCGGGTCTGGCAATATGATTTGGCTAGAATGATTCAATTGAATGAAAACTAACCTGCGTAGTGAAAAGCGTTGGCTTCGCGGCAGAAACTCATTGCCACAGCCGCTGCTGCCAACCGAAGTGCGAAGCGATGAGCGCGGACCCGCTTAAGTAGCGTCAATGGCAGCGTCAATGGCAACGCCACGTCAGGTTCCACTTCCACTCGTCACTGTAAGCAGATGCACGTATCGATCTGTCGTCTTCAACGGTTGATATCTACGGCTTGGATTGGGGACTGCTGAAAGCGCTGCCTCGGCGCCTGCATTGAGAAATGCGTGGGCTTAGCGGCAGAAACTTGTTGTCACAGCTGCTGCTGCCAACCGAAGTACCGAATTGATACAGAGTGTTGCTGAAGTCGTTTAATTAAAGTGTGTATTGGCCACATGCGATGTACAGTCTGCAATTACGGTCCACTTTGCTGCCCGCCTATGACACTCACTTAACAAAATCGCCTATAGCATAACGGGATGACCATCACTGTGTGACAACTGCACAGCGACGAGGACAGAATAACGGAGACGCAACGAGGACAAAGGCTGTATGACGGCGGCTACATGACGAGAATGAGATGTTGATTCTAAAATTATGAACGTGGTTACACGACGGCAGAACGATGAGGACACTGGAATGACGACGAGTGTATGACAACAGTGTCGTGACAACGGTGGCGATGAAAGAACCTCGTTTAAAGCATGAAGACACATATATAAGGAATTCATGATGAATTTATGACGACATTGGCATGACGATGTTGGCACGGCCAAATCCGCATGACGAAGCAGGAAAAAAGACACTGCTGTGACCGTTACCGAATCATACCTGCGAGCGAATACCTAGGGGCACAAACAATTAAAGAAGTTCGCAGATTGAAACGGTGCACAAGGCGTGATATCGACCAGCATAACGAGAATCATCCTGGACGTCCCATCCTGGAATTATGATGGGACGTCCATAATGGCATGAAGACCATCAGCTCATTCCTTGTGGCTCAGCCTGGTAGACAAGTTGGGACATTCTGTCGGCGCAGGGATAGATAAATCGATAAGTCGTGATAGCAAAAAAGACTGCTCAGCAATGTCTTTCATGTAACCCAGCTCAATGAAACAACTGAATGTGAACTCTGTCGCATAGTGACGCAAAGATCTTTGCCTGCTCAGCTGAGAGAGTGCACATTCTGCTGAATGATGGTCGCTAAGCGAGCATTCCTGCATGTGAAACCAGGTTAGTGCATTTCTAAACATTCCATATTTGAACACAATAAAGCTTCTAAAGCCACCACTGCTTCTTGTGACTTCTCCATGGACTTTAGAGTGCACTTAACTTTTTCAACAAATCACACACAAAGTCATTTTGCGAAGAAAATGTTCTATTCTTTTTTACTCTGATGTGAGAGAGCTGATAGGTGGGAGGCTTAGTAACCGTTCAACTCCTTAAACAGCGCAACAGAACGACATGAACACGATGACACTGCCACTGATGTTGTTGGTTTCGTTTCACGTTCGTGCATCGACATTTAGAGATTGCACGACAATGCTCAACATTTCGTTTGCCTCATTCGTCCAGCCCATCCATTCCGTTAATCTGAGAAAGATCATAGTTTTTGCGAACGACAGACAATTGTTGTCGTCGTCGGGCTAGCTTCTGCACACATCTTCGCCATCGCCAGAGGACCAAGAAAAAAAGTTTAAGGGGCCTGACAATACAGCGGCTTGTTGCACAGCGGTGGGAAATTATCATAGTTTTGTACCCCCCAAAGAGTTTCAGAGTGGCGGTGCTTGTGGAAGCACTTTTGAAGTGAGACTAGCAATCATATAGAGCAAGAAGATGGGAATGACTGCCTCTAATGGGAATGGTTCTCGAAAGGTGGCGTTGCTGTATGCTGAATGTTTTTGCTTTTATAGTTATTAAACGGCCTCGGTGGAAAAAGAAATGAGCATAGATACTGAAGAGTGATTCCGTGTTAGAATGTGAAAACATTGTAATCGTTTAGAGTACATTTTTCCTATCTGTTTTTTCGACATGAATTAAAGTTCTTTGTGCGCTGATCCGCAGTATGTGTTTGAGTTTACGTTGAGCGCAGGGAACGTTCGGACCATTTTGCTGAACAACGATTACATTTTGTCTATTTCCTTGCCTTGTTTTCTGAGGTGAGCTTCCGTGGGCGACCATGTTTCACACCTGCCACCGAAGTAGACACTTCGGAGAGTGTCTCAATAGACCAAGCCCCAATGAAATCCGAATGCACTGACGAGAAATGTGCAATGCCGCATGCACAAAGGTCACATTGTTGTATACAGTCATGTTTTGGCGTCGAGAGTGCATTGGAGTAGACAGAGTTTATTTTATTTAATTTACCGTAAAGACGGATGTTATACATCCATGTTATATTACCATTTGCAGCTAGCGTTGGGCCAGTACCCCTTGAAACAAGATCATCATCATCATCATCATCATCATCATCATCAGCCTAGTTACGCCCACTGCAGGGCAAAGGCCTCTCCAAACTTCTCCAACTACCCCGGTCATGTACAAATTGTGGCCATGTTGTCCGTGCAAACGTCTTAATGTCATCCTCCCACCTAACTTTCTGCCGCCCCCTGCTACGCTTCCCTTACCTTGGAATCCAGTCCGTAACCCTTAATGACCATCGGTTATCTTCGCTCCTTGTTACATGTCCGGCCCATGCGCCCCCCCGCATTTCTTTTTCCTGATTTCAACTAAGATGTCATTTATCCGCGTTTGCTCCAACACCCAATGTGCTCTTTTCTCATCCCTTAACGTTACACCCATCATTCTTCTTTCCACAGCTCGTTGCGTCGTCCTCAATTTTAGCAGAACCCTTTTCGTAAGCCTCCAGGATTCTGCCCCATTCGTGAGTACTGGTAACGCACAGCTGTTATACACTTTCCTCTTGAGGGATAGTGGCAACCTGCTGTTCATGATTTGAAAATACCTGCCAAACGCACCCCAGCCCATTCTTATTCTTCTGGTTATTTTAGTCCCATGATCTGGATCCGTGGTCACTACCTGCCTTAAGTAGACGTATTCCCTTACCACTTCAAGTGCGTCGCTACCTATCGTAAACTGCTGTTCTCTTCCGAGACTTAAACATTACTTTAGTTTTCTGCACATTAATTTTCAGACCCACTCTTCTGCTTTGCCTCTCCAGGTCAGTGAGCATGAATTGCAATTGGTCTCCTTTGTTACAAAGCAAGGCAATATCCTCAGCGAATCGCAAGTTGCTAAGCTCTTCTCCATCAACATTTATCCCCAATTCTTCCCACTCCAGGTCTCTGAATACCTCCTGTAAACATGGTGTGAATAGCAGTGGAGAGATCGTATCTCCCTGTCTGACGCCTTTCCTTATTGGGATTTTGTTGCTTTCTTTGTGGAGGACTACGGTGGCTGTGGAGCCGCTATATATATCTTCCAGTATCTTTACATATGGCTCATCTACACCCTGATTCCGTAATGCCTTCACGACTGCTGAGGTTTCGGCTGAATCAATTTCGTAATCAATGAAGGCTATATATGAGGGTTGCTTATATTCCGCACATTTCTCTATCACCTGATTGATAGTGTGAATATGGTCTATTGTTGAGTATCCTTTACGGAATCCTGCCTGGTTCTTTGGTTGACAGAATATAAGGTATTCCTGATTCTATTTGCTATTACCTTAGTAAATACTTTGTAGGCAGCGGAAAGTAAGCTGAGCGGTCCATAATTTTTCAAGTCTTTGGCGTCCCCTTTCTTATGGATTAGGATTATGTTAGCGTTCGCCCAAGATTCTGGTACGTTCGAGGTCATGAGGCATAGTGTATATAGAGCTGCCACTCTTTCTAGGACAGTGTTCCCACCATACTTCAAGAAATCTGCTGTTACCTGAACCTTCCCAGCTGTCTTCCCCCTTTGCTTAGCTCCCAAGGCGTTCTTTACCTCTTCCGGCGTTACTTGTGGGATTTGAAGTTCCTCTAGACTATTCTCTCTCACTTTATCGTCGTGGGTGTTACTGGTACTGTACAAATCTCTATAGAACTCCTCAGCCACTTGAACTATCTCATTCATATTAGTAACGATATTGCCGGCTTTGTCTCTTAACGCACACATCTGATTCTTGCCTATTCCAAGTTTCTTCTTCACTGCTTTTAGGCTTTCTCCCTTCCTGAGAGCCTGTTCTATGCTATCCACATTATAGTTCCTTATGTCAGCTGTCTTACGCTTATTGATTAACTTAGAAAGTTCTGCCAGTTCTATTCTAGCTGTAGGGTTAGAGGCTTTCATACATTGGCGTTTCTTGATCAGATCTTTCCTCTCCCGCGATAGCTTACTGGTTTCCTGTCTAACGGCGTTACCACCGACTTCTATTGCGCACTCCTTAATGATGCCCATGAGATTGTCGTTCATTGCTTCAACACCAAGGTCCTCTTCCTGAGTTACACCGAATACCTGTTCTGTAGCTTGATCCGGAATTCGTCTAGTTTCCCTCTTACCGCTAACTTATTGATTGGCTTCTTGTGTACCAGTTTCTTCCGTTCCCTCCTCAAGTTTAGGCTAATTCGAGTTCTTACCATCCTATGGTCACTGCAGCGCACATTGCTGAGCACGTCTACATCTTGTATGATGCCAGGGTTCGCGCAGAGTATGAAGTCGATTTCATTTCTTGTCTCACCATTCGGGCTTCTCCACGTCCACTTTCGTCTAACCCGTTTGCAGAAAAATGTATTCATTATCCGCATATTATTCTGTTCTGCAAACTCTGCTAACAACTCTCCTTTGCTATTCCTAGAGCCTAAGCCATATTCCCCCACTGACTTGTCTCCAGCCTGCTTATTGCCTTCCCTGGCATTGAAGTCGCCCATCAGTATAGTGTATTTTCTTTTGACTTTACCCATCGCCGATTCCACGTCTTCATAAAAGCTTCCGACTTCCTGCTCATCATGAGTGGATGTAGGACCGTAGACTTGTACTACCTTCAATTTGTACCTCCTATTAAGTTTCACAACAAGACCTGCCACCCTCTCGTTAATGCTATAAAATTCCTGTATGTTACCAGCCATTCCCTTATTAATCAGGAAACCGACTCCTAGTTCTCGTCTCTCCGCTAAGCCCGGTAGTACAGTACGTGCCCGCTTTTTAGCACTGTATATGCTTCTTTTGTCCTCCTAACCTCACTGAGCCCTATTATATCCCATTTACTACCCTCTAATTCCTCCAATAATACTGCTAGACTCGCCTCACTAGATAACGTTCTAACGTCAAACGTTGCCAGGTTCAGATTCCAATGGCGGTCTGCGTGGAGCCATGTATTCTTAGCACCCTCTGCTGCATCACAGATCTGACCGCCGCCGTGGTCTGTTGCTTCGCGGCTGCTGGAGACTGAGGGCCGGGGTTTGATTGTTGTATTCATATAGGAGGTTTTGGCCAAGTACTGCACCTGGGTGGCCAATCCTGCTCTGGTGAGAGAGTGCGTTACTGGTTCTGGTCACCGGGATCAGGCCGCACTCCATTCCTGAGAAATGTGCGGAATATAACCAACCCTTATATATAGCTTTCGAAAAAGCGTTTGATTCAATCGAAACGGCCGCAGTCATGGAGGCATTATGGAATCAGGGTGTAGATGAGCTGTACGTAAAGATACTGAAAGACATATATAGTGGCTCCACAGTCACCGTAGTCCTCCATAAAGAATGCGACAAATCCCAATGAAGAAAGGCGTCAGACAGGGAGATACGATCTCTCCAATGCTTTTCGCATCATGTTTACAGGAGGTATTCAGAGACCTGGAGCGGGATGAATTTGGGATAAAAGTTGATGGAGAAAAGCTTAGGAACTTGGGATTCGCTGATGATATTGCCTTGCTTAGTAACTCTGGAGACCAATTGCAATGCATGCTCACTGACCTGGAGAGGCAAAGCAGAAGAGTGGGTCTGAAAATTAATCTGCAGAAAACTAAATTAATGTTTAAGTCTCGGAAGAGAACAGCAGTTTACGATATGTAGCGAGGCACTTGAAGTGGTAAGGGAATACGTCTACTTCGGTCTGGTAGTGACCACGGATCCGGATCATGAGACTGAATTAACCAGAAGAATAAGAATGGGCTGGGGTGCGTTTGGCAGGCATTCTCAAATCATGAACAGCAGGTTGTCACTATCCCTCAAGAGGAAAGAGTATAACAGCTGTGCGTTACCAGTACTCACGTATGGGGCAGAAACCTGGAGGCTTAGGAAAAGGGTTCTGTTGAAATTGAGGACCACGCAACGAGCTATGGAAAGAAGAATGATGGGTGTAACGTTAAGGGATAAGAAAAGAGCCGATTGCGTGAGGGAGCAGACGCGGGTAAATGACATCTTAGTTGAAATCAAGAAAAGAAATGGGGGGGGGGCACGGGCCGGACATTTAATGAGGAGGGAAGATAACCGATGGTCATTAAGGGTTACGGACTGGATTGCAAGGGAAGGGAAGCGTAGCAGGGGGCGGCAAGAAGTTAGGCGGGTGGATGACATTAAGACGTTTGCACGGACAACATGGCCACAATTTGTACACGACCGGGGTAGTTGGAGAAGTATGGGAGAGGCCATTGCCCTGCAGTGGGCGTAACTAGGCTGCTGCTGCTGCTGCTGCTGCTGCTGCTGCTGATGATGATGATGATGATCTTATTTCAAGGGGTACTGGCCCAACGCTAGATGCAAATTTTATTATAACATGTTGGGTGGGTATTTCTTTGTTGTCTCCTCTAAGGATAATATGTTTTAAAATTGTGATAATTCGGTCGTTCCACCCTTCCAGGAGTTCCGCTTCTAACAGTTCAAGGAGGTCTGAAGGAGAAATTGTTATTTTGCCAAATCTTATAAGACTACCTAGCTTCTCGCACTGATGTTTGGGAGGGATCTCAAGAAGGTCTCCACTAGCCATCTTTAACACTTGATAACATAAACCTAACTCCTCGGTCAACGATATTGCAACTATGGATGAAAAAATGAATCTGGCCTGTTTTCAGAGTTGTCACAGTGTACAACACAGAACTTCTGACAGGTTGCTCTTGGTCAGCTGAAACATGTGTTTACTTCATAGGTGCGTCCCCTCTTGTGAAGGCGACGATCTAGTAGACGGGGGAATGGTGAGGCTCGCGTAGTAGTTCAGTTTATTTTCGGCAGCAATGTCGGCCGAAATGAAACCGAACGTTAAGTGCTGGAGCATCCCAACTATGGGACGCAGCAG
This sequence comes from Dermacentor variabilis, assembly GCF_050947875.1. Lineage (NCBI taxonomy): Eukaryota > Metazoa > Arthropoda > Arachnida > Ixodida > Ixodidae > Dermacentor > Dermacentor variabilis. The sequence goes on from NC_134571.1 coordinate 173,263,370, forward strand.
CACTTAACACGCAAGGTTACCTACCATACATTGCCAGTATAATCTAATATATTATACCCAAAGGGGGGCACGTACACAAGGTTAACCCAAGCCGCCTAGGAAAATTATGATGTGACGGAAGAGACAATAGGAGAATAAAGTAAAAAAGATAGGAAAGAAAAAGAGCGTAGAGGGGAAGAGGAAAATACGACTACCGGTTTCCTCCACATGGGTCAGTCTAAAGGGGCCGTCTATGTGAAGCAGAGGCCAAAGTGGTGTGTTGCCTCCGCCGGGAGGCCTTCACGGTCGGAACACCCGGCATCGGCTCAACCCCCAGGATTCTCCTTTCCCCGACACGGCTAAGCCGCGCACGGCTACACTTGGGATGGTCCAACCCTTGTGGGCTCGGGTGCGTGGTGTCGCAAAAAGCCCTACTCCTTCTGAAGCAGACACCCCTGCGGGGCATCATTTTCAACCCCAAGAGTATCATTGAGACTCTTGAGTTCTACAATGTAATTAAAGATTACACCAAGTTTTCATCAAGCCCTGGTGCTGATAAGGTTAACACGGCATTTCTGAAAAATACTGTCGTTTATTCATCTGCTCTGTGTTCAAACATTTTTCTGGAATCTTTCAATATGCATCAGCCACGTGCAGATCGGAAGGTCGGAAAGGTGATCCCACTTCACAAGTCCGGTAACGAAAATTCGCCCCTCAACTACTACCCCATTTCCCTAACCAGCATTACTTGCAAAATTCGTGAACATACTTTGCACTCACACTTAGCATAGCACTTCGACAATCATTTATTTTTCACAACAGCACAACATGGTTTCCAAAAAATCTTCTCTTGCAAAACTTAACTTGTTTCTTTTATTCACAGCCTTCATATTATTTTTGATAAAGGTTTGTTCGCAGACAGTCTTTGATTTTGCCAATTTCGACAAAATGTGTCATGTATTGCTTCTATTTAAACGTAATAAACTTATTCTGGATCCTAACCTGTTTGCATTGCTGGAACATTTTATTCTTAATTGGTCACAAGAACTTCTTTCAAAGATTCATATGTCCCTATTTAATATCGTAGACACTGGTGTGCCCGAAGGATCAGTTACAGATCCTTTTCTTTTCTAAATTTGTACAAATAGTTTACCCAGTGATGTTTTTATAATATTTGCTTTTTCGCAGATGTCTCTGTTAACCTTGTTGAAATCTAAGAAAAATCCGATAAAGAATTCCGTCAGGACGATATAAGCGCTACCTCCAGGCGCTGTAACGTATAGGAAATTGCAACCTAATGAAACTAAATGTATATGTATGCGTGTACTCGAAGCAATATTCCTCCGCTAAAATATTGCCTTAATGATACTCCCCTAGAAGTCGTAACCTCTTATAAATACGTTGGCGTGCACATAACCTCATCAATTTCCTGGACGTTGCACTTGAATAGGTTACCAACTAGCCGGTACAATACTAACCGCATGCTAGGCCGAAATTTTTCGTCTGCTCCTTCACCATTAAAATTAATCTTATACAAAACGCCTATTAGGAGTAAAATATAGCACGGCTTGCCCCTGTGGGGCCGGCACATCGAAACCCTTATTCAGACACTTGCACTACTCCAATACAATGCCGCGCGTTACTTTTATGGCAATTATAGCCGCACATCAAGCGTAACTTCCATGAAAAAGTATTTCCTACTTCCTCCTTTCCCTGCCTAACGTAGGTGATTTCGCCTTGCTTTTTTTCATAAACAATATTTACACATTCCCTACCTGCGCGATAATCTTATATTATGCCCTATCATACATTTCGTCTCGCATTTATCATAGACACGAGGTTGGAATAATTCAATGCCCCAAGAGAACCTACCATGAACCATTCATTCCTAGTATATCTCAGTAATAGAACCACCTTCCAGGCGCAGTTGTCGCAATCAAGGACAACTCAGTTTCGTTCGGAACGATCAGGAATCATCACTCCCGGATAAAAATTAAACAATCAATTGTGGCGCAATAACTACCCACCTTTTGCTGCTATTGCTATTTACTTATGTATATGGTTCTTACCCACTTCCTTCTTTAATACTTCCGTCTTTACGGTAAATTAAATAAAATAAACTCTGTCTACTCCAATGCACTCTCGACGCCAAAATATGACTGTATACAACAATGTGACCTTTGTGCATGCGGCATTGCACATTTCTCGTCAGTGCATTCGAATTTCATTGGTGCTTGGTCTATTGAGACACTCTCCGAAGTGTCTACTTCGGTGGCAGGTGTGAAACATGGTCGCCCACGGAAGCACACCTCAGAAAACAAGGCAAGGAAACAGACAAAATGTAATCGTTGTTCAGCAAAATGCTCCGAACGTTCCCTGCCCACAGCGTAAACGCAAACACATACTGCGGATCAGCGCACAAAGAACTTTAATTTATGTCGAAAAAACAAATCGGAAAAATGTACCCTAAATGATTACAATGATTTCACATTCTAACACGGAATCACTCTTCAGTGTCTATGCTCATTTTTTGCACCGATGCTGTTTAATAACTATGAAAGCAAAAACATTCTGCGTACAGCAACGCCACCTTTCTAGAACCATTCCCATTAGATGCAGTTATTCCCATCTTCTTGCTCTATATGATTGCTAGTCTCACTTCAAAAGAGCTTCCACAAGCACCGCCACTCTGAAACTCTTTGGGGGGTACAAAACTATGATAATTTCCCACCGCTGTGCAACAAGCCGCTGTATTGTCAGGCCCCTTAAACTTTTTTCTTGGTCCTCTGGCGATGGCGAAGATGTGTGCAGAAGCTAGCCTGACGACGACAAGAATTGTCTGTCGTTCGCAAAAACTATGATCTTTCTCAGATTAACGGAATGGATAGGCTGGACGAATGAGGCAAACGAAATGTTGAGCATTGTCGTGCATTCTCTAAATGTCGATGCACGAACGTGAAACGAAACCAACAACATAAGTGGCAGTGTCATCGTGTTCATGTCGTTCTGTTGCGCTGTTTAAGGAGTTGAACGGTTACAAACCTTCCACCTATCAGCTCTCTCACATCAGAGTAACAAAGAATAGAACATTTTCTTCGCAAAATGACTTTGTGTGTGATTTGTTGAAAAAGTTAAGTACACTCTAAAGTCCATGGAGAAGTCACAAGAAGGAGTGGTGGCTCTAGAAGCTTTATTGTGTTCAAATATGGAATGTTTAGAAATGCACTAACCTGGTTTCACATGCAGGAATGCTCGCTTAGCGATCATCATTCAGCAGAATGTGCACTCTCTCAGCTGAGCAGGAAAAGATCTTTGCGTCAGTATGCGACAGTGTTCACATTCAGTTGTTTCATTCAGCTGGGTTACATGAAAGACATTGCTGACGGTCTATTTTGGTATCACGACTTATCGATTTATCTATCCCTTCGCCGACAAAATGTCCCAACTTGTCTACCAGGCTGAGCCACAAGGAATGAGCTGATGGTCTTCATGCCATTATGGACGTCCCATGATAATTCCAGGATGGGACGTCCGGGAGGATTCTCGTTATGCTGGTCGATCTCACGCCTTGTGCACCGTTTCAATCTGCGAGCTTCTTTAATTGCTTGTGCCCATTGGTATTCGCTCGCAGGTATGATTCGGTAACGGTCACAGCAGTGTCTTTTTTCCTGCTTCATCATGCGGATTTCGCCGTGCCAACATCGTCATGCCAATGTCGTCATAAATTCATCATGAATTCCTTATATATGTGTCTTCATGCTTTAAACGAGGTTCTTTCATCGCCACCGTTGTCACGACACTGTTGTCATACACTCGTCGTCATTCCAGTGTCCTCATCGTTCTGCCGTCGTGTAACCACGTTCATAATTTTAGAATCATCATCTCATTGTCGTCATGTAGCCGCCGTCATACAGCCTTTGTCCTCGTTGCGTCTCCGTTATTCTGTCCTCGTCGCTGTGCAGTTGTCACACAGTGATGGTCATCCCGTCCTGCTATAGGTGATTTTGTTTAGTGAGTGTCATAGGCGGGCAGCAAAGTGGACACTAATTGCAGACTGTACGTCGCATGCGGCCAATACACACTTTAATTAAACGACTTCAGCAACACTCTGTATCAATTCGGTACTTCGGTTGGCAGCAGCAGCTGTGACAACAAGTTTCTGCCGCTAAGCCCACGCATTTCTCAATGCAGGCGCCGAGGCAGCGCTTTCAGCAGTCCCCAATCCAAGCCGTAGATATCAACCGTTGAAGACGACAGATCGATACGTGCATCTGCTTACAGTGACGAGTGGAAGTGGACCCTGACGTGGCGTTGCCATTGACGCTGCCATTGACGCTACTTAAGCGGGTCCGCGCTCATCGCTTTGCACTTCGGTTGGCAGCAGCGGCTGTGGCAATGAGTTTCTGCTGCGAAGCCCACGCATTTCACTACGCAGGTTAGTTTTCATTCAATTGAATCATTCTACCCAATTCATATTGCCAGACCCGCTGTTGCCAACCTGGTATATCTTTGTGAACGATGGTTACGAATGCAGAACTCTCGCGCTAGGTGGACGTACTTCCATTAGAAGTGGCTGAAATACGCAAAAGCGTAGAGATGTTCAGCTCCCAGTACGGAAAATGAAAAAAGATCAGGAAGCGCTAGCATTGGACAACAAACCTTTAGGGCAAGAACGCGTGAACTTAGCCAGAAGGCTGGCTGATTGGGAGCAGTACTCTCGAATAAACAACGTCGAGATTAAGGGCATATCTTGCACGCGTGGGGAGGACTGCAATACCATTTTGCGATAAAATCGGAGACAAGATTTGGTGTCCAGCGCCTGCTGCAGATAGTGACGTCATTCACCGGGTACCGCCAAGAAAGACAAAAACATAATAGCCCAATTTTGCCTGAGAACAAAGAAGGCTGATTTCATCAGCAAAGCTAGAACGCCTAGATTAACTACGACAGACCTTGATCTCTCTTAGACTACAGCCACTCCCATCTAAATCAATGAGCACTTGGCAGGCCGACAATAAGCGTCCTTCTGCCCAGGCCTTGGCCCTGAAGAGAGAAAAAAAGGAAGTTTCTTTGGACTGATGGGTGCCGCATCAAGGTGAAGGAAACGGAAGATAGCCGGGTGTGTGTCATTGGAAGCGCAAGAACCTGTTTAAAGTTTGGTAATTGGACTAATCATGCTTCATATGGCTTGATAATGGGCTGGGTTCCATCCGAAATAAAACCATTAGTGTCAGTTAAAAAGCCGGAACTGACATTTTTTCGTCAAAATGGTCGCTCATTTTCAAATACAATAGAAGACTTGACCTGGCTAATCGACACTTTTGGAGTACCGTCTACAGCAATAATGTTAACTGAAATTTGGTTGACGCCCACTTCGCACATGTTTCAGCCTCCAGGCTATCAATGGTTTTTACCAAGTAGTCAGGATTAGCGTGGGGGTGGTGTCGCACTTTTGCTCAGGGACGATATTCTGGCAAAGCCCATATATGAATTCGCTGACACAGCTTCCGACTACGAGCTGTTAACAATGCAAAGTCATATCAATATGTTTTCTATTGTGTAGAGACCACCATCAGGTGACGCAGCCCAATTTCTTGGGTTTCTTGAAAAACTTTTCAATTATGCACTACAAGACAAGACCAGTCTAACCTTTGGCGGCCATGTCAACGTAAACCTGTCTTTGTCTTCCCCGCTACAAAACGATTTTCAATCTCTTATGGCAACCTATGCTTTTTCAAACACAATATCTACTGCAATGCGCGTGACTATTGAAGGTGCATACCTATTGTTTGCATTCATTTCAAACATTAATATTGGTTCACTAGAGGCTGAAGTTGCGTACTTTGCTATCAGTGATCATCTGGGAATTATATTACTTGTAAATAGAATTCACTACAATCCTTGTAAAACTGAAAAATCCAGCCTTTATTCAATCCATTATTTAATCAAAAGTTGAAGCATTTCACCAAGCTATTACTCATGTTGCTTGGAACACCGTTTATCGAGCAGAATATAGTGACACGGCGTATACTGATTTTATAAACACTTTCAAAAGTGTTTACCATGAATACTTCTCCATGAAAAAAAGCACACGGCCACTCAAAGCACGAAAACCTTCGCTCAAGCCTGAGCTTCTTGATAAAGTTAAACAAAAAGACGCCATGTATGATCGATTTCTGAAATCTAGAGAGCCTGCCATGTTCAGAAAGTTTAAAAACAGAAATAATCTCACAAATCAGCACAGCGCTGCTAATTAAGGATGCTTATTACGCGGGAATTTTTTAGTAAGCCAGCCAATCAAAAAATGATGTTCTCTAGCTCAAATTGAATGCTTTCCTTAAGCCCAATTCAATTTCATCTATTCAAGATGTTTAGGAAGCATCGCTCTACAGAAACAGCCCTCTAGACTAAAAAAGAAACAATAATAGGTACATTCAGTCGCAATCAATTGGAATTAGGCATATACGTCGATTTTTGCAACGCAATTCACTTACTTGTTCACACAATCCTTCTTAGCAAATTAGAAAAAGAACATGCTGTGCTCGTAACAGCGCATACGCTTTTGGTACCTCATCTTTCAAGCAGGAAACAATTCGTTGATACAAGCAATCAAACATCTGCAAGGAACACGGTCGTTGTTGGTGTTCCAGAGGGAAGCGTTCTATGGCCAGTCTTATTGTTGATTTACATAAATGATATTGCACATTGCACAGACAGCGCAGCATTCGTCTCGTATACCCATGACACGAAAGTTTCTATTACAGCGAACTTGGAAAGAGATATAGAAGCGATGGCTTACACAACGCTCTCTAACCTAGATGCCTGGGCCACGGTGAATTCTTTAAAAAAAACCCGTCAAAAAGAAAAGTTAAAGGAAAAACGCTCACAAAGAAGTTGAACTTATTTTTGAGCTCTCAGGAGTTAGAGTGGGTGCATTCTGTTAAAACCCTTGGAATACATTTTTCAAAGCACCTTGTATGGAATGTACGTGTTGAAAACCTCACTTCACAATTGTCGTCCGCCTTTGGTTTTCTTGATCGCGCGCGATGTATTCTTCCTACAAAAGTGAAGATTATGATCTACAATGCATTAGTATCCTCCATGCTGCAGTACTGCAGCATAGTGTGGTGTACTACTGGCGCAACAATTGCACAAGCTGTATTTTCTGGAGAAAAGAGCCATACGACATATTGGTGCTTTACATTATGCTTCTTCTACGAAAGTTCTTTTTACATAGTACAAAATTTCTCCAGTGTCCTGTTTGTATAATTAGAGGCTGATGCTGTATTGTAAATGTTAAGTTAAGGATGGTACCAATAAAATAGGTAATTTTTTTAAGTTAAAAGCAAACACAAGTGTTCGTTCAACCAGGCACAAAGAAATGCGGACTGTACCCACCCCTGGAACTTCTTATGATGAACAATCTTTGTCCTTAAGCTATCTTCCCTTCTGAACCTATTAAACCATGGAAATTTTGATTTTACGTGTAATCAAAATTCTCTCAAGCGTTTCCCCAGTCCGTTTATTTTCACGAATAGTACATCCTTTCGGATATGTTCCCTCTATTTGTCGATCGCTGTTTCTCATGCCATTTCAAGCATATGCAATTGGGTTGCATTTTTCTTGCGCTTTGTTACAAAACTTCTTTGATGCTCGATGTAATGTAATATACGCTGATATATTTGAACTCTATGCATTACTGACCATCATCCTGCTGTTTTGCCAAACGTAAAGGGGTCGGGACCTCGTCAAGCTGCTCAGTCGTTTAGTCATGTACTCCTCATATTCAAAGGGAGATAAGGTTGCTTGATTGAGTGATTGATTAATTTATCGTTACATCTCTTGAAAGCTAAACGCATTACGGTCGACCGACATCGTGGGATGGGATCTATCTTAATTTTTATAATGAGATTTGTGCTCCCTGGTTATATCAGGTGTTTTGCATCTATCTATCTATCTATCTATCTATCTATCTATCTATCTATCTATCTATCTATCTATCTATCTATCTATTTATCTATCTATCTATCTATCTATCTATATATCTATCTATCTATCTATCTATCTATCTGTCTATCAATCTGTCTGTCTGTCTGTATGTCTGTCTGTATGTCTGTCTGTCTGTGTTTCTATCTGTCAGTCTATCTATCTATCTATCTATCTATCTATCTATCTATCTATCTATCTATCTATCTATCTATCTAACTACCTATCTATCAATCAGCATCATCAGCATCATCATCAGATAGGTTACGCTTACTGCAGGGGAAAGGCCTCTCCCATACTTCTTCAACAAACCCGGTCATGTAATAATTGTGCCCATGTCCCTGCAAACTTGGTAATCTCATCTGCCCACCTAACTCTCTACCGCCCCCTGCTACGCATCCCTTCCCTTGGAATCCAGTCTGTAACCCTTAATGACCATCTGTTGTATTCCCTCCTCATTACTTGTCCTGCCCATGCCCCCCCTCCCATTTCTATTTCTTGATTTCAACTAAGATGTCATTACCTCGCGTTTGTTCCTTCACCCAATCTGATCTTTCCTTATCCCTTAACGTTACACTCATCATTGTTCTTTCCATAGCTCGTTCCGTCGCCCCCAATTTAGGTAGAATCCCTTTCGCAAGCCTCCAGGCTTTTGCCCCGTACATGAGTACTGGTAAGAGAGCTGTCATACGCTTTCATCTGGAGGGATAATGGCAAGCTGATGTTCATGATCTGAGAATGCCTGCCAACTCACCCCAGACAATACCTATTCTTCTGATTATTTCAGTCTCATGATCCGGATCCGTGGTCGCTACCTGCCCTAAGTTGATCTATTCCCTTACCCCTTCCAGTGCCTCGTTACCTATCGTAAATTGCTGTGCTCATCCGAGAATGGTAAACATTAGTTTCGTTCTCTGTATATTTATTTTAGACCCAACCTTCGGCTTGAATCTCCAGGCCAGTGAGCATGCACTGCAATTGGTCCCCTGAGTCACTAAGCAAGGCAATATGATCAGCGAATCGCAGGTTACTGATGTATTCTCAATTACCTCTTATCTCCAATTCCTCCAAATCCAGGTCTCCAAATACCTCGTGTAAACGCGCTGTGAATAGCATTCGAGAGATCGCATCTCCCTGCCTGACGCCTTTCTTTATTGGGATTTGTCGCTTTCTTATGAAGGACTACGGTTTCTGTGGAGCCACTATAGATATTTTTAAGTATTTTTACATACGGCTAGTCTACACCCTGATTCCGTAATGCCTCCCTGTCTGCTGAGGTGTCGACTGAATCAAACGTTTTCTCGTAATCAATGAAAGCTATATATAAGGGTTGGTTATATTCCGCAAATTTCTCTATCCCCTGATTGATAATGTGAATATGGTGTATTGTTCAGTAGACTTTGCGGAATCCTGCCTGGTCCGTTGCTTGACAGAAGTCTAAGTTGATCCTGGTTCTGTTTGGGATTACCTTAGTAAATACTTTGTAGTAAGGTAGCAACCGACAGTAAGCTGATCGGTCTGTACTTTTTCAAGTCTTTGGCGTCCCGTTTCTAATGAATTAGGATTATGTTAACGTCCTTCCAAGATTACGGTACGCTCGAGGTCATCAGGCAGTGCGTATACAGGGTGGCCTGTTCTTCTAGAACAATATGCCGACCATCCAACAAATCTGCTATTACCTGATCCTCCCTACCTGCCTTCACCCTTTGCATAGCTTCCAAGGTATATTCTTCCGACGTTACTTGCCGGATTCCCAGTTCCTTTTGACTATTCTCTCTTCCATTATCGTCGCGGAAGCCACTGGGACTGCATAAAGCTCTACAGAACTCAGCCACTTGAACAATTTCATCCATATTAGTAATGACATTGCGAGCTTTATCTCTTAACGCATACATCTGATTCTTGCCTATTCCTAGTTTCTCCTTGACTTCTTTTAGGTGCCGCCATTCTTGAGAGCATGTTCAATTCTGTCCATATTATGATGCCTTATGTCAGCTGTCTTACGCTTGAATAATAACCTGGAAAGTTTGGAGAGTTCTATTCTGGCTGTATGGTTAGACGCTTTCATACACTGGCGATTCTTGATCAGATCTTTCATCCCTCGCGATATTTTACTGGCATCCTGTCCAACGGAGTTACCGCCGATTTCTATTGCACACAACCTAATCATGCCCTTAACATTATTGTTCATATCTTCAGCACTAAGGTCCTCTTCCTGAGTTAAATCCGAATACCTGTTCTGTAGATTGATCCGGAATTCCTATATTTTCCTCTTACCTCTAACTCAATGATCTGCTTCTTATGTTCCAGTTTCTTGCGTTCTCTCCTCAAGCCTAGGCTAATCCGAGTTCTTACCATCCTTCGCCACTGCAGCGAACCTTTCCTGGCACGTCCATATCTTGTATGATGCCCGATTTAGCGAAAAATATAAAATCTATTTCATTTCTAGTCTCGCCATTTGGGGTTCTCCACGTCACATTCGGCTATCCCGCTTGCGTAAGAAGCTATTCATCATCTCCATATTATTCTGTTCTGCCAACTACTAATAGCTCTCCCCTGCTATTCCTTGAGCCTATGCCATATCCCCGCACTGACTTGTCTCCAGCCTGCTTCTTGCCTACCTGGCGTTGAAGTCGCCCATCATTGCAGTATATTTTGTTTTGACGTTACCTATCGTTGATTCCCCATCTTCATAGAAGATTTCGACTGCATGGTCATCACGACTGGATGTAGGGGCGTAGACCTGCACGACCTTCAATTTGTACCTCTTATTAAGTTTCACAACAAGATCTGCCACCCTCTCGTTAATGCTACAGAATTCCTCTAGGTTACCAGCTATATCCTTAATTATCGGGAATCCGACTCCTTGTTCTCGTCTCTCCACTAAGCCCCGGTAGTACAGGGCGTGCCCAATTTTTAGCACTGTATATGCTTGTTTTCTTCTCCTATCTTCCCCGAGCCCTATTATATCCCATATACAGCCCTCTAATTGATCCAATAGCACTGCTAGATTCGTCTCACTGGATAGCACTCTAGTGTTAAACGATGCCAGGTTGAGATTCCAATGGCGGCCTGAGCGGAACCCGGGATTCTTAGCACCCTCTTCTCCGTCGCAGGTCTGACCGCCCCCATGGTCAGTTGCTGCGCCGCTACTGGGGACTAAGGCCCGGGGTGTGATTGTCGTATTCCTAATATCCCTATATATATATATATATATATATATATATATATATATATATATATATATATATATATATATATATATATCCGTCTAACATCTTCCAGTGGCCTATTGGCCCGAGTGCTCTACACGTGTGGGCATTACGTATGTTCTCGTAGTATCGTGGTTGTTATCCGGCCGTCATTACACCTTCGTAATAAGACTCCTGTGACCCTGTCGGGCCATTGCCTGATATACAGACTGAGAGGGCAAATTTTCCATTATTTTGGGTAACATGCATATCGTCGTTATCGCGGTGCTGTCGTTCTTGTTGCACCATCGGTACTCCAGCTGTTTGATCAGACTCTTCTCATACCGTAATGCGCATGTAGCTGTGATCACACCATCATGATGCATTGGTTAGGAGAACACCGTCGTGACGCAGTCGTGGTTGTTCTATCGTTTTTCCTGTAGCTTCGGCTTCTCGCACTCGTCAAGCAGTCGCCGTCACGGTATCGTCGTCACACAGGCTACGTTGCACAGCCTTCGTTATAATATTGACGTGTTACACCCCCTTCATCCTATTGTCGTCGTACGGTAGCGCTGTCATCATCGTCATTGCGCAGTCGGGCTATAGTTGTCGTTATGCGTACAAATTGTCATACCATCGTCCTTTTTCCGCCACGGTTGTTATATCCCGATAATTCTAATGCCGTAATCCACGCGCCATCGTCAACACACAGTCAGGGTCACACCATTGCCTTCATGCTGTCGTCATCTTACATTTGCATCATTCTATTGATGTTAGTCGTTCTTTGTATTTCTATGTAGTCATGATGCTTTCATCCAATCGTGATTATCGCGTCCTTGTCATGTAATCGTCGTAATTGAATCGCTGTCACGCGTTCGCTATCATGCGCCCAATGTCACACCGTCGTTTGCCATGTCGTCACGGTCATGCTATGGTCGTCCGAGCAGCGTCGGCTTGTGACTCTATCTAGTCGTCCTCATACTATTGCCTTTAGATTGTTGTCATGCTACCGACGCAATACAAATATCTAAGTGCATTCTTCGGCATACTATTTTCATGACACCATTGTGGTCTTTCCACCTTCAGCATAACAATTTTATCATCCGACCCTTGTAATGCTGTCGCCTTCATGCCATCGTCGTCACTATCATCGTCACGGCATTCTCGTCTTGCCATTGTTACCACTTTGTCATTTTACCATTGTTATCACTTCAGTAATGTCTTAACATTGTTCTCATGTTGTGACCGTCACACCACTTTCGCCGATTTATCTATGTCATTCTTTCTTCGTCATTCCATCCTAATGAACTATCAGGGCGGCCTGATTTCGCGTTGTTGTCATGCTATCACCGTTTTTTTCATTCTGGTTGTCATCTTGCATGCTTCATCCACCAGTTGTCATAGCATCGTCAGACGATCGTCACCGTGGGGTCGTAAGCATCCAATTCTCCTCATATCCTCGTCAGGGCCCGGTGGTCGTCGTACTATAGCAATCCTTTCACAGTCGTTAACCGAATTTCGTCATGCGGCGTCGCTAAACCACATTTGTCGCTTCGTCTACTACATTACTTCTTTTCATTCCGTCGTCATTACTGCGTCATACATACAGCTATCACAAAGTCATCAGCATGCCGCCACGCTTATGAACAACGGAAAGCAAGTGGCTATGCAATGTGGCATGATGCGGGAGCAAGTGACATATAGCAAAACTGTTTCATAGCAAAAATTGCCTAAATATGAATCGCATTACCTTCCATAGTGATCATTGGATGAGTTCTGTTGTAATTTGTGAGTTCCTTTAGTTTTGTTTGGACTTTGCCTTGAAGAACATCAGAGATTTTCTTTGAAATCGCTTGTGTTTGGAAGAAGTTCTCTTTAAGAGTGGTGATAATAGAGCCTGTCAATTCACTAATCACTTCGAGAACGTCAGCGAGGCAGCATTATCCCAGGCAAATGTCTTTGTCGGAATGTCAGAATGGAGATTTTCTTGCCCTCGGTACGTGATACTTCCGCTATTGAATAAATTACCGTGAATAAGTCAGGTGATCACGTGCGGATCCTCTCATCTTGAGTGCACAAGTGTTCGAACAACTTCCCAATTTGCGAGCAGGAATATCAGAATGTGAAACTTGTCTGTTATTGTGAATATCAGTTTGCAGCCACCCGTAAATGGAGGCTGAATACCACCATACTTACAAATATTTAAACTCGATGCTCTTGCGCAGGACGTGGTTGGCAACTTGCTGTCATGTTGGTGGGAATCACCATGTCATCGGCCCTTGTCTTCAGCTTAAAAATACATTGACACGTTTAAGAATAAATGTCTCAAGACCATGGTAACGAATTAGGCCCTCAATTTACTGTATGAAAAGGAAGTGTGATCTTAGTTGTTTTCAATGGTAAGTTGCTAGTTCTCGTGGCAGTTCCTTTTAATTAAAAAGCTGACCTTCCCTAGGAAGACTATGAGTTTTGGTGTAAGTGTTAAACTGTCCTTGAAATTAAGGTATGCATGTTTGAAAGCGGTACAATCAATCTATTCGAGTTAGTTAAACGAGAGTGTTAAATCATTATATGTGCAACGTTTTGCAGCTAAATCAATCGTTGTTTTTAAGGCAAACACAATCCTGTCGTAAATGTCAAAACGGTGTTCCTGGGTTGCATGTCCTTTAAATGAGCGCTGAAACTCCGATATGATCGACATCAGTATACACGAGAGTTGTTGCTGGAACATAAACCGCTCTGCCGAACATAAGAGGTTCATCAATGCTAAGCGAAAAGACAGCTTTCATAAGCAACTTTCCCAGTGCCAACTTTCTTTGTCCATTTTTAGCACTGGCGAATACCTCGAGGTCCAGATTCACGATTTATTAATATATATCTGCAAGGCGCACATGATAAAGTTCTCGCTCAATTCTTCCCAAATTTTTTAGCCTCGGGAAGAGACTAAAGACGTCTTGTGAGACGTCTTGTGCGAGACTAGAGACGTCTTGTGCGCGGCAAAGTTCAGCACCATAACTTCTACGGCTCTCCTCTTGTATTATGCAGTTGTTAAGCCCGCGAACCCACATTCCTTGTCGAAAGGCGGCAGCAGCAGGTTTCTATTGCTTTTTCTCAGCTGCTTATTTGCTTTCATGTCGAGAGAAGGCCACACAGCTTGGCAGACAACAAACTTGATTGAAAAGTGGTGCGGCAGTTTTGCTCGGAGACGAGACGGCGTGAAAGGGTAGACATTACAGCCGACATTGAATGATTATTATTTCCACGACCTAATGTTATCTGCTTTTGTTAATTTCACTATCACATCAACGTTGCTTGAAAGCTATGTAAAAGTTAAGTGCCCGCGTTATAGGTGGTTAGCTATCGTGAATTTCTGTGATGTTTGCTGGTGTGGTTGGCAGCGTTGGACAAACTTCAACAAGAATACGTGGCTACGGTGGCCAAGAAATCTGCCGCCTATAATTTAAGCATCAGTGGGCCTATGGCCAGCGAAACTAATGAACCTAATGGGGTCTTTGTTCAGCTGTACAATTCTTGTTTCTTTTTTTATTCGAACTGTGTCATTGGCGGAAAGTTAAGCATATTGGCATAATTTCATGTTTTTTATCACGGTACTTCACAATCAGCACGCAAAGAGCGCTTTCTCTCAAAAGTCGTTAAAATGTAGCTTGCAACGTTTAGGAACTATTGCTCCTAGGTTTTGGAATAGGTTTTTAAGTGACTGAAAACATTTTGCAAAGGGTTCTGCTACACAAGGAAACCTACGAAAAATTACACTGTAGACACTATGAACACTTGCGCCAAACCTTCGCCTCTCGCAACCCCTCTAATCGAAAACCTTCTCTGGCAGCATAGCGTGGTGAGGAGGTTGCGGACACTGCGTTTTCTCCAAACGAGAGCGGGCTTTCAGGGGTCCCCTTAACAATTCATAACTAGGCTGTTGGTGCGAAGAAAAAAAAACACGGCTCTGACTTTTTTCTTTTCTTTTTGGCCAAACATGGTGTAGAGGTTAGAAAACCTATAAATATTAACGGACGCACTAGCTCTTATTGAACGGGTTTTTCGCGGGGGCAAAGTCCACCCGGGATGATGGGTAAAGTGCTAGAGCAGCGTTTGACCCTTGTCTCGAACTTTCAAAATATTTCCACTGAATGCTGGATAGTTCGCATAACCACAATTGCACTCCGTTTAACTTCTTGTAGTAGTGAGCGGTGGAGAATTCCCACTCATACAGTGGCTTAGCTGGTCAATTGTATTCCTCAAATTTCAGTAAGTGAGAGGGTTTCCCTATAAGTGTAGACTCCTTACGCTTGAGTGCATAGGAACTCTAACTGCAGACTAGTAAAGTGGTTCGCAACCACATCTCACGTGGCGGTAAAAGCAAGGCTCTTGTTCCAAATCAAAATCATCGTTTCAATAACATTTATTCTGTTGAAGCTCTCTTTATTCGAGTAAGGTAAAATGAAAATATTCTTACATCATTGTAGAACGGAAACAGCCAGCTGTGTTTTTCTGTCGCGTTGATGGCAAACATATACATTAGCCATTGATATATCGAGCATCAGAATTTGTGTTTTATATTTCCAGGACTAATGTAGCAATGAGTATTATTAGTTTTTCAGCACAACTCTCCGAAAATTACCTACAACGCTTTCTGTAAACTCGAGAGTGTGCGAAAAAACTTGACGGCATGTTCCAAATTACAGTAGATTCGCGCAAGGTACGACAATTTATGACGTCATTTCTGCCCACATTTTCCGGTGTCGTGCACCAATAACGCCCTTGCCAAAGTTAATCATTCTACAAATACACGTTTGCCATTTCATCCACTTGAACCTTGCTACACAGTAAGGCTACTTTGTGTACAAAAATCAGTATTACATCTTTTTATTTACCGCAGCAAAACTCGCGACGTATAGGAAGGTACTGAAAGCAAATTAACAAATGAAAAAAATTTAATTCTGAGGCATGCCGTAGTGAGGAACCCGGAATAAATTTGACCACATAGGGTACTCTAACGTGGTCTCATGCACGGGTCACCGGAGTTTTTCCTCTCGCCCCATTTAAATGCGGCGGTCGTGGTCGGGATTCGATCCCACCATCACTTCGTTAGCAGAGCAACATCATAGCAGCTAAACCACAAATGTGGGTGCAAACAATTCGCAAGTCTCGATTAACATAAACGCCAAATTTTGCGCTATTCTAGTAGCGGCAAGGACGAACACTTAGCGCTCCATTTCTACGTAGTTATTCCTTTCCGACATGACCCGGAAGTATCGGGGCCGTATTACATTCCTATTTCATGTGCCCGACTAGCGATATCAATACATTGCCCATTTCACTTCAGGTATTAGAAAACGTGAATTCAGATTGTAAAACGTGAATCCAATTTTGAAGGCGCATCCCTATTAGATGTATTCACTTCAAACATTAGTATTGATTTATTGGAGGCCAAAGTTGTGTACACTGATATCAGTGATCATCTGGGTATTATAGTGCTAGTAAATAGAATTCAGTGCATTAATAGTAAAACTTAAAAAATCTAGTCTTTATTCAATCCATTACTTCATCAAATGTTCAAGCATTTTGCCAAGCCATTACTCACGTAGATTGGAACACAGTTTATTGAGCAGAAGATAGTGACACGGCGTATATTGCTTCTATGAGCACTTTAAAAACTGTTTAACATGAAAACTTTACCATGAAAAAAATGACACGGCCATCCAAAGCACGAAAACCTTGGCTAACACCTGAGGTGTTGTTAAACACAAACACGCCATGTATGCTCAATTTGTGAAATCTAGAGATCCTGCCCTGTTCAGAGAGCTCAAGAAATACCGAAATAATCTCACAAATCAGCATGGGGCTGCTAAGGATGCCTAATACATGCGCATTTTTAGTGACCGAGCAAATAAAAAAAGTGGTGTTCTCTTGCGCAAATTGAATGCGTTGCAATTGAAAGCCCAATTCAATTTCAGCTGTTCCAGATGTTTTGTGTAATAACGTGCAGAAACTTTCCGAAAATGCTATGCCAAATGCGTTTAATAAAATCTTCTCTTTAAAACCACAGTTAAATGACGTTGATGGCCTCAATAACTATACTCAGTTCCTGCCTGCAAACACGTTTAGTAACACTCTATTGCTTGCCCCAACTATTCCCTTAGAAGTCGTGTCTTGCTTCAAGGATATAGGTAACAGCCAGTCCCTGGACTCCGATGTCATCCAGATTTGCCCCGTAAAGCATGTGCTTGATATTATATGCCCTGTTGTTACGCATATTTATAACGTAATATTAACTACAGGCATATTTCCAAAACAAATGCCGACTTCACGCGTTTCTCCATTCTCCAAGCATGGTGATAAGGGGGCACTAGCCAACTATAGACTCACTTCGACATTTAAAGTGTTTTCGAAGTGTATTGACAATAATTGCACATCACATTGGTGTAATTTTTTAATCACCACAATTTGTTTCATGACTTTCAACATGAATTTAGTAAGCATGACTCTACCGAAACAGCCACTTGACTCAAAACGAAATTATTATAGGTGCATTCAGTCGCAATCAACTGGCATTAGGCATATACGTGTGTTTTTCCATGGAGTTTGACCGAACTGTTCATGCCACCCCTATTAGCAAATTAGAAAACTATTGTGTGCGTGTAACAGGGTATACGCTTTTAGAATCATATCTTTCAAACAGAAAACATTTCGTAGATACAAACAATGAGACATCTGCAAGGAAGCCGGTCGCTGTTGGTGTGCCGCAGGGAAGCATTTTAGGCGCACTCTCATTTTTGATTTGCATAAGTAATATTGTACACTGCCCAGATAACGCAACATTCGTCTCCTATGCTCATGGCACGAGAGTTTTTGTTACAATAAACTTGGTAAGAGATATAGAAGCGATGGCTTACAAAACGATGTCTAAGCTAGATGCCTGGGCTACGGTGAATTTAAAAAAAAAACCCTTCAAAACCAAAGTTATATTGCACATGCTTAAAGGAAAAACTTTGACAAAGAAGCTGATTTTATTTTTGGTCTCTCAGCAGTTAGAGTTGGCTTATGCATACATCTTTCGGCCTGAGATGGCTCCACAACACGGTTTCATTGCCTGCATTGTGGCGACGTAGCGCACAGTAAATAATTATCGGCACGTCACTTTAGCTGCTTGCAAGGCGTTGATGCGCAGGGTGGGCGACGATGCTCAGAAGTGCGTATCGCAGCAGTCGTTTGAGATGACTGCTGTGTCATTGGTGATGTATCGGAGCCACAGCGTCACAAACACGATCAGCGTCCGAGAATCGCTGATCGCCGAACGACAGAAAGTATCCCGAGTGCACAGGCAGACAAAGAACGTGCAGTTGCCGCAGGATGAAGTAGCCAGTATATGGGATTTATACAGGCCTAAAAAGTGTATGGTTCAAATACTGGTGCAAGGAAAGATAAAAAGTGAAAGTGAACGTTGGTTGTCAGAAATACGTGAGAAAAAGAAGGCCGCACCTAAAATATTTTGGAACTATACGAAATTTTAGGCAGGAAGTCCACAACAATACAGCATATCGTAGACGAAGACAGATACAAACTGGAAGAGGAAGCGGCAATAAATTACATCTAAAAATAACTGCTAAATCTTTCCAAGGCAATGACTAGGTTGTATTTGAAGAAAAACAAAGCATAAAAAAGACCCAGGTGGAAATCGAGCTGGTTCTGGCAAATTTCAACTGGAAGAAAGCGCAAAAGAAAATTCGTAAGCGTACAGCCCCTGGGCTAGTCGAGGCTCCCGTTAGGATGACAGTTGAACTAGGACAAACAGTAAGAATGCTCTGGAGAAGCAGTGGAAAAAACTTCAAAAAATAGGCTAAGACCAGATAGTTGGCGACAAAGTAGAATGAATTTAATTTATAAAGGTAAGGGGGGGGAGATAGAATGTGCTCGTATAGACCGTAGACCATTACATCGGTCATACACAGACTGGTAATGCAGGCGATCAAATTAAAGCTGCAAGCATGGGCAAATAATAATGGCATATTGGGAGAACTTCAGAATGGCTTCAGTATATCTATACGTTTGGATGATAACTATTTTTTCTTACTCAGTGTATTGAAATATCAAAAGTAGACAGCAGACCGTTACTTGTGGCCTTTTTAGACATTACAGGAGCCAATCACAACGTAGACCGCAAGATTTTGTGGGCTATGCTGGAAGGGGAAGGCATTGGCGACGATTGCCTACAGTTCTTGAGATACATTTACCTAGAAAATACCATTTGTTGAATGGGAAGGGATAAGGAGCGAGGAGAAATTTCATACCTACACGTGACTGAGGCAGGGGTGCCCTTTATCCCCATTGCGGTTTATGATGTACATGGTGAAGACGGAGAGGCTCTAGAAGGAAGCAATATTGGGTTTAATCTCTCACACAAACAGTCGCGTACTGTAGTAGAGCAGCTGCTCCGAAGTTTCTTTTATGCGGACGACATTCTGTTGCTAGCTAACAAGCAAGGTGATTTGCAATGTCTGGCTAATATCTGTGGACAGGAAGGCAACATATTAGATTTGAAATTTAGTGTTAGAAAATGAGGTGTTAGGGTATTCAATGAAAACAGTGAACAGACAGTGGCGATACAGGGCCAGGAAATACCCCGGGAGAGATAATATAAATACCTTGGTATATGGTTAAACAAAGGCAATAGATATATTGTCACGTGGTAGTGACGGTGAAGAAAGCAGCAACACTGTGGGATACAAAACTAGCTTTTATTGGGCGAACCTGTGCCCACAAAAACACGCTACGCTTATGGCACAACGATAGCGGCGAACACGGTCGGCGATCGTCGGAAATCTGATCAGCGGGTCAAAGGCGTCAGCTTTTATAGAGCAGTCGTCGAATGTATCGGACTAATCGTTCGGACCCGCGTGCCTTCCATAAAGTTCTACACCATTCGCGTCAGGTGATGAAATCAGGTAACATAAGGTTCGGCGACAACAGACAGCAGATAGAAGCATCGACAACTTTCCAGAAACTTCGGATACAGGCAGGCGCGTCCCACGCTGTGCGATTAAATTTGTTAGGCGGCGAAACGTGGTTGCCCGATAAAGATAAGTACACATGTCAATACCCCTCTCTTAAAAAGCATCGTCCCGATGCTACAAATATAAGAGTACGAAACACAAAAGGACACTTATTAAACATAAGTAACAAAACAACTAAAAGAAACAAAGTCCAAAGGTCAGTTACGCGAAGCCCCAAAGTTCATTAACGCTGGTAGTACGGCTTGAGTCGCCCACCGTGGACTATTTAAGGTCGTGAGCGGCGCCGCTGTGATAGCGAAATGCCGTCTGGCACGACCTCATAGTCCAGTGCACCAATACGTCGGTTGATCGTGTACGGTCCGAAATAGCGACGCAAAAGCTTCTCCCTCACTCCTCGTCGGCGTATAGGGGTCCAAACCAAACACGGTCACCGGGCTGGTACTCCACGAAGCGTCGTCGGAGGTTGTAGTGTCGGCTGTCGGTCCCCTGCTGGTTCTTGATTTTCAGGCTGGCGAGCTGTCGGGCTTCTTCGGCGCGCTGGGGATAAGTAGCGACATCAAGACTTTCCTCGTCAGTGACGTGAGGCAGCATGGCGTCGAGCGTCGTCGTCGGGTTCCTGCCGTAAAGCAGCTTAAATGGCGTGATCTGTGTTGTTTCTTGCACCGCCGTGTTGTAAGCGAAAGTTACGTACGGCAGGGCCTCATCCCACGTCTTGTGCTCGACGTCGACGTACATTGCTAGCATGTTGGCGAGGGTCTTGTTCAGGTGCTCCGTGAGACCATTCGTCTGCGGATGGTAGGTAGTTGTCCTCCTGTGATTTGTCTGGCTGTATTGCAGGGTGGCTTGCGTGAGCTCTACTGGAAAAGCCATTCCTCTGTCGGTGATGACGACTTCTGGAGCACAATGTAGCAGCAGGGTGTTCTCGACGAAGAATTTCGCCACTTCGGCTGCGCTGCCTTTCGGTAGAGCTTTAGTTTCAGCGAAGCGGCTGAGATAGCCCGACGCCACGACGATCCACTTATTTCCGGATGTTGATGTCGGAAACGGTCCTAACAAGTCCATCCTGATCTGCTGAAAAGGTCGGTAAGGAGCCTTGATCGGCTGCAGTAATCCCGCTGGCCTTGTCGGTGGTGTCTTGCGTCGCTGACAGTCTCGGCATGTTCGGACATAACGGGCGACGTCGGCAGTTAGGTGCGGCCAGTAATGCCTTTCTTGTATCCGCATTAGCGGCCGTGAGAAACCCAGGTGCCCAGCGGTCGGATCGTCATGTAGGGCGTGCAGTACTTCGGGAAGCAGCGCCGACGGAACAAGAAGAAGGTAGTTGGCGCGGACTGGTGAGAAGTTCTTCACGAGTAGGTTGTTTCAAAGCGTGAACGAAGATAATGCACGCTTAAATGGCTTAGGGATAACGTCGGTGTGCCCTTCCCAATACTCGACTAGGGCTTTTAGCTCCGGGTCCCCTCGTTGTTGTTCGGCGAAGCCTTCCACGCTTATTATGCTAAGGAAGGCGTCGTCATCCTCGTCATCTTAAGGCGGCGGGTCAATGGGGGTGCGTGATAGGCAATTGGCATATGAGTATTTTCATCCGGACTTGTATGTTACAGTGATGTTGTGTTCTTGTAGTCTGAGGCTTCACCGTGCCAGCTGGCCTTAAAGGTCCTTTAAGTTAGCTAGCCAACACAACGCGTGATGGTCGCTGACCACTTTGAGTGACCTACCATAGAGGTAAGGGCGAAATTTCGCTGTAGCCCAAACGATGGCGAGGCATTCCTTTTCGGTTGTAGAATAATTGCCTTCCGCTTTTGACAGCGATCGGCTAGCATAAGATATTACCCGTTTAAGGCCGTCTTTCCTCTGGACTAGGACGGCACCGAGACCTAGGCTACTGGCGTCAGGGTGTATTTCGGTATCGGCGTGCTCGTCCAAGTGCGCAAGTATGGGCGGTGACTGCATGCGTCATTTGCGTTCATAGAATGCGTCGGTCTGCGGAGTTTCCCACTTGAACTCGACGTCACATTTCGTTAGCTTTGTCAGCGGCTCAGCGATGCGTGAAAAGTCCTTGCAAAATGCCTGTAGTAGGTACACATGCCAAGAAATGTACGCACTGCCTTCTTGTCGATGGGCTCCTGGAACTTTGCAATAGCAGCTCTCTTCTGCGGGTCGGGGTGGACTTCAAACTTGCTGATGACGTGGTCTAGGAACAGAAGCTCATTGTAAGCTAAGCAGCGCTTTTCTGGCTTCAAAGTAAGCCCTGATGACTTGATGGCCTCAAGTAGTGTTGCGAGTCGCCTGAGGTGATCGTCGAAATTTCCGGCGAAGACGACGACGCCATCCAAATAAACGAGACAGGTCTGCCACTTCAGTCCTGCTAACACCGTGTTCATGACGCGCTGGAACGTTGCAGGCGCCGAGCAAAGTCCGAATGGCATGACCTTGAACTCGTAGAGGACGTCTGGGGTGATGAAGGCCAGCTTTTCACGATCTCGTTCGTCGACTTCTATTTGCCAATAGGCAGACTTCAGGTCCATCGACGAGAATTATTTAGCGTTGCAGAGCCGATCCAATGCGTCGTCTATCCGTGGGAGGGGATATACGTCCTTCTTCGTCATCTTGTTCAGAAGACGATAATCGACGCAGAAACGGAGGGCTCCGTCCTTTTTCTTCACGAGGACAACAAGGGATGCCCACGGGCTTTTCGACGGCTGGATGATGTCGTCGCGCAGCATTTCGTCGACTTCTTCTCTTGTAGATTTACGTTATCGCAGCGAAACTCGGTAAGGGCTCTGGCGGAGGGGTGGAGTGCACTCCTCTGTGAATATGCGATGCTTGGCGACTGGTGTTTGTCCAATCATCGATGACGTCGAAAAGCAGCCTTTGTATCGTCGGAGCAGACTTCTGAGCTGCTGTTGCTTAATCACGGGGAGACATAGATTAATGTCGTAGTCAGGTTCGGGAACCATGGTCGTCGGGGTAGATGCGGCGGAATCCGAGAGGACAAACGCGTTACTGGTTTGCAGAATTTCCTCAATGTACGCGATCGTCGTGCCCTTGTTGATGTGCGTGAACTCCCGGATGAAGTTTGCCAGCAACACTTCGGTTTTCCTTCCATGCAGTCGAGCGATCCCTCTTGCGACGCAAATTTCACGGTCTAGCAGTAGACGTTGTTCGCCTTCGATGACGCCTTCTACGTCAGCGGGTGTTTCGGTGCTGACCGAAATAACAATGCTGGAGCGAGGTGGGATGCTCACTTGATCTTCGAGCGCACTCAAGGCGTGGTGACTACGAGGTCTCTCCGGCGGCATTTATCTTCCGACAGAGTTATTGACTTCGACTTCAGGTTGATGATTGCGCCGTGTCAATCCAGGAAGTCCATACTGAGAATGACGTCTCGTGAACACTGTCGGAGGATAAGGAAGGTGGCAGGGTAAGTCCGGTCATGAATGGTTATTCTTGCCGTGCAGATTCCAGTCGGCTTGATGAGGTGTCCTCCAGCGGTCCGAATTTGAGGGCCTTCCGATGCGGTCTTAACTTTTTTCAAATGGGCGGCGATGTGCCCACTCATGACGGAGTAATCAGCCCCTGTGTCTACTAAGGCGGTAACTGCGTGGCTGTCGAGAAGCACGTCGAGGTCGGTGGTTCTTTGTCTGCCGTTGCAGTTAGGTTTTGGCGTCGGATTACGGCTACGTCGTGCTGAACTGAAGCTGGAACGTCGCGTGGTGAAGTTGTTTTGCGTCGGTGCAGTCTTGGCTTCCTGACTTCGTCGGGACGGCGGCGGGTCGTTATGTCGTCGCGGTGGTCTCTTTGTTGTCTTCGTCGGCGGCGGAGGATCTTCGTCAGTTCGACGAACAGCAACCGCACCTCCATCGGTTGATGCTTTTAGTTTTACGGATATGGGCTCGCTGACCGGCCCCGGGCTGGGCCAGTGTATGGTCGGCACTGCGGCGACAGGTAGCGGCCTGGTGACACTGAACGGGACGGTCGTCGAGGGCTCAACTAAGTAGCGGCGAGGTAGTCGGTGATGTCACGAGGGCGTTCACCCTCCCGAGGGCGCCGTGCATCGACGGCGAACCCTCGCAAACCCAGGGCGCGGTATGGGCATCGGCGGTACACATGGCCGGCTTCGCTGCAGTGGTAGCTACGCGTACGGTGCTCGGGGGCTCGCAAATGCCCGTCTTCCTCGCGTAGCTGCGCTGCGCGACGGGTGGGCGTGCTGGCGGCGGAGGCGGTGGACGACGGAATTGCGGCGCTACCGGGCCCTGGCGTTCTCGCGGAGGGGGACTTTGACGGCGGGCTACGGCGGCGTAGGTCAACGCTTCCGGCTGAGGTTGCGGTGATCGTGGTTCCACCTCAGGGACTCCAAGCGATCGCTGATGCTCTTCTTTGATGATTTCAGCGATTGGATCCACTTGGGACTGCGTCCTTGGGTAGAACTTCTGCAGCTCATCTCGTACGACCGCTCTGATATTCTCGCGTAGATCGTCGGTAGCCAGTGACTGAACCCCGGCATAGTTTGTAGAGTTCGTGCGGCGATAGAATTGCCGGTTTCGGATCTCAAGTGTCTTCTCAATGTTCGTCGCCTCACGAAGAAACTCTTCCACGGTCTTGGGTGGGCTTCTTACCACTCCGGCGAAAAGTTCCTCCTTTACACCACGCATCATTAGGCGGACTTTCGTCTCCTCGGCCATATCCGGGTCGGCGTGGCGGAACAAACGGCTCATTTCTTCCGCAAAGATGGCAACATTCTCTTTTGGTAGCCGCACTCGGGTGTCCAGCGTAGATTCAGTCCTTTCCTTGCGCACGACGCTTGTAAAGGTGCGCAGGGAGCCGCTACGGAACAGGTCCCACGTTGTCAAGGTCGATTCCCTATTCTCAAACCAAGTTCTGGCGGCGTCTTCTAAGGCGAAGTAGACATGACGCAGGTTGTCATCGGAATCCCAGTTGTTGAATGTCCCGATTGGTTCGTAGGTCTCCAGCCATGATTCCGGGTCTTCAGTTGCTGCTCCATGGAAGGTTGGTGAGTCCCGAGGTTGTTGTAGGGTAACGGGGGACGCTGGGGCAGCCATTGTGGTTGTCTTGGCCACGATCTTCTTTGTCGTCTCGGGTAGAAGTCCGTGCTCTGGGGGCAGTCCTTGCAGTCTCCGGCTAGCGCACTGGTCTTGGGCAATGTTGGTTCTGTCCTGGTGATGAAATCAGATAACAGAAGGTTCGGCGACAACAGACAGTGGATAGAAGCATCGATAACTTTCCTGAAACTTCGGATACATGCAGGCGCGTCTCATGCTGTGCGAATAAATTTTTTAGGCGGCGAAATGTGGTTGCCCGATAAAGATAAGTACACGTGTCAATATGGAAACGCGGAAGAAACAATAACAGTGAAGGGGAGCAGAAATGCAGCCCTAATGAAGCACATAGCGTTATGGGGATACAACAGGTAGGAGATGCTAATGGTTCCAAGACTTACATTTCGAAATGCGGCTGTTTGCTTTAAATCAGGGGTACAATCAGGACTCGATGGGAACCAAGGGTTAGTGGGACGCCTCGCATTGGGCGCTCACGGGAAGACTGCAAATGAAGCTGTGCAGGTTGATATGGGCTGGACTAGTTTTGAAGTGAAGGAAATTTGCAGTAAAATTGATTGTGAAGAAGGACTGAGCAACATGGAAGAAAATAAACAGGCTGGGAGAGTGTTGAGCTATTTGTAAAGGAAAAACATTGATTTGCAGTGGAGAAAAATACCTAGCAAGCTTACCAGCTACTATGCGGCTTGTACGAAGGGCAATGCTGCAACAAAGAACGTCAAACGGAAAGGCAGAGAGGTTGAAATAATTTCATGGGTGGCAGCAATGAAAAAGAAACCTGCCACGAGTAGCTACTTAACAGGAAAAAACGAAATCAGGAAAGAAGGAATTTATGATAACTCAAAGGGAACCTCACTACTTTTCGAAGGAAGATGCTTTACAACCACCCCTATAAGACATGATATAAGAAGGATGAAGTAGCATCTGCTTGATACTGTAAAGGCAGGGAAACGATGGAGCATGTTTTATTAGATTGTGAAGACGTCTGCCTAGCGGTCGATTTAGGCACCACTGGCCTCCTTGAAGCCGTTCGCTTCAACGAGGGCAGTGAAAAATTAAAGATGTAAAGATTACTAGAGGTGAAGTAAAGATTACTAATAGGCGATGGGAAGATTGGTGGAACAAAAGGAGGGAAACGACCAAAAACTGACACATACAAAGGCAATGTTCGCAATAGAGGTTTAGTAAATTGGTTCTGTGAGTTCACAGGGTTTTTTTTTCTTTTGAACTTAAACAGTACATTTGTCAGTATAATAGCAATCGCTAGGTGACGCAACTCACGGCCCCATTCCAAAGAGGACGCTCATAACATACATCCATTCATCCATCCATCCATCCGAGGAGTATGCCTCTCTCCATCCCTACAAGAAAGACAAAACTCGTGTCAGAGAGCCCGTAAAGGGCCCGTGAGCTAAACATCGTCTTTTAACACAAAGCACACAACACATTTATCACAATTAAGATACAGATACTACAGTGGAATGACAGAGGACTCCTTCGTATCCTCGCCAACATTATAGAACTACTGCATAAATACCATCCAAAGTTGCTGTGTGTTCAAGAGACGGATCTGAAACCTACGAACACTAATTTTTTTTTCGTAAATACGTCATGTTCCGGAAAGAATGCGATGATACTAACGCGTTTGGTGGTGTAGCAATAGTAGCCGTGAACTCTGTCGCTTGCCGATCCTTCGCGCTTCAGACGCCCCTAGAAGCAATGTCCGTTCGGGCTATACCTTTTTATTAGATTAGTAAAATTTTGTTCTCTTTATATACTCCGAACCATCATCTCGAGGAAGCAGTTCTCTACAATCTCACTGATCAGCCTCCCGAGCCTTACACATTCATGGGAGATTTTACCGCTCATAACCCTATCTCAGGAGACTCACGATGCGACGCGAGATCACGACTCATTGAAAACTTCCTTTTCAACTCCGGTGCGTGCCTCCTTATTAAGAGGGAGTCAACATACTGTAATCCTCATCATAATCTATACTCGTCAGTAGACCTGTCAGTCGGCCCCCCTACTATCTTCCAAGATCTAGAATTGTGTGCAATAAAAAATTGATCTGGAAGTGATCACTTTGCAGTAATTCGAAACCTAGTAAAACAACATGACTCCCCTCCACATATACCTCCCTGGAAACTGGCCTCAGCTGTCTAGGAACCTTTTAAGGAATTACTTGCTTCAAGAAATTATTTTACTTGTCACGACATTTTATAATTTTACTAGAAATCATGCCCTATCATATTTCACCGCTTTTATCATTGACGCATCGGAAAAGTTGATTCATCAAACAAAATTCGTTCACATGGAAAGCGAGTTTATTGGCAGAACAATGAGAGCAGCCAAGCAGGTAAAAAAGCAAAAGAAAGCATGGGACCTTCTGCGCCGATGCCAAACTTCAAAAAACCTTATGCAATTCAAGCAGTTTGAATCGCAGGGAAGGCGCACGCGACGACAGGCTAAGAGATAAAGCTGGGACAAATTTCTTTCGGGAGTCAATTCGTATACCCATAAAACAAAAGTGTGGAATGCGCTAAGAAAGCTGAAAGGACAGCAAGTTTACCCATTACCTCTGGTGAGCGACCAAGGCAATACCTTGCAAGACCAAGCTGACTTTCTTGGTGAGCACATTGAGCGTGTGTCGAGCTTAATCCACTATTCTCAATCCTTCCTTAAACACAAACAAATAGAACAACGTAAGCCAATCGTGCGTAAATGCCGAGAGAATGAACCATGCAAGCAGCCTTTCAGTATTGGCGAGCTGAGAGCTGCCTTGAACGCATGCAAGAGATCAGCACTGGGACCTGACAGAGTCCTGTATGACATGATCAAAAACTTATACACTGACAAACAAGTTACACTACTTGCACTTCTCGGCACTATTTGGACGGCGGGATACCTCCCATCCACATGGAAAATAGCGATTATGGTTCCTTTCCTTAAGCAGGCTAAGGACACTTCTTTGGCGCCAAGTTATCATCCGACAGCTCTTGCAAATTGTCTCTCTAAGCTTTTTGAAAAAAAAATGAATAATTGTAGACTCATATGTTTCTTTGAACTGAACAATATGCTTGATCCCTATCAGTGCGCCTGGAGAGAAAGGTGGTGCCCAATCGACGATCTTGCGCGCATTAAAAGATATATCCGCGATGCAACTATACAAAAAAATTTTTTTCTATCAATATTTCTCGATATGGAGAAGGCGTACGACACCGCGTGGCGTTACGGGATGCTGCGAAATTTATCCGGAATGTACATCCGTGGAAATACGCTAAACATAATTGTAAGCTATTTTTCGAGTCGTATCTACCGCGTGAAAATCGGCAACGTATTATCGCGAAGCAGGGTTTGAACAAGGTTTTGAAGCGTGCAGATATGAACCGATTGAAAATCAACCCCCACAGAAGTTCTTGTGTTCCTTTTACAAGAAAGGGAAGGTTGGTACAAGAACCGTGTGTAGAATTGTGCGGACAACTAATTCCTTTGAACAAAGAGAACATATTAAATATTCCACATATAAAATATCTTAAATAAATATGTCTAAGGGCCATGAGCTTACTTAAATTTATATCCCACACAGCATGGGGTAGCGACAAAAAGTGTTTGATGAATCTTTATGAGAGCCTAATTTGATAACGATTGGATTATGATACCGTCGTATATAACGGAGCTGCTTAGAGCGCGCTAAACATGCTCCACGCTTTCCACCATCTAGATATCTGCGTAGCCACTGGCGCTTTTAGGACATGTCCTATTGAGAGCTTATTCGTAGAATCAAATCATTGGTTACTCCATCTGCAGAGTACTTACATCCGCCTCATATATTTTCTGAAAATTCACAACAATCATCAACACTCATGTTTTAACACCCTTAACGATGCGAGGTGTGCTACACTTTTCCGTAATAGCCCCGCTAAAAGGGAGACTTTCTCGCTGCGTGTGAGGGAGCTTAGTGAAGAAATGCATGCCCCAATCCTCGAGCATCGCTTAATGCATCCAACCAAGCTGTTACCTCCTTGGCAGTGGCATGTCGTAGAATGTAACACGTACTTTCTAGAAGTTACGAAGCACGCACCAGAGGTCGAAATACGAATCCATTTCCTAAAATTTCAGTCTAAGCACTCCTGCACAGAGCTGTACACAGACGCTTTGAAGTCAAATGCCGGGGTGTCCTATGCAGCCGTCGGGACATCCTTCTCGGAATCTGACGTATTGCATACGGAAACGAGTATCTTTACTGCAGAGGCCTACGCACTATTGTCGGCTCTGAAGCATATCAGGAAATCAACACTCCAAAAGCAGGTATGCATACAGACTCCCGAAGCGTCGTGAAGGCCTTGATGTCACTCTGCCTGCACAAAAACCCTGTACTTACTGAACTCTATTTCTACATGTGTAAAGCTTGTCTACTGAACAGCATATCATTATATGCTAGGTACCTGGCCCTAGGGGAATAGAGGGTAACGTTCTGGTGGACCAGATGGCAAGGTAATTGCATCACAAGCTGTTTATCCTACCACTGGTGGCCCTGTCACAGATCTCACGCGCTTTCTTATGAAAGAAACTGCGAAGCCAATAGCAACGCACGTCGGCCACAGAAATAATAAACTGCACGTGATAAAGCCACAGTTATGTTTTGAGACTCCGCAAAAAATCACGGTGAACAGGTGTCCTATTCTGCCATCTCAGAAAAGGACCCACATTTGGTATGCATAATTATCTGCTTGCTGGAAATGAACCTCTAACCTGTGGTAGATGTGGTGAGAGGCTCACGCTTCTTCATGTCCTCCTGGAGTGCCAGGAAGCCGAAGAGAAAGAAACATTTTACTCTTGCATAGCGTTATTGCATTCCTGTTCACCTGGCTATGGTCCTTCTGTAGGAACCGCTTTTTAGCACAAGAGCAGTCCTCGATTTCTTGAATTATCTTGATGATATGTAGTGTTTATTGGCGCAAGGGCCAAGTGTGGCCAAAGAGCGCCAGGACAGTGGTGACGAGCATTGAATGGACTAATGGCTGATGTGACGTGGCTGTAGAGAGGCCTAAAACTGAGAGCTATAAGTTGCATAAAATACACAAGGAATAAAAATATGAGAATGGCTGAAGTAGGGTATGCTATAAGTAGAGGATGTACAACAGTGGTGTAATGGCGTTACATGAATAAAAATGGACAGGTGATTGTTGTTATCAAATAGCACAACAGCCTCAGCTGATCCCTTGAGTACAAGGGCCTGGAGGCATGTGCTATAACAAAGGTTTACATCGCAACCGTGGCCTCTCGCAAAAAGCCGTGTTACGAATTTCTTGCACAGAAAACGTGGAGCGTGCCGACGTCGTTCAAAAAGGCTAAGGTACATTGCATGTGAAATAGCGGTACTCTGCCTAGAAACAGTGCCAGGTGAAGTGGTATACAGTGATTGTATGCCAAAGGGAAGTGTTTTTTCCTCTCGACTTGTGTTTCGCGGCATTCTAGGAAGACATGCTGAACACTGAGTGTCTTCCCACATCTACTACACATTGGGCGTTCACCGCCACTCAACAAAAAGCTATGTGTACCGTAAGTGTGCCCTATTCTGAGACGACAGAATAGGACATCACATCGTCTGGACTTGGTCAGTGATGACCAGTATCCTAAATGTGGCTTAACTATGTGGAGTTTATTAAGGGTTTCAGAATCCCATTTGTGCTGCCAGTAGGTTCTGAGTTGTTTCCGTAAGTATGGCTTTAGGTCTGAGACCGGAACGGCTGCGGACATGCTGCAAGCTTTTGTGTCTCAGGAGGTAGGAATTCGGTCTGCCAGGACGTTACCTTCAATACCTCTGTGTCCAGGCACACAGCATATCGTTACATGTTTGCCAGAGGCATAAATAGTACAGAGGAGAGAGAAAAGATCTGCAATTATTGGATTTCTGTGGTCGCAGCATGACATCAATGTTTTCACAACGCTTAATGAGTCTGTGTATATGACCGCCTTATGTAATTTTAACTGTTTGATGTGTTTCGCAGCCGACCACAGTGCCTCTGCAGTGAAGATGCTTGTTTGAGGGTGCAGAACATCGGACTCGGAAAAGGATGGGCCGACGGCTGCATATGACACGCCAGCATGTGATTTAGACGCGTCTGTGTAATACTCTGGACAAGAGTATTTAAATTGTAATTCCAGAAAATGCATATGAATGTTCGCCTCTGAAGCGTGCTTCGTTACCTCCACAAATGACGCGTCACAGTCAATGATTCGCCACAACCACGGTGGAAACGGCTTGGCAGAAGCCATTAGTCTATTTTCATGAATATGAACATCCATCTCCTCGCTCAGCTTTGTCACACGGATCGAGAATGGCTCTCTGGCTGTAGGTTTGTTATGAAAGAGTATTGCAGAGGTCATATCGTTTATGGTGGAATAACAAGGATGGTTTTTGTTAGCATGTACTTTCAGAAAATAATTAAATGTAGAATATGACCGCTGCAGATCGAGCGACCATTCATTCAATTCGACATAGAGGCTTTGAATCGGACTCGTCCTAAAGGCGCCGGTGGCGAGGCGGATACCAAGATGATCCACAGGGTCCAGCATCTTGAGAGCACTGGGTGTAGCTGAGTGATACACAACGGCACCGTAGTCTAAGCGCGATCGTACAAGGCTCTTGTAGAGGTTCATAAGGCATTTCCTGTAGCTTCCCCATGTTGTATATGAGAGTATTTTCAGGATGTTCATTGTTTTAAGGCATTTAGCTTTCAAATACTTGATATGAGGAATGAAGGTTAGTTTTGAGTCGAGTATTATGCCTAAAAATTTATGTTCAGTGTTTAGTGGTATGTGTTGTCCATGCAGCATAATATCAGGATCTTGTATCAAGCCTCTCTTTCTACAAAAAAAGTACACAGGAGCTTTTGAGGGGGTTTAGCTTGAAGCCATTTTCGTTTGCCCATGTTGAGACCTTGCTCAGTCCGAGTTGGACTTGGCGCTCGCAGACAGCAAGGTTACAAGACTTAAATCCTAGTTGCACATCGTCAACATATATCGAATAAAACATTGAGGATGGAATGATTTTGTGGAGGGAATTCATTTTCACAATGGAGAGGGTGCAACTAAGCACGCCCCCTTGTGGCACGCCAGTCTCTTGAGTGAATAGCCTGGACGGGGCATTGCCCACTCTGACACGGAACGCGCGGTTAGACAAGTAGTTTTCTATCATATTTAGCATGTTGCCGCGTACGCCCATCGCAGATAGGACTCGGATGATTCCGAATCGCCATGTTGTGTCATATGCTTTCTCTAAGTCCAGAAATACAGAGAGGAAAAATTGTTTGTGTATATAAGCCTCTCTAATATTTGCCTCAATGCGAACAAGGTGGTCTATTGTTGACCTACCCTCCCTGAAACCACATTGAAGGGAATCAAGTAGACAGTTGCTTTCGAGGAAATAGATTAGACGACGATTTACCATTTTTTCTTATACTTTACACAGGCAGCTTGTTAGTGTTATTGGCCTATAACTACTGGCTAATGCGGGGTCTTTGCCTTGCTTATGAATTGGGATGACAATCGCTTCTTTCCATGAGGATGGAATATGCCCAGACACCCACATGGTGTTGTAAAGAGACAGAAGTGTGTTCAATGTTTCTGGGTGCATATTCTTGATCATCGCATACATTATGCGGTCACCACCTGGTGCTGAGTTGCCGCAGGAACTGAGAGCAGCCTTCAGTTCAGCGAGACTAAACGGACGATTGTAAGGTTCATCTGCTGCGCATTTTCGTTCAAGGCGCTCGCGCTCTATGCGTTCCTTGAACTTTAGGAAAGTTGGCGCATAGTGTGATGCACTAGAAATATTTTCAAAATGCTTGCCCAGGAAATCTGCCTGATCTTTCATAGTGTCGCCTTGAGCGTTTACTAAAGCAAGCGGTTGTGTTTCCCTGCCCTTTAATCTGTTTACCCTGTTCCATACCTTACCCTCATCCTTGTACGAATTGATAGTACATATGTACCTTTCCCAACTTTCGCGATTAGCACGCCGACGTGTTCTCCTGCCCTGTGATTTTGCCTTCTTGAAATTAATGAGGTTCTCCGCAGTTGGAGAGTCACGAAGCAGGCTCCAAGCTTTATTTTGTTTTTTCCGTGCCTCTTTGCACTCGTCATTCCACCAAGGCAAACGACGCTTATTAGCAAGTCCGTTAGTTTGTTTTATGCATTCTTCAGCGGCGTCAATAATAAAAACTGTTAAATATGCCACAGCATCATCTATGTTTAGAGAGCTCAGATCATCGTACTGTAGATATGTGGTCTCCTGAAACAGTTTCCAATCCGACGAGTCGATTTTCCATCGGGGAATCTGTGGAGGGCATTCAGTGCGTTTTGTTAAATTTAAGAGAATAGGAAAGTGTTCACTTCCGTAAGGGTTTTTCAGGACCTTCCAATCAAGGTACGGCATTAGAGATGGAGAGACTATGGTTAGGTCTATTGAAGAATATGATTTCTGTGTAGTACTATAAAAGGTGGGTTCTTTTTTATTCAGAAGAACTGCACCGGTACATAAAAGAAAGTCTTCTATAGTACGCCCTCTTGCATCACAGCGCGAGTCGCCCCATAGCGTATTATGGGCGTTCATATCACCTGTTAAAATGAATGGTTCCGGAAGCTGATTGACTAGAGTTTCAAGGTCCCTTAGTTGCAAGCGATATTCGGGTGGTATGTAGAGGGAACAGACCGTAACCAACCTGTCGAATAGAATCGCCCTAACCGCTACTGCCTCAAGATTAGTTTGAAGGTGGAGGTGTTGGCAAGCAACTCACCTGTGAGCTATAATAGCCACGCCACCAGACGCGGCATGGCCATCGTCGCGATCTTTGCGGAATAATGTGTATTGTGTTAAGAAGTTTGTATTTGATGTTTTCAAGTGTTTTTCCTGAACGCAGAACAGCCTAGGATTAAACTCTTGTATTATTTCTTTTATGTCATCTAAGTTGTTTAGAATGGCACTGGCATTCCAGTCAATAATTTGTACAGCCATTTTATTAGGATGAGGAATGTTCTGTGTTCAGGTGTGTTGTGGTGTACTTTAGGTAACAGGACCGTCGTCTGGCCCTGTTATGGGTTTTTTGTTTGTTTTGGCGAGCTCGAGAGAGCCACGCCGGTTTTTTGGCACCAAACGTGCCGG
This sequence comes from Dermacentor variabilis, assembly GCF_050947875.1. Lineage (NCBI taxonomy): Eukaryota > Metazoa > Arthropoda > Arachnida > Ixodida > Ixodidae > Dermacentor > Dermacentor variabilis. Next base: position 173,297,802 of record NC_134571.1, read on the forward strand.
TGTTGTGTCCATTGCCTCCTGGGAAGCACTGGACGCCCGAACGTGCAGGCTCCTAGTTTGTTTGTCAGAGCTCGCCTGGCGAGGCGTGGTCTTGAGGCCCGACGTACCTGGGGTAACCGGCCTCTGTGTCTTGGTCGGTGGCGCAGGTTTAACTGCTTCCACCTCAGGGGGCGGGGAATGCCACAGCCAACGACTCGCCGTGCGCGGGCCGGGCAGGTGGCGCAGGCCGATGCGGCGCTGCCCCCTGACGCGTCGCATCGGCGTACGTTGTTGTGTGGAATGGGGAGCACCCTTTTCGTGCTTCCTTGAAAGAGATGTTTTCGTTTACTTTTAGGGTGATTATTTCTTTTTCTTTTTTCCAGTTGGGACATGATCGGGAGTATGCTGGATGTTCACCATCACAGTTTACACAGTGAGGTGTCGCTTCATATTTATCTGAGGCATGACCTTGAACTCCACATTTCGCACATGTGAGTTTACCACGGCAGCTCTGCGACCCGTGGCCAAATCTTTGACATTGGAAGCATCTTCTTGGATTAGGGATGTATGGTCTGACAGCTATCTCTGTGTATCCGGTTTCTATTGTTTGTGGCAGATCGCAAGTGGCAAAGGTGAGGATCAGGTGCTTTGTTGGAATTTCTTTATTTTCTCTTCGGATAATGATTCGTTTTACGTGAGTTACATTTTGCTCTTTCCAGCCCTCTAACAGCTCTGTTTCAGACAAGTCGATGAGATCTGCATCAGATACTACACCTCGTGCTGTGTTAATAGAGCGATGAGGGGAAACGGTTACAGGAATATCTCCAAATGCCACAAGTTTGTTCAGTTTGCTGTGCTGTTCTTTATCATGGATTTCAAGGAGGAGATCCCCGCTCGACATTTTGGTGACCTTATAGCCTGGGCCAAGTGCATCAGTCAAGCCTTTCGCAACAAGGAAAGGAGATACGGTTCTAGCTGGTTTTTCTGTTTTTTCGCTGTGAACGACTTGGAATCGGGGGAAAATTTCTTTTGGTTTGAATAGGCTTAGAATTTCATTGGTGCGTCCCCTCTTTTGAGGGTGACGATCAAGTAGACGTGGAAAAGCAGGTGTTCCCATAATATTTCGGTCATTTTCGGCGGCAATGGCGGCCACCCACCACGGAGCCCAACAGGGGGACGCTGTAGCACTTAACGTGTAAGGCTGCAGACGCCAGCCGTGCATTGCTGCTATAACCTAATATAACATACCCAAGGGAGGGCACATACACAAGGTTAACCCTAGCCGCCTAGAAAAATTAGGAAGTCACGGAAGAGAAGAGATGATAGGACAGTAAAAGAAAGAAGATAGGAAAGAAAAAGGTTGAAGAGGTGGATAGGAAAAGGCGACTGCCGATTTCCCCCGGGTGGGTGAGTCCGGGGGTGCCGTCTACGTGAAGCAGAGGACAAAGAGGTGTGTTGCCTCCGCCGGGGGGCCTTAAAGGTCCGAACACCCGGCATCGCCTCAACCTCCAGGATCCCCCTTTCTCCGGACACGGCTAAGCCGCGCACGGCTACACGCGGGAGGGTCCAACCCTCGTGTGCTCGGGTCCGTGATGTCGCAACACACCAAACGCCTGCTGACGCAGACGCCCCTGCGGGGTTCTTGAATTATCTTATCCTACATGTTATAAGCCCAATAAATTCGTAGTGTATCCTCTTTCCAAAGGGTGCCGCTGTGATAATTGTTTCATATAACGCATGCCCCCCCTCCTTTGTGTTTCAAGGGCTCTAACGAAGTAGCAGTGCTCTAGCGATTTTTACCATGTGACATACTTTGTATATGGTACCATTCGTTCGCAATGCATTATTAATGCTCATAGCACACGTTGTTTGCGTTGCCATCGTCTTACTATACATCGATTTTACGCATTCTAGATCGACTATCTTTATAACCTCTTTACAGCCATGTCCCATCAACTTCATAGCACTCATAAATGCACTGCGAACTGCTTACCACACGCATGGCACTCTTTGACCACACCTGGCCATTGCGACAGCAAACATCAACATTCATTTATTCAGTCACGACATATGAACTAGTCAGTGGTGGATCGACTCTCGCGAAATCCCTACTGGTATACGCCAAGCAGTTTGCTCCATTCTAGGAAATGTAGAAGGCAGTGGTTTATCGTGTTTTCTAAGCCTTTGTAGAAGCAGCGTCTTAATGCGATCGGCTGGTAACTCGAGACAGACAACGGATGTTTGCCCTCTTTTAGAACAGGTATTGTGGTTTCCTCTTTCCAGGCAGACGGGATCTCGCCGGAAGACCATACAGCATTGTAGAGAGAAAGGATGGCTTTTTGTGTTTGAGTGGGTAGGTGCTTCCACATTTCACACATTACACGGTTGGTTCTTGGAGTAGATTTATTGCATTTGTTTAGTGATGCCTGTATCGCAGCTAAACAGAATGGCTCATTATATGCCTCGTACTTTTCTTGCATTTTCTGTCTAGTTTGTGTCTTTCTATTCTGGCCTTATATAGTTTAAATGCTTCTAGACAGTGCGCTAAGCAGGACACATGTTCAAAATGTGCGCCCAGCCAGTACGCTTGGTATTCCAAGCTATCGCCCTGTGTGTTTACAAAAGGGAGTGAACATATTTGCCTCCCTCTTAGCTTGTGAACCCTGTTCCAGACTTTGACATCATTTGTATACGAGTTGTACTCGATAAAAAAAACTTTCTGCCCACTCCCTCTTCTGCTTGTCGGGCTGTTCTCCGAACTTATGATTTGACACTCTTAAAATTCATGAAATTGTCAGCACTAAAAGAAGCTCGTAGCAACCCCCCCTCGCTTTGTTCTATTTCCTACGAGCGTTCCCACTTTCGTCTTTCTACCACGAGACACGATGTTTGCATGCCACCCACCACTTACTTCATATGTGCACTAAGAGGTGGAATCAGTTATTAGAGTGGTAAAATACTCCACAGCAGCATCAATTCCTAACGAAGTCATGTCAACCCACGAGATACCATTAGTATTAGTTCGAAATTTCTGCCAAATGGCTTTATCAACATTCCGCCAACGATACTATGATAGAGATGTGTTTGCTTTGAATGTTCTCAGCAGTATGGGGAAGTGCTCCATCCCATAAGGTTTTCTGGTAACTTCGCATTGAAATTAAGGGAATATAGATGGGGAAACTATGTTATGATGAATTCAATGAAAGGTTCTGTTGGCAAGACAGTACTATATATGTTCCTACTTATTCAGCAGGCATGCATCAGAAGACAAGGGAAACTGTTCAACAAGACGGCCCCTCGCATCTATACGAGAGTCAACCCACAGGCTGCTGTGTGCATTGAAATCGCCAAGAACAAGATAGGGTTCTGGCAATTCATATAAATGGACTGAAATTCGTCTTTGTGTAAGTGATAATGTGGGGGCATGTAAAACAACCTAATGGTTATGCGTTTGTTTAGGAGAACAACTCGAACCACCACTGCTTCAATGGGCGTTTGTAGCTGTAACCGTTGACACGCGATGCTTTTATGAATTACAATGGCAACACCGCCTAATGATGCTAGATCATCATCGCTATCGTTACGAAACTTTACATACAGTTGGAGAAAGTTCGTATGTTTCGGTTTAATGCCTTTCATGTACACACAGTACTTTCGAATCGTGTTCAGGGATAAGTTTTTGCAGGTCACCGAGGTTTCTAACAAGACCTCAGGCGTTCCATTGTATAATATGTGAATTGATGCTGAAAGCATATTGGTACTGTGTGTACGTAAACAGAATTGTTGCCTTTCATTATATAGCTCTTCTGAGGCCCTGTAACGCGGCGTTTGTTCTTTCTGGAGCTGTCGAGGGACCCTCGCCGATCCGTTGGCGCTTGGTGCGCCGTCAGGATAGGTGCAGTGTCCATTGTCTCTTGTGAGGCGCCGTACACGCGCTCTCACCTCGCCTTGCTTGACAAAACCCCTGCGTCCACAAGCCCGAAGCTCGATGGGGCTGCCTTTGGTCTGAGCTGTGCTGGATGTTTCCAGCGCCAGCAGAGGTCGGGGAGGGTGAGACAGCCTTGACTGCACCCACCTTGGGGGATGCTGTCGGTCCTGCGGGATCGCTACGCGTATCGCAGCTTGCCGTCGATAACTTTTGCGGTAACCCTAAGGTAGCCTGTCCTGTTTAGTGGTTCGGTTGAGTAGGCTTAACTGCTTCCACTCCGGTGGCCGGAGCAATAAGTAAAAAGTTTGGACTAGACACTAGGCGGTGGCCACTGTGATACTGTCCCCCGGCACGCCGCGTCAGCATAAGATGTACTGTTGAAAGTTGAGCACCTCTTACGGACTTCGTTACATTTGATGCGGTCATAGGTTTTCTGGAAACCAAGGTGACCACCAGTCATGTCGTCGTAAGGAGCCTGCAGGACATGAGCACGTAGAGAGCGTGGCAGGACAAGAACCCAGCGTTGACCGTCAGGGTGATATACATGATGGTACAGGACGCAGTTGTCAATCTTAAATTCCGTCAGCTGTCGACGAAGGCGGGCGTTAGGCGGGCGCGAAGCTCCTTGAAGGTGGTGTATGATGCGCCGACACTACGAGTCTGCAAGTTGCTGAGATTGGAAGAATCTGTTGTCGTGTGTAGGCATCTCGTCTACAGTGGCCAACGAGAAAGCATGTGAAGAGGGGTCGTGCGAAAGCTTGTCACGGATGGTAGTTGGAGGTCCATTGCATGGTGTCATAGGAAGCGGACACCGAGAATGCGTGTCTGCATCCTGGTATTTTTTTCCGCACTTGTAGGTGATAGTAAAGTCGTATTCTTGCAGACGAAGGATCCACCGGCCAAGTCGTCCAGACAAGTTCTTCAGCGTCGAAAACCAGCATAATACATGATGGTCTGTAACTGTAGTGAAATGGTGGCCGTGAATACTAAGGTCGAAACTTCTGCGCAGACCAAACGATAGCCAGGCATTCCGGCTCCGTGATGGTGTAATTCTTTTCAGCGTTTGTGTGAACGCGGCTTGCGTACGCGACGACCCTCTCACCTAAAGTGTCGTCTCGCTGTAGGAGAATGGCACCAATGCTATGCCCACTAGCATCCGTATGCAGGAGGGAAGAGCAGCTTCATCAAAATAGCGAAGTGCTGGTTCAAATGCGAGAGCGCACTACAGATGGGCGAGCGCTGATTCACATTCGGGAAACCACACAAAGGGAACATGAGAACCCAGTAATCTGTGCAGAGGTGACACTATTGAGGCGAAGTCTCGTATGAATCGGCGAAAACAGGAAGCGAGGCCTAAGAAACTGCGCAAATCTTTGGTCTTTTCGGGACGAGGGAAGTGCCGAACTGCCGAAAGCTTGTGAGGATCTTGACGAATGCCATCTTTGCTCACAATGTGACCTAATACCTTGATCGTCTTGCTCGCAAAAATGGCATTTCTTGGTGTTTAGCTGAAGTCCAGCGTTGGCAACGCACGTGAGAACTTCATCCAGACGTTTCAGGTGCTGAGAGAAGGTTGACGAGAAAACAACAATATCGTCTTGATAGCACAAGCAAGTCTTCCACTTCAGGCCACGAAGAACGGTGTGAATCATGCGCTCGAACGTTGCGGGCGCATTGCAGAGGCCGAAAGGCATAACATTAAACTCGGAGAGCCCATCTGGTGTCGAAAACGCTGTTTTCTATTTATCGTCCTCATGCATAGGTATCTGCAAGTAGCCGAAGCGCAGATCGAGACTGGAGAAGTACTCGGCACCCTGCAGGGAATCCATGGTATCGTCTATTCGCAGCATAGGGTATACATACTTGCGTGTTATCTTGTCAAGTGCTCGGTAGTCGATACAAAATCAAACAGAGCCGTCTTTTTTACGAACCAAAACAACGGACAATGACCAAGGGCTAGCATAGGGGCGTATTATGTCCCGTTGGGGCATGTCGGTGACGTTCTCGTCAATGACTTTCCCCTCGGCTACCGATACGCGATACGGTCGACGGGGTACGATGGATGTGCCATCTGTCTTTATCCGATGCGCTGTAATTGAAGTTTTTCCCAACGAAGATGAATGCACGTTAAACGAAGCGTCATGTTTATGGACCAAAGCAAGCAACTGTTGTCACTGCAAAGGTGTCAGGTTGGAACTGATGGCAGCTGCGAGAGCTGAAGGAGATGCGGCCTGTACAGTACAAGGAATTTCGAGGAGGCTGCTTTAAAGGAAACAACAGAGATAGACTCCGATTCAGTGGCGCAAGCCAATGTAATGCCTTTAGGGATGAGAATATTTTCGGATGTCGGGTTTGTAGCGCATAGAAGTGCAGAGGCATGAGCAAACCGAACCAGCCCAGATGCAAAGGCTATCCCTTTTGCGAGACAGCGTGCAGATGGTAATGCGAGCACGTCGACGCCGTCAATGACGTCAGATGTGCTAGTAAGAATGCTTTGATGGCGACGTGGTAGTTCGGTATCATCGGTAGCAAGAAAGTGAAGTGGTGCGTGATCTGCATGAAGTGAATGGCTCGTGTCGGTCATGTGGAGAACGCGTTGCCCGCAGCAGATGGAGGCGGAGGCCGTACAAAGAAAATCCCATCCCAATATGAGCTGCTGGGCACACGAACTTAGCACTGCAAATAGCACGTAATGCAGAAGTCCATCAATGGCAATACGAGCAGTGCACATGGCGGTAGGTCGAATGGCGGCGCCTTGAGCAGCGAGCAGCGTAGGTCCATCATAGGGGGTCTGTAACTTTCCGGAGGCGCGAACACAATGCACGGTGAATATCTGAAACACTAGCACCAATGTCTATCAAAGCTTCGACTTGTACACTTTCTTCTACAACCAATATCATATTGCACGGACGCAATGGAGGAATTTATGTCCTGTCGTTCGATGCACCTTGTCCTTGTAATTCAGTTTTCCGGATGACGCTCGGCGAATTGAGAAGCAGGTCGAAGTGGGGACGTAGAGCGGAGAAGGGGTGACGGCGAGCGGCATTTCGCATGATGATACGTCGGAACCGTCTCGGATGCTACAGTAGGTGTTGGAGGGCAGCCGCGCGGTGGAGCATAGGGTCGGCGTTGGTCATGCAGGCTCCCTAGACGTTGGAATGTAGCTCCGGGCGAAAAGTCATCCCGTTCGTATGCGTCATATCCGCGACGCGCATCTTGCTGGCGCTTGCGGCAAAAAACTATGGCCACGATAGCCGCAGTAGTAGCAGATGGGACGAGGAGGACACCACTATGGATAGCTAGTTTGCGTGGGTGCGCTGATAGTCATGGAAGCCACGTGGGACGGCGTTGGTTTTTGAGGCATCGATGCAACGATGACTGGAGTAACGGCGGCTACTTGCGCGTACGTTGCTGGGGCCCGAGGGGTTAGAGGGTCCGTGTACGCTGCACCAGCCATGGACGCCAATTCCTCCCTGACAACGCCTCGCAGATTGGAAACCGATGCATGAGAAGGCATAGGCCCTGCGGTGAAGCCAAGAGACTGTAGCTCTTCACGAATTATTGTGCGTATCATTGCTCGTAACGTGGGGTCGTCAGCCGTAGTGTTTGCAGTCGTGTCTGGCTGCAACCGTACTGATTCGAGTTCGTCGATGCGCTGGCAAGTGGCGACAATATCAACGACGGTAGCGCGGTTCTTGATGGCTAAGGCATTGAAAGCGACAGCTCGGATGCCCTTGAGGATGTGGTGAACCCTGTGTGATTCGGTCATGGCCGTGTTCACGCGTCGACAAAGAGCAAGCACATCCTATATGTGAGACGTATAAGATTCCCCAAGTTGTTGCTTGCGACTGTCCAGCGTCTCTTTCTGCGAGAGCGGAACGAACAGCTGGTGTGCCGAAGATTTGGCGAAGCTGCTGTTTGAAAGCACTCCAGTTCGTGAAATCAATCTCATGGTTGAAAAACCAAGTCTTCACTACTCCAGTGAAATAAAAGGCGACGTGACGTAGCTTGGACGCGTCGTCCCATTGTTAGCCGAGCTCACTCGGTCGTATTCGTCTAACCAATCCTCAACATGTTTACCGCGAAGTCCAGCAAATAGATGGACATCACGCTGGGGCCGAGATGGTTGAAGTAGAACTGCCCGTTGGCTCGTCCGGCGACATACTGGCGGACAGCTGGTACAATCGGCGACCTGATCGAAGCTCCAGGAGGTTCAGCGGGGAGTCAGAGGACGGAGGACCCTAAAGCACACTTCACCACTGCTGATGCAGCAGTTATGCCGACGTTTATTACGCGTCGGAGATGCGGCGAACCGACCACGCCCAAAGCAGGGATCACACAAGAGCGAGCCCCACAAGCCATGATGAAGAAGAACGCCATATGAACCCCACATGATGATGATCATCTACAGATGACAAAGTGGAGTCTATGAATGCCCGCAATATATATATATATATATCCGTCTAACATCTTCCAGTGGCCTAGTGGCCCGAGCGCTCTAAACGTTTGGGGCATTAGGTATGTTCTCGTAGTATCGTGGTTGTTATACGGTCGTCATTACACCTTCGTAATAAGCCTCCTGTGAGCCCATGGGGCCATTGCCTGATACACAGACTGAGAGGGCAAATTTTTCATTATTTTGGGTAACATGCATATCGTCGTGATCGCGGTGCCGTCGTTCTTGTTGCACCATCGGTACTCCTGCTGTTTGATCCGACTCTTCTCATACCGTAATGTGCATGTAGTTGAGATCACACCGTCATGATGCGTTGGTTAGGTGAACAGCGTCGAGACGCAGTCATGGTTATTCTGTCGTTTTTCCTGTAGCTTCGGCTTCTCGCACTCGTCAAGCAGTCGCCGTCACGGTATCGTCGTCATACAGGCTACGTTACACAGCCTTCGCTAAAATATTGCCGTGTTACACCCCCTCCATCCTATTGTCGTCGTACAGCAGTGCTGCCATCATCGTCATTACGCAGTCGGGCTATAGTTGTCGTTATGCGTACAAATTGTCATACCATCGTCCTTTTTCCGCCACGGTTGTTATATCGCGATCATTCTAATGCCGTAATCCACGCGCCGTCGTCAACGCACAGTCACGGTCACACTATTGCCTTCATACCGTCGTCGTCTTACATTCTCATCGTTCTATTGATGTTATTCGTTCTTTGTAATTCTGTTTATTAAGATTTGTGTTGCCTGGTTACTTCAGGTGTTTTGCATCTTAGTGGGTTTTTTTCAAGGCATTTGACCGCATTGTTCATGCCACCCCTCTTAACAAATTAGAAAACTATGGTGCGCGTGTAAAAGCGAATTCGCTTTTAGAATCCTATCTTTCAAACAGCAAACATTTCGTAGATACAAACAATGAGACATCTGCAAGGAAGCCGGTCGCTGTTGGTGTGCCACAGGGAAGCATTCTAGGGCCACTCTTATTTTTGATTTATATAAATAATATTGTACACTGCACAGATAACGCAACATTCGTTTCGCATGCTCATGACACGATAGTTTTTGTTACAGTAAACTTGAAAAGAGTTATAGAAGCGATTGCTTACAACACGATGTGTATACTAGAGGCCTGGGCCACGGTGAATTCTTTAAAGATAAACCCTTCAAAAACACAAGTTATTTTGTACACGCCTAAAGGAAAAACGCTGACAAAGAAGCTGATTTTGATTTCATTTTTGGTCTCTCGGCAGTTAGAGTTGGTGCAGTCTCTTAAAACCCTTGGAATACATTTTTCAAGCATCTTGCAAGGAATGTACATATAGAAAACCTCCATTCAAAGATGCCATCTGCAATTGCCCGTATGCGATTCATTCTACCTACAAAGTTGAAGATTATGATCTACAATGCGTTAGTGTCCTCTATGTTGCAGTACTGCAGCATAGTGTGGTGTACTACTGGCGTAACAAATTTGCGCAAGCTGTATATTCTGCAGAAAGAGCCATACTAGATATTGCTACTGTACATTATGCTTCTGCTACAAAACCAATTTTTACAAAGTAGGAAAGTCTTCCAGTGTGCTGTTTATATATTTACAGGCGGACGCTGTGTTATAAACGTTTTGTTAAGTATGGGACCAGTATCATAATTAATCTTGCTAAGATAAAAGACAACACATGTGTTCGCTCAACCAGGCACAAAGAAATGTGGCCTGTACCCACCCCTGGAACTCCTTATATTGAACAATCTTAGTCCTATAAGATGTGTTCCCATCTGAACCTATTAAACCATGGAGACTTTGATCCTTCGTAAACTCAACCTTCTCCCATTAAACGTTTCGCCCAGTCCATTTATTTTCAGGAAGAGTACATCCTTTGGAATATTTTCCCTCTATTTGTCGATCGCTGTTTTTCAAGTTCGTGCTGTTTAAAACATATACAATTTAGTTGTATTTTTCGTGCGCTTTGCAAAAGTTTTTTTGTTGCTCGATGTTACCTAATTCTCGTTGAATTATTTGAACCCTTTGTGCATAACTTACCGTCATCCTGCTGTTTTGTCAGCTGAAAAGGGGTCGGGACCTCGTCAATCCGTTCACTCCTTTAGTCCTATACTCCTCCTATTCCAAGGGATATAAAGTTGATTGATTGATTGAATGATTCATTGATCACTACATCACTTGTATACTAAACGAATAAAGGCCGACTGACATCGTGGGATGGATGCTGCCCTTATTTTTTATTAAGATTTGGTTTGCCTGGTTACTTCAGGTGTTTTGCATCTATCTATCTATCTATCTATCTATCTATCTATCTATCTATCTATCTATCTATCTATCTATCTATCTATCTATCTATCATCATCAGCAGGCTTACGCCCAGTGGAGGTCCAAAGGCCTCTCCCATACTTCTCCAACTTACCCGGTATGTACTTATCGTGGTGATGTTGTCCCTGCAAACTTCTTAATGTCGTCCGCCCTCCATACTTTCTGCCGCCCACTGCTACGCGTACCTTCTCTTTGGATCCAGTCCGTAACCCTTATTAACCATCGTTTACCTTCGCTCCTCATTACATGTCCTGTCCATGCCCCCGCCCAATTTCTTTTTCTTGATTTCAACTAAGATGTCATTACCTCGCGTTTGTTAAGCTCACCTAATCCGCTCTTTTCTTATCCTTTAACGGTACACCGATCATTTTTCTTTCAATAGCTCGTTGCGTCGTCGTCAATTTGAGTAGAACACTTTTTGCAAGCCTCCACATTTCTGCCCCGTACATGAGTACTGGTAAAACACTGCTGTTATACACTTTTTTTCTTGAGGTGTATAGGGCAACCTGCTGTTTGTGATCTGAGAATGCCCGCCAAACGCACTCTAGCCCACTCTTTTTCTTCTGATTATTTCAGTCTCATGATCCGAATCCGCGGTCACTACTTGTCCTAAGTAGACGTATTCCCTTACCACTTCCAGAGCCTCGCTACCTATTGTAAACAGCTGTTATCTTCCCAGACTGTTAAACATTACTTTGGTTTTCTGCAGAATAATTTTTAGACCCATCCTTCGGCTTTCCATTTCCAAGTCAGTTACCATGCATTGCAATGGGTCCTCTGAGTTACTAAGCAAGACAATATCATCAGCGAATCGCAAGTTACTAAGGTATTCTCTATTAACTCTTATCCCCAGTTCTTCCCAATCCAGGTCTCTGAATACCTCCTGTAAACACGCTTTGAATAGCATTGGAGAGATCGTATCTCCCTGTCTGACGCCTTTCTTTATTGCGAATTTCTTGCTTTCTTTATGGAGGACTACAGTGGCTGTGGAGCCGCTATACATATCTTTCAGTATTTTTTCATACGGCTCGTCTACACCCTAATTCCGTAATGCCTCCCTGATTGCTGAGGTTTTGACTGAATCAAACACTTTCTCGTAATCAATGAATGCTATATATATATAAGGGTTGCTTATATTCCGCAGATTTCGCTATCACCTGATTGATAGTGTTAATATGGTCTATTGTTGAGTAGCCTTTACAGAATCTTGTCTGGCCCTTTGGTTGAGAGAAGTCTAAAGTGTTCCTGATTCTATTTGCGATTATCTTAGTAAATACTTTTTAGGTAACGGACAGTAAGCTGATCGCTCCATACTTTTTCAAGTCTTTGGCGTCCCGTTTCCTATGGATTAGGTTTATGTTAGCGTTATTGCAAGATTCTGGTACGCTCGAGGTCATGAGGCATTGCGTGTACAGTGTGGCCAGTTTTTCAAGAACCATCTGCTCACCGTCTTTCAAGAAATCTGCTGTTACCTGATCCTCCCCAGCTGCCTTCCCCCTTTGCATAGCTCCCAAGGATTTTACTACTTCTTCAGGCGTTGCTTGTCGGATTTCCAGTTCTCCTAGACTATTCTCTCTTGCATTATCATCGTGGATGCCACTGGGATGTATAAATTACTATAGAACTCCTCAGCCACTTGAACTATCTCAGCCATGTTAGTAATGATATTACCGGCTTTCTCTCTACGCATAGATCTGATTCTTGCCTATTTCTAGTTTGTTCTTGACTGCTTTTAGGCTCCCCCCATTCTTGAGAGCTTCTTTCTATTCTACCCATATTATACTGCCCAATGTCAGCTGTCTGACGCGTGTTGATTACCTTGGAAAGCTCTCCCAGTTCCATTCTAGCTGTATGGTTAGAGGCTTTCATACATTGGCGTATCTTGATCAGAACTTCCGTCTCCTGCGATAGCTTACAGGCATCCTGTCCAACGGAGTTAACGCCGACTTCTGTTGCACACTTCTTAATGATGCCCATAATATTATCGTTCATGTATTCGCTAGATAACGTTCTAGCGTTAAACGTTGCCAGGTTCAGATTCCAATGGCGGCCTGTCCGTAACCAGGGAATCTTAGCACCTTCTGCAGCGTCGCAGGTCTGACAGCCGCCGTGGTAAGTTGCTTCGCAGCTGCTCGAGACTGAGGGCCGGGATTTCAGTTGCAGTTTATAATTCATGCATGTCAATTTTTAGAAAACTTGGATTGTCGTATTCACACACACACACACACACATATATATATATATATATATATAGATATATATATATATATATATATATATATAGGTAGAGAGATGGATAGGTAGTAAATGTATATGCCTGTCTAGCATGGAAGGTGATAGACAGGCATATACATTTACTACCTATCTATCACCTTCCACTGGCCTTGTGGCCCAAGTTCTCTGAAACCTTGGGGTAATGGGTATGTTCTCGTAGTGTCATGATTTCTATCCGGTCGTCATTTCATAATCGTGAACCACCTCTTGTGATCAGTCGGGCCATTCCCTCATATACCGACTCAGAGGACATCTTTCATTATTTTGGGTAACATCCCTATGCTCGAGGCCGTGGTGCCGTCGCTGTGGTTGCATCATCGGTACTCCACCTGTGTGATCCGACTCTTCTGATACCGTAATGGACATGCTATTGTGATCACACAGTCCTGATGAATTCGGTATGAGAGCACCGTCGAGTCGCAGTCGTAGTTATTTTAGCGTTATCCCTGTAGCTTCGGCTTCTCGCTCTGGTCAAACAGTCGCCGTCACGGTAACGTCGTCATACAGGCTACGTTCGCAGCCTTGGTTAAAAGATTGCCGTGATACACACCCTCCATCCTATTGTCGTCGTACAGTAGTCCAGCCATAATCGTCATTGCATAGTCGTGCTATAATTGTAATTTTGCGTACATTGTCATTCCATCGTCTTTTTCCACCACGTCTGTTATATCGCCATTATTCTAATGCCGTAATCCAATACAAATGTCTACGTGCATTCGTCGTCATACTATTTTCATGACACCATTGTGGTCTTTCCACCTTCGGCATAACAATTTTATCATCCGACCCTTGTAATGCTGTCGTCTTCATGCCATTGTCGCCACTGTCATCATCACGGCATTGTCGTCTTGCCATCGTTACTACTTTGTCATTTTACCATTATCACTTCAGTAATGTCTTAACATTGTTCTCATGTTGTGACCGTCATACCGCTTTCTCCGATTTATCTATGTCATTCTTTCTTCGTCATTTCAACCTAATGAAACTATCAGGGCGTCTTGATTTCGCGTTGTTCTCATGCTATCATCGTGTTTTTCATACTGGTTGTCATCGTCCATGCTTCATCCTCCAGTTCTCATACCATCGTCAGACTATCGTCACCGTGCGGTCATAAGCATCCAATTCTCCTCATGTCCTCGCCAGGACGTGGTGGTCGTTGTACTGTAGTAGTCATTTCACAATCGTCAATCGAATTTCGTCATGCGGCCGTTGTTAAACCACCTTTGTCGCTTCGACTACGTCATTCCTTCTTTTCATTCCGTCGTCATTACTGCGTCATACATACAGCTATCGCACAGTCATCATCATGCCGCCATGCTTATGAACAACAACGGCAAGGAAGTGGCAATGCAATGTGGCATGATGCGGGAGCAAGTAACATATAGCTAAACTGTTTCATAGCAAAAACTGCTGAAATACGAATTGCATTACTTTCCATACTGATTATTCGAAGGGTACTCTTGTAATTTGTCATTTCCTTTATTTTGTTTAGAGTTTGCTTTGAATAACATGAGAGATTTTCCTTGAAATCGCTTGTGTTTGGCGGACGTTCTCTTTAAGAGTGAGGCTAACAGAGCCTGTAATTCCCTAATCCCTTCGAGAGCGTCAGCGAGGTTACATTATCATAGGCAAATTTCTTTGTCAGAATGTCAGAATGGGGATTTGCTGGCCTTCGTTAAGTGATACTTCCGCTTTTGGATAAATTACCGTGAATAAGTGAGGTGATCACGTGCGGATCCTCTCATCCTGAGTCTACAAGTGTTCGAACAACTTCCCAATTAGCGAGCAGGAATATCAAAATGTGAACCTTGTCTGTCATTGTGAATATCTGTTTGCAGCCACCCATAAATGGAGGCTGAGTACCACCATACTTACAAATTTTTAAACTCGATACGCTTGCGCAGGACGTGGTTGGCCACTTGCAGTTATGTTGGTTTGAATTGCAATGTCATCGGCCCCTGTCTTCAACTTAAAAGCACATTAATACGATTAACAATAAATGTTAGAAGTCCGTGTTAACGAATGAGGCCCTCAATTCACTCTAAGAAAATGAAGTGTGATTTTCGTTGTTTTCGATGGTAAGTTGCTAGTTCTCGTGGCAGTTCCTTTAAATTAAAAGTTGATCTCGCCTAAAAAGACTATGAGTTTTGCTCTAAGTGTTAAACTGCCCTTGACATTAGGGTATGCATGTTTGAAAGCGGTACAATTCACCTATTCGAGTGAGTTAAACGAGAGTGTTAAACCTTTATATGTGCAACGTCTCGCAGCTAAATCATTCGTGTTTTTGAAGGCAAACACAAACATGTCGTAAATGTCAGAACGGTATTCCTGGCTTGCATGCACTTTCGATAAGCGCTGAAACTCCGATGTGATCTACGTGAGTATATACGAGAGTTGTTGCAGGAACTTAAACAGCTTTGCGGAACATAAGAGGTTCATCAATGCTACGCGAAAAGACAGCTTTCATAAGCAACTTTCATAAAGCCAACATTCTTTGTCCATTTTTAGCACTGGTGAATACCTCAAATTCTAGATTCACGTGTTTATTAATATATATCTTCAAGGCGCACCGTGATAAAGCTCTCGCTCAATTCTTCCCAAATTTTTTAGTCTCGGGGAGACTATGTTATTGTGTGCGGCAAAGTTCAGCAACATAACTTCTACGGCTCTCCTCTTGTATTCTGCAGTTGTGAAGCCCGCGAACCCACATTCCTTGTCGAAAGGCGGCAGCAGCAGGTTTCTACTGCTTTTTCCCAGCTGCTTATTTGCTTTCATGTCAAGAGAAGGCCACACAGCTTGGCAGACAATAAACTTGATAGAAAAGTGGTGCGGCAGTTTTGCTCGGAGACGAGACGGCGTGAAAGGGCAGACATTGAAGCCGACATTGAATGATTATTATTTCGATGACCTAACGTCATGTAAAAGTTAAGTGCCCGAGTTATAGGTCGTTAGCTATCGTGAATTTCTGTGATGTTTGCTGGTGTGGTTGGCAGCGTTGGACAAACTTCAACAAGAACACGTGCCTACGATGTCCAAGAAATCTGCCGCCTATAATTTAAACATCAGTGAGGCTATGGCCTGCGAAAATAAAGAACCTAATGGGGTCCTTTTTTAACTGTGCAATTATTGTTTCTTAATTTTTTTACTCAAAATGTGTCATTTCCGGAAAATATGCATATTGGCATCATTTCTTGTTTTTTTTTATCACTATACTTCACATCAGCACGCAAAGAGCGCTTTCTCTCAATAGTCGTTAAAAGGTAGCTTGCAACGTTTAGGAACTATTGCTCCTAGGTTTTGGAATAGGTTTTTAAGTGACTGAACAAATTTTGCAAAGGGTTTTGCTACACAAGGAAACCTGCGAAAAATTACACTGTAGAGACTATGAACACTGATGCAAAACCTTCGCCTCTCGCCACCCCTGTAATCGAAAACCTTCTCTGGCAGCATAGCGTGGTGAGGAGCTTGCGCACACTGCGTTTTCTCCAAACGAGAGCTTGCTTTCAGGCGTCCCCTCAACCATTCATTACTAGGCTGTCAGCGCGAAGAAAAAAAAACACGGGGCTCACATTTTTCCTTTTCTTTTGGCCAAACAAGGGCTAGGGGTTAGAAAACCTATAAATAACAACGGACACACTAGCTCGTTTTCAACCGGGTGTTCGTGGGGGCAAATCCACCCGGGATGTTAGGTAAAGCGCTAGAGTAGCGCTTGACCCTTGTCTCGCACTTTCAAAACATTTCCACTGAATGCTGGATAGTGGACATCCCCTTAAATACACTTCGTTTAACTTCTCGTAGTAGTGAGCGGTGGTGAATTCCCACTCATGCAATGGCTTAGCTCATAAATTGTATTCCTCAAATTTTAGTAAGTGAAAGGGTTTCCCTATAAGTGTAGACTCCTTACGCTTGCGTGCATTGGAACTCTAGCTGCAGACTGGTAACGTGGCTCGCAACCACATCGCAAGTGGCGGTAAAATCAAGGCTCTTGTTCTAAATCAAACTCACCGTTTCAAAAATATTTATTCTGTTGAAACTCTCTTTATTCGAGTGAGGTAAAATGAAAATATTCTGACATAGTTGTACAGCCGAAGCAGGCAGCTGTGTTTTTCCGTCGCGTTGACGACAAACATACACAGTTGCCATTGAAATATCGAGCATGGGAATTTCTGTTTTATATTTACAGGACTAATGTAGTAATGAGTATTATTTGTTTTTCAGCATACCTCTCCGAAAATTTCCTACAACGTTTTCTGTATACTCGAGAGTGTGCGAAAGAACTTGACGGCATGTTCCAAATAACAGTAGATTCGCGCAAGGTACGGCAGCTTATGACGTCATTTCAGCCCACATTTTCCGGTGTCGTGCACCAATAACGGCCTTGCCAATGTTAATCATTCTACAAATACACGTTTGCCATTTCATCCACTTGAACCTTGCTACACAGTAAGGCTTCTTTGTGTACAAAAATCAGTATTACATGTTGTTTTTATTTACCGCAGCAAAACTCGCCACGTATAGAAAGGTACTGAAAACAAATTAACAAATGAAAACAATTTGATTCTGAGGCATGCCGTAGTGAGGAAGCCGGAATAAATTTGACCACATAGGCTACTTTAACGTGCTTTCATGCACGGGTCACGGGAGTTTTTCCTGTCGCCCCATTTACATGCGACCGTCGTTGTCTGGATTCGATCCCAGCATCTCTTTGTTAGCAGTGCAACATCATAGCAGCTAAACCGCAAATGTGGGTGCAAACAATTCGCAAGTCTCGGTTAACATAAACGCCAAATTCTCCGGTATTCTGGTCGCGCCAAGGACGAAAACTTAGCGCTCCATTTCTACGTAGTTATTCCTTTCCGACATGACCCGGAAGTATCGGGGCCATATTACATTCCTATTTCATGTGCTCGACTAGCGATATCAATACATTCCCCATTCACTTCAGGTATTAGAAAACGTGAATTCTTATTGTAAAACGTGAATTCAATGTTGAAGGTGCATCCCTATTAGATGTATTCACTTCAAACGTTAGTATTGATTCATTACAGGCCAAAGTTGTGTACACTGATATCAGTGATCACCTGGGTATTATATTACTAGTAAATAGAATTCAGTGCATTCCTTGTAAAACTTAAACAAATACTACTCTTTATTCAATCCATTACTTCATCAAATGTTCAAGCATTTCGCCAAGCTATTACTCACGTAGCTTGTCATGCCGTTTATCGAGCAGAAGCTAGTGGCACGGCGTATACTGCTTCTATGAGCACTTTAAAAACTGTTTACCATGAACACTTTACCATGAAAAAAAAATGACACAGCCATCCAAAGCACGAAATCCTTGGCTAACACCTGGCGTATGGTTAAAAAAACACGCCATGTATGCTCGATTTGTGAAATCTAGAGATCCTGCCCTGTTCAGAGAGTTCAAGAAATACGGAAATAATTTCAGAAATCAGCATAGGGCTGCTTAGGATGCTTACTACGTTAGAATTTTTAGTGACCGAGCCAATAAAGAAAGTGATGTTCTCTGGCGCCAATTGAATGCTTTGCTACAGCCCAATTCAATTTCAGCTATTCTACATGTTTTGTGTAATATCGGGCAGAAACTTTCCGGAAATGCTATACCAAACGCGTTTAATAAAATCTTCTCTTTAAAACCACAGTTGAATGACGTTGTTGGCCTCAACAACTATACTCAGTTCCTGCTTGTAAACGCGTTTAGTAACACTCTATTGCTTGCCCCAACTATTCCTTAGAAGTCGTGTCTTGCTTCAAGGATATAGGTAACAGCCGGTCCCTGGACTCCAATGTCATCCAGATTTGCCCCATAAAGCATATGCTTGATAGTATATGCCCTGTTGTTACGCATATTTATATTGTAATATTAATTACAGGCACATTTCCGAAACAAATGCACACTTCACGCGTTTTTCCAGTCTCCAAGCATGGTGATAAGGGGGCACTAAACAACTATAGACCCACTTCGACAATTCCAGTGTATTCGAAGTGTGTTGAGAAATAATTGCACATCAGATTGGTAACATATTTTAATCACCACACTTTGTTGAAAGACTTTCAACATGAATTTAGGAAGCACGGCTCAACCGAAACAGCCCTCTTGACTCAAAACGATATAATTAGAGGTGCATTAAGTCGCAATCAAGTGGCATTAGGCTTTTGCCATCTCGTCGTCTTCATGCCATCATCGTCACCATCATCGTCATGGCATTGTCGTCCAGCCATTGTTGCCACTTTGTAATTTTACCATTGTTTTCACATAAATAGTGGCTTAACATGGTTCTCATGTTGTGACCAGCATACCGCTTTCACCGATTTATCTATGTCATTCTTTCTCATTATCAGGGCTTCCTGATTTAGCGTTGTTGTCTTGCTATCATTGTTATTTTTATCCTGGTTGTCATCGTCCATGCTTCATCCTCCAGTTGTCATACCATCCTCAGACCATCGTCACCGTGAAGTCATAAGCATCCAATTGTCCTTATATCCTCGTCATGACGCGGTGGTCGTTGTACTATAGCAATCATTTCTCAATTGTCAATCGAATGTCCTCAAACGGGCATCGTTAAGCCACCGTTGTCGCTTCGTCTACATCATTCCTTCTTTTCATTCCGTAGTCATTACTGCGCCATACATTCAGATATCACACAGTCATCACCAAGCCGCCATGTCTATGAACGACCACGGCGAGCAAGTAGTGATGCAATGTGGCATGATGCGGGAGTATGTGACATATAGCCAAAGTGTTTCTGAGCTAAACTGCGGAAATACGAATCGCATTACCTCGATAGTGATCATTGGAGGAGTTCTGCTGTAATTTGTCACTTCCTTTACTTTTGTTTTGAATTTATCTTGAATAACATGATAGCATTTACTTGAAATTGCTTTTCTTTGGCAGGCATTCTCTTTAAGAGTGATACTAACAGTACCTCTCAATTCTCTGGTCCCTTCGAGAACGTCAGTGCGGCAACATTATCATATGTAAATGGGTTTGTCAGAAAGGTCGGAATGGGGATTTGCTTGCCTACGTTACGTGATACTCCCGCTATTCGATAAATTACCATGAATAAGTCGGGCGATCACGTGCGGATCCTCTCATTCTGTGTCCACAATGTTCGAACAACTTCACAATTTGCGAGCAGGAACGACAGAATGTGAACCTTGTCTGTCATTGTGAATGTCAGTTTGCAGCCACCCATAAATGGATGCTGAATACCACCATACTTACAAATTTTTAAGCTCAATATTTCTGCACAGCACGTGGTTGGCAACTTGCAGTTACGTTGGTGGGAATTTCAGTGTCATCGGCCCCTGTCTTTAATTTAAAAGCACATTTATACGATTAACAATAAATGTTAGAAGTCCGTGTTAACGAATGAGGCCCTCAATTCACTCTAAGAAAATGAAGTGTGATTTTCGTTGTTTTATATGGTAAGTTTCTAGTTCTCGTGGGCGGGCCTTTTAATTAAAAGGTTTATCTCCCCTACAAAGACAATGTGTTTTGGTGTAAGTGTTAATCTGCCCTTGAACTTAAGGTATGCCTGTTTGGAAGCGTTAGGATTAAACTATACGAAAGTATTACCCAGAAGTGTTAAACCATTAAATGTACAACGTTTTGCAGCTAAATCATTCGTTGTTTTGAAGGAAAACACAATCCTGTCGTTACTGTCAGAACAGTACTCCTGGGTTGCATGCCCTTTCAGTGAGCACTGAAAGTCTCATATGATCTACATTAGTTTATGCGAAAGTTGTTGCGGGAACATAAACAGCTCCGCGGAACATAAGAGGTTCATCAATGCTAAGCGCAAAAACAGCTTTCATGAGCAACCTTCAGAAAGCCAATATATTTGTCAATTTATAGCACTGGTGAATATTTCGAGGTCTAGATTCACGTTTTTATTAATATATATCTTGAAGGCGCACATGTTAATTTTCTCGCTGAATTCTTCCCCGATTTTTTATCCTCGGGGAGCCTAGGTTATTATGCGCGGCAAAGTTCAGCAACATAACTTCTACGGCTGTCCTCTTGTACTATTCATTTGTGAAACCCACGAACCCACCTGCCTTGTCTATGGGCGGAAGCAGGAGGTTTCTGTTGCTTTTTCGTAACTGATCAGTTGCTTTAATGTCAAGGGAAGGCCACACAGCTTGGGAGACAATAAACTTGATTGAAAAGTGGTGCGGCAGTTTTCCTCGGAGACGAGACGGCGTGAAAGGGCAGACATTTAAGGTGACATTGAATGAATATTATTTCCACGACCCAACATCATCTGCTTTTGTTAATTTCACTATCACATCAACGTTGCTTGAAAGCTATCTAAAAGTTAAGTGCCCGCGTTATAGGTCGTTAGCTATCGTGAATTTCTGTGATGTTTACTGGTGTGGTTGGCAGCGTTGGACAAACTTCAACAAGAACACGTGCCTACGATGGCCAAGAAATCTGCCGCCTATAATTTAAAAATCAGTGGGCCTATGGCATGCGGAAATAAAGAACCTAATGGGGTCCTTTTTCAACTGGGCAAATATTGTTTCTTTTTTATTACTCAAGCTGTGTCATTTGCGGAAAATATGCATATTGGCATCATTTCTTGTTTAGTTAACACTATACTTCACATCAACACACAAACAGCGCTTTCTCTCAATAGTCGTTAAAACGAAGCGTCCAACGTTCAGGAGCTATTGCTCCTTGGTTTTGGAATAGGTTTTTAAGTGACTGAACACATTTTGCAAAAGGTTTTGCTACACAAGGAAACCTACGAAAAAATTACACGGTAGACACTATGAACACTGGCGCAAAACCTTCGCCTCCCGCAACCCTTCTAATCGAAAACCTTCTCTGGCAGCATAGCGTGGTGAGGGGCTTGCGCACACTGCGTTTTCTCCAAACGAGAGCTTGCTTTCAGGGGTCCCCTCAACCATTCATTACTAGGCTGTCAGCGCGAAGAAAAAAAAACACGGGGCTGACATTTTTCCTTTTCTTTTGGCCAAACAAGGGCTAGAGGTTAGAAAACCTATAAATAATAACGGACACACTATCTCGTTTTCAACCGGGTGTTCGTGGGGGCAAATCCACCCGCGATGTTAGGTAAAGCGCAAGGGTAGCGCTCGACCCTTGTCTCGCACTTTCAAAACATTTCCACTAAATGCTGGATAGTGGACATCCCCTTAAATGCACTTCGTTTAACTTCTCGTAGTAGTGAGCGGTGGTGAATTCCCACTCATGCAATGGCTTAGCTCATAAATTGTATTCCTCAAATTTTAGTAAGTGAAAGGGTTTCCCTATAAGTGTAGACTCCTTACGCTTGCGTGCATTGGAACTCTAGCTGCAGACTGGTAAGGTGGCTCGCAACCACATCGCACGTGGCGGTAAAAGCAAGGCTCTTGTTCCAAATCAAACTCACCGTTTCAAAAATATTTATTCTGTTGAAACTCTCTTTATTCGAGTAAGGTAAAATGAAAATATTCTGACATCGTTGTACAGCCGAAACAGGCGGCTGTGTTTTTCCGTCGCGTTCATGACAAACATACACAGTAGCCATTGAAATATCGAGCATGGGAATTTCTGTTTTATATTTACAGGACGAATGCAGTAATGAGTATTATTTGTTTTTCAGCACAACTCTCCGAAAATTTGCTACAACGCTTTCTGTATACTCGAGAGTGTGCGAAAGAACTTGACGGCATGTTCCAAATAACAGTAGATTCGCGCAAGCTACGATAGCCTATGACGTAATTTCTGCGCACATTTTCCGGTGTCGTGCACCAATAACGGCCTTGCCAACGTTAATCATTCTACAAATACACGTTTGCCATTTCATCCACTTGAACCTTGCTACACAGTAAGGCTTCTTTCTGTACAAAAATCAGTATTACATGTTGTTTTTATTTACCGCAGCAAAACTCGCCACGTATAGGAAAGTACTGAAAGCAAATTAACAAATGAAAAGCATTTGATTCTGAGGCATGCCGTAGTGAGGAACCCGGAATAAATTTGACCACATAGGGTACTCTAACGTGCTCTCATGCACGGGTCACCGGAGTTTTTCCTCTCGCCCCATTTAGATGCGGCCGTCGTAGTCTGGATTCGATCCCAGCATCTCTTCGTTAGCAGCGCAACATCATAGCAGCTAATCCACAAATGTGGGTGCAAACAATTCGCAAGTCTCGGTTAACATAAACGACAAATTTTCCAGTATTCTGGTCGCGCCAAGGACGAACACTTAGCGCTCCATTTCTACGTAGTTATTCCTTTCCGACATGACCCGGAAATATCGGGGCCGTATTACATTCCTATTTCATGTACCCGACTAGCGTTATCAATACATTCCCCATTTCACTTCAGGTATTAGAAAACATGAATTCTTATTGTAAAACGGGAATTCAATATTGAAGGTGCAACCCTATTAGATGTATTCACTTCAAACGTTAGTATTGATTCATTAGAGGCCAAAGTTGTGTACACTGATATTAGTGATCATCTGGGTATTATATTACTAGTAAATAGAATTCAGTGCATTCCTTGTAAAACTTAAAAAGTACTAGTCTTTATTCAATCCATTACTTTATCAAATGTTCAAGCATTTCGCCAAGCTATTACTCACGTAGCTTGTCACGCCGTATATCGAGCAGAAGATAGTGACACGGCGTATATTGCTTCTATGAGCACTTTAAAAACTGTTTACCATGAACACTTTACCATGAAAAAAAAATGACACGGCCATCCAAAGCCCGAAAACCTTGGCTAACACCTGAGGTATAGTTAAAAAAAACACACCATGTATGCTCGATTTGTGAAATCTAGAGATCCTGCCCTGTTCAGAGAGTTCAAGAAATACGGAAATAATTTCAGAAATCAGCATAGGGCTGCTAAGGATGCTTAATACGTTAGAATTTTTAGCGACCGAGCCAATAAAGAAAGTGATGTTCTCTGGCGCAAATTGAATGCTTTGCTACAGCCCAATTCAATTTCAGCTATTCCACATGTTTTGTGTAATATCGGGCAGAAACTTTCCGGAAATGCTATACCAAACGCGTTTAATAATATCTTCTCTTTAAAACCACAGTTAAATTATGTTGATGGCCTCAACAACTATACTCAGTTCCTGCCTGTAAACGCGTTTAGTAACACTCTATTGCTTGCCCCAACTATTCCCTTAGAAGTCGTGTCTTGCTTCAAGGATATAGGTAACAGCCGGTCCCTGGACTCCAATGTCATCCAGATTTGCCCCATAAAGCATATGCTTGATATTATATGCCCTGTTGTTACGCATATTTATAACGTAATATTAACTACAGGCACATTTCCAAAACAAACGCATAATTCACGCGTTTTTCCAGTCTCCAAGCATGGTGATAAGGGGGCACTAAACAACTATAGACCCACTTCGACAATTTCAGTGTATTCGAAGTGTGTTGAGAAATAATTGCACATCAGATTGGTAACATATTTTAATCACCACACTTTGTTTAAAGACTTTCAACATGAATTTAGGAAGCATGGCTCTATCGAAACAGCCCTCTTGACTCAAAACGATATAATTATAGGTGCATTCAGTCGCAATCAAGTGGCATTAGGCTTTTGCCATCTCGTCGTCTTCATGCCATCATCGTCACCATCATCGTCATGGCATTATCGTCCAGCCATTGTTGCCGCTTTGTAATTTTACCGTAGTTATCACTGAAATAATGTCTTAACATGGTTCTTATGTTGTGACCATCATACAGCTTTCGCCGATTTATCTATGCCATTCTTTCTCATTATCAGGGCGTCCTGACTTAGTGCTGTTGTCATGCTATCATTGTTATTTTCATCCTGGTTGTCATCGTCCATGCTTCATCCTCCAGTTGTCATACCATCCTCAGACCATCGTCACCGTGCGGTCATAAGCATCCAATTGTCATTATATCCTCGTCATGACACGGTGGTCGTTGTACTATAGCAATCATTTCTCAATTGTGATTCGAATGTCCTCATACGGGCGTCGTTAAGCCACCGTTGTCGCTTCGTCTACATCATTCCTTCTTTTCATTCCGTAGTCATTACTGCGCCATACATTCAGTTATCACACAGTCACCACCAAGCCGCCATGCCTATGAACGACCATGGCGAGCAAGTAGTGATGCCATGTGGCATGATGCGGGAGCATGTGACATATAGCCAAACTGTTTCTGAGCTAAACTGCGGAAATACGAATTGCATTACCTCGATAGTGACCATTGGAGGAGTTCTGCTGTAATTTGTCACTTCCTTTACTTTTGTTTTGACTTTACCTTGAATAACATGATAGCATTTACTTGAAATTACTTTTCTTTGGCAGGCATTCTCTTTAAGAGTGATACTAACAGTACCTCTCAATTCTCTGGTACCTTCGAGAACGTCAGTGCGGCAACATTATCATATGTAAATGGGTTTGTCAGAAAGGTCGGATTGGGGATTTGCTTGCCTACGTTACGTGATACTCCCGCTATTCGATAAATTACCATGAATTAGTCGGGCGATCACGTGCGGATCCTCTCATTCTGTGTCCACAATGTTCGAACAACTTCACAATTTGCGAGCAGGAATGTCAGAATGTGAACCTTGTCTGTCATTGTGAATGTCAGTTTGCAGCCACCCATAAATGGATGCTGAATACCACCATACTTACAAATTTTTAAACTCAATATTTCTGCACAGCACGTGGTTGGCAACTTGCAGTTACGTTGGTGGGAATTGCAGTGTCATCGGCCCTGTCTTTAATTTAAAAGCACATTAATACGAGTAACAACAAATGTTAGAAGTGCGTGTTAACGAATGAGGCCCTCAATTCACTCTAAGAAAATGAAGTGTGATTTTGGTTGTTTTAGATGGTAAACTTCTAGTTCTCATGGCCGGGCCTTTTAATTAAAAAGTTGATCTCCCCTAGGAAGACAATGTGTTTTGGTGTAAGTGTAAATCTGCCCTTGAACTTAAGGTATGCCTGTTTGAAAGCGTTAGGAATAAACTACACGAGGGTATTAACCGAGAGTGTAAAAGCATTAAATGTACAATGTTTTGCAGCTAAATCATTCGTTGTTTTGAAGGTAAACACAATCCTGTCGTTACTGTTTGAACAATACTCCTGGGTTGCATAACCTTTCAGTGAGCGCTCAAAGTCTCATATGATCTACATAAGTATATGCGAGAGTTGTTGCTGGAACATAAACAGCTCCGCGGAACATAAGAGGTTCATCAATGCTAAGCGCAAAAATAGCTTTCATGAGCAACCTTCACAAAGCCAATATATTTGTCAATTTAAAGCACTGGTGAATATTTCGAGGTCTAGATTCACGTTTTTATTAATATATATCTTGAAGGCGCACATGTTAATTTTCTCACTGAATTCTTCCCCGATTTTTTATTCTCGGGGAGCCTAGGTTATTATGCGCGGCAAAGTTCAGCAACATAACTTCTACGGCTGTCCTCTTGTACTATTCATTTGTGAAACCCACGAACCCACCTGCCTTGTCTATAGGCGGAAGTAGGAGGTTTCTGTTGCTTTTTCGTAACTGATCAGTTGCTTTAATGTCAAGGGAAGGCCACACAGCTTGGGAGACAATAAACTTGATTGAAAAGTGGTGCGGCAGTTTTCCTCGGAGACGAGACGGCGTGAAATGGCAGACATTTAAGGTGACATTGAATGAATATTATTTCCACGACCCAACGTCATCTGCTTTTGTTAATTTCACTATCACATCAACGTTGCTTGAAAGCTATCTAAAAGTTAAGTGCCCGCGTTATAGGTCGTTAGCTATCGTGAATTTCTGTGATGTTTACTGGTGTGGTTGGCAGCGTTGGACAAACTTCAACAAGAACACGTGCCTACGATGGCCAAGAAATCTGCCGCCTATAATTTAAAAATCAGTGGGCCTATAGCATGCGAAAATAAAGAACCTAATGGGGTCCTTTTTCAACTGGGCAAATATTGTTTCTTTTTTATTACTCAAGATGTGTCATTTGCGGAAAATATGCATATTGGCATCATTTCTTGTTTAGTTAACACTATACTTCACATCAACACACAAACAGCGCTTTCTCTCAATAGTCGTTAAAAGGAAGCGTCCAACGTTTAGGAGCTATTGCTCCTAGGTTTTGGAATAGGTTTTTAAGTGACTGAACACATTTTGCAAAAGGTTTTGCTACACAAGGAAACCTACGAAAAAATTACACTGTAGACACTATGAACACTGGCGCAAAACCTTCGCCTCCCGCAACCCTTCTAATCGAAAACCTTCTCTGGCAGCATAGCGTGGTGAGGAGCTTGCGCACACTGCGTTTTCTCCAAACGAGAGCTTGCTTTCAGGGGTCCCCTCAACCATTCATTACCAGGCTGTCAGCGCGAAGAAAAAAAAAAAACGCGGGGCTCACATTTTTCCTTTTCTTTTGGCCAAACAAGGGCTAGAGGTTAGAAAACCTATAAATAATAACGGACACACTAGCTCGTTTTCAACCGGGTGTTCGTGGGGGCAAATCCACCCGCGATGTTAGGTAAAGCGCAAGGGTAGCGCTCGACCCTTGTCTCGCACTTTCAAAACATTTCCACTAAATGCTGCATAGTGGACATCCCCTTAAATGCACTTCGTTTAACTTCTCGTAGTAGTGAGCGGTGGTGAATTCCCACTCATGCAATGGCTTAGCTCATAAATTGTATTCCTCAAATTTTAGTAACTCAAAGGGTTTCCCTATAAGTGTAGACTCCTTACGCTTGCGTGCATTGGAACTCAAGCTGCAGACTGGTAAGGTGGCTCGCAACCACATCGCACGTGGCGGTAAAAGCAAGGCTCTTGTTCCAAATC
The DNA here is from genome assembly GCF_050947875.1 of Dermacentor variabilis. Classification (NCBI taxonomy): domain Eukaryota; kingdom Metazoa; phylum Arthropoda; class Arachnida; order Ixodida; family Ixodidae; genus Dermacentor; species Dermacentor variabilis. The sequence goes on from NC_134571.1 coordinate 173,325,590, forward strand.
AAACTCACCGTTTCAAAAATATTTATTCCTTTGAAACTCTCTTTATTCGAGTAAGGTAAAATGAAAATATTCTGACATCGTTGTACAGCCGAAACAGGCGGCTGTGTTTTTCCTTCGCGTTCATGACAAACATACACAGTAGCCATTGAAATATCGAGCATGGGAATTTCTGTTTTACATTTACAGGACGAATGCAGTAATGAGTATTATTTGTTTTTCAGCACAACTCTCCGAAAATTTGCTACAACGCTTTCTGTATACTCGAGAGTGTGCGAAAGAACTTGACGGCATGTTCCAAATAACAGTAGATTCGCGCAAGCTACGATAGCTTATGACGTAATTTCTGCGCACATTTTCCGGTGTCGTGCACCGATAACGGCCTTGCCAACGTTAATCATTCTACAAATACACGTTTGCCATTTCATCCACTTGAACCTTGCTACACAGTAAGGCTTCTTTGTGTACAAAAATCAGTATTACATGTTGTTTTTATTTACCGCAGCAAAACTCGCCACGTATAGGAAAGTACTGAAAGCAAATTAACAAATGAAAACCATTTGATTCTGAGGCATGCCGTAGTGAGGAACCCGGGAATAAATTTGACCACATAGGGTACTCTAACGTGCTCTCATGCACGGGTCACCGGAGTTTTTCCTCTCGCCCCATTTAGATGCGGCCGTCGTAGTCTGGATTCGATCCCAGCATCTCTTCGTTAGCAGCGCAACATCATAGCAGCTAAACCACAAATGTGGGTGCAAACAATTCGCAAGTCTCGGTTAACATAAACGACAAATTTTCCAGTATTCTGGTCGCGCCAAGGACGAACACTTAGCGCTCTATTTCTACGTAGTTATTCCTTTCCGACATGACCCGGAAGTATCGGGGCCGTATTACATTCCTATTTCATGTACCCGACTAGCGTTATCAATACATTCCCCATTTCACTTCAGGTACATGAATTCTTATTGTAAAACGGGAATTCAATATTGAAGGAGCAACCTTATTAGATGTATTCACTTCAAACTTTAGTATTGATTCATTAGAGGCCAAAGTTGTGTACACTGATATTAGTGATCATCTGGGTATTATATTACTAGTAAATGGAATTCAGTGCATTCCTTGTAAAACTTAAAAAAATACTAGTCTTTATTCAATCCATTACTTTATCAAATGTTCAAGCATTTCGCCAAGCTATTACTCACGTAGCTTGTCACGCCGTATATCGAGCAGAAGCTAGTGACACGGCGTATACTTCTTCTATGAGCACTTTAGAACCTGTTTACCATGAACACTTTACCATGAAAAAAAATGACACGGCCATCCAAAGCCCGAAAACCTTGGCTAACACCTGAGGTATAGTTAAAAAAAACACACCATGTATGCTCGATTTGTGAAATCTAGAGATCCTGCCCTGTTCAGAGAGTTCAAGAAATACGGAAATAATTTCAGAAATCAGCATAGGGCTGCTAAGGATGCTTACTACGTTAGAATTTTTAGCGACCGAGCCAATAAAGAAAGTGATGTTCTCTGGCGCAAATTGAATGCTTTGCTACAGCCCAATTCAATTTCAGCTATTCCACATGTTTTGTGTAATATCGGGCAGAAACTTTCCGGAAATGCTATACCAAACGCGTTTAATAAAATCTTCTCTTTAAAACCAAAGTTAAATTATGTTGATGGCGTCAACAACTATACTCAGTTCCTGCCTGTAAACGCGTTTAGTAACACTCTATTGCTTGCCCCAACTATTCCCTTAGAAGTCGTGTCTTGCTTCAAGGATATAGGTAACAGCCGGTCCCTGGACTCCAATGTCATCCAGATTTGCCCCATAAAGCATATGCTTGATATTATATGCCCTGTTCTTACGCATATTTATAACGTAATATTAACTACAGGCACATTTCCAAAACAAACGCATAATTCACGCGTTTTTACAGTCTCCAAGCATGGTGATCAGGGGGCACTAAACAACTATAGACCCACTTCGACAATTCCAGTGTATTCGAAGTGTGTTGAGAAATAATTGCACATCAGATTGGTAACATATTTTAATCACCACACTTTGTTTAAAGACTTTCAACATGAATTTAGGAAGCATGGCTCTATCGAAACAGCCCTCTTGACTCAAAACGATATAATTATAGGTGCATTCAGCCGCAATCAAGTGGCATTAGGCTTTTGCCATCTCGTCGTCTTCATGCCATCATCGTCACCATCATCGTCATGGCATTGTCGTCCAGCCATTGTTGCCACTTTGTAATTTTACCGTTGTTATCACATAAATAGTGGCTTAACATGGTTCTTATGTTGCGACCATCATACAGCTTTCGCCGATTTATCTATGCCATTCTTTCTCATTATCAGGGCGTCCTGACTTAGCGCTGTTGTCATGCTATCATTGTTATTTTCATCCTGGTTGTCATCGTCCATGCTTCATCCTCCAGTTGTCATACCATCCTCAGAGCATCGTCACCGTGCGGTCATAAGCATCCAATTGTCATTATATCCTCGTCATGACGCGGTGGTCGTTGTACTATAGGAATCATTTCTCAATTGTGATTCGAATGTCCTCATACGGGCGTCGTTAAGCCACCGTTGTCGCTTCGTCTACATCATTCCTTCTTTTCATTCCGTAGTCATTACTGCGCCATACATTCAGTTATCACACAGTCACCACCAATCCGCCATGCCTATGAACGACCATGGCGAGCAAGTAGTGATGCCATGTGGCATGATGCGGGAGCATGTGACATATAGCCAAACTGTTTCTGAGCTAAACTGCGGAAATACGAATCGCATTACCTCGATAGTGATCATTGGAGGAGTTCTGCTGTAATTTGTCACTTCCTTTACTTTTGTTTTGAATTTACCTTGAATAACATGATAGCATTTACTTGAAATTGCTTTTCTTTGGCAGGCATTCTCTTTAAGAGTGATACTAACAGTACCTCTCAATTCTCTGGTCCCTTCGAGAACGTCAGTGCGGCAACATTATCATATGTAAATGGGTTTGTCAGAAAGGTCGGAATGGGGATTTGCTTGCCTACGTTACGTGATACTCCCGCTATTCGATAAATTACCATGAATAAGTCGGGCGATCACGTGCGGATCCTCTCATTCTGTGTCCACAATGTTCGAACAACTTCACAATTTGCGAGCAGGAATGTCAGAATGTGAACCTTGTCTGTCATTGTGAATGTCAGTTTGCAGCCACCCATAAATGGATGCTGAATACCACCATACTTACAAATTTTTAAACTCAATATTTCTGCACAGCACGTGGTTGGCAACTTGCAGTTACGTTGGTGGGAATTGCAGTGTCATCGGCCCTGTCTTTAATTTAAAAGCACATTAATACGAGTAACAACAAATGTTAGAAGTGCGTGTTAACGAATGAGGCCCTCAATTCACTCTAAGAAAATGAAGTGTGATTTTTGTTGTTTTAGATGGTAAGCTTCTAGTTCTCATGGCCGGGCCTTTTAATTAAAAAGTTGATCTCCCCTAGGAAGACAATGTGTTTTGGTGTAAGTGTTAATCTGGCCTTGAACTTAAGGTATGCCTGTTTGAAAGCGTTAGGAATAAACTACACGAGGGTATTAACCGAGAGTGTTAAACCATTAAATGTACAATGTTTTGCAGCTAAATCATTCGTTGTTTTGAAGGTGAACACAATCCTGTCGTTACTGTTTGAACAATACTCCTGGGTTGCATGGCCTTTCAGTGAGCGCACAAAGTCTCATATGATCTACATAAGTATATGCGAGAGTTGTTGCTGGAACATAAACAGCTCCGCGGAACATAAGAGGTTCATCAATGCTAAGCGCAATGACAGCTTTCATGAGCAACATTCACAAAGCCAGAATATTTGGCCATTATTAGCACTGGTGAATACTTCGAGGTCTAGATTCACGTTTTTATTAATATATATCTTGAAGGTGCACATGCTAATGTTCTCGCTGAATTCTTCCCCGATTTTTTAGTCTCGGGGCGCCTATGTTATTGTGCGCGGCAATGTTCAGCAACATATCTTCTACGGCTCTCCTCTTGTATTATTCATTTGTGAAACCCACGAACTCACCTTCCTTGTCGATAGGCGGTAGCAGGAGCTTTCTGTTGCTTTTTCGTAACTGCTTATTTGCTTTCATGTAAAGGGAAGGCCACATAGCTAGAGATACAATAAACTTGAGTGAAAACTGGTCAGGCAGTTTTCTTCGGAGGCGAGAGGGTGTGAAAGGGCAGACATTGAAACCGACAATGAATGATTAATATTTCCACGACCTAACGTCATCTGCTTTTGTTAATTTCATATCACATCAACGTTGCTTGAAAACTATGTAAAAGTTAAGTGCTCGCGTTATAGGTCGGTAACTATCGCGAATTTTTTGGTGTCTGCTGGTGTGGTTGGCAGCGTTGGACAAACGTCCAACAAGAACACGTGGCTACGATGGCCAAAAAATCTGACGCCTATGTTTTAAGCATCAGTGGGCCTATGACCTGCGAAGCTTATGAACCTAATGGTGTCCTTGTTCAGCTGTGCAATCATTCTTTCTTTGTTTTACTCAAATTGCGTAATTTGCGAAAATTATGCATATGGGCATCATTTCTAGTATTTTTATCACTGTACTGCACAATCAGCACGCAAAGATCGCTTTCTCTCAATAGTTGTTAGAAGGTAGCTTGCAACGTTTAGGAACTATTGCTCCTAGGTTTTGGAATAGGTTTTTAAAAGAGTGAACACATTTTTCAAAGGGTTTTGCTACACAAGGAAACCTACGAAAAAATTGCACTGTAAACACTATGAACACTTGCGTAAAACATTCGCCTCTCGCAACCCCTCTAATCGAAAACCTTCTCTGGCAGCGTAGCGTGGCGAGAAGGTCGCGCAAGCTTGCGTTTTCTCCTAACGAGAGCGGGCTTTCGGGCGTCCCTTTAACAATTCCTTACTAGGCTGTTGGCGCGAAGAAAAAAAAAACACGGGTCTGACTTTCTTTCTTTTCTTCTTGGCCAAACATGGTGTAGAGGTTAGAAAACCTATAAATATTAACGGACGCACTAGCTCGTATTGAACCGGTTTTTCGCGGGGGCAAAGTCCACCCGGAATGATAGGTAAAGTGCTAGAGCAGCGTTTGACCCTTGTCTCGAACTTTCAAAATATTTCCACTGAATGCTGGATAGTTCGCATAACCACAATTGCACTCCGTTTAACTTCTTGTAGTAGTGAGCGGTGGAGAATTGCCACTCATACAGTGGCTTAGCTGGTCAATTGTATTCCTCAAATTTCAGTAAGTGAGAGGGTTTCCCTATAAGTGTAGACTCCTTACGCTTGCGTGCATAGGAACTCTAACTGCAGACTAGTAAAGTGGTTCGCAACCACATCTCACGTGGCGGTAAAAGCAAGGCTCTTGTTCTAAATCAAACTCACCGTTTGAAAAACGTTGATTCTGTTGAAACTCTCTTTATTCGTGTAAGGCAAAATGAAAATATTCTGACATCGTTGTACAGCCGAAACAGGCAGCTGTGTTTTTCCGTCGCGTTTATGAGAAACATACACAGTAGCCATTGAAATATCGAGCATGGGAATTTCTGTTTTATATTTACAGGACTAATGCAGTAATGAGTATTATTTGTTTTTCAACACAACTCTCCGAAAATTTCCTACAACGCTTTCTGTATACTCGAGAGTGTGCGAAAGAACTTGACGGCATGTTCCAAATAACAGTAGATTCGCGCAAGCTACGATAGCTTATGACGTAATTTCTGCGCACATTTTCCGGTGTCGTGCGCCAATGACGCCTTGCCAAAGTTAATCATTCTGCAACTACACTTTTGCCATTAAATCCACTTGAACCTTGCAAAGCCGTAACACTTCTGTGTCTACGTAAATCAGTATTACACGTTGTTTTGATTTACCGCAGCGAAGGTCGCCATGTATAAGAAGGTACTGAAACAAATTAACGAATGAAAACAATTTGATTCTGAGGCACGCCGTTGTGAGCAAACTGGAGTAATTTTGACCACACAGGGTACTTTATTGTGCCCCTCATGCACGGGGCACCGGCATTTTTCCTTTCACCCCCATTTAAATGCGGCCGTCGTGGTTTGAATTAGATCCCACCATCTCTTCGTTAGCAGCGACACAACAGAAGCTAAGCGGCGAAGGCGGATGCAAACAATTCGCAAGTCTAGGTTAACATAAACAACAAATTTTCTGGTATTCTGGTGGGCCAAGAACCAACATTTAGCGCTCCATCACTACGTGCTCATTCGTTTGCCACCTGATTCGGAAATATCGCGTCCGTATTACCTTCCTCTTTCGTATGCGAGACTAGCGAGATCCTTACATTCCCCATTTCACGTCAGGTACACTGTAAAAAATTTCCGTCATTATACGGAGAACTGCAGGTAAATATACGGAAAATATGTCATATTTCAAAAATACGGCAAAATCTGCCATTAATATACGGAAAGTGCTTTCCGTTTTAAGCTATACAGAAATTTTCATTGTAATCATATAACGGCTATACACTGTTTTTCACGAAACAGACAGAATTCCGTATTTTTGTTGTGCGAACATCCGTATTATTGTGAGAAAATTTAGGCTGTCTGAATGAGCGCTCGTGCTCACAAAGTTTCAGCTAACAATCTTTTATTGAACACGCGAACTGTACGCATTATGAAGATACGTACAAAATTTGAAAGCTAGCCTTCTACCAAAAGCTGCAATAACAGAATGTATAAATATACATACGCATCTTCTATTCCGGTCGCAGTTTGCCGCGCATATGGGCCTTGTAAGGCTGATCATATGCGCAAATATATGCGCAATGTTCTCGCAATGTTCTCAAATTAGGCGCAATGCAGTTAATAATACTGCAAATATGTGTAAGTGAACGAAGAGCCGTGGGCATACGTGCATACGTAAAAAACCTTGCGAGACTCAGATGCTGGTGCACTGGGAATGACATAGGTGCTCTACGCGAAAAATTGTACGCATTATAAATCAGTACCGAAACGCAGGGAGTGGTATAATGATCGTAACTGCGTTTACATTTAGCAACAAATGGTCTCGAAGGAGACTGGCGACCTATAGATACTACGATTTTGAAAAAGTGCTGTGACACCGCCCGAGAATTATGGGAAGCTTTCTTCATACAGTCATTGGGGTTACAGTGCATTAGTGCGCCTTTTAACCTTGTGCAGGGCTCAATATGGATTTTGGATTCCGCAGCATGAATGCGCTCTTTTGATCGGTTTTTGGTGGTTCCTGCACATGGTGCTCCCTGCGCATGTTCTTCTAGATTCGGCTTTCTATAAAAGAGTGACGCAATAAAGTGATGTCACTTGAGAGTAGCGCCTTGTGCATGTCGTCTTTCTTGTGTACATTGTTTTGCGCTTAACAAAGGATTTATGGATTCCCACCAACTAGCCCACCAACACATTCTGTTGAACGCAAGGAAATGCGGCTTTGCCTTATTTGACTGTGTTGCGGGCACTTCTGAAGTACCGTCTGTCCAATAACCTTGGTGGCATAGAAGTGCCGTCCACTTCTATGCGTTGCTTTCTGTTTCATTGTCGCATCACATCACATTAAAATCTTAATGTGTATGTACTTTTTCTATGAGACCCATATTCCTATCCTTGTGTTATATTTGCTGTCGCATTATTTATGTGCAAATGACCAGAGCTCCAATTTCTATTTTATTGCAAAGTAAACTACTGGTGCCTAAACAGTTCTGTATATCGGAAAACCAAAGCCTAACTGCCGAACTGCCAAGCAGAAGCCTTAGTGCAGTGTCAAGTTCTCAGATTTTATTGGTCATGCAGAGGCGCACAGCGTACCTCCTTATTACTTGCTGAACAATTAAGCTTTGCGAAAACTGAGTATTTATGTTGCGTCAACCACATGGTATTGGCCATTGCTCCTGCCCTCAGCAAATGTGTAAGATGATCATGGCATTTCTTTTTCTAACTCTTTCTCCTTAATACAGTGGGATTACTGCATGCGTAAGTAGGAAACGGATCACATAGGCAATCAAAAGCCAAGAATGTGTAAACTTGGAACATTGATTTTACAGTTTGATGACCCAGAATAAGTAGAAATACACCATAAATTATTTACAATTAACTTTTAATTAACGCAGGGCTAGAGCATACAGTAAGCATACTGTATGCTCATACGGTGTCACATCAATTTAAATTTTAGTGTAGCTTTACAGTGTACGCTTCTATTGTTGCATTCTGTCTCACGGATTATAATATTTCGTGTGTATAGCAACTAGACTGTCTATATACAGGAGTAAAAATGTGCGAACTGAAATGTTTAATGATTTGATAGAATGTGTAGAACAATAAAGCCATACAATCAACACACAGTGATGTGATTTCTCTGCACATGTTGCAGGTTCAATAAAGTATGGTGGAAGCAGTTGCCAAGGTACCGACCAGAAAATAAAACCAGTATAACAGGGTCCACACCACTGATCTCAACTACAGGGGATGGAAAGAACATCGAGGGCCCTCGACTGAAGCCAACCTTGTCCCGGAAGTTGGGGCTTCAAAACTTTGCAGCAGCACTTCGGTTGCACGGGTGTGTGGCATTTCTTCCCCTAACATGCCTGCCTGATGTGCCATAAGCTACCCAAGCACTGTTTCAAGGTGTCCAGAATTTTTTCATTGCAGTGTCTACAGTGTCACTAACATAAGCGGCGTCCAATGGAAACACTGGTATATGAGAAAAAATTTGATGTACGAGAACACTATCGTATACGGGTTCAGATTGTCATGAAAACGCATACCAGACATGTAGAAACCTCCTAAAATGTGAAAAACCACAAAGAAAAGTTTTTCGGCAACAATATTATCTGATCGCACGCACTAGTTAGTCCACCATATGCCCTGCTTCCAGGACAAGCGACTGCATGACACCGCATTTCCACTGGCTTCACCTGCATCAGGTGCGGTGTGCTGCATCCAGCAAAACATATTAGAAATCACTGGTGCGCAGTGTTTCCTGTCCCCTTTCTCGACGCCTACTGAACACAGGGTAAACTGTTTCCAAAGCAGAAAAACAAAGGGAAAGGGCTCTGAACACATGGTATATTAAAGTGGCTGGTACTGGGTAACACAAGTACTGTGGCTTAGTAGATTTGCACCAGGCAACCTGGGAGCCCAAAAGGGCTGCTGTTTACTTGCAAATGACCAACGTATTGTGAACATGTTGAAGTTCTTTTTTTATTCTCATCGCTTATTTAGCTAGTGGATACAGCTTTCACAACTGGAGAAGAAGCCTTGGAAGCATGAAACACTTCACAAAACCTGCTTCAATATATCATGTGTCTGCATCACGATTTCATGGCTGCATGAGTGAACCCACTGGTCAACATGTAAGAGCGTTCATGATGTTTGCCATGCATTAACCACTTTAGTTACAGGTCAACCCTATCTTGAGATTTAAGCTGATGTTGCGTTTAGAGAAATTATGCCCGAGAGCCAGCTATTGAGAATGCAAATTGAGCTTGACATATTAAACGCCAGAACAAGTCGCTGAGGATTTCGGATCGAGAATCTTCAAAGGCCAGTTCATTTAGTGGTGTTAATATTCTGCTCAAAGTTGTTGATTCTTACGTTCATATGGTGCCCAAGCATTGCGGTAACAACTTCACTCGGAGTACATAACAAGGGTGTATTTGACGTAAGCTGGTGGCTTTTTTCTGCGTTTTCAAAAACTGGTTTATTGTTCAGTTTAAATTTTCAAATTTTGCATTGTTCATTAGGTGTTGTGCCCTGTTTCCTTTTACTGCAGCTTCTTAGTTAAACATCTGAATAGTTAACACAACTTGACCTTTTCCTTGATTTTCTAGATTACACGCCCTCGATGCAAAACAATTTCACTTCAATACTGCTTGTACTGTACTGAAAGAGTAACTTGAAGCAGCCATAGCAACTAATAACATGCAAGAGATGATTATGAAAATTGTAATATTGTTTTATGATCTACAGGGTGTCTTAACTATCGTGCACCAAGATATAGAAATACTAAGTAAACGCGATGTAACTAGATAGAATGAAGGTAATGTTGTTTGCCATCGCGTGGACATACTCAGATAATTTTTTGCATTCTGCCTAATTACATAATTCTTAATTAGTTAATAAATATCTCTAATAATTAAACGAAAAGTGTCAATGAAAAGTTGTAGAGCAATATGAAAATCTACCGATAAACTTTTCTGTTACTGTTACTCATTGTGTGCTACATAAGTGTTTTTCCTAGGAATAAGGCTGCGAATACATGTAAAGTGTCTTGTGTGGCCAGTCATGTGTCAATTTTGTGGCACAAAGCCACGAATACAACTTAAATGGGTTCTTTTAAGAAAATGACTTAGTTCAGAAAATTATCCTTCTTTATGCAGCCTGTGGAGACAAGGTTTCTTTGGCATGGCCATGGCTCTCAAGGAAGATGCCGTGAAAAGGTCCCCTGGGCCACAAGTCTAATTTGGCACCCCTACCTTTCTCCTGCAGTTTTCCGTCTACTTAGCTAACCAGGTGGTTCAATGATGGCAAAGGGAAAAAAGAATCAACAGCTTCAAACGTAGAACTTGCTCAAGCTCAATGCGTTTTTGGTGTGAAGTTTTTCCCTTATCATTTATCAAAAAACGGGTAATAAGCATATGATATGGTCTTCATACAGACACCTCTTTCCCACAGCGAATTATGAGTATTAAAAGCAGCTTATGAAGGCTTGAATATTAGTTACGATGCTGTGGCATAGATAGGATAATGATTATGAATGTTTCTGGTGAAGGTAGTGGTAGTAGAGTGAACAACCAGAGTTTATATATAGATTAAAAGACATTTCGTTCTAATGCCATAATTTTAAATCATCCCAAATAATTCTTGCGTTTGATAGTCTATGCACATTGAGCGATGGTGCTTCTTCATGCTTGCTTCTTGCTGACATAATTCTTATGCTGCATAATTCACCTGTTTAAATTCCCTCTTTCTCCCGTTCAAGCAACTTTACATTCATCATAAGAAACCTCTTAGATGAGTTCCAGAAACTTGCTGATGAGACTAGAGGGCGGCATGCACCCCAGGCTTAGATATGCATTCAAGAGCCTCATACCTTGCAAATGTTAGAAATACTCCTGCTAAGCAAGTTCTGCGTGTCATACAAGGTTATTTACGAATATGAATTTGCTAAATTGGGAAAACAGTCAATCTAAAACATGTCAAGCGATATCGCTGGCAATACACACACATTCCAACTGAACTAAATACAAATAAATATAGCACCAAATGCAGAATCATTGGCATGATGCCATCCTTTCAGCGGAATAAAATTGTCCTGCGTTGCAAATCTGGAATCCTTTATAATCCAGACTACTAAATACCTCATGAGGGTTGCGATGTGAGATACGCATGTATTTTTTTCCTCTTTTCTTTACTTTGACACCCGATAATGCATAAACAGCAGTGAAAGAACTGAGATCACAGTACTTAATACTTTTATTGCTCCAAAAATCCGTTTCTCTGCCGATCGCTGCATTTGACACTAACAATATTGTGACAGAAAATGTGAGACAGAAGGCACATAACACTTAGGGTGGTGCTATTCACTTTGATTGTTTGGGAACGAAACCCATAATGTACATGTTATGGCCCTACGTGTCATTACTTGAACAACAAAAAGGTAGGGGGTTTGCGTTTTGCAATACTGCATGCAGGTTTTTACTGTGTGCAATTAAAATTAGAAATCTTCACAGCTGATACTAAATGCATTCTCCACAGCTTTAGGTTATACAGGTGCATATTTTACACAGAACACACTCTTTTACCTCGTCACTGCCCACACTCTTAGGCAAAGTCACACCCTTTGGAGTGCCCCTTCTGCAACACAGCGATAATCGTCATCTGCCTTGATGCGTTTCCTTTAAAGCTGCGAGCCCTGTACTTTCCAGTAACGAACGGCATGTGCGTTATCAGTATTATCGCATTCCCGACAGGAAAGTAGTGGGCGTTGCGTTTTCAAAAAGGAAACGCATCAAGGCAGATAACGACTATTGTTGTGTGGCAGAAGGGGCACTCCAAAGGGTGTAACTTTGCCTAAGAGCGTGGGCAGTGACGAGGTAAAAGAGTGCGTTCTTTGTAAAGTTGTGCACCTGTATAACCTAAAGCTGTGGAGAATGCATTTAGTATCAGCTGTGAAGGTTTCTAATTTTAATTGCACACAGTAAAAACCTCCATGCAGTTTTGCAAAACGCAAACCCCCTACCTTTTTGTTGTTCAAAGGTAATGACAGGTAGGGCCATAACATGTATATTAGGGGTTTCGTTCCCAAACAATCAAAGTGAGTAGCGCCACCCTAAGAGTTATGTGCCTTCTGTCTCCCATTTTCTGTCAAAAATTGTTAGTGTCAAATGCTGCTATTGGCAGAGAAACGGATGTCTGGAGCAATATAAAGTATTAAGTACTGTGATCTGAGTTCTTTCACTGCTGTGTAAACATTATCGGGTGTTAAAGTAAAAAACCGAGGATTAAATACATGCATATTTTACGTCACAACCCTCATGAGGTTTTTAGTAGTCTGGATTATAAAGGATTCCAGATTTACAACGCAGGACAGATTTTATTCCACCGAAAGAATGGCATCACAACAATGATTCTGCATTTGGTGCTATATTTATTTGCATTTAGTTCAGTTGGAATGTGTGTTTATTGTCAGCGATATCGGTTGACATGTTTTAGATTGACTGCTTCCTAAATTTAGGCAAATTCGTATTCGCTAATTACCTTGCATGACACCAAGAACATGCTTAGCATGAGTATTTCTAACATTTGCAAGATATGATGCTCTTGAATGCATATCTAAGCCTGGGGTGCACGCCGACCCCTAATCTCATCAGCAAGTTTCTGGAACTCATCTACGAGGTTTCTTATGATAAATGTAAAGTTGCTTGAACGCGAGAAATAGGGAATTTAAACAGGTGAATTATGCACCATAAGAATGATGTCAGCAAGAAGCAAGCATCAAGAAGCACTGTCACTCAATGTGCGTAGACTATCAAACGCAATAATTATTTGGGATGATTTAAAATTCTGGCATTGGAACGAAATGTCTTTTAATCTATATATAAACTCTGATTATTTACTACCGCTACCTTCACCAGAAACGTTCATAATCATTATCCTATCTATGCCACATCATCCTAACTAATATTCAAGCCTCATTAGCTGCTTTTTTTACTGCTAATTCGCTGTGGGAAAGAGGTGTCCGTATGAAGACTATATTATATACATATTACCCGTTTTTGATAAATGATAAGGGAAAAACTTCACAACAAAAATGCATTGAGCTTGCGGAAGTTCTACGTTTGAAGCTGTTGATTCTTTTTTCCCTTTGCCATCATTGCCCCACCTGGTTAGCTAAGTAGACAGAAAAGCTGCAGGAGAATGGTAGGGGTGCGAAATTAGACTTATGCCCCAAGGGACCTGTTCACGGTCACTGGAGGAACTGCCTTTGGCCGCGGCATCTTCCTTGAGGGCCATGGCCATATCTAAGAAACCTTGTCTCCACAGGCAGCATAAAGAACGATAATTCTCTGAGCTAAGTCTCTTTCTTAAAATAATCCACTTAAGTTGTATTCGTGGCTTTGCACCACAAAACTGACACATGGCTGGCCACTAAAGACACTTTATGTGTATTCGCAGGCTTATTCCTTGGAAAAACACTTTATGTAGCACATAATGAGTAACAGTAACAAAAAAGTGTATCAGGAGGCTTTCATATTGCTCTGCAACTTTTCATTGACATATTTTATTTAAATATTTGAGATATTTACTAACTAATTCAGAATTATATAATTAGGCAGAATTGAAAAAAAATTGGAGGACGCTTAAGCTTCGCCTCCAAGAGTGGAACGCGACAGCGTTCCCGTCGACCCGCCAAGGGGTGTAAGACAATGGGCTACGGCGCAGCGACTACGCGCCCCGCATCGGACGCGGTGAGCGTCGAGCAACGCAGCGTTCGGCGCGACAACGAAATGTGTGGCTGAGCAAGCGACGCACACCTGAGCTGTAGAAACAGCTCGTTTCTAAGGCAACACCGCGTTCAGTAGAGGCCCTTTTGTACCGCTTTGAAGCATCGAACTCGTGGCTCAGTCGCAATAAAGAAAAAAAAAATTCGTGGCTCAGTGGTAACATCTCCGTCTCACACTCCGGAGACCCTGGTTCGATTCCCACCCAGCCCATCTTGCAAGTTGTTTTTTATTCATGAAGTGCCTGCTGGCATTCATCGCTCACTGCCAAAGGCACCGACGCCGACAACGACGACACCGGCTTTTCTGCGACACGAGCTCCTTAACGCAGTCGCGACAATAATGAGAGTATCTCCAAGCGATGGCAAGCAACATTAACTTCATTTTGTCTAGTTACACCGCATTTATAGATTTCTAAATCTTGGTGCACGATAGTTAAGACACCCTTTAAATCAAAAACAATTTTACAATTTTCATAATCATCTCTTGCGTGGTCTTGGTGGCTATGGCTTCTTCAAGTTATTCTTTCCATACGGTACAAGAAGTTTCGAAGTGAAATGGTTTTGCATCGAGGGCGTGTAATCTAGAAAATCAAGCAAAAGGTCAAGTTGTGTTCACTATTCAGATGTTTAACTGAGAAGCTGCAGGAAAAGGAAACAGGACATAACACCTAATAAACAATGCAAAATTTGAAAATTTAAACTGAAGAAGAAACCAATTTATCAAAACACAGAAAAAAGCCAGCAGCATACGTCGAATGCACCCTTCCTATGTACTCCAAGTGAAGTTGTAACCGCAATGCTTGGGCACCATATGAACGTAACAATCAACAACTTTGAGCAGAATATTAACGCCACTAAATGGACTGTCCTTTACAGATTCTTGATCTGAAATCCTCAACGACTTGTTCTGGCGTTTAATCTGTCAAGCTCAATCTGTATTCTCCAAAGATGGCTCTCGGCCACAATTTCTCTAAACGCAACATCAGCTTAAATCTCAAGATAGGGTTGACCTGTAAATAAAGTAGATAATGCATGGCAAACATCATGAACACTCTTACATGTTAACCAGAGGTTTCACTCATGCAGCCATCAAATTGTGATGCAGACACATGATATATTGAAGCAGGTTTTGTGAACTGTTTCATGCTTCCAAGGCTTGTCCTCCAGTTGTGAAAGCTGTCTCCACTAGCTAAATAAGCGATGAGAATAAAAAAATTGGAGGACGCTTAAGCATCGCCTTCAAGAGTGGAACGCGATAGCGTTCCCGTCGACCCGCCAAGGGGTGTAAGACAATGGGCTACGGCGCAGCGACTACGCGCCCCGCATCGGACGCGGTGCGCGTCGAGCAACGCAGCGTTCGGCGCGACAACGAAATGTGCGCCTGAGCAAGCTACGCACGTCTTAGCCTTAGAAACAGCTCGTTTCTAAGGCAACACCACGTTCACTAGAGGCGCTTTTGTACCGCTTTGAGCCATCGAACTTGTGGCTGAGTAGGGAGTGCGTCTGTCGAAGAGAGCGGACGTGGTTATCATGTGCTCCGATGGGGCGGTGTTTGCGGCAATGAATAGCCGCGGTAACAGGAATGCGGCGCCTGCTGAACGTGAAGATTACGAAGTCATCTTGCCTACATTGCCTACAGGTCGTACAGTTTTGAATACCATATTTTTACATGCCGATATTCGGGCCAGGCCTTATCGAGTTGAAGACTTCAAGGATACGTTGGACCGTCTGGCATTGCTCCCTGAGGTACTAGCCTTGGGGGCGTACCAGATGAGTCATGTATGAGCCGTCACCTTCAAGAATGCGGAAGGCGTGAAGAAGGCTCTGACCATCGGTGAAATGAAGGTGAAGGGTCGCCGCTGTGTTGTAGTTGACCCTGCGAACCAAGCCCTGCGCTTGAAGTTGCACTGGCTGCTTTTCAATGTTCCCGATGTAGATGTACGTGCTGCACTAGCCATGTTCGGGAAGGTAAGAGATGTCGTGAAAGAAAAGTGGCATGTGAATGGCATCCACGAGAAAAGTACGACGACGCGCACGGTGAGGATTCAGCTCCATCCAGGCGTCAAGGTTGACGACCTCCCACATCAGCTTCATGTTGGTGGGGAACTGGCGCTGCTAATTGCGCTAGGAAGAGCACCAGTGTGTTTGCGCTGTCACACCACGGGACATATACGACGCGACTGCCGTGTCCCTCGATGTGCTCGGTGCCGTCGTTTTGGGCATGACGAGAGTTCGTGTGTAAAGACGTACGCAAGTGTAACAGGACCAGTTGGAAAAACTGACGCAGCAGAGCTCGTCATGGACGAAGCCGACGCGGAAGAAGCTGCCGGAACGTCGAGTCAAGTGACTCAAAAGGAGATGCGACCAGCAGACATGCCTTCGTATCCGCAACAAAATGAACAGCAAGGAGACCATAGCCTTGTAGAAAAGCCCGACGTCAGGGAAGTGCCTGAAAAGACAAGTGGGAGCGCTGAATACGGTGAACCTTCAAAGGATCCAGCGAGCCAACACACGGAAAGCATGGACGTCACGGTGCAATCCACAGGAGGCGCAGTCGGCAAACGAGGACGCGAAGCTACAACGGCTGACGCGGACAGACAAGACGTCGTTGGGTCTGTGGAACCACCAACGAAAACGGTGGCGACTCGACGCGCGTCATCGAAGCCCAAGCCCAACGTTCCACCAGACAGAAAAGCGGTGTTCAAACCGTCAACGTAGCCGCGAGCTTTGACGCTCTGCGGTTCCCAGGGACTACGTCGACGCACATCAACTATCCAATAAGGACAATGATTGGAGCCTTCTGCCGTGCAACCCAAGCCGAAGCTCGAGGATTGCAGGCATCGGGAATAGGGTTGCTTCTTGGAAATAAGCGGCGGGTTTTCTGGTGTGCGTGGGCTCACGAGGTATGCACCATGGCGTATATGTAATTTTATTAAATGGCGAGAAATCTCGGTACAGCACTAAAAATTGCGACTATCAATGTTCGAGGCTTAAACGCTAGAAAGAAACAGTATCAGCTAAGTCGCCTTTTCTTGGAGAACGACTTGGATGTAGTAGCTGTACAAGAGACGAAAATAGATAGCGAGGAACAAACTGACCGCATGGTGCTACCTTTCCGAGCAAGGTACGATGTTTGTGTTTCTCATGCTTTCGGCACGTCAGGCGGATGTGCCATTTTCCTTAGAAACAGTTTAGGAATAGTTGTTGAGACCGTGCTTGTGTGCCAATGTGGTAGATTTGTTTTAGTAGATTTTCTTATGTCCGAGACTTGCTGGCGAATCATCTGCCTATATGCGCCGAACGCCGAAAATGAACGAGACGTGTTTTTTGAACGGCTCGAGCAGTACCTGAATTGTGAAAGACAAATAATTATGCTTGGAGATTTTAATTGTGTTTGCTTAGTAGCTGATTGAGTGAAAAATGCCCCACTAAGGGATAAGAGTGCCTCACGCTTAATTGCAATGGTGCAAGACCATAATCTAGAAGACATAGGAAATATATTAAGTAATGGGACGCAGCCAGTCTTTACACACTACCAGCGTGCGAGCCACGCGAGACTGGATAGGGTATATGTTTCATTGCATTTAGTAGCGGCGTGCCATAGTTATGACGTTAAACATGTGTCATTCAGCGACCATTGTTTGGTGTCAGTCACAATTGGGACGCATAAAGAGGCCTCGCGCTTTAATTGGAAAATGTGGCTATTTAATGACAAGCTGCTGCATAATGAATCATTTGTAGAGTGCGTAAAGGAAAAGTTCGAACAGCTATTGGCGAGACATGATGACGTGATAGAACGGTGGGAGCTTTTTAAAGAAGAAATAAAGATTTGTGCAATAGAAAAAGCGAGTGTAATGAAATACGAAGAAAGGAAAAAGCAGAAAGAAATACAACGAGAATTGGATTTTATGTACAGAATAGAAGCCGATAGGCCTGGTACATTCACAAAGCAGATCCATGAACTTAAAAGCCAACTGGAGCTTATCGACGAAGATAAGTACAGAGGAGCGGTTATCCGACCAAGAGCCGAAAAGCTATGGCTCGGCGAAACGCCCACAAAGCGAGCCTTTGCAGATGAAAAGGCTTTCGCTAGGCAAGACCTAATACAGAAAATAAGTTATAAGAATGAAGTCACTGACGAACAAGCAAAAATAGAGAAAGCGTTCTTAGAGCACTATAACGAATTATTTCGAAGAAGTTGCGATGTCCCGGAAGAGTTCGAACGAGAGTTCCTTGCCAGCATGACAAAACTAGATGATGTTGATCGCGAATGTCTGGAAGAACCGATCAGCCAGAAAGAAGTTGAAGAGGCCATTGACGATTTAGGTCGAGGGAAGTCTCCTGGACCTGACGGGTTGGGAGCGGCCTTCTATAAGACCTTCAAAAAAGATGTGAGCGTAATCTTGCATCAGGTAATTGCTGAAGCATATAAACGAAGCTATGCACCCTCGTCCTTTGGCCGGTCGCATATAGTGCTCATTCCCAAAACGGAAGACCCAGGGAAACTGCTGTCAGTAGGGTCTTATCGCCCAATAGCATTGACTAACGTCGATTATAAAATATTTACTAAAATCTTGGCAAAGAGGTTACAGCGAGTTATAACACGAATTGTAGGACCACATCAGACATGCGGAATCAAAGGTAGATCAACCTACACAAATATTCATGTTGCACGAACCATTCTAGAATGTTGCGATGCGTGGGGCGAGCAGGTAGCAATGCTGCAGCTTGACCTACAAAAAGCGTTTGATCGTGTATCCCACAATATCCTTTTCGCTGTTCTTGATTATGTAAATGTTGGTTTGGTGCTTTTAGATGGAGTTAGGATGTGTTATGCTAACTGTACCGCTAATCTTATCATAAATAAGGATGTGAGTGAGAGCTTTCACGTACGCTCAAGTGTGCTCCAGGGGTGCCCTTTAAGTCCTTTATTATTTGCGTTATACCTTGAGCCATTCTGCAGAAAAATTATTTATAACAACAGTATTACAGGTTTTCGTTTGCAGTCAGCGGAAGTAAAACTGCTAACATATGCGGATGATATTGCTTTTTTTTGTAGCGATAAGGAAAGTGTCGCGACTGCGGTAGCGGACGTTTTAACCTTTTGTAAAATGACGGGTAGCGTCATAAACTTTGATAAGTGCCTAGGAATATGGCATGGAACATGGGAAAACACCCCACCTATTTTTGTGAATGTGAAGTGGACCGTTGCGCCGACAAAGTATCTTGGGGTGCCGCTTGAGCACTACAAGGAGACTGCGGGATTCTGAGAAGACGAAACAAAGAAAGTGCAAGAAAAAACAGTTAAATGGGGTGGCCGTAGTCTTTCAATGCTTGCCCGCGCGACAGTCTGTAATTCATTCGCCGTTGCAAAAGTGTGTTATGTATTGCAAGCATTGTCTATGACTAGATTGCACGTGCAGCGTTTGCATAGGGTACTGGCAGTGTATGTATGGGGGTCAAAGTGGGAGCGAACCAGTCGAACAAATTTATTTCGATCCGTCAAAACCGGACGGCTTGGACTGGCACATCTGTTCTTGAAACAGATAGTGTTTCGTTTTGCGTTTCTTAGAGATCAAAAAGACCCATTCCTCATTAATGTGATGCAACTGAGACTAGGTACGGCTCTTCCTGAATTCATTATATCTAGTTGTGTAGTCAACAGTGGCCCTATGAGCGGATTTCTGAAAGAAGTGATATGGGCATTGCGGTTTCTGAAGGTACGCTTTTCAATGGAATACCTCAGTCACATTCCTAAAAAACGTCTGTATAAAGATTTAATTGATGTAGTACTGCCAGTACCGCTGTACAGATCTATGTTCAGTTTAGGTACTGAAAGAAATGTGCTGAAAAGGGTAAAACGTATGCCTGTCAGGCCATCGGTAAAGTCTTTCTTTCTTCAACTACATTCCAATACACTACCAGTAAAACCGTGGCTTCAGGAAAGAGGTATTTTTATTCCCTGGTCTCTAGATTGTTTACTATGCCATCAGCAAGAAACAATTGAACACATATTCATAGACTGCTGGGACGCCTTGTTTCACTGGGATGTCCTCCAGCGAACTATAGAGAAAGAGTTGCCGATAACACCCTATGGCATCCGTTTTCTCCCAACGGAAAACGAAGAAGGAGTGCCTTACGACGTGTTTATGTTATTAGGGTTGCACAGCCTGTGGCGCACGCGCATGGCCGTTAGACATGCGGATGTAGATGCTCGAAGTACTCGTGAATATTTTATTGAAAGTGTCTGTTACTTAAAGGAAGTCTACGATGCTCAAAATGAAAAACCAGAATGGATTAGATTATTGAATGAGCTTGCTAAACTTGGACGCTTTTAAAACCACGTGCACACCAAAGACAGGTGGCATTTTTACCATTTGTAAAGTGTGTATATTTTGTATGTACCATGAAAACGGTAATAAAGAAAAAAAAACTCATGGCTCAGTGGTAACGTCTCCGTCTCCCACTCCGGAGACCCTGGTTCCATTCCCATCCAGCCCATCTTGCAAGTTGTTTTTTTATTCATGAAGTGCCTGCTGGGATTTATCGCTCACGGCCAACGCCACCGACGCCGACACCGATGCCGACGACACCGGCTTTTCTGCGACACGAGCTCCTTAACGCTGTCGCGTTAAAAAAGAACTTCCACGTGCTCACAATACGTTAGCCATTTGCAAGTAAACAGCAGCCTTTTAGGGCGCCCAGGTTGCCTGGCGCAAATCTACTATGCCGCAGTTCTTGCGTTACCCAGTACCAGCCACTTTAAAATGCAATGTGTTCAGAGCCTTTTCCCTCTGTTTTTCTGCTTTGGAAACAGTTTACCTTGTGTTCAGTAGGCATCGAGAAAGGGGACAGAAAACTATGTGCACCACTCATTTCTAATATGTTTTGCTGGATGCAGCACACCGCATGGGATGCAGGTGAAGCCAGTTCAAATGCAGCGTCAAGCAGGCGCTTGTCCTGGAAGCAGGGCATATGGTGGAGTAACTAGTGCGTGCGATCAGATAATATTGCTGCCTAAAAACTTTTCTGTGTGGTTTTTCACATTTTAGGAGGTCTCTACATGTCTGGTAAAGGTGGATCCACACGACGGACGAAATCCGTCTTTTTCGCGACGGACGGCGCATCACGTGACTACGCGCCACGGATTTGTGCCGCCCGCGCGTCGTCCGCGACCACCACGGACGGAAAATGCCGAAATATTTTTCGCATCCGGATTATGGGGGTCGAATGCTGCGGATTTAGCCTGGCATGCTCTGTAGTCTAGCAACAAGCGCGGCTTTCGGATCTTTCTGAAACAGCTTCATCGCTGCTGACACCATTCGTGTCTGTTCGCGCGCGCGCGACTCGCACAAGAGCGAGTAAAATGAACCTGAGTGATGGGGCAACTTTGTTCTTAGATCTCGTCGAGCAGTTCCCCGCGTTGTGCGAGATTACTCTCACCGATTACGCGGATATGTGAGCGTAGCAAGACCTCTTTCGGTTAAACAAGCACTCGTCATCATCCAATTAGGACAAAGCAACAGCCATTTCGGCCAACCGTCGTTTCCTTTCGATTTCCATTTTCATTCAGAGTGAAAAACACATATGACAAAGTATTTGTTACACTGATGGCGTCATCTACAGTGAGTAGAAACAAGCAATCATATTAAATTACGGCCATTGAGATCCGCCCGGGCCGCCGCAGCACCTTCCAGGCCATGTTCAGCCAATACAGCCACTATAAGCCTACACGCGGAGAATCTGAGTATCTCTTTCGGAAACGGTGCCCTCTCATCACGAATGCATTGCTGTCGAAGCGTCTGGACACAAATTTAAACCAAATACAAGCCTCAGTTTGAAAGTTACGGGCCCCACGGTGGACGACGACAACTTGACAAGTTCGAGGCGGACGGCAGTCGCTTCGGGCGGTGCCGCCATCTTTAGTTTTCCGGTGCGGTCGTCTGCTGAGTCCGTCCGTCGTCTGGATGCGCTTCGCAGCCGCAGGGCGGCGGAATAAGCGTCAGCGGCGCAGATTTGCGCGGAGCCGTCCGTCGTGTGGATACACCATAAGCGCTTCTATGACAATCTGAACCCGTATACGATAGCGTTCTCTTACATCAACTTTTTTCTCATTTACCAGTGTTTCCATTGCACGCCACCTATTTTAGCGACACTGTAGACACTGCAATGGAAAAATTCTGGACACCTTGAAACACTGCTTGGGTAGTTTATGGCACATCAGGCAGGTATGTTAGGGGAGGAAATGCCACACACCCGTGCAAACGAAGTGCTGCCGCAAAGTTGTGAAGCAACAATTTCCGGGACTAGGTTGACTTCAGTCGAGGACGCTCGATGTGCCGTCCACCCCCTGTAGTAGAGATAAGTGGTGTGGACCCTTTTATACTGGCTGTCTTTTCTGGTCGGAACCTTGGCAACAGCTTACACCATACTTTTTTGAACCGGCAACATGTGCAGAGAAAGTCTTTAGGTAAAGTATGCAGAGAAAGTACGGCTTTATTGCTCTACACATTCTATCAAATCATTAAAAGATACAGTTCGCACATTTTTACTACTGTATATAGACAGTCTAGTTGCTAGACACGCGAAATATTACAATCCCAATGACAGAATGCAACAATACAAGCGTACACTGTAACCTACACTAA
The DNA here is from genome assembly GCF_050947875.1 of Dermacentor variabilis. NCBI lineage: Eukaryota > Metazoa > Arthropoda > Arachnida > Ixodida > Ixodidae > Dermacentor > Dermacentor variabilis. The sequence continues at coordinate 173,348,273 of NC_134571.1, forward strand.
AATTTAAATTGATGTGACACCGTATGAGCATACTGTATGCTCTAGCCCTGTGTCAAGTAAAAGTTAATTGTCAATCATTTATGGTGTATTTCTACTTATTCTGGGTCATCAAACTGTACAATCAATGTTCCAAGTTTACACATTGTTGGCTTTTGATTGCCTGTGTGATCCGTTTCCTACTTACGCATGCAGTAATGCCACTGTTATAAGGAAAAAGAGGTAGAAAAAGAAATGCCGTGATGATCTTCCACATTTGCTGAGGGCAGGAGCAATGGCCAATAGCATGTGATTGAAGCTACATAAATACTCAGTTTTCACACAGCTTAATTGTTCAGCAAGTAATAAAGAGGTATGCTGTGCACCTCTGCATGACCAATAAAATCTGACTACTTGACACTGCACTAAGGCTGCTGCTTGGTACTGTTCGGCAGTTTGGCTTTGGTTTTCTGATATACAGAACTGTTTAGATACCAGTAGTTTACTCTGCGATAAAATGGAGCTTGGAGCACTGGTCATTTGCACATAAATAATGCGACAGCAAATATAACACAAGGAAAGGAATATGGGTCTCTTGGAAAAAGTACACACACATTATGATTATAATGTGATGTGACGCCACAATGAAACATTAAGCAACGCGTAGAAGTGGATGGCACTTCCATGCCACCAAGGTTATTGGACAGACAGTACTTCAGAAGTGCCCGCAACACAATGTGTTGGCGGGCTAGTTGGTGTGAATCCATAAATACTTTGTTAAGCGCAAAACAATAGACACAAGAAAGACGACCCCCCCCCCCCCTCAGCACATGGCGCCACTCTCAACTGACATCACTTTATTGCGTCACTCCTTTATAGATAGTAGAATCTAGAAGAACATGCGTAGTGAGCAACATGTGCAGGAACCACCAACAACCGATCACAAGAGCGCACTCACGTGGCGGGATCCAAAAAACCATGCTGAGCACTGCACAAGGTTAAAGAAGGCACACTAATGCACTGTGTCCTCAATGACTGTATGAAGAAAGCTTCCGATAACTCTCGGGTGGTGGTATCGCAGCACTTTTTCAAAATCGTAGTATGGAGTGGTATGAAGACCGTAACTGCGTTTACATTTTGCAACAAATGGTCTCGAAGGGGACTGGCGGCCTATAGATCCAAGTACAACGGTAGGATGAAATTTTCGAATGCGGCAAGCAATTAACCCAAGTGTCAAAGGGCATTGCTGAACTACAATGTAGTAGGTTTAACTCATTGCCATAATATTTACAAAATATCTCGTCTCTGACAATAACTGCCCATTCATTGAGACAAATCGATTACGCGTAATCTTCACTGTTCATGTGTTAATTCTTGCGATAAGATGTAATCGCAAACATTTGGCGCTTCATCTTCAAACAAGACCGGTAAGCGCGCTCGTTCTTGTACGGTAGAATAAAGAACGCGAACATGTACCGACATGTGTGTAAACTAATGGAAGGTGACTGAAGATGAAGGACCTATTACCGTGCTAGTACTGTGTGTACTGTAAAAAAGAAGAAAAAAATAATACGGAAATAAAGAATGCCCAGTGCCGACACGTAACGATTCAAGCTTTATTTCATTTTGACCTAGAATGCAACACCAATAGCTCCATGTGCTTTATATATGGGTAATGTTATGACACAACTCATTATTCACCCGTTCATTACATGCATCAACCAGCCCAAATTACCACTATACTAGAGCTTATGGACGCATCGCAGTGCATTGCTTCGCACTTCATTGCAGCACAGGGGTTTGCTATCCCCAGTAGCGAACGCTTTGGTTGACCTTCCTGCCTTTCTGCTTCTTGCATTCTCTCTCCCTGTGTATAAAACGCACTAACTTGTGGGTGAGAAAGCGTTCTCCTCTTTTCGAATGCAGTTGTCAAGCAATTATGTTGCAGTTCCAGTAACTAGAGCACAAATGCGAAAACGAAACCGATTATGTACTATTCTCCGTGCTCACAGAGTGCGGCACCAGGGGGAAGCGCGCGCTGCGCGTCCGTTACAGTGTTGCCAAGTTTGGCTATATATAGCCAAATTGGGCTACAGAAAAAAAATTTTCGGCGTCGACTTGGGTGAGTTGGCAACGTGGCTATATTTGGGCTACTGAAAATCTGCGACTTGGCTTTGTTTAGGCTATGATTTGCACCTTAATCCATGCTCCTGAGGTGACTCTCATAGAGTAGAAACAAAACTTGAAGGCTATGTTTTAGCTGGCTGAGCCAGCAGCGTGTCTGTGCGTGTGTGCGCGAAATGCCCCCCCCCTCCCCCTCAGTGCATCATTTTTTGAGCCGATGATCTTATCTTTGACGAACTTAAATTTACACCGCGCTTCACCGTGCTAACATTCACTCCAGCAATGTTGTCTAATCTTCGTCTTATCCCGACACCCAATCACGGGGCAACGGGATGAGCCTGGGAGTGGAGGGTGTATCACAGTGCACTCTACTAACATGGCTATGCTGAGAAACAGAGAGCCATATGGTTGTGCCATAGTGGCGCCGACATGAAAGAAGGCAAGCCTGGGTAAATGACACGCTCCAGTGTGTCCAAGGCGAAGGTGTCTGAAGTATCGCGCTGGGCACAGCTTTCGACCTACTCCGCGTTTCCCACAGTAAGTTTTTACTGCCATTTTCCTTTGCGTGTGAAATGAACTTTAATGCGACAGGCGTGAAGGGCTCCGTGTCGCAGAATATCCGGCGTCGACGCCGTTTCCATGTGAAAAAATTATCGCGAACCACGTAGGCCCTTCGGCTGGCGCGTATGCATTACTGAAGTAATTGATTTCCTCAAAGTAAAACGCGGCAGAAAATTCGTAAAACACGACTTACACTCACTCTATAGACATGGTAGCGTCGAAATGTAATTTGATTATACGAGAAAACATATGTTTGTTACGCGGAACCTCGAACACAAACCCCATTTCTAGCTGCTGTTCGACATCTTAGTAGGGGGACGATGGTTTGCGCTAGTTCGTTTTCCATGAGACTGAGTGGTGCAGCGCCAATCAGAACATAGGACACAGGAAAAAAACGAGGACAAACGGCTACTGCCAACTAGGAGCGGCGCGCCCCGCTCGGTTCCATGCAACACCATACAGATGGCACTCGCCTCCGCAGCATCGGCGGCGCCTGCCATGCGAGTGGAATGAAAAAAAAAAGAACCAGAAAGCTCGCCTTCATGCATATTGTTCGCCTCCAGCGTTTGCAGGTAAATATTATGGTTGCATACACTGCAGTTGCCGGGAAGGGTGAGAAGCAGTCAGGGATCTTTGAATGCTATCACATTCCACTCTTAAATGTGAATATTAAAGAGCTCAGAACCAAATTTAATGGTACCTATTTTTAATGCAATAGAAAGTTTGCTAGTCAGATTGTGTAATCATGAAGTTGTAACTCGGTAAATGCCATGGAACATTTCTTTATCAGAATTTTTTTTATCTGCAGTGAGGATGTAGTGTTTCACTGGCAGCTTGTTAGCAGCGGTGGTAGGTGAGCGCGATAGTGATTATAAGCCGGCATTAGTGGGAGGCAGACGACAAGTGCGGCCGTAAGTGTCACAAAGTAGTTTGTCTAACAATTCGACGTTCTTGCCATTCATGTTTTCCGAAGTCTTAAGTACTTTTGCGGTAATAGCAACGTGTTTCCATTGTTTCCTACCCAACTGCTTTGGTATTTAAACAGTCAAAGCGTAACCAATCGGATTGAAAATGAAGCGACTATCTTACGCGTGATACGCAGTTCAGCGTGTTGCCGTAGCCATGCGTGCACTTTTGATTTCCGAAGCATAGAATAAAGCGCAAGTGTCTAATACTATAGCAACTGCAATTTTAAGCACTAATTATGTTGTACTAAATAACAGCCGACTTACTTACAGTAATCGCATAGACTGCATTCGAAGTACCAATATTTCATTGCCTGGCGTCGCCATTTACTGGCCTTTGAGATATTCTTTGCCAATTTTAAATTATAATCCCTACTTCAATCCCTAACAGCGTGCCTCTTTCTGTCGCCATAAATTATGATCAGTTCATTTCCATCAACGTCCCACAAGACTTTCTGACTAGTTGCCCTCCAAGCATTCTCCAAGTTTTTTGTTCGTGCTTCCATCCGACATCGAGAGAGACCACGAGGGAGATTATGGAGGTCTACTATATCAGGAAAAAAGGGTCGCGTTGTGTAAGTACGCCATCGTTATATTTGCATGACAATGAACTGAATTTTTATGCCGCCTCATAGTGTAACATTAGATTACAGGGTTTTGCGTTTTTTACCTGTGCACTGTTAATGACGCCATTGATGGGAGAGCACGTGGCTATGGGTTGTGTACATAAGTTTGTGTATGCCTTCGAATGAAGCTACTTGTGAGATCAGCGCTGTCCCGTGTGTTTCTGCCTTCTGTCTTCGTCGTCTTTCGCTGCCCCTACAAGATGTTTAGCTGTTGTAGATGTCAAGAGTCGACCGTCACGGCATCACGGACATTTTTTACGACGGGTTGTACAAAAAGCAATTACCCCACACGAATGCGAAAATGAATATACAGATAAAACTGAAAATAACAGTGGCTATATTTGGCTACAAATTTGTTTTGCTCTTTTTTGTGTTTGGCTACATTTGGGCTACAGTTTCTCTTGCTTTGGGCTACTCCACGTTGTCCGACCTGGTAACACTGGTCCGTTAGGAGTGGCAGACGGAGCTGCACATGTGTAGTCAGCCTGAATTTTTCGTGTCGTGTTGTAAAAGTTGTTAATTTGCCGTATATATCTCTTGAGTTGTACTCAAGAGTGGAGCAAGACCCCAAGGAAGAGAGATTGACGCACCGGAAACGAAGAACACAAACGATGGTTTGTTACGCTGCTTGCGTCTCGGCACGTTCGAATTGGCAAATTTCCCAATTTGTCGCTGTTTTGCGTACGCTTGTGCGCTCGTCATTTGCCGTCATCGCGCGGAGATATTTGCGCTGGATGTCTCTCACTTCGTGTACAAAACTCTGCACGCTGCGGCATCGAAGAAGTTGTCCTGTGTTTGGGTGCACGTACGCGCTTGGACACGGATAGCCTGCTTGCTCTCAACGGGTGTTCAGCAGTCTACGCGCGCTCGTAACTTGCTCATGAGGTAAGCCCCTTTTAATCTTATTTGGTTTGCATAACGTAGGTGTTAAAATGATGTGTGCTAAGCCGGCGTCGCGAACAGAAATGTTGTTTACAGATTCTCTTGACAGATTCTGAGCCGATGCAACGTTACGCGTTCTGTTGCTGCCGTAACTGTCTTGCCGCTGGCAGTACGCACGCGCCCTCTAAGCACTCCAGCGTTCCGGCCCAGCTCCTATGTGCGTGCACTTGTCCGATGGGAATGAGCGCGTCAAGCTGCCGTTATTTAGTATTTCACGGGGCGTTGATGCCTAAAGCTTCCTGTCGCTTTCATGCTGCGTAACATCGGAGTGCGGCGCCAATCTTTTGCTGTCGTGTTGAATGTTTCGTCCCTTTGTGCGGAATTGTCCTTTTTTAATACGTAACCATTAGGGGTGTTAAAGCGAAGAAAAGTGTATGTATATAGAGTGTGGCTTGCCCATCACGAACATATACTGGGTGTTTCAGCGAACACTTTAAAAAATCTTTAAAAGTTGCCTGTGGCAGATATCGCAGCTCCCGTTCATGAGCAGGTCTACTGGAAGCGGCGGACAATACTGGCACAAACAATGGAGATGTAAGATTGAGTAATAAATAAAACATAGCTAATTAGGTTGAAAACTAAATACATTATGGCCCATATTACAATGCAGAAATTGTAGCCGCAGAGTTCGCAAGGCGGATACACTTGGAACGAATTTTCATGATGACACCAGTTCCGAGATATAAATTCCCGAACTTTGCCGAGAAATGCATTGAGTTCCACTTACTTTGTTAACAAAACGTCGTTTCATGCACTGAAGCACAGAAGTAATTGGGACTACAATGCATTTATCGGCAAGGTTCGGAAACTTACAATTCGAAACTGGTGTCGTCCTGAGCATTCGTTCCAACTGGATCGCCTTTGAGAAGTTCACTGCTAGAATATGTAAATTGCAGTATGGGTTATAAGATATTTAGCTAAAAGTTAATTAGTACATTTTTTGTTAATTAGACAATTTGGCATTTCAGCGTTTTGTCCAAGTAGTGTCCGTCGCTTGGAGTAGAGCGGCTCATAAGCAAGAATTAAGCTATCTGCCACAGGCAACCTTTAAAAAACTTTGAAAGTGTTCGCCGAAACACCCTGTATATATATAATATTGTCACTTAATGGTGACATTGAAGATCACAGTAGCAATACTGTGAAAGACAAAGTTAACTTTCATTGGGCGAACCTGTGCCCACAAAAACAGGTTACACTTATAGCTCAACGATAGCGGCGAACTCGGTCGGCGATCGTCGAAAATCTGACCAGTGGGTCAAGTGCGTCGGCTTTTATACATCAGTCGTCGAATGTTCCAGAGTAATCGCTGGGACCCGCGTGCCTTCCACAAAGGTCTACATTATTCGCGTCGTGCACACATGCGAGCAGATTACACAAGGCTCGGTCAGAGACAGCGGATAGAAGCATCGATAACATTCCAGAAACTTCCGATACATGCAGGCGCGTCCTGCGCTGTGCGATAACATTTGTTAGGCGGTAAAACGCGTCGCCCGATAAAGACAAACAAACATGTACATGACAAACAAGACAAACAAGTTCATGTGTCAATATATGCAAACTAGAGAAGGGGAGCCAATGGGCTGAATTTTGTTGATCATGGCCATATAACGTCTCTAGACAATGAAGCCATGCAAAGCTTCGGGGACATTAGCCACAGTTAATTTCCGCATGTTGAAAATAATTAAGAAAACGGAAATGAAAATGGACGAAAAAAGAACTTGTCGCCGGTGGGAACCGAAACCTCATTCTGCGCATTACCCGTGCGTTGCACTATCACTTGTGCTACCGCGATGACTATCAATTCTTCCACTAACTTGGATGTGTATGCATATATATATATATATATATATATATATATATATATATATATATATATATATATATATATATATATATATATATATATATGACGCAGCAGCAGAAGGACTGCACCAAACTACCGTAGTTTTCACTTCAATCCTGGGATGCAGGACGTGTACTGAGTGAGTAATCTGTTCAAACAGGCTAAGATCATGGAACTGAGAGCTCAAATCATTGCCACGTAATGCTCACTCATTTTTGTCGCTTTTACCTCTCAATGGCCGATGATCGTATTTTTGAAATATGTTTCAACATAATACATACTGTCGCTTTCTTTACTTTGCACACTTTAAAGAAATAACTATGGGGCATTACGTGATAAAACCACTTTCTCTTTATGAGGCACGCCGTAGTGAAGGACTCCGGAAATTTCTACCACCTGGAGTTCTTTAACGTGCACCTAAATCTAAGTACACGGGTGTTTTCGCTTCTCGCCCCCATCGAAATGCGGCCGCCGTGGCCGGCATTCGATCCCGCGATCTCGTGCTCAGCAGCCCAACACCATAGCAGCCACTGAGCACTCACGGCGGGTAACACTCTTAACAGCGAAGCTCTATAATGCTAGGGCATTTCCGTCGTCCGCGAACAACAAGCGAACTAGCTCGTTGGCGCCCCTCGGCGCAAGCGCGCGAACGTGCTCGTGACAATGCTCGTGCTTTCCTCGTCGCCGTCGTCTTCTGCTGCAGCTGGCTCCATTGCCGCTCATCCTTCCAGCATAGAATATTTCTCTTCTGTCGTCGTAGTGGAGCGTCCGCGTCAATTTTTTTCTAATTTGCGATGGTACGAACCATTGCTTAAGGAGGTATCAGCCATTCACTGTCTTACGTCCGGACGCATTTAATACCAGAAGTGAAAGGAGAATGTGGGTGCATACCGATTGTCACGATGACCACCGATCTGCACAACGAGTATGTTCGTACCTTTGTTGAAAACTCTACGTCACCTCTTTGTCGTGTGCTAACCAGGTTTGCTGGTAATCCACCTTCACAGAAGGAAATGGCTTATGACATTTTTTTTTTCAGAGCCCACAAGACTTATTCGAATCACGTCACTGCAGATCTGCATAGGCAGACATCACATGGAAGAAAATCCAACATTTTAACTGCATAATACAACAACCTATAAAATTAACTTCATCATTCAATCTCAACGGCACATGTTTTTATAGGAGGGGTGAGGGGTCCATCCTAACACTGATTGCAGCATTTAAAAACGGACATGTATAGAAATAGCTGGCATAAAATTGTGCGGTAAGTTTACCTCATTACGCAAGTAGCGCCGCGAATTGTTGCTATCTGGGCTCCTTTACTAAATAAGAAAATGGGCCATTTCGGGTTATTACTTTTTTTGCATATGGTGTCTGCGTGGGCGCATACTTATTTCGTAGTAGGGTAATTCGACTAACGTTTTGTTTTTTTATGTTCAATAACGAAAGACACACTGAATAAAGGCTATCAATAAAGCTAAATCGTACAAAGTGTCCACACAGTATTTTTCTTTCATTTCGTGTTCAGTTTGTTTACATCTTTTGGTACAAATTATAGTAGAAAACATGCACCCCCCCCCCCCCCCATCTGTTACCGGTTCCTATTTTTTTCTGGCGAAAGGTGTCAACGCGATTTCCACTGCTGTTTAAACACTTGTTGACGTTGTATGTCATATAATGGTTCTGCGTATCATTAAAAAATATCTGTCGCACTAGAATTGCGTTTTTCTCTACGTTATCTGACCGGTTGCCTTTTGCGCGCATGTGCTTTGTTCCGTATTAGGCTTCATGCGCGAATATATTTCTTAAACATACTTCTGCAAGTCTTTGCCTATTGTGTGGGCATCGTGTGACCTTCTGACAGCACTGTGTCGCTATCCTGTTTTGAAATGTCATCGCTACGTCGTACTCAGGAATATTTTCAACTAACAAAACAAATTATTCTCTGACGTTCCCCGTTCTGCGTATATAAGAGGCTTGCTTTCATTGTTTTGTTGTCAGCCCATCAACTGGCGCTCGGGCCCGTTTAAACACGGACTATGCTGCACTTCCACTTTGCTGCTCTACTTGCACTTTGCACCGTTGCTAATGCAATCAGCTTCCAAGACCTGTATAAGGCAAGCGAAACATCGTTTTATACAGCACTCTAAATTATAATATTTAGGTTATTTTTCACCTTCTCGATATAGCAGCTGCATAAAATGCGAAGAAAACATAATTTTTGCTACGAATATTAGTGCTTGGTTCCCTCATCATTGTGTGTGTGCGTCCTCTTTTTTTCTGACTTTTTGTTGGGTATGTTGTTGTAATGAACCCGGCAAACAGCGCAAGCCAACCAGTGATGTTCAGTTACATTGCCCACAGAATAGGCTTACTTCGATGACGCGCAAATGTGATTTAAGATATTACTGCGTTCGCATTATCAGGGCATAACTTGAAGCAGCGCGAACACGAGAATTGGAATCGAAAGAAAACACAGCAGGATGACTCCGATTTTCGATTACTGTCCTCATCTTTTTCGCGTTGCTTCAAGTTATACTCGCATCCAACTCCACCACTCGACTGATGGATGCGAGTTATACTCGCATAAATCATGTTGTCACTATTAGCGGATGTCACGCACTTTCCGAGGGTTACGTTTTTAGGAATCGATGTAAGTTTTTATCCAACCTTTTTCCCGCCGGCCTGGGTCACCGGGTAGTTCAAGGTCGAATGGAGGCGGAGGAGAAATAGACGCAATGACAGGAAGGTTAGCCAATGGTCGAATGGGCAGCGCATCGGGCTGCTGTGTAGATTTAGCAGGATTCGAACCAAGCAGTTGGATAACTCAGCACGTGATAGTGTGTATATACGTGCCGCAATTCCACGAACCTGTTTCACGTTGATTAAGTCGCTGTAGTGCCGGGACCAGCTGGGTTGATACCACAGTTGGTAGACATTCCTTGGCGCTAACCTGGAGCACTGCGTATGTCCCACTTGGTCTGGGCTGGTCTTCAGTGAGCTTCTTTGATGCCTACTAGGGTCATTCGGTATGTACCAGTAGGTGTGTGCCGATCTTCGATGAACGTCTTTGACATCAACTTAGGTAATTAGGTATATGTCACTCGGCATGTGCCGCTCTACAATGACGAAGAAATTCCCTTAACTTTCTTCGGGGATGAGCGCAATCGAATCCACATCACAAGGGTTCCTCATGTACAGTAACCCAAAGCACTGTGAGAAAAATGCCCTGGGTGTGTGTCGCTGTTCAATGAACGGCTTTCACGCCAAACCTTCAGCGAGCTGCACACGACTACATTGGGCATTAGCCACACTTCGACGAACGTTTCCGCGACTTATGTATGTGGCAATTGAATGCGCGATAAGCGAGGGAACAATACTAGGCATTTGAAGGCACTGGCGCGCCGCGTTTCTTGCCTCGGAGGTCACGCGTGGATTCCTCGGCCGCGTCACCAGATTATTTATTTATTTATTTATTTATTTATTTATTTATTTATTTATCACTGGCGTGCCGCATTTCTTGCCTTGGAGGTCACGCGTGGATTCCTCGGCCGCGTCACCAGATTATTTATTTATTTATTTATTTCAACATACTGTCAACACCATGGGGGTTATTACAGGAGTGGGTGTACAAACTTTGACACATACATGTACATATGCAATCCTGGCTTCTTTGTTTGTTTGTTTGTTTGTTTGAGCCAGAAAAAAATAGATATACATAATCGGGAGCAAATACAGAAACGCAAACAATATCAATAATTAATGGCCCAGCGTGTCCAGAAAGCAGCGCGAGAGAGGAGCCCAGATGCCACATGGCGCATTTCTCCGCGTCCGCACGTATAGGCATGCCATGCATTTCGGAAGTCACGTGCAGGCATCGCGCCAACGGCGTTAGATGGCGCCGAGTGTTCTTAGATAAGCCCGAAAGAAGATTCCATGTGAAGTACTGGCTTCCTAAAAAACTCCTTTCTGTAGTGGCAATACCTTGAGCCGCTACACTGACTCAATGCTAACATGTGACCGTCGACAGTCATCGTGACATGGGTTCTGCCGCAATATTTTGTATTTGGGGGGAGGGGCAACATACGAATACAGCTGAAATATTTTTTCTCTTCATAGTGTCTCTCTAAGAGCTTTAAACTGGCCTTGCTGCGTCTGTGCCTCAGTTGCAAATGCGCAACGTTGGGATCTTCCCAAATGCACTGCCAGCGCAGTAAAAGCTGGAAATTCGGGGTGCTGTAGTCGCACGTCCCCTTTTTAGTGTTACGCCGTCATAGTAGTTCAGCTTCTTGTCGTTAGGTTCACCCTCACCAAAAGGCGACAAAAGAATAAGCAGACTCAAATCCAGTTGTCTTCGTAATGCAAAGCACGCTTGGTATGTTAAAGAATAGTTTGTATCAGCACATAAGTAAACGCAGTAAGCGATTATTACTCATACGACGTGTGCATCGTTTTGGTCTGTCCAAACACACACACAAACACACACACACACACACTGCATAGACTGCATACACAACGCATACACGATGCATACATTCGCGCATATTTAGGGACACATCGGCGCAGATTACCTGCAAAATAAAACGCACCACCCGCGTATGTAGTACTCCTCAGGCGCACGGACAGCCAAAGTTCCAACTAAGACAGACAAACTAAGCTACAACTCTCGCTTAACTCTCCGATTCGACGTAACGGACTGATTAGGAAAATTGTTCGCTCTAGCTTTAACGCAGGGGTACGCCTTCGTGAACGTTGCGTGGTAAATATTCTTGATGAAAGAAAGAAGTTGGGAACTCTCGCATAGCTCTGATGCGTTCCTTACCAAGGCGCCAGTTTTAGTGAGAGTGCTCGTTGCGCAGTAAAGCACACATGAGTATTCAGTTGCGAAAAGTTATAAGGTGCTATTACGAGGCGAGTAGGCAGTGACGCAAGCCTCAGGAAAGTGAAGCAAGCTTCAAGCAATTCACCTGGCTTAAAAAACGACGCAAGAATGATAGAAAGGGAAAAAAATGGGTACATAAGAGCACAAGCAGGGTGAGGCCTTTTGGGCACACAAAGTAGCTCCGTTGCGCTATTTGTAAAACTTCATAGTCTATACTGTGCATTTACCTTATCAATTTTTATTCGTCACATGATTTATCAGCATCTCAATAACGTAATCCATGCTGTTCCTATTTATTCCCGGGTCCTATGACGCTGTTAAGATAACGCTGTGCCTTATTATTTATTGGTTGCACCAGCAGCCATCGAAATATTTGTTTCTCTCGCAACACTTTCAGTTCACCTCCTGTGACGGCTAGCGACGAAATTAAAAATCTATCAGAAAAAAGAAAAAAAATTGTACAGTACAAAATTCATGGGTTATATTCAATATACGATATCAGAGCAAGATTAGTTACAAGCAGAGTTACTGAAGTGTGTGGAATAATTAGAATTAATCAGAAATGGCATATTACCGCACACCAAAGCACACGATCGTATACTTTCGAGACCCGTCAAGTGAGCACGACTTCGGCGATATTCCCGGAAAACTGGAAGTTGAAAGCGCAAGCAATGACATCACTAATGACGTCACACACAAGGAGGTGGCATGATACTTAACCGGCTAATTAATTAACCGGCTTAGTAGAACGGATGTGACGCCACTCCCTCCTCTCTTTCGCCTTTGCAATCGGGGCGCGCACTTGCTCGCTCGCTCGTTTGATTGGTTGCAACAGCTGTGCGTGCCCTCGTTACATGGTCTGACGTCAGCATCAGAGAGGGCGCTTAGCATGCGCTTCGTGCGCCGCTCGCTAGGTGCTACGCCCTGCCAGGTGGTGCACGCTGCGCTTCCTGCTCGCCCTTCCTCGCTCCTCGGCCCCACATCGCTCCAGGGTAAAGACGTTCACTCGCTTAACCTAAAGAACACGAACGCCGTGGTGCGAGTGCCACTAAGAGCTACTCAAATCTAAGATTAAGGTCGCCTACCATAATTTATTTATTTGTTGATATGGTTGTGTGTTTGTGCGCCTGATTATTTATTACCCGATAATCCTTTCTACTGCCACCGAGAAATGAAGCAAGAAAGCAATTTGCTGGAAGAGAAGTAATAAAGAAGAGCGTTATGAAGTCACAATATTTTGAGCGGATTATTCTAGTAATAAGTAGTGTTCTCAAATGTTTACATATAGCCTTTCCATGGATGCTTGTCTGTCTTTTTGTTATATAATGTGCAATCTTTTTTATATTTTTGTCGTATCTTCTCAAGTGAGCTTTCGTAAGAAAAAAAATTTCTCGATTGTATCTATGTGTATTAAAACTTTCAGAAGGCATTATATGGCTCTTTTTCATTTATGTGTATTTGTGCGACCTAATACGCACAAAGCGCATCTATCTTCCTAACGTGTTTAACTGGCTCCGTTTGTCGTATGGCTCATCCGAGAGACGCCAGTATCTTGTTAATACGAAGGGAATCAGACTGTGAAAATAAACTGTTGTCTACTATGAGCTCTTGTAACTACTCATATACGGCCGTCACTTCAGTGAACAATTCTTTTAGGCCACATGAAGTTTCTTCAACTGCAATTGTTAATAAAAGTTATATATAATTCAAGGAAAAGGAAAAGGTCCGGTCCAAAGGTAGTTAAGGAAACGAAGGCGCACACTTACAAAAATTGCATTTTGAATGTTTTACCGATTCGGCCGGGGCACGGCCATCGTCAGAATAAACACAGATACAAGTGCGCACCCGCTTTTATGGGCATGCGCACGTGGGCATAATCATCAGTACATGCACGTGTACACTTGCAAATAATAACAGAAAAAGTGCAGCAGTAAGTATGTCTTGGGCACAGTAAGTGGTATGTATAAAATATCTATATTGTTTCATGATGATTGTCGTGTGAATGATGAAGTTACAGAATGATATCAATTGCGACATGGCAAACCTAGGAACAAATTGATTTGGCATGGATCGTCAATTCTGTACAAGGACATAAACATCAAGATATGGCAGAAAGGCACGACATTTTTCCTGCGCTCTCGTTGATACCGGATGACACTGGTAAACTTATGTATGAGAAAGAATTCTCGTATTCTCGATCATGGTGCGATAAGAAACTTGGTTGCATTACTGTTACTTTGATGTTGTCAAACGTATGACCTGGCAGTCGCACATGTTTAGATAATGGAAGGTGCGGCAAGCTGTTAACGTGCGCTTTATGGTTGTTGAATCTGCCACGAAAAGAGGTTCCGGTCTGACCGATATACTGCATATGACACACTGCACATACAAGCAGGTAGATGATGCTAGTACTGTTTCAAGTGATGTCGCCATTGATTTTAACAGGAAAATTGGATGCTGTGCTTCTATCACTCTTTGATGCGGTCATATGTGTACAAACTTTACAACGGGGCTTATTGCAGGGATGACAACGAGCAGGAATAATCACTTTAGTCTTGGAAGAGGTTATTAGGTCACGCAAATTCCTAGAGTGACGATAGTCTGCCATCGCGACCTGCCAAACTTCAGTTGTCACGGAAGAAGTGACCTTTTACAGCGTGCACATTATTGGGTACTTATTCGTTGATTATTCGTGCACAGTCGCAAGCTACACTTATCAATTGGAGGTCCCGGCCAACCAGCTGCATGCCGCCCCATGCTTCGCTTACTTTGTCGTTTTTTTTTTGTCTTCGCGATTATTCTGTTGCTGTTATTAAACACGACTTGCCTTACATCTAGTCACTGCATAATATGCCCAGCTACACTTACTGCTCAGAATCTGGACCTTGGATATGAGCTAGCCCTCGTTTTCTCTGTAATTCTTGTTTATTTGCTAATTATTCTATACTGTGGAAAAAGAGAATTGGAGGTCACGAAGATGCGACAAGGGATAAGAAAGTACGAATTATTTTTTAGAGAGACAGCTCACATAGAAACGGCCACACTAAGTGCCCTCGCCTATTACTATCGCGATGGAAAGCAATCATACACAACAACGGAATTCTTGAATAGCTGAAGTCTAGTCATCATACACCAGCGACTAAAAGCGTACGTTATTATCCGATGGTTTTCACAGGCCTTGGACACTACCGAAAAGGTTTGGTTGAAGCAGCGAAGCTATAAGCAACAAAATCATCATGATTGTGTATATGCTTCAAAGTTGTTTTTGAACAATACTGATTACAAGTTCGAACAACATTACAAAAATGGAGAGAAAAAGTAAGTAGTCTTTCTCCTACATTTAGGAGAAACCTTTCTCTTTGTTCGTACACAAAAATAGTTTTTTCTCGATATGTATTTCACCAAATAGAGCGGAAGTACAAATAGCAACCGCGAGAACTAAAAAAAGTTGCTTAATCACAAAGAACATTTGATACGGCTACCAATGTGTAAGCCTAATATCCACTAGGAAAACCCTCAATATAAAAACGTACACCGAAGGTTTAAAGTTGCACAAATGGAATATATGAATAGAGCAAAGTGTTCTATTTTCTCGAGTTTGTCTTTCCTGCCAAAAATGATAATAGATCTTAGCTGATCGTCGAGTATAACAGGTGAGTGATATTTTCCGGTGAGGACATTAGGCCAACTTCAACCTGAGCCCAGCGAAACTGGTGAACACAAGGTGATGCAAGGCTATTCTGTAGAACTCTCAATTTGAATACAGTGGAGCTGGAAAGCAATCCTACGAAGTGTAGTTCTTCTGCTGCATGGCCTGAACTGTGGATAGCAGTCCGTGATCGAAGATGTGAACGTTGTTTTGGAGGGTATACAGCTATAAAAAGAGCAAATCATCTACCAGAACTATATTGTGACATCGCTAATAAAGGTTTCTTGACTGTTGACAGGTCCATGACGAAATCGTAAACATTCATATCTCCGACAGCGTATCTTCAAACTGCGAAGGCTACTTTACTGATACAAAGATGCCACCGAGAGTGACAAGCGCTAAATGGCGGCCAAATTACTAAATGCAGATTTATTTCAGCGGTGCCATGTGCTAGCCAAAAAAGATTCAATTATTCGAAAAGTTGGTAATTCTTTTAGCCAATAGGAAGCATTGATCCTTGTTTTTATTTCACAGCAACAATGTAAAAAGCTTATACAATATGGTTAATTTCAAACTGACGCTTAGTTGTTTCATCGAACATTTTTAAAGTGTGTCTTTATAGTCCGTATAACGCCACATATTGCACGGTCAGATGCTGAAGAAGTTCAACAGCAATCCCAGAAAAGGATATGTGGATTCCTGTTGTTCCTTTAAAGCATAGGGATACTCTACTTGTGAGTAAATAATCGCGGCCAAACACTTAGTTCAGACGGTGTCACGCGGGACTCTCAGAATAAACACAGTGCGATTTCTTTCCTTTATGCCATTCCGCGAATCACAGAAAGAATTGGGTTGGCGCAATCTCACCAGTAGGCTGAATAACATTGTCAAGAACAGAAAAGTGCTTTTGTGAAAGCAAAACAGGAAAAGCAAGCGGAAGAATTCAGGTAGATCAGTCTGACCTGAAGGCAGGCATCACATGTCTGTTATAAGCAGCCGCGTTTACATTATGTATATTAAACTACAAGCAGGCCGCCTCCCTAATTGGAAACGAGTTATGGGCACAAGGGTACGGCGGGAATGTAACATCGCATAATCAGAGGTCGTTGGTAAACATTTCGCTAAAGCGTCATAGAATAGACAGTAAAGCATCCGATACTGATGGCGTGGCATTAATTTGTAGTATCAAAACTGGGTACAGAGAAATTTTCAATTAACATACGCTAGGAATACTCTATTTTAGTATAAAGAATACCACACTGTAGACTGTGACTGAGATAACAAACGCCTGTGCGGCTTCTTATGTGTTCCAACTGTATTCTGATGAACTTTATGGAACAATTATACATAGGAAAAAAACAGGACTGTACGAAGTCACACAAGCACCTTTCATTTCTATGCTGGGAACAGTATCATGGCAAAGGTCGTTATAGCGCGTCAAAGGAGCGCAAGATTAAAGAAGTGTTCGATTTAACCCACTGAAATTGCACGCAGGGTTATGCGGAACACCATATTGGAGGGTTCCATATAAATTTTTACGACCTCGGTTTGTTTAGCGCTCACCAAGGCATGGTACGCAAGCGTTTTTCTTTGCGCTCCATGCGAGTGCGGCCGCGACGGCCGGGAAACCGCCTACGACCTCGTGTTTAGCTGGCGCAATGCCATTGACTAGGCAATCTCAAGTTTCCGGCCGCCACACCAAAGCCTATTGCTTCCCCAGTGGACAGATGTCGTCGGAGTGAACGCTGTAATTGCAGTACCGTATATTCGAAATAACTTGTGTATTTTCCGTGGTGTTTACCCATGGTTAGCCAGTCTGTGACACGGCCGCGTTTCGTTCGCAATTCAAAATCGTGCCTCCTCATCACCAAGCATTTAGTTTGGTCCGATGAAAATAATATGATTAACTATTTTGCGGGACTTTGATTTTGTCTGATGGCCGTATACCTGTGGAAACATTCTGTAAAGCCAACCTTCGAGGCCACATAAAACGGAACGTGCCATTGTTGGATGAAAGTTGTACACAAACTATAAAAGATGTTTGCCGGACGACTTTTATTTGTACGCATATTCTGCGTATGCACTGTGTCACATTTCTTTTTTCAATCTGGTTTCAGAATTCAGAACGAGCTCTTCGCTAAACTTGGAGGTCAAGAGGAAGAATATCCGTGGATGATAGTCAGCAAGGAGCAAGGTGAAAATCTTGCCTGCCTATTAGCTGATTGTCATTTGCCTGTGCACTCGCTTTGGTCTAGAATATACATGCTTAAGAAATCAAAAAGTTCTGCACAGTGACCACACAACTAAACACTGAGCCATATTCATCCGTATCAGCTCTCAGCCTTGACAAAAAATGAAGTTACACGCTGAATAACTCAAAGGACCTTTTTTACAAACGTGGCCATGTTTGAGGAGACAGTGTGCGAGACAGCTGGCGTCAATGTGAATGGGAAGGCGTCATGCGAAGTTTTTGTTTTTTTTTTCCTTTTCTTCAATTTGTGACTAATCTTGTGGTTGGCTCTTGCGAGCTCCTAGTGGATGCCGTTATTAACATTTTACCTCAATCCTCAATCATGACGTAGAAGAAGGACAAAGGTGACGGGCGTACGTACTGTGTACCTGCAAATAGCTTAAAAAAGAAAACGTCGCTGTAAGAGGCTTTTATGCGAAACGTAATAGCGCATGGTAGCAATTTCACAACAGCACCACTGTGTGCTGCGGTGAAGCTTACACATTGTGTTGTGGCGAAAAGGGGAAAATCGCGGACAGCCGACCATGTATGCGGTCACCCCACGGCACGGTGTGGCCTCCGCAGCCCCCATCTTTGGCCACCCTTGGGATCTTGCGTCATCCGCTTCATTATAATCTCAGGTGCCCTCTTGTGGCCAACGTATGCTGCGGTTAGTTGTATTTTAGCATGATAATTGGTCTAACAGCAATGCACGTGCACATTGCTGAGAAGCTTACATAATCCTTTATTGAAGGCATACTATTGTAGGAAAAAGATTTTGGGCTTACCGCAGCTCCTATCATGCTGAAGTTTGGATAAAGATCGCATATTATGGCCCTTGTAGTTCACTACAAGCCTGTTTTGTTGTTCCTTGCCAATTTTCTCTAGAAAGAACTGCAAATTTTCCTTCGTCTGCTGCTCTCGGATGCATCTCAAAACAAATATTAGAATTTAATCTTGAAGCTCATGCTCTGCCGTATTGCAGACGGCGGAATTCACCTAGCGTGAATCTTTTGCAATGTAATCCCAGCTAGGGGCGTAGAAGAAGGCAAACTTGCAGGTATTTATTTTGGCAAACTAGGTAACTAACTCAAGTGCGTGTTACATTGAATGATTCTGACATAAAAAGCGAGCTTTCTTCTGCGATTTTAGGATACTAACAGATATCTCTGTAAAGACTTGCGTAAAAAGATCGGTCATGTTTCGAACAAGGTCGCACTTCTGGTCCGCGTCGTTCAATATCAGACAGAGTTTAAAAAAGAAAAAGGATCTCTCAAAGCAGCGCATTAGCCACTCAGCACTTTATTGTTATATGTAAACGACCCGCTTAAGCATATCTTCGTCATACTTCACTTAGGCGTGAAAAAACGTATGGTTTCGTGGAGATTTTGTTCCTTATAATCGGTGACAGCGTAATCAAATTTCTAATGAACGCAGAGCTTTAACACTACATATATGAACCTTTGAAGAAATGTTTACACAGAACAGTAGCATATACAAAGCAAATTCTTATTGATAATTGCTTTTCTTGAAATATATTTATTGAAATATTAAACTCGTACGCCCATTCATTTAATCAGCACCTAGCAAGGGACCACCCACAAAGGGCGCGGCCGTCTCGCGCGCCTCATATCCCGTATTTCTCACCACGTATTCGTAATTTAGGATTTCCATGCGCTCACTTTCACAATACGGCGCAAAAAAAATTTGAAATCTTCAAAAGTCGAAAAAATCTCTTCGTAGCCAGTAAATAGGAATAGATGTCTAAAACTACGCCGGTGCACGAGTCGAAAGGCGCACATATAGCTGCACCATTCGAGCTTTGCGCAATTGCACAAGCAGTGACGTATTTCATCATGCGTTATGAATAAGTGAGCTGAACCACGTTACCGTGAGAACACAAAAATATTATTACCAGACTGACGGCTGAACTAATCCAACCTTATTATCTAGCTTCCACGCCGTTCAACGGAATCGCAATGCAACTACCCAAGCAAATACAGAAGGTCACAGAGAGGCTTCTTTCAACTGGAATGTTTACTTTTGTTTTAGTGACTGTGTGTAGAAGACATCAACACTGGGAAATTTATTTTTTACGTTCAAGACGTGCTGTGCCGAAGTTTCTCGAGATCGTAAAACCTCTGCGATATTTCATTAGAACCCCCCCCCCCATTTCTGGTTTCTTTCTAAATATATTCTTATGTGCAGAAAATACCGTCAAATCTAGGTACTTTGTCTAGACTCCCATGTACTAAAGATCACATGCAATGATAAGCCACGTTACGGCAGCTGTAAACCATAACGATTGTCTAAGACATGTGTATAGATGCATAGCATGTAATTTAACAGATAATGTTATAGAACGAAGCTCCGAAATAAATTTCCGCGATAAACTGTGCTTTTGAATGAAAAACACATTTGTTTCTGGCCAGCGACAGCTATATACGCTAATTGGCCATGTCTGACACTCTAAAACGTGACATGCTCATTGATTTCTGTGCAGCTGCGCTTATTCATTTGTAATGCTGGTTGTCGTAACATATGCATAATCTACTTGTACATAGGTGGACAGGGGCTGAAATACACGCTAAAGTTTGCGAACGAGAACGAGAAGTGCGGTGTTCTTACACTTCACCTTGGAGGTGAGTGCCCAGTGTTGTCAAAAACGAATGAAATTGTTTGCAACATGTCATAAGAATAGCGTCATTATGATTGATCGTTGTAGCATCAGTTTTGGCTGAACCTGCAGTCGTTGTTTCAGGGTCCCTTTCATATATATCACAAAAGTTATGTCATAGAAACTTTTACTGTTGATCTTGTCTTTGGCAACATTAGGTTCTGCAAGTGAAATCAAAGGAAAATGTGAAATGTGCGCGCCAACTTGTTTGAAATATATCATGGGTTGATGTTATAGTGCGCACGCTGTCGCAGCTATCACGCACAAAGCATTAATGAAAGACGAATCAATCTATTCGAATAAAACATAGTGACTTGTGCTTCGAGCACAGTTGAAAAACCGCTGCTCATTATATTAGCTGACATATAACTACTTATATTAATATTTACCTGTGTTATTACGTATCTAATGGCCGAGATTTGAATTGTGGTGTTGCAGAGAAACTTAAATAATAGGTAATTTAAACGTAACCAGCAAACAAACATTATTACGCGTTCATATAACTAGCGACAGCAGTCGCAGAGGCATTGCAGTATCAAGATGTATAGGAAGCATTCGTAAATATCTTCGCAAATACCTACGAAGAATCCAAAACTACTTTAGGTAACCGCAATAGAACCAGAAAAATGCCGATTAAGAAAGGCCTCAGGGAAGGACACACATTTTCGCTAATGATATATTTACTGCATGCTTCTAAGTAATCAGTTGGGGAAGGGTAACGAGTAAGGATCAACGGGCATTATCTCCACAAATCTATGATTTGCAGATGACATCGTCCTCTTCAGCAAAGTGGGGTTTGAATTAGAAGAATATTGAGGACTTTCACTGAGATAGTATAACGGTAGGGTTGAAAATTATTATGATAAGACAAAGCTAATTTTGAATAGCTTGACAAGAGAACAAGGTTTTTCATTGGCAATAAACCCCTCGAATCTGTGCAAGGTTGCGTTTATCAGGTAAATTATTACTAGGAGATCCTTATCATGTGAAACAAATTTATTTTGAAATAAAAATGGCTTGGGGGGGGGGAGCGCGTATGTCTGGCATTACGAAATAATGACCGGCAGTGTACCGCCATCCTTCAATATAAAAGAAGAATCATTGCATTCTACTGGTATTAACCTATAAGGCGTAATCTTGGAGGCTAAGAAAGAAGCTTCAAAATAACTAAAAGACCGCGCAACGATCCATGGCAGGAAAGGCGTTCGGCGTGACGTTAAATGACAGAAAGATAGCGGTCTGGATTAGAAAGCGAGCGGGTGCAAGGAAATTCCAGTTAACATTAGGAGGAAATGAGTGGAGCTGAGTAGGCCATATAAAGCGTAGAGGAGATGATCGGTTGTCTACTAGAGTGGCATAAGTGCCAACGAGAAGGGAAGCGTAGTCCAGGATGCTAGAGATTTAGGTGAGGTGATAAAACTAGAAAATTTGCACGCATAATATGGAACCAGCTAGTGCAAGATAGGGGTAATGGGAGGTCACTGCGAGAGGCCTTCTTTCGGCAGTGTACGTGACTGATGATGATGATTACTGGCGAAGAGAAATCCTGCGAGACATGAAAGGTACCATATGACAACACGCCCGCATTGGCAAGATAGGATCGCCATCAAACATTCTGAGTGAAAAGCAAGCCATTTATTAGCTACTGAGCGAGTTTTCCCCCGAACACCCGGATTTTCCCCCGAGCCGCCAACAGCTCCCGCTCATTATTGCGCGCCAACAACTAGGAAGCCCGTTGCACTTAATGTCGACAGTGGAGATGAACAGCTTGCTTTCCCAATGAAGTTGTTTGATAGCGCCGTCATTCCGTACGCGTGTGAATGTAGTCACATGATATTTTGCTATTACTTCGCGAAATTTTTACCACTGCTAAAAGAAGTTACACGTGCGATTTGTAGGTTTACGGAAACAGATAATTTTGACATCTTTATCGATTCCAGAAACACTCTAATTGACATCTCGATAACTGAAACAACAAATGAAATGTTTTTATATAATAATAACTGTTCACCTATTCGCTGTCAGGAAATAAAAAATAAATGTCTGTACAACTAATGTAAACTTTACTACAATACAGACTCTTCCTTATTCGCATGAATTCGTCGGACTTTAAGGCTCCCTGCGTGCTAGTTTAGACACCTTGTACATATACAGTTGTGTACTACGTGCGGACGGGGACGCGCCCAGGCGGGCAGCGTGACGAGCAAGAAGACCAGCGGGCTCCGGAACAGAGAATGCTTTATTCGGAACAGCGCGTGCTTCTTATACACGCTGGTGGTTGCTTATCCGCTTCTGATAACAAACACTGAACGACGCTTGTCGGCGCTATCACATTCCTTCCCCCACAAATTAAGTTCCTTTGCGAAAGTCCTCCGACTCGTAACGAACAGGTTGGTGCCGCTGTCGTGAACTTCAGCGTGGTACGGCAGGGGGCTCGGGTGACGTGGGCTGGACGGTTGCCTCATCCTCTGGATTTATTTGAAGATGCTCTCGTTGACCCATTGGCTGACGGTCTCCCTCAATGGGCTGGTCCCGCTCATGCACACCCGTCGTGCTCCCGGGCACACCCGCCGGGTCTGTCTGGGGGCCCGCGCACGGCAGGTGTTCTGGAATGGCTGGCTGGGATGACTGGCATGGGGTAGACGTATCTGCGTGCTGGGAATAACTGGCCAGACGCAGATGATCAACGTGAACGAAATGTACAGTCAACAGCAAAAGTTTGCGGGATGTGCGAGCGCGTAGCAAAGCGACCCTCCTCCCCTTTTAGCGGTGACCCCTGGTGTCGAGACCGACCCCTACAGGCATGCGCTTCCCTCCCAGACTGCAAGCGTGCATATTTCCGCGCTTCCTCCTTGCGCGCCGGCGATACACGAATGTAGCCGCGGACAGCCCTCTTGCGATACGCGCTGTGGCGGCTTCGACGGGCGAAACTGTGTGAAACGTGTTTAGAAGCATGAATTTGCGGCCGCTTTTTGTCGAGTCGCGAGCGCTGACGCATAGGGCCGGCCCGGTGGCGAACGCAACAAGTCATTTGTTTTTCTGGGCTGCACCTTCCCGTAGCCAATTTTCGTTGTTTGTTTCTTTTTACGAACGGTGCGTTCTAGCGCAGAAGAGCGTGGCAGAAGACGCGCTATATAGGAGACCTGCAAGACAAAAATGGACATTTGATTTCCGTTGTATACTAAACGAAGTTCTGCCCATCGAAGCCGACACGGCGCATATCGCAAGTGGGCTACCTCGCGGCTACATTCGGATATCGCCGGCGCGCAAACAGGAAGCGCGGAAACATGCACGCTTGCAGTATCGGAGGGACGCGCATGCGTGCAGGCGTCGGTCTCGACACCAGGGGTTCACCGCTAGAAGGGGAGGAGGGTCGCTTTGCCACGCGCTCGCACATCCCGCAAACTTTTGCTGTTGACTGTACCTTGCTCATCGTGTCCACCAAGTACGTGACAGGGCTAATGACCTTCACTATTCGGCCTTCAGTCCACGCTGTTTTCTCCCCTCTGACCGTTTTAACGTAGACGCGGTCCCCTTCCGTGAAGAAGCGCCATGGAGAGCGACCTCGGTCGCGTTGAGCCTTGGACTTTTGTTGCCCCTTTAGCATGTCTTCTTGAAATGATGGCTTTAGCAGCGACAGCTTTGTACGCGGTGCCCTTTTTAGAAACAGTTCGGCTGGTGAGCGGCCCGTTACTGCGCATGAAGTTGTCCAATAGGCCAGCAAAAAATGGTCTAGGCGTTCTCGTAGCGTTCTGTGGCTGCCGGAAGCGCTATCATGGAGTAGTTGCTTACGCAAGGTTTTCTTTACTGTTTGCACACACCTCTCAGCTGCTCCATTAGACTGCGGGTAATAAGGTGGGCTGTA
Source organism: Dermacentor variabilis (assembly GCF_050947875.1). Lineage (NCBI taxonomy): Eukaryota > Metazoa > Arthropoda > Arachnida > Ixodida > Ixodidae > Dermacentor > Dermacentor variabilis. Next base: position 173,372,616 of record NC_134571.1, read on the forward strand.
CGTGTGACGCACTCCCCATGACTCGAGAAAATTGTTGAACTCGAATGCCGTAAACTGGGGGCCATTATCCGACACTAGCTGTTCCAGCAACCCGTATGCAGCAAAGAGGGTACGAAGCCGTTCAGTGGTGTTGAAGGCCGTTGTGGACTTCATGTGAAAGACATCAATCCACTTCAAATAAGAGTCAATACACAGCAAGAATGAAGTGCCTTCGCACTCGAAAAAAAGCAACGTGTACTCTTTGCCAGCAGCGAGCGGGAAATGGCCAGGGTTCCAAAGGGGCGCGGGGAGCGCTACTCTGCGTTGCTTGGCAGATTTTGCAACTTTTCACGACGGTTTCGATGGCTGCGTGCGTCAAGCCCAGGCCACCACACTAGGCCGCGAGCTAACATCTTCATTCGGACTATTCCAGGGTGCTCAGCATGCAGTAATGCCAACACATATTCTTGGAGTTTGGGCGGAACCACGACCCTGCTATCCCATGTCACGCATCCTTGCTCTAGCGATAGTTTCATTCGTCTGGTGTGGTATGGTCGTAGCTCGGCTTCTACTTGCAGTGGCCATCCACTACGCGTAAGTTCAGCAACCTTGCACAGCACTTTGTCCTGTCTGGTAGCCTTGATGACATCTCTGGCTGACAGCGGCGTCGTTTCAAAAACTGCCAAACAATCGCCCTCTTCATCCTTTGCTTGACTTGGAAGTGGCAATCTCGATAACGCATCGGGCACTTCCATTTGGGACCCTTTCCGATACTTAAGCTCGTAACGATATCCCGCCAAGATAAGCGCCCATCGTTGCATGCGCGCAGCGGCCAAAGTTGGTATCGGCTTGCAGGCACCTAGAATGCCGAGTAATGGCTGGTGGTCCGTGAAAAGCGTAAAACGACGGCCGTACAGATAGCGATGAAACCTTTTCAACCCATAGATTATGGCCAACGCTTCTCTTTGAATTTGCGAATACGCGCGTTCCGCTGCGGATAATGTTCGAGAGGCAAACGCAATGGGCCTTTTGTCCCCGTTTGGTTGCGCATGCGAAATCACTGCGCCCAGTCCGTACAGGGATGCATCGCAACTGAGTACAAGTGGTCGCTTTGGGTTGTAGTAGCAGAGTATTGGGGGCTCGACGTGAGCAGCTTCTTTGTTTTGCGGAAAGCAGCAGCGGATTTTTGGACCAGTGCCACCGCAGGCCTTTCTTTAAAGGAGCGTACAGCGGTGCTACCACGGTCGCCAAGTTCGACAGGAACTTGGAATAAAAGGTCACCCCGCCCAAGAATGATTTAAATTGCGTTGCGTTTGAGGGTTCTGGCGCAGCCGTAATTCCTTTAACTTTTGATCCCAAAGGCTGGATTCCGGCTGCAGATATCCGGTGGCCCAAGTAGCGAACTTCTCTTTGAAAGAACTTGCATTTTTCCTCTTGAAGAGTTACATTGTGGGCCTGAAACCACTGGAGTACTTGTTCTAGCAGCTCGCGACAGTCCGACGTGGTGGTACCCCCAATGATTACATCATCAATGTAGCATCCTACGTGAGGAATACCACTGAGAATTCTGTCCATAAGCGACTGGAATACTCCCGGAGCGCTTGCAATGCCAAAGGGCAGACGCTGGTAATAGAAGAGCCCTTTATGCGTGTTTATCGTCAAGAGTGACTTGGAGTCTTCACATAGCTCTACTTGTTGGTATGCAGAAGCTAGATCCAAAGCGCAAAAAAAAAACACTCAAGCCCTCTAAAGCTGCGAACAAGTTTTTTGGTTCAACAAGAGTGCAAGGTACCTTACGTGCTCTGCAGAACACGGGTTTGCTGTCCGGTTTTATTAGTATTTGCGCTTTGAACCCGGAAATTGGTCCTAACTGCTTCGAAAAAACAGGCGCAAATGTCTCTTTCAGCTCATTGACAATGTCTACTGACCTTATGGCAGCGACTTCGTTCCAACTTACCTTTAGTCGACTCAACCAGTTTCTTCCGAATAAGCATGACCACTGCTTTCCTGCATCATCGACTATTATCAGGGGAAGGACGCAAGTCTGCTTGTTGTATTTTACTTGCACGTCGACCGAACCAAGGACTGGGACAAGCTCGCCCGTGTACGTTCTTAACGGATCAGCCACCACCTCCAGGGGCAGGTGCGCCCAGTTCTGCTGATAGATTGCCTTTGGCATCACCATCACTGAGGCGCCCGTGTCTATTTGCATGGTCACGTTGTGGCCCTCTACCTCAACCGTAACATAATACGCGGACTTGTTGCTGGTGATACTGCAAATCTGCAAATCATTATCCGATTCTTTCGTGGAGTAGTCCACCCAATTCAGTTCAGAGTAGTCCACCCCCCGCCTGCACATCGCCCTGAGATGACCTTGCGTGCCACAGTTGTGGCACTTGTACCTGCGGTATCGACATGTTCTTTCCGAGTGGTTGTTTCCACATTGGAAACATTGTATTGCTTCTGTCGCGACTCCTCGCCTGCGGTTCTGTCTGACCGGGCGTTGTTGGCCTGAGAGCTTGCCTATTTGCCTGCTTTCCGATTTCAGGTCCGTCTGACGAGCTGCTTCCTCAGACTTAATTTGTTGCGACTGCTTCGATGCCATTTCGCGGTTCAGAGCAATTTTGCAAGCCCCTTCAAAGGTCAAAACCGCGGCGTCAGCAGCAAACAGCTTGGTCAAGGCTTGGTCAAGAAAGCCACCGAATGTGCAGCTTCTGGCTTAAGTCTTCAGCTGGAGTATGATGTCTGTCACGCTTTCGTGTTTAAACTGTACGCGGTGGTTGAATCCGCACCGTTCCGCTACGATGGCTTTCCGGGGGCTGTAATGATTCTTCAGAACCGCTTTAGCTTCATCGTAGGTTTTACTCGACGGCGCATCGGGTACGAGCAGGTTTTTCAGTATTTCGTATGATTTCGGTCCTACAACCGTCAAGGATACGGCTAATTTTTGCTTCGACATACAACTAGAACCGTTCCACGTACGAGCCAAAACTTTTTGGCCTTCTCGTCAAAGCAATCGATTCTTCCCGCCTTTGACATGTTGCCGTTTCCTCGAGGTTTCGCCGCCCTGGCCTGGTTGCCTGCCGCACTTGTTGTCAGCATCCGCCATGGTTCCGGGAAGCCACTTGCGTCGGTCCCATCCTCGTCGCCATGTGTTCTGTATTACGTGCGGACGGGGACGCACCCAGGCGCGCAGCGTGACGAGCAAGAAGACCAGCGGGTTCCGGAACAGAGAATGCTTTATTTGAAACAGCGCGTGCTTCTTATACACGCTGGCGGTTCCTTATCCGCTTCTGATAACAAACACTGAACGACGCCTGTCGGCGCTCTCACACAGTAGAATTTTAGTTATTTCAGAGCATATTTGTGCATGCTTAGCATACAATTCGACTACGTAGTGCTTAAAATGCTTCTCGTATTCCTATTGAAACGAAGACTTTTTCGAAATCTACGACAGCTATAAAGATATGCTAGTAATATACTCAATTGTCTATCACTTGAGTACAATTCTTTGTGGAAAATTTTTTTTCTAGCGGCCACCGTAATATAGCTTCATTTATAGCAGTAAAGTGTCGCCCAGAATCTCTAGAAAATTACCTTATTCAGGAATGTCACGTTATAGCGATGTCAAATAATTGCATTTCCAATAGCATAATTTAAGGATTTAGCACATTATCGGGTGACATTGTGCCCAGGAAGACAAAGAAGACGCAAGACTCAACAATAGCAGCGGGCACAGACGCCGTTCGTCGAAATCTGATCAACAGGTCCAACTCAATCAGTGGTGCTCACGTGTGTTCAAAAGTATACGCGTTTACTGATCTCTCTCAGGGAATCTTATTCGACAAAGAATCTTTTGCTATTGAATTAGCGATAGTATTGGATAAAGTTAGCATATATAAACGCGTATCTCGCGTCTAGCGGCGACTTTGTAACGTCTCTTAGCTGATGAAAAATGGTCGTCGGAAAACAAGAAGAACGCACACGTGTCAACGCTACCCTCTTAATGCCACTCGCTTCGATGATACCAACAGAATATGAAACAAAAAGGGCACCCAATACGGGAAACTCACAAACCAAGTAACCATTCAACTTTTCACGGTTGTTTGTGCTTTTTCATAGCGCACGTGAACCTTTTAGGGCGCGCGCTCAGCACGAACGACTTCAGGCAGTGCGCAGCACCACTTTGCGTAATAATGTCTGGACTTACCTGATACTCCAGTGCACAAAAACGTCAGAGTATATTACACTGCAGTAATTACAATTGCAAAAGCTTTTCGCATATTCCCCGTCAGCGTATCGGCAAGCAAACCCAAACACAGTCGCCGGGATGGTATTCCACATAGCCTCGGCGAAGATTATAATGTCGAGATTAGGTATTTTGTGGCTCCTTGATGCGCAGACAGGTGAGATAGCTTGTTCTGCATGCTGGAGGTAGGCTGCGACGTCGACACTGCCTTAATCACCGACGTTCGGCAACATGAAGCCAAGCGTTGCGCCCGACTCCCTTCAGTAAACGGACTTGAACTTCGCGTTCCTTGTAGCAATATCGCATTTTAAGAGAAGGTTTATGTGGAAAGATAACAACCCAGGTATTGCGTGTGCAGAACGGCTCCTCATCTTTCACTACACATCCATAGAAAGTTGTCTCGGAATTATATTCGATGAAGCAAATGGACGCATCGTAACGCTCCACTCGATCAACTCGGGAGCGGAGCCAGTGAATTCTCCCTTTCACTGCTGGCGTGAGCAGTGTGCGCCAGCAGCGAAATTTAGACAGGCTTCGCGTCCAGAAGGCGAAGATGCAGTTTATATAGTCGACAACTACGGCCAGGTGGCACTACGTCACCTGTGTAAGAAGCGCTTTTTTTTAAACATCACCTCAATAGTTTGTGTGCAGTAAAGCTGCATGCGGTCTCTCTCAGTCGCTGCTCGTTACGCCCGCGCTCTATGCAGAGCGGTAGTGCGAGGATTGCTTTGGAAACGGCAATGTGAGGACCCTAGTGCCATTTTTCAGAAACGGTTTGACGCAGCATACTGTTCTTGGGGCGGGAAGTTCAAGAAATACCAACGTCTGCGGTGCCTTTGATATAAAATGTCCAACGAAATACGGAACTAACACGTAAATAAAGAAGGTTCCCCTAATCAGCGACTAGGTCTATTGCAACTTCGAATTTGCAATAAACGCCACTTCAATCGACAAAAGCTAATGTGCTCAGAGTTATGCTCAACTGAAAGCGAGTACACTTTTTATCATCCTCATAAGCTTCCTGTTCTGTTAAACGTCCCTCAATTCTTTTGTAGGAGTACGTACATTCAAGCGAACACTATTTTTTTATGCTAGCCTCCATGAGAAACAAAGACATGATGATTTGTGAGTCCAATTTCACAAGCATTATGTACAGTATACACATCATCTATATCGTACTGTGGTTCACCAAAGCAAATGTTTCATCGAAACTTTCTTCGCCCAATTTTCACGTCAATGCGCGTGTTAAAAATTCCAACGTTATGTGACTTGCATTCACTACCGACCTTGCCTTCGCTGCATTGTTCGAAAACTCTTCACAGGGGAACGGCGCATTTCGCAAGAAGTTTAACAGGCTATATATTAACCTATATTTATGTTTAAGTTGGTTACGTCTTATTATCGCACATACTTAAAATAATCTTGTGACAACAGGCAAAACTAAGTGTCTAATGATAAGCAGCGCACAACTGCCAACTGTCTTTGCATTCATTGATGTCTTACGACGACCGCGGTCTTAAAGCGACCGATACAGATCTCGGAAAATACGCTTGATGCTTGCCCTCCCCAGCCTCCCAATACACACTATCGAAATTAGAGGGTTTTCAAGTGAGCACATTGTCTCCGAAACCACGACATGTCTCACCAGTTGGTCCTGCATCAAGCCTGATCTTAAAAGGGCCCAGCATTTATTGTACGCACTTCTATATGCTCACAAATGTTGATTGCTGAGTACGTAAGGGCCGCTCCATTAACCACACGACATGGATAAAAGGGAGACATACAAAAAGAAAAACGTGCAATTTCACTCCTCCGAAAGAATGGCGTTTTTCTCATTTAGAATTTTCCCTGAGATGTGCAGAATTTAACGGACAGGTGACACTGTTTCGTGCGGTTACGGCAGTTGTGGCACCGAACAATGCAACAATTGTGTGTGCCAGGCTCGCGGAATGACGAGGGTGTGCGTGACATCGTTGAAACCTCAGAAATAGTAGCACATGTTCCATTGAAAACGGGTGTGCAGTGGATAATGAGGGCGACCCTCGATGTTCGAACGCTCTAAAAATTTACACCCTTTGGAGTGCCCCTTCTGCCACACAACGATAATCGTCATCTGCCTTGATGCATTTCCTTTCTTTAACGCTGCGAGCCCGGTACTTTCCAGTAATGAATGGCATGCATGTTATCAGCATGATAGCATTCCCGACAGGAAAGTAGCGGCCGCGGCCTTTTCAAGAAAGGAAACACAGAAAGGCAGATGACAATTATTGTTGTGTGGCAGAAGGCCATTCAAAAGGGTGCAAACATTTCTTAGAGTGAATGCTCTCGCTAATAGAGCAATTGGCGCTGGTATTATGGGCTGAAACTTGAGGCTGCCTCGCATATTGTAAATCTGCATACTTACGAACACATGTGACCTATCTTCAAAAATCTAGGTATCAAGCCAATTAGGAGCACACTTTCTCTACGTCAGTTAAACATAGATGACTTCTGCTGAGCTTCAACATCCCAGTTTCAACATGCGGCATATGCGAATGAATAAATCGATCACTTATTGAACCTTCTTCGTCAAATATTTGGACATTGCAACTTTTGGAGCAGCTAATTTTCACTTTTTCGTGAAACCTACCTCAATTGGTAGAAATGCGCTGTTTCGCCGAAGTGACAACTGTAAGCAGCTCCTAATACATCGAATAATATAGCTGGCACAGTTAAGCGGATCCACCATCCTTCAAGTGTAAAGTACTGGCAGAACTGCTTTTCTGGGCTTATTGTAGCTAGCTTTCTTTTATACGGTAACTTAACATAATCTATATAAAGAATACTAAAGGTGCGTCAGCACAAGTACGTATGTGCTTGTCATGCCAATGGAATCTATAGCCGATAGAGCATGCACGTACACATTTTTTGTATACAGTGTTTCATTGTTTATAAGCTCGAAAAAATCATTTTGAACTTTTCGGGCCGTATAGAGCAATTCAGTATGCGGAGGCAGAACACCCAAAGTACAATGCCTGAACAGACGGGCGCTACTTTAAAGAAAAGTCGGAATTTCTGTGTGGCCAATTCAAAAATATTTGCCTTTGGAAATGTTATTTCAGAACGTATGTTCCGAAAGCCGAATCGAATCTGAAAAGTAGTGAAGCCTTGTCCGCTTCGTAGAAACACTAGGACTAGGGCTACTTACGAGATATCCCATCACCCCGAATCTTTGCGAAGAAGGCATTGCTAGTCTTGTTGCAATTTCGTTGATGTGTTTTACGCGCGTTTATTTGAAACTATCAATTGAAAGAGGAGTGCGGGCTCTTCCTGTCGAGGAGCTGAGTTAATTCATGCGCAATATGCAACAGAGACATCAGTTGCAGTTGAAAAGGCATGCGATTGGTCATCGTAGCGTGAAGGTGTTCGCCAGTTAGAGTCAAACAACAAAGTCATGTGCGAGACTCCGTCCGTCGCTTCGTATTTTAGCCTCTTAAGCGCATCCGACTAAGCTCCTACGGCGCAGTCCCTCCCTTGCAACGTCCTTGTTCTGAAAATCACCTCTAGACTTCGTTATCGCCCTTATGTGGCATTAGAAGAAAGGAGGTTAACCGATGAGCCCGATTTTTATCAATCATGTCATGAGAGGCGAACAAACCAGACCATCGCATGCATAACGTGTGCGATGGCCTAACCAACTGAGCAACCGTGGCGCTGTTTTCCCATTCACTTTCTTGGATGCTTATATGCTGCTACTAGCACTAACCTTGGGAGTGTTAGACAGCGCCACCACTCACAAACCTTGGTGGCGGATGTGGAACGCCCTTTCTGCCGCAGGCTTCACAAGTACGGGATGTTTCTAGGTGAAAGCAACTGGTCAATAAGCCCGCACATGCTCCCTTTAGGCATCAATGTTGCCAGATTTGAGACCCTCGTTATGTAAGAATTGGAAGAAGGGGCCCGATTTTTATTATTAATATCGTAAGAGGCAAACAAAGGAAGATACCAAGGACAACACCGCAGAAATTACTTGTGCTTACTAATTGAAATAAAGAAATTAAGAAATATAGGAATTAAAAGTGGATGAAACAACAACTTGCCGCAGTTCGGCAACGATCCCAAGGCTCCGCATTACGCGTGTGATGTACGCATAATGTGCCGTAGAACATGGCACGCGTAATACGAAGCCGTGGGAACGTTCGCCACCTGCGGCAAGTTGTTTTTACATCCACTTTCAATTCCATTAATTTATCATTTCTTTATTTTAATTAGTAACTAAAAATAATTTCCACTGTGTTGCCCTTGGTATCTTTGTTTGTTGGCATCTTATGATATCCTTCTGGACTTGCACGTTGGTAGAAAGGTAAGCGCTTGCGAAGGATCACGGATAAGTACAGCTGTCAAGAGGCTAAGTGGCGACGACCCGGGAACTCAGTCTAGAGGGCATTGTGCACCTTTGACGCGGTGTGGTCCAAAGGAGTTCATCGCGTCTCTTTTCCTCTCAGCCACGCTCCTACCGTTTATATAAAATATCTGAACCACCCACCGACGCGGTGTGCCGGACAGCAGCAGTTTCAGCAGTGCGAAAGTCGAAAGAAAAGGCAAAGAAAGCTTCGCCTTAAAAACCACCTCCCAAGATGGACGCTCGCACTTCGAGGTCAGCATCAGAAAATGCCGAAAATTAGAATATCTACAGCATATATGTTATATAGTACCAGAGTGCTTACGGGAAGAAAATGTGGGGTAGCGTCGTATGTGGCTTTCAGTACAAAGCGCATTCCACAATTTGGTTTCTAGTACTGTCTTATTTTACATGGTGATTGCCTTCTTGCAAGCAGGAAGCGGGTGCAGTATATTTACCGTTTTCCGTACCTTCTTTAGCATATTTTGCAAGTTTTGTAGAAGCAGGCTTGATTTATTTTTGCTAATGAGCGTCATTTTTTTTATTTCTAGGCAAGGACGAATGCGAAATGCATGTATGGGACGAAACTGTCGATACAACACTGACCGAATGCAAAATGAAATACAAGGAATTATGTACGACTTCACATGGCGTTTATTCAAGCGACTGCGAAAAGAATTCTGCCTAAAATCATTAAGAACGTCGTGGTGCTATAGTGTGCCGGCGTCAACTTTAGCCACGTGCACCATTTTTTTCCGTTTCTACAGCTCAGATTTTACACTGGAAGTGTCTTAGAATAGTTTTGTAGTTATGTAAAACCGCAGAATAAATGTTTGTTCATATGATATTCGCTCCATGAAGCACCTGAAGTTATTTAGGAACTCATTTACGTAAGTTCCAATCAATGAAATTGTATTTAACAAGTTGTCGCTGGAATGGCTGTAAAGGACATGTTACGACTGCTGGAGTGAAACCAGTTCATGTGAAAACGATGGTTGACTAAGAAATCACAAACAGCTACCTAGGATGTCTGGATATTGGTTCCAAAAATATGACACAAAGTAAATTGTTTTTCTTCATTCTTCTTTTGCCATTCTGCTCGGGGAAGTTTCTTAGCAAAATAAGTGACAAGTTCGAAAATTTTCATCCTGAAACTGCGACTGACATCAAGTTGACTGTTAAGTAGACATACTTTGAACGGTGACCAGCCCTAACCCGCTATTGCAAGGTATTTCTTATATATGTATTACAGAGTTGCAAATTTAGGTTAAATAAATACGAAGCGATTATCACAGAAAACAATGATCATAGCACTAAATGTATATATATATATGTAATTATGGGGTTTTAAAACCACTTTCTGATTATGAGGCACGCCGTAGTGGAGGACTCCGGAAATTTAGACCATCTGGGGTTCTTTAACGTGCACCTAAATCTAAGTACACGGGTGTTTTCGCATTTCGCCCCCATCGAAATGCGGCCGCCGTTGCCGGGATTCGATCCCGCGACCTCGTGCTCAGCAGCCTAACACCATAGCCACTGAGCAACCACGGCGGGTTGGCACTAAATGTCGTGTTGTCAATAATTCTGTAATGGAATAGCTACTTAACAGTTATGGTTTATTTTTTTGTATTTTATGATGGCCTAAAAGCGGAGCTGAGGATCACCGCATAGGAGTTTAAAGAAATTGCTGCTGTTTTTGTGATCTTTCTATGCCATGACTGCTCTTATTAGGCCAGCTGTACTAGTTTTCAAACATTGTCAAACGACCACAGCCACTTTTTTTTATTTATCGACACACTGAACGCCGTCGCACTATACATGAGAAATATGTTTTTCCTCTCCGTTCGCCATTTGAAATGGGCACTTCAAGGCGTACCTGCGTAATTGGTACCTTCAGCAAGATCCTCAATTTTTCTGCGAGCGAACTGCTCCAAGTGCTACCCCAGTCTTGCTTAGGGGCATTTTGACTTTTCTCAGCGCCGTTCACTCTATGCCGCCAGTGGTGCTTATGATCGGGCATGAGAAGAGCCACGCGGTCTCTCAGTAGATAAATGACGACCACTAACTTCATCAATTTAGAAGTTGCAATAATTTGTCTTGCAACGAGCGACACAACAATAGCAATCAGACGCAAGTGCTGGTTAATAAGAGATGTCTGAATATCTCCTCAATACCATATAATAAAAAAAGATGTCTGGATAACGCGACCTGTTTCTACAAGCATAAACGTGACGATGCATGTGTAGCGAAGTGGCGTCGATTTCAAGAAAACCCTTTTCAAACTTTTCGATTGAATTACCTTTTCTTGCCCGCGAATTTCGCACGGTGTGCAGTGTTGCGTCCAGTGGGCACCCTCTTCCGATAGACACTTGGTAGAACCAAGTAGTTGTAGTTATTGTGCTACTGGAGCTCGCGCACGTGACTGCATCCTTTCCAGGAGGGCGCCTAAATAAATCAATATTTGAATAAACAGCTGGGTTATTCAGGTACATCATGAGCTAGGCAGTCTTCTGACCTTCTTCAGTTGCTTTAGAAACTTTTATTGAATGCCTCCACCGCGGGTCATCTCAATACCTCTAAAAAAATTAAATCAAATTATGGGGTTTTACGTGCCAAGACCACTTTCTGATTATGAGGCACGCCGTAGTGGGGGACTCCGGAAATTTCGAACACCTGGGGTTCTTTAACGGGCACCTAAATCCAAGTACATGGGTGTTTTCGAATTTCGTCCCCGTCGAACTGCGGCCGCCGTGGCCGGGATTCCATCGCGTGACCTCGTGTTCAGCAGCCCAACACCATTGCCACTGAGCAACCACGGTGGGTTCAATACTTCTATGATCTCTCTTCCTGTGAAAGGCAACGTCAGTGCAGCCTTTTCATTTTCTTGTTTCCGACCTTGCGATAGAAGACGTCGTGAGTTCCTTTTAGCATCCCCTATAAAGCATCATCTGTGGAGTTAGGTTTGGCATACTTCATTCAACAGCTTCAGCTGATGGGCGCCATATTTCAATTTAGCAGCTGAATTTTCCTTAGATACTTATCAACATTGCAAGGATTCCGTGCGTACTCTTCTTTGGCAAGTGCACGCAATTGCGGAATTCGTCTTGTTTGTTGCTGCCTATGAGGTTGTGTTTTTGAAGGTGCCAGGTCAGCTACGAAAAGTTAGAATGCGGTGTTTGGAAACCTGCGGTTGATTTTTGTAAGCCGGTCACAGTACAAATCGGAAGGGCACCACAATTGGTAGGAGACTGCTTCCTTTCATTCAAACTCTCTAGTCAGTTTCTGTAAAGTTCAATGGGCGGACGATGGCTTTAAAGCTAGGCTGGCTATAACTGTGTCTAATTTCCGTTCAAGAAAAATGTTTCGTGGACACGCACCCCGATGAATTGCTTCCAGCGGCAGTGTGTGAAAGGAAAATTTCGAATTTATTTAACTAGGTTCGCAGAACGGCACGCAGCAACTGTATGTATGCAATTAACATATCTAAGCCGTCTACACCATTGTGGATCGTAGGAATGTCACTTTCGAGGCCCCATATGGAGAAGCAGAAGGTGCATCAGGTCGCACTTCTGCAGGCACGATCGATCAGCAGATACACGTCTGCTAATCTAAGAGACGTGCAGAAGACATGCCACCCGGTGCATCTTCTAATGCTCCGTTTGTTTTCCTGACACACTTTGTGCCTCGAAGTAGTGATAGGAAGGGCCAGAAGCGCCGCAAAACATTTTCTTCACTCTTCCACTCGATCTTCCTGGAAAGCAAAAACAGTGCGCAAAGGATGATGACCATGGTATATCGACATCCACTCCAAAACAAAGCGGCGGCAAATAGTCACCTATCCTGCTTGATCAATTCAACTAGGTAAAGATGTCGATCAGCCAAGAATTTTGCCCCTGCGTCCTTATTCGTTTATTTTCAATTTCTTAAAATATTTATACCTACCTTGTATAGTTTACTATACCCGTAACAGATACGGTCCTGTGAATATGTTCCCACCTTTTTTCCCACCAGTACTCTTAAAGTCATTTGCTTATCTGTACTAGACACTGGTTAATAATTTCATCCGCTTTAAATACCAGCGCTTCTTGAAGGTGGTTGTTTCCTACAGGTCTGGCTAAGTGAGTGCGCCTTCGAAGAGAATGTGTTTAAATGCCTCTGGATTTTCGCACCCGTAGTGAAACAACCGTATAAAAAACAGCGGCGGCAAGTGTAAGCTGTGGCGTCTAGCCTATCGATATTATGCTCGGCGTGACGTGGCAGACCACAAACAGAGCGACTGGTTGAGCAGCCGTGCCTTGAGCCCCACGTGTTCCAGTTGGCACAGCCAATGTAACTCTACAAAGGAAGTGCAAATGCATCTGTGCACAATTAAATAGATATGCATTTCTGTAGGTCTCTTGAGCGCGCTAAATATACTTCCACTATTTGTTTTTGAGCGCTGTTCATTGCAAGTGTCCTCAAAAGCCTATCGCACAAATATACCTTAATCTTTCGTAAGCGGCACTGCATATCTACAGCAGTGCGATATCGCTGAACACTAAGTTGTCACAGAGCCATATGTATCCGCAATGTTTACTGGAGCGAAACACAGTCAGATACTGAGACCCATTTCTAATCAGCCATTGTTGCTGTCGCCCGTTTCGCGCACAGTAACGGAAATCTTTTATGTCATTCATCCGTCGATTTCTTCCCCTACTGCTGAATGCAGCATCTGAGGAGTGCTTTAAAATGAAATGCCTTAATGTGCCAGCACAATGTCCCATTCGCCTTTCTTCTAATTCCGCTAACACCTACGCCATCACTTTATTCAAATCCGTTTGCATTTTTTAGTATAATAATGGAGGGTATGCGTCACTGCTTTTCGCCAAAAAACTTCTTTGCTTCCGCACTGACGAAACTAGCGCTAAAATGAGCTGGGTCCGTAAATCATACGATTTTGGTATACCGAGTGCTACGCGTGAACGCAACGTGCTATTTGCGCAGACATTGCCTAAACTACACCTAATTAATCGAAAGCAAGCACAATATTTGCCAAAGCATTAGAACTGCAAAACTGTCAATACATGCACAATATCCACAGTATCCACACGGTATGGTATCTCTAACATTTAACCCTATGGATCCAGCGCTTTCTTAAATTCAGTAACCAACCTTATTATTTGTACACATAGCTTCTGCCTAAACAAGAACACAAAATATGGAGGGCCACCACGGTTTCTAGTTGTACGAATCGTACCACGTATGCTGCCATGTGCATGTATTTTGAAGTGCGCCTCCGAAGGGCCCTTTTAGCAATACAATTCGTAATCTCTGGGATTATCCAAGCATATTTGTGTGGTATCGAAATCGTGCGAAGTGCGACAGTTGGCCAGCCATCGGTCAAGGCAACATCTGTCGTCCACCCATCCCGGGCATACACCGTTGTTGCGTGACCGAACATTTAATACTTAGCCTTGTGTTTTTTGTGTCATTCCTCTTTGATAATAAGCCTAGAACTTCGAATAAAAATATCAAGCTTATATGACCTTGTCGGATCTCAGCTCCATGAGCAGCTTCATTTACAACTTCAGCTGCCTAACATAAAGTATAAACATTACACGTGCAACGCATATGGTTCACAGATTTGAAACATTGCTCGCAAATTAAGCTTTAATACTCTCCGTGAGGAATGCGCTACAAAGCTCGGAATAGATTCACACATATAGTTCCCTTCGCAACGACAATTCGCATAACCACAATGCTTTGTTTAGCGCAAAACAACAGACACAAGAAAGCACACACTGTGAAAGAAAGACACAAGAAAGACACACGTTGCGCGGAATGGGCATAATGTTCACACTATTTTCGCTTAATTTACTCATGGTAGCAGTCAGTATTCAACCAGCAAGGCCGCCTAAATTGTGGGCCATTAGTAAAACACGTTTGGATACCTGATTAACTGGGAAAGCAACAACTAATGTACGCTTTTTGATTTTCGGCAAGACATCGCCCATAGAGTGCCCCTTAATAGCACCAATCATAGAGAAAATGCCTTGTTCAGTTCACGAATGACACCGCGGAAACGTACTACGGGCCACGTCATCATCATGCATAATCAGCATGCATCATCATCATTAGCCTACTTTATGTCCACTGCAGGAGGAAGGCCTCTCCCTGCGACCTCCAATTACCCCTGTCCTATGCCAACCAATTCCAACCAACACCCGCAAATTTGCTAATTTCGTCACAACACCTAGTCTTCGGTCGTTCTCTCCTCGCTCCTCTTGCCTTGGTACCCATTCTGTCACCCTAATTGTCTAACGGTTATCTGCTCTACGCATTACATGACCTGCCCAGTGCCAGTTTCTTATCTTCACGTCAATTAGAATGTCGTCTATACCCGTTTGCTTTCTGATCCAAACCACTCGCTTTCGGTTATGCCTAGATCTTTTCGTTACACCGCTCTTTGCGCAGTCCTTAACTTGTCGTCAAGCTTCTTTGTGAGTCTCTAAGTCTCTGCCCCATATGTCATCACCGGTTAAATGCACTGACTGTCTACACTCCTTTTCAATAATAACAGTAAGCGTACAGTCAGGAGCTCACGATGTCTGCTGTGTGCGATCCAACTCGTTATTCTGTGAATTTCCTTCTCATGGTCAGGGTTCCCTGGCATTAGTTGACTTAGGTAAACTTACTCCTTCACAGACTCTAGAGGCTCACTGGCGATGCTGAGTTCTTGTAGACTCTCTCTGTGAAGGTCCTCAATCATTAGTTGTAACTCGTCTGCAGTGTTGCTGAATAGAGCGATCGGCAAACCGGAGGTTGCTGAGGTATTCGCCGTCGATGCTTACTCCTAAACCTTCCCAGTTTAATAGCTTGAATATTTCTTCCAAGCACGCAGTGAATAGCATTGGAGATACTGTGTCTCCTTCTCGGACTCCTTTCGTTTAGACCCGCCGTGGTTGCTCAGTGGCTATGGTGTTGGGCTGCTGAGCACGAGGTCACGGGATCGAATCCCGGCCACGGCGGCCGCACTTCGATGGGGGGAAATGCGAAAACATCCGTGTGCTTAGATTTAGGTGCACGTTAAAGAACCCCAGGTGGTCATAATTTCCGGAGTCCTCCACTATGGCGTGCCTCATAATCAGAAAGTGGTTTTGGCACGTAAAACCCCAAATATTATTATTATTTCTTTTAGGTAACTTCCTACATTTCTTGTGTAGAATTAATGTGGCTTTGAAATCCGTGTAGATATTTTCCAAGGTATTTATGTAGGCGGTCTGTACTGCTTGATTACGCAACGCCTCGATGTCTGCTCGTATCTCTACTGAATAAAGTGCTTTTTTGTAATCTATGAAAGCCATAGAAAGAGGCTTATTGCCCTCTGCAGATTTCTCGATAATCTGAATAATGACATCGATGGGATTCATTGTAGAGAATTCCTTCCTGAAGCCCGCCTTTTCCCTTGGTTGACTAAAGTCCAGTGTTTCCCTTTTCTTATGGAGAATATTTTGGTAAATATTTTATGTAATACTGGAAGTAAGCTAAGAGGCCTATAATTTTTCAGTTCTTTAATGCCTCCCTTACTGCGGATTAGTACAATATTTGCATTCTTCCACTTTTCTAGGACCCTTGCAGTTTATAAACGTTTCGTTTAGAGAGCCGCCAGTTTTTAAAGCATTATGTCTCCTCCATCTTTGATTAAATCGACAATTATTCCATCTTCTCCTGCCGCTTTTCCCCGGCCGTGTACAAACCTCGAAAATATAAAGACAATCGCGGTTCAAAAATAAATTGTAATAATCATAATTCACCTAGAAAAAAAGTGTTGTTTCTTCGCGCATTGAAGGTAAAACATAATGAATGTGTTTCTTCCTATCGCTCTATCAAACTGAAGGTGGGCAACCATTGAAACCTAATTGTAGCATTCGGAGTTACCTCTCAGCACTCGGATTTTAGCGTGCAGCAAAATCATAGTACAAAAACAGTGCTGCGTTCCACCACTATCTATGACCGCCGTTTCCCCGCACCTAATCCGAAACCATGTACGACCTCGTGTTTGCTAAAAAAATGTCATAAATGCCGATTCACTTCGCCAGACCGCTCAGAAAATATAAGCTACGTGGCGCATGCTTGATACGAAAAAGTATCGGAAATTAAAAAAATATTTTTCAAAAAAAAGCACAATTAGATACTCGTAAATTTCACACATATTATGACACTGTAAAATAAAACCACATGATGTTCTAAAATGTAGTGCATGGCATGATCATGTAGTGCTGTTGAAATAAACTTCAGGAGTACGTTGTTAGCGCGAGATTCCTTGTAGCCGATGCTATGGACAAAAATCTTATAACCGACATATTTATTTTAACCTTGATCCTGCAACTACCTGTATATAAGAACACCATCAAATTATATTTTGCTCTCATGTTTATGCAGCGCACGCTTGTTTTAATATGTCAAAAAAAAACATTGCGAACACATAAAAGATGCACTTGTGCTGCACTTTTCTCCAGCCGCCGTCCTCGCAAGTAATGATTGACATATTATACCTAAATCAATAAACTGCCTGCCTGCGAAATCGTTTGCCTAGGGGAGGGAGGGAAGCTTTTTGCATGGCCAAGTAGTTTGCATTAACCTGCAGCGCACGTAGGCGTACGCCGACCTTCCTTATAGCCTCATGAAGACCTGCGCAGTTGTGCAAAATTTGTGCTACAACGGTGCGCCGCCGGCCGCCTCTTTCTGTCCAAAGTAGCTGGGAAATATTGTATTGAAAACTGCGCCCAATTTGCCAAATCTCCTACCCAAGCATTCATTTCGAGCGGGTATCTGGAGAGCAAGAAAATGAAGAACCAGGGAGAAAAGTCGCAGTATTTCCCGGAAGGCGAAGCATTGATTTCGATGGCAAATTAGCACAACAGCCATACAAAGTAAGTATATATATTTTATTAGCCGTATCAAATGATAAACATGCGCTTGTTAACTAAATAACAAGCATGTTGTCAACGTGCACAGCAAACATGAACACATCACACTCGATGACTGCGGACACTCACTGCGAAAACGCTGCCGTGAGGAAAGGCAGCAGTTGCTGCAAGCAAATTGAATTTCTGGCTGTCTATCGCTTCAACGCAAACTGAGTGCCGAGAGCACACATTACGCACAAAGGTACGAGCCACCGACGCCCCTACACTCGGCCACCCACCCACCCAGCCGCCACACGCGCAGTTGCAGCCGGAATAGGTCGCCGCGCCCCTCCCTCCCTAGCCCAGTTGCCTTGCAAGGTTGGATGCCTTGCGCTGGAAGGAAAACGGCGCGCTTCTTACCTGCTTCCTCCACTTTTGCGCGGCCGAGCTTGAGCTGGGATTATCAGCTCCCCTCGTAAACTTTCACTCGTGCATATAGCGTAGGGAGTGGGGTGACGCTGTTATCACCCTTGGACATTATACGGAGCATCACGGCGATGGCATCGACAGAAATGCGCATGGAGTGTCCCTGTAATTGCTGTTGCAATAAAGCCTTACATTTTGCTGGTATGCAACCCGAAGTAATATCGACAACGTTGTTTCCCGGACGCATCTCGGATCGCCAACTGTTGAAGGGACTGGAGATCTCTTCGAAGATAGGGCGCTGGCCGGGTACAGCCAGGCTAGAGGTCTCCTTTGTCTCCCAAAGTGCCCGCGCTCCATCAAATTATCGCCAAGACTGGTGTGCATCAACTCAACTACGTTCTCAGCTCACCCTCGGACGCTTCCGCTCGCACTGACAGCATCTGGTGGGCGGCATGGAATAGCACTTAATTGCACTTAAACCTCATCAGAAAAATCACGTTAACACAAATGTTCCCGACGGTGATGGTTACACGCCAGAGGTGTCCATACAATTATTATCGCAACAAAATGCAAATATTAGAAAGCGAGAGAGAAAGAGAGAAATCCTGAAGAAATCCTGTTTCCTGCTCAATACTGGTGAAAAGGCCGACAGAGGAGATACTGAGAGGCAAGTAACACAGATACGATGATCACTGCCGGTCACTATCAACGGCGGCTACCACAGTACACAAGCTTGTAGGACAAAGAACTAAAGTGAAGTCTACTGCCGTTTGCCGAGGTCTCTTTCGCTGTTGCCGACTGTAGCTTAATTACCCGTCTGCCGCATATTTACGGCGTAACATTTATATCTTTTTTACTGAAATCTAGCATATTTTGCCAAGCCCTGAGAGTTTTGCTACAGCGGAAGTAAAGGCAGGGTAACTGCGAAAAAGCATACAACCAAGCAATATGGCCTGCTGCAATTGAAAAAAAAAATAAAAAGAAAATTCGACAATCCATACCTCGCCATTACCGTCAATGGTAATGCACTCAGCATTGCAGCAATTTAGTGACACAATTACTGCATCCCCACAATCAAAACGCCTCATGTATGAATATTCTACGACAGTGGGACTCGCGTCTAAAAATCCTATATGAGCACTCAGCGCCATCTGCTGCATCGGAAGTGCATCGCGCTCAGGTACATTGAACTGAGAAACGCATCATGTGGTGGTAGTCAGCTCCACTGTAGAGTTTATTTTCTCTCGACATGTTGCGCCATCTAGCAACACCGCCCAGATGTCTGCGTGTTGCCTTCGAGAACAAGATGCGTGGTGTGCAGGTGCGTTCGAAGGTTGGGAATTGATCTCTCGAGCCGCACACCGTATGGTACATGCTTAGTGTCACAAATTGGCGCGAAGTTAATTGAAGACCACTAAATACATTGTGCATTCATGGCACAGTATACTAAAGCGTTGGTGGGAAAGGCCTTCTTCAAAAAAAGGAAAAAGTTTTCTTGCGATGACAGTAGATGGCCATGCGATTAGCAGTCAAGCAATGTACAGACACCGTATATCTGAAGTCGCGCTTATTTACCATATGTAGTGATTATTGTAAGACTTTCGTTGCTTTCCCTATATGTGACACAGTCCGGTATTGTTCCACTTTGCTATGGGATCATTCCATGTGAAGTCAACCAACCAGAATTTGTTCTCACATTTCAGATATAGCTCCAAATTTATCACATCTTAGTTGAGTTCAAAACTCGTTGTAGGTGTTTTTTTTTTTGCCATCGGCTTTGTAGAATTTGGGCGGCAATTTATTTTTCCTGCCCAACTGAGCTGGAATGCATCCATCAATATTTGTTTTCAAAGCCACATTGTATCAGATGCGGTGTATCGCAAGAACATGTAGTGGTGTGGCTGCCACCATAACCAACATTTGAATAATTGAAGGCTTCAAACGCTTTTAGCACCGGCAATATCCTGTAAAATTGCAAACCTAGCATTTATCGGAATGTCAAAAAATCCAAAAGCCACAGATGAAATACGGAATGGTAGTCCAGTTTGCATAGTTTAGCTGAATATATTTTAAACTTTGAGAGTTAAGCCCATCATCTGAAAAATACCCGTAAGGTTATAATCCTTTGCAAAAAGCTTAGTGTTCAAGTTTGAAAAAGTAGCTTTGGTTATCGGCCTAAATTATAGATGCAATATATTGTTAGATAGCTCTACATTCCTGTTGTTCATGCTAGAAGTTACAAAAAATAGTTTGTTAGGTCAATTTAAAAAAAAATTTCTGCATCGACTTTCCTCTGAGGTGCATGTATCCATGCTTGCAGGCCTGGTATGCACACGACACTGCTGACTTCGCCGCAACGCAGAAGACAGAGAAACGATGTCCTCGTCTGCATTTTATCGCCAAAGGACGCATGCTCTCACGCGATGCGGCTGTGGTTGGCATGTGCCACGAAAACCACCCAGTCAATGCACATGGAATGTCACGATGTGTAAATTTCGTCAGGGATTGCAGCACAGTTAAATGTTTCATGCATTTCATATAAATGAATATTTGCACAAAGTAGGCAAATATTCATTTGCCTACTTTGCGCCGATATTGTTTACGCGAATAATCTCAAAAAGCATGACGCATTGTATGGCAGTGGAACACGTCTTTTGAAATCGTTTGTGTGAACTGCATTGCAGTGTGAAATATCAACACGCATCGTGACATGCAATGCAGTGCGACATACAGCGATTAGGACACTGGGTGCTCTGCTCCCTGGAACTTAGACTGTCATAAGGCGACGCAAGTAGAGGGCATCTGCACAATTACATCTGAAAGCCGACACGAGTGCGAGCAAAGTTTTCTTTTGTTACGTGTTACCGCTGTTCGACAGCCTGAACCTGGTCTGTTATCACATTCATATGTGCCCTGCTCACGATGACGTGCTCAGACGTGGATGACGTCCACTTTTCACATTCATGGAAAAATAATGATTTGAGAGGACGGTGCTTGACGTCACTTCTTAGTATTATTATAAGCCAGACACAGTGGAAAACATTGGTGGCCCATTTTATCAAGAATCTCTCCTTGCTAGATGCAAGACATATATTTATGTTGTCTGCGCGAGCGACGTGCGAACATTTTAAATAAAACCTTTTCGTGCTTAGAATGTAATGCGTTTTTGCAACATATCACAGAATAGCAAACATATAGCTATCGAATTGTGTATCAGAAATATTATTTTAAGCAACATTTTCGACCTCCAACACGAAGAATTTTGCAAACAGGTGCAACTTTACAGCTATTTTTTAGGCGATGAGCCGGACAATAAGATTTTCTGATATTTTTTCAGCTACACTACGTGAACTTGGCTGACATTCTATCTTAAAGTGCAGGTACTGCATTTTCCCACGTTCCAAGCGAAATGTTAAAACTTTGAACTTTACCATTTTAGCGGCTACTACGGGAGCGAAAAACACTGAAAATGTTGAAATAATTGAAATATTAGTTGTTTTCGCAGTTACAACACTCCATTTATTTATTTATTCCTCAAGTGCCCCTGGAGAGGGGTTTCACAAGAGGGGCGGGCAGGTTCAAAGAAGAAGGTGTTCGATGGCTATCTAGAACTCAGACGCACAGGAGTGGTGCACCGCTTCTTCAGGTAGATCATTCCAGTCTCTCGCTATACGTGGGAAAAATGAATGCAGATGTCATGATGTGCGCGCATGCGGGGGGTATACTGACTTTGAATGATTAGACCTGGATGAATGGCGGTCAGCGGTCGATATGATGCTGTTACCAATCGGGGCATGATAAAACTTGTGATAAATAATGAGCTTGGACACTTCACGTCTCGTTTCTAGACTGGAAAGATTCCCAATAAATTTTAGCACCGTGACACAAGTATTGCATAGAGGATTAAAAACGTTAAGCGGACACGATTTGTCCTAACCATCCACAGAATATATCGTCATGGTGTGCACCCCCGAGGAGGCATACCGAGGAATTGTGGACATGCGTTTAGTTTCTTTTTTCGCCACAACGTGGCATATCGACCTTAAAAATTTGAAATTCGCGCCGTGACGTGTGTCATCACGCCCACCTAAATAAAACATAAAAAAGAAGCACACCCTGACACTGGTGCTTCACCTAGGCACTTGGAAACGAGCGTGCTTATGTATCAGCGTTATCTTGAAAACAACCTGCTACTTGCTCGACTTGCAATGAATCGATGATTTTGCTAGACACCTTGCCAGACAGCACGTCAGCATTCCGGGTGAGGTGTCTGGCCAAGAAAAAGGCTCCCTCGAAGCTTCCTTTGGGTTTCCTTTCTTCATTGTTGTTTTTTCTTATTATTTGTGCATCATTGGGGCAGCGGGCTTCCGTATCGTCACGGTATTTTTCTTGGGTTTTCTAAGAAACGGTGAGATTCAATAAGAGGAAGCTGAAGCTCCGGCCCTTTTTCGATGCCGGCTGCTCAAATACATTTAAAAGGCAAAAATCATTTTATAAGAATATCGCTCAACCGCTCTGAATGAGCATTGTTGCATGCAAGAGAGAACGTTAGATCACAGTGATCGCAGCAATAATAATTTTGATTTAGGCCATCGCATTATTGACAGTAATGATCGGAAATTGGCAAATATGAAAATAGAATACAAGTACGAAGCTTACTAATTCGTTAGTTCGAATAAAAACTGATATCGCATCCCTCTACACTGCATCCCTTGGAGCATCTCAATCAGACAAATTCTATGTAGGAAGTTATACCTTATTTGAAGTTGTTACAATGCCTGTAAAGATTTTGCGACTAGCATATTCAGGGGTTTGTGGTGTATTTCAGAATGGCACATGATATATACTTTTTTCCGCAATAAATGAAATATTAGGTGCAGCTTACAGATTTTCGATATCATTGGTAGTTGCTGAGGTACCGAGTCGTATATTTCCAGTATTCTTTCTTCAAATTTCAAATTTTTAGAAGTTAGAAAAGTGGAAGCAAAATAAAAATTCGCTTTATGAAACCTCATTTTAACTGTTTCTTTTAAGTTCCACATAACTCATGAATTGTGGTGCAGTGGTTGTAAGTAGAAAGGATTGCTGATTTCCCATGTAGGAGCTAAAACTTCCCGGTAGGTTAGCTTTAGAATAATTTAGGTTTCGGTGAGAGAAGAAGCAAGACGGGTAGCGTATATACATCATGGCGGCTGTTGTTCGATGGGGCGGAAATGCGAAGACGCACGTGTACTTAGATTTAGGTGTACGTTATAGACGCCCAGGTGGTCGATATTTTCCGCATTCACCACCTACGCCGAGCTTCATAATCAGATCGTGGTCTTGGCACGTAAAACCACATAATTTTTTTATTTACACGATGTAGAGTAATTTACAGTCATTGACAAAGGCAAGCTACAGCAGGCTAGTCATTGAAGCGTTCACTTCAGAATTAAGCTCGTGCTCATCTTCCTAAGCTTTGTGCAGAGCTGCGCGACATATTTCCATTTGGCATGGAACGCCGTCCCGCTGCTTTTTAGGCAGAAAAAGATTGGTAGCATTTTAGGTGGCTGACCTGAGTGACGTGATGGGAAGTCTGGATGGAGCGAGTAGTTGGTGCGCCCGGAGACATCTCGTAGGTGACGTTGGTTAACTGACAGAGGACTCGGTAAGGGCCGGAGTAGCGGGACATCAATTTTTCCGAAAAGCCAAAACGGTCGGTGGCAGATTGCAGAGCGACAAGATCACCGTGAATATATTCGGCGTCCCGGTGACTACTTTCACTAATGCTTTTCCGCTTGTTCTGAGAAGCAGAAAGGCGACGGTGAGCAACTTGGCGTATTTCTTGGGCTCGAGGAATGACATCGCTTGTATACTGAGACACGGACTTCTGAGCGCTAGGCACTATTGTATTAAAAAGGAATACTGGATCGCAGCCGCACAAAAAATAAAATTGCGAGTAACGTGCAGTGCCGTGGCGTGATTAATTGTACGCGAATATGACAAACGGGAGAGCGGTATCCCACTCACAATATTCATCAGAAACATACACGAAGAGCATGCCTCTTATTGTTCGATTAAGCCGAGTAAGACCGTTCGCCTGCGAATGGCATGCATTAGTAAATTTGTGCTTGGTAGAATAAAAACGAACGAAGTCACCCAAAACTGTAAAGAGTAAAACCACTGTCGGTAAGAAGTTTACGTGGAGTGCCATGGCGAACAATAACGCTGTGCAACAGGAATTAGGCTACGTCTGTTGGAAGGGCTCGGGTCAACGCGAAACAAGTTGTATAATCTGTTGCGACGGTAATGCACTTGTTGCATCAGTCAGATGTGAGGAAAGGTGCGACGCGATAGAAGGGTTCGTTAGGAACGCCGAGAGGTAGGAGCAAACCAGCAGTTAGCACAGATGGCTTCTGGCGTTGACATAACTCACAAGCGACGTAGCGGCGAACCGACATAGGCCGAAAGAATTGTCGTCGGACACGGTCGTACGTACTGATTCCCCGAGGGGACCAAAATTAGGTAGATCGTGCAGGTTGGAAAGAATATTGGTGCGAACATGTCGGGGAATAACGAGCAGCATATCAGATCCACTGGGGTACATGCTACACCGATATAAAGTACCGTCCTTGAGTAGCAACATGCTTGAAAAGGATCACATGACCTAGATGTGAACGTTTCCATGGTACCACGTATGCTTGGATCTCAGCGCTGTTCGGTAGCGGGGTCAGCTAAGCAGATAGATAAAATACAGAGCAGAAGCATAAGTTGAAGGAACGTCGTCTGGGTGATGGTACAAGCAGTCGGCATCTTGGTATAAACGGTCGGACTTGTAAGGAACTGTGTACGAGTATTCCTGTAGGCGCAGCACCCAGTGACCTAGGCGATCGGTAGGGTCTTTTAGAGACGAAAGCCAGCAGAGTGCATGGTGGTCTGGGGTGAATGTAAACGGCCGACCACGTAGGTAAGGGCGAGATTTCGCCACTGCCTAGAGAAGTCCAAGGCACTCACGTTCAGTAAGGAAATAATTACGCTCACCTGGAGACAGCAGATGGCTGGCGTAGACAATGACGGGCTCGTGGCGTCGTTGACATTGGCAAAAAATGTCACCGATTCAATGACCACTGGCATCATTGCGGACTTCTCTTGGAACAGTCTGGTCGAAGTGCGCAAGAAGAAATGAAGATGTAAGGAGAGAGATAAGATTCGACAAGGCAGTTGCTTGTTCAGGTGCCCAAGAAAGTGAAGTATCTACCTCAGAAGAGCAGAGGACGGATGACCTCCGAAAAATTGTGCATGAAGCGGCGGAAGTACGAGAACAGGCCCACGAAGCTCCGCACATCTTTAGCACATGTTGGCACTGGAAACTCCAGCACGGCGCGAGCTTCTTCCTGGTCTGGGCGCACACCAGATGAATGAACAAGAAGAGCGAGGATAGTAATTTAGCGGCGTCCGAAGTGACATTCAGACGAACTAAGTTGAAGGCCAGCATTGGGAAAAGCAGAAAGAACGAGTGAGAGGCGCTCCGGGTGCGTGTAAAATGTAAGAGCAAAAACGACGGTGTCATCTAAGTAACAATTATACAGATGAACCACTTGAGGTTATGCAGGAGTGCGTCCATCATGCATTAAAAAGTATGTGGAGCATTACATAAGCCGAATAATATAAATTTGAGCTTCTATAGGCCATCGGGTGTTATAAAGGCGCTTTTCTCACGGTCCATGTCATCGACGCACTCTGCCAGTAACCGGAACCAAGTTCGATGGAAGAAAAGTACATCGCTCCAGGGAAGTAGTCGAGGGAGTCATCAATGCGTGGTAGAGGATAAACGCCTTTATTAGTGATGCTGTTGATGTGGCGGTAATCCACGCAGAATAACCAGCTGGCGTCCTTTCTTAACTAGAACGACAGGGGACGCCCAAGCACTGGATGATTGTTCAACGATTCATCGAGAGAGAATCTTCTCGACCTCCATTTCAATTAGTTGTCGTTCGTGCAAGGACCGACGGTATGGTCGCCTTTGAATAGGGAGTGCGTCACCCATGTCAGTATGGTGTGCCGTGAGAGAGATCTGGCCTAAATGGCGGCCCAGGTCAAAAATATCGCTGAACGTGGAGAGCAGCTAGTTGACATGGTGAGGCGGAAGTTCTGGAGCAATAACGTTTGTGAGCTGAGGAAGGACAGCCGGCAAAAAAGAGTCAACGGGAGACGACGTAATATAAGCAGCCCAGGCTGAAAACTGACAAACTTGGGAGGAAGACAGCGTACCTAAGCCTATGCCATTGTGGAAGGACGTTGTCACCAATTCCGAAATTGACGAGCTGATGGCTGGTAGAGTTGTTGGTGATACTGACGATGGCTTGCAGAAGAGCAACGTGATGAGCAAGGAGAACTTCCGCGAGAGGAGACACAACACAGTCACCATCAGGCACAGGTGGAGTTATATAAAGCAGGACACTGGTCAGGGCTTGTTCGGCGAGTCGAATGTGCTCAGCGAAGCAGAGCCTGGTGGGAACTTCCTCAGGAAGGTCAGGACAAAGTAAATCAAAAGGAAGAAGTCCAGCGGAGCAGTAGATAAGGGCGGGGTGAGCGGATGGGAAATAAAGGCCTAGAACAACGCAATGAGCGCACTCTTAAATAACAGTAAACAAAACAGATGTTTGGCGGCCAGAGACACCAGCACGAGCGGCGCACATTCACATTGTGGCCAGTGTTCTTCCGCAGGCGACTCGCACAAGACAGGACGCCGCAGGTATCAGGACGTAGGTGAGCTGTCTACGAAGCTGGTTGATCATCACATAGATGTGCGCGCCTGTAATAAGCAGGTCAGCGACAGGGACACCATCTACGTCACTTCAAGAAAATTCCCTTCCGTCGGTAAGGTCAGTGGAGGAATTGCAATCCTAGTCGTTCTAGCAGCTTCACCTCTCGAAGCTGCACCCCTCAGTTTCCCATAGACTGCAGGTACATGGGGGAGGCAGAACGGCAAACAGTGGGTGAGTGAGACAGGGGTCGTAGTGGTGTGGGTGAACGACTCTGTCGTGTAGATGAGGACGCCTGCAAGTTTGGAGCACAGACTGATATTGGCATGACGTCCAGGTATTGCGGCACTTGAGGAAAATGTCACCAACGTGCCGGCACCTGATACATATCAGCCGGTCATTGGATGTTCGCCATTCCGCTGGGTTGCGAAAAGGCCGAGAAGGCCGAGAAGCACAAAAAAATCGTAGGAAAATGTAGGTGTCCTCTCGGTTGACGGAATAGAGCGACTCAATTACAAGGTTCGCCAACTCGTCGCGCACAACAAATTGCACAAGAGAATTCATCAGCCAAGAGTAGTTCGAAGAGGTCTGGAAGCCAACCGGTGCCGCGGCTCTGATATTGCGGAGAACGATACGGACGAGGCTTTCAGCAGTTGACGGCTGATGCGCAGAGCGAAAGTCCTCTCACGAAGACGTAGCAGCCGTATTTCGAAGACGGATCAACTGGTGTGCGTTGCGACGACTTTTTGCTTCTTCGATGCGTCGACATTCATTAATGACATCGGCTACGGTGGAAAAAATCTTATGCACGAAAAGAAGACAAGCGTCGTCTGCTATGCTTTTCAGTACGTGTTTCCCTTTGTCTTCTTCTGGCATGCTCTCGTCAACCTTGCGGCAGAGGGCGAGAAATTCCTGGATGTATGTCGCATGATTCGGTCGACGCCTCTAAGCGGGACCCAAGTTCCCTTTGCGCAACTCGCTGATGTCCAACAGGTGTCCCGAACAAATAGTGGAGTTTACGCTTGCATTGCTCCCAGCTCGTCAGTTCTTCCTTCTAGTTTCGAAACCAGAGCCATGGCATTCCTTTCAGGCAGAAATTTACGTGAGCCAGTATAACACTGTTGTACCACCTGTTCAGGGCGCTGATGCTCTTGTACATTTGTAGCCTCTCATCGACATCAAGCTTGTACGTCCCGGAAAGCGTTCCTCGGTCACGGACGAGATGATCTTTGGCTTGCAACCGTTTCTAACAATATATGCACTTAAGGCACCTAGTAGGAAAATTGATGGTTCGCTAAAGCCGTTTTTGGTCGGGAATCGGTGGTGAGATCACATTTCACTTCTCGAGCAAATTTTTTTCCGCCCTCGCGGCAGAGGGATAATAAGGGCTATTTTTTAACCTTCACTTCGTGCAGAGTCGTGTAGACGAGTGTAGTGCTGGGCATAGGTTATGACGTCATGTGCTGCACTTGGCTGGCTAGGCTGCAGCCAGTCACAGCAGACTGAGCGTCGTCTTCTGCATCAGCAGAAGAAAAGCATCTGACTTCGCACTTACCGGCTGCATATTTCTGTGTTAGCGGTGACAACACCCAAGTGAGCCTCCCATCCAGTTTTACTTGTAGCCGCTTGCCATCGCCCCTTGCAGGAGCAGGGATCGCCGTCACACGCGCTTGTATCGGATACTCACGTCGACGCGGACGACCGTGGCATAACCCACTCTACGCTACCCTGAAACTAGACTCCAGTGTACAATTTTTCTTTCGTCAACAAATCTAGCCGAACCGCACCTCAATACATGGCGAATGCGCAGTGCACGAAGTCAGGGCGCAGTCTGAAATAGCCTGCACCATTCATGTGTGCACCAATTCCAGATAATTTTACCTTCTTAGAATATTAGCTCACCTCCTTCAGTGTCACATGATCACGCAAGCACTACTTGTACCGTTTTTTGCAGCGAGTATGTACTTTCGTCGCTGTATAACTAATATTGTTTGACGTCCGCTGCCTGCATTCATCGAAAGTGCATTGTAGAATGTGTAGTTTTCACGTTACACTACAGCTATAAAAATAACTTCGTGTAGGTAGGTGGAGCTAAACTATTCTACGGCAAGTAGAAAATGGCGACTTCCTACACTAACTGCACTCTTGTAGCCAGTGTAGATAAAAACATAGCCCTATTGACTTCATGAAGTGAGAAATTTAAACCTTAAGGGGATTTATTAGAGCTGGCGTTGAGGCTGTAATTGTAGGGCAACTGTGATTCCCTCTACACACAGTAGCGTCTTGAGAGGGATCAGGGAGGGAGAGTGAGTGTATATTCGTGTGCACTTTTTGAGTGTGCATGCGCGTGTACTTGTGTTTGTGTGTTCGCCCGTGCTTGTGTCGCCGTATTTGTATCTGCGTGCGCACGAGCGCGTTTATGCGTGTCCGCGCATACGCTTATTTGTGCATGCATAGATTTTCGTGTGCGTGCGTGCCTGCGCACATTTTTCTTCATGTGTACATGCGTGGGTGCGTGTAAATGTGCATGGAGGCAAACCTGCCTGTTAAGTGTGCGTCTGTATGCTTGGTCTGCTTGGCGTCTGTAAGCTTACAGGGGTGAATGTCTGTTTGTGTCTATAGGTGTCTGGGAGATGCTAGCATTTCCTTAGTTGCACCTACTCTTGGATGCAAATGAAATATCAACGTTAAAATTATGGGGCTTTTACGTGTCAAAATCAGAATATCATTATGAGGCACACCGTAGTAGGAGGCTCCAGAATAATTCGAACACCTGCGGCTCTTACACTTACCCCTAAATTAAGTACATGGGTGTTTTCGCATTCCGCCCCCATCAAAATGCGGCTGCCTTGGCCGGGATTTGATCCCTCGACTTCGTGCTTAGCGGCCCAACACCACAATAATAATAATAATAATAATAATAATAATAATAATAATCATGGGTGGTGCACTTGAAGCCTGCTTCACCTCCGCCGCATGACAGCGCGATACTCCGCCACCTCCGGAATCGGCCCGCATTTTTGCTCCCTGACACGACAAATGCATCGCGGGGCAGAGGGACGTACACTGCTTCGCGGTGAAAGCGCCTATGCAGTCAGCATTGCCGCCCTGTATTTTGTCTCGATGGTACCATCACCATCGGCATGGTTCCGCGTGGAGCTGCTAGCGGTTCGCGTTCGTTATTTTCCTTGTCTCTTGACGGCGATGACGCGGAAAATCTGCACCATCATTGCGTCGTGCATCCCTTCTTCGACCAAGCAAGCTTGCGGCGGCACAAGTTCACCGTTGAATTGATATTAAAGCTTTAAACTGCTCCATTTCGAAAAAAAAGAAATTTACATCAAAAGCGGACTGGCCGCAAGGAGCGTACTCAAGGAGCCATTGATCACAGTATCACAAAAGACTGGGCTCGGTCAGGTCGCATTTAGAGACGTTCTTATTTAGCGTCAGGCATGCTTTTAGAGTTTATCTGCAAAAATTTGTGCCAAACAGAAGCATCTTTATTAATTATTTGCTCAGCCACATAATCTCTAGGACTGGCTACAATCTTCTCATGTCCGTTAGCCGCCTAAGATCAATGATTGGTAGTTTATTTATGCTACATCCGTTTATTACGCAAACAACTGCTCAACTTACTGCGCATCTAAAGGCTACCAATTTCAACACTAGAATGATAACAATAACGTCAGCAAGATATACATTGCTCTATTGAAGTTTGGCGCCGTTAAAAAATAACTGCCTGGATATTCATAATGCAGTACGCTTCTGATAAAGCTAGTGCGATTGCTTCGACGAGTTTTCTTGGCGCAATTCAAGCTCATCAACTTAAGCACATGTGCCAAACAGTACACTTCTGCTTTTACGAATGCCTTTCGTACGTTATACAAGATCATCAACACTACGGTATATCACACAAGGTGTGCGAGAACATTGTGCGCGCTCCCGATTACTATGTGAGCGTTGGTAGCATCAGGCTCGGTTTCCTGGCGTCATTAAGAATACCTGCTGCCTGGCGGAAAGCAGTGGAGAATTGTTTTAGTTCTTTGTATCAAATGGAGTAGAGCGTACGTGTGGGCTTGAACAAAATGTGCTGAAGTATTGGGGATGAGTCCTTTGCAGAATATATTTTAACTATGTTAACACACAAACAAAAAGAAATATCGCAATTGTTTTTTAGAATGATTGCTGATATACGTATGCAGTCAAGGGAAACAGGAGTTCCGACCTAGTGCCTTTGGTGGAAGCAGCTCCAAACCGCACGGCTACATTGGCCCGCGAAATATTGGTTTATTAATGCGAAGGCCTCAAGTGAATCGAAGCAACGGCTCATACCCGAAAAAAAGCGGCGTCCAATGCAGTGATATAAGTACAATGGCTCTACAAGAAAAGTAGATGTATGGTATGTGATATTTTCGAAGGTGGGAATCAGACTCCAGCCGTCCCGATGTATAAAACCCGTTCATTGAACACATACAGCGAATAACAGAAGGATATATAACTAAGAACAGAAGCGCCCCCTGGGGAATGACGAATTTAAACGAAGAAGGAAACTGAATACAACATACCCTCTTCCTTATCTTTAGCGATTAATTGTTAGTAAGTATTAATATGGAAACCCCAAGGTATGCACACCGTACTTATTTACATATATTTAAAGAGTATGTATACAACGTCGGACCGCCAACTAGTTGGTCTGATAGTCGTGGAGCCAGGCCGGTGGCCGGCGCTCTCGGGTCGGCCGCTTTGGACCTGGCACTGTCGACGATGGCGACGGGCTCGTAGACTGCTGCAGTCTGCCACGAGACCGCGCCTGCGTCCTGGGGGAAGTCGTCTGTAGCACGGCAGGCTGCACAGCATCAGGAGACCGCGGCTGCGGCGTGGCGGGCTGCATCGCATCATGAGACCATGTCGGCGGCGTCGCCGGCTGGCTAGGTTCACAGGTGCCCCTCGCCGGGACCCTGGAAAGCTTGGAGGCATTCCACGCACGGCCGTCGCTAAGTCGGAAAGAGGCTGGTCCCCTCATCTCGATCACCTTAGTTGGTGAAGAAAAGGCGCAGTCTCCCTTGAAACGAACGGACGGTTTTTTGATACGGACAAAGTGACCTACGGCTATCTTCATCTTCTTGGCAGGTCTCCTATTGTCCGTGTAGTGCTTGGTGGTCTGCAGTTGACGCCGGACCCTTTGACGAAGACGTGCAAACTACTTGGCCGGGTCTTCCGCAAATGCTGGTTCTGAGAAACCCACGACATCCAGCCTGGTTCGGGGCATTCTACCATGCAGCAGAACTGCTGGGGTGACCCCGGTGGTGGCCTGCGGAGTACACTGCTTGCTAAAGTGGTCGTCTTTCGAGGAGTGCAACTTGAAGGAAGTTTTTCAATGTGGGATTGGACCGTTCTATTTGCCCGTTCGCTTGGAGACAGTATACCGAGGAATGTAAAAGGCGGATGCCTCTGTTTTGCAGGAAAGTGATGAATTCACGCGAAGTGAACTGAGGTCCAATGTCCCAAAAGGTCTCTTCTGGGTAGCCTTCACGGGCGAAAGCACTTGTTAAAAAGTCTTTGATGGTGCTCGTCGACACTTCGCTGCAAAAATATACCTCCGGCAATTTAGAATGATAGTCAACAAGCGTTACAGCAAATCTGCTGTTGTGAGCTGCATGCTCCAAAGGCCCAACAATGCCTAGGCCAAGCTTCTGCCACGGTCGCTCAGGCCATTCAACGGGTTGCAATGGAGCTCGTGATGTGTTGGCAGATTTATCTGCCTCCAGGTAGATGTGGCAGTTTTTTACTGCCCTTTCCACTTGCTTATCCATTCGTGGCAACCAGAACCGCTCACGCAGTCGCGCCTTCGTGCGCGTGATGGCCGAATGTATATCGTGCGTGGTGCCGATGATCTGAGCCGTGAGGGAGGACGGAACAATGCGGCGCTCTCCACGCAGTAGCAAGTTATCGACAGCAAAAACTTATTTCCAAATGGGGTAGAATGGTCTCGCCTCTTCTGTTATGGACTTCTTTGGCGGCCAGGAACTTAGCAAGAATGACTTGATGGTTTCCAGGCAACTGTAGTCGGGGGCGGCCTGCCTGAACTTCTCTTTTGTCACGGAGGCTGGCTCAATGAACGAGACCATTTTTTTCTCCTTAGCAATCTCAGCCTCCGATGTAGGTGCTGGTAGCCGAGAAAGTGCATCTGCTACAGTGTTTGTGGACCCTTTGCAGTATTCAACAGTGAAATTGTAGCAAGCCAGTCGTGCAATCCAGCATGCGATTCGGAGTGGGCCTCTTCGATGTCCTTGTGACGACAGCAAGGACACCAGTGCCTGGTGGACTGTTCGAATTGTGAAATGCCGCTCAATGATAGGGCTGCACGACGTCAAAAACTGGTGCCGTAATGCAGCGAGTGCAGAGTTGTATTCGTCTGGAGGGGCCACGACAGACTTGTTATCGGCGGGTGCTGCGGCGCTCGCCTCCTGCATGTAGCGTCTGATAAATACGCCGGCCCTCGGCCCCCAAACAATGCAAAAGAATAGTCTTGCGTTGCTCTGGCTTGAAAACGGTGGCTCCGGATGCAAGCAAGAACACGTTGAACATCTGCTCTCCCTGTTCCCATGGCAATGGCGGATGGCCGGGCGCCGGAAGGAAAAACGGTGGCGGGTCAAGCCCGGTGAAGCCCATAGTGGGCGGATCCGTATGGTGCATCGGGGCTGGGGGTACGTTCACGATATCCTCGTCGCCAATGGGATATTTCCGAAGGTGGGAGCCCGACTCCAGCCATGCTGATGTATAAAAGCCGTTTATTGAACAAATACAACCGTACATATAACGAAGAACAGAAACACCGCCTGGGGAATAAAGAATTCAAATGAATAACGAAACATAATACAACATGGTACAAAAAATACCAGCAGCATTTGCTCATTTCTAAAAATCGAACGACATAATCAGGAATGGCTGATACCCTTGTAAGCAAGCAAAGATACAATGGCTGAATATGAATAAAAAAACAAAAGGAAAAAAAGGACGAACGAAAGAATAAGGGTCAAAATAACGAAATAGAGAACCAAGGTAGAAAGAAAGGAACGAAGAAAGAAAGACAGAGAGAAAGTTTTAAAAAATAATGAGCCATTCCACTCCGTGATGGTGGTTGACCAGCGACACTGTGTAGCACAGGAGATGGAGGTGAGACATAATTTTGAACAAAAGGTACAATCTCATTTATTTTCTAGATGGGTCCTCATTATTTCACTCGCAAACGCAATCACATTCTTTGATAATGTTAAATCAACACACGTGAGCCGCTGGGCGGTCGGCTGGGCCTGATGAGTGTGGGATCGCAAGGGACATGTCTGCCACATGCAACGCGTAAACCGCTCCCTTTTCGGTGGCCACACATACACAATGAAATCACCGACAACTACAACATAGGTAGAGTCATCGCAACTATTTCACGGAAAGTCAGTAGCCGTGAACCTTACGGAACTATGAGTAATTGCATTTTTTGCTTGCTTACTGGGGTAAGAGCCATTGGTGATGACATTTTTCGACATGCTGTTTTGTATGTTGTATGCGTGACTAGAAAGTATTTAGGCACTGTTCGCTTCACTCTTCTGAGTGCTTGTAGCCTCTGTCTTACGGGGCTACGAGGCATTGCATTTTCTGCGTGATTGGGAGTTCTCATGTTCCTATAGATTTTTCTCATTAACACTTTTCACCGAATTATATAATTTGAGAAATTAATTATTAAGGTATGGCCGCTTTGATAACTTTATTTTTATGAAAAAAATCAATTTTTTGAATGTTATTTTATCACATTACACATTAATTTCTGTATGATTTGCGCAAAAAAATATCCTCCTAACTAAAACCGTTCCAAAGATACAGCCAATTATGTAACCCCCTGTGCATTTTGCAAAACCGAAACTAACACAGTTTCAGTTTCCACATATCGAAAAATATTTGGCTGCTTTGGCGGTCTTACCTTTTTGCACCACAAGTTTTCAGTTAACAATCATACTAACTTTTTTCTGCTTGTGTCATAAATCATACTAACTTTTTTCAGCGTTTCTTTGATATCTGTGGATGCAGGAAAAATAATTGATGTGGAAGCTTCGTCCAGCACATGCAAGTCATGCAAGATCAAGAGCAAAGTGAATGCCACAAGCAGCGAATTCCTGGAATGGAACGCGAACCACACAACATGTTATGCCAACCACACAGGCACTGCTGGTGGTATGGAGCCATTTGGATTTTACCGCGTGTTTGCGTGAGGTCAGAAACGACGCGCGGTTTGAAATATGTACACTACTACGGAGATGGAGACTCGAAGAACTACTCGACAGTGAAGAATATTTATGGACCAAATAGCGTCAAAAAATTTGAATGCATTGGCCATGTCCAAAAAAGGGTTGGCTGCTTGTTAAGAAACCTGAAGAGAACAGTGCGTGGAATAGGTGGCAAAGGAAAATTAACTGATGGGCTCATTTACAGCCTTCGAAATTACTATGGCATTGCCATGAGAGCCAACGTCGGAAATCTTGCCGGAATTAAACAAGCAACACTAGCTAGTTTGTTCCACTGCAGTTCCACGGACGACAATCCAAGGCATGGGCTGTGCCCTATAGGAGCAAGCAGTTGGTGTGCTTTCAACCGAGCTAACGCGGCTGGCCAATTTAACTACAAGCACAAGGGAGGACTTTCAAATGACGTTCTGACCAGAGTAAAGGTTGCGTACAAAGACCTTTGTTCAGA
Organism: Dermacentor variabilis; assembly: GCF_050947875.1. Taxonomy (NCBI): domain Eukaryota; kingdom Metazoa; phylum Arthropoda; class Arachnida; order Ixodida; family Ixodidae; genus Dermacentor; species Dermacentor variabilis. The sequence goes on from NC_134571.1 coordinate 173,408,031, forward strand.
CGAGCTCCTCAAGAAATATTTGCATGGCAAGACAAAAATGCCAATGAATGTTTCAACGACATGCTCTGGCAGAGGGTACCTAAAATGTCTATGTCAGCCTGCCAACACTGAAGTTTGGCTTGTATGATGCCATGTGACATTTTAACAATGGCAAAAGAGGAACGCTGGATGTCTTGAAACACATTGGGATCAAGTCTGGACGCCACACAATGAAAGCTTGCTTGACAGTTCACCAACAGCGCATCAAGAGATCCTCCCGTCAGACTACCTATGCTGCAAGAAACGCAAGGAAAAAAAGCGAGCCGACGCACGAGCAAAAAAAAAGTAAAGCGAACCTAAGGAGCACCTGAACTACAAATGTGGGGGATTTGAACCCTCCTGGATATTGCTGTATAGCTTATGTAGCTATATCAAATGTTTTTTGTTGTTTTTCTCGAAACCTACTTTTCTGCCATTTCAGCTTGCACGAACATTCCTAACTTTTTTTCCTCGAGTAGATTTTTTTAACGAAACTTTCAACACTTATTCTTGGTATATCAGGCTGTGGAACCAACTAGAGACAATAAACTTGAACAATAAGAATTGTTATTGTTGCATTTCCTTTAAAAGCATTCGTTTGCTCAAAACCGTCGTTTTTGGTAATATTGTAAATAAAAAACTAGGATTGATGATATCTTAATAAATTTAGTTCATTGCATAGATTATGGCTTTATGTACACAACTGCAAGAGAGATTTATCTTGTGGTGAGGTATATACGACTTGTGACTGCTGGCGTGGGTGCATTATTAGTAAATTTTCTGGCAATAAAAATGTATAAATTTTTGTGTATTTCAACACACTGATTAAAATGCAAAAAAGCAATGTTTGATATACATTCCTAATTTCCACATTGTATTCAATACCTAACCATTTTTTCTGAAAAGTGGCCTCAAACCTTAAATAACATTAATTATCTAATTAAGCAGAATGAAATAAAATAGTCTGAGTATCTCCAAGCGATGGAAAACAACATTACCTTGAGTCTGTTCAGCTACGTTGTTTTTGCATATTTTTAATGTTTGACTCAAGTTACGTGGGACACCATGCACTGTAAACACAAATGAGCCCATATGGGCGTTTTAACAGTTCATATGACATTTCCCCCCCCTAATTAAAATGAGTACTCCCACGAGAAGAAGTAAAATAAGCTAGTACCATTATTGTACCCCGACCTCATTTGAAGGGGCATTGCGGTTGTAAAATGGGGTTTTCCGAAGAATAACGGTGGCGTACGGGAAATTTGGAGTGTTGAAATACACCCATATCTGAGACGAGCGAAATAGAGAAAAGAATAACTCAGCCGTGACTAACAAGACAGTCAGGTGCTGCGACAACTTCAGCAGGATTATTTCTGCAATAAGATTCGAAATATTCCGCGCAATGTGTGTCAGCGCTCTTTTTCTATTCGGAGTAGCCGCGCCTTGGTGCTGCAGAGGACGCCGAAAGTCGGAACTACGCGCGGAGGAGCACAAGCCTTCGGAACGCGCGCGCGCGCGTTGAAAGCCGCGAAGGAGCAGCCATTTGCCAGCGACGGCGCATTCTTCTACCGTGGTTGATCTTTCTAACAGCTTTGAACCCCCAAGACTCCACGGTAATTGACTTTGAACGATTACTACACGTTCTATGAGTGTGCATGTGTTCTAAGTGAGGAGACTCGCTGATATGACTTATTGAAGGTCTCAGTACAACATGGCGCGAAAGTTGGCCGGCTAGAACCATTTTGCACGATCACTGTGTTTCTTTGAGCTTTGTCGTTATCGAGGCGACTTGAGTGTTTAGGGTCAAGCGGGTGTACTTAAATATTAGGATTTTACATCATGAGGACTTTACCGCGTCTTTAATTGGGTGGATGTGAGCATTCGACATGTTCCCCGAAGCGCAGGCCACTGCCATAATATTTACGTGCAGTGCGAGCTGAGCTAAGCTTCGCCGCCTAACCGCGGCCTGAAAATGTGGCGGCTCGTCAGTTTACTGCGGTGCGCGTGTGTGAGTGTTTGTACAGCGATCATTTGAGCGAGAACCAGCGGCGCTTCTTTGTACGCGGTATCTGCTGGCTGGCGCGTACGTGGCGCCAATCCACTAGCTCGTACGATTGTGTGCAGTAGGTCGCTCACTAAGCGCGCATTGTGCAGATTTGCCAGTACGCGCCGTGCTATCGTCTGTGTCTCTTCGTGCCCATGTCGCTGATTGTGCAGACAATGCCCGACTGCGGGAGGTAGCACGTAGAGCCTGCGCCCGTCGACTTTTTTCTGCGGGCGTGAAATGTCGGCGGCGCGTTTGTGGTATTAAAAGCGTGTGGTGAGCTTCCAACGGCACTACGGGTCAACGCCGCATGAGCTGCCGGTCAGAGTATAATAAACGCTTTATAGTTTATAGTTAGCGTACTGCTTGGCGGTAACAGTCTCCTGCTTGGGTTCAGATTACTGGATACGCCGTCACTTGAACGTCGGCTGCCAGAGCAGGTGAGTGCCAGTGGCGCCGGCACCTCGGCGGCCAGAAAACGATGCCTGTGCCGTGACGACATATATCGATTTACGCGATAGCATTGCCGGCGATAGGTCATACGTGCGCGTCACTCCATGGCTGTGTTCTTTGCTGGAGGCCGCCACTACGCCTGCCGTGCACATACTACGCTATATCTATATAGTCGATGCTTGTGCAATGTTGTCATTCAACAGCTGGCGCTGTGCGCTGGATACCTGGACTTGTTTTAATGTTTAATTACCTTGCTGCAGCATGATTCTATATTGCACCAGTATTAATAACGAAATTTCTACTGCTGGTGAAAAAAAGACAGACCGATCAACCTGTATCTGTGAGAAAAATGTGCTTGAAGCCCGTCATTGTCTATTATAAGGAGGTAATACCTTGGTATTCAATGTCAGTAACACTCATAAGTTATCCATCCTTTTGTGTGAAATAATTTTTCTTAGAAGTCATTCATTGTAAGGGATCAGTAAACATCTCATAGCTTAAGTAGTGCATAAGTGTATGAGTTGGGGAAACGTTTTAGTTTGTAAAGACCAAAGCCATTAAGTTATAAAATTTTGGCAAGCTTAGTTTAACAATAAGCTGACCAGTATACAAAGCATTATGTAGCAGCAGATGTTCTCCAAGCTAAACTGGCGACCAGCGTTTTCGTGTTCTATGTGATCACTGTAGTGTCAAATTTTTCTCCTTTATTTCAGGACTGTGGCTGCGGCCGTTTCATTGCCAGTTGTGAGGATGAAGCCGCTTCATAACTGGAGATCAGACGCCTCCCATCAGATTTCCTTTTCAGCAATAGAGGTCTTGGTATGCTCTTGCCTAGAGTTTACTTTTTTACCCTGTATATTTTAAGCGCAATGGCTGGTTTAGCGGCATCACTTTGAGTGATTGGTGTGACACCTGTTCCATGGGACGTATGCAGGTTTTCCCACGTAACTTTAGCAAATTTTTAAAAAAATTGCAAATGCCACCTAGCTGCACAGAACCTAGGTAATGTTGTTTCCTGTCTCTTGCAAATACTTGGGTTTTCTGCATTTTGTCTAATTACCTAATTAGCCTTAATCAATTAATCAACTCAGATATTATTATTAGATAAAAAGTCTCAATTATAATGAATGTAGAGCAACGTGAACTTTTCCCAGTACAGCTTTCTGTGGCTCATTATGTGCTACATAATGTGTTTGTAGGAGCATGAAAGAAGCCTGAGAATCCCGCAGAGTGCCTTGTGTGTGTGTGTGTGTGTGTGTGTGTGTGTGTGACAGCACCTGTGTTGTGTTCTTCCTTCAGTCCCTCTTTTGCGCTGTACAAACAGGTCGACCTGGAGTGGCCAGTCCCGTGGCAGCTTTGCATGTATTTGAGTGCTTGCCCTATATAGACATGTGTGTTCCAGTAAGAAAAAAACATACTGAAGGAGCCCAACGTGATGTATTTCAGGACAAGTGTATAATGTAAATTACTTTGTGATAATAAAATAAGAAACTGAAACAAGACTTCACAGTAGAGGTATGCAGGTGTGTGCATCAGCACAATGACGAAAACCTCGTGCAAGTTTAGAAAAATATCCATTAGGTTGGTTTTTGTCATTCTCCTCTATCACACTATTATTGCAAAAATGTGCTCTCTAGTATTGCACGATTAAAAACACAGTTCAAATACATCCTTTGCTGGCACCTTCACATTCATAGCACCATAGAGAGGAATGGTTAAAAATTTGCTTTGCTTCTCTGACCTTCATTTTAGGTCCTTCTCATGTTTGCTGGGCTTCTTAAGGTATCATATACGCCATCCATGGTTAACAGGCAGCTTGAGCACATTATGCCAGATTGTGGAGAAGCCGCTGAGGTCGCAGTGTCTATAGCGGTGTCCGGTATATGCAAGTTTCTTGCATGATGCATTATGACTAGCACCAATTAGATTAAATTATCGTTTTAGCAAAAATCTTTGCTTTCCAGATAAATATCAATGTGTGTCCAAAGGACTGCACTTTTTAAAAGAGTTGCTCATTCTCTAAGTGTACCGTTCGGTGTTGTAAAATGCATGTATGTTGGACAGCATAGTGTTTGGCCTTCAGTTGAAGGCAGTAGTAGCCCATTTGCATGTGCTTAAAGCGGCAGTAAGCCAAATGTGAAAAGATAAAGGCTCATACGATAGTCATGTAGCAAAATTTACACGTAAGCAAACTGTTTGATGCAATCCCTAGGAAAGTTAACAAAAATGTTAGAATGTGCTTATATGTTAAACAGTACCTATGTTTCAGGCGCATGGCCTCCTACCACCATATTTCATAACAGTTCATTATTTAACACTTTAAAACTGTTTGCCCTGTTTATGTCTAACTGCTTTAAATTTAAAAATTTGCGTTGATTGCACTATGAAGGTTTTGGCCGTGACTTAAGTCACTGCCAGAAATAAATTTATAGTTGTGGCCGTCCTATGTGTGATAACAAAAACCATTTTGGAACCAAGTGACTGTTGTGCAGTATGCTAAGTGTGCATATTAGAGCAGTCACTTATATTTTCATTGTAACCATGTATAAAGTATGTATGTACACATCTCGAAGCCATAGACTGTGTAATCTTAATTGAAAGTGTTATTGTGTGGAGTAGGTTTTTTTGTAAGCATTGTCTAGAATTTGCACTACATTAGGGTGTAGTGAAGCCAAGCGAAAAATATTGTTAATTAAGACAAAATGGCTAAAGTATATCCTTAAGAGTCTTAAGTGCATTTGGATGACTTTACAGCAGGTAGCAAAACAAGAATGGGAACTGAGGTGCTTAATTTTTGTTCATTATTACCATATGGCACCAGTATGCAATGAAGACAAAAGAGGAAGAGAAGTGAAGTGCACTAAAGGGCAACTCGCTCCTGATGGGAGCTGCCGTCACATCTGCAAGATGCATGCAATCTCTGAGTTATGGCAGCAGCTATCCACCTATTCACTTTGTTGCACATTTGTATTGTTTATGTACTAAGTCTGGCCCTGGAAGTGTTAGGCAATGCCACTCGTGTCATTGGTGCTGGCATGCAAGACATCCTTCGAACCACAGGTGTTATGTATTATGTAAAACTAAGTTCTTTTGAATTCATGTAACCCACAAAAGTTCCATTTGAAAGGATGTGCCATATTCGCCACCATTGCCATGAGTAGCACTGGCTGACAGTCGCAGGGCGAGACATTAACCTTGCTCAGCTATTATGCAAAACTATTTTACATACAAATGTGGTAATTAATATACATGCTGAAAGCCTCACAGAATTAAATATTTTATCCGCATCTTACAACGATTGATATTTTGCTTTACCTCAGGATGCCTTTCTACCTGTGTTACATCCTGTGGCTGACCACTCCAACGATCTCGGCAGGATCGTTACACAGGTGTGTTCTTTTGTGATTCTCAGTGCTGATATATTGTAGTTTATGTTCGATGTAAATGCACAGATCGAATGAAAAACAGGTTAAAAGATGAGCTAACAGGCACTGTATCCAAACGTTCATTAGGAAGGAAAATCTTTGTTACAAGTTGTTATTATAGCAACCCAAGAAAGTGTGCACATCAAACCACTAGTACCTAGCAACCATTCTACGCATCATTATACCGTAGAAGCCAAAACATCAGGCGAAAACTTGTACTAAACTAGGGACTGTATTAAAAAGTTTTGGATGCTTATAGTATTTCTTAGGTTACTCGGTATAATTGCTTGAACTGAATTGACGTGTCCTGCAAAACAGTTTGCATTTGCATTTGATACAATCTGCAGCAAAATGTGAACAAAGGGCTGCAATACTGTAAGGGCTTACTATTGAAGTATCAACCAATCTTCCCCATGTACTGCAGCCTCGGGAAAATGAAATGTGGTACACTGCACTACATGCACACACAACAAATTTTAACCCATAAGCATCTTTACACTGTGCTTGTGCAGGACTGGGCAACTGGCTGTTTGTTCGTGACCAATACAACTACTTTTTTGCACTCTTGCTTTGATGGCTGCGAGACACTTCAGGCTGGCTGAAGAGACAGTGGTAGTCAGTAGCTACCCTCACAAAGTTATTTTGATTTTTAAGAGCCAACTTGCTTAACACAATGCTGAATAACACATCAAAAGGCACGGGATAATTGACAAGGTTAGAATGACTTGGAAAGAAGTTTATGAGTGTTGTTTTTAACTCTGATCCGTCTGCTGAGACCAAATCATGTCAGCTTCTAATGAAGCAATGTTCAGGTTGGAAAACTGCAAGGTTGTGTGGGTACTCAAACAACATCATTGCTTCAGCTAGCTGAAGTTGCTCCATGACATGAAGGAAGAAGCAAATGACATGGCAAAGGAAAGGTTGGTGGACAAAGGATTCTTTGTGGCAATTATGTAGGCTCAAGGGCTATTGCACTGAGTAAAAAAATATGCTCCCGATACAGCGTGAACATAGTGCTAATGCTGAAGACAAACTGACACTATCTGCCTAGGCCTTCACAAGCACATGCACACAAAGGGATGCCTGTTGCCCTTGAGGGCCACCACTGGAGGGATCAGCTGCTATTGCTATGATATAGAATGTGACATCATATGACTATAGTTCACCCCTTTGCTGCAGCTTGCTGGCAAGGCAATGGAAGCCTTGATTGTAAGGTTGAAAAGTTTCAATCTCAAGGGGGCATTTTAGTTGCCAACTCTTACAGCATGGTACACTACTCAGTGATGCAGTGCTGGACGTATTTGACCAAGCCTGGTGCGAGTTCTCGTGAGTACCCATGTTCAAGCTGCCGCTAGATACTTAGTTGATAAAGTCAGTGAAAATTAAATATGGTCATCGAAAGAGTTACATAAAACGATGCACGCAAGGTTTGTAGTGTGCTCACTTGGTATGACATCAGTCAAACCACCCTGTGTAGATGTTACAAAGGGACTTCTTCTTGGGCAAGTTGTTGCTTAGATTTCCTAGGTATTCTTTGTGGCGCAAAATATATTTCTTGAAAAGGGACAGAAGAAAGGAAGACAGCGAAGCGCCAAACTACCAACTGTTTAATGACAGCCTGAACAAACCTATAGAAGAAAATACAACTTCCGCTCATAAGCAGGGAGCCAAGATGTGACAGAACAACACGGTCATAATAACATACCTTGTATGAAGCCCATTTCTGCGGAATATAATACAATATATATATCGCTGACACAATCAGGCCCTTTATTTTTAATATCAAATGCTTCCAACAATTTCCTTGCAGTTTGGTCCCTACTTTTGCCAACTATCAACGCTTGTTCAAAGCATGGCGTGCTTCAAAGCATAGCGTGCTGCCAGAAGCAGCACGCCAAACATTTCAGGGACTGTGTTGAAGGGGTGGTCTACGAGATACCCCTAGATTGCGGCAAGTCATACGTCGGGCAAACGGGACATTGTATTAATGACAGACTGAGGGAGCACGCTAATAGCATTGGCAAGTGTCACAAGGCGCATCTTCCTGCGCACTGTAAAGCCTGTTGTTGTACGCCATGTTTTGAACAAGTATTGATTCTTGGCAAAAGTATGGACCAAACTGCAAGGGAGTTGTTGGAAGCGCTTTATATTAAAAAGGAAGGGCCTGATTGTGTCAGCGATAGATCTATCGTATTATATTCTGCAGAACTGTGCTCCATCCAAAGTATGTTATCATGACCATATTGTTCTGTCACACTTTGGCTCCCTGCGCATGAGCGGACGTTGTATTTCCTTCTATGCGCTTGTTCAGCCTGTCATCAAAACAGGTGGTAGTTTAGCACTTCATTGTCTTCCTCTCTTCTGTCCCTTTACATGAAATGTATTTTGCGCCCCAAAGTATACCTAGGAAACCCTGTGTAGAGATGCTGCAGAAGTGCAGGAGAAGTGCTGATTGAGGAGACAAAAATATAAGCTGTTCAAGTTCCACATATAATGGACCGATAATAAATTGTCGTTCAGCAAGAACTCTGACAAAAGGGGCAAACCGCACGCCCCAAAACAAATGCTATAAAAACAGTACTGTTATTGCAGCAAAATTGCCTATAGCTCTTTTGTGGAAGATCATGACAACTGAATAACCAATATAAAAGCATCAAGTTTGTTCCAATGACAGCCTTTGTTATACTACACACCAGACTGGGATGTAAGGTCTAGGTTGTTTTGTAGCCAAGATGCCCACAAGCAATGCTTAAAACATGTAAACACTTGAAATTCACTGTGATTAAACTGCTGCCATTATTAAACTGTTGATTAAACTGATTACCACTTCGCAGCTGGTGTCACACAATGTTGTTTTCTATGCAACGGAACGATTCCGGCACGTGGGGGCCACAAATATTCTAGAGGCCAATAAGACAGGGTGCCAGCAAGCATGGAGTAAAGATGTTTCTATGTGCATTGATGTAGTCTACTACATTTGGTTTTCTTGGGGGCACCGTCATATTGGAGTAACAATTTTCTGCCTGAATATTCATCGCAGGGAGCACTGCAGCCTGCTAAAGTGAGTTTCTTGTTCACACCTTGCCACAGATGTAGACTTGGCCCATTTTTCTAGGCACGTTTGTTGGATTCAAGAAAGAACACAGAATAACTTAAGAACAATATTTCTTCTAGATTTAAGGCGTGGGGCCAGTCGTTAACCATTGTTTTAAGAATTTGACCAAACCGGGAAAGATTCTTTTTTTAAAGACTTCTCATATCAGCTTGATACAGTCCCTGGCTTAGCATGGGTGCATGTGCTGTGGATTTTTTAGCCTATTTAAAAGGCCGTTTTCCTTTTGAGTGTTCCAGTCGCAAGAAAATCACAAATATATTTTGATTTCGGCAACCCTTGTGACATTACACAATTCCTTTACATGTTGCAACCAAGCTTACTCTTTAAACACATGCCTTTCTTTCAGCATGAAAAAAAGACATCTTAGATAGATGAAACAAGGGAAAATGGCTGCTTATGCATTTGTGCGATAGTCCGACTGAGAGGAGTGAAAAGTAATAAAATGCTCTACTTTCATAATTTTTCTACTATGTTTATAAAATTTCTTAATAGGAATGAAGGAAATTCACTTTTTGCACTAGCCCATTACAGAAACAAAAATGACAAACTGAGCTTTTAAGAGGGCCCTCAAAGGGGCCCAGTCCGTGCGTGTCTTCGTTTCTAGCGCAGCTGAGCACATCTGTAGCCTGCACACCCTGTTCTAGAGGTGATCTGCTGCGTGTGGAAAGAGTGGACGTGCCGATGTGGCGTGGTATTATGTGCACAGCCTTCTCACGTGTTTAGCACTGGGGGTTGCATAATCTGTAGTTTCAGAGATGCAGTGAAGTGAGAAAAAGACACAGCATTCGCCTCCACTACCAGCACTTTCCATGATAGTGTCGTCTCACTGCGTGTGGCAGTATCAAAGAGGACAGAGTGGATGTGAAAGCAAAGCTGTGTTTGCTTCATATTACCTATCTGAAGGTATCAGTGACACACCGTGAAACCATCTCTTTGGTCGCTGACTCTCAAATTGAATTTTTTTTCTCATTCAGATTTGCTTGTTCTGAATGCGGCCCTTTCCGTGGGAAAATGATCCATCTGCAAATGTACTTATTTGACTAAAACGTGGAATCTGAGAACAACAAACCAAATTGCTGATTTTAGTGGATTCGTTATGTTGGGGTTCCTTTGCACATGCCTCCAGAAAAAGCTGACCATCGTCTGCTCACACCCCACCGCGCCCGCCCATGTAGGAATAAACTTAATTTTGGTTGGTCACGATGCTTATCGGTGTAGTAGCTGTCGTGTGTCCACCCATACACATTTTGTCTGCTAGCCGAAAACCTCAAAGAACCGCTGTATTTTGCTTATGTGCATTCACTAGTCTAATAAGTATGTGTTTGCTAGGATCCCCATAATATTGAGTTAGCTGGTGTGCTTGAGCATGTTCAAAATATGGCAGTTAGATTTGTAATAGGAAGTCGTACTAAAAGGCTTTGTATTACTGAGAGTAAGGGTAAGCTGCAACGGCAGGATTTAAAAGACTAGGAAGTCTCTTCAGTTAGCTATTTCACAGCGTATACTGTTCCAAAGATGTAGAGATAAGAAAATTCATATCAGGCTATCATCATACCTCACAAAGACGAGATTACACTAAACAGGTTTTAATTTCCTTTTACTTATAGGTGATCCCTCACATTGTTTTTCCTTAGACCAAAAGGACTGCAAGGTTTTTCCGCCTGCACATGTTTGCATAGTTTTCAAAGATAATTCCCTCCCTGCTTTGTGTGCTTGATTTGAATGTAAGTTACTCTACCCAGAATGTATACCCCCCTGCAATGCCAGTACACGCGAAGCAGGTACTAAATTAATAACCTCAAAAGGATTTTGGAGCGAGCAAAAATGCCATGTGCAATAAAGATATGCGTCGATGTCACGTCGGTGTTGCTGTCAAACAAGAAATTGTGATATTAAGGGACTGAGCAAAATAACTAAACGTGTGCTTGCCAAACTATAGCTATCATTTGCACCTTGATTGTGACTTAGCTACCAGAAGAAGTCTTTTTTGTTTTGTATTGTTCTTTTTCTGTTAAAATGTACTTTTTTCTTTGTTTACTTTCGTTTCGGTTTTTGTAGCTATATCATGTGCACATGTGACCAATAATGCCGTCTGGAAGTTGTTGGTTGTTGGTTTTTTTCTTTGCCTGTCGTTTCTTAAATATCTGTACTAAAGCCGATAGAGCACCAACTAGTATAAACCAGTGTGTTGAATTTGTTTTTTTGTTTTAGTACGAATTATGTGACTGGTTATGGTGCCCAAATAAACAATTAGATTATGAAAAGAAAGTTCATCAGAACATGTCATTTGTTTTACTTATAATTACCCTATTTCAACTACAGAACCCACATGTTCAGGCATGTAGATTTAAGCAGAACAAGTCTTTTTGCGATTGTTAGTTGTGAACATGTGGGAGCAGTGCTAAGGACACAAAGTGAGTCCACATAGATAAAAGGCATGGTGCACTGTGCACGGACTGATAATTGATTTGTTCTTGCAACAGACAAGCAAATAAATATCCAGTAACACCTCGTCAAAGGCACGAAAGCACATAAAGAGGCAGGTTGTGGTCACATACAAATGTGCCATGGTTGTAGGTTTGTTAACAAGCATGCCACTATCCTGTAGCTTCTGAATACAGGTGCTGCGCTGACACATTTATCTTTTTTATTGTTGTTATTTTGTGGGATTTCATTAGTTTCTGGGTTAATGGTTGCTGCTTTCACTAACATGCTGCGCTTGTGAAATTCGGGCCATCATCTGCACTGTTTACAGTGTATGTACCCTAATGGCCACATTATAGTGGTGCTTATTCGTGAAGGCTCTCATTCCAATATAGACTTGTCATGTCTACATATGCTTTTCCTCATGCCAAAAAATAAGATATACTACGTTTGTGTCAGAAGGAAAGAAACAGGGACGCGTGTCTATTATTGCATATAAAGCTATGCTTAGTTGCGTTAACATTTTTGGATAATTTCAACAACTTATTTGGTGCATTTCTGTAACATTCACACTCTGGCTTATCTATTTAGGTATAACGAATAAAGGCGCAAAAGTAAAGCAGTGCAGTGGATTTCACTTAATGCTCTTGATTCTGTTACCTTTTGGCAGCTTTTCTTTTTGGAAAAGCATATGTACAAAAGCACGTTTTGACCAAATAGGCTGCTGTTTGTGAGGCTTTGCAAGCACCACTATAACGTGACAAAAGCAGTGTGTGGCCATTTGGTTATACGAATTCTGGTGTATTGACACCACAAAAAGTAAACAAGAAAGATATGTACGCATGACACAAGCACCGGATCTCACTTCAAGCTTTAAAATAAGGAAACAGGCAATATTTAATAACAGGTGGAGACATGATGTGGTGATATCTGTTAAAAGAAATTCTTTATGCAGTGCAACTAATGGATCACTGATACATTTGTCATTCTTTTTAAAAGTTTCAAACCACAATTACTTTGCATGTTATCAGGTCGTAATACCTCGCTACAACGCAAGTTTTGTGGAACACAGGACCGTGCACATTCTTTGCAGTATTTACCATTGTGTGAGGGAGAGTGGTTTCACACAGATGACTCATACTCCCTCAATCTCCCTGATTTCTCATTTATAGAGCATCCCATCTGTCCGATGTAGGCACGGCCTTGTGATGGCAGCAGACTACGCAACGCTGGCAGCCTAGCTCACTAGATGCAAATTGTGCTTCGTGCCACAACCAACCTTTTCCTTTTCATGGCTTCTGCCTTTTGTTCCAGGACAAAACTCTCCTAACAAGGGCCTGAGAAAACTGATTTGCACAACTAAATTAGGCATGAATAAGGAATATAATGATTGAGATGATGAAGTAAAAAGTGGTGGCAGTTGTTTCGTATGCATTTGTGGCTTTCATGGGTAATTGTGTAGCTGGTCCCTACGGGCAAATATTTTTTTCCGTATGAAACATGTGAAGAGAGATTTGCTCTGATGAGAAAAAAGACTGAAACCAGGAAAACAAAAAAAAACAATTTGTTTGTTGTGTGCAGCACAATTTGCAGGCGGTGCACTGTGCCACGGAGATTCCAGTCATGCTTTCATTGCATAGAAACACATTGTAATAATTTGAGATTGAGGGTAATGCTGTTTGTGTGCAACAACTCTCATTCGCCCATTGTGATGCACCGCAAAATAGATTGGTTCATTCCTGTGTTCTTCGAGACTCGTAGTCGGAAATTAACAGCAGATGTACATAAGATAATTAAGCTTTGACATATTAGCACCAAAAGGACAAATGCATGTCATTCTCAATTACAAGAGCCGCAAGAGTACGTTTTTTCTTTGGAAATCCTGGAGGAAGGCACAGTCACGACACAAGAGCTGAAGGACCTTACAGCCGTCGACTCGATACTAGATCGCGTCAAGCAATACGTGCTACGTGGTTGGCCTAGAACTCGAAAGGCCTTGAGCCGTGCCTGGCGGTATTTTTTGACCGTCGACTAGAGTTGTCCTTGGCACACGGGTTAATTTATTGGGGTCATCGAGTGGTTATACCTGCCGGTGCGCGAAAGCGATTGCTGCAGCTGCTACATGAAATCCACCAAGGGTCTTCGCCGATGAAATCGATTGCGCGATCGTTGTTCTGGTGGCCAGGACTAGACCGAGAGATAGAGGAAATGTCAGCTCAGTGCAAGAATTGCATCGACAATTTGTCCATGCCGCCAGCCGCTCCACCAGCAGGCTGGCCACAAGCGTTTGAGAAGTGGTCGCGCATCCATGTGGATTTTGCCGGACCGATAGAAGGCAAGATGGTGCTTGTGCTAGTCGATTCGCACACCAAGTGGATAGAAGCGCTTCCTCTGAAGCAAGCTACCGCGACAGGTACAATCAACTGTTTGCGGGACATATTCCACAGATTTGGCGTGCCCAGAACGATAGTTTCCGATAACGGAACACAATTCACTGCTCGTGAATTTGCAACATTTGTCGAGCACAAAAACATGTCGCACGTTAGGACCGCCCCTTCCACCCGAAATCTAATGGGGCTGCCGAAACAGCTGTCCGAACAGTGAAATATGGTCTCCGGAAGTTGAAGGAGGGAAAATTGGAGAACAAACTAATGCGGCTACTGCTCAATTACAGGAAGGACGCCCCAGAAGAGCGGGAAGTCGCCATCACAGATGCTTCTCGGATACCAGATTAGATCGTGCCTGGATACGGGTTTCCCGAAGGGTAGTGGAGACGCACCGTTTGATAACCAGGAGTGGCTGCCCCAACTAGAGAGCCGTGTGCACGTTCGTAACTATGGGGCAGGAGACAAATGGATACCAGGACATGTGACATCTACATCAGGGACCCGAATGATTACAGTAGAAACACCTGGAGCAATTGTCCGGCGGCACGTGGACCAGGTGCGTCGTCGGCCTACAGAAACGCAGTCACCCGACACTGCGCAAGACGCGTGCCCGGACGGCGCTACATTCAGGCCAGAAGAATCCGCGCCACAGCTCGATGTGAGACCGGAAGCATTTGCCTTGCCGCCTACAGTTGGGGATCATCATGCTGACCGCGCCTTCCCGGCACCTCCGTCATCCGGAGCAGTAGTGCCAAGCGAACCCGCTCAAGTCCTACGACGTTCGTCGAGGACGAGGAGACCGGTTGATCGATTTTAGGAGGAAGAAGTGTTGTATCGGCCGCTGTGTCATAGTGCGGGCTACACACTGCGCAAGCGTGAAGTTTTCTTTCTAACTTGCTATGTCCCCTTTCCATTCCCCTCTCTCCAGGATTACTAAATAACCACCCTGCTGTTGACAACAAAGGTTGGTTTTTTACCTGTAACGTTCCCAGGCGTGTACGTACGTTTCGTTCCTGCCGTTGCCTAACGGCCGCGACTATGTTATATATATATATATATATATATATATATATATATATATATATATATATATATATATATATATATATATATATATATATATATATATATATATATATATATATATATATCAAGCCGTGATCTTGCAAAACGGAGTGACACATTGAAACAAACATTATTCGATCTCATGCGCATTGTTCTCAATCTTTCTGAATCATCTGTGAAAACGGTACTGAACAGTGAACAACAGTTGCGCAAAGCTTGTGCATTAAGCGCTTTGGAATGTGCCATGGTCGTTGAGTACGAACAGGAAAAACAATCAGACCTCCAGGAGAACACGTTAGCCTTGAACATATAGCGCCGTTCGATGGTTTTGTCGATGCTGAACCCTCTTGCAGCAACAGTACTTGTCTGTCAAAGAATCCAAACATGTTTAACATTTCCAACGTGGTCTTACCTGACTCGAAAATGGCTCTGCTTTCTCGAGGTTTCAATTTCTACCCAGCCTCAGAAGCTTATAGAGAATTTCAGCTAGTTAAAGATTTCCATGACTTCGCACGAAATCTGAGGCTTTGCGAATTTTTTCATGAGCAACCCACGTGCAGAGGAGGATGAAGAAGAGAACACACAATGCTTTGTCCGCATCGGCTCCCGTTAGTGGGAAGTTTCTGACCAGATTTTTTGCTGTTGGGCGCCAGATTTGATCATCGACAGATTCGTGAAGTTGTGAGCTCCAAGAATGCTGAAAGAATGCCCTGGCTTCACAGGGAGGGCATCAAAATTGTGATCAGAGCGAGGGGTTGGGCCTGAATATATCAAGGATAGGCCCGACTGTGGTGGCTGATTCAATCAACACCGCTGCTTGCATCGAAGATTCGAAGCCTGAAGGGGGCACGACCTGTCCTATCAACAGAATATCGTCGTAGTCAGTACCCCAGAGGAGGAGAATGGAACCAAATATGCTAGAATCAAGAATATTTTTGTGGCGGGTCGTCTGCACGAGGTAGCGGCATATGGCACGACACCACATGCAACGTGCAAAGGTGTAATACAAGACGTTCCCCGTTGTGACGGGCCAGAGTTGTTGCAGCGCAAGATTGTTAACGAAAGAAACCCACTGGCGCTGGCAGCCAAGAGGATCAAGGACACCGGCACCGTCATAACTGCCTTTGAAGGATAACGGGTACCCAACTACGTCAGGTATGACAATGCACTGGTCAGATGTACTTTATATCGTAAGCAGATCGACATCTGCTACGTTTGCGGAAGGCTTGGCCATCGTGCCGACGCATGTCCGACGCCCAACGAAGCCGTATGCAGAGGACGTGTAGCCTCGAACCCAGATGAGCAGCATCAGCGCGTGCCTAAATGCAAGTTGTGCGGCGAGAGCCATCTCACGGCAGGAAAGGAATGCAGACAACGCTTTAACATCCCATACGTCGTTCGACGTCGTCGAAGAGAACGAGCCAGAGCCGAAAGGAGCCGGATGAGAAGCCCTACCCCGGATTAAAGCAGTGCCGAGCTCCAGTACCCGGAACTCGACCAGTATCGGTCCCAGCAAACAGCCCCCGAGGGAGGTCGCCGTCATTCCAGATCGCGGTCAAGGGGTCGCCACCGTTCCAGGACTTTATCCCGGAGCCATACCCTTGGTCGCTCCAGTGGATGATCTGCTTCCATGGTTCGCTTCGAGCCAAGAAGCCGGTCCAGGTGAAGATCCAGAGCCCGGGGACATTATCATCAGTAGCAGGTGGTCTACAAGGAGGGCCGCCCCACTTGGGCAGATTGGGTCCGTGGAGGACCATCGGAGGTGGTGTCGAGGTCGCTGCCAGAGCATGATGATTGTTTGGAAAAATCACGAGATTAGAGCGCGAGAACTCGGCAATGAGAGAGAACATTAATAGGCTAAGGTCGGAGATAGCAGAGATAGCAGGCTAGGAACTCACAACCCACCGCTACCGTCAACGCAGAAATTCTAGAAGTTCCGATAGCCGAGGGTAGGGACGGGTCACGACTACCAAAGAAGAGGGCAATAGCTTGTGATCAGGAGAACGTGTCACGTAAAGCTGAATCGGTGGTGCGCGAGATGTTAACCGCTCTCTGCAAACGTATGAAACAGTTAGGTGATAGAATCACTGAGATGCGAAGCAAGATGACGTCCTTAGAAGCAAACACGAACCAGCGGTTGGACAAACACGAATCCGTTATCGAGTTTGTTGTTGGCCCGGTAACACCACCAAACCCACCGATATGTCTTTCTGACCCAACAGCTAGCAACGTAGGCCCGACTCTAGCCCCGCCTAGGGTGGGTGTCCAGCTCGTAAGAGATGGCTCTGTCCCTTGAAACATTCCGAATTTGGCAATGGAATTGTAGGGGCTTCTCCAGGAAGAACGCTCCCCTACAGCAATATCTACGCAGTTGCGAAAAGGTGCCCCAGGTCATCTTATTACAGGAAACCCTCTCACCTGGCATCTCGATGACTAGGTTTTGCTCGGTTGCAGTGCAGTCAGGGGGAGGGGGATATGTACTCTCGTTAGTAAGTGAGTGAGTGAGTGTGAGTGAAAAACTTTATCAGCTCTAAATTTGGTGGGCTTCTGCGGTCTTCAGATGGATTCGTCCATCTTCTAGCACAACGGTCAGTTGCCTTTGGTCAAGGGCTCCGCTGGATGCTGCTGCGAGTTCTGCTCGCCGAATCAGACCTTCTTGGTCGAGCTGGCGATCGCTGGAGAGCACTCTCTCCCATTGCTCTGCACTCGGGTTTGGTACAACGGATACCACGTCTATCTTCTGGCATGCCCACGTTATGTGATACAGCTTGGGTGTTTCGTGGCACCAGGAGCATTTGTCATTGTATTGTGTGGGATAAATTTTGCTGAGTACGTTTAGGTTCGGGTACGAGCCCGTTTGTAGCTGCCTCCACGCGACAGAGTCCTCTCAGCTAAGGGAGTTGTGCGGTGGTGGATACCACTTTCTGCAGCCCTTCTAGTAATTTAGTATCGCCGAATAGTCTTGGGGTACAGGTTCGGTCCGCTCGAGGTCACCTACATTGGATGCTCAGTAATAAGTGTACCCTCGAGCTATCCTGTCCGCCTCTTAGTTCCCTGCCACTCCCGTGTGTCCCGGCGTCCATAATGTCGTATGCCTAATTGGTTCATCTTTTGTTTGTCGTTCTGTTATGTGGTCTCCAGAGCGGAGTATGCGGAGTGCTCCGTGCCCTAGTCTGCCACGTAGGGAGTTGCGGCACGCTGTTTGCGAGTCTGTAAGGATTGTTAGAGACCGT
The DNA here is from genome assembly GCF_050947875.1 of Dermacentor variabilis. Lineage (NCBI taxonomy): Eukaryota > Metazoa > Arthropoda > Arachnida > Ixodida > Ixodidae > Dermacentor > Dermacentor variabilis. The sequence goes on from NC_134571.1 coordinate 173,426,195, forward strand.
TTAGACCGATATCCCTCCGCTACCGCTAGAGCGACGGCCGCTTCTTCAGCCTCGACTATCATACAGCCTTGTAGTGATGCGCTGGTGATCTCGCGTAGGTTCGAATCAATCACCGGTGCTACCGCGTTGCTGTTGCTCTGCCCGGCTACTCTGGCGTACGTGGCTGCGTCCACATATACTGTCGTTTCTTGGGGTGCTAGTGTATTTTGTAGGTATTCAGCCCTCGCTTCTCTGCGTGCTTTGTGTAGGTTGGGATTCATGTTCCTGGGTATGGGTGCTACGTTTGGTGTGTTGCAATACTCGTCCGGAATTGTTTCGGTTCTCTGTATCTCTTGAAGTTGATCGGCGCAGCCAAGTTTCTTCATGAGCTCCCTGCCAGATGGGGTCTGCTGTAGTCTGCGTTGTTGGGAGACTAGTTGCGCCTCTTTCAATTCGTCGAAGGTGTTGTGTAGTCTAAAGCCTAGGAGCTTTTCGGTTCAGGTGTTGTGGGGAAGGTGGAGTGGGTGGGGGGGCGGTTTTGTAGGCTTTGCGTAGAATCGCGTCAGCCTGTTGTACCTCACTCTTGATGGGATTGTTGTATGGGAGGCTGTATGCCACTCGGCAGACGACCAAGCTTCTGACCAGCTTGAGCGTGTCCTCCTCTCGCTTGCCGTGGCGTCTGTGTGAGATGCGCGTGATCATGCTGGCCACTTGTAGGGTGGATGCCTTGAGTAGGGCGAGGGTGTGGGTGCAGCCTTGGTTTGACTGTATCCACATCCCCAGGATTCTGATGAGTGTCTTTTCCGGTATCGGCTTCCCCTCGAGGTAGACGTTGAGCTTTAACTCGTCGCTGGCGCGGACTGTGCGGTTTTGCTTTCCTCTCCAAACTCTCAGGCGCTCGGACTTCTCAGTGGAGCAGGTTAGCCGTCTTGCTCTGACGTAGTCCTCTACGCAGGTGGCTGACTCTTGTAACTTCTCTTCTTTCGGTCTGAGCGAGCCTGTGTTAACCCAGATGGCGATGTCACCGGCATACATGGCATGGCGTATGCCGTCGATTTCTTTTAACTGTATTGCCAAAGCAATCATTGCTATGCCGAAAAGCGTGGAGGAGACGACCGACCCTTGAGGCGTCCCTTTGTTTGGAGTAAGGAACTTCTCTGATCGGAGCCCTCCGAGGCCAATCGTTGCCGTTCTGTTTGAAAGGAAGAAACTCGCTCATGTGACACGTGATCTCAAATTGGCTGGTATTGAGTATGTTATGTCAGGGTTCATACCTGGTCGGGTCAACCGAGGAAGCATATATGTTCTTAACATATATAGTAGTCCCAAGGAAAAAAAGCAACGATATAAGACTCTGCTCCACAAGGCCGTAGACATGGCAGGCTCAAGCCCTCTTATTGTCATAGGGGACTTTAATGCCCCGCTTCATGCCTGGGGTTATCAATATGGTACCAATAAGGGTAAGCATCTCTGGCAGAATGCCATGGATCTGGACCTGACGCTGATCACTGACCCTAACTTTCCAACCCGAATCGCGACATCAATCTGTAGAGACTCTACCCTTATATCATCTTCGTCAAGAACGTGACTGAGGCCAAATGGAATAACTTGGCTGAGAACCTTGGTAGCGACCACTATATTTATGCGGCCCAGCTTCCTATCATGGGTAAAAACAGCGCGAATTCTCGTACACGGACTGCGATAAATTCCGGAAGCTTCGGGAGGAGAGGCCTCCCTCAGATCCCGACCTACCAAAGAGCAATGAATGGTTCAGGTCCAAGACGACGTTCGACGTACAACCTCTAAGGCCTGCACCAACCTTCCTGTTGAGAAAATGGATAGCAGGTTAGTGTATCTGTTAGAGGCAAATCAATCCATTCTCAACAGTTAGAAGTGTCAACGACTTAAGTGTAGGCTTCACAAAAAGGTATCTGAGATTAACAAACACATTGAGGAGCATTGTGTAACCCTCTCTAAACAGCAGTGGGACGATATTTGCAATTGGATAGACGGCCAAATGCGAAATGGTAAAACTTGGAGCTTGCTTAAGCATCTGCTTAAGGCGACCAATACTAAGTCTAATCAGAGGCATGGCATTGGTAGAACCACACATGAGGCCGCATGAATGAACTACGAGGACGAATAATTCCGCACGCTTGCTAACAAATCTCTCCCAGTCGGCTCAGGGTGGTCTCCTGTACATCTCGATTACCAGGGCCAGGCCAATTCCCACCTGGGTGCAGAGTTTGGCGTTGAGGAGATTCGTATGGTTCTGCATGGACTCAATGGTAGAGCCGCTCCAGGGCCGGATGGCATATCGAACAACGCGTTGCGAAATCTGGATGAAAAATCAATCGCATACCTCACAAAGGACATTAATGAAATTTGGAGGAATGCAACCGTCCCATTACCTTGGAAGACTGCTCTCGCAGTACTCATCCGCAAACCTGGGAAAACACCAAGCGATGACAACTTGAGGCCCATCTCGCTTACATCCTGTGTGGGTAAGGTAGCGGAGCATGCGGTCCTGAATCGACTCTCCCGGTTCCTGGCGAATAACGACATTTACCCCCATAGTGTGATAGGATTCAGACCACTCCTATCCACACAGCTTACCATGAAACTGACTAAGCATCAAATCATAGACAACGACTCTAGCGACACTCGGGCCGTTTTGGGACTTGATCTTGAGAAGCCCTTCGACAGCGTTCTACATTCGCATATCCTAGCCTCGATATCTCGGCTCAATCTGCGTGAGAGATTTCACAACTATGTTACATCGTTCCTCTCGGATAGGAAGGCTGCCCTCCGGGTGGCCAATCTCGAATCACAACTGCTAGAACTTGGCGAGAGGGGCACCGCACGGGGGTCAATCATTTCGCCCTGTTTGTTCAATATAGCCATGGTCGACCTAAGCAGAAAGGTTCTCGAGATTGAAGGCATCAAACACACTATGTATGCTGACGATAAAACTATATGATACACAGGAGGAAATGACGGTCAGGTTGAGGGAGCCTTACAGGAGGCCATACACACTATCGAAACCTATCTGGAACCCACCGGTCTCAGATGCTCCCCCTTGAAGTCCGAACTTTTGCTGTATAGTCCCAAGAAATGCTGTCCAAGACCCAAGGGGTGGATAGCGTTAGAAGACAGAGACATTAACATATGTGCAAGAAACGATTGCCGTATACCCAGAGTCGATTCAATAAAGGTCTTGGGAATGATTGTTTAGCCAGAGGGTACAAATGACAAGACTATACGGAAGCTAATTGCTAAAACTGAAAGTGCTTTTCGTTTAGCGTGGAGGGTATCAAATCGGCATCATGGACTCAAGCAGGATAACCTCATTTGACTAATGCATGTCTTCGTTCTGTGCTGCTTTACATACGTGGCAGCCATGCATCGATGGAAATGGGCAGAGCGGAATAAATTGAATGTACAGCTTAGGAAGAAAACTAAGCGGGTTCTCGGGTTACCCGTATACACTTGTACAGAGCGCTTAATGCAGCTTGGCATTCATAACACTCTTGAAGAGATTGCAGAGGCCCAGGAGCGCGTACAGCTAACTCGCCTCACAAAAACGAAAGCAGGGAGATACATCTTGCAGAAACTCGGATATCACCCCGACAGAGTAGCGGAGAAGTTCTCTGACGTTCCTTCGTCGATTCGTGAGAACATTATGGTCGCGCCAATACCTAGGAACATGAACCCGGTCATAATCGTGGTAGAAGGAGGACAATGGCGGCCAACCTCGTTAGGCAAATACACAGTGATCAGCGACAGGTCAACTTTGTGGACGCCGCTTCTTGTAAGGGACGTTGGGCGTTCACCATCGTCACTATCGATGGTGGGCGAGGAATCACCAATGCTGCCTCGGTTCGGACGAGGGACTCCGAAACAGCTGAGAAAATGGCTATTGCACTAGCCCTGCTGGATAGCTCACGGGATGTCATCTATAGTGATTCAAAATCTGCAGTCAGAGCATTTTGAAAAGGTACCGTTGCCAAACAGGCCCTCAGATTTCTTGGGGGCAAGGCAATCACACACCACTTCATTGATTGGTTTCCCACACATCAGGGTCAGATAAAGGGTGCTCCTCCCAACCTCAACGAGTCGGCTCACGGTGCTGTGCGTGAACTTGCCCATCGCGCTACCCTCGACCAATCGGAAGCCGACGACCCACAGAACAAAGACACGCCCTCCACCTACAACGAGATTACTAAACACTCCTATCTCAGCCGTAGAACCTACTTTGTTCCTCATCCGCGCCTCAATTGAGCTCAAGCATTAACGCTCCGTCTACTACAAACGAATACCTATCCCAATCCGTCGCTCTTACATAAAATTTATCCCGATACTTACACCAATGCTACATGCCACGATTGTGGAGATATAGCCACGTTAGACCATATGCTCTGGCGGTGTGCCCGATCACGCTCTATCATCGCTAACAGCTCTGCCAGATGGGAGACGGTTCTCTGCAGCCCTCTTCAGGCTGACCAACTCTGGGCTGTCCAGCAGGCCCACGATGCGGCCGAGAGTCTCGGCCTTCCGGTTCCCACGTGGTAGCAAACCGTTTCGTGAAGACTCAAGATCTGCAGGACTTCATTAAAGTTTTACCATACCATACCATAACCCACGTCCAACAACACATCTTCCCGCCAACACCAGACTTGCCTGCTCAACCGAATAAATTTCTCGGTTCGTAGATTTCTGCTGTGCAAGGTGACATTCCGCAGGTCGATGGGAGACACATTTCGTTTAAGCAAAATCTCTCCCTTCACGAACGACAAGCAATTGAAAGGTTGCAGAAAGGATCAGACATTGTTATAAAGCCGCCGACAAACGATGATCTATAGTAATAAAGAACATGACTGACCACGTTATTGAGGCTCACATGCAAATAACTGATGGTATAGTCACGGATAAATTAAAATGGACCACGAATTAGGCGGCCGGAGCGGCTGCGGGGTGACGCAACGGCGCTGCTATCGCGCTGGCGCGCTCACGATGAGAGTACCCCGAGTTACGTCAACCTTCACCTCTGCACCCTCGCTCTCGCGCTGGTGCTTTCCATGCTTTATAAATTTCTAGTGCGACGTTCGTCTGCTCTGCTGCCGACGGCCGGGACGAAGGGGTGCGTGAATCGCCAGTGGTTCAGCACTTTGCGCTGTTGTGGAGTAGCGGACGGCCGCAAGCCATCAAATCGCCGCACTTTGAAGAAACCAGAACGGCGATGTTCTTTTTTTGACGGCTATTTGCAGTCGCGGACACAATAAAATGAAGCATGGCTTCGGTTAAAAAGCGCGGACCAGCGCCAACTAGTGAAAAAGGCGCCTGGTGTTCAGACGTCTGCGGTCGCATGCGCGTCCCTTTGAGCTCACAGTCTCTCCAAGTTTTTAGCACCGGCTTAACGGTCTGTAATCCGAGGGAGCAGCGCGAGAGGACGGGGCTGCAGTCGCAACGTCTGACGCGCTGCCGGAATGGGCGGTCGCGGGCGCAATTGTTCTCTGCGCCCAGCTTGCGCTGCAGCTGACGGCTGCCAATTTAAAGCCTGCGGCCCTTCATATTCCTCTTTTTTCTGTCGCGTGACCACGGAACCGCGTGGGCAAATCATCGCTGTGGTGTCTTGTCTGCTAGACTGGAAATTATCCGTGCGCGACAGGTCGCTGGATTGACGGCGTGGGAACCACTCTTTATATTTGCACATGCTATCTCACACTGCTGGGTTTATTCGCAATAGATGAAGTGGCTTCCGTAGATTTTCTCCTATAAGAGCTGCTATCATCGAATCTTGGCTTTTTTTTCTTTTGGCTGGAATGTAGAGCGCTTGACGCGTGAAAACCATGCTGCTTGATACTCTACCGCCGCCGGCTCGGTACTAGCAGACTGCCTGGCCGGTGTTCTGAGCTTGCTGGCAGGAAGTTTTTTCTACAGCATGTTCCAGGCGGCAGTTGCACTGAACAGGCCTAGTTAGGGTAGCCTGACCATGTTGAATGGAATTACCACTCTTTCTGGTGCATGCCAATAAAATCTGTTCGTCCAAGATTCGACGATAGCTGTTCTTACAGAATAAACCCTACCGAAGCCACTTCGTCTATTCCGAATAAACCCAGCAGTGCAATATAGCATGTGCAATTATAAAGAGTGGGTCGCGCGCCGTCATTCCAGCGACCGGTCGCGCACTGATAATTACGAGTCTAGCAGACGCGGCACCGCAGCGATGATTTGCCTACGCGCATCAGTGGTCACGCGACAGAAAAAAAAATAATATGAAGGGCCTGCGGCTTTAAAGTGGCAGCCGTCAGCTGCAGCGCGAGCTGGGCGCAGAGAACAATTGCGCCCGCGACCACCCATTCCGGCAACGCATCAGACGTTGCGGCTGCAGCCGCGTCCTCTCGTACTGATCCCTACGATTACAGAGCGTTAAGCCGGTGCTAAAAACTTGGAGAGACTGTGAGCTCAAAGGGACGCGCATGCGACCGCCGACGTCTGAACACCAGGCGCCTTTTTCACTAGTTGGCGCTGGTCCGCGCTTTTTAACCGAAGCCATGCTTCATTTTATTGTGTCCGCGACTGCAAATAGCCGTCAAAAAAAGAACATCGCCGTTCTGGTTTCTTCAAAGTGCGGCGATTCGATGGCATGCGGCCGTCCGCTACTGCACAACAGCGCAAAGTGCTGAACCACTGGCGATTCACGCGCACCTTCGTCCCGACCGTCAGCAGCAGAGCAGCCGAACGTCGCACTAGAAATTTATAAAGCATGACAAGCACCAGCGTGAGAGCGAGGGCGGCGAGGGTGCGGAGGCGAAGGTTGACGTAACTCGGGGTACTCTCGTCATGAGCGTGCCAGCGTGATAGCAGCGCCGTTACGCGACCCTGCAGCCGCTCCGGCCGCCTCAGTTAATTGCATGTGAGCCTCCATAACGTGGTCAGTAATGTTCATTATTACTATAGCTTCTCCTTTGTCGGCGGGTTTATAACAATGTCTGATCGTTTCTGCAATCTTTCAATTGCTTCTCGTTCGTGAAGAAACCGAGAAATTTATCCGGTTGAGTAGGCGAGGTCTAGTGTTCGCGGGGAGATCTGCTGTTGGACGTGGGTTTCTCATGAAAAAATTCCCTTAGCCTCATAGTTCGTGCGAAGTCATCTAATCTTTAACTAGCTGAAATTCGCTATGAGCTTCTGTGGCTGGGCAGAAATTCAAACCTCGAGAAAGCAGAGCCATTTTTGAGTCAGATAAGACCACGTTGGAAATGTGAATCACGTTTGTATTCTTCGACAGACAAGTACTCTTGCTGCAAGAGGGTTCAGCATCGACACAACCATCGAACGGCGCTATCTGTTCAAGGCTAACGTTTTCTCCTCGAGGTCTGATCATTTTTCCTGTTTCTATTCAACGAGCAGGTCACATTCCAAAGCGCTTAATGCACAAGCTTTGCACAACAGTTCACTGTGCACCATCGTTTTCACGGATGATTCATAATGAGTGATAACAGTGCGCATGAGATCGAATTTGGTTCGTTCCAATGTGCATTCTCTTTTGCAAGAACATGGCTTGATATATATATATATATATATATATATATATATATCTGCGTGCGTGTGTTTTAATGTGTGTGTACGTATGTCTGTATGTATGTACTGTTAGCATGTAGAATCGCCTAATTCTTCCGCTATTTCCGCCATACTTGGTACCAGTAGTGTTGATAGGGATCGCAGGGCAGCGGGTTATTTTCTGCTGCGTTCCTAGAACTCCACGTTAACGACTTCCGGTGGCTTTCACGCATACGTTGCTGCTTAGGTCGTTTTAGTACGTGTACAGTAAACTTGCCCCACCCATTACTTGTAGCCGCCCCTATTTTAACCAAGAATTCACATCCTGCCTCGCGTAGTTCACTGAGGATAGCAGGGAAAGCTACCGTGGGCCTTCTACAGCGCAGAACAATGAGGAAGAAACAATGGTACAGAGAATATTTTTAACTCTCCTAATAAGACGAGAAAACGCTAGAGTTTCTCCATACGTTACACACATGAGTCCCCCAGTTCCAATAAATGTAAGCTTCGTGCAAAGTAGTATTTTTAGGACACATTCAAACATGGTTAAATGGTAGTATGGCACTTTGCAGCACTAACTTGGCGATATGTTTAAAAAACATTTTGTTTATATCGCAGTCCTTTAAATTGATACACAGATTATCCAAAGCGTTCACCATTTTTTCCGTTTTTGCTACATCTGATCACAGTAGAATTTCTAATTTCACCACGGCAAGGAGAAAAAAGGGGCGCAACTTCTGGAACACACTCAAAGCGCGTGGGAGGGTTCGCTGAGAATACAAATGAAAAGAATATATATATTTACTCTTGCTTTCTGCGGGCATGTGCTTGTGCTGACGTATTAGAGGAACTACGTAAGCGGCTTTGTTCGAATTTTGAACAAAACTCCTGCCTACAAAGTATGCAGGCATGAGCTTTGACAGTGCAAAACGATGGCTGTAAAGCCGGTAAGGTGTGCCGTGAAAGCGAGCAAGTATTTGCGGGCAAAGTTCATTTGGTTGTTTCCTGACGTCATAAATTTGAGTAAACGTGCGGGCATTCAGCCTACTGATAGCACTGAAACAGTGAAATTCAAAAATCGGCGCCAAGGGCACATTCCTTATAAACACTGTCACTGCCTTAAGTAAAAATCCCTGCCGCGTACCTAGACACTGCATATTTTCGCAATTGCTAAAAAACAAATCCATGTTGTCACAACTGCGCTGCTGGTGAGGTTTCGTGGCCGGACCTGCTTCAACGTGCAGCTTACGCAGACGACTGAAAACAACATCAAATTAACCTAGGTATGCTCAATCAAGGCTTTGTCCTTGGCCTTGGGCATCGACTATATATTGACTCCATAAGTATTCCTTCCACACTTTAGCCCTCTTGTTTCATTTTGTCACGTATGTTTTCCCGCGCCATTGGCCGTCAAGATTTACTAAGATTACCTGCCCTCATCGCCTAGGAAAATGACACGTACTTTGGTAATGACTGGATCGGAAGACCGGAACACCTTTCTCTTCATTTGTTCTTTTCTAGTCTTCTCACCCCGTTCTTTTAGGACCTTTCTTATTATCTCTCTTTCTCAGCAAAATATAATGCTGTGAAATGCAACTTGCGAAGTACTAAGCTAGTAATAAGAGGTTTCGCTCTGTATTTGTCACTTAGTATACTATAAGATTTCTTACAAAAAATCTGCCCAACAAATGATATATTTATATTACAGGCATTAGCTTTATAGAAAAAACCTATGGTGTAAGGAGAAGGAGAAATGATTCAAGCTGGCTTCTCAATCTTCTCGCTGTGTATAACCTAAAAACAGGGAAAAGCATGGCTTGGTCTGGTGAAAAAGATGAAAAGTCAATTGGTGTGTCTCGGATTTTGAGGCTCAGAACCAGGCAGTGGAGCGAATGGTTGGGTAGCTGTAATCTTGTACATTTTTTCGGGGGCAGTGCCATGCACCCAGCATAGAGTCAAACTGGGGGACGCCGCAGAACATAAGATGAATGGACCCATACGCCGAACCGCTCATTACTAGTATAATCTATTATACCCAAGGCGGGAACACTACTTATGGTAAACGCAAGACGCCTACGAAAAGGAAGAGCTAAGATGAATGGAGAGCAGCGAACGAAGAGAGGCAAGAATAAAAATCAAAAGCGGATTCAGAAATCTGCGGATGCCTGGCACTGTGGCAATGGATGTAAGCGAGGCTTTGTATGCTATTTACCTTGATTGAAGATTATGAGTGGTGATGTTGGCGTCGAATGCGTAATTGTTGCAGCGTTTAGTTCAATACGACAGTGGCGAGTTGGTGGTAAACGAAACCTTGTGTGCAACGCTGCTATTTGCCCTCGTAGTCCATAGAACACACAGGGAGACGTACTTGCTCGAGGCATTGTTGTGCATCATTCTTTGTAATCTCCCAAAGGGTTGAGCATTATCATTGTCTCACATGAAACATCGCATCGGGGAAGAAGTGCCAAAGTTTAACAGATATATGGGGATCCAGGTAGTTCAATTACTTTGTTTAATTGTGTCTCTGCATTGTACACATAAATTCGTGGTCTGCACCAGGTTTTCCTGCGTAACGAAAATGCTGCCTTTCCGCGGGACGCATCCTTCGGGCCTGCGTGTCGTTGGCGCTGAATGTACGCTTTGGAGCCCTTTCGGTGGCGCGTGTTTACGTGCTCCTTCTGCATATGTGGCCAGCACGCTGTTGAGAAGCCAGCCTCAAGCGCTCTTTTCAGGCTATGGACCATTGTAATGCTTACACTATCACGGCCCCGCACACGACCTCCATAGCCCAGCAGTTGAATTTTTGTCGCATAGGAATTAAAGCACAATACATAGCATGCGTAAAAACTGGGAAACGCTGTCGCGGCGGCTCCGGCTGGGATGCGCGAAGGCGAGAGATATCTGGTGATGTAGCAAGAAACCCAGTGGCGCGCGCCAACAAATCATCCCAGCAGCGCCTAAAAAGTCGGGATAAGAGGCAAATAAAGCTTCACTTTTTAAAATGGCGATAGGGTGGCTGCTCCGGATCGGGTCCGTCTGGTAGTGCCGTCTGCGTGAAACGGAGGCCAAAGTTGGTATTTGCTTTCGCTTAGAGCCTTAAAGGTGCTAGCACTGAGCATTGGCGCGCCCTGCAGGATCACTTCCTTTTAGCACGAGGTTAAGCCGCGCTCCACTAAAAATGGGAGGGTCTCTCCATGTGCTTGAGTCCATAGCGTTGGTTTGCACTAAATGGCCTGCCGACAAAGACACGCTTTGGCGGGCGCGTCTCGAAGCACTACTCGCGCAACGCCATCACGCGGTCGAAAATAAGGTCGAATTATATGCCGCGCTGCAGAGAAACCAATTTCGTGAACACCAAGCTGAAAGTTTCATTCCTTGATTGCCATCGACGTCGGTATTCGTTGTTCGTGCGATGATAGAGGGAAACAATCTTCAAAGATATGCTGGAGACTTTAGCGTGGCGGTTCGCCTGACATGCCAGTACACACTTAGTAACAGGAGCGCATACAGTCACGTCACACACACACACACACATATATATATATATATATATATATATATATATTTATATATATATATTTATATATATATATAGATATATATATATATATACACCATGTTTCGGGCCCCTCGTTTAACCCCCTTCTCGATTATTACATAACGAGGGTCTCGAATCCGGCAACATTGATGCCTTCAGGTGGCAATGTGGGTGTATGGACAAGTTGCCTTCACCCAAAAAGATCACGTTCTCGTGACGGCTGCGGCAAGAAGGACGTTCCACGTCCGCCGCCAAGGTCGGTGAGTGGTGGCGCTGGCTAACATTCCCAGGTTCTAATTGGACACATACTCAAGAAAGTCGAGGGGAAAACGGCGCCGCGTTAGCACAATTGGTAGAGCATCGCACGCGAAATGCGAAGGTTGTGGGTTCGGTTTCCACCAGCGGCATGTTGTTTTTTCATCCACTTTAATTTCCATTAATTTATCGTTTCTTTATTTCAGTTATTATGCACAAGTAATTTCCCCTATGTTGTCCTTGGTGTCAGTGTTTTTTGGCTTCTTATGATATAATTAATAAAAATCAGGCCCCTCGGTTAACCCCCTTTCTTCTCGTTTATATATATATATATATATATATATATATATATATATATATATATATATATATATATATATATATATATATAAACATTTTATTTAAGGCGTGTATCTCTCAAGACCGTGCGCAGCGCTTTCGTGGCGCTTCACGCATAGGTGGTTCTTTGTCATGGGCCGAGATTGGGCTGCAGTGCCAAGGTCGAGTCCCGTTCAAAGTGTTGTACTGCTGTCAAAAACTCTTGCTCTCACGCGTAGCGGCAGCTGCTGAGATGTGCGCATGGGTTTTACCTATAGGCATACGGTGTCAAAGAATACCGGCGGTGTTTCCTCCTATTGCGAAGTGAGGGCATGTCAACTACGCGATATCGACAGAACGTGTGTTTCAGTACACATAGGTGTAGCGTATTTAACTTTACAAATAATATCGTAAGCGACAAAGCCTTGCCCGCAGTTTCATGCGATGGCTGCTTGCGCGCCGGCAACTACAACGGCCAGTTGCTATGGTCCGCGGTCGACCAGTTATAAACAAAAGCCAGGCCGTTTAGTCTGCGCACGAAGGGATCGTGCAATACCCTATACATAAAATGTTCGCGCGTAGATATTTCAGGTATACGTCATTTATGCATCTACATTACACGTGTCGGACCACTCTGCTACTGTGAACGTCAGTTAGCGGTGACTGACACTCTGCCAACGATCGCGAGCGTATCCGCGTAACACGATAAAAAGCCTATTTTTCATGCCAAACGCAAAGCAACAACAGCGATAAAAAAGCATCGGGCAAGTGAAGGAAGTAAGTGTCGTAGCTTCGACGGGGGAGGGGGGGGGGGGACGGAGGATCTACGGCGTGAGGCCTAAACGGCCGGGGCGCGCATCATCGTAAGAAAAAGCCGAACTGCTTCAGTCGGGGACCAGACCAAGAATGATTTTATTTCTGCGAGAGAAAACGCTGAAGGCAACTTACAGCGTTTGGCGCTGAGTGGCGCCCTGACGTACACGACCCAAAACCGAAACCAGAAGCCAACACAGGATTCCACATCAACTCTTTCTTGAGCGGAAAATGCGCTACTCGCTCTCCTCGCAGCAAAAACAGTCATGAGCTACAGAAGAACGTATGTTAGCACTGTAACATGCGTGTTTGGTGATGACATCTTTATACAATACAAAATGACATCTTTGTCCTCCCCATATTAAGAAAAGACTCAACATGAAAACTGAAAATGGGCAGTTTGGAAGAGTTTCAGTACCCGTCTTTGGTATACGATGAGATGCAGACTTTCACACACAGATCACACATGCAAAAGTATTCACAGAGTACAAAAGTATATTGTGCAAACATCTGTGTGCCCCCTGGGAGAGCACTGACGGGTGGCTCATTCGCCCTGAGCCTGCCTCGAGGCAGCTCTGTGGCTGTCGTCAATTGAACATTGTGCGTACGAAGCACTCTACACTATCAAGAAGTTGGGATAGCCCCCCGTAAGGATGCTAACGACCTAAGTAATGTTCAAAATCTTTTTGGCATTAAAGAGAAATTCGTATGGCGGCTATTGCCGTAGTGAAAACGTGCATAATACATGCTTGTGCTGCAAGAAATGTAATTTACAAGAAATGTGTGGTATCCCTTCTACGGGGATGCTAAGAAAAAAGTGTTCCTACCACTAGGACCCAGTGATAGATCTGCAGTATAGCAGCAAGTACAGCGTGCGCATTGCACCCTTTATGCTGCCAGAAATTTCCCCCATTTAAAGGATACTGCTTCCGCGCTATTTACTTAACAAACATGTAAGGAAATACTTTTGGCGTTATGAGCCGAATTCGCATGGGAGTGTTGAAACCTCTGTAGATAGTAACACAAGGAAGAAAGTTACTTGGTAAGAAAATCGTTAAACCGTTCCGGAGGTTGTGACTTGTAGACCTAGGGAGGACTGGTTCAGGTTGGAGAGGAGGAACGGCAGAAGTGTTACTCGTACATGGACTTGAAGGAGTTTCAGTGTCCTGGGTGCCTTCAGAGACATTGTCTTGGGGAGGAGTGTCGCACGGGCGTTCAGGAGACTTTTCTGCATGGGGTGAACCCGATGGTGGCGGTGAGACTGGTGGTCGCAAAGATGTGGCTGCAGCAGGAAAATAGGTACCAGCAGGAACTGGAAGAAAAGGTGGAAAACTATCGTCAAAGGATGTGTCCTCATTGAAATTACTTTTATTTGTTGTTTCGCTTTGACGTACAGAGTACTTCACCAGTTCAGACGCATTCCAAAGCTTGCCATTTTCAAGCTGGAAAGAACTTCGACCTAGTTTGCGATAAATCTTGAACGGACCGGAGTATTTAGGACCAGATTTCCGTAAAGTACGTACACCACCACATCGCCTAGCAAAAACTGAGGACATTTTGTTGCACGACGACCATCCACATACTTTTTAGTGTTTTCCGCTTTTTCACGTACTCTAATCAGCACTTCCTGGCGTAACTTTGGAAAAGCAAATTCTGGATGAATTGGAGGAATGTTCGCAACATCGAGCCGAGTTCGTGGTTGTCGACTATGGAGCAGCATAGCTGGAGATACACCGGTAGTCACATGTGGTGTAAACCAGTAAATTGCCAAGTATTCTAAGACCGCCAGCCTGAGGCCTCGCTGTTCCAAAATAGCAATCGGTATGAATTCTTCAAGGACACGCTTAACTCTTTCTACCTGGCCATTGGCCTGTCGGTAATAAAACAAGACAAGAAATGCTTAACGCCTCTTTCCTCCAGGAAGTTTCCGAACTGTGCAGAAATAAACTGAGGTCCGTTGTCGGACACTATGGCATGAGGAATTTCTTCTGTACTGAATATGGACATGGGACTGTGAATGATGGCTTCCGGTGTGACGGAAGGCATAAAAACAACGTCGGGCCAATTGGAATGATAGTCAACAATGATCAAAGCAAAACGTACATACTTTGGAGAACGATCAACAGGGCTTATGTCTATGGCTAACTTCTCCCTTAGCCTTGCCGGCCATTCGACAGGTTGTAATGGAGCAAAAAATAGTTTGGCAGATTCATCTGCTTGATGGCAAACAAAGCAGTTCCCCACAAGTTCCTCAACTTGCCTATCCATGTGAGGCCACCAGTCGATGCCTCTCAATCTGAGCTTGGTTTTCGGGATGTCTAAGTGACCTTCATGAGCAGTAGATAGAAGTGAATGACGCAAGGAAGCAGGAGGAACGATAAGTTCACCACGCAGAAGCAAATTATCCATGTAGGATAATTCCGACTGTACAGCGGCATATGCCTGCAGCTCTGGCGGAAGGTCCGCCGCAGTTCTCCATCCTTTTACTATTTTGTCTTTTAATGCTTGGTACACTGGATCTGCTTGTGTGGCTGCTTGGAATTGCTCCTTTGTAATACAAGTTGAAACTAAAGACACTATTTCGTCATCTAGTGCTGTTTCACATTCGGGAGCGACAGGTAGGCCTGACAATGCGCCCGCAATGACATTTTGGTCACCTTTACAGTACTCAATGGTGACATTGTAATATAGCAATCTTGCATTCCACCATGCAATTCTTACTGGTCGCTGTCCAGTACCCTTTGAAGACAGCAATACGACTAGAGCTTGGTGATCAGTTCGTAGAGTGAGCTGTCGACCCCACAAGTAAACATGCCAGTGTTCACACGCAGACATGCCAATGCTTCCCGTTTGCCTACGCAGTAACGTCGTTCTGCGGAAGACAGCGTACGAGAAGCAAAAGCTACTGTAAAGAGATCATTTCCGCATTTAGGCTGTAGGAGGGCTCCTATGCCAACGTCAGAAGCATCAACCGTCTCAACAATAGGAAGATGTGGTTGAAACATGCGTACTCCCGGGCGTGATGCAAGTAAGTCTTTAGTTACCTGAAAGCCATATTCAGTATCCCGATCCCAGACAAAGTCTTGTCCTTGCCTTAGGAGTTTCCTTAGCGGTTCTACTACGTCGGCATACTGCGGGATGAATTTAGCACAATATCCCGTGAGGCCCTGAAATGAATGTAGAGCATTTTCGTCCTTAGGCTGTGGTGGCTCCACGATTGCCTGAATTTTGCTATCCATCGGAGAAATGCCGTTTGCAGAAATTTTATGTCCTAAGAAAGTGAATTCTGGGACACTCAATACGCACTTGTGGTTAAGCTGCATGCCTGCATTACTCATTCTAGACAGGACGCTTTGCAAATTTCTGTCGTGGTCACGCTGAGTGTGACCCCATACAAGAACATCATCAAGGTAGCCCAAGGTGCCTGGACAGTCTTTTGAAACAGATGACATGATCTGCTGGAAACGGATGACGCAGATGCCAAACCGAAACACACACGCTTGAAGCGAAAGAGACCGTCATGAGTGATAAAAGTAGTTAGCTCATGGCATTTCTCGGACAATAAAACCTGATGATAAGCGGATTGCGAGTTCAACTTACTAAAGACAGTAGCACCAGTGAGTCAATGCAACAGTTCGTCAGGTCTCGGTAGCGGAAAGGCGTCCAGGATGATAGCCTTTTTGGGGTGTCGAAGATCGATGCAAAGTCGAATGGAGTCGTTCTTCTTCCGAAGGACGACGAGCGAAGAAATCCACTCGGACGAAGTGACTCGTTCGATAACATCATCTGATTCCAGGCGTACCAGCCCGGCGGAGACTTGCTCCCGGAGAACTAGATGTAGAGGACGCAGTTTCGCTGAGGCTGCTTGCACTGAAGGTCAGAGACGAACGTCGTGGACGAAGCCCTTTACAATTCCCAATTGTGCTAAGAACAGATGGGTGAACTCTGCTGGAGCGTTGTGTGGAAGAGGCGGAAGCTGGACACTTCAGTCAGCTGGAAGTCCTGATACTTGCATACATGTGAGCGAAGAACCTTGAACGTCAATGCCCAAAGCATGAACGGCGTCTAAGCCCAGAAGAGAAGTGCCTTGGTTCGTGACGTGAAATGTCACTACTGCAGCCTTGTTGCGATATTTGACGAGCACGGAGAAACGTCCTGAATGCAGAATTTCTTGCTGCGAATAATTTTTGAGTCGAAGACTCTAAGGAGATAATGGAAAAACCATGAAATTTTCTTAGTATAGGGAGCTGTGCATCAGCGACACCATGGCTCCTGTGTCCACGAGCAACTTTAGTGTAGTATTCGCAATGAACACTTGGGCGCAAATTGTTGCCGGACGGGAATTCGGTGCTTGAATTGTAAGCACAAAAGGGACTGTACTGGCTGATTCTGTATCAGCGGTAACGGAAACAAGCTGCGTTCGAGCAGGAAACTGTTGCGGTGTTCGGTTCCTCGAACGGCAAACCGAACCGTACGTCCCACTTTTCCGCACACATGGCAGGTAATGTTCTCTGCCGGGCAGGCTGGATCGGATGCGATGTGGTGAGTTGAACCACATCGGTAACAATGGGGTGCGAAATCTTAACTGGCTTCGCAGAGTTCAGGCCGGGCGTCAGATTGGCCAGCCTCTCGAGGATGCGACTGTCCGCCTCGCCGTTGATCGCCATATTGAAGGCAACGGGTCAAGGGAGAAGGGGGGCGGGGACAACCATTTTGCACGCCTGGGTGAGGAAGGAGGTGGCTGGCGACGCCATCTTGGCGTTGCGTCGAGACGCGCTGAAGAGACGAGCTGCTGAAGATATTAAGTTCTCTTTCAACTTGCTCCACGCTTCGTCCGATTTCCTCGGTTTTCTTGAGCGTGATGGGCGATCCTTCGCAGAGTAGCCTTTCTCGTATTCTTGTTGATGTGACGCCTTGGAGAATTTGGTCGCAAGGGACTAGTCGGGCCAAGTGCCGAACGCACAAGCAGGCCCTAGCCTTTGGAGCGCGGTGACGAAGCCCTGAAAAATTTCCCCAGGTAGTTGCTTCCTGTGCGGTGCGGTGCTCCAGGGGATTGGTGCTTTCTGCGCAGTGCTGGTCGAAGATGCGAAGAATGTCTTCGAACGTAGTAGCCGATTGGTCCGTTTGCGACGCGAGGTCGTAGTAGAGACGCTGCCCATCGAAGCCTGAGTTACTCAGTAAAATGGCTTTCTTCCTCTTGTCTTGTAGTGCCTCGCATCCGGTAGCCTGGAGAAACGTGCAAGAACTTTTCCATGTGAGCCATGGTACCGAAGGGGTACCGGATATTGCAAGGAAAGGCGGCATGGGGGGGGGGTGCGAACGCCATGCTGGGCACCGAGAACAAAGGCGGGGGAGTTGAGGTGGACGACGTCGAAGTAGACGTAGCGTCTTGCATGCCGGAAGCTGGAGAACAGCAGAAGTAGAATGGCAATGAGACGTAGGACGTAAAGTAAACGGTTTACCTCGTCGCCAGTTTGTTGTAGCTTCGACGGAGGCGCAGGACGGATGATCTACGGCATGAGGCCTAAACGGCCGGGGCGAGCAGCGCCGCAAGAAAAAGTCAGACTGCTTCAGTCGGGGACCACACCAAGAATGATTTTATTTCTGCGAGGGGAAACGCTGCAGGTAACTTCCAGCGTTTGGCGCTGAGTGGCGCCCTGACGTAAACGATCCAAAACCGAAACAAGAAGCCAACGCAGGATACCACAGTAAGGTTCGTATTTTTATCGTTCTTATAATTGCAGTAAGCCTTGAGCACGCGTGGTGGCACGAACGCCCAGGCAAACATCAATATATTTCTCTCGCTAGATGGCCGCAAACAAGCTATCACGGCACTGCAATGATGAAGAGCGCAAACCGAGGGTAGTTAACGCCTTTTGCACCAACTCTCTTAATCTCGCTTCCGAAATTTGAGATTGCGCAAGCTCCAAGACTAGACGCACGCGAAGAAAGCGCACTTGCAGCCGCAAGCCATCTCCACTCCTCCTGCGTTTGACCTGCCGGAGATTACTTTCAAGGTAAGGCACGCGGCGAAGACCTGGGCTAGAGGAGGACACATGCGCTCACCGCAGCCCCCTTCTTCTACCCGTCATGGCGCACGCTACTCTTCGGCCCCTCGTCTTCCTTGCGTGCCTCAGAAGGCGGCGCGTATCAAGCCATCATTTTTCCCGACTCACCCTAACATACTTCCTATCGCACCCACAACAGCCTACGTGGAGGGTGCGATAGGATCGTATCCCATTTTGACTTTCTATCACGGCGATGGCGTCAGCGACAGCGGAAAGCCGCATGGAGTCCACATATATTTGTTATCACAATAATATGCGTAGTTTTGTTGGCGGCGATCGTTCATTGGCTGGCCGCATCAGACGACATGAGTCTGTACAAGAATCTCTTATTATAAGTGTTCGTGTTGGCGTTAAAAAAGTCATCAGGCTAGATGTGGCAGAATTTGAGAGAACAAACGCGTTCCTGGCCTCCACAATTTCCTTGATTAATGGGATCGTCATGCCCTTGTCGATGTGCTTCAACTCCTGACTGAAGTTTGTCACCATCACTTTCGCTTTTCCTCCGTGGAGTCGAGCGATCCCTCTTGCGACGCACATTTCACGGTCTAGCAGTAGACCTTGGCCACCTTCTACGACGCCATCTACGTCTGCGGGTATTTTAGTGCCAACGGAAATGACAATGCTAGAGTGAGGCGGGATGCTGACTTGATCAGCGAGTATACTGAACGCATGGTAAGTACAAGCGCTCTCCGACGCTATCGCTTAATTTTTCGATAGCGTTATCTACTTTCACTCCAGGTCAATGATCGCGTCATGTTGGTTCAGGAACTGTATGCCGAGAATGACGTCTCGTAAACACTTCTGAAAGATAACGAAGGTGGCAGGGTAAGTCCGACCATGAACAGTAATTCCTGCCGCGCAGATTGCAGTCGGCGTTATTAGGTGTCCTCCAGCTGTCCGGATTTGAAGGCGGTGCTAAGTGGTCTTAACTTTCTTCAACTGGGCGGCGATGTGTCCACTCATGACAGAGCAGCCGTAACACGTGTACAGTAAGGCGGTTACTGCGTGGCCGTCGCGAAGCATGTAGAGATCAGTGGTTCTTTGCCTTGTGTTGCAGTGAGGTCTTAGAGACGAATGAGAGCTGCGTCGTGCTCAAGTGTAGCTGGTAGGTAGCATTGTTACGTCTTCTTTTGTCGGCGTATTTTTTATTCTAGTCAACGGGGGGATGACTGTGTTTTGTTTATATTGTTGCGGAAAGGAAGAAGCGTGCGTCTATTTACAGATGGCTTTTACTGACTGAGCCAACAAGCGAAGAGCAGCGATAAAACTACCCTGTTCCTCGTCGTTTCTCAGGCCTCCATCATAATCCTGTTGTTCACACATTACCGACTGTGACATCACACCCGTCGGAAAAAGCACCTTATTGGTGTGGCTCATCTGTCCGAGAAAGGTAAGGTTTGAGACGGCTGACGTGGATGATGTCAGAGAGAGGTGAAAGCACCGTGGCATCCAGCGGAGACACTTCATATGTGACAGGGGTCACCTGGCGAAGGATGCGGTAAGGGCCAATGTATCGCGAGAGGGATTTCTCGGAAAGACCAACACGCCGAGTTGGATACCAGACTGGCACAAGAGCACCTGTTTCGTAATGCACGTCATGATGGCGCTGGTCGTAATGGCACTTCTGGCGTGTCTGTGAAGCAGAAAGGCGAATGCGGGCAATCTGGCGAGCTTCGGCCGCTGTGGTTATGACATCCCGAGTGTACTCTGTCGGCGAGTCGAGCGTGGTCGAAAGGAGAGTCTCGAAAGGCAAAATCGGCTCACGGCCGTAGAGGAGATAGAAGGGTGAATAGCCAGCTGTGTCGTGGGGCGAGGAATCGAAGGCGAACGTCACAAATGGTGGAGCAATGTCCCAGTCGCAATGATCGGTGGAAGCACACATTGCTAGCACGTCAGTTAATGTGTGGTTGAGGCGTTCGGTAAGACCGCTAGTTTGAGGATGGTAAGCGGTAGTAAGTTTGTGTTTAGTAGCACTTGATCGAAGTAGGTCGTCTATGACTTTGGAAAGAAAGTATCTGCCGCGATCGGTGAGAAGTTGACGAGGTGCACCGTGGTGCAAGATAACGTCGTGAAGCAAGAAATCAGCGACGCCTGCAGCGCAGCTGGTCGGTAGGGCTCTAGTAATGGCATAGCGAGTTGTATAGTCCGCAGCGACGGTAATCCACCTATTTCCGTCATTCGATATAGGGAATGGTTCGAGAACATCAACGCCAACGCGAAAAAAAAGAGTCGGCCGGTATATCCAAAGGCTGCAGCAGTCCGGCAGGAGGCACAGCTGGTCTTTTCCGGCGTTGACACGACTCACACGCGGCAACATAGCGCCGAACGGAGCCGTTGAGACGGGGCCAGAAAAACCGTCGCCGAATTTGGTCATAGGTCCGCGTAACGCCAAGGTGTCCAGTGGTGGGAACGTCGTGCAGTTGTTGCAGTACATTCTGTCGCAAATGAGACGGAATGACGGTTAGGAGCTCGGGCCCGTGGGGGTGCATGTTCCGCCAATACAGGATGCTATTTTGTAATACGAACATGTGGAGGGATGGGTCAGACGGATCAGAGAGGAGGCGTTCGATAATGGGGCGTAACGACTGATCGCGTCGTTGTTCAGCGCCAAAGTCTTGGAAGGCAGTGAGCGAAAGAACGCAGATCGGTGCGACATCCACTAAGCCGTCCGGTACATGGACAGGATGACGAGACAGGCAGTCGGCGTCCTGATGTAGACGACCCGACTTGTAGCCCACAGTGTATGTGTAATCTCGCAGCCGTAGGGCCCAGCGACCAAGGCGTCCGGTGGGATCCTTAAGGGAGGAAAGCCAACAAAGGGCGTGGTGGTCGGTTGTAACTGTAAATGGCCAACCATATATATAGGGTCTGAACTTGTCCACCGCCCAAATGAGGGCGAGACACTCGCGCTCACTAATCGAGTAATTGCGCTCTGCGGGAAAGAGGAGGCGGCTGGCGTAGGCGATGACGCGGTCGTGCCAACATTGGCGTTGAGCTAAAACTGCGCCGATGCCGTAGCCACTAGCGTCTGTGCGGATTTCTGTCGGAGCGCAGGCATCAATATGGGCGAGAACAGGAGGTGTGGTGAGCAGCGTGATGAGCTGCGAGAAAGCAGACGCTTGTTCAGAGCCCCAACAGAAAGGAACGGTTTTCTTCAGGAGGACAGTCAGGGGACGGACAACATGGGCGAAATTTTCCACAAACCTGCGGAAGTAGGAGCAAAGGCCAATAAAGCTGCGAACATTTTTGGCACAAGTTTGTAAGGGGAAATTCTGCACGGTATGAACTTTAGCGGGGTCGGGGCGAATGCCTGACCCATCGACGAGGTGTCCGAGCATGGTTATTTGGCGGTGACCGAAGTGGCACTTGTACGAGTTGAGCTGCAAGCCAGCGGTGCGAAAAACAGGAAGAACAGATTAAATTCTTTCAAGATGAGTCGCAAAAGTTGAAGAGAATACGAAGACGTCATCCAAGTAGCAGAAACAGATGGACCATTTCAAACCACGCAAGAGCATGTCCATCATCCGTTCAAAGGTCGCCGGGGACTTACGCAAGCCTAAGGGCATTACCCGGAACAGATATTGGCCGTCTGGTGTGATAAATGCGGTCTTCTCACGGTTCATTTCATCCACGGCAATTTGCCAATATCCAGAGCGAAGGTCTATAGATGAAAAATAAGTGGCACCGTGGAGACAATCCAGAGCATCGTCAATGCCGGCAAGTGGACATACATCTTTCTTGGTGATCGTGTTTAGATAACGATAGTCAATGCAGAATCCCCAGCTGTTATCCTTTTTTTTGACGAGAACAACAGGGGACACCCACTGGCTGGAAGTGTGTTCAATAATCTCTTTGGCAAGCATCTTCTCAACCTCGCTCTGGATAACGTGTCGCTCAGAAGGTGACACCCGGTATGGGCGTCGGCGAACAGGTGCTGTATCGCCGGCATTTATACGATGCTTCACGACCGTAGTTTGACACAAAGGGTGATCGTTCAAGTCGAAAATGTCGGAGTAGGACTCGAGGAGGCAACAGAGTTCTGCGGTTTGTTGGGTCGAGAGGTCCGGTGCAATCATCTTTGTAAAGTCGTCGGTCGGCGCTGATGTAGACGGCGGAGAATGAGCATTAGTCGAAGACGGCGCAACAGATGGAGCGGAAATGTGGCACTCGTGCGTCGGTGACAACGTGGCAAGAGACATGCCTCGAGGAACTACTTGTGGGCACTGTGCGAAATTTAGGATGGGAAGAGATGTCTGATTGTCCGCAACAGAAACGATGGTGTGTGGGAAGGAGACATTGTGAGAAAGCAGGACTGAAGTCGCGGTAGTAAGGACGTAGTCTCCGTTAGGTACAGGTGGGCAGGCTAAGACAGGGATGCAGCTTGCTGCAAGAGATGGCAGGCGTATAAAATCCGCGAAACAAAGCTGAGTTGGAGCTTGAGCCGGAAGGTCAACGGGAACAGGTAGGGGTAGGCCAAGTTGTACAACGACGGCGGAACAGTCACTCAGAGCAGAATGGGCGGGCAGAAAGTCGAGTCCGAAGATCACAATGTGAGGGCAACGTTCGAGCACACTAAACAAAACGGACGTGTCGCGGCCGGCGACACTGACACGGGCAGTACACATTCCAAGCACAACCGGAGTTCCACCGTCGGCGATCTGGAACAGTCGAGTCGGAGCAGGAGTAGGTACTTTCTTCAAGCGCGTTCGAAGCTCCACACTCATAATGAAAATTGGGGCTCTAGTGTCGATGAGTGCTGTAACGGTCAAACCATCCACGTCCACGTACAGAATCTTCCGATTAGTAGGCAGGGTCAGCAGAGGAATTTCAGGCCGGTGTTCTAGAGCAGCGTCACATGCAGGAGCTGCTCCAGTTAGTTTCCCGTCGGAGAGCAGCGATGGTAAGCTGGGGATGGAGAGCGACGCAGCTGGGGCAAACGGGAGCGGCGACTTTGGGGTGATGGTGATCGGCTGGTCGCGGTGGCTGGTCTTCAACCTCGGTGGAGAGTGATGGCGGGCGGGGACTCAGTGGGGAGCGACGGTAGGTGGGAAAGCTTGGTCGAGAGTGGGCTGGCCAGGAGCTTCGACAGTGGCGAGAGATGTGGCCCACACATCCACAGTAAAAGCAGATGGGTCTATCATCATGGATGCGCCATTCGGCCGGGTTGCGATAGCCCGGATTTGGACCGTATCGGCTCCGGCGAACAGGGGCAGAGGCAGCAGACGAAGCAAAGACAGGACGGCTCGCGGAGCAGATGGACGGAAGACCTATATTGGCGAGTTCTTGGCGAATGACCGACTGAATGAGTGACACAAGCGGCATGGAATCGTCAAAGCACCGCACGGTACGTACGACGTTCTCGGAGGAGGTGGGCTCACGCGGTAGACAAATGTCTTCGCACGTCGATGAAGCTGCGGTATTGCGTAGCCGCGTAAACTGTTGAACTATGCGGCGACTCTTCGCGTCTTCAAAGCGGCGACATTCGTTAATGATCCCATTAACCGTTGTTACGTTCTTATAAACAAGCAGGTTAAACGCGTCGTCCGCGATGCCTTTTAAGACGGGGCTGACCTTGTCTGCCTCTGCCATATTGTTATCTACTTTGCGGCAAAGAGCGAGGACGACCTGGATATACGCCACGTAAGATTCAGTGGACGTCTGTACACGGGTCCCAAGGTCCTTCTTCGCAGCACGTTGGCGGCCGACGGGCTTGCCGAACAAATCTGTAAGCTTCAGATTGCACTGGTCCCAACTCGTAATCTCTTCTTCGTGTGTTTCGAACCAGACCCGTGCCGTTTACTCGAGGTAGAATATTATATTGGCCAGCGTAAGCGTGTTGTCCCACCTGTTGTGTCCGCTGACCGGTTCCTAATTCGGCAACCAGTCATCGACGTCAACGTTGTCGATCCCGGAAGACATGTCAGGGTTGCGAGGCTGGGCCAGGATGACCGTCGGTGGCGACGACGGGGCCGTGGTTGAACTCTTTCCTTCGGATGACGTGGTGCCCAGGTTAAGTCCGCTGCGGAGCTCCGCCTTGCGCAAGTGATCACCCCGCACGCCCACCAATGATGTTACGGAAAGGAAGAGAGTGCGTCTATTTACAGATGTCTTTTAATGGCTGGGCCGACAAGCGAAGAGCAGTGATAAAAAACTACCCTCTTTCTCCTCGTCTCTCAGGCCACCATCATAGTCCTCTTCTTCACACATTACCGACTGTGACAATATGTCGTCGAGATAGTCTATTCGGCGCCTTCGGCGTCAGTGGAGGATCTTCGTCAGTTCGACGAACAGCAACTGGACCTCCATCGATTCCTGCTTTTAGTTTTCCGGATGTGGGCTGGGCCAGTGTATGGTAGGCGCTGCGGCGACAGGTAGCGGCCTGGTGATGGCTAACGCGATGGCCGTCGAGGGTTCGACAGAGTAACGGCGAGGTAGTCAGCGTTATCACGAGGGAGTTCACCTTGCTGCGGGCGCGGAGAATTCACAGCGAAACCTCGAAGCCCAGCGGTAGACCTTATATGCCTCTCCGCACAGGTAGCGGAGCGTGTGGTGGCTCTTGTGCGCAACACGTCAGTTTTTCTGGGGAAGCCGCGACGGGCAGGTGTCCCGGTGGTGGCGATGTACTTCCAGCGTTGCGGGGTAGTGGCACAGGTGCGGAGGGGGACCCTGACGGCGTGGGACTGCGGCGAATGTCATCGCTTCCCGCTGTCGCTGCGGTAATCGCGGTTGCGCCCGCACAACGCCAAGTGATCGCTCAACTTCTTTTTTGACGATGTCGTCGACTGAGGACACTTGAGGTTGCAACCTTCTAAAATGATCCTGCAGTTCCTCGCGAACGACCGCTCTGATGGTCTCGCGCACATCGTCGCTGCCGAGTGCTCGAATATTGGTACGATCAGCGATCGGTGGTTGTATCGACTTGTCCGCATATCGAGCGTCCTCTCAAAGGTTGTGGCCACGGAAAAAAATAGGCAACGGTCTTGGGCGGCTTGAGTACCCATCCGGCGAGGAGCTCTTATTTGACACTCCTCATTAAGAAGCGAAGTTTTTTCTCTTCTGGCATGTCACGGTCGGCGTGCCTGAGCAAGCGATCCATCTCTTCCGTGAAAATAGAGTTGGTCGTGTTACGTAGCTTTACTCAGGCTTCTAGCAGAGCTTCGGCCTTTTCCTTGCGCACGACGCTCTAATGTTTCGCCAGAAGAAGTTGTGGAACAGGTCCCATGTTGTTAGCGTTGCTTTCCGCGTCTCAAACCACGTTCTGGCGGCGTCTTCGAAGGCAAGTATACATGGCACAGCCTATCGTCGCAGTTCCAGCTGTTGAATGTCGCAATTCTTTTGTGGGTCTTCAGCCTATTATCTATGGCAAGTTGTTGGCTCCCGAGGTTGTTGCAGCAAAATGGAGGAGGCTGGGGCTGCCATTTTGGTCGTTGATTTGGCCTTGATCCTGTGGTCCTCTGGGGAAGGGGTGCGTACCCCAGTACCAATCATTGCGGCGCATGGCTACCTGGCTGGCCCTTGGCGACGTTGCAGTTGTCCTTTGATTTCAGGCTTGGACCGTGGATGTGTGGGGGGGGTTCGGTACATGAAAGCACCAGCACCTCTACCTGATGTGACGTAGTAGTGACGCTGAAGAAAGCAATAATGTGAATGACGAAACTAGCGTTTTATTGGGGGAACCGGTGTCCTCGAAATTAGACTACACTCTAAAGGCCAGAACACATGGAACAAAAATGCTACGAATAGTCGGATCTTCGACGCTCGGCGGCGTACGCGCGACGCGCAACGGCGGAGAAAACGTCGCTCGCCGCCGATCTAGCTGGCGCAGAAAAGTTTGTCGGGCGTCGACGATACCGTAAGCGGCAAACGAGCGGCGCCTCAAAGCGAGCCAATCAGGTCTCACTATCCGCCCCGACTTCCGACTAGGCTTCCCCGCTTGTCCGTATATCCCGATCCCGCTCTATCGTTCACGCCGGTCTCCCACTTTTCGTATTCATGGCATCCAAAGCGGCGCGGCTGGAATTTAACGTCAAGTTAATAACAGTCATGGTTAGACAAGCTCACGTGCGCTACTTTCGGGTCTGCTTGCTACGGCTGCGCGCGCGTTGAGCCACAGAACAGAGCCGCGGAGTTTGAGGAGCCGAAAGTTGTTTACCGGCCCAGTGTTGACACAACGCATAGCATCGCCGCTTTCTTTAAACATCGACACATGAATATCTTAAACACATAAAAAACACGAGAAATCATTTCTAAACAGAATTTTACGCGTTTTTAGAGTGTTCCGCAATTTAAAAGCGATCATAGTTGGTAAAGTTTATTTTTCGTGTCATGTGTTTCACTACAGCGCATTTGCCTCGTCTAGCCACACTGACAACGCAGCGACTCGCCGGCGGCGGCCGCCGTGTCTTCACTCCATGTAGCGCAGCCCGACGAACATACGGCGTCGGGCCGCGGCAGATTTTCTGCCGCCCGAACTTCGTCGTGAAAGTTCGCTTCATGTATTCTGGCCTTAAAGAAACGAAAGCGGCGAATACAGTCAAAAATCTGATCTATCGGTCAAGCGCATCTGCTTTTATACATCAGTCATAAAGGATTCGTGAGTAATCGCTGGTGCCTGCACGTGTTCCAGAAAGTACTACACAATTCTCGTTACGTTTACTATCAGATTACACAAGCTTCGATGACAACAGAAAGCGCATAGAACCACCGATAGCGTTCAAGTTCCACCCATGCAGGCGTGTGTTGCACATAACGATAACATTTGTTACACGGTGAAGCGAGGTCACCTCATGAAAGATAAACAAGTGCACGTGTCTATATTCTGTACCTCCAAACAATGACTAAATATCTTTATATTCATGTTGTATGAAAAATCCACCTCAACCGCCATTGCAACATAGTACGTCGAGAACACAACATACTGACCTGTTCGAGCGTACGTTGTATTCATCAGGAGCAATTTGCATTGTGCATGCGAACAAGCATCTCGAATGTTGTCTACCGCGACAAGCAGATAAAGAAAATGTAAAATTGATTAAAAGTTTCTCAGGCCGTGGTGTGCTTGGCTTTCATGAACACGAGTAGTCACTTTACCACAAAGCTTGGGAACAAAATGAAACACCACTCCGCAAACCTGCTCCCTTTAGAAGCACTTACAGGGATAGGTACAGGCCATGGTAATCTAAAGGCAAAAGAAAATCCTAGCTTTACTTCTCGTGATTAAACACTTCTCCTTCATTGTTGGAAACACGCATGCGCTTTCACCGATAGGAGTAGGTCCTACTCGCAGAGATATGGACGAGCTAGGCATTTGCTTGGCTGAGGAGCAGTTATACTGCATACCTTTTAAACAACCTAACTGATGTTTGAGCAGCTCTATTTCTTTTGGGTGCATAAGTAGTGACCCTACGAAAGTTTTCAAGACACCTGGCAGCAGATACGGTGCTCATTTTGTTGCGTTGTGCCGCCATCTCGCACCCACGGGTGGTCCTGCAC
Organism: Dermacentor variabilis; assembly: GCF_050947875.1. Lineage (NCBI taxonomy): Eukaryota > Metazoa > Arthropoda > Arachnida > Ixodida > Ixodidae > Dermacentor > Dermacentor variabilis. The sequence goes on from NC_134571.1 coordinate 173,454,218, forward strand.
CGTCCGAAGACCGTAGGCGAAACACCAAACATCGCTCTTACTTTCAGTGCTTGAACCTTGAGGCGTATAATTTAATATTTTCAAGCGAAATGATGTATTTATTCATCGCAACTTAGAACATTTAGGGAACTCGAACATAATTCTTGGAAAACCATAGATAATGAACAAAATCTTAAGAGTCATGTTCACGGACACCGGCAGTACATGCTCAAAGGAGTACAGGTTTCGCACATCTACTTAAAAAGCGCCTTGCAACGATTGACGTCTGTAATATAGACAGGGAAGTTTTTTATTGTTGGGAGAGATTTACCTAGCCAGTGGGGCATTAACAGGCAGTGAAGCTTCCAAGCGGAATTTAACGGCCTCCAACTGCTCTGCCGTCGAAGCTAAGAAAATGCGGGAAGTCGTTAGCCCGTTTTCCCTCAGAGCCATCAACCCTGCCCAGCTTTTGGCCTTCCTCGGCCGAAGAGAGAGTACTCATCCAGCAAAGACAGATAGTGGTTCTCCATCGTCCTCATCTCGTGCAGCATCGACGAGCGACGGCTGCAACGAAGCTGGCGGCGCTCGTCTTCATCCCTGCTTTGCGAAATACTTGCTAGCCAAGAATGCGCTGTTTCTGCTGCGTCGCAACACAGTTTCCTCGCCTCGCGTACTGCATCATGACAACATGTCGCCCATAAGTGTTGTACACTGTCCAAAAATTCTTCAGCGCAACGCTTTAGCACTGGCATGCTATTGTTTTCGCTAATTCATCTGTCGGATCTAACGCACTTCTTTAGATGAAATATAGGGTATATTGCCCGTAGCCATAACTATATGCGTGAGACGTATTTCAGTACGGTCAGACTGGGGGTCGCATATTAAAACATGTTGTAACCAAAGCATGTGATAGCATCATCGCTTATATCATTACAGATACAGTGTTCATTCGCCCAACTTTGGCATTGTGTTTATACATCTCTAGAAGTTCCGGACATTGCCCTTTTCTATTTATGTGGCACTTCACTACAATGCACCAGCGTAACAAATGGAAAGCATGCCCAAAAATGATATACCCGAGGGCAACCCAAATTACCATAAATAAGTAACATCAAGACCACCACACTTCTATTAAAATGTTTATTAAAAGCACGTGACCCCACCTCATTTGCTGCATAATAGTAGAATTTTGGTCAGCATTGCGCGGCTGCTCTAACGCAGCATGAAAGTTGCGAAAAACTTGCGAAAAGTCACGTACTATTAGATGTATACATCTTTTCGCCGTTGCTTGCTGAAAGTGGTCAAAGTCCGGGTGGCATTGGAAATATCACATTTAATAATTCAACCGTATGTGTTACGCTGGTGCACTGCAGTGAAATCCTACAGATCACCTCATGCGTAATGCCCAAAGCTACTCGGTATGAAAGAAGCTATTATTCGAACCCGCATGGACGGCGCGTTCAGATGGCGCCGTTGTCTCGTCACGCAAGACGCAATCGGAGCTATACTTATACCCTTGTTACACAGGCACCGTTAACCGCGGTTAATGCAACCGCGGTTACGCGAAACCTCGGTTGGCGCATGTTAGACGGCGTACAATACCACAGTTACGCTGCTAACTTCGGTTGTGGCAAACCGAGCTTGGTAACCTCGGTTACCGAGAAACCGGGAAAATGGCGGCGTCTATAGACGGAAGGTGCACGGCAGTGTTCGCGGGCGATAAACCCACCAGTTGGTCTCGATCAACTACAGAGAGCCTTATTGCCTTGTGGGAGAGTAATCTAAAATATCTCTGGGGGACGACGCGGACCTGAAAATATATGAAACAATTACGGCAGAACTAACCGCCGGGCTTCCGTCAGGAGATGAGCCATTCACTGTAAAGCAAGTGCGGCTGAAGATCGACAACCTCAACAAAAAGTACCGGTAAGTACTAGAGTATATTTTGAGGTACATATTACATGTTTTGCTGATTGCTGTTCAGTTTACGCGGAGTTAACGTGCGCCAGGAGCAGCGTTGTCAAGTGTTCAAGCTTCTACTTGCGTGGGTGTGTTGGGTCTTTTTTGCACGAGGCTAAATATTTACCCCGAACGTCTCGTCTTTCGTCAGGTTGGAACCAGACACAATACATGTAATCTGCACGTCAAATGGAACTCTGCCGATTGCGCTAGCATAACCCTCTCGCTGCAGACTCACTACTGCTGCATTTCATGCGATCAAAGTGGTAACGGGAGCGGTTTAACGCCTTTTAACAGCGTGTGGACTATGAGGGACGCCGCTGTGAATGGCTCCGAAATAATTGAGACTATCATGGCTTTCCTGACGTTCACTTGCATCGCACAGCACACGGGCACATTCTGTGTTTCGTTTTGCTCGAAATGCGGCCGCTGTGGCCTGGATCGAATACGAGTACTCCGGTCGACAGTCGACTGCCATAACCACTGAGCCAGGGTACTAAAAGTAGCGCTCTGTCATTGCCAATGCGGACAGTTTGGTGATCATGCAGCATGATATTTTACTTCCATTTCTACATTTCTTCATGCCCGGTGCTAAGCAAGCATGGTTTCACATTTCTTTTGATAGCATTGCACCGATAGGACATTTAGCGGATTTTGTCTGCAGTGACAAGTTTTTTTTTTGGGAAGCTGAGAAGGGAAGGAAGGACAACCGGCTCGAAAGGTGTCGCGGTGGGAATATTATTGGAGCCTCCATAAATTTTTGGGCACCTTAGCCACCAACGACGACCAGCTGGTTGAAGAAAGTTTCGAGGTATAATGTGTTTATAAACTAACATGGAAATTTTTACCACCCTAATTAATGTTGGAATATTCATCATACCGTGCAAGATTATTTGTATTGCATGACTTTTCACAGTGATGTTGTTCACCAAATAGTTTGTGAGTAGTATTGGACAATGCTATTCATTGTGAGAGTAGCACTGGTTAGCACGTGACAAATGAAGACTAATGATGAGCACCGAGCAACAGCCATCTTCGATGCGCTACATTGCTACGCGATTCACATTTGTCCTGTTGAAAGTGTGCTTGCTTGTTTGTGCAAGAGCACCTGAGGTGTTGAGATTGTGTGGTATGATAATCCAAGGTCACAACTGTGCAGTTTGACGTAGTCGAAGATGTGACCGAAGACGCGGAGCTGCTGGCCTCTTGGGATGACGGATTTGAGAAGAAGAAGTGACGATAGAGAACGTCTGTGTTTTCGGCTGTTCCGCTTTTCTGTAGCTTTTTAATTTTGTGTGTACACAGTGATCGCGTCATCCTTCGGGATGGCGGGCACACGTCCCGTGCAGCTTCCCGTCGACGCAGTTGACCGAGCTGCTGCTGGGTCAACTGCGTTAACCGGCTGATGCCTTCTGTGCTACGGCCGTCTCTGACGTGGAGCTTCCAGATTCGGCAGATGACTCCACGGTGACTGAGATGGATTCCGACAGTAGCAGCTTTACGCCAGTTGAATCACTCCGCCTGAAAAGGAAGCTGCGCCGGACATCAACAGCTGGTGAGTCGACTACAAAGACTGTTGACAAACTTGGCGCGTTACGCCGGACATCAGCAGCGAGGGAGTTGCCTAAAAATAATGTTGACGCACCGGACGGGTTCTCTGTGGCTTTCGTAGCCACAACGGAGACGGCTAATTTGAATACCATCAACAGACAGCGGCTGTCCCAATTCTTCGATCAGCTGATTCCGGGACAAGTCCAAGAGGTCAGAATGAGCGCTTGGAAGAATGTCCTTACGGTAGATGTGAAATCTCGGACATCCGTGGACAAACTGAAAGAAATTGGAGTGTTAGGCGGTATGCCGGTCCGCCTCTATCTCTCTCACGGAAAACGGACATCCGCTGGAGTAATTACAGATGTAGACCCTGAAATACCGGACAGCGACCTGCGGACACTCATCAATTCTACGGCCAGGATAGTCGACATTCATCGTTTTGGCCGATCACAGTGTGTTAAAGTAGTTTTTGAAGCCGACTCTGTCCCATCCCACGTCAAGGCGGGCTGTGTGCGGCATCCTGTCCTTCTGTATGTTCCAAAGCCTGATCAATGCACAAATGCAACAGGATTGGCCATGTGAGTGCTGTTTGTAGAAACAAAATATCCTGCCGTCGATGCGGCGGATCCCACCAGCATGACACTTGTAAGACAGAGACAGTCAAGTGCACCAACTGCTTTGGCGCTCATGAGGCGACGGCTAAAGACTGTCCCAGGATGAAGGACGAGAGGCTTATCCTGAAGAAGATGGTAAAAGACAACTCAAGTCACCAAGAAGCGGCCGCGTCTATTCGTCGCCGCAAACCTCGTTCCCGACGCCGACGCCCAGAGTCACACGTCACTAGTCTGTCTCAGTCGCCCTCACAGCAACTCTCAGGTCCGCTGCCTCAACGTCTTGAGCCGCAGAATGATAAGACGCCGCCTGCTGCAGCGCCCCATATTACCACGGTGGTTCAGAAAGATGCGGGTACATTTTCCGCCTCCTCTGATGTGGAATGGCCTGCTCTGTCATCCCAAGTCGTCGAACCAACGCGTCCATCATTCCGTGCCATTCCAGCGGACAATAAGGACAAGCTGGAAGGCCAGCAGGTGAACGTTCTTCTGAAACAACTCTTACATTCCATGCGCACGCTGCTTTCAGGCCTCAATACGCCAACAGCAAGGGTTGTTGTTCAGTTTTTGGATGCAATTGAGCCGCTCTTGGCGGCACTGCAGTAATTCATTATGGCGCTACCACACAACCCCTCCTCTGTGTCGATGCACATACGTCGCATTGTATCGATGCAGTGGAAAGCCCGAGGCCTGCGTGGTCGCCTAAGTGACTTCCGACAGCGCGTCCAGAAATACGCTTCCCCGTGATTGTTACATGTGAGCCCAACATGCTTTCTGCTTTCCGCCTTTCTGGATATGTATTGCTGTGGTCTCGAGAAGCTGATGAAGCCAGCAAGGTATTAGTGTGCATACGCCGAGATATTCCACACTACCACCATGCCCTCCAGCCCCATAACACGAACCACTACATTTGCTTGACGTTATCGCTTAAAGGACGGGTCTTCTCGATACCCGGCGGTTACATTCCACCCAGAGATCACATTGATTTCTCGTATCGGTCCTCAGCAATCCAGAGTTGCACAGCTCCCCATATTATTGTGGGCGACTTCAATGCTCATCACCCCCAAAGGGAAAGTGCAGTAATGAATAACCGAGGCAAAGCCTTGTCCGACTTTATGCACTCCCAGGATTTCGTCAATATTAACGATCGCTCTCCTACGTTTCTGCGTGGCACGTCCTACAGTAGCTGCTTGGACCTGACGTTTGTTTCCTCACGACTACAGTCTTCTAATAAATGGTTCAGTGATGTCGAAACACGTGGCAGTGATCACATACCAACGTATATCTGCGTAAAGTGGTTCGCACCTACCACTTCGTCTCATGTGCGGTGCACAGACTGGCCCACTTTTAAGACATTCGTGGAGAATTCCTGTGCGAATCTCGAGTCACCAACCCAAATAGAAGACTTCATCACGTTCGCCCTTGGTGAGGCCACGCGGAACATATGTGCACCTACACCGGGGTCTCCTATCGACGTGGAATTCGAGAGGTTGCGAGCAGTCCGACGGCGCGCTGAAAGAAAATATAGAAGGACGAAATCCACGTACGATCTCGCCCTTCGTCGCCGAGCTCAACAACTAATAAAGCGCCATCTCGAGAAATTAGGAAGGAAGCGCTGGAGAAAGTTCTGCTCATCACTGGATCCTCGCAAGCCGCTGTCACGTATTTGGCATGTAGTCAGGAGCCTAGGTTTTCCCCCACAAGAAAGGTACCCTTTCAGAGCTCTGGCCTTTTCCAACGCCGCAATGATGTAGAGGTAGCGGACGACTTCTGCAGAACGATTGTGGGCTCAACTCAACCAGCCTCAATCCAATTCGAAGTTTGTGCGCCACCTTCCTCATGTGACTACTACGACCTGCTCTTTACGATGCCCGAATTAGAGGCTGCTCTTGCGTCTTGTTCTCCTGCTCCTGGCCCTGCGGGATCTCGTGCTCGTCTCTATCTCACCTTGGCAGGGCTGGTCGCACTGCGCTGCTAAATTATTACAACGACACATAGGTCTCCGGTATTGTTCCGCAGCAGTGGAAGATCAGCCGCCTGGTTGCTCTCTTGTAGTCTGGAAAGACTCCTCATGAGCTTACCTCATACCGCCCAGTTGCATTAGCCAGCTGTGTCGGAAAAGTTATGGAACGAATGGTCCTGGCGAGGCTCGAATGGTTTCTGGAAAGAAATGATCTTTATCCGAACATGATGACCGGTTTTCGGCGGGGTCATTCTTCAATTCACAGCGTCATTGACCTCGTTACGACAGTGGAACTTGAAAAACGTCAACGCCCACTCGTCGCCGCTGTTTTCTTAGATATCAAACGGGCCTACGACAACATCCTTCATGAAGCCATTCTCGATGCCCTAGAGGACTTGGGTATTGGCGGCCGGCTCTACCTGTGGATTGTGAGCTACCTCAGGGCCATTTCGTTTACATGTCCACGCCTGACGTAGAGACTAACCCTCATCAGGTATGCCGTGGAGTTCCTCAGGGAGGAGTTCTCAGCCCAACATTATTTAATGTGGCACTGATTGGTCTGGTGAGCGAACTTCCACCTCACATACACATCAGTGCATATGCAGATGACATCTGCATCTGGGCTTCTGGTGCAACACGCCCACAACTACGTGCGAAATTACAACAGGCTGTGTCATCTACTTCACGATACATACGGCGTCAGGGTTTCCGCTTAGCTGCCTGAAAATGTGCTGTGGTTGCATTCACGCGCAAATCCGTCTGCCGCTACCCCATCTCCATTAACGGTGTCATAATACCTTATGTCTCCCACCACAGATTCTTGGGCATTATCATCGACCGCGATTTGTCATGGACGAGGCATGTTAATATGTTGAAGCAAAAACTTAATCTGTTTTGCCATGTTCTTCGCTTCGCAACAGGCATCAAATGGGGCCCCACGGAAGGCTCATTACTAAGACTTTATCAGTCTCTTTTCGTAGGCTACATTCGATACAGCCTTCCGATACTCTCAAACTTGAGCATTTCCTGCTTGCGGACATGAGAGAGCGTCCAAGCGCAGGCACTCAAAATATGCCTCGGGTTGCCACGGCGTGCCTCCAACAAAGGCATAATAGAGAAAACCCACGTATGCCCATTATCGATATACCTGTCCCACAAACCACTTTGTGTGTACTTACCCTTACTGACACGACACTATTGCCATCCGTTGACGTCGGTTCTACATGAGCGGCCGGACAGCAGTTTCACAAGTGCACTCCGCTGCCATCTACCCCACATAACATCAGGCTATGCCCTTCCATATCACCCCGTCAAACCACCATGGGTGTTGGTTCAACCTTCCGTATGCGTACATGTCCCTGGCATACTAAAGAAATCATTGGTTCCCGTCAGTGGACTACAACAACTTGCCCTCGCGTATATCTGGTCAGAATACCAGACATATGTTCATGTTTACACAGACGGCTCCGCGTCACCAAAGGCATCGAGAGCAGCTGTGGTGATACCAGCCCAACAGACGACTCGAGGTTTCATACTAGACCATAATTCTACATCAACCGCTGCAGAGCTTGTGGCTATTCGGGAAGCGATTCGCCACATCTGCGTGGAAAGACCTCAAGAGTGGTGCATTTTCGCGGACTCAAAACCCGCGCTGCAACATTTGGGATGCTTCCTGCGCCACACCGCATATCAGGTTCTGGCACTGCAGATCACCGAGCTACTTTCATGCGCTCAAGAAAACACCACCGCATAGTGTTCCAATGGATCCCGGGACACGGTGGGCTCAACGGTAATGAGATGGCCGATGCTGCAGCATGACGCGCCCTCAGCAATGGCCTGCGAACTGTAGTGCCATTCTCCAGACCGGACCTCACATGCCTCCTGTCGGAATTAATGAGGAGCGCGACGAGAAGATACTGGGCCCAGCCAGACGCTCGTCACGTTCGCCTTAAAAGGCTGGATCCCGATACGAAATTTCCTATTCTGCGTGGAATTCCACGCCTTCATGCATGCCTGATACACAGACTGTGATTAGTTAGTTAGTTAAATGGGGTTTAATGGCGCAAAAGCGGCTAGGGCTATGCTGCGCCAAACACGAGGTGTTTTAAAATCCAGTTTATGAAGGAAGAGGTTTGGTAATCTATTTTTTATGTAAAAAAACAGTGTCATCAAGAAATTTACGGCGTCACATAACGGTACTAGTGGATCATCACCTAAAATTAGAGCAGGGTGTAAAGGTATGTGTACTTGACATAATTTGTGCAAAAGTGTTCGTCTGTGTGTTTCAGTCTGCGTACATGTGAGTAATATGTGCATAACTGTTAGTGGCTGTTGACATTTCTCGCATGTTGGTGTGTCTTCTTTCGTAAGTAAGTAATGGTGTGTGAGGTGTGAGTGCCCAATGAGTAGTCGGCATGAAACTACTTCGATGAACCGCTCCTGATGATAGCATGACTTCCACTCGCCAACTATGGGTTTCGTGAGATGTAGTTTGTTGTCAGCAGAACGGTCCCATTCGCGTTGACATTTCGCCGTTAAGGCTTTTCTAATCGCGCGGATGCTATCTTTGTATGGAAGTGTTGTGTTTGTTATCTCTTTGTTCGCTGCCATTGATGCACATCTATTGGCTGCTTCGTTACCCGTAATCCCAACCTGACTTGGTACCCAGCAGAAGCGGATTGATCTCCCGTATTTATTAAGCGCGACCATGTTTAGTATATCCCCTAACAGTGGTTCACACTCAGGTTTCAGATTTAGGGCCTTCAGTGTACTTAAGGAATCAGTGTATATGACTGTGTTTTTGTGCTTGCCAGTGATAATCTTTTTAACTACAAGCCATACAGCGTAAACTTCAGCAGTGAAAACAGAGGCATGTTTTGGTAGACGAATACTTCTTTCCCAATTTTCCGTTACGGCCCCTACACCCACGTGTTCTTTTGTTTTGGACCCATCAGTGTAGAATTGCATGTGATTTTGATATTGGTCCTGAAGAGCACGGAATTCTTGTATAATGTGTTCGTGTGGAGTGTCTCTTTTCCTTAAATGTGTTAATGTCCAGTCGCACAACTGCATGAAATCGTACCACGGGGCCAACCGTTCTGGTTTCTCGGCAACCTGGAGCACTTCCTGGGGAATTTCATAATCCCGACAGTATTGCTGATACCGCAGTGCAAGTGGCCTAATCATGTTTGGTTTATTTGTGTAGTGTAAGCGTGAGTTGCATTGTGTGACGATGTTGTAACATATGTGTTGCCCTGATGACTGAATTCTGAGTACGTAAGAGAATGTGAGTATTGCTCTGCGCTGCTGTAAAGAGGGTTCGTTACATTCAACATATAAACTTTGAATGGGTAACGTTCTGTAGGCACCACTTGCCAGTCGCAATCCAAGGTATGTACTGGATCAAGTCGTTGGATATAGGACTGTCTGGCTGAGCCGTAAACCACGGAGCCGTAGTCTAAAAGGCTACGCACAAGAGACCGGTAAATACGTAGAAGGCAGGTTCGGTCAGAACCCCAGTGCTTATGAGATATTACTTTGAGGATACTCAATGCTTTATTTGCTTTAATCTTTAGTGTTTTAATGTGGGATAGGAAGTTTAGTTTTTTGTCAAAGGTTACTCCCAAGAATCTTTATTCTTGTTTTACCGGCAGCGCGACATCATTCAATTTTAAATACGGGTCTAAGTACAAACCTCGTTTTTGCGAAAAAAGCACTGTAACGGTTTTCTGGGTAGAGAAGCGGAAGCCATTTTTCTCAGCCCATTCAATTAGTTTAATTATTGTTATCTGGAGCTGCCTTTCACATGTTCGTAAGTTTGAGGCGAGGCACGCTATTTGGAGATCATCGACGTATATGGAGTGCATAACAGAGGTGGGAATGACGTGGTTGACAGAGTTCATTTTTACTATAAAGAGTGTTGTGCCAAGTACGCAACCTTGTGGCACGCCGTTTTGTTGGATAAATGTGCGCGAGAGCACAGTACCTTGACGGATTTGGAATGTTCTGTTGGATATAAAATCAGCCAGACAGTTTAGCATTTTGCCACGGATTCCTAATGAGGCGAGGTCACGTAAGATTCCAAATCTCCTTGTGGTGTCGTACGCTTTTTCTAGGTCGAAAAACACTGCCAGGCAGTGCTGGTTGTGTAATAATGCTTCACGTACTTCGTGTTCAAGTTGGATGAGGTGGTCTGTCGTTGAACACCCTTTTTTATAGCCGCACTGGTGAAAATCAATGGAGTTCCGTGTATCAAGCGTGAAAGTTAATCTTGCATTTACGAGACTTTCGTATGATTTCGCCAAACAGCTTGTCAGGGCAATGGGTCGAAAGCTGCTTGGGGATGCGGGGGATTTACCTGTTTTAAGAAAGCACAACTATTGCGTTTTTCCAACTCTTTGGCATGCTTCCAGATTCAAATACTTTGTTAAAAATTCAAGGAGAGCCTCTACAGATTCTTGGGACAGGTGTGCAAGCATGGAATAATGGATCCGGTCGGGACCTACTGCAGTTGTTTTGCCAGCACAGAGGACCCTGTTAAGTTCTTGTACCGTGATTGGAGCGTTGTATTCATCCCTTGACATACAGGCAGTTGGTAGCTTCTCCTTTTCTGCTGGCAGGTTGTATTTTAAAAACGTGTTTGAATAATTAGCCGAACTAGAGATGGTTTTAAATGTTCCCCAAGTATATTCGCTTGTTCTTGTAGTGTTGTTTGAGTGCCTGAAGGTGTAAGTATCGGTATCGTGTATGATGAGTACTCCCCCTTAAACTTCCTGACCTGTTCCCACATCCTCTTGGATGTGACGGTGCTATTAATTGCCGATACATATTTTTGCCAGGAAGATTTTTCTGCCTGTCTCCGGATATATCCAGCTTTCGCTTTGGCTTGTTTAAAATTTAGAAGGTTGTGATATGTTGGGTACCTGCGTAAGATTCCCCAGGCCTTATTTTGCTGCTTTTTAGGTACGGTGCATTCATGTGACCACCAAGGATTAAGCTTTTTCGGAACAACGCCAGAAGATTGCGAAAAGGCCTTTTCGGCTGCAGAAATAATACAGTTAGTAAATTTTTCATTAATTTCGTCAATGCTTAAATCTGTTAAAGTAAGCTCCTCCAGCCTGGCACTTTCTGTGAAAACAGACCAGTCGGCCATTTGTAGTTTCAATGGCGCGGTTTGTGAGATAATATGGGTAGTGTTGAGGTGAGGTTGATTATACCCGGTAGATGATCACTGCCATATGACGTCTCCAGTACATCCCATTTAAGATCGGTAAAAATGTTGGGAGAGCAGAATGCTAAATCAATGCAGCTAAAAGTACGTGAACTCGGTGAAAAATGTGTTGGTGCACCTGAATTTAAAAGACAGATGTTATTGGTCAAAATAAAATCTTCGATAAGTTGTCCTCTTTCGTCATTCTTATCGCTACCCCAAAGAGTGCAGTGAGCATTAAAATCTCCAACTAAAACAAAAGGCTCCGCCAGCTGGTCAATTAAATCTTCTAAATCTCGAGTTCTGAAATGGCTATGACGAGGAATGTACAATGAACAGATGGTGACAGTCTTAAATGACAAAACCGTGACACCTACTGCCTCGTACGGAGTATTTAATAAAACGTTCCGTGTGGGAATGCCGCTTTGGACGACAATAGCGACACCTCCTGATAAACGACTGGGGTGCTCGCGGTCTTTTCTTACGACAGTAAAACCTTTAAGAAAGTGTCTATGTTTGGGTCTTAGGTTTGTTTCTTGGAGGCAGAAAGCCACTCGTGATAATTTATTATAATATGTTTGATGTCACCTAGATTGTGGATTAGGCCTCTGCAATTCCAATGAATGATAAAAGCCATCTTATTGGATTTGGAAAAAAAATTACTGATGTGCGTGAGCTTACAAGTTGTAGGTGACGTGTTTTGAAAAAGCGTATTACCCATATAAAGGGCGGTAACCGTTCAGGTTATTTTTCCCTTTCTCATCGGAGTTACAATATGTTTCTCCTTCTGTAAGCGCTCCAAAGAGCGCCGGTCTTTTGGCGTCAAGGACGCTGGGGTTTTTGGATCGACCTCTATCGCCTTTTCCGAGGCACTGGACGATCGAGAGCCAGGCGCCGAGACGCGCGTCTCGGGCCATGGGGTACGGTTCAGCTTCGGGCCCTTCGGCAGTGTGGTCTGCCGGCCCGTCTTCGTTTCTGATAGAGCAGCACTGGCTGCATCCACCAAGGGGGCGGTTGGCGTCTCTACAGGGGTACCGGACATGGACCCTGTAGATTCCTCAGACCGGTGTGGCGCTGCCCCCTGCCGCGTCACACTGGCATAGCTTACTTGAGGTAAGTGCGCTAGCCTTTTCCTGGCGTCATGAAATGAAATCTTTTCCTTTACAGTTATTGCAATTATTTCTTTTTCTATTTTCCAGCAAGGGCAACTCCGTGAACTAGCTGGATGATCGCCCTTGCAATTTACACATTGTGCGGGAGCATTGCAGTTATCAGAAGGATGGTCATCGGCACTACATTTCGCACATGTTTCTTTGCCTCTGCATGATTGTGATCCATGCCCAAACCTCTGGCACTTGAAACACCGCCTCGGGTTCGGTATGTACGGCCTCACGTTGATTTTCAAATATCCTGCGTCGAGTGAACTAGGGACTGTGCTGCTACGAAATGTCAATATCACATGTTTCGTCGGAATCTGTTGGTCATTGCGTCGTAGTGTGATTCTCTGTACCTTAATTACGTTTTGCTCCTGAAATCCTTCGAGGAGCTCTTAATCACTGAGGTTCAGGAAGTCTTCTGATATAACTCCTCTGCTTGTGTTCAGTGAGCGGTGTGGAGAGATTGTCACTTTGATGTCACCGATAGAGGTTAGTTCGGCGAGTTTTTCAAGTTGATCTTTTTTGGTCACTTCAAGGAGGAGGTCTCCGCTAGCCATCATCGTGGCCTTATAACCAGCTCCAATTGTATTTGCTAGGCATTTCGATACTATGAATGTTGACAGTTTTCTAACGGTGGTGTTGCCTTCACTATGAAGAACATCGTATTTCGCAAATGTGTCTTGGCTTGGTTTGAAAAAGAACTGAAATGTTGCTTCGGTGCGACCTCTTTTCAGAGGCCGATCTGAAAGTCGAGCGAACCCTTCTGCCATTGGATGGTTTCAAAATTCGGTGGCGGTGGTAGCCACCGACCACGGAGCCCAACAAGGGGACGCTACAGGTTCCAAGAAACCTGCAGACGCCAGCTATACAGCGCCACTATAACCTAATGTATATTCCCAAGGTTGAATATATCACACACGGTTAACCCTTGCCGCCAGGAAATAGGGAAGTAATAAGAAATGAAGAGAAGACGGGAAAGATGGGAAAGTGGGAGAGAAAGACGAAGATTGCAGAGGAGGACAGGAAAAGGCGACTGCCGATTTCCTCCAGGTGGGTCAGTCTGGAGGCGCTGTCTGTGTGAAGCCGAGGCCGAAGAGGTGTGTTGCCTCCGCCGGGGGGCCTTAAAGGTCCAAATACCCAGCTTCGGCTCAACCCCCAGGATCCCCTTTTCCCCATACACGGCTAAGCCACGCACGGCTACACGCGGGAGGGTCCAACCCTCATGTGCTCAGGTACGTGGTGTCGCAACGCATCAAACGCCTGCTTAAGCAGACGCCCCTGCGGGAGACTGCGATTAGGCGTCGCCTTCACGCGCAAATATTTGCACATTATTGGACGGACAAACTCCCCGGACTGTTCAGTGTGTGGTACTATAGATACTATAGAACATGTGCTCGTGGTGTGCCCTGAGTATGCGCGCGAAAGACTGACAATGGTAGATACATTGAGATATTTACAAAATGGACCAGTGTCGGAGGACCTCTTGCTAGGCGCTTCGCCACAGAGTTGGCAGACGACAGAGACAATGCGTGCATTCTCACGTTTCCTAGGTGACACGGGCCTGGACTCACGCCTGTGATGACAGTTGTGGAATGTGTCCTTCACTTCGTTCGTGCCATTATCATCCCCCATCGTGACCCTTTTTCTTTCCCTCTTCCCCTTCCCTTACGTGGAGTAGCAGGCCAGATGCTCCAATATCCGGCCGACCTCTCTACATTTTCCAATCATTAAAATACTCCTTCTCTTTTCTTGGGATGACAGCACCCCCACTGAGTCCAACATAGATATAGAAAATGTTGCAAACGGCAACGGCTGCAGCAGCCCCGCTCTTGCGAATAGCAGCAGCACTAGACCCAACAGTGCAAATTAACACGGCAACTTTGTTGCAGTTGATGGCACCGCCTCCACTAGCGGAAAGAGGAAACGGCCAGGAGCTTCAGTCATGCAGCAGCTGCTGGATTTACACAAAGAAGAATGGAGCACTGCTAAAAAAGCAGCCAGAAAAACGAGAAAGCTTATGAAGGAAGGGCTGAAACTGCAAAAAGACTCTAATGACAAGCAAGCAGCCATGCTGCGACTGATGCAGCAACATTTTGCCAAAAAAATAAGAAAGGTAGAAACTGAATTGCAGCACTTCTTAGTAGCCACGGAGAGGCACGTAATTGTAAGCGATGGGGGCATCATTTAAACTTTCAGATCAAGGCTTGACACATGCAAAGTGCCAACTTGGAACAGCTACAAATGTATTGAGGGCAGGTGCTGGTGCAAGTTGGTATATAACATTTGATGCCCAGTAGTAGTTCATTCGTAGCAGTACAATTTATAACACATAAAGGTAAAAAAGGAAAACAAATGGAACGTTCTTCAAGGCATGGTTAGTAATGACGTCTTTCCTTTGCATTCCTTTCACTTTGTTTCCTTTCCTTAGCAATGGGTTCAGCATTGTGGAGCATTTTTTTTCGCTGACCCTATTTTGTGTGAAGGCTCTCATTTTGGGATACTTTTGCTGCCGACATTCATTATGGAGCTTTGTCTTCTTGATTTATGGTTTGGCTTGCTTGGCTGACTATCGTTAATTACGCGTGTAGCGCCCATGACAACCTTAACATCTGCCTTCAGTGGAACTGCAGATGTACTTAGGCCGTACCTGCCGGCAAAAACCTGAATAGTGCACAAACCATTTATACTTGCTAGGGAGAGGTCACAACTAATATGTGCATGTCGATGATTTTCCCTAAAGCAGTTTTATTCTCAGCTTTGCCCTGTGCCACATTAGAACGGCAAGAGGTACTTAGATGACCCATTATTTCAATTTATCGTAAATAAACGCCAGACATCCAGATGTTCATGTCGGTCATGGTTCAATGATTCCTTTCAGAGAAGCGTAAACTCGTCCAAGTTGTGCCATGATAGTAAGTTCACTAAGAAATCAGTGAAGGAAAAGCTAGAAAGCATAACTGAAAACAGATTTTATACCAGAGTATTGATTTTTATTACAACAGCAAAGTTGTGTTTATTCTTCCAGGCTCTCTAAACAAACACGTAAACATTAATAGAGGCACTGCCCTGTCAAACTGAGAGGCTGTATATGGTAGCCACACAAGGAACTCGCAGATGCTGATCTGTTGTTCATATACGACTTGGGTGGCTGCTGTAGCACAAAAGATGACAAACAGTTTTTAGTTTATATGGAAAAGTAGGCTGAACATACCACTGCTTCACCCATTTCCAGTGTCACACATTTGCAACCACAAAACACAGCATAACACTGGGTGCCAAAGCACCCGCACAGTTATCCACACAGAAGTGGCCTTGCAGTAGTAATCCATGCGCTCTTTTAGCTGCCAGCAAGAAATGCTGCTAACGCATTTCGTACTTCTGCACCACCTGGTTCTGACCGGTTGGTTTTGCTCTGTTGTTGAGGTCTACTGGCATCAACAGAGTTCATACATTCAAGCCACCTTGTTTCGCATGGATCACTCAGTTCTTCGCAAATGTTGTGCAGCACACAACATGCGCGGATGATGCGTCTTGCCTTACTAATGTTATTTTCCAGGCTTTTGTGCAAAATTCTGAATCTTGCTTTCAGGCGACGAAACCCATCTTCCACAACCCTTCTTGCACTAGACAGATGATAATTAAAAACCTTTGAAGCAGAACCTGCAGCCCCTGGCACTAGAAAAGGCTTCATCACTTCCTTTTGAACTGGGAACGCTTGATCTGCAAGAAGTACGGGGCCAACTGTCATTCCGTGGATCACTTTTATTCCACATCAAACAACTTGCATGATAATATCTTCTTGAGTTTTGACTTCTGAAAGACATCAGCATTATGGTTTCTTCCAGGTGTGCTTACATTTTTATACATGAACTTGTAGTTTTGATCTACCACGGCCAAGAGTATTATACTATACCATCCTTTATAGTTATAATAGTCAAAAGCTTGTTCTTATGGTGGGCACATTTCTATATGGCAGCCATCTAGGCCTCCCACACCTTGGGGGAACTCGGTTAGTGCTGCGAACTGCTTCATGTGTTCCGGTAATTCGTGCAGTGTTGGGAAGCACACGAATCGCGGCTCAAGGACACGTACAACCACTTCGCAAAACCCGCGGAAGATACTATTTACAGAAGAACGGCTGACGCCAAAGACGTTTGCCACAGTCCTGTCTTCCGCAGATGAAGCTAAGCGGTAGATTGCGATGGCCACCCTTTTGTCTAATAGGATGGCTTTGCGCTTGTTGGTGTCGGCGCGTCTCATACACTCACATACACTTATTACATAACTGAATGCACTTCGACTCATTCTAAAGTTTCCTTTGAAGTCGTCATCCGAAAGATGACGCTGAGTAGTCTCCCACCATGATGGACCCCGAGGGTATGACCACAGACGCCTCGCACGAGAGCACAGTCGAGAAGCGGTCACCATAAGGCGTTTACATCGTCTCTCCGCTCTTCTTCGCTTGGCGTTCAGCTCCTGAACTTGTGTAAAATGCTGCGCTCCCGGCATCGCCGCTGTTGCAGCAATACCTGCTGAGCCATGAAAAATGCCCAAAATGTTGCATTTGACTAACACATCAAGTGCAGGCTTGCTCTGGGCCATCGGCGCAAGACTCGAAGCACACAAGCACACCTCGGTGCACAAGCGACATTAAATGCAATGAAAAACTCTGGGCCGTCGCCCCAAAGACTAGAAGCGCGCAAGAGAACCTCGGTGCACAAGCGATATTAGATGCACAAACTGAAAAACAAACTCAGCTGCTGCTACGATGCATCATTGAAACACGAGAAGAGCAATGTTGAAAGACTGTTTTTGCGTCCCGTCCAACTTCGCGCACTCCAGAACTAGTTCATGTTGGAAACTATTCTGGACAACTGTTTTGCGACTGAAACACATATAGTTTGGCATGAAATTGTGTTTCAGAAAGAATACTTTTGTAATAACTCACATATCTACATACGGCGCTTTATTCCGCCGATTGACGCGTTAGTTTGTTTGTTGCATTCCAGGGGGCATTAGTTGTCTTAGCCGAGAACATTGGCGACCTGTGTAAGAGCGGCGAACCGCGGTTAGCGATAACCGCACTTAAGTTTGGTAACGGCGGTTTAGCGTAACTACGGTCAAGTCGGCCGTGTAACTAGGGTATTAGTCTCTCCCTCGTCGCTGAGAGAGCCATTGCTCGGAAGTACATTTATCGATCCAAGCGGTAGTGGTCGGGTTTGTACGCGATCGCTCTGCCATATTATGTATACTCCATCAAGGTGAAACATCTGGTCATCAGCAGCTTTAAGGCTTATATTGGGAAAATTGTTTCAGAAATTTGTTGTTTGGGTAGTTACGGCACCCGCGTATTTAATACGTAGAGTCCAGAAATATGTGAAGGTACCCGGGCAGCGAGACGGCGGGATACAAATTTGCGCACACCATACTTGACGACGTTGGGCCCACTACGAAAAGGGAGTCAGCACGATTGCAAAATTTCATCATGCGAACCCCACTTGCTGTGATAAGTAGCACTTGTTTATACAGGTAATAATTTTTCTGTACCCTAGCTCAAATACACCCATAAGACTGCACACAAGACGTTTTACACCCCAGCGCAGCTTTATGCCCGATACAGCTAACCCAATTTCTTCGAAAACTGGAAGCAAAAATCAGGGATACCTTCATGGATGCAAAATATCTTGCAAGACGTATCGCTCAAACCAACAGTACATGCTTAAACGAATACAGGTTTGGCCTGTTTGCATATGAAGTCAGGCGATAATAGGAACAGATGGCTCTCTCATACAGGTTCGTCGAACCAAGCGCCTACAAGCGCCTACTCAGTGAAGTGCACGCCTTTAACGCGTACACTTCACTTTGACGCGGTGAAGTTGCGCAGTTTTGTGACATCGCGTGACAGACAGAAAAAGTGGGCGAAGTCCGGAAAGCTTTCTTCGCTAATGACGAAAAAGGTCTCGAATGAGAAATTATTATTTTTATTTTGTTCGGTGTAATCATGCGTAATCAGTGTACACATATCATATCAGGTGTTCGCGGTTTTCGTGGCGTCGCGGGACGTCACGGACATTTTTTGACCAATCGTGTAGGGCTGGTTGGAGAATTGCAATAGGAAAGTTTCGAAAAGCTCTACGTTATAGCGCCCGAAATCGTTCATATTTAGTGTGCAGCTAATGGTGGCTCAAATATGTAAGATTTATAGTCGTGGCTCAGCGATTATTGAACGGCAAACAACATAATGCTTCCGGAAAATCGAAATTATGGAAGCCGGTTTTCTCACTCTTCGATATACACCCAGACAGCATTCTCAAGAGGCTTAATGCTTTCAAACCAATACCTACGCCAATGCCCTTAGTTGGGGACGTGCGCTTAAATGCTGATCTAAGCGGCTTGAACGTTCGAATCAAGCCTTTAAAACAAGATTTAGTTCGATATGACTCTCCAGACTTATGGCGCTGGCAAGAAAACACGTCGCATGTGAGGAAAGACAGCCGACTTGTGCGATCTTGCGTAATCACAGCTACCAATGAGTCTCTCCGAATGTGGCAGTAATTACAAAAGAACCGTCATTACATAGCTGGGAAGAAAGATGGCGCTCTTTGTTATTCTAACATCGCTAGCTTAAGCATAGCATGCTTATAGCCTTGATAATCCGCAGAATACGGCTTTATTTTCTACATAACTGATATTCAAAAAAGGAATGAGCAATGCGATCCCGCCTCTTTAACAATTTTCCTAAAATTGGTCAAGATTTGGTGTAACGTCAGCAAAATATTGGATGGCGAGATGGTGCTTTTAAGTAAGGCGTATTTGTATTATCTTTTGAAAGTCAAATACATAAACAAATATTCCATCCACCCTTAGACACAGGCGTGGAAAGCCACACACATTAATTCATCACCCGAGTAAGAAAATGCAGAGAACATTTCTGGCCTTTGATATTTAAGAACATAAAGCTTTCGGGACCAACAAATAAACTTCGCCGCAAAAGACGTGTCCTGGGGTGCTATGCAGGATGCGCCGAGTTTCTAGTTCACCCGAGTTTCACTCGAGTTTGCTCGACGGCAGTCAGTGAACTGAGATAGCGTGAAACGCGCAAAGGCTGCAGGCAAAAAAATATGTAGAGAAAAAACCGCATATGGCAACATGAGCGCACCCTGCGCGGCACACTGCTTCCACGTTTCAAGCGCAGACGGCTGCACAAGGAAACGCGCCAGCGGCGCATATTGTTATCAACGGATTATCGCATCTTAGCAATACCGTGACTGTCCCGCTGTCTCTCTGCACACATGCCGTGAGCCACATGCCACGCCTTTCCCGGGCGCGTCAAGGGCGTGCCTCCTCTTTCGGGCACTATCTCTATCCTCCATCGAATGCTAACAGGGTACATGCGGCGCATTCTTGCACCTACGCTTTCGCTCAAACGAATACGTTAAAATAAAAGAAATAAAATAACGAACATTTCTATTTCTTTAAGTGTCTGTTTTTCGTTTTGAATGCTAGAAATTTCTGATCACAAACGGAGATCGAGCAAATTATTAAATTTTGCACTCCTTGCCGCGAGTGGCGAAAGTGAGGCGGAAGCTTAGAACCGAATACATTGAAGCGGGTCGCACGCACGAGGCAGTTCATACGGTGAGAAGTCGTCTAGGGGTGCTACAGTGCTATTCTCAATAATGTCAGTTATCACCACTCTTTCTCTATTAGGGGAATAAGAACGCAGCGCCGCGGTACGGCTGTTAATCGCAGGCGCTTTAAGGCCCCCGCTTTACCGACTAAAAACGACACACTAGTCATAAATACGGGAGCAACGGCGGTCGCTGCAAAATGGCGGTCAGTAGTGCCCGTAGTGACGCAGTTCAGTGAAAATGTACCATTTTATCTTTGTGCGCGAAGCCTCGTGGAAGCATTGCGAAGAAATGCGTGCTTCCCAGCGACACAATTCATCACTTGTCATCGCTTGCCCAGTGAATGTGCCTCTGAGCGCATTTACGCAGTATTTGAGTGTTGTGTGCGCACCAAAGTGCTTGCGGATTACTTATGCTGGAGCCAACAGCAATTGCAGAAGAATATCGTAACGACACCGCAGCATTCGCATTTTGGCAGGTGAGGGCTCTTGTGTGCGGTTATGAAATGAGTCTTCTAACTGAGGAAGGGCCTGGAACTGTTGAGTGCGCAGCGCTTGTGACGAAGAAATGCCATTGCACTGGTTCTAGAAGAGCGAGCGATTCTCGGACGCTGATCGTGTTTACGACGTTGTGGCTCCGATACATCACCGATGACAGAGCAGCCATCTCAAACGACTGCCGCGAGACGCACTCCTCAGCATGGTCGTCACCCTCGGCGCATGCAAGCGGCTACAGTGACGTGCCGATAATTATTTACTGTGCGCTACGTCGCCACAATGCAGGCAATGAAACCGGGCTGTGGGGCCATCTCAGCCCGAGAAGATATATGCATAGGCCAGCGACAGTCAACGCTTTGTTTTTGATAGAACTACGCAGTACATCACCGATGACACTGGGTTGTGTGTGTTTTATGTCGGTGGTGAATATTGTTGATGCCTCTCAGCTCAGCACCGCATCGCCGTTGCCGAAAGATAAATTGGGCGTGGCCCAACCGTGGTGGGTGCGCGCACAAGAGTTACATGCCTCGCGCGAGGCGTGACCTCTGGCTTTGATTGACAGGCAAAATCGTGCTAAACTCGTACACACCGAAACCCCCTCAAAGTTAAACTCGGGAACATGGCGGTGGCAGCAGCAGCCTGTGTTATTTCATGCAGCTGCAGCAACCGTCAGTATGACCGTCTGGACCCGTTCACGTACATGACCGCCGTGGAGTTTCAGCGTCATTTTGGCCTGTCGAAGACATCAGTGCGCTGGCTGTGTGACGAGCTAGGCGAAGACTCGTCTCTGGAGACCACGTGACGGGCTTCATTCGCTCACCGTCGAAGAACAAGTCCTCTGTGCCCTCCGTTTCTACGGGACTGGGAGTTTTCAGGGAAGCGTTGGCACCGAGCGTTACATTGGAAGTCATCAAACTACTGTGAGCCTCTGTATCAGAGATGTCTGATGCGCTTATTGATGCGGCAGTGCGGAAGCGGTGGCTGGCTTTAACGAAGACTGCGGCGGAGCGGGCATTTATAAACGAACGCTTCTTATTTCGCGGAAACATTGCAAACGTAGTCTGGTGTGTCGCCGGAACGTACGTAGGAATTAAGGCGCCGGCGCCGTCATTGTCAGCGTTACTGTGATTAGCATTGAAGCAATGTCTAGACGCACCATATAGCCAAATTAATCGCTTCTGTGTAGCCGACTTAAATTTAGTGTTACCGACATCACACATGCGGCAGCCTATGATACTGACTTTTTCGCTGGTAGCTGACTTTTTACCGATTGTTCTACTTTTCTATCAGGGTGCCTTCCAAATGGCTCACTTTTTGGGTAAAGAGGTTAATCAAGTATAAATAGATAAATGGATATCACAAATTGTGTGAGGTACCCTTTGAATCCTAATCTCATAAGGAACTTGAGGTTTTTTATGAGATTACTTTGTACTTAGTACAAGTTACCTAATATGCATAATGCTGAATTTTGGTCAGGCGTCATCTATCGGCCGCACTATGAAACAGCAAGGCATTGCACAATTCGTTGCAGTGCGAGATGCGGTTGTTGCGCCAAGCCGGTTGTGCGTATGCATTTATGGCAAAATGAAAACGCATTGAGAATGTTAGCGTGCTGGCTTGCAAGAAAATACTTCAGAGTGTTTGCTGTGTTCACTGTTGGTGCATGTGCCAGTGGTTCAGTGTATTTTCTTTTGAGGGGGAGGGGCAGCGTTATTCTGTATGGACAAAGCGTATATTTTCGTCTCATAATGGGGCTCTAATTCTTCAGCAGTAGAACAATGCTGATCCAATGCTCTGCAAAACTCGGTGTGCGTGAAGATGTCTCGGACGACCGAGGCAAAATTACATATCGGGAGAAATGTGGTGCAGATGCCAATGAAAAGTGGGTCTTTTGCCCGCCATGATAAAAATAAAAATTGCAGAGCGAATAGACCTTTTGTACAGCTTTAGAGCAATGATTATAGAAACTGGGACATGCTCAAACGTGCAAAAGCTTGCCGCAATGCCAAAGTAGGATGAGCGATATGCAGCATATTTTAGCATTGAACATGTCTTGTAACTGCTATTTTTATTGTAAGCCTCGCTGTCACGCCCTTCCCTCCGGCACTCCCTTTACTGAAACGCAGCACTGTGTTTCTATTGGAGTCATCATGATGATGGTAATGGCACCAGTAAGGATGGTTAATGCTTGCCCCTTTGATTCCTGCGAGTTTAGGGGTACAGAATATGGCACGTGCATACACCTGTGCAGCAAAATTTTACGCTTGTGGTGATTTGTTGGAGAGCTAATTCGTGTTGGGACATTTCAAAGATGTGCGTCATTGTGGCTTAATAACTAGAGCATTGGTGAGGTTGAAGACTGGTTGTATTGGTATAGAAGCTTGAAGTTGAATTGCACTACAATTTGACGGGACACAAAGAAGAGAAATACACACAGCAGAACGCTCTGCTGTGTGTGTTACTCTTCTTTGTGTGCCGTCAAATTGTTGCGCGATCCAACTTCAAATACAGCATTGGGCTTCTTTGGTGCGGGACCGAGGAATTGTGAGCTATTCGACACAATGCCAGTGCCTTGCCACACAATTATGGAAGTCTGAATGTTTGCAAACGAAACTTTGCTTTCAAATCCACCTGCTGATGTAATACAAGCACTGATTGAAAAACCGTCATACAAAAATATTGGTGAAATGAATGGCCTTTGAAAATTTGTATGTTGACACTAACAACATAATAGGGGCCACACCAAACTCGACAATTCTACTGGAAGGAGTAGTTTGTTTAATTTGTGAAGCACAAGCTTCCATTACATGCTGTGCAGATAACCAAGCTCAGTTTCTTTTAACATGGCACACAACATTCACTGTAATCTGTTTTTGATCCTAAAGAAGTGCCAAACACCACCTCTTTTTCAAGGACGTCATGGGAATATTTGGCACTTTTTACAGCCCCTCATAATGGAAGTGTGGCCAGCCAGTTTTCTTGGATGCCTTCATAAATTTCTGTTCCTTATCATTGTGTGCTATCAGGTTGCTAATCTCTATGCAACCAGTGCAAGACATTACGTGATTCAATAGTCGGGTACAACTTTAGGAGGCCACAGAATCCGCACTTCAAAAGCAGGTGACCACAAACCTGCCCCAATGGGCACGCACTCTAGATTGACGTCGTGCCGCTGGACGCACTTATACCCGCTCATTGGAGAGGGACTATTTCGTTAGACGTGGGGGCAATCGGCTGCTGCGCTTTGGTCATCTGGGCGGGGCCTCTCCTGTCAAGTGAAGTTGTATCCGACTAGAGGATTCCACTTTTCATACAACACAAAAGGACAAAGTGTACAATTATTTGGCCTATGAAATGGATACATCACAAGTGAGCTATGCATGGGCTTAAGCTGTGTGAAAATTAGTGCCTGCAAATATATGACATTGTTGAAGAATATGTGGTATGAAACATGCATGTAATGGCATGTTTAAATCGGGGAGTGTTCCATTCATATGCACAGCTTATAGGTGATAGCATTATTAAGCTCATGCCGTTTCCTGTCTTTTCATTGTGAAATACACACACCGTTCATCTTGTGGCTAATGAACACCCACTCTATTCTTGCACATAGAACAAACAGCACAATGACGTATTTGCTGCATTAGTGTCTTTTTCATTTACACGGTCCAAGAGTGGCACAGGTTGCCTTACGTTTTTGCCCATTTTGAAGAGACATCATGTGCATGTTACAAGTGTCCCAATATGCAGAGCACTATGTGTACTGCTATTATCTTATATATGCTCTTGAATAATAAACAAAATAATAAACTGAAAGCTCCTTTATAAGGTGTGTTCTGGGGGCTCTACTGGAGAGCAGTGAGGGCACTGATCCTTCTGTTGCAGAGCAGCCCTCGGGACCTCTGTCACACTCTCAAGAGCACGCGCCTGGCGCTCGCCTACTGCCACCAGGCGGTTGAGTGCCTCCAGCAGCAGAATGTTTTGCTGCAAAAAAAGTAGATTGTTGGAATGAATCAACCGCATATAAACCATTATTTACAAATAAAAATGCTCATTGCACCATTGGTACTAAATGCCCTAACTGTGGAAGCCTTTAGTGTATGCATAATAAAACAATTTGTCGGCTAAATATTGCTTTATTTTTCCTAACGGGTTGTTTTTTTCAGAGCAAATCGTAATCTTTATTAGTGTGCCAACAGCTGAGGTGTCCTCGCACCTTTACAGGTCTCTACTGTCAGCACCACAAACCTATTTTTGTTCACTGCAAAACCGATGCCGCTCCCTACAATCCCATCTTATGCGAGCTGATTGCATCCTATGCCTACAAACATCATATTTTTGTCCCATTACGCAATTTTCTACCATCCTCGGCTGCGGTTCTCTCTCCCTGACATCCATTCTGTCACGCTTATGTAATCACTTGTTATAAATTGGCAACAAGTGATTGAAGACGTGCATGGCCTGCCCGCCGATTCCATTTTTTATTCTTAATCTCAACTAGCATATCAGTTGCCACGGTTTCCTACGCCACTGTCTTCCTGCCTCAATGCTATCTCCAACAATTTTTGTTACTTCGCTTTCTGCGCAGTCCTCGACTTCTCAAGTTTCTTTGTTAACCTCTAGGTTTATGTCCCATATTGCATAACCGGTAGAATGCAATGATTCTAAACATTTTTGAAGGCTATCGGTAACGTGGCGATCATGATTCGGGAATGCCTCCGATTTTCTGTTCAGGCCATGAAATTTTTGTATAAGTTTCCTGGTTTATATAAGTACCTGCTATTGATATTTCACTTGGATAAAGATACACTTCCATAGATTCTGCGGGCTGAATGTCACTGATGAATTTCTATTATCTCACCAAGTTAGTGAAGGTTACCTTTATCTTTTCCATATTTTCGCTTGCCCACGTGCATATAAAGCCCAAACACTCATTGGTTCTCAATGCCTTTTTTAAACTGCTGGACATTCAGTTCGTTACTACGAAAGTGACTTAATCCGTGCACTATCATTATGCTAGATATGAAACAGTAGAAATATACTTATCTGCAGTTTGTCGATGTCTTCTTCCCTGTGTTGGTAGCGAGATCTGTCGCGGCACCACCTCCTTGTCGCATCGTAGCTATATAGGCTGTCTCCCTTTTGCACACACTATGCAATATTCGTGACGCTCGCAGTCATGCAGAGTGTAGGAGCTCAGTGCACTCACAGAAGCAGCACTGGATAAGTTGTTAGTTCAGGATTGTGCCGAGAACATTAGGTGCGCGTTGCGATCTGTAACATCTCCGCAGCTATTGACAGTCTTTCTGGGTGCACGGAAAGATTGCTCACGGAGGAACAGAACTATCCAAGAAATAGTGGTCATCGTCGAGCCTGATCACTACGTCGCGCACTGCAAGCTCGTTGTACGAGTTTGTTTACACTGGGCCTCTTCGATGTTTAGCCGCAATGCTCGCCCGATGAATGTATGTTATGACGCCACCACAGCGTTCCCTCGTGGTAAAACTCGAAGCGTACTAAAATCAAATTAGTCGAATACACATTCAGTGTACATCTTGTATGCTTTAAAATGCTTTTAAACCACGTTAAACTAACTAATAATGTTGTACTAAATGTATTTGTCTTATAATTCACTTGCGCGTGTAATGCACTCGGTGGAACGACAAACAAGTGAAAGAAGGCTGGACCATGTACCGACGGTATGATCACGTGAGCCCCAGTTTGTCGACCGCCCAGACGGCAACGCCCAAGAAATCATAACCACCCAGAGTGAATCAAGATAAACCAATGAAACTGGAGGCTTGTCGAAAGATAAACTGTGTCTCGGTACCATTTGTGCTTTCATCTTGGGGTGTCGCCAGAGCTCGTGAAGATCCCGAATTTCGCCAAACTCGGCGCATCCTGCATAGCACCCCTGGAGTGTAAACATGGTTAGAAAACAGGAAAGGCTGTCTTGAATTTTGGCAATGAGGCACGAGGTGGGTGACAGCAGAAATGCTTGATGCCAAAGCCAAAATATATTTGCCGAAATAGATTATTTCAATTGTTTGCACACCAAAGACAAACAAATAAATATAGTAGGCAATGCGCGACTCTATAGAGGGCTTTGCAAAGACACACAAGGTATCATCGGCTGAAAATGTCGATATGACTGTGTATTCCACTGCCCTACCTCTGACTCCCCCTCGTTACAATGAATAAATATTGTCACTTTGTAGTGGTCATTACAAACTACAGTGGCTGTTTATTTGGCGAACGTGTGCCAAGCAACACAGGTAACACTGAGTACTATAATGGCCTCGAGCACAATTGTCGATCGTCGAAAACCTAATGAAGGGCTCAGAGACATCGGAAACTTTTCTTCAGTCATTGAACATTCCAGCCTAAACTCTATGCCTCGCGTGAGTTCTACAGCGAGCACAATCCTTACTCGTGGCGCACGGAGTAAGGTTACGCAAGGCTGAGCGACAACATAAACAGGAAAATATACAATAATAATATTCAAGAAGCTTCGAATACCGAACGGTGTGTCTTACGCTGTGGGATACGCCTGAACATTTGTTAGCTCGTGAAAGAGCGTAACCGGCAAAGATAAACCAGTATTCGTGGCAATGTCAACTATTCGGACGCGAATGTTAGCTCCAATGCAATTACTAAATAAATTACTGCTTTGACACAGCCCAATTCCGTTTTTGCTTGGTGTTGGAAGACCATATCCGCCATTTTTTCACATCAGATATGAGTGTATTGCTGCGATCGTGGATGTTACGTGTTTGCATATTATGAAGTGTTGCAAGATTTGTCTTCGCTTAATGTGTCGACAGAGCTATCCCACTCATGTCATTTAATAACATAATATTAGCGAGTAATACACTGAACTAGGGTCTGTATCTGAGGTTGTCGGTCCGGCGACATTTCAATGCAGGTGAAGCGCAAGAAACACGGATAGTCTAAAGAATGAGGGCATACACAGCATTCTGTATGTCCTTAGTCTTCTGGCTGTCTGTGATTTTTCTGCTTTACCTTCCCCAGCATTGCCATAGTAAGTTCTAGCTTAGGATGTATAGCAGGCTTATATCTGCTTGTATGACTGCATTTAATCTAAAAAAATGTATTTGCAGACCATGACAGAGCTGCAAAATAATTAGTGCAATAATTTACGACACCAAGAGGCAAGAGAACAAAATGCAATTTCACTTATTACTTTTTAGCCAGGTGCTTCTATTATATGTAATAAATAAACTTGCACGCAAGAGACGTCACGTGGACATCAAACAACGTTGCAATGAATAGAATATGTTGGCTTGAATTTCAGTCATTAGAATTTGTCGTAGCACAATTGTGTCGAAACCATCATATATTCTTTGAATAAATCCTCCTCACGTGAGAAAATTGGGTAAACGTGAAGGGATTGAATGTATAAAGTGCATTGAGTAAGCACAACGACGTCATCAGTTGAAAGTGTAGAATCACGTTAAGCACGTCGCATGCCACACTTGTCGTTCAGTTACAATACCTTAAAGTGTCTTGTAAACATGAAGCGTTGAAGTAATAGTGTTTTGTTAAATGTAATAATGAAATAAATCTATACGTTATACACTGGAGCTGTGTAATACCGGCAGTTCGCAGAATACCTCCCTGCTCCTTTCAGGTGTAATGGTGTCGTGAGCATGCAAAACACTTTTTTAAGGAATTGCGGAAAACAGTTCGCACAGAACGTCATTTTTCAGCTGTTGCAGTAAAACCAAGGGCCAGCCACTCCCGTCAAGCTGCTCGGTGCAGCAACTTCATGTGGCTCTTCTTTTACTTTCTATAGTGAAAAAGTATAAAGTGCCATAACAGCGACAAAGATAAGCAGAGTGTAGTTCTGAGGTTGTGGCTATCCTATGTTACGAAATATAGAACCAGATAGAAATAATGGAAGCCATAAATGATAAAGCTGGCGCCGAGAATGATAGGGAAGTTATCTTACTCGTGCGTGAACCCCCCGTGTCTCTGTTGTGGATGAGGATTGAAGTTCATGTTCGTGTCAAGCTCAAGGGAATGTACTTTTGAGCAGTAGGTGCCACTGGCGCGCTGAGCATATTGTCGGGTGTCAAATTGTCAATTCGCAATTCTGGCTATTATTGTTGCTGCACCCAACTCATTCATTCGAACCAAGCAGCGTTCCTAGGTAAATGTCACAGATACGGTTCTTGGCCGCAGTAGCCGCATTACGAAGAAAGAGAAATTAAAAAATTGAACAAAGACCTCTCCTGCGGTGAGACTTCTGCTGCACTTTCTTCTTGGGAGAAAACACCGCGCAGGCTCCGAATAAGAACTTGCGTTGTGTTGTGCGCTTTCAATGTTTAGCCGTTCGTGCACGTATTTACCCTGCTCATTCTCTCGGCAGCATCGCATGCAAGCACGGCGAGAATGCATGCGGCCAAAAAAGAACTTACCAGCATATTCCTTACTTCTATACAAATCATAACCACTGCGCCATAACCAATACGCGACCAGGGCCAATCTTGTCGGCTGGACGTGTAATCCAGTTACAGAAAAAGAAATCATGCGGAAGATTCGGTTCATGTTTTTCCCTTCCTAGCTGAACAAAATGCGTAGTAATTGGATCGGTATTATTTATGGGGTCGGGCCTCGGGCGCAAAAAAGTGTTATTTGACTATTATAACCCTATGTTTGACCCGTAAGCCGTGACAAATTTTTGGCAGTTCTTGCATCTATCTATCTATCTATCTATCTATCTATCTATCTATCTATCTATCTATCTATCTATCTATCTATCTATCTATCTATCTATCTATCTATCTATCTATCAATCTATCAATCTATCTATCTATCTATCTGTCTGTCTGTCTATCTATCTATCTATCTATCTATCTATCTATCTATCTATCTATCTATCTATCTATCTATCTATCTATCTGTCTATCTATCTATCTATCTATCTATCTATCTATCTATCTGTCTGTCTGTCTGTCTGTCTGTCTGTCTGTCTGTCTGTCTGTCTGTCTGTCTGTCTGTCTGTCTGTCTGTCTGTCTGTCTGTCTGTCTGTCTGTCTGTCTGTCTGTCTGTCTATCTATCTATCTATCTATCTATCTATCTATCTATCTATCTATAACGCCCGTGCAGGAGTGATCAGAGGTCACGGATTCAATCAACACCACGGAATTCCACAGGGGTGAATTGGAAAAACACTGGTGTAACTTCATATAGGTGCATGCTAAAGAAGCCTAGGTGGTGAAAACTTAAACGCCGCAGGTGCCTCATAATCATAAATGGTTCTTATCCCATGCAATACACCAGAATTTGTTTATTTTAAAAGAAGTATAGCTGTGTGCATCGACTCCTTTCTAGGGAGTAAACAAAATAAAATGATTCTCGAGTCTGATTTCTAAGAAAAACTAGTTATGTTTTTCTTACAGGCGTATTTCAAACCTGCATGTAATGTAGTTGCCAGCTGTGCGTCAGCTAAACTGAGCAGCTTGCACATACCGGATGTTCCAGTTAACGTGGACCAAGAAATGAAAACCAATCGTACCGACAGCGTCGTAGTGGAAGTCGTGCGTACTTAGAGCCAATATTCTTTTCATCGGAAAATATTAATAGAATAATTGTATTTATTTGTGAACATTTTAATGATTGCATGAATAGCAAACATGGCAGTTACAAAGTTGTAGGGCACCCTAAATAACTTCCCAGTCAAGCAATCACTTCTTTTTGAAGTGTGCCTGGTTGCTTCCATTTTTTTGGAAAAGAACGAAAGCCCGCCCAATGCGCGAAATATACACGGATGCCTGCTCGCCGCCGCCATTCAAGCGCCTGCAAGCAACCTCTGAAAGATGTACGGTGGTATTCGTTTATCGTCGCATCTTAGAATGGTTCGTCGTGTCGGGTGGCTGGAGAGTTTTCGCATTCTAACTAGCGTGGTGCGACAAGAGTCAACATCTGTAGACGCTAAAAGGTTGTTATCGGTAATGCAGCACCCGGATTAGGTTTAACCTTTGCGTATCATTAAATAATGTTATAAAAACATTCAACCAATCTTGAAAGAACTGCGCGCAAAAGAGCAAAAAAAAAAAGAAAACAGGGAGCTCTCGGAAGAACAGAAAAAAGCTATTTAGGACCTTATTTAAAAGAAAACGAACCAACAGCATGAAGGCGTCGCAGTCGCCCTCAAAGAAAGATCCAAAGGTGGAACTGGTATAGCTATTTGCCGTTTATCTCTTCAAGTCCAGAAAAGAGGCAAAACAAGTCAGCTTTTTTATCTATTTTTTAGTGGCAAGCTGTTTATTTAAGGTTGGGTAACCTGATGAAGGGGCGTTAAACAGTCACATGTTACACCAGTTCTGAGCAATTATTTTTCACTGCCACTTATAGCACATGCCTAAAGAGGTCTCCGTCCGAAGCAATACAGTACTTGCTTCTTTACAACATAGTCCCAAGTGCGCCGTCACGGTTTCCCTGCTTCAAAACAAGGTGATGTAATGGATTTCACTTCACTTTAGTGGGGCGCTGGATGAGCATCGCCTTAACATGGTCATTGGGCGGTCGATGGGCGGACAGAGTAGAACATCGCGAGCAATCGCCGCAGCAGTAGGTGGAAGTACTGCGAGGCCGTGGTCGAACACGGTCAACCTCCAACTGAGGCGGCGACTACAGAAAAAGTATTCGATGGAAAAGAACCAAAGCTTCGAGGCCAGCGACCATAACTCCGGGGGCTTGAGACCACAGACTTCGAGATGGGGGTTTAATGGTGCTGACGGCTGTACTTGATTGGGAGAATACGAGGCAATGGCTGACGTGATATAAGGCGGACTGCCAAGACAGAGGAGCTTGAACTGCTCACGGCGGTAGACGCAGCGAAGAGGTTGAGCCACCCGCAGTTGAAAGCGACGACGCGAAGTCTGGAGTCGACACTTTGTGGGCGAAGAAAAGCTAGAGAGACACTGGTGCCAGGTGTCCACAAATTGTATTTGTAGCCGAACCCGCTCAATCAGGAAGAAGGCTGATTCCGCCGGTGCCAGTGCCTGCGCACCGCCGCCGTGTTGGGCGTGTCCTCGTCGTCTTTTGTGACCGGACAATTGTGGTACATAGTACATATATATATATATATATATATATATATATATATATATATATATATATATATATATATATATATATATATATGCATATATATACACATATATATTGTCAAGTGGTAGTGACAATATGTATGTAAAGTGACGCGAAGCCCCAAAGTTGATTCACGCTGGTAGTACGGCTTGAGTTGCACAACGTGGACTATTCCAGGTCGTGAGCGGGGCCGCTGTGATAGCGAAATGCTGTCTGGCACGACCTCATAGTCCAGTGAGCCAATACGTCGGATGATCTTGTGAAATAGACCTTGTGAAAAAAAAGTGTCCAGCACATGTCCTTCTTGTGCATCGACTATTCAAGAAAGTGTCCCGCGTGCGATCTCTACGGAATGTAACTGTGAATACCATTTTGGCCAGTGTGCTGGGGTACAAGAGAAATCGTTTCAAGCTAAGCCCCTTGATTCGAAAAAGACGTGGCGCTGTTGTAAATGCCGAGCAGGAAAGGCTCCTGTAACAGGCAAAGAGAATAATGGCTCTCATTCTGAATCTGATATTCGGAAGACTCTTGCCGCTATCCTAGGAAAACTGGAAAGTTCGCCAGAACTAACAAAAAAAGTGGATCAAATTGAACAATCTGTCCAACACATGTCCACGAAACTTGATGACTTCAAAAGACAGGTTTCTCGTCAAGAGAATGAAATCAAGGCTCTGAAAAAAAGAGTAGCTGAATTAGAAGAGGAAGACGATATGACGCAGGTAGTGCAAGCACAACTGCAGCAAGATGTTAATGACCTCGAACACCGCAGTAGAAAACTTAACCTAGAAATACACGGTATACCGTTTCAACCAGACAAAAATCTGCTTTCTGTATTAAACAGTCGTGCCCCCAAGCTTGAAGTACCGCTTCTAACAGCAACAGATATTCAGACGATACACAGATTGCCTGCCCAGAAAGATAAGAAGCCAGGTATAATCGCTCGTTTTACCCGACAAGCGGCAAGAGACACTTGACTTTCAGCCAAGAACAAAGTAAAAAAGAACGATCCACCTATCGTCGTCCAAGAAAACCTTACTCGGTACAACAGAGAACTACTTCGTCGGGTGAAGGACTGGGCAAAAGGCAATGGTTATCTTTATGTATGGCATGTAAATGGAAAAGTTCTTGTCCGCAAAAGTGCAGGGATGGATGCCATCCATATCAAAGGAGAAGACGACCTAGAACAGTTGAAATCAGTACTGTGCTTGCCGAATTGATAAAAGAAAATAAAGTAAAGAGAAATAAAGATGCAAAACCGATATCATCTTCCTGCTGACTTAAACCGTATTATTTCCTGTTTTTCGCCCGCATCGCTAAAAGCTGTATACATCAACGCACGATCAGTGAAGGAATAAAACACAATCCCTAGAAGAATTTTTCAGTGAATTCAAGTTCACTGCGATAATGTTAAGTGAAACATGGAGCACCAATGAAGATAATGTTTTCAGAATGACTAGCTCTAAAACGTATTACCTGAATAGATCTGTTGGCCGTGGTGGGGGAGTGGCAGTTCTACTGTATATGAACGAAAATGGTGAAATGCTTGACTCATACAGTATGATCACACCACACTACGAGATCATATCACTGTCTGTGGGGAAAGTTATCTATTCCGTTTGTTATCGCCCACCCAATGGGGATATAGCCATTTTCTTGAAGTTTTATGATCACTTTTTATCGTTTGTAGCAGACGGAGGATACCTGCTTATTGCTGGAGGGGACTTTAACATTGACATGTACAGTGATAATTATCATACTAGAGAATTTAGCACTATGTTGGCTTCAAACGGTTTCCCCAATGTAATTGAAATCCCAACGAGAATAACTATTGAAAGTCAATCTACCTTAGACTTGTTCATCACCAATTTATGCCACCCGAAACTTAAGGCAGGTGGATTATCGTGCTCCGTCAGCGACCATCTGCCTGTGTATTTCTGTATGGAGGTGCCAGCGCGAACTTCAAAGCAACTGGCAGCTTTCACTTACCAGTGTATAACAGAAGTTGCACTGGAGGATTTCAGAAATGCCCTTAACAAAGTTGACTGGACGCGGATTGCTGAGCTGGATAATGCAACTGATGCTTATAACCAATTCCTTGATATATTGAAACAAATCTACCACTTTCACTTTCCCAATAAGACATATCAGCGGTCCCGTAAGAGTCGTAAACCTCACTTCTGCCTTGCGCCAAGAAATAAAAATGAAAGATAAGTTATATAGAACGTTTCTGGCGACACGCACGGCTGATAATCTGAATGCGTTCAAGCAGTTCCGAAATAAATTAACAAAGAAATTACGATCACTCGAAAGGACTATTGCTCGGCATTTTTTGGACATTAAAAGGGGTCGTCATGACTTACTTTGGTCCCGTCTAAACTCTTTGTTGCAACGCAACTAATCCCATGCCAGCGTACAAAGGTTGAAGATTAATGACAATGATTTAACTGGAATTGAGTTGGCTAATGCTTTTAATGATTTTTTTACGCAAATGCCAACCTATGGATTGCTTCCAGATGCATGTGAGTACATAAACTGTCGTAACGATAAAACAATGTTTCTAGAACCTGTTACAAGAGAGGAAGTTGTGTCAGTATTATTAAGCCAAAAGAATAGCAGATGCCGAGACATTGACGACCTTTAGATAGGACCAGTAAAATATGTTGCTGATATTGTAGCCCCCGCACTTACACACATATTCAACCTCTGCTTAACTACATCTTCCTTTCCAGAAAAAATGCAGACCGCCAAAGTAACCGTTTTATTTAAAAAGGGCGACCAAAATGACTTAGGTAATTATAGACCTGTATCCATACTTCCTGTTTTTTCTAAAGCATTAGAAAAAGTTATGCACTCCAAGTTCACTAAATTTATTGACCAATGTAATTTGCTCACTCCGTGTCAGTTCGGTTTTCGCAAAAATAAATCAACTGAGCTAGCACTTCTACATCAAAAAGAATATATTCTGCCCCAGTTTGATAACAGAGCTTTCGTAGTAGGTATATTTGTAGATTTTTCAAAGGCATTTGACTTGGTGAATCATGAATTACTCCTAAAGAAGTTATGGTACTATGGTATCCGAGGCCAGGCTGCAATGTTAATAAAATCATATCTTTCGCAAAGAAAACAAGCAGTTAGCTTACATAATGTACTATCAGAGGTAAAACCTATATTTTCTGGCGTCCCTCAAGGCAGCGTATTAGGCCCACTTCTTTTCAATATATTCCTTAATGACATTGTTAACATTAACAAAAATGCCAAATTCATCATATACGCTGACGACACGAGTATTTTTTTTTTGCTGGGAAAAAAATTCAGGATCTAATAGTGTCTTGCAATACAACAATGGTCACGCTCGAAAAATGGTCGAAATCTAATGATATTCGCGTGAATGAAAAGAAGACAAAAGCCGTAATATTTCGCCCGAAAAATAAGGCGGTTTCTATTCACAGTTATATTCTATATAATTCTCGACCTATAGAAATAGGTAATCATTTTAAATGCCTTGGAGTTATATTTTCTTCAACCATGTCATGGGAACACCATGTAAATCACGTTGTCAAACAACTGGCTAGAGTAGTGGGCATGATTGGTTGCACACGGCACATTCTTCCGACGTCACTCAAACTAACTCTTTATAACTCACTTTTTTATTCTCACGTAAATTATTGTCATCTTGTATGGGGAACTGCAACACATTCCTGTCTACGCAAAATACACATGCTGCAGAAAAGGGTCCTGCGCTACGCCTTCAATGTTAGCTATGGGTCACCAAGCAAAGGTCTCTTTCTTGCAGCCGGTGTGGTCCAAATCTATGAATTATATCGATACCAGTTGAGCATTTCTTACAAAACAGAAATAAAAAATGGTACGAACCATATTCGAAGATTGGCAAATTTGCAAGAGAAAACCACAAATTACCCTTTCAGACAACCCGAACAATGGATGGTGCCAACAGCACGCCTAAACTCCGGGCAAGAAAGTTTGCAATTCACACTCCCTTCCCTTCTGAACGCTTATACATCTGCACATTTTGACTTACTCACCTGTACTCATAAGGTATTGCGTAGGGTGTATATAGAAGGTAGCTCCGAACAATTTTCATCCTCAGTTGTGCCAAAATAAGTCTTTGCTTGTGTATCTCATATTTCATGTATGAGAGTGTGATATGTAATAACAATCTTTTTATCCCTGTGTTTACTCAGTACGCTTGAAGTGCTCTTGCGATGTATAGCATTACATTTTTGTTCTTTTGTTTCGTTTATACGACACCTGAAGTTGAGTCGTTGTTTGTCTTCTGCTGTTGCCTGTAAAATGGGGGCTGCGGCTTTGTCAAGCTGCATTTTACAGCTTTTTCTGCAGCTCCTCTGTCCATGTATCTTTGAGGCAGAAATAAAATTTATTATTATTATTATTATTATCTTGTACGGTCCGAAATAGCGACGCAAAAGCTTCTCACTCAGTCCTCGTCGGCGTATAGGGGTCCAAATCCAAACACGGTCACCAGGTTGGTACTCGATGAAGCGTCATCTGAGGTTGTAGTGTCGGCTGTCGGTCCTTTGCTGGCTCTTGATTCGCAGGCGGGCCAGCTGTCGGGCTTCTTCGGCGCGCTGTAGATAGGTAGCGACGTCAATATTTTCCCCGTCAGTGACGTGCGGCAGCATGGCGTCGAGGGTCGTCGTCGCGTTCCTGCCGTAAACCAGCATAAATGGCGTGATCTGGTTTGTTTCTTGCGCCGCCGTTTTGTAAGCGAATGTTACGTACGGCAGGACCGCATCCCGCGTCTTGTGCTCGACGTCCACGTACACTGCTAGCATGTCGGCGAGGGTCTTGTTCAGGCGCTCTGTGAGACGATTCGTCTGCGGATGGTAGACAGTTGTCCTCCTGTGACTTGTCTGGCTGTATTGAAGAATGGTTTGCGTGAGCTCTGCTGTAAAAGCCGTTCCTCTGTCGGTGATGAGGACTTCTGGACCACCATGTCGCAGCAGGATGTTCTCGACAAAAAATTTCGCCACTGCGGCTCCGCTGCCTTTCGGTAGAGCTTTAGTTTCAGCGAAGCGGGTGAGATAGTCCGTCGCCACGACGATCCACTTATTTGCGGATGTTGATGTCGGAAACGGTCCTAACAAGTCCATCCCGATCTGCTGAAAAGGTCGGTAAGGAGGCTCGATCGACTGTAGTAATCCCGCTGGCCTTCTCGGTGGTATCTTGCGTCGCTGACAGTCTCGGCATGTCTTGACGTAACGGGCTACATCGGCGGTTAGGTGCGGCCAGTAATACCTTTCTTGTATCGTCGATAGCGTCCGGGAAAAACCGAGGTGCCCAGCG
Organism: Dermacentor variabilis; assembly: GCF_050947875.1. Lineage (NCBI taxonomy): Eukaryota > Metazoa > Arthropoda > Arachnida > Ixodida > Ixodidae > Dermacentor > Dermacentor variabilis. Next base: position 173,491,219 of record NC_134571.1, read on the forward strand.
GTCGGATCGTCATGTAGGGCGTGCAGTACTTCTAGACGCAGCGTCGACGGAACAACAAGAACCTAGTTGGCGCGGAGTGGTGAGAAGTTCTTCTTCACGAGTAGGTTGTTTTGAAGCGTGAACGAAGATAATCTCCGCTTAAATGCCCTAGGGACAACGTCGGTGTGCCCTTCATAATACTCGACTAGGCCTTTTAGCTCTAGGTCCCCTCGTTGTTGTTCGGCGAAGTCTACCGCGCTTATTATGCCAACGAAGGCGTCGTCATCCTCGTCATCTTGCGGCGGCGGGTCAATGGGCGCGCGTGATAGGCAATCGGCATCTGAGTGTTCTCGTCCGGACTTGCGGGTTAGAGTAATGTCGTATTTTTGTAGTCTGAGGCTCCACCGTGCCAGCCGTCCTGAAGGTTCCTTTAAGTTAGCTAGCCAACACAACGCGTGATGGTCGCTGCCCACTTTGAATGGCCTGCCATAGAGGTAAGGGCGAAATTGCGCTATAGCCCAAACGATGGCGAGGCATTCTTTTTCGGTTGTAGAATAATTGCCTTCCGCTTTTCACAGCGACCGGCTAGCGTAAGCTATCACGTGTTCATGCCCATCTTTTCTCTGAACTAGGAAGGCACCGAGGCCTAGGCTACTGGCGTCAGTGTGTATTTCGGTTGCGGCGTGCTCGTCGAAGTGCGCAAGTATGGGCGGCGACTGCATGCGTCGTTTGAGTTCTTAAAATGCGTCAGCCTGCGGCTTTTTCCACTTGAACTCGACGTCACATTTAGTTAGCTTTGTCAGCGGTTCAGCGATGCGTGAAAAGTCCTTGACAAAACTCCTGTAGTAGGCACACATGACAAGAAATCTACGCACTGCTCTCTTGTCGATGGGCTACGGGAACATTGCAATGGCAGCTGTCTTCTGCGGCTCGGGGCGGACTCCAGACTTGCTGATGACGTGGTCTAGGAACAGCGGTACTTTTCTGGCTTCAGAGTAAGCCCTGATGTTTTGATGGCCTCTAGTAATGTTGCAAGCAGCCTAAGGTGATCGTCTAAATTTCCGGCGAAGACAACGACGTCATCGAAGTAAACGAGACAGTTCTGCCACTTCAATCCTGCTAAAACCGTGTTCATCACGCATTGGAACGTTGCAGGCGCCGAGCACAGTCCAAATGACATAACCTTGAACTCGTAGAGGCCGTCTGGGGTGATGAAGGCGGTCTTTTCGCGATCTCTTTCGTCGACTTCTATTTGCGAATAGCCAGACGTCAGGTCCATCGACGACTAGTATCTAGCGTTGCAGAGCCGATCCAATGCGTCATCTATCCTTGGGAGATGGTATAGGTCCTTCTTCGTGATCTTGTTCAGACGAAGATAATCGACGCAGAAACGTAGGGTTCCCTCATTTTTCTTCACCAGGACAACACGGGATGCCCACGGGCTTTTCGACAGCTGGATGATGTCGGCGCGCAGCATTTCGTAGACTTGTTCTCTTATAGCTTTACGTTCTCGCGACGAAACTCGGTAAGGGTTCTGGCGGAGTTGTCGAGCGCACTCCTCGGTGATTATGCGATGCTTGGCGACTGATGTTTGTGAAATTCTCGGTGACGTCGAAAAGCAGCCTTTGTATCGTCGGAGCAGACATCTCAGCTGCTGTTGCTTAATCACGAGGAGACTTGGATTAATGTCGTAGTCTGGTTCGCGAACCATGGTCGTCGGGGTAAATGCGGCGGAATCCGAGAGGAGAAACACATTACTGGTTTCCAGAATTTCGTCGATGTACGCGGTCGTCGTGCCCTTGTGGATGTGCTTGAACTCCCGGCTAAACTTTGTCAGCAATACTTCAGTTTTCCCTCCATGCAGTCGAGCGATCCCTCTTGCGACACAAATTTCACGGTCTAGCAGTAGACGTTGGTCGCCTTCTATGGCGCCTTCTACGTCAGCGGGTGTTTCGGTGCCGACCGAAATAACAATGCTGGAGCGAGGCGGGATGCTCACTTGATGTTCGAGCACACGCAAGGCGTGGTGACTACGAGGGCTCTCCGGCGGCATCGCATTATCTTCTGACAGCGTTATTGACTTCGACTTCAGGTCGATGATTGCGCCGTGTTGGCCCATGAAGTCCATACCGAGAATGACGTCTCGTGAACACTGTTGGAGGACAACGAAGGTGGCAGGGTAAGTCCGGTCATGAATGGTTATTCTTGCCGTGCAGATTCGAGTCGGCGTGATGAGGTGTCGTCCAGCGGTCCGAATTTGAGGACCCTCCCATGCAGTCTTAACCTTCTTCAACTGGGCGGCGATGTGTCCACTCATGACGGAGTAATCGGCCCGTGTGTCCACTAAGGCGGTGACTGCGTGGACGTCGATGAGCACGTCGAGGTCGGTGGTTCTTTGTCTGGCGTTGCAGTTAGGCCTTGGCGTCGGATCACGACTGCGTCGTGTTGAACTTAAGCTGCAACGTCGCGTCGTCAAGTCTTCTTTCGGCGGTGTATTCTTGGTTTCCTGATATCGTCGGGACGGCGGCGTGTCGTTATCATGTCGTGGAAATGGTCTCTTCGTCGTCTTCGTCGGCGGCGGAGGATCTTCGTCAGTTCGACGAACAGCCACCGCACCTCCATCTGTTGCTACTTTTAGTTTTCCGCATATGGGCTCGCTGACCGGCTCCGGGCTGGGCCAGTGTATGGTCGGCGCTGCGGCGACAGGTGGCGGCCTGGTGGGCTGCACCGGGTAGCGGCGAGGTAGTCGGCGATGTCACGAGGGCGTTCACCTTCCCGAGGGCGCGGTACACATGGCCGGCTTCGCCGCAGTGGTAGCAGAGTGGGCGGTGGTCGGGGGCTCGCCAAATGTCCGTCTTCCTCGCATAGCTGCGCTGGGCGATGGGTGGGCTTGCTGGCGGCGGCGGCGGTAGACGATGGAATTGCGGCGTTACGGGGCCCTGGCGTTGTCGCAGAGGGGGACCTTGACGGCGGGTGACGGCGGCGTAGGTCATCGCTTCCGGCTGAGGTTGCGGTGATCGTGGTTGCATCTCAAGGACTCCAAGTGATCGCTGAACCTCTTCTTTGACGATTTCAGCGATTGGATCCAGTTGGGACTGCGTCCTTGGGTAGAACTTGGGTAGAACGACCGCTCTGATAGTCTCGCGTATATCGTCGGTAGCCAGTGATTGAACACCGGCGTATTTTGTAGGGTTCGTGGGGCGATCGAATTGCCGGTTTCGGATCTCGAGTGTCTACTCAATGTTCGTCGCCTCACGAAGAAACTCTTTGACGGTCTTCGGTGGCTTCTTACCATTCCGGCGACAAGTTCCTCCTTTACACCACGCATCAGTAGGCGGACTTCTCCTCGGCCATATCCGTGTCGGCGTGGCGGAACAAACGGCTGATTTCTTCAGTAAAGATGGCAACGTTCTGTTTGGTTGCTGCACTCGGGCGTCCAGCATAGCTTCTGTCCTTTCCTTGCGCACGACGCTTATAAATGTGCGCAGGAAGCCGCTACGGAACAGGTCCCACGTTGTCAAGGTCGACTGCCTGTTATCAAACCACGTTCTGGCGGCGTCTTCTAAGGCGAAGTAGACAGCCGCAGCTTGTCGTCAGAGTCCCAGTTGTTGAATGTCGCGAAACGTCCATAGGTCTCCAGCCATGATTCCGGGCCTTCTGTCGCTGCTCCTTGGAAGGTTGGTGGGTCCAGAGGTTGTTGCAGGATAACGGGGGACGCTGGGGCGGCCATTGGGGTTGTCTTGACCACGATCTTGTTTATCGTCTCAGGTAGGAGTCCGTGCTCTGGGGCAGTCCTTGCAGTCTGCTTCTATACCGCTGGTCTTGGGTGATGTTGGTTCTGTCCTCGGGCTTCTTCACTTCACTTCACTTTATTTTCTTAAAGACCCCACAAGGGGGTGTTACATAAGGGGTGGGTTGTACAGATATGCTACAAATGCCACATGTTTTTAAGAAGACAGGTATATGGATACACTTTGAATAAACCGTGATGGACAAGTGATTGAAACAATGTCGTGGGGAAGGCCATTCCATTGTGAAGCGGCACGGCAAAAAAAAGAATGGTGCAGAACAAGTAGTGGTGCCAGAATAGGGTCGGGTGACTTGAAGTGGATGGCCCGTGCGGGGGGATGTGCGAGCGGCGGGAGCGATGTAAGGTGGATGGCTGAAAGAACTGTGATAAAACTTGTGGTAAAGTGATAGTGTGGCGATCCTCCGGCGAGACGAAAGAGTGGACAGACAAGAGTCATTCTTAAGGGATGACGCGCTGATATCATATGAATAAGAAGAATGAATGAAGCGAGCAGCACGATTCTGCGCTGTTTCGATAGCATTATTCTAATAAACTTGAGTCTACATGAGTCACATGATGACATGAGTCTACAGCAACCCCATGTCTTTTTCTGTGTATAAGACTCAACGGCGCCATAGTTGTCACAACATTGACTCGTGCAAGTCTGACCACTTGGCTTGGATCGCGGCTTTGCGGGGGCGTTCAGTACAAGAACGCACAAGCACCTCCACCAGATGTCACGTGGCAGTGACGGTGAAGAAAGCAGCAATACGGTGGAATACAAAACTAGCTTTTATTGGGCGAACCTGTGCCCACAAGAACAGGCTACACTTATAGCACAACGATAGCGGCGAACACGGTCGGCGATCGTCGGAAATCTGATCAGCGGGTCAAGCGCGTCGGCTTTTATAGAGCAGTCGTCGAATGTTCCAGGCTAATCGTTCGGACCCGCGTGCCTTCCACAAAGTTCTACACCATTCGCGTCAGGTGATAACATAAGGTTCGGCGACAAGACAGCGGATAGAAGCATCGATAACTTTCCAGAAACGTAGGATACATGTAGGCGCGTCCCACCCTGCGCGATTACATTTGTTAGGCGGCGAAATGTGGTTGCCCGATAAACTTAAGTACACGTGTCAATATATATATATATATATATATATATATATATATATATATTTATATATATATATATAGACATCCTTTCACTTTAACTAATTTATTATTTCTTTGACTCAATTAGGAAGTGCAAGTGATTTCTACTGGACAGACGTAAGGCAGTAAATATGCATTTCTGGTAGGTATGCTCCTTCTTTTTATTTGTACATACATATATAAATGAATAATTAAGATGAAACCTGTTTATTTACCAGTGCCTGCATGCACGATGATAGCGGAAAACAAATGGGGGAGCCGGTCAGAGTCCAAAACAAATCTCGTTGTTTCACCCGTCGCCAATTTCAAGACTATGCCCAAAGTGCCAGTCATTCGGATCTTCTGTGGTGGTAACGCTTCACACGGGCGCGATAGCGGGGACCAGTGGATTCGAGGGTGGATATCACGTAAGTCATGTAGAATGAGGAACACCTTAGACTTCTGTCAAGCAAGGGGCCAGGCAGGATTCCGTAAAGGCTATTCAACCATAGATCATATTCACACTATCAATCAAGGGATAGAGAAATGTGCGGAATATAACCAACCCTTATATATAGCCTTCATGGATTACGAGAAAGCGTTTGACTCTGTCGAAACCTCAGCAGTCATGGAGGCATCAAGGAATCAGGGTGTAGACGAGCCGTATGTAAAAATACTGAAAAATATCAATAGCGGCTCCACAGCCGCCGTAGTCTTCCATAAAGCAAGCAACACAATCCCAATAAAGAAAGACGTCAGGCAGGGAGATACGATATCTCCAATGCTACTCACAGCGTGTTTACAGGAGGTATTCAGAGACCTGGATTGGGAAGAATTGGGGATAAAAGTTGATGGTGAATACCTTAGTAACTTGCGATTCGCTGATGATATTGCCTTGCTTAGTAACTCAGGGGACCAATTGCAATGCATGCTCACTGACCTGGAGAGGCAAAGCAGAAGAGTGGGTCTAAAAATTAATCTGCAGAAAACTAAAGTAATGCTTAACAGTCTCGGAAGAGAACAGCAATTTACAATAGGCAGCGAGGCACTGGAAGTCGTAAGGGAATACATCTACTTAGGGTAGGTAGTGACGGCGGATCCGGATCATGAGACGGAAATAATCAGAAGAATAAGAATGGGCTGGGGTGCGTTTGGCAGGCATTCCCAGATCACGAACAGCAGGTTGCCATTATCCCTCAAGAGAAAAGTATATAATAGCTGTGTCTTACCAGTACTCACCTACGGGGCAGAAACCTGGAGGCTTACGAAAAGGGTTCTACACAAATTGAGGACGACGCAACGAGCTATGGAAAGAAGAATGATAGGTGTAACGTTAAGAGATAAGAAAAGAGCAGATTGGGTGAGGAAACAAACGCGAGTTAATGACATCTTAGTTGAAATCAAGAAAAAGAAATGGGCATGGGCAGGACATGTAATGAGGGGGGAAGATAACCGATGGTCATTAAGGGTTACGGACTGGATCCCAAGGGAAGGGAAGCGTAGCAGGGGGCGGCAGAAAGTTAGGTGGGCGGATGAGATTAAGAAGTTCGCAGGCACGGCATGGCCACAATTAGTACATGAACGGGTTGTTGGAGAAGTATGGGAGAGGCCTTTGCCCTGCAGTGGGCGTAACCAGGCTGATGATTATGATGATGATGATGATGATCATCATGTAAGTGGCGTCACCGAGGAGTGATAGAAGCACGAGATGGCCGGTACAGCTGGCCAGTAACTTGGTACAAGCCACGTTTGTGACATGAGTCTACAGCCACCCCATGTCTCCTTCTGTGTACAAGACTCAACGCCGCCATAGTTGTCGCAACATGGACTCGTGCAAGTCTGACCACTGCGGGAACGGACAATCGGTTACATGAAAGTGGTCTATACTTATTGTAGGGATAGTGTTTAAGACGAACCTGTCCTTTTTGCATATGGTTTTAACGTGCATTTTGAATGCACTCATTAGGTCTCTGACCGCAATGTTCGCCTAAATTTCTGACGTGAGGAAGCAGCCAAAAGGTTTTTATCCGCGATTACTTGCTGACTTTCACGCCGCACCTTCACAGCCTCGCATGAAATGTCACAGCCACATCAAATGTCACTGTAAACGATCATGTTAACATTTTCTCTACACATTTGTGTTGCTCATCCTTCAAACCAAGCCTCCAACGCATTAGCTCCAATATGTCAACACAAACCCACGCCTGCGAAGGGTCAGTGTTCAAAAATGTTCTTCATTTCGCGAAAGCGTTATGAGTGTGTTCTACGAGTGGCACATTATTTTTCCAGTTGACGTGGCAGACCTACAAATCCACAGCTACCAGATTTAGTAAATATGTGTAAAAGGTTTGGAAAATATGTATAATCTATGTGACAAGTTAACTCTGTGTGAGTGCGATACCGCCCGTGTAAAAAAATGTCTTCCAGCCTGTGCTGCATTTGGGGCATGCTGGCATTTGGTGCCGTTCTCCCAGTGTTCCTGAAGAACTCTATATTTCACCGAGCTCACGTTGAGTGGGAATTGGGGAATCGTATGTTTAACATGTGTAGAAACGGTACCGTTTCTTGCTTAATTAGCCGTGTTAAAATTATTAACGTCTCCATTATTTATTTCTGATCTTTATGCGTTGTATAAAGCTCACAGCAACTTTTTATGATGTGCTCTGTGAACAAAGTGCTGTATTTTGTTATTACCTGGTTAAATTTAGTGATAGGTTACGGTAAATGTCTCAGAGTTGTCTGTGAACAGACTAATTGCTACCAGAGCAGTAAATTACGTGCCGAAGTGAGACGCAACGTTCTAATCGCTGTTGTAAGAACTGCCGCATTATAGCTCCGTTCTCCGACAACAATGAACGCCACTGGCATTTGGCGAAACAGGGAGAACATGATAAATTTAGTGGTAGGTTACGGGAAATGTCTCAGAGAAGTTGTCTGTGAACGGACTAATTGCTACCACAGCAGTAAATTACGTGCCGAAGAGAGACGAAACGTTCTAATCGCGGTTTTAAGAACTGCTGCATAATAGCTCCGATCTCCGACAACAATGAACGCCACTGGCATTTGGCGAAACAGGTAGAACATGATATATCTGTATGCTCTCTCTATATATGCATTTGTGTATGGCATGTGTGTGAAGGGCAGTGGATATATTACACAGATAACCTAAAACAAATGTCGAAACCTTAAAATTTCTCGAAAACGTTATGTGTACGCGCGGCTACCAGTGGGTGCATCACGCACGGAGAAATGTATGGAATTTCAGTTACCTCTGCAGGTAATTGATTTATGTATAATTTCAGGTAACTCAAGTTTCTAATACAACAACTTAAAACAGACATCTTCACTAGAAATCAAGCTTTGTTTTTAAATTACTAAACTCTAAGATTTTAGGTGTTGGATGAGTAGGTTCTCGAGTTTACGTGCTAACCCACGATTTAATCATGAGGCGTGCCGTAATGGGCGTCTCCGGAAGAATTTTGACCAGCAGGAGATCTTTAAATTGGGCCTAATAATATGCGAGGCATGGGCGTTTTTTGCATTTTGCCTTCCAGGAAATGCGGCCGCCGCTGCCAGTATCCGATGCCCCGACCTCGTGCTTAGAAGAGCAACACCATAGCCGTCTAACCTCTGCGGCAGGCGGTTTTACGTGCTAAGCTCAGGACACGATTATTAAGCATGCCAATATGCGGTACTCGGAATTCTTTTTTGACACCAAGGGTTTTGTAAAGGGATCCCAAACACGCTTCGGGCTAAGCAAAAAAAATGAACAACAGAAAAATACAGCCTCTAGAAAACATGCGCTGCTGTGAACATCTCAGCCAAACGTTGCACTCGTGCGTGGCTCGCGGATTTCGCAAGCAATGCGCGAAGTCAACTTTCTCTAACACGCTCTATTTCGAACAGAGGCATGCTCCTCACTCATTTGCAGTGGCATATTCCGTTATATAACATATTGTCGTTCGCGGCCCAGATGGGCCGAAAGCTGACGTCAATCAAGAAGCATGTTTGGATCAGTGCGCTTCTGCATGCTGTTGCTGTGTGCATTTATTGACGCACTTTAATACACGGGCTGACGTAAGCGAAAATTTGCTAGCGGTTATCGATAAGAGTTTTGTACTTCCGGAAGCCGCCGACTATCTACTCACACTCGGCAGCGGCTGCCCGCGTCGTCACTAAAACATTTAGTTACATAGCTGATTGATTTCGTAGGTAGCCCCCCGGTATGAATAATGTCGATCAGTTATGAAAGCTTAACTAGCCTTAACTACGCGAAATTTAACGTCTGACTACGCACACGCTGGCCAGCGCGCGCTCACTCCTCATCGCCACTCCCTATGAAAATGGTCATGACCTTTATGTTTCCTGTATGTTTCCGTCCTGTGCCCTGTGTGACCTTTATGTTTCCTTGTCCTTTATGTGAACTTGAGGAAACATACTCTGTGTTTACAGCATGTTTACTCATCCTTTCTTAGAACTTGAGGAAACGAACTTTATCTTTTCTGTAGGATGTGTCCTTTGTGTTTACGACAGGATGCTACCTATGTGTGCTCTCTATATATGTTACCTGGTTGTGTACTCCCTCTGTTTATACGGCAGGATGTTACCTGCGTGTGTACTGTAGGGTACCTGGCTGTGTACTTCCTCGAGTGCACATCCAGATAACATAGAGTGCACCCAGTGATTATCTTTTAACACATCCTAGAGATAGATCATCTACCTGAAAGACGTATGAACTATTGGCGTATCCAAGTAAAAAAAATGGGGGGGGGGCGCCTGCCTCCCTTTCCCTATCTATGTTGGCCGCATCCGATGCATTGACGGCCACGCGCCATCAACAGTACATACGTGCATCAAAGCCTCATACAGCGATTTATATCTCACGACAAATAACGATTGCGCGGCGGGTAGAGACGCGATTGCACGACGCGCAGTGTTCGATGGCTTGCGTTACATGACCCGAAAAAGAGACGGATGCCTCCGGGGCCCATGCGCCGCTTTGCTATGAGCGTGTATCAATATGCAACCTACCATTTAAATAGTGGTTCGTGGTGTTATAATGGTTTCATGATAGCGTCATTACATGTAAATATAACACGTCCGTTACGATTGTCTCTATATTACGCTCGTTAAGTTTCTTTGCGGCCGTCAGCGGAAAATAGCGCTGCCACCTCCAAAGCTGACCTGGAGCTAACGCTAACTTTCTGAACACCTAGTTGGAAAGAATGTAGTGAAATTGAATATCTATAACGTTTCTGATACTCTAAACCGGAAAAAAAAACTTTAACATTGGGAGACACTGCTCCCTCAAAACCGTGGTCTTCTAAGCACTTTTTGACATGTTGCTTTTTCGACGCTATTTCTTTCTTCAGCCCTCGGCCTATTATGATACCTTTTCTCTACTACACACACAAATTATACACAAAAGTTCGCTCGCTCTTCAAAGCAGAACCGGTGGTCGATACTAAAAGTGCCGTTCTATTCACAACTGCGAGTGATTGCTGTAGTAGGATAGCAAAGGGCAACAACGCAAAACCAATGCGGAAACAAGAAACACTCCGAAGAAACAGCGTCGTGTTTGTTCCTTTTGTCCGTGTCGCTTTCGCGCTGCTACCAAAAGTACGAGTCATTGCTGTGTTGACATTAGCAGGGGTATCAGCGCGGATCCTGTAAATGCTTTCTTGGGCGTACAACTGAATAATTTATAATTCTCAGTTGGCTGAGTATGAAAGTTGTGCGTGGAGTATGGGTTCTAGCATGCAAGCAGTACGGCTGTTTCACTTTGGCCGAAGCTTTAGCCGCCGCTGCAAGCCCGCCATCGCCACGTTTTCTCGCCTTTATTCCTTACGCTACCAGTAAATATGGTTCCACGTATTCAAGATAAGGCCTCAATTCTCAAAAACATGTCAGTGGGCGCCATCAGAAGTATACATATGTGTGGTGATCCCGCATTTCTGATCGGTGGGTCTCGCAGCTATCGCGGCTGCCCGTAAATGGTCCGCCATCCCATGCAGATGGAGCTGCACATGTTGCGCACTGATTGGCTCGTGTCCACCGGCAAAAGTTCGTGCATTTTTGTACATGCTTAAAAAAAACAAGACAGCACACCAAGGCACGTTCAACTCAATAAGTTGTGTTTAAATACCAGCCCTCCTTCGAGCTACGACTTGCCTCCATAACAAAATTTAATCTCGAAGGCCGTGCTTTTGCAAAGTGCACGCCTTAGAAGCAAATGCAGATCTCGGAGGCTAAATTCACTTGTTAACCGCAGTGCGCGGCGCTGCAAGTGTGACGTTATGCCCGGTAAAATTACTGGACGATGTATTGAGCTGGGCCAGGTTGTGTTGGTGTGAGCGGTCAGAGTGCTCGTTGCAGTTAGACGTTGCAGTTAATTAAATCGTATTTTAGAAGTGCATAAACAAAATGTAATCCGTATCGTGTGCATTAACCATCAGGAAACATCTGGACTCGTGTAACGCTGTTAGTTCGGCTTATGTTTCCTGTGATAAGCCAGTGTCTCCGTGTGCTACAGCAACCGTCTGAGCTGCCTTTGTTTTCGCCTGTGCGCGTTCGCTCGTGAAATACCTGCTACTGTGGATTCAAAGTATGGTGCGTGGAAGAATTTGTTGAAAGTTGTGCTTTCGTGTGCTGCTGTTCATCGACAATTCGACATTGTTCGCGCTGCAAAGAGCGTCGTCAAGTGGTGCCTGCGAGACGAGAGAGTGTTCTCTGACCACATGTTGAAGGTAAGCAAGTCTGACGCTTGCGCGCATTCTCGCAGCTTATGGTTCATGTAGTAAACTTTGTGCACTGACAACAGGACACTTTCGGAGCGTATGTTCTCCATGTTGCTGTGCACACTTAGCAAAACGTTTCACGATGGGAGTTTCCGTGAAATGTATTATTTCTGACCGCTTACTTGCTTTCTGCAGTGATGCGCTACCACCGCTGATTGTTGGGACTGGATGGCAAACATTTACGTAAATGCTGAAAGCTACTGTTTCCCCGGTAGTTTCCCGGCAAGAAATTCTTCCGTGGATATGCATTTCCGCTAGTTACGTATGCAATGTATGTCGATGTGTCGTGGGCATCGCGAGATGGCACACGACTGCAGTGTTTGACACTTGAACAGATATTGTGTGAAGGTTATTTTATTGATAGTGTTCAGTTTGAAGTCCAGCTTCTCGAGAACTTGTCTGCATTGTTTGTGTTCTTCAATGTGCTCGCGTATTTGTCTTTTATATTGTAGGGCAAATATGGGCCGACATTACAACAGCGAAACTTCTTTTTAATCGAGGCATGTCAATCAGACGCTCGTTTTCATTAATATTTTCACCCGAAGAACAGGATGTCAGCTCCTGCGATTGTTAAAAGCAGTGGCTTGTTGCACTGCCCAATAAGGGCTGCGATTTTCTCGCGATGCTTTCCGCTCGATGTTTTCCACTCTTATAACCCACCTTCCACGGCTGCCTATTCTAGTTAATAACAATAGCGGAATGTCGGTCAGTTCAATGAGGAAAAGGAGTGCCATCGGAAAAGGGATCGCTACAAAATCGCGGCCTAGGTTTTAGACTGTTCATAATCGATTGTTCGTTTGATTTACTAGACATTTAAGTTTTGGTGATGATTTCCCAGGTAGTCTGATGTTTGCTGCTGGTTTTATTGCCGCCTGAATCTTATCATATAACAGTAACTACTTGAGATATAATTACGAGACATCTGTACAAGCAGGCCCACAAAGGTAGCAAAAATATTTATTGGCCAGTTGACTACTCCTAAACGACATGTACTACATAGCAGCTGCTGCGATAATGTTTAAAATAATTTGTGAGCAGTTTAATAACTTAGTGGATTGGCAGCTCAATGTGTTTCAAACAATAGTTAGTTAAGAGCTGTGTTGCCCTGATGTTTTTATGAGCTATTTTTGACTGTTCCACGTTTCTTAGCTGTGTGCATACAGGCCTAGTTGTTCTTGCTTATATGAATATTTTGAATAAGTGAAAAAGATTGGCTTTGGTTTTGTTTTTCAGGTGCCTTGTGAGCTCTCACCCAAGCACCACATTCCTGAGATCTGCTGTGAGCAGACGTGGCAAATTGAAGTAACATCCAGATAGTCCAATAAACTGTTCGTAGTTTCAGACGAACCGTTGCAAAGTATAGTCAAAACTTTCTTTTAAAAGTGCAAGCACTGATGCAACGTGGCCTTTCCATCCAAACATTACATTTTATATTAGTAACAAAGACATAACTAGAACAAGAGCAGCACTGCAGTGAGGAACGTACAGTGGTACTCCAAGTGTTATACTGAAATAATCAATGAAGTCTAATTAGTTTGTAATTTTAGAACATTTCGCATGAATTTCTGTACCATAGCAGAGTTCCGTATGCTTCATCATGTAGGGAACAGTAACCTTACAATGAAAACCAATGCAAACCTTTTAAACTCAGAAAAAGCTTATAAATATAAAATAATAATAATATTTGGGGTTTTACGTGCGAAAACCACTTTCTGATTAGGAGGCACGCCGTAGTGGAGGACTCCGGAAATTTTGACCCCCTGGGGTTCTTTAACGTGCACCTAAATCTAAGCACACGGATGTTTTCGCATTTTGCCCCCATCATAAATATAAAATTTGTACACGGAACTCTTCACCTTTGCATGTCTACATAAAACGCATGATTTAATCACTGCGGCCACATAAAGGATGCATAAAGGTAGGACACACGAAGGAAACATAAAAGCAGTGGCCAAATTTCAACATGGAGGAAACATAAAGTACGCTAACATAAGGGCTACATGAAGGGAGGACATATGAAGGAAATATAACAGCAGTGGCCAAATTTCTACATGGAGGAAACATAAAGGACATTTCCTCATGTGAACTGCGGGAAACATACAGTAAACGTAAAGTAAATAACCATTTTCATAAGGGCTGGTTAGACGTCTTCGCAAAACTTCCTTCTTAGAGCTACTTACGCGCTATAGAGTGCGTTAGTTGGATGTGTTCAGTCAATCTAGTGCAGGACAAAGCCGGTCAGCACCACGTACCAGGCTCAGACAGGACATATGAGTGCGAGCACGCACTGAAGCCCTGACCTCATTCAATCTTCATTCGCCCACCCTTTACCAATCCTCATTCGCCCACCCTTTACACTCCACCCACTGAATCCAAACATGGCCTGGCTCTGTGGCATTCCACAACTGCCTGAAGAGCCAGCACCGCCAGTGCTTCTTTGCACTATTGTTCCACTTCCTGGAACCTCTGCGCTTCATTGGCTCATTCAACGAATAATGGCTGTATATGCCATCACGAGTCTCTTTTTCTGTTTGACGCATTAAGAATGCGGAGCTGCGCATGTGTTTCGTGGCTTTCAAAATTGTCAACTTGCCTTTGTGAGGCGTGCTAGCTAGAAGTGTGCTAGCTGCACAGTTTCTTGCTCTGGCTTTTCTCCAGAGCCTAAATAAATAAATCTCCTGAAAGCAACGCCTGTCAGAGCAGCTTGCTCGTTGTTCCTGGCGCTACTCAACGAGGCTGCGCCATCGTTAGTGTCTCTCCTTTTAAGCTTCCAGACAGCGGCTTGTCAAACTCTGGCCCATCGAGAACAGCGCGGGAAAATGGTCATGGTCTCTCTCTCTCTCTGTCTCTCACACACACACACGCACACGCACACACACACACATACTTTGCGTGATGTATCTGAAGGAAGAGACATTATAATGATACCTTTGCCCTGCAATACTGGACGGACCCCAACTTCATGGTATTCCTAGAATAACCATCCATAATGATCCATAATGATCAGCATATCGGGGTCACGCGAACGCCCGACAACTACCGTTGACAGCTCACTGACTACCACTCTGCATTTTTTCCCGCCCGAGTTCGAGCAAGCATTAACTCTTTTATCAAGGGGAATAAACAACTTTCGGAACGTGTCGGCAACAGGAAACGCGAAAGAAAGTATTATTAGTTGTAGGCATACATCACAGGAAAGTTAAAATCCTGCGTTATTTCCCTATGTCTCATTTTTCCCCGCCTTACCCTATAGAGTAAGCAACCGCGTCTTCTTCTAGCACGGCGTTACCGGTTTCGGAAATACGCCACCAATTCCGCCTCTCAACAGTGCGCCGTAGACGGCATATCTACCTAACATGGAGGAAAGAAACATAGTAAGAGAGGCCCCGACGTCAGGTTCTTGAAGCGGGAAATTTGACCATGTTGGTGTGCCATCTCCCTTTGGACCTCAAGTCAGCTCACCGGAACAAATCGGCACAACCTTCGAGCTCGCGCCTGCGGCAGAAAGGATGTTCTACATCCGCCGCCAAGGTTTGTGAGTGGTGGCGCTGGCTAACACTCGCAGGGTTCTACTGGGAAACATAAAAGCCCAAGAAAGTGCATGGGAAAGCGGCGCCGTGGTAGCTCAATTAGTAGAGCATTGCAAGCGAAATGCGAAGGTTGTGGGATCGTTCCCCACCTTGGCAAGTTGTTGTTTCATCCACTTTCAGTGCCAATAATGTATCATTTCTTAATTTCATTTATTAAGCACAAGTAATTTCCCCTGTATTTTCCTTGGTGTCAGTGTTTGTTGGCTTTGTATGATATGACTAATAAAAATCGGGCCCCTCGGTTAACCCCCTTTCTTCTCGTCTATATATATATTGAAAAGAAGGTATTCGAGAAATCCATGTTTATTGGCTAACTCTGCCCGTGGCGTATGCTCATTCCTCCATGAACTCTGTGCATACTCAATTTTTTAAAACATTCTAATTAGGATGTTAAATATATATATATATATATATATATATATATATATATATATATATATATATATATATATATATATAACGTTTCCTGAATTTATATTTTTTCTGTTAAAGATGATTCCTTATCAATCCTCGAATTTACAAATACAAAGCTCTGGTTCTAAAACCATTGTGTTTTGTTTGTCAGGATGTCTCGATTCTAAAGCGTTCAGAGTAACTGTGCTGCTCCTTAAATGGCTGTTGAACGACTCACTCGTTGCACTTTGTGAAAGAAACAGTCCGCGAATAGCCTACGCTGCTCTGAACATCTCAGCCAATTTTTGACGTACTGCGTGGCACTAGCAGTGCCGGCACCATAGCGACCTTTTCTCACGCATTCTCTATTCAACATAAGCCTACTCCTGAGTCTTTTCAGGGTTCATATTGGCCAATAGCTGATGTTAGTCAAGAATAGTGTTTGGATCAGTGCGCTTTTTCCTCTGTTACTGCGCATATTTATTGACGCAGTTTATTAAACATGCTGAAGCAAGCGAAAGGGTGCCTTTCTACATTTAATAGGAATTACATGTTTCCGGAAGAACAACTATCGTGGTATCGCCGAGTATCGTCTCCTAACGGCCGGCTGGGACCGCCCGCGTTGAGAGGAAACATTGAAGCCATTGTTTCTATGTGTTGTAGCCTTCGGGTCTGGCTAATTTCTGTTAGTTTTGAAACACAAAGCTAGCTTCGAATCTCGCGAAACTTCAGAGAATGCTTTAGATCGGGCTCAAATCCGACGCGGCCTATTCAAATACATGTAAAACGCAGAAACGCTCTTCTGAGATAACCCCTGAACCAATATTATTAAATTTGCTGCATTTTAGAGAGAAAGTTATGTTCTTTTGACTGCTGGCAGCGGAATTTCGATTTAGGGCTTGAATTTTGTTAAAGGAATTTCCCAAATTTGGAAGTACGAAAAAATAAGAAGCACGAAGTTTACAAATGAATAGCTCTGGTTCAGGACCGCATATCACCGTCATGTAAACAGCAACCATTAGACCATTGAAAGTGGACAAATTCAGTATGTCAATTTAAACCTTACGTGAATTTGTTACGTTCTTTACAAGGGTTGTGCAAAATCTGTATTTCCATATCACTAAATTTCTTGAGATTAATCTGCAACACATCAATTTTGTCCGCTTTATTAGATGCAATTCTATTATTATTAGATGCAATGCACAGAACGGTCATATCATTTTTTTTTGCTGAGTTAAGTATTTTTAAACATGATAGTTTACTTTTCTAAAAACTTACAATTCTTGCCAATTTTTAATAAAGAATTGACGGCCTAGAGATTTCAATGCAACAGTCACTAGATTTTACGTTTTCCTTCTAAATTCAACACACCTCGTCAAATTCGGTGCAGTGGTTGCCAGAAAAACAAACTCTGCTTTTGCGTGCATTTATATAGGAGCATCCGAGCTAAAGCTTCCTCTTCAGGTAAGGCTTGCGGCAGGCTTTCCATATCGTGCTCAGTTTTGCGGCCCCTGACTTGGCGCCTTGGAGGACTTCTCATTGAGCAACTGTGCAAATGCTCAATTTGGATGTTGCTACAATGCGTTGGTCAAGCTGGAGTTTTGCGGCCCCTGACTTGGCGCCTTGGAGGACTTCTCATTGAGCAACTGTGCAAATGCTCAATTTGGATGTTGCTACAATGCGTTGGTCAAGCTGGTGCAGGACAAAGTTCATCTGTAGCGCATAGAACGGCTACACTGGAGCACCTGAGGGCCCACCAGCGTGATAACGCATGAATTCGCGCACGTAGTCAGCCAATACAGTCGCAGGTAGGCGCCTCTGCAGCGTAGTGGAAGTGTCATGGCTACCACGAGGGGCCGTCACTTGCTCGCTCCCTGAGCACCTGCAACTCACTGTGGACAACAACGCTCCCTGTTGATATCTGCGTGTCGTGACTCAAGGCCCGAGCGCCAACACCTGACAAACGGGCCTTCCGCTTCAGGAGTGGCACGCCTAGAGTGTACTAGAATCCGTGGTCCGTGATTACAGAGAAGTGCGTGCCATACAAGTACAGGCGAAATTTGGAAACTGCCCACACGAGAGCCAGGCATTCACGATCTGTAATCGAATGGTTGCGGTCCACTGCTGTGAAGAGGCGGCTATCGTATGCGATAGCGCGATCTTGACCCTGTTGGCGCTGGACTAAAACGGCTCGAATATCGTGACCACTGGTATCGGTACGCACCTCTCTAGGAGAGGACGGGTCAAAGTGGGTAGTATAGGTGGCGTGGTGGGAATGTTGGTGAGGTGGGTAAACGCGTGAGTTTAAGCAGGGCCCCATATAAACGCCACGTCCTTTTCAGAAGATCAGTAAGAGGTGGGGCAATCACTGAGAAGTCTTTGACGAAGCGTCCGAAGTAGGAGCAAAGTCCTATAAAGCTTCGGAAGTCTGTGAAAAACTGAGGTACAAGAAAGGACAGGAAAGCACGAATTTTGTCCCGGTCTGGTTGAATACCGGAAGCGTCGATGAGGTGGCCCAGCGCCGCAATCTGCCAACGGCCGAAGTGACACTTCGAGGAATTTAGTTGGAGCCCAGCCTCGCGAAAGGCTTGACGAACGGCTGATAACAGCTCAAGGTGTGTCTCAAATGTGGGCAAAAATACGAGAACGTTGTCTAGGTAACAGCGGCATGTTGACCATTTGAACCCTAGAATCAAAGAGTCCATCATACGTTCGAACGTTGCTACCGCATTGCACGGACCCAATAGCATAACTTTGAATTGAATAGACCACAAGGAGTGACGAACGCGATCTTCTCTTGGTCTTTTTCATTCGCAGAAATCTGCGAATAACCAGACGGCAGCTCTATTGATTAAAAGTAGTTGATAGCGTGGAGATAATCGAGAGCGTCGTCAATGCGAGGCAAGGGGTAGACGTCATTCTTGGTAATGCGGTTTATATGACGAGAATCTACGCACCAACGCTATGTGCCGTCTTTCTTTTTAGCAACCACCACGGGCGACGCCCAAGGGCTCGACGAAGGTTCAACAATGCCTTTGGCAAGCATCTTGTTCAGTTCAACTTGAATAACCTTACGCTCTGAAGCAGAAACTCGACATAGCCAGCGATGAATAGGACTGGCATCGCCAGTATTTGTGTGAGGCTTAACAATTGAAGTCCGGTGCAGTTGGCGATTGCTAAGATCTAATATGTCGTGGTAGGAAACCGAAATGTGACAGAGAGCTGCTGCTTGTTCAGACAATAGGTCCGCAGCAATCATGGGACAAAATGTTGCGTCAGGGCAAGTAGCAGCCTGTGGACATGGTGAAGAATCTGAGCAGACGTCTACGGGGAACGTCGTGACGTGGTAATCTCCGATAACACGGAGCGTTGCAACCGATATGACTTGGGGTAGAACTTCTCTTGTCAGGCCAAAATTGGCGATGGGGAGGCGTGACCGGTTATCGACAACGGTGACGACGGAGTGGGGCACAGTGATATTACGCATCAAAAGGACATCAAGAGCAGGTGTGGCGACGTAATCACCATCGGTTAAAGGAATAGGCGATAGAAAACCGACGAAAGCCAGGGCTCTAGGCAGCGGGTGGACGAAGGCGGTAGTACTAAACTTGTTTGGCAGTTTGGCACGAATATGCAGTAGCAGAGGAAGTTCCAGGAAAGGGTACCGGCAGAACAGTCGATAAAAGCTGAATGCGCCGTAAGAAAGTCGAGTCCGAGGATTAGGTCATGGGGACAATAGGTCAACACTGTAAAAACAACAGGAACGTGGCGGCCGGCAATTCTTATACGGGAAGTGCACATTCAAGTGATGTCAACAGTGCTGTCATCGGCCAGGCGTACGGCTCGAGTAGTAGGAGGCGTGAGAACTTTCCTCAGTCGCCAACGGAGGTTACAACTTATAATGGTTACCTGGCCTCCGGTGTCTATTAACGCCGTCAAATAGACGCAGTTGACGTGTACATCAAGTAAGTTCTGTTTCATTGGGAGCGTCAATGGAGGATTTCGACACGACGAAGATAATGCAGCACTACTCCCAGGAGCGGCATGGTCTACTTTGCCGCCCGGGTTGGTCCATAATTGATCGGCGACGAATAGCGGCGTGGATGGGGCGACGGGGACCGACGGCGCTCAGGTAACGGCGAGCGAGCACGACGATTGTCATCGAGGGATACACCGTAGGTAGGAGGCATACGGAGAGGCGAGTAACGGCGCGGGTCAGCATATGGGCGAGAAGACGTGAAAAGGAGCTCGACTACGGCGACGTCCAGGAGGTGCGGCAGCGGCGAGCGACGTGGCCAATTCGGAGGCAGTGGAAGCAAATGGACTTCTCGTCCGGAGTTGTCCAGGCGGTAGGGTTGCGGTATCTGGGAGGGGAATACAGACCGCCTTGAGGCGAAGCAGTCGGCACCGGTCGTGTGTCAAGTCGGGAGACAGAGCAGGTAGCCGGAAAACCTAGGTTTACAAATCTTGGAGATCGCTGGGACTGGTTGGTCAATGTTGCGTTGAAGTGGGCGTGAGTGGAAGGGCGCAGGACTTATAGCCTCGAGTTCGCGGTGAACAATATGTGTGACGTGCTCATTTAAGTGTGGTGAAGCGGTGAGATCAACTCAAGACGACGTCGCATCCGTGTTAGGGAGCCGGGAGAACTATGGAATGACGCGGCGGAATTCCTTGACAATGTCGTCAGTGGTAGACACATTGTTCAAGACCTACAAGTTGAAGGCCTCGTCCGCGATCCCTTTGAGTACTTGGCCGAGTTATTCAACCTTGGGCATTTTCTCGCTGACTTTCCGGCAAAGAGCGATCACGTCTTGTATGTACGAGATATACGATTCAGTAGAAGACTGAACTAGGGTAGCAAGCTCTTTTCTAGGAGCCAGCTGCCGACCGGTGGGATTTCCAAAGAGGTTGACGAGCTTCACCTTCAAAGCATCCCAGCTAGAGATCTCGTCCTCATGTGTCCGGAACCAGACACGAATAGTTCCGCCTAAGTAAATAGGACAAATTGGAGAGCATAATGGTAGGGCCGCAGCGGTTGTTTTGCCTAACACGCTTATAAAGATTGCGCCAGTCCTCAACGTCGACATTATCTTGTCCGAAGAACATGCCAGGATTGCGGGGATTGGTAACGGCAACGTACGTTGTTGTCGGGGTCGCAGGAGTACAAATAGATGAGGTATTGTCACCGGGAGCCATGGCGGAAAGCAGGATGGTGCGGCCGCTGCAGAGCTCCGTGGCGAGTACGGGGAACGGCACCCTCCACCAAAATGTTACGCGAACAAAGGATTAGGAGTGGAGACTATTTAGAAAGTATATTTACACAAGGTAACTACAGCGCTGGCCAGCTAAGCCGACAGCTCGATAGCCAGGGAGCGCTCGTCGCCTTCGTCGAGGCGCCCACGTGTATCCGTCATACGAAACACGCAATATGCATGTATCAATATTGATTCACAGGTATAGGACCGTGTTAAGCGAATGTTATCAACCCTCGTGTGTTAATTCGCTCAGGAACTGCTGCCCCCTGCAGAAAACCCGCGACTCACAAGGAGAAGAATCGTTCGGAACAGTTCTCACTTACATCGATCAGTCGCCCGCGAGAATCCAAAGGGCTGTTATGGGTTGCATTGGCAAAGAAAAGAATATTCGATCATATTGACAGAAGGTGCCTTGAAATCACGCACGCCGGCCACCTCCTGCGCCCGTCCAGCTGTTTATGTCTACGTGCAAAAAATAACGGCAGTGAAGCGGGCAACACGGGCTCACAAGACACGTGCTACCACAGCAACTTATCATCAGCGCGGGGCCCGAGGAAAAAAGAAGAGGTGCAGAATTCTTGTGAAAAGACCGTACATGGCCGCTCAGGACAACAGCAACTATACGTTGAAGCGAGACTCTCGCTTAGCTGTTTGTCGGGAAAAGTTCGCCCAACGTAAACTAACCTTCGCTCTGTGCGTTACAATGCTGTCCCGTGGTAGTCCTGGTGAGGAAAGCAGCAAAGCTGTGAATGGCGCAACTAATGTTTTATTCGGTGAACCTGTTCCCTCAAATCAGGCTACACTCAAAGCAAAACGATAGCGCCGAACACGGTCGACAATCGTCGAAAAGTGATAAGTGGTCAAGCGCGTCAGCTTTTATTCATGTTCCGTCAAACGTTCCAGAGTAACGCTGGTGCCCACGTGTCTTTCAGAAAGTTCTATACCATTCGTGCCACGCATACATGCAATTTGATTACACAAGGTTCATGAGAACAGACAGCGGATAAAACCATCGATAACTTTGCAGAAACTTCCGATACATGCAGCCGCGTCATGCGCTGAGTTATAACATTTGTTAGACAATGAAACGCGGTCACTCGATAAACAAGTATACGTCAGAATACCCATCTGGTAAAAATTATCTCCCGATGCTGTAAAAATAAAAAGAGAGCGAAAGCACACTTAGCAAGAAAAACTAGCCGAACAACAAAGTCCAAATGAAGTCCAAAGTTCGCTAACGCTGGTAGCACGGCTTAAGTCGCATAACATGGACTATTTTTGTCGTGAGCTGCGGCATTGTGATTGTGAAATGCAGTCTGACACGACCTCATGGTTCGGTGTGCGAATGTGCCGGATGATCTTCAAGGGTACGAAGTAGCGTCATCGAAGATTATAGGGCCAGCTTTCGGTCCTCTGCCGGTCCTCTACTCTGAGAGAATGTCAGCGTTGTTTCCCGGCATTGCTTCCCTCTCACGTTCCTTTGCACAAGCCTCGGGCGACTTACTTCACTTGCGCACAAGTCAGAATATTACGGCTGCCCACCCATATGCGTTGTGAGGGGCCTAGTCGAACCGTGCCTCCAAACGAATCTCCACAATAAGTGCCACGCAATTTTTTGGCACAAATTTACGTCGAGTGTTTTTATTTCTCTGGAAAACGAAAGCCGCAACGCCTACACTGATAGCGTATTTCATCCTCGTGCATTCCTCGATGGCGACGTCTGGGACCTTAGCTATGCTTGGAGGATCGATCACATATTTTACTATCGAAACCACTGTCTCCACATCGCGAGTTTGGGATGTTTGTTGAGCGCAGTTTGTTTCCATTTGTGTCGTTTAGTACATTTTCCCCAGGCATGGTGGTTTCTCGGCTGAATGAGTCCGTCGATGTCTGCAGAAATTCGAGTGCTGCGCGAACGAGTTGGCACATCTTTTGCATTTGTAGAGTTTCTCGCCTGTATGCAAGCACTTATGGATATTCATATCACTAGACAGCCCGAACGATGTATGACATATCAGGCATTTGTAGGGTTTCTTGGCTATATGCCTGCGTTCATGGTTACCTCGATGCTGAGACTGCCGGAACGTTTTATCACATATTTGGCATTTGTAAGGTTTCTCGCCTGTATGCGCCCGGTAATGTACAGCAAGATGATCAGCTCGGCGAAACAGTTTACCACATGTTTTGCATTTGTGGTTCCCACGTGTGCGCTTCAGGCATTTTTCTACAAACTTCGACACCTTCACAGACGATTGATGACATGCTTTGCTAATGTGGGCTGTGTCGCCCGTGAGTTCGTTTGCGTGCCCCTGTAATGCGTCCCGTCTGCTCGGAACATTGCGACAGACACAGCAGGACGCTTGTTCTCTTCCTCCGGTTCTAGTAGCATTCCTGCAAGTACACGGACAAAGGAGCTCAAAATGACCGAGTGCTGTTACAGGGGGACAAAAACACATTTTCGCCTATAGAGAGCTTGGCAAACTAAATCACGGCTTTTTGGTAAGGCGATTTGGTCAGTCCGACCATTTACTGGTTGTTTTTAGATATAGCGCTGGATTTGGGCTCTAGATTGGCAAAAATTTAACACTGGTGCATTTGGTGGTTTGTCGCAATAAACCTGAAACCAAGAACAATCTTCGTTCAGGTGGCAAGTAATACCAATGTCTTGTTTTTTTATTTTTCATTTATATTTTATACACAGCCGGGACAGGCGACTAGACCTATGTGGAAATGGTGGTTAGTATCGAAACTTGCACGGTCTAAGCATTGAAAAAGCTTTTCCATCTTGTACATGCTAACGAGGAATGTTTACGTAAAGGTCCACAAATGTGCCTTCGGAAATGAGACATCAGCCATTGAAAGACTGTATTGCCTGAAATAATGCAGGACTCCGTTTTTACGACCCCTTGTAGGTTAGGAACCGTAATAGATTTGGAAATGCTTAAAATGTGTGCTATTTTATTCACGTTACATGTGACAAATTTAAGCGGTCCGACTCATCGGCGGACATGATATGGCATAACTCAGTCTCTATACATCGAATACGAATAACTTCCGGGTTCAAATGTTTCTATTCGAAAAATAAAAGCGTTCTTGCCGACGGCACCTAGCAAGCGACATGCACATAATCAATTGCTTCATACGCAGGGAGCACAAATACGTTATATACTTTAAAACTTGCATGCAAAATTGATTACATATGCTGCCGAGGAACATACGCTCAGCCAGAGTAATATTTTTGCTTGGAACAGCAGGCTTTTTTTGTTCTATTAGCTTTGCCTTTACGCTAGCATACATTAGCAGAGTGAAGTCGCTAGGCGGCGAAAGGATTGCAGCTGGCCTGGCTATCTTTCAGAGGGGAAGGGAAGGTGAACTACATTTTTGTGGGTGGAGCTTGGACTTTATTATCCGTTTCTCACCGACTGCAGAATGAGGAAAAGCATGCTAAGTAATAAAATGACTTAACGGAAGCAAGAAGAGCTTAGATGAAACCAACAACTAAAACGTGGATAAAGGGCAAGTCCTAAACCACACCTGACCATCTATATTGGCAGCAAGGTACCATGCGTTTCAACAAAATTGGTTTGATTAAGAGCCACATTATTTTCATACGGCATGGGCAAACCTTCGACTGGGCTAAGGGTACCAAATCGCCGACAAATTGTTAAGCGTCGAAGTTACAAGATTGCGCGCGGGAACACAACTGCAGGTTTTAACGCGAGCATTACATTGACTCCCAGCTGCGGTTCTTGTGAAAAACGATTTCTTATTCGCTGTATGAGAATATGTAAAGTTAATGTTCTGACAATTTTATGATACAGTGCCATTGATTCGAGCTTAAGATTACCTTTTCCACCCAAAGACTACTCAAATTAGTGAGAAAACGTCACAAGATTACTAAATGCTATTTTAGTAATTCGGACGTGTGATCAAACTATTAGCGATAGTTTCACGCAGAGGGACCTACGTACATTATTCGTCTCTCTAACTCCTTCGATTTCTTCGTGCATGACAAATTACCCTGTCAAAATTTTCTAGTTCGTTCTCTTCCTAAAAAGGTATTTCAGATTTTTCTTTGCGTGAAAAAGTATAGCTGGATGCATGGATCTTCCAGCGCCTCTACTTTGGCCACCATTTAATTCTCCTTACATGCAGAAAGAAACAAACTTTGGTAGCACAGTGCGCGCGGAGTATGATAAACTGATTCGAATCATCCGATATGACACTTATGGTGGATTTCTAGCTTTGTTGGGGATCCGCAACTGAATATTTTAACGGCATCCCTAAACAGATGAGGACAAATAATGTGCCTGTCATGACAACTACAACCAGTGCTAGGCCATGCGCGAACAGCGGAGCGCATGCCCTAATCAAAAAACGGGTGTAACGTGCGCCAATCAGTCATCGCGATTCAAAGGCGCAGACATCAGTGTATGGTGCGGTGCTGCAGGCAAGACATGACTAGAGGCTCCAAGCAAGGGGAGCGGAAAGCGTCCCCGTTTATTCAACAGCCGTGTATATATACACTAAGTGGGAGAGGGTGTGTTCCCTCACCACAATGTGTCATGGGCGATACCGATAGCTGTCACGTCACACGTGCCATAGATGCGAAGCCAGGGCTGCGCCAGATACGATACATCCCCTTTTCTTTCAAAGGAGGAAAAAAAGAAACACAGGAAAGAACATAAGTAGAAACGAACATTGAGAACGCGATTTAGGGAGCTTGCATAAAGCTTCGAATATAAGTAAGCCTCTGTGGGGGCCTGCGCTCTCGGGTTGACCTTCTGAACGCAGGTTCTTGGTTCTGCTGCAAGCATGCAGGAGCGTTGGATGAGGCGGGAATGTGGCCAGTTGTGGCCGGTGACTCGGCGGCACTGTTGCTGCTGTATGGTGAAGGTCTTCCGGCAGCCCCTTGGCGGAGGTCTTCCTCGGAGTCACAAAGGCCTCTTTGTCGAAAAGCTTCTCTTGTAGGCAGCAGATGTCGCCGATTGCGCCGCAAGAATGTGCCGCCTTCAGCGATTATGTTATACGAGCGGGGATATGTCGCAGCTTGAACGACTTGACCTTTGGTGGCCCACTCCCCTTCTTTGATGCGTACCGTGTCTCGGGGGTTGAGTGGTGGTAGTCGTCGGCTGCAACGGTCGGTCTGACGATGCTTCTGTACGCTGCGACCTGGGCAGGGCCGGACGTCGGGCAACGTTGTCCGTAGTCGTCTTCCTTGAAGTACTTCGCCAGGTGATGGTCCGGATTCCATTGGAGTAGATCTGCAGGCAAGAAGACCAAGCCAAAAATCGTGATTCATTTGAGTGCTTTTCTTTAAGATCCTCTTAACTTTAGATCCTTTTTTTAGATCCTCTTAGCACGCCTTTTTCCGCCAGTCCGATGGACTGGGGGTACCGAGGGCTAGAAGTGGTGTGGTTGAAGTCGTACCTTCGGGCAAATGCAGCAAAAGCGTGGCTAGAAATTTGTGGGCCATTATCCGAACAAACTTCAACTGGTATGCCCTATCGAGCAAAGATTGCACTTGTTGCTTCAATGACCGTCTTCGCGGTAGTATCTTTTAGCAGCTGTACTTCAGGAAAGTTTGATAACGCGTCGTAGACGCACAGGTATGACAGTCCACCATGCTCAAAAATATCGATGCCGACACGATGCCACGGTTTATCAGGTACTGGGCGTAACTTTAACGGCTCTTGGGGCTGTCTGTACGCGATCGTTTTGCATGCAGAACACGCCTGTGCGAAAGTTTCTATGTCACGGTTTATTCCTGGCCAGAAGGCGAGATGCCTGGCCCGTGATTTGCATTTATTAATGCCCAGATGACGTTGATGAATGTGTTCCAATGTTTCTTTCCTCATAGTAGCCGGAATTACAACTTTGCACGCTTTTAAGAGGACTCCGTTCACGTGAGAAAGCTCTCCTTCAAAAATTTCCAATGGCCTTGGAGTGCTTTTCCTGCCGCCAAGTCCACAAGAACTTGCTTTAATTCTTCATCCCGACTAGTTTCCGTAGCCAACCTCTTCCAGGTGTTATCGGTGACAAGTGAGGAAACAACACTTACTGCGTGCACTTCAGTGTCGTCGTTGATGACGTCGTTTTCCGTGATGGGTCCGGTTGTTGCACGTGACAGCATGTCAGCGAGAAGCAGTTGCTTCCCTGGTGTGAACTGAAGTTTTACGTCATAACGAAGAAGGCGCAGGAAAAAACGCTGCAACCTCGGGGGCATGTCGCCAATGGCCTTCTGCGAGATGGCGACCAAAGGATGGGGATCAGTTTCTAGAATAAACGGCCGACCGTAGACAAAATGGTTAAACTTCTCGCATCCATATGCCACCGCGAGGGCCTCCTTTTCAATTTGCGAGTAACGTTGTTCGCACTCTAAATGCCCGCGAGGCATACGCGACTGGCTTCCATGTATCCTGGTGGCACTGCAATAGCGCTGCGCCGATTCCGTTTTGCGATGCATCACATGGCACCTTTGTTGCTTTTGTTCGATCGAACAGGGCTAGTAAAGGCGCTCTACTTAAACTTTCGCAAAGCTGCCTCCACTCTTCAGCGTGATTAGGCGTCCAGTCAAACGCAGTATTCTGCTTTATAAGATTTCTGAGGAGCGTCGTCCTTTGGGCCAGTGACGGCATAAACTTGCTGAAATAATTCACGGCTCCTAGTATCCTCTGTACTGCGAGCTTGTCGGTCGGCGGTGGAATTTGAATCATTGATTTTGTCAGTGACGGGCTTGGTTTGATGCCTTCCTGGTCAATGACGTCACCAAGAAACTCGATTTTACCGACACCAATGGAATACTTGTTCGGGTTAAATGTCAGACCGCCGCGTTCTGCTGCTTGCAGTAGCGACTGCAGCCGCCTGTCATACTCCTGCCTCGACGACCCCCACACCAGTACATCATCAACGTATACTCTGACCCCAGGAAGGCCTTCAACAATTTCATTTAGCGTTTTCTGGAATACCTCAGGCGCCGATGCTATACCAAACGCTAAGCGCAGAAATCTGTTGCGCCCGAATGGCGTTGCAAAGGTGCAAATTCGCGAGGTTTCGTTGTCCAACGGAATTTGGTGAAAACCAGAGTTCGCGTCAAGACGGGTGAAAACTGTAGCGCCCGCTAACTCTGCCTCTATGTCTTCTATTCGCGGCATTGTGTAATGTTCTCTCTTGATGCATTGGTTAATCCTCCTGGGGTCGATACATAATCGAATTTTCCCGTCCTTCTTTCTAACAATGACCAATGGGCTTAACCAGTCTATGGGCTCGGTGACGTTGGTTATGATGCCTGCGCGCTCCATGCGTCGACCTTGAATTCAAGTGGTACGTTCTTGATTTGGCCGACAACTGTCCAGTCGTGTTGGTTTGCTGCGCAGCTTGACACGTCCAGAATGTCAAAGTTATCTTCACCGCCCTGAAGTTTGCCAATAGCAGCAAATCGTCTGCAGCAGATAGCAAAATGGTTGGGGCGTTGACATTTGCGACATGTTTTCCCGAATGCAGGACACCTTCGTGGCGGGTGCATACGTGCGCACTTTGGACACTTATAATGCCTGGGTAACTCACTTGGTTTACTTGGGTGTTCCTTACGCATCGCGTCAATGTGGCTTTCGTCCCGTGCCCAAACTTTTTGTTGCGCTGCCGTCGCTTCAGCTGCTTTAGCAACCTGCTCAGCCTTCAGTAAATTCAGCGTAGTGTCCCGCCGCAACCTTTGTCGAAGTTTCTCGTCGTTAGTTCCATAAACAATTTGGTCCCTAATCATTGCGTCCATTTGGGAGCCAAAGTTGAATGCTCGTACCTGGTTCTTTAAGCCTCGCAAAAAAAGGTTCGAAAAGCTCACCAGGGGCCTGGACTCGCGTACGGAAAACGTAGCGCTCATGGACTTCGTTCTGCTGAGCTGCACAATATGCATCGAACTTCGCAATGACAGTGGCGTAGTCATTCCTGCTCTCGTCTTCGCCAAAGCTGAACGTGTTGAAGATCTGGATGGCTTCCTCGCCTGCAACGCTCAGCAGAAGTGCTGTCTTGCATGGTTCCGTTCGAGGCTTGCCGGTTGGCTGTTCTGACGCGACGAGAAAAAATTCGAACCTTTGCTTGAATGCCTGCCAGTTCTTGGCAATTTCACCAGCCGAGCTCAGCGGGCCTGGTGGCTTCAGGAAGTCCATGGGGCTGGTCTTGTAGTATAATCGTCGGTTCACCAAGACGGGACGTCGGCGTTGATCCCACTTCTGACACGGTGCGGTGCTGCAGGCAAGATATGACCAGAGGCTCCAAGCAAGGGGAGCCTCTGGTCAGCCGTGTATATATACACTAAGTGGGAGAGGGTGTGTTCCCTCACCACAATGTGTCATAGGCGATACCGATAGCTGTCACGTCACACGTGCCATAGATGCGAAGCCAGGGCTGCGCCAGATACGATACAATCAGGTTCGACACGACTGCGTATTGCTACTCACTCCATACTACAATCTTGTCGTTTATTCTCTGAATCTCTTATTGGAAACCGAGAAAGGAAAATGAAAAAAAAAGACAGGGGTTAGGACATTGACCCATAGAGTGAGTATTATCGCAGACTGCCGCGAAGCGCTATGTGCTATATCGGTGTCAAATGAAACGCGAACAGTGGTGCATGTGTTACGGATTGCGCCGCCATCGTTACTGCGCGGTCACTTTTTCTCGCTTTCAAATAAAAGATAACCAGAAGAGGAACGAAAATATCGCACCATAGGCGGAGCATCATCGCGCATTCGGTCACGCCGGATGTGCGTTCCTCTCAATGGTGATGACGGCACAGTGCACACTATCCCGTATACGCATTTCTGTCCGCGGTTTTTTTTCACCCCGATAGTACATTTATTGCTATGCGTTGTTTTTGTACGCGTGCTTTCTTCTCAGCTGCATTGAATTGCGGCTATTTTGCAGCACTTTTCTGTACAGTCTAAGGTTAGGACAAGAAGCGCCGCCCCGTTGAATTTGTCATTAAGCTTTAAGTCACTAAGCTTTAAGAGCTTTAAACCTGTTTCTTTTTCCCTCGCGAAGTCGACGCGATATCTTGAACAGCAAACTGCAACTACTTGCTTCGCAGCTATGATTAACACATTTCGTACAGCCAGAAAATATGCCTTCTGACGCATATTATATTCTGCCTTTTTTTTTCAGTTCCATGTACCTAAATACAAATGTTACTTTCTTACCGGTTAAATGCGCGTCATAAATTTACCACTGATAATCTGCCTAGTCATCTTCGCGACAAGTGCAGAATCGTACAAGTGCGAGTAGCTTCATCGGCGCAGCGACAAGAGTTTAACTTTGTGAATACGAAACCATGCAGAATGTGCTGCGCAGATTGAATGGCGCCGAACCATGCACCTGAGACTGCGGCGATGCTGTTTAAATGCGTCGTATACAAAAGCGTCAGCTTTCTGAATCGCCTGGAAGGCGAGGCGTGGTATACTAGTGGACGGAAAACGTTCTCCCACCTACCATGGAGAGTTGGTGTGCCTAGGGTGGGGTAGTACTGCGTGTTTCATAGGTGAACCCAGTTGCTCTCAGCAATTCTACAACACAAGACAGATATTCATATGAACACTAGGCCTGATACGGTTAACAGTGGTACAACGAAGATTGAGGCTGAAGCCAACGTTTCGAAAAGGGAACGCAACTCATGAGGACAAGTCCCGTTGTTGAAACGTTTGCTCTCTGAAATGATCAGGTTCACAGAAATGTTGATCCAAGGCAAAATACTCCTGGCTACGAGATCAAAATGATAAACTATTTTGCCGAGACGAAGTGCGAAGCTATTACATATATAGCAAGGTAATTAGATCACATATTCCAATCATGACTTGCTTATCAATCAGGCACTTATCGTGTCACGTGTGCAAAACGCGAGAAATACTGAACAACTACGAACACTCTCGGTCACAACGATGGCTTTGTCAGGAGAACCGGCAAAGGAGACTACAGGAGCTTATCCCAAAGTGAACGTTCCCTGATGCCGCTCGCTTTTACCCGCGATTTCCGAAGCACAAATCAGGCCACCTACAACACTGGCTGAGCGGGAAGCCCGTGCATACCAAGGACTTCTCTGCTAGCTCTATCTTGGTCAAAAGATCACTGCTAGCCGTCTTCTTGAATTTATACCCTCGCCCTAATGATTTGAGAGACTTTGCTACAAGAAAAGGTGAACTCATTCAGACTGCCTTTTATGTCTTGTCGCTGTGCACTACATGCTATCTGGGAATGTTTTCCTTTCGGTTGCCAACGAAGTTGAAAACATCATCGATGTGCCCTGTTTTCTGAGGGTCACAGGGAAGTAGGGTAAATTGTTCCGCCATAGGTGTATGCCTGCGTTAAGAAGAGATATGAGAAGACGCGACAGGACGATGATCTATGTGCACCAGTCCTACAACTCAGCTAGAAACCAATATGCATAGCCAAGGGTGGTTACGACAAACAAGATTATTAACCATAGCCGGATGAAAAGGTAGAAGCGAGAATGGGTGAACTGAGAACAGGAAAGATGTAAAATGTAACAGAAAAAAGGTTGGAGAGGGGGTCAGTAAAAGGAGATTAGTGATTTGAAGCAGAGGTGTGTTGCCTCCGGCGAGGCGCCACAAGGGTCCGGACACCCGGCATTGACTCAGCCCTCTAGGTCCCATTCTGCCAGGACACTGCTAATTCGCGCACGGCGTCACGTGGGAGGGTCTGACCCCCTACGTTCGTGTTCATGGTGTCGTTAAACACAAAAGACCTGCTGTCGCAGACGCCTCTCAGGGGCAGCAGGCACTGAGCAGTAGCTGAGATGATGCGCGCTTGAGGCATCAATGCTCCTGTACTCAGAAAAAATATGAGAGTGCAGTCATAATTGCACTCCGGGCAGCATTTCGGGCCGTCTTTGGGTTTTTTATGTCAGGAATATTCGATAAGTGGGGTTTACCTCGCGATGTCTTCCGGAATGGACGCTGGTTTATCCATGCCAGGGCGGCTTGTACTGGGCCAGGCGTGATCGGCGCTGCTGTTGTAAACCGCATTCGGGTAACAGGTGCTTCCGCCGTGAGCTACACCTGTAGGCCCGAAAGAACAGTAGATGCGTTCAGTCACAGCTGTACAAAGGTCATTCATAGAGGACGAAAATTTCGCACCTAGAAATATTGGCATGCAAAACTTTTTACTTGAGCTTTATAGATTGGGAAGCCTGGAGGCTGTGTTGGCGTATGCGATGGTTTATTTTTCTCTCGAATTTCTGCCTTAAATGCAACCAAGTGCTTCGTAATGTATTTGTGCGATTTCGAATTTCTCTAGAAATAAATACTCTCTATTTATTACAGCAGAACAGAACACGAAATTGTTCTAAGCGAAAGGCGACGGGCCGCTTTCCTTGATGTGCTACAAGAGTCCTATGTTTGGCTCTAATTCCCAGTATTAAGCGAATTTCATGCTTCACTAAGGTGTCAATGGGAGGTATACATTTAGGAAGCAGTATTTCGCATAGACAAAACTTGCCCTAATACATAAGGGTGCGTTCTCATTATTCTAAAGCCCCTTAGTTTGTAGTGCAGAAAACGAAACTTTAGCTTAGTGGCTCCCGTCTAAATACGTGAGAACACAGATATCGTTATAGCGGAATCAACGTTGATTACGCCTATTGAATTGTAAAGATGACAAAATATTGGAAGTGCGGCAAAATAACTTTTTTGCTTAGCCTGTGAACGTGTGTCTAAAAATATTGAACGCGGAAAAATTAAAAAAGAAACCACATCAAACTTGCAACTCTGCGAAAAACTATATTACCTTTCTGGAAACTTCCTTTACTAATATATCTTATTTAGACAGAAATGATATGCAGATCTCTGGAATACGCCACAATTTTGTGCTTATTACTTTTGGAAAACGTACCTAAACAGTAGTGTAATTTCTGTTAGTTGTAAATTCGCGAATTATACTTGGCCACTTGAGATGTTATAATATGGGCAGTTTACGTAACTGTGATATCCGTTTTGGGAGAAGAGTTACTATACTGTATAAGTTGTGTTTCAACTTTTTTGAAAGCTGCCCATTTCCGGCAATTTTCGCATAGCATCCAAGCCCTAAAAAATGAGTTCCCTGCCCAAACATACAAGAATTTCAATTTCTCAAATGCAACGAGCATCATTCATGTAATTCTAAGATTAGTTAATAAAAGCACTCTGGCATTTTAGGTTCATTTGAATAGAAGAAATATGAAATGGCACCCGTCATAAAGGTTCCTTTGCAAAGAGAAAATTATTCGGTAAACACCCAACAGATGGCGCCTATAATGACGTCAGCTATTCGTTACGAGAAGTAGACGCAGCCATTTCCGGTCGTGGACGAAGCAAACGGTGGCTGGACAGGATTTAAAATGATTACAATTTGTCTTAATGGGATATATGCACGCTTCAACGGAAAGTGGGCTAGCCTCAAAGATCCTGGCTATCAGATGCATATATTTACCGACCTTCTTAGATCAAGTTCCTAAGAAAGCACTTACACTGAGCAATGAATATTCAACAGCTCACTACAAACAAAAAACAAAACGACTTTGATCCTCTACATCCCTCTGCAGGCCTTCGATGCCTATTTAAAATATGTTGCCCACTGCGCATATGTCAGATTGATGTGTAAGATTGATGTTTAAGATTAAGGAAGATTTGTGAGATGTAAGATTGATGTGGCCGTTTCTCCGTAAAGCTGCGAGAGTGCTCGCAGCTTTACGGCACCTCACCGTGCGGCACTTGTAAACACAAGCGCGGTTCGTAAATCGAGTGGTGGCCACCATGTCTTCAAATTATCGAACGCATGCGTGCCAGGAAACAGCTGCAATTTGCATTGTTGCAAACAACTGCAAAACAGTTGCGCCCATCCTCCTGAAGGAGCCACGCGTTGAGAGCCAGTCAGGTGAGGGTCTCACAAAACATATCTCTGGGCAATACCAACTGGATGGAATTGCACACCCCATAACACGTCAACTCGGTCGATCATCCAAAAACGGAACACGAAAGGCAAAATTATATATATACATATATATATATATATATATATATATATATATATATATATATGCAGGGTGTCTGAGCTACCTTGGACCAAGATAACCTCCGACTCAAGAATTTTTTGTGCTCAGCTTTGCCTGGTTGGTTTTTCCTAGAAAAAACATACGCGCGCGACACATCCGAACTATGAAATAGTTGGGCGATCGCGGGCCGCTGCTCAAGCGCTCCCAAGCGAATAGCCACGGACACACGGCTTTACCTGTGGCTTCAGCTCGATATAGGCCTTCACGCTATGTGACGGCCGCGGCATCAAGAGAACACGCTGCTGAAGCGTCGATAAGCGTTGCGTAGCCTTGTACGATGCGGTGATAAGAGAATGAAGCCATATATTTTTTAATGGTTGCTTGCAGGCGCTTGAGTAGCGGCGTGCGTGTGCGCATATATTTCGTATTTCGCGCGCTCTGTCTTGGAAAAAACAACGAGGACCACTTCAGCACGAAATAAATACTTAATTCGGAGGTTATTTAAGGTTCCCTAGAACTTTGTAATTGATATGTTTGCGATTCAAGCCATCGATAAAAGTGCGCTAATTAAAAGTAATTAAGTAATACTTCGTGATGAAAAAATGCTGGCCGTAAGTACATACAACTACGGCTACTATGCAGTCGGTACACTTTCCTTAAAACGCTAGGGCATCTTTAAAATCTTGGTCCATGTTAGCTGGGACATATATATATATATATATATATATATATATATATATATATATATATATATATATATATATATATATATATAAGGTGGCATATATACATAATACGGACGCGGCGTTCGTCATGTTAACGGGACGTATGGCCTCAACGCCTGTCTGGAAGACTGCAAGGAAGGAACGCCGCTTGCGGACGCCATTTGATGAAAAGGGGTAGAGTGTTTGTCGTCTTCTTGCGGCAATGCCTTCTGGCGGCACAGTAGCAGTAAAGTTAGACGTGTACCTTCTCCGATAATGAATAGATTCGAATAATTGTCTTCATAACTGATTCCACGAAGGGGCTCTTAATTTCAAATGCATATCCAAAATTGGCAATGTTGTCTGGTAAGGGGCCCTTTAACGACGGCCTGTTCGAGCAAGCATACAACATGTAGAATAAAACACGCAGCTGGCTGGCTATGCATTGCAAGGCTCGCCACTATATATCCATTCAAGGTCATATCCATGAAAAATCGCCAAGTGTCTACGCATTTACGAATTCATTGCCTTGAAAATAAATTCATTCGAAAACTTGAGGCACGTAGATTAGGTGTAGAGTTATCTCTCTTAGCACTCAATTAATCTGCATGCATTTCACACTAAGGCTGCACAAGCAGAAACCGACATGGTGACGCTGGTAAGGTGTCCGTATTAGCAGTAAGCGCACCGCTTTCGTGATCGTTGTTAATGTTATTTCCTCTGTGTTTTATTAAGCGTCTTCGCAAGTGGCAGCGAGAGTAGGAGGCCATGTCGTACATACTATTGACGTCAGCGACATCGCTCTGGCTGTACAACGCGTTCCATAGGTCATCGAAGGAGTCTTTTTTTTATTATTTTTATTTACAGATACTGCAGGCCCTTGTCGGGCCCATGCAGGAGTGGATACTAAGAATACAAACAAGAGAAGTAAACTTAAACTAATTACTTGACATAATTGCAAAGATAATGATACATACAAAAGTGAGATACACAAAAAAAACATGGCAATACACTGGACATAGATGACAAATGAATACGCGAACAGGGCAATATTATCAACTCAGAGTGTACACCACTTGGACTCGATTTGCAACAAAAGCTGACATTACTAATACACTCAACAAATGATTCCAGCGAAACGGAGTTCACTGCCTCCTCAAATAACGTATTCCAATAATAAATTGCGCGAGAAAATAAAGAGAACTTGTGAACATTGATATGGCTGACTGGCTGTCTAATAGTTTTACTGTGGTGCGTTCGCTCTGATCGTTTGAAAGGATCCTGAAGGTATCGTTCCCGTGATAGCTTAAAGTTCTCGTGATAAAGTTGGTAAAAAAAATGTTAATCTAGATATCATCCTGCGCTGCTCAAGTTTTTCTAGGTTGGCCCTATCACGTAAGTTGCTGACACTAGAGTGACGGGAGTAAACAGAATAAATAAAACGTAAAGCTAAATTCTGTACTCTTTCGATTTTGTTAATCAAGTATTGTTGCCGTCACAAATGCTGCAATTATACATATGTATTGGAGTCAGAGTTTTTGCGTGCAGGTATGGCAGAATATATCTGAAGAATGCTTTGTCAAAACAGAATTTGGCATAACGAAATTGGTATTTTGTTAACGAACTGAATACCTGTAATGTTTCCTTTTATCTAAATGCTCACTCACCGACTGGCATAGGGTGAACGGCCCACTCGGCGCTACGTCTGGAGCATGGAGCCGATCACCCTTAGTAGAAATGCCCCATTGACATGCCCGAAGAGTGCCAACGCTTTCGGTTCACCTAAAACGGGTCTGATTAGGGGTTTGTGGTTATCTGCATAAGTAGCGTCCTCCATTTGTCACAGCGTAAATAACTCGTGCGGCAGAATTAGCACAATTATTCCTATTAGGCTGCAGGGAACAATTTTAACCATTCCCTTAACAAAATGGGTTAAGGCTTAAAGGAAAGTTAGCGTGAACTGTCCGGAAAGAAAAGGCTCTTTCGCACGTGCGTGTTGGGATTGGCTGTCAGCCTGGTGGCATTAGGGTTTTTAATATAGATTCAACAACTGACGGATTACAGATCCTCGGTAAAGGGATTGTATCTTACATAACATATTTAATGTTACGCACAAAAATGGCTTCCACTGAAGAATAGAGAACCAACGGTTGTCTCTTAGGGAAGTCTAATTTTGAGCATCTGAGCACAGAACGACGAAGTTGGATGAAACGAACCCTATACAGTGCATAAATATGCCGTTGAAGAGGACGCTAGTTGTCTACATGTGTATCACCCGCATGTGCCTTTCCTAAAGACCCAGTTTATTGTTATAATGGCATAAAGAAACGCAGTTGAACATAGGCGACCCGGAAAGACTAAGTGTACGGGACATGGTTGCGCAATTGTTCGCAAATGGTAACGAGTGCCTAAATAATTATAAATTGAATGAATATAAGTTGGGAGATGTTGGTATTCCATTTTAGCCTTTAGTGCACGAAAAATACGAAGACACAGGCACAGTGTAGAAAAACTTAGACGAAGCGCAGACATGCATAATCGTTTATTTCCGCAAACATCAGACACATTTACAGGACACAAAGAAGCCCCTGGAGAAGGCGCATTTGTGCAGTTTGAATATTCATAATATGAAGCATGAAATATAGGAAAGACACGTATGATGCTATAACGAAGTAAGGAAAGTACCAAGTAACAAGTTAATAAAATTATTCTGTACTGCAATTCCATCCCGAGCCGCTCTTTGCGAGTGGTTAAGATAATCTAATTCGCTTTCAGAACGCTCATGAAATGGTGCACTGACGAACATAACCCCCCGGCTAGAAACCCTCGCCGCTTCTATGACCTCATGTGTCGTCTGCAAGGGCGATGCAAATGGGTCGCGAAGCTTCGGACGAAAAGCGGTCCAGAATAAATCGTCACCGACAACAGCAAGGGCAGTTAAAAGGTAATAGCGATTGAAGCGCGCCTGTTTAAGGATGGAATAATGATTCAGAAAGAAAAGGCATTTTTAAGTAAAGAGATAAACTATAGGGTTTTACGTGGCAAAACCACTTTCTGATTATGAGGCACGCCGTAGTGAGGAACTCCAGAAATTTCCACCCGCTGGGGCTCTTTACCGTGCACCTAAAATTGAGTACACGGGCGTTTTAGTTTAAAGAACTCACTGTCTGATTTTACTCAGTAAAAATAAAATTCCTCATATATGTTAAGCACTTGCACTGACAGAACGAGAGGAAGCTTTCTTTTACTTTATCATTAACATTAAATGGCTCAATTACAGTGCCCGCTATAAAAACGGGGTGCTAAGGCAGCAATCAAATGCAATGCAAAGCAGCTTTTGAAGGCGCGCACGTAAAACTCACCTGCTACTACACGCCCCCTAACACGTTGCGTTGAATTGCCTTTGAGTGTTTGTCTAAATTCCCATGGCGCGGTGTTTGCGAGGCGGGTTTTATGGTTCTTCAACGTGGTCAATCAAAACTAGTGAGTTACAACCTCCTGACAATGGTTTACTTTAGCTCTCTTCGAGCAATTGTCCTTACCAAGGGGCTTGGCACCCTACAACGTGGAGCACTCAACACTCAAAGCTACATTCACCCTTTCAAAAAGTTACGTTCTCTGCGTGGGTGTCATTTCGGCACCCGTAGGCTCGCGTTCGGCTTCATGACTTTCAGCGCTTTGGGCCACCTAAAGAAATTACGCGCCTGTGACACCAAAAATGACGCCACTTCACTTTTTGAGGAAAATGGCGTCACATTTTTTTTATTCCGTGGGATTTCTTCTCTCATCATAGATGACGTAAGCTTCGTGAACCGCCAATGAGCCGCCATGTTTGAAGGTATGGGTGTCTGTGGAATCTTCGCTACCACAAGTTAAGCTCTGTCTGACCTGCCTTCCTTTGTGCAAATAAATTTGTGTCTCGCTTTCTGGCTACCAGGTGTGGTGAGGCGGGGCGTGCTTGAAAGGCTTCAGCAAGCAACCATAGGCCCAGCGCAACGCACACATGACGCACAGAAACGTACATGACACTGAAGAGTGCGGAACTTCTTTGTGCTGTGAATATAGTCATGAATAAAAAAACCCAGCTTTTCGAACTCTTTAGCAAAGCTCCTGTCACTGAGATGATCATCAGTGACTGCGGACACCCGGCATCTTTAGAGCCGCCAGGTTGTGCAGTAAAACTGCTGCCAAACTTTTGAAAACACAAGCCACAAAATGCATTCATTAAAGTTGACTTGGCGAAGCCCAGTTTTACGATCTTGGAGTGACCCGACAAAAAATGCAGCAATGGCTTATCGGATCTGGGCTCAAACACCAAGCATACATGGTCGCTTACAAAACACAGCCGTTTATCTAGGAATGTTACGAAATTTCTTTCTAGCGTTTCATGAGTGATTTGCACCGTAGACATGTACGAAAGGAGCGGCCGGAAGGGCATGGCAATACAGTCTAATCTCATGACATTGCGACTTATCACTTCCTTAACTTGTAATTAGCATAATTTGTTGCTTTATTATATTTCATTCTTCATGTCATAATTCATGCAATTGTAGGAATGCGTTTGAGAAACTGGCTGGTTGTCTTCTCTATATGTATGTGATGCTTGTCAAATTACCTATTGCTGGATGGGATCGCTTCGTGTACCGCCGTCTACACTGTTTACTAGTTTATTGTTTCACAAGACGGTTTCAT
The DNA here is from genome assembly GCF_050947875.1 of Dermacentor variabilis. NCBI lineage: Eukaryota > Metazoa > Arthropoda > Arachnida > Ixodida > Ixodidae > Dermacentor > Dermacentor variabilis. The sequence goes on from NC_134571.1 coordinate 173,530,589, forward strand.
GCTTTGACCGATGTGGAATTGAAAAGGAAGCGTCATAATTACAGACTGTATTGGGACCTCCGCTTAGACTGGCGTGGAGAATGGAATGACTATACAGCAGCAAACTAAAGCAGAATCAACGTATACTGGTCATATAAAGGTTGACCAAATATAATACAGAAAAAGAAAGACGTACAGCAATGGGAGGAAAATGGTCAAAAACATTTCAGGACTTTCTTCTTTAAATTCTGTATGTGGTATTGCACTTATAACTAATGCCAAGGGTTTCCAGAATGAAATACAAGAAAAAGGAAGTGTTAATTTCCCGCCATTAAAGCGTACCTTGGGTAAGATAAAATTTTTGTTAGATGCAGATCTGTTACCATGCAGTGAAGATGATACTGAAATTAGGTCGACTAGATGTTGCTTGCTTCGCAGCTTCTAAAAGAAGATGTCCTAATTATAGATAAATATGAGAAATATGCTGACGATGTTACTAGTTATGGGCGGTTCTGTAGCATTAGCATTGTAAGACCTTTCGTAAGCGGAAAGACTATTTTGAATGACTTGACGGCAGCCGATAAGCCAAACCTGTTTGCATCGACGGGCCACAGCATAGTTATGCGAAATAATAGGTTCTTAACTCAGGGATTTATTGTGTTATGGCTGAAATGAGAACGGGCTCTGATGAGGACTCATGCAGTTGGTCATTTTCTTTTTCACGTGCAGTATAATGATGGAATTCCCGTCTAACCCGACTCCCAGCTATTTTGCAGAATAATTCGGGGAGAATAGGTATTGCAGAATTGGTACAGGAAGAATAGTAATTGGGAGATATATGCCACAGTTGCAAATGACTAATTTTGTGTTTAGATTGAATATTTGAAGCTTGTTTTAATTACACTGTTCTTGAAATGTTAGCTGTCAAAGTTCAGTTTGATTCGAATGCTGAATTGAAATTGGCTTATTTTATGGTACCATCAACTCATCGCAACATTGATATTTATGAGTCATTAAAACAGTTAGCCATATCATTTATAAATACGAGAACCAGAAGACCCAAAATAAACCCTTGAATTGCACCTAAATCAGATGATTTTATATTCTAGACAGCATCACCAATGCCGACAACTTGAATTCGCTTGCATAAGTAACTCTTCAAAATTAGCAGAGAAGGACCACTAATTACAATTATTTCAACCTTTTTAAATAGTATGAACTGGTCTATTCTGTTGACCGGTTTATAGAGATCTAGAAATAACAAGCCGGTAAAATTACCTTCCTCACTAATTTTTCTGAAAATATCAGCTCAAGGGGACACGCTAGGTCAGTTTAATATTCCTGCCGGTTTCCAAACTGGCCTTCCTGAATTCAAACTGATGTTCGTGTGTTTGTTTGCTAAAGGGTTAAATAAGAAGCAGTACAACTTTCGACTTCTTTATCGCTGCAGTTAAAATACATGGAAGTTTACTCTTTGAAAATCATTGATAATTATCTATGCTTATGACATTTAGTTCCGCTGGTTAAAGAACATACATCTTAAAGATATCTGAAAAAAATAAAATGCTTTCCTATAAGAAATCACTAAAGAGTAACTGGCCGCTGCAACATTGTCAGCCTGCACAAAAGAATGTTTTCAGTTTAACACGCATTTTCAGTGCTTAGAGAACACTGCCAGATGAATTTATACGTATGTATAACTCTACGACTTCATGCGAATCAACAGGAAAGAGCTCGCTCTACATCTGAGGCGACGACATCTCCTTGAGCAGCGCGCGTAAATGGTGAACGTAAGCTTAAGGTTATGCGTTAGGTAAGGCAAGGTTAGGTGAATTTAGGCTACGTCACGTTAGCTCTCCTGCAGTGGAGGCGCCAGTCAGCCGAATCGGTCACCCAGTGACGTCCGAAACAGCTCTGCAAGTATGCGACCACTCTTCTTAAGGTTTGCGGTCGGCAACTGTTCTCGCCATTTCACGATTAGATTTGCACACTCTGCAAACGCGGCTGTTCCCACTTGCGCCAAAATTATTCAGCCGTCGCGAAGACCAGGTAGTACTTTCCAATTGATCTGCACATGCCTTAAAAATAAACACAGCATTCATATCACAGCCAAAACGCGTTTTCCTTCAAGCGCAACTATTAAATTTTCTGAAAAAACAAGCAACATCAACTAGTTCGTAAGAAATGCATCCACTTGATCCCACATTTCGTGAGTTTTTGGCGAATTGTGCTATTTTTCTTTTAGCTAGTCAACCTCCCCGATAATGCCCACTCGACCCCCAGAGGACGTTTGAGGTAGTTTTATAATTAATATAATTAACATAATCCTAATACATAAGAAAGGGCACGCCAACGACTTGCAAAATTATAGACCGATCAGCTTACTGTCCGTTGCCTGCAAAGTATTTACTAAGGTAATTGCAAATATAATCTGGAACACCTTAGACTTCCGTCAACCAAAGGACCAGGCAGGATTCCGTAAAGGCTACTCAACAATAGACAATATTCACACAATCAATCAGGTGATAGAGAAATGCGCTGAATATAACCAACCCTTATATATAGCTTTCATTGATTATGAGAAAGCGTTTGATTCAGTCGAAACCTCAGCAGTCAAGGAGGCATTGCGGAATCAGGGTGTAGGCGAGCCTTATGTAAAAATACTGAAAGATATGTATAGCGGCTCCACAGCCATCGTAGTCCTCTATAAAGAAAGCAAGAAAATCCCAATATAGAAAGGCGTCAAGCAGGGAGATACGATCTCTCCAATGCTATTCACAGCGTGTTTACAGAAGATATTCAGAGACCTGGATTGGGAAGAATTGGGGATAAGAGTTAATGGAGAATACCTTAGTAACTTGCGATTCACTGATGACATTGCCTGGCTTAGTAACTCAGGGGACCAACTGCAATGCATGCTCACTGACCTGGAGAGGCAAAGGTGATGGGTGGGTCTAAATATAATCTGCAGAAATCTAAAGTAATATTTACCAGTCTCGGAAGAGAACAGCAGTTTACGATATGTAGCGAGACACTGGAAGTGGTAAGGGAATACATCTACTTAGAACACGTAGTGACCGCGGATCCGGATTATGAGACTGAAATAATCAGAAGAACAAGAATGGGCTGGGGTGCGTTTGGCAGGCTTTCTCAGATTATGAGCAGCAGGTTGCCGTTATCCCTCACGAGAAAAGTATATAGCATCTGTGTCTTACTATTACTCACGTACGAGGCAGAAACCTGGAGGCTTACGAAGAGGGTTCTAATTAAATTGAGGACGACGCAGCGAGCTATGGGAAGAAGAATGATAGGTGTAACGTTGAGGGATAAGAAAAGAGCAGATTCGGTGAGGGCACAAACGCGAGCTAATGATATCTTAGTTGAAATCAAGAAAAAGAAATGGGCATGGGCAGGACATGTAATGAGGAGGGAAGATAACCGATGGTCATTAAGGGTTACGGACTGGACTCGAAGGGAAGGGAAGCGTAGCAGAGGGCAGAAAGTTAGGTGGGCGGAGGAGATTAAGAAGCTTGCAGGGACAACAAGGCCACAATTAGTACATGATCGGGGTAGTTGGAGAGCTATGGAAGAGGCCTTTGCCCTGCAGTGAACGTAACGAGGAGGATGATGATGATGATGATGTAATAATTTACAACGTGGTGCTTCACATTTCAAAATTAACATCATGTTACGAGTGCGGCTTGGAGGCATCCTAAAATGAAACTTCACCGCCTCTGTTTCTGTAATTTTCACGTGAAGTACCCGAGTCTGATTGCACTTCACAATCATTGGTGATAGACGATTGCGCCTGGAATATTATCCGTGATGTCGAGCTCAGCAGCGCAACCTCCCAGCCGCTGGGCTACCGCTACAGGTCGGTGATGCGGTGATCACGCACAAGCAAAAATATGTACGTCGATAAAAATATTTGCATCCTGCTGTGGGACTTCTCGTTACCATGAGCATAAACAGCCGCAGCTGGGCTGCCTGTAAGTTGTCGGCGAAAAAGCCTGCTTTGTGGGCGTAAATGCGTAGCTGTCGAAGCATGTGTTAAGGTTGCTTTTACGGGTGACAATACGCAATGGAAGTTACAAGCGAGAATACTCACGTAGTGTAATCGTCGAGTATGCCTGAAGCACCCTCGGGGCCTTTATGGTAAATAGGTAAATACATGAGGCGTGTGTCCACCGTTTCTTTCTTCAGTCATGCCTGATGCGGACGCTCCGGAGTACTAGCGTCTGTCTGAGACGGAACAATGTTGAATGATCACGCATGCGCAGGCAGTGTCAATGATGAAAGATAAACAATAAAACGTTAGGCATTTGGGCAACTGGAATGAAACCCTAAAGCGCATTTGGAAAAGAGATGATCGAGTGCGCCACTATGTCGATGTTCAAGTGCTTATATTTGAAAGCTAGAAGAGGCACGCCAACCGCGTGTGCTATATTTAGACCAAGGCATCAAACCAAGTGTAATTAAACCACTCCCCCATCCATGACCGTAGACATGAAGGAGCGTTTATTATTATTCTTTTTTTTCAAGTGGTCTACGATGGCTTTCTAGCGAGGTATTCGCAGGCGTGACGAAATTAGCGATTATACATATAACGAACGCAGGCCGACCGAAAGTGTGAGCATACATGTTAATTACCCGAGGTCCTTCTCTGCAAGCGGGCGAAGCTTGTTCCAGGTCTTTCATGTTTGTTGCAGTCTTGGGTAGCGTGGACGTGCGGTGACGATGCTGTTGCATTTCCGCACCTGATGCTCAGCCAGTGTGCATGTTTGTCAAAGCATTTTTAAATTTTTCCGTTGGTTCCGCGAACAAGTGGCCACCATTGACAGACAGTTCGGTGCTATAAACTCATCTTACACTCCTCGCCTCCGGACCAAAGCAGCTTTATTGTAGAACGATATCTACTTCCATTGCCGGGAAGCGGGAGAAGCAGTCAGGGAGCTATGAATGCTACGCCGTTCCACTCTTGAAGGCGAAGCTTAAGCGACCTCCAAGTTTCTGCTGCGTCAGTATTGCAATCGATAAAATGTGCTACTACCTCGTCTATCCTAAGCTAGCTTTTAAGGGTGCTTCAACTAATTGAAGCAAGTATTTAAAAATTAAACATAGCATCTAGGCGTGTAGAATTCCCGCAGCATTGATCTGAGCGATGTGGAGCACGTCCTAATATTTTTTTTCAGTTCCCCCAGCTGTTTAATTCAGAAATTTTGCCTAATTAACTTCTTAAATAATAATTCTAGCGAAATATCTTAAAAACAAAAGTTTATCGCTTGTACGGAAACATCACATTATTTGATCTACGCCAAGATAACTGCTCTTATTTCTTTTTGCTGCCTTTCTTTAAAGTGCTTGAAGTTTTAAGAAATACCACGTGACTGCTGGCTGACGCACCGCGCTTTCAGTGCCCTCTAATGTAAGTTGAACGAATAAGCATAGGCTGCTCCGAGCACAGAGATCTATTGAACAGGCTGTAGACGACTGCGTTGAACTACAAAGGACCGGAGGCAGAATGGTTTTTATCTCCATCATTCATCATACTTTCAACCTCACCCCTTATATCGTGCTTCTTCGTTGGTCCGAAAAGACAAAAAATGCCTGTGCTGCGTCAAGTGCTGCCTCCAGTTCCATATCGCATTCACACGTGGCGGCTGCTTTTTCGTTGATGAATTTCTTTCTTAGAACGGTAAGCCCCTTTTGTGACAACGTTCATCCCAGTCACCGACAGCCTGTTCAATCGACCTCTGCGCAGCGAGCAGCCTTTGCTAATTCGTTCAACTTACGTTTGAGGGAACTAAAAGCGCGGCGGAAAGTTAGGTGAGTGGATGACATTGAGAAGTTTGCAGGGAAAAAATGGCCACGATAAGTAAAAGACCGGGCTTGTTGGAGAAGTATGCAGAGGACTTTGCCCTGCAGTGGGCGTAACCAGGCTGATGATGACGACGATGAAAAGTGCGGTGCGTTAGCCGGGAGCCACGTGGTATTTTTTTTAAATTTCGTTCACTTTGAAGGAATGCTGGAAAAAAGGTAACTGAGCAGCTATCGTAGCATAATCACAATTTCAGCTGTGGTTTTTTTTTTGTCGTCACCGTTTCTGTCACTTCGGGCATGGCAATGGAAATTTCTGTCCAAGTAGACGGATGTAATAAATCCCAGTGCACATATCCGCTGTCTAGGAGGCACTGGTTTAGCCCTGGGGCTAAGAACCTCGGCTTCTGAGCCTTCCGCCATAGGTTTGAAATTCACTACCTGCAACTTTTTCCTTACCAATTTATTTTCCATGTGTTATACATTTATTTGTTAAAAACGATTGCTGAGGCGAAGATCGCACGCGGACGAGAGCTTGCGCAGGCAATGAACGCGCGGGGAAAGGAGGCACCCGAGAGCGAGGTTGATGTGGCGTCGCAGCGGAGACCTCTACCCCCATGTAAAACTTGGCGTGCCAGCGCGGCATCAGGTGTTTCCTTCTCCCTCTTTGCTTCATCGGGGTGCGCACGTGCCGTGGTGCGACAGCTAATCGGAATTTAGGGGTCGTTTCGCTTCTAGAGACACCAGATTTTTTGCTCAATAAGCCATTTGATGCTTCCGCATAAAAATGCCACCAATCTGCCGAAGCTACCTTCAACATAGGGACAAGCGGAAAAGAGGCAAATTTCTGCATTGATGTAAATGCTAATGGGAAGTGATCATTTCTAAAGGAATATATTAACATTCCATTTAAAGTTGGGGAGAAGAGCGACTTCGCAATCGGTAAATAAATAGAAGAATATGAATTGCGTGACACATTGCAATAGGTGGCCTCGTTGTTATTTAATAAGCAGGCTCCGGAAGTCACAAGAACGTCTTCCATGAGAGGACCTGTCATATCGCACCCGAGACTCTCCCCCCGAATTGTTGATCGTTGAACTCACCAGCCATGAGTTCCTCTTTTTATTAATATGCAATTTGAGTTAATGTAAAGAAAACAAATTTCAAACTAATCTATGAATCCAAATTTCTCTTATAGACGACGTTTCCAGGAGCTTTGAAGTTGTACATGATAAGTGACAGACTTGTCTATAGAACGATGCAACACCTTTGTCATGGAGTTTTGGGGAGATGACATATTACAGTAGCAAGTTTTATTGTGTCGGAGTTTAATTGAATCTCCTGGACTCAAAACACCTTAGGCTTAAATAAAAACAGTAGTCTCGGAAACTTCATGAACGTTGTGAATCAGTCCTATCAATTTTAGTACATTATACGTAACCCCATAGTAGTGCTATTAAAATAAATGGATCCCATGCATCAGGGAGGAGTTGAGGTTTGTGTTCACTTTGCTTTACCTTGACCGATGCTTTTTTTCCGGGGTCGAGGGGACCAAACCAAGCACCTTATAAGGACATTCTTAAATATATCTTGTTTTAGTGTTAGGGCGATGACTTCTTTCCTTTTTTTCCCAATTTGCACATGATCGTGAATATGCATCGTGGTCGCCATCCCGGTTCACGTCTTGCAATGGGGTGGTCAGTACAGTGATCTTAGTGCTGGCCTTGGACATCGAGTTTTGCACAGGTGAGCTGGCCACTGCAATTCTTTGAACCATGGTCATACATTTCACTTATGAAACATCGTCGCGTGTTTGGAGTCCAGAGCCTTACATTTATCTTCGTATATCCCGCTTTTATGGTCTGTGGCAGAAGGCTAAATGAAAAGGTCTCTATGGAAAGTTAAGTGGGCACTCCTTTTTATTGGTCACACCGGATGTTGACGTGCTGTGCATTGGCCACCTTATGTTCTTTTCAGTTCTTGAAGAACTGTGCTTCGGTCGTTGTCGATGTGGTCGGCCTCACAGATTACCCCGCGCGCGCTATTTATGGATCAGTAGGTTATGACGGTGAATGAAATATCTCCGAATTTCACGAGACTGGTTGGCTTTTCGTGCTGCTGTTAGTTAGAAACCTCGAACAGGATCCCCTGATAGCCATCTCCTAGGGAGCCGATGAAATAATTGCAAGAAAAAAAAAGGAGACAGTGCTCTAGCTTGGTGGCCACTTAACTTGCAGTGGGCTACATGGAAATGGTGGAAAATCTTTCGGTCGAGTGAAGGAGTTAGTAAGCCTTCATTGTTGCGTCCCATATTTTCGGAGATAGACGAATTATTAAAGAAAAGGTAAGGTTTCCATAGCCCTCCATTTTCTTTCGATTGCAATAGCAGCCACCCGACACCGAGTCTAACTAGTGGACGCTGCAGGGTTTCACATGTAAGAATGTCTACGGGAGCCTTAAATTGCTACTGTAACTCGAATAATTATGCCCGAGGCAGGGTACAAGACACGATAGTAAACTAAGTCTCCTGAGAAATACACAACAGACATGAAGGGAGGAGGTGACATGAGAGAAAGGAAGGACGCAAGAAAAAAATAGAAACAAACACCAGTCGAAGAGGGGGACAGGAAAATTCGAACGCCGAATTTTCCCCGGATAATTCAGCCGCGTTATACTTGAAAGCTAAGCCAAACACGTGCGGTGCTTTCGATGAGATGCCTTAAAAGACCCTGGCACTTCAGAATGATCTCAACGGTCTTGATCGTCTTTCCTCGGGACACGGTTAAGTCTCGCCTGGTGATGCACCGAAGGTTCCCATGCCCATGCGCTGGAGTCTTTGCTGTCGCGGCACACCGAACACCTGCCGACAGAAAAGCGCCTACGGGGGCAACTGTGCCGAAACTGCAGCATCATGTACACACAGCGGAATCACATTAAACGGCACGCTAAATTAATGTAATACTTTCTCTTGCCCTTGATTAGTATCGATATGCAAGCACTGCATGACCCTTGGCGATGCTCTTTGTAATTCTAGCGTTCCAAGACGTGCTCCGCCAATGCTCCACCTCGCGTTCACTTCACATGGCTCGCCGACTAACGAAACTGCATATCCCTGGTGTATATTTTTGTAACGCCTCAAGGAACATAAGGCACCAGATTTTCTCGGTAGCGCCCGCTCGTACTAGCGCCTGCGCACAAACGACTGGCGATCCTTCAAATGAACGCCTCGTGCTTTTCAGCCACTTCACGTTGGCCTATTCAGGTTCAAAGCCATACACGGTCACCGGGCTGGTATTTCACATAGCGTCGTAGAAGATTGTAGCGTCCTCTGTTGGTCCGTGGCTGGCGCCTAATATGTGGGTGGGCAAGCTGTACTGCTTTTTTGAGGCACTGCAGAAAGGTGGCGTCATAGAGATTAGTTTCGGCGGTGACGTTCGGTCGCATGACGTTGAGAGGCACCGTTGGGTTCCTTCCGTGAACGAGCTTCTGCGGCGGGTCTCAATTGTTTCTTGCACTGCGGTGTTGGAAGCTAAGTTTACGTATACCGAAGGTTGGCATGTCACGTCTTGTGCTCGACGTCCGTGAACATTCCAGTCGGCGTTATCAGGTGACCTTGAGCAGCTGGATTTCGGAGCCTTCCCAAGTAGGCATAACTTTCTCTGACTTTGGGGTGAAGGATTCACTGATGACGGAGTACTTGGCTGCTGGTTCTTGGTCTTGTTTTAGTTATGTTGCGGCGTTGAATCATGACTGCACCGCGTTGCCCTACTGTTACGTGGCATCATCACATGTTATTTAGGCGGTGTGGTTTTTTCCTTCAGAGCTTCGGCGAAATGGCAGTGTGTCGTTGCTACGTCGTAGAGATTGATCTTGTACCACCGCGGATAATCTTCGGCACTTCAGTGAACAGTAACTGCACCGCCATCGATGACTGCTTTTAGTTTTCCGCATATGGGCTCAGAGACAGGCCACGGATTGGGCCATTCTACTGTGGTTATTGCAGTGAGAGGTAGTGCCTTGGCGACGGTGATCGGTAAAGTCGTCGGATTCTCCACGAGTTGCAGCCAAGCAGTGAGCGATTTCACGGGGTCGTCCACCTTTCTGTCGACTCAGAGTTGGCGCGGTAACCTGATAGTCCCAACTCACTATATGGGCATACGACATACAAGTGGCCGATTTCTCCGTAGTGGTAGTTATTGGGTGGTGGTCGGGTGCTGGCGCGGAGGGGGAAGTAGGCGGAGGAAGACAGCGACGTAAGGCATTACTCAAACCTTGAGTTGCGGCAACTCAGGAACTCTGAATGACTGCCTGATCTCTAATACTATACCAGCAATTAAGTATACTTGAGGCTGAGTCAAAAAGAACATCATACGCATTTCTTGGCCTACAACAGCTGAGATGGTCTTCCGGAGCTCGTCGGAGCCTAGTGCCTGGGTTTTTCACTTCGGCGAAAAAACTAGGCGGCTGTGGTGCCGAGTGCGCTTTTCCAGGTTTTTATCGACTTCCTTGGCTTCTGTTATGTATTTCACAACAATATTGGACTGCCGGCCTACGAATCAATCTAGCGTCAAACTCTTGCCTCCAACGGCGCGTCACTAAGCGCGCTGAGTTCTGAGACATGTCCAGGTTGATGTAGTTGAACATCGCGAAGATCGCGATGTGCTCATTCGGTAGCTGCACACGGGTTCTAGCACAGACTTGGCCCACTTCTTTCGCATGACTATCGGGAATCTTTGAAGGACGCCGCTGGGAAACAGCTCCCATGTTGTTAAGCAGGGCTCTCGGTGCCGGAATCACAACGTGCAGTGTCTTCCAGTTAGAAATAGTCAAGCCGCAGCTTGTCACATATTTAATTGTTAAAAGTGTTGAATGTTGCGAAGCTTTCAAACCAGCTTTCGTGATCTTTAAACGATGATCCGAGGAACATCGGTGGCTCCCTTGGCTGTTACAGCGCGATCCTTGTAGGCGATACGGGGACTTTCATTGGGACTGTTCTTTGCGTCATGATCCTCCTAATTTTCTCGCACACACGTCCGTACCCTTTCGGCAGTCGTGCGTGGCGGCTAGCTCGCTGGGACATGACGAGGTTTACAATGTTTTCTCGGCTTGGAGGGTGTATCCGGTCAAAATGAAGCACCTCTCGATGTGACGTTGCAGAAACGATGAACAACACGGTAGCAAGAACTGTGAGTCACCAAACTTTTTATTGGGCAAACGTGAACCCACAATACAAGTTACACAAGGGTAGGAATATAGGTCCTGAAAATGCGTCGATCGTCCAAGAAGTAATTTGCGGCTAACTAGCGTCCGATGTTGTTGAAGATTCCAGCGTAATCACTGGTGCTCGCCTTTTTCAGGATGCGCAACTCTCTTCGCCTCACGCGTGATATTTGAATACCAATTGTTTGGCTACGACATAGTCAAAAGATAGAATTGGCGAGAATGATCAAGAATGTCCTGATAAATGCCGGCAAGTCAGGCGCTGATTGGTAACTTAATGTTTGTTAGCTGGTAAAACGCGTTCACAGGAAAAAAAATACAAATATGCACGACAACATACCAAGAAACTTACTTGTCATCTAACACTTTAATTGTCATGTCAATGGTCGAACCGATGCCTCTGTCACATCAGCCTATAAAGCTTCGACAGCTGCAACTAGAGCGGTGCGAGTAAAAACGGACGACTTCCAAACGGCTAAAAATTTCGTTTGAATTTGACAGATGTTCCACCATTATAAAACAAGAATCGCTGGAAATTTTTGTAGAGGGATTTCATATTATATAGTGAATTAACACGGCAACCTGGGCGAGTTGGTGATTGAATATGTTCCTTTGGGTGGGCAGCGCAATAGTCCGTATTATAGTCCGTTGCTTGAACAAATAAACCTGTTGTTAGTTTGCGCTCGTATTGTGTACTTTCACTCGTCTATCGTCCGAGTTGCGCTGCCCCCCCATAGGAGCATGTATAGTAAAGCTCCAAATTTTGAATCTAATACTCTCTTTACTGTCATCAGCTCAGGTTATTGCACAGAACGGAGATCTTCGGTATAGATAAAGGAGCCCAAGAAAAAAACATAAGCAGTCTATGCATTAAATAACATTTAAAGGAAATAAATTTTCCAGCGCGTAAAACGTGGCGGTAAACTGGAAAAGCATCTGCAAGTCCTGTCTCTTGAAGGAAACAGGGCCTTGTGTCCTCGGTGAATGGAAGAAAAAGTTTTTTAGTAAAAAATACAGACCCTTCTTTCTTGAGTGCTTCCGAAAGACTGGTTTCTGTGCGGCTGTGCACTATCTCCGCGACCGGCCCGCGCAAGAGGCCGCGCTTCTACCAGAAAGCTCTCTTTCGTTAATAGGGTTCGGCACCAGAGTTTCTCGGCAAATATTATGGCGATATATACTTCGCTTGCCGGGAAGCGTGAGAAACATTTGTGGATCTTTGATTGTTATCGCTTTCAAAGAAAAGCCTTAAGCGTCCTGCAAGTTTTTGCTGGAACAATATTAAAAGGGCGATAGTATGCTACTGCGTTGCCTATACTAAGCTGGCATATAGAATATCGCGTTAGGTATGCGGATTCTTTGAAAACCTGAGACCACCTAAGCACTTCTTGCGAGTTCTTAATGCAGAAGCATAGACGCCCAATTGAAGCCCTTTGGGTGATGCTCCGAGTTCTGAAGTCCTCTCGGGCATGAAAGCGCGTGTAGACGCTTGCAAGGCGCTTCCGAGATAACACATTGCAGGTGCACTTCGACCTGTGACGCCTTGCTACTCTCTTTGACTGCCATAGAATATAACGGGGACGCTCCCGAGCAAGATGTGGCGATTAGGACGTCACCGTTTTCGTAAGTGGAAATTTTGGTTCAACTAGCCGCATGTCACAAAGCTCATTTCACAGGTCTGCCATCTACGAGGCGCTAATATAGCCCTGTTTTTAAGACACTCAACTTCTAAGCGTGGTTTCGTAGTCCTGATACGCACAATCTTTCAAGTTCTTCCTTTCAATTATATTCAGTTTTTTATACAGTGATTTAGTTGGCTTTTCATTTTAGATTGTATGGTAGAGCGCGAAGCAGGGATAAACGATCAAAAAAAAACGCAAGCGCTTGTTTTCATTTTTCTTGCGCCCTTTGCCCCTACCCCCTTCCTGCTGCACCACACAATCCTAAATTCTTTATAGCGATTACTAAGGCGTAGTTAAGACTCAGGCGAGAGCTTGCGCGCACAAGCAATGCGTGGGGAAATAATGCTTGGGTAGCGACGGTGACGTGGAGTCGCGGCGACGCCTTCTGCCCTTACGTAACACGGGGTGCAAAAGCACGCAATAGGCGTTCTCTTCCTTTTCTCTGCTTCGTCGAGGCGTGCATGTGATGCGAATTTTTTGATGGATAGACATTTTGATGCTTGCACATCAAAATGCAACCAATCGGCCGAAGGTAGCTCTAAGATAAGGAGATGCGGAGAAGAGGCCTGTTGCTGCATCAAGTAAATGTTTCTGCTAAGTGGTCATTTCTCAAGGAATGAAATAACATTCCATTCTATTTGAGGAAGAGCGCAGCTTTAAAAGCGATAATTCATTGGGAGAGTAGGAAATACTTGACGCATTTCAATAGGTGGCCACCTTCTTGTCTAATAAGGACGCACCTGAGGTTACCAGAACGTGTTCAACGAGCCGGTCTGTTACATCGCTACAAGAGCCTTCCCACGAGTTTTTTATCGTTGAACTAAACAATAACATCCAATTGTTCATAATATGAAATTAGATAGAATGTGAAGAGAAGAAATTGTAACCAATCAATCAATCTGAATTAGTAGCATGGACACTGTCTCGAGGGGCATTTTAAGTTGTAGATGTTAAGTGGCAGACCTGTCGAAACAGTTAGTGTCACCCCACTGGATTAATGCAACACTGTCGTCACGGTGTTTTCAGGCGATGGCATATCACCGGAAGAAGTCCGATTGCTCAGAGTTTAAATGCCTCTCTTTGGCTCGAAACACCTTACGCTTGAAGTAAAATTATTGTTCTTGTAAGTTAATGAAGGTTCAGAATTATTATTCTCAATTTGAATACAGTATCCATAGTGAAATAGTAGTACCAATAAAAAAATCGTTGCAGGTACCTGGCAGAAACTAAAGTTTTTTTCACTTTCCTTAGCTGTGACCGATAATTTTTTTTTACCTTTTTGCCGCGCTCAAGTGAACAATACTGAACACCTTCCTTATACGGTCTTGAGTATAGTTTGTTTGACTCTTAGGACGATGAGAACTTTTTTCCTTTTTATTTCCAGTTGGCCAATGATCGTGAATATGCGGCGTGGTCGCCATCGCAGTTTGCTCAAAGTGGTGGGCTTGGACACCACGATCCGCACAGGTGAGCTGGCCACTGGAGCTCTGTGGACCATGGTCATACATTTGACATCGAAAATATCGTTGCGTGTTTGGAATGCAGGGCCTTACAATTTAAAAAAAATATATGTGGTTTTACGTGCCAAGACCACTTTTTGATTATGAGGCACGCCGTAGTGGAGGGCTCCGGAAATTTCGACCACCCGGGGTCCTTTACCGTGCACCTAAATCTAAGTACACGGGTGTTCTTGCATTTCGCCCCCATCGAAATGCGGCCGCCGTGGCCGGTATTCGACCCGCGCCCTCGGGCTCAACAGCCCAAGATCATACCCATTGAGCAACCACGGCGAGTTCCTTACGATTTCCAAGTATATCTCGCTTGTATAGTCTGTGGCAGAACGCTAAATGGAAAAGGCAGTGTTATAAGCACAGTGGTCGTTTATTTTTATTTCGACCAGAGCGCCACATCGAATGTGTATGTTGTGTTGAACAGAGCCTCAACACCCAATCGGATTCTCTGTGCATTAGTATCCTTCCGTTTTCGGTTCTCGAAGAGCTCTGTTCCAGTAATTATGTATAAGATCGGCCTCAGATATTACTCCTCTAGTGACACTTATGGATCAGTGGAATATGACGGTAATTGGAATATCTCCCAGTTTCACAAGACTCGTTGGCTCTTCGTACTGCTATCTCTAACGAAACTCGAGCAGGGGGTCTCCGCTGACAATTTTTATCACGTTATTGCGAACGACTAGAATGTCAAAGAATTGCCTGCAACAAAAGGAGAAAGTATTCTACCTTGCTTTTCAATTTCCTCACAGTTTCCTACATGAAAACGGCGGAAAGGATTTCGGTCGAGTAAAAGAGTTGGTAAGCCTCCATCGGTGCGTCAACCTGTTTGGAAAGTTACGCTTAGGTAATGAAGGAGAAGACGGAGTTCTTATAGACCGGTATTTTATTTATATTACCAAGGCACCGCCCAGCACGGAGCCCAACTATGGGACGTGGCATGACTTAACATGTAAAAATGCATACGCTAGCCGTACAAACAAATATGAAGAGTGGAGGTGTTATGAGAAAACGAAGGTCGTCAGAAACGCCCAGTTTTTCCCAATGAGTCACTCGAGGTGTACGCAAAATCCAAGGCAAATTACAAGGGATGCCTCCCTCGAGGGGCCTCAACAGCCCCTGACCCTCAGCATCGACTTTCGTTCTGACACGGCTAAGCCGCTCACGATGAGGGAACGAAGGGTCCGACCCTTATGTGCTTGTGTCCTTGGGGGTCACGACGCAACAAGGCCATGCCCACAAATGGGCCCCTGTGGAGGCAACTGTGTGGAAAGTGCACCATCGCGTATACGCAGCAGAACGGACAATAAACGTCACGCTAATGTAATTGAATAATCTAATTGAATACTGGAGTTCTTCCTGGGACGTGAAATGACCTTATATATTTCAGCAGTAGTATTCTTTGCTTTACAATTGGTGGCCATCATAAACCTGCGGACGTGGGAAGCACGGGTTGCGCAGAAAAATCTTTAAACCTGAAATTCTGCGTGAACGGTAGCCTCAAAAATGTGTTTCTTGGTATGAACGCCTCCAACTAGCAACATAACGGTTCACATACGCAAGAAAAAGCTCGTTTCCTGAGTTATTACGTGATTGAACATGCTTACGGCATCTCTGTGCGTAGTGTAGGAGACTGTAGAAAACCTACGTAGCCACCTCGTTGCCATTGTTGTCTTCGTACCCCCAAGTTGCCTCTTGTCACCATGCGTTAAATTATCCTGCTGCCGGCGCCAAATAAGACGTGACTAGCGTAGTGCTTTTCCTTCTGCCTTTCGTCAGCATTTAGAGGCGCCCACGTCTGGTTTGAGCTCAATGGTCGATGATGCTCGCCCTATACAGCCATATTTTCTCTTCTGTTTTGTTTCTCTAATTTCAAAGGGAGAAAACAAAAATGAAACAAAACATGCGAAAATATCGCACCACAGGGCGAGGATCACCGCATAGTACACTGAAACCGAATGTGCTAGCCTGTCAATGGTGATGACTAGCCGACGACACCAACATTACCTTCAGTTATGCTTCGGTCATAGGACCCACTGTTCATGTTTCATTTGACACAGATAGTACATTTGCGAGTAAAGTAATGTGAGTGAATACAGATACCATCCACTTGGGTAAGAGGTTTTAGAGCGCAGCTCTTTGGCGTCCGTTCCTGGGTTTCGCGTCGTCGTCGGCGTTGTCGTCGGCCTCGTAACCAGCTCCGCCCCCTTTCATCCCCCCAGCGCTAGCAGCGACCGACTAATACCGCTGGATGCCGCTGACGCCGCTAGAGAGTCAAGATAACGTGACTGCATAGAACACCATCGCCGCCATGCAGAAAGAGGAGGAAAGGCCCCCCCCCCTGTTGTGTGGCGGATAGGGTGCTCTTCAGTTGCCGACGCGCCGGTTATTTCACGTAGGCCCCGGCACGTCGACGAATACGTGACCACCTTCCCACGGCTAGACCTGGTTCTTAGCGCTGCGGAAGCGAGGGTATCATATTGTTTGTGTCGGCATCGGCGGCGTTGTCCCTGAAACCAACTCCGCAGCTGGGGTTGACTCACTATCGGCGTCAGCGGCATCAGTCAGTCGCTGCTATCTCTTCCCTCCTCCCTTTATCGTGTTGTCCGCTTGCTGCGCGCGCTTCTGCCCCCATCGTTTGCCGCTGGGTGTACACGCCACCCCCCTCCCCCCTCTTCCTGCGAGTCTCCGGTTGTCAAAGCGCCGGCTCGAACTTAATTCCTTTCTTCGCTCCTCCTCCAATGCAACCCCTGTGCGGTGGCAATCAGAGAGCCAGATCGGTGGCGGCGGATCTGTATATGTGCACCGCCCGAGCCGAAATTGCCGCTGCCGTTCTCCCTGTGCGGTGGCAATCAGAGAGCCAGATCGGTGGCGGCTTGACATAAAGACAAACAGCAATTTCCTAACACTTATGCGGGAGAACATCCCGTTCCTCTCGCTCGTAACGCGTCCCACGGCTGTGACAACCTCGTGAGGCACTTGTATAGATCTCGTCTTTGAGAATCAAGCATTGGTGTACCAAGTCGAACATATATCAGTCTATTTCTCCGACCACAAAGCTTCCTTCATGACTGTCAAGAACTGTTAGTGGAGTCTTTAATAAAGGAATACGTGTGAAAAATAAAAAAAAAATTCTGTGATAGCGCATACATTTGTTGCTCGATTTCTTTGCCTCAATCTATCGAAAAGGTGAAACAGCTTATTTTCTGCGCTCAAATTTCGTATTAGGAAGTAACGCAATCGTCGGTAATTTTTTTCATTCACTATCGAAATAAGGTTCCGCCAAGACGTCTTTTACGCATGCATCAGAGCGAAAGGGTGACGGTTGCCGCCACGTCACGTCTTTGCAGCGTCTGGTAGAAAACACCCACGGATGTGGCGTCTCAACAAATCGCTTCTGCTGCGGCGGGTACCTGCAATGGCGCGCGGTCTCGACCGAATCCTCCCAAAGAGGAAGACTGCACGCATTTTTCTGCAGCCTTAAGTTCCTCCAGCTCCGCTGGTTTTTGGTGTTTGCGATAGAAGAGCCACGCACAATTTTCTTTTACAGTCGACAAGTTCCACTAAGACGCGACTTAATGGGCACTATTCTCACGTTAGTGTCACGGCGAAAAACACAGTAGCAAGAACCGCGAGTCAGGAAACCAGCTCTTTATTGTGCGAAACTGCGCCTACAAAATAAGTTACACTCGGGCTCAATGATAGCAGCGAACATATGCCTCAGTCATCGAAAAACTCATCTGCGGCTCAAGCGAGCCGGTTATTTATAGATGTTTAGTCGAAGAATCCAGACTAATCGCTCAAGCGCCTCACAGAATGTTTTACACTATTCTCGTCCCGCATGTAATCTGATTACACAAGGTTCCACTACAACATACACAGAACATAAAATGAGTGAGGATGACCCAGAAGGTACCGATAGATGAATACACGTGATGCGCCGAGCGATAACTTAACACTTGTTACGCGGTGAAATGCGTTCACCGGAATAAAGTAAAAAGCACATGTGTCAATTCGCTCATCTTACCAAAGTATCGTGCGAAAACAACAAGAGCACGTAAAAAAGAACATTAGCAACACAATAACATTACAGTTGGTTAGCTATGGCATAAGCGATTAAGGCATACAACGAGGACTGCTTACGGGTATGAGCGACGCCGCTGGATTGCGTGCCGCCTGGCACTATGTAGAAGTTCCAGGCGCACAGTCACTGAATTTTTTGGTAGAGTTCGATATAACGTAGCTTTTCACTCAGTACACGTCGGCTTATAGGGGTGCAAACTCAAATATGGTCGCCGACCTAGTATTGCACGAAGCGTCGTCGAAGACAATAGCGCCGTCTGACCATCCTTGGCTGGTGCTTGATGCGTAGGGGGACGAGTTGTGATCCTGCGAATCAAGGATGATTCTGTGACGCAAGGGTGTCCTAACACGTCTCGTGCTAACACGTCTTGTTAACCCGTCTTGTGCTGCCCGGATCTGGGGTCATTGCCACGGAGTCAGAACTGTTTTCAACGGCGCGTTTAAGGATTTCTTCATAATGTAGGAGTCGTGTGCTGGGTCCACTAAAGCGGCGACTGCGCGCCCACAGCGGCGATTTTGGTGGTTCATGGACTCGCAGTGACGGATCATGGCTGCATCGCACTGTCCCACTTTTCCGTGGCGTCGTCAGGTATCCTTTAGTCAGCAATTTTTTTTCTTCGTAGCTTCGTCGAAATGGCAGCATGTCTTTGCTTCGTAGTGAGGACTGATCTTGCGTTGGCGGCGGAGGACCTTGGGCACTTCAACGAACAGCAAACGCACCTTCATCGTTTGCTGCGTTTAGTTTACCGGATTTGAACCCACATATCAGCCACGATTAGCCCAATATACTCTGGGTGCCTCAGTGAGCGGCAGTGCCGTGACGAATGCGATCGGTACAATGGTCGGGGTCTCCTTTCAGTTACAGCCAAACAGACAAAGGCAATATTGCGGGGAACGCAAACAGTTGACGACGAAACATCGTATCATCTCATTGGAAGGGTACAAGCAATAGACGTGTCCGGCTTCTCAGTGGCATCAGAGCGAGCACTCGTCAGGTGCGTGCGCGAAGGGGGACGCAGACTGCTGATGGCGGTGACGTAGGCCATATCCAAGCTTAAAATGCAATTCAGGGACTAGGAATGCCTGCTGGATCGCCCCGCAGACGACGCCAGCAATTAAGGCTATTTGAAGCTGCTTCGAAGAGAACACCTTAAGTAGTTCTTCGCGTGAAACTGTTGTGGTGGTCTTTCGGAGTTCATCGGGGCCGACAGTGCTTGAATTTTTCACCTCGGCGAGTACACCAGGCGACGATGCTGCTGAGTGCGCTTTTCCAACGTCTTTTCAATACCCGTGGCTTCCATTAGGAATATCTCATGGTCTTGGCTGCTTTACGTATCCATCTTGTGTAAACCACTTGCTTCAAACCGCAGTGATGAAGCACCGCTGTCCTGTCTGGCATGTGCAGGTCGACTTGGCTCAATTTCTGCCCTGAAGGTCACAGTGTTCTCATTCGGCGTTCTTATTCAACTTCAGCCCTCTCCTTGGGCATGACGCTCTTGAATGTTTTCAGAAATAAACTGTCACACTGCAGCTCATCACAGATTCAGTTGTTAAACATAGCGGTTCTCCAAAGGTTTCCGGCCAGCTTTCCAGATCTACAAATGGTGATCCGATAACGATCGGTGGCTTCCTTGGCTTTTGCAGCACACGTGACTGCGGGTGACACGGGCACACTCATCGTGGCATTTGTCGGGGCCATGATCATCCTAGCCTTCTGGGGCAGAGGTCCGTACTCGGGCTGTAGGTGTAGCCTGCGGCTAGCTCGCTCGTGCATGAGGACGTTCACATTATTTTCACGGCTGGTAGGGTTCATTCGGTCACCACGAAGCTCCTCTACGAGATGTCGCGTTGTAGGTACGATGAATAACACAGTAACAAAAGCCGTCCCTCACGAAACACTATTTATTGGTCTAGCCAGAACCTACAAAACAAGCTACATTCAGGCAGAAAGATAGCGCCGGGCACATGACTCGATCGTAGAACAAGTGATTTACGATTGACGAGCGTCGCCTGTTCACACATCATTCGTGGAAGATTGCAGCGGAATCGTTGGTGCTCGCGAGCCTTCCAGAATGCACAAATGTATTCGCGTTGTGCGTGCATTTGGTGAGAAAAGTTTAATACAGAAAAAAAAGACAGAATTTCGGAGAAAGTTCTTGTGCATGCAGGCACGTCATGCAATGAGCCGTAACTTAGGATTTGTTAGCCGGCGAAACGCGCTCACAGCAAGAAGACATACCAAATACGCGTTTCAATAGCATAAATAAAAACTGTATATCATTCGCAGGGACACGCTTGTCACATCAGGCTAAAAATCCTACAGCTGTAGTGGAGTGGAGTGCAAGGGAAAAGAGGCGACTTCGGAGTAAATAATAAGCTGGACTTTAAAACTGACAGAGGTTCCACGTTAATACAACTACAATATTCGTTTTGGGAGAACACATATACTGAAGCTGCATATGATTTCAGTCTACTTCAGTCTCGGTTTTCACATCGGCATGATAAAGAAGAAAAATCTTCACTATGAATGCAAGAGCCAAAGAGAGAACCAAAATATTGCGTGCACTAAACAATTTGTAAGGGAAATAAATGTCCCCACGTTTATGTCTACATATTTTCGTAAAAGCTGTCTCTGGAAGGCAGCAAGTTTTAGGGACCTCAATTATTGGCAGATATTCTTTTTAGTTGACAAGAAAACAGTGCTTTCTTTTTAAATGTTTCCTAATGAGAGACGTTCTCTTCTATTCACACTGAAGAATAATTAAAGGATGGTAAGGCAAAGCTAGTTTGCTAGTACACTTTCAGACTATTTGCACAGAAATAAACCACATGTCGAGAATTCCGTGCGAACGTTTCAACCTTCTAGTGAGAGAAAACACGAACTTGCAGCCCATTAGCATTTGTCTAGAAATGAGTTGGCTAAAGCTACGCTGGCGAACAACATAGTTGTGCAAACAATGAGCTCTAGCCAGGACCCGCAGTATACTTCGACATTCAAACATCGCAAATTCTGCTGGAGACGACGTTTCCTCTCGTAATTTCGAAAACATCAAGCGGAACCCTTTATGTCATGCATTTCCCTCAGCAGTTTTAAACATCACAAGAAGCCCGTCTCTCCACACGATGCGTTGGGGTAGTTTATCACAACTGCGGGAGAATGCCAGCATTTATTTTTTCCTGCACGGCTTCATGGTGCCATTCACATGCACAGCCGATGAGTGATTTACTTCACTTGCGCACTGGTCACACTGTTACGACTTCCCACCCGTATGCGTCTCGAGATGTGCAATCAGTTTAGATGCATCTCTAAACGGATCTCCACACTACTGGCACCTACTATTCTGGCAGCATCGTACGTCGAGGTTTTCTTTCTTTGTGGACTGAATCCACACTGCTAGCACTTCTACGGCTTTTCGTTCTCGTGAATATTTTCGCGGTGTCTTTGGAGATGCGAGTTGCGCTTGAAGGAGAGATTACATATGTCGCAAACGAAAGGTCTGTCGTTACTATGTGATTTGAGATGATTCTTAAGTTCCGCTTTCTTTTTGAATGATTTATTACATATTTGGCAGTAATGGGGTTTCAAACCTGTGTGAATTCGTAGATGATTACGGTAATTCGACCTGTCCGCGAATGATTTCTCACATAATTCACATTTGTATGGTTTCTCCCCGGTATGTGTTCGGTAATGTGCCGATAGATTCCAAGCCCTGGTTAAAGATTTACCACATCTTTCGCATGTGTGTTTCGACTTCCTGACAGACGACTGATGGCATACTTTGACACCACAGGACTCTTGCTGTTCGATTCCTCTGGTTCCAGTAGCATTCCTGCAAGTATACGGACAAACCAGCTAAAAATGGCCGAACCTTGTTATGTAACGACAAAAACACCTTTTGCCGATTTAGAGGTTGACAAACTAAATCGCGGGTTAATGGTGAGGCGACTCGCTCAATTCGAGCACAAAATTGCTTCATTGATATTTAGCGCTCTACTTGGGCTCTAGATTGGAAGACATGGAACATTGGTGTTTTTGGTGGTCTGTGATGCCTGAACGTGAAGATAAGAACTATCTTCGTACGTTGCAAGCAAGACAGAAGCCTTTCTTTACTTAATACATCACGTACAGCCTACATGAAACAGGTGCGGGTGAGTAGAAGGGTCTGCCAGTAAGGGTTGGTTAAAAAGCTAACCATCCTAAAGATTAAAAATTCATCTGCACCTTCAACACGCTCACAAGGAGCATTCAAGCAAAAGTCCAAAAATGTGCATACGGAAGTGATACATTCGACATTGAAATAGACTTTTTAAAATACCTCTGTGTTTTACAGCGCAGCTCTTGATATCCCGTTCGTGCGGTGAGCACCGGCGGCGTAACCGAACGAACGATCACAAGAGCGAAAGATGAAAGACGCGAGCCGTGAAAAACATCGGTGAAGACCAATGAGATCTGCCCCTTCAGTGGAATACGCGCGGTAAACAGGTTTCGTGCGGACCGGCTCGACCGCTCCTTTCGTACTAGCATCTGGTCTCAGCCGGAAGGCTCCTTTCGTACTATCGTCAATTAGCGTCTGCTCTCGCTCGAATTGTGTAGTATTTTAGGAAGCCAAGCAGGACCAGCGATTACACTGGATGATTCAACCAGTCATTTATAAAAGCCATCTCGCTTGACCTCTGCAACATGTCTCGAATTCTTTGCCTCTCTATATCGCGAAATTAGAACACGTGTGAAGCTGCGCTCAAATATATCATTATAGGCTATCGTATTCGCGATCAATTTTTAGGACGCTTTGTATGCTAACGAGTAGAAGTGTTCTAACACCTTCTTCTAACCATAAACTTCTAACACCTGAAAACGAAAACCTGTTGTACACATGATAATCTCTAAGGTTGCGCGATCGGACAGGTCCGGCTTTTTGGAAGACATTTTTGCAAGCCGCAGTATGAAGTAAACATTTGGCACTGCAGATCGGCCTTCTCAGTCATATGCGAGTCATATGCATAAGCGAGCCTCTTGCACGCGTCCTGCGGTCATATGACGTGCAGGCTGTGCACGTGCCCTCCCGGAAACTTAGACACGAGCTCGTGCATGTGAAATACCCTTTGGAAAAGGGCAAATTCGCAGGCGTGGTGTATGTAATTCCGTGTGCAGACTGTCGGTATGTCTACGTCGGTGAAACCGGCAACTTCAAAACAAGACTTAAGCAACACATGAATGACGTCCAGAAACGACACGTTGCATCGAATGCCTTGGACGAACACTGTGCAGCCACATCACATAAGATTAACTGGGAGAAATCTCGTGTGATTGCCAAGGAACGAAATCATTCTTCGCGTCTTTATCTTGAGTCCCTAATCATCCAAACCACGGCGCACACTCTTAATCGCAACGAAGGCAATCTGCCGCCCATGTATGTCAGCTGCCTTAATCATGTTTTGAGACGCACATAAAAAGGGGTGCCAGCTTTGCCGCTTCTTTCATTGTGAACAAGGCTCCCGTGGGGGAGCCGAAACGTAAATATCTCTCTTAAACCATTTCTGGTCGATGTCCAGACCTCTTCCTTTCAGGTTTGCGTCATCCCGACCAGACGGGCTTCCGTCATACTCTCAACTTCATTCCCCTATTACATCCTTGCTTGCTTATGGCGATGTGAGCCATTCCTGATGATGATTTTTGCTCTCACTACAGCCGCTTTCTTGCGGGTATAAACCATTGCAACTAGCCACATGAGGCTCTCGTTTTAAGAAATGGAAATGGCGTAGAGGCAAACTATCCGCTTTTGTTCTCACACGCGTTCGTGGACTGACAACCCCGTCCAACATCATACGTCTTAACACGCCAGCCGTACATATCGAATACGGAGAAACACTTCCGGGTTGAAGTTTTCCTAGAGTATTTGTATGAAGTCATTCAGTATTTCACTCACAGTCAAACTGCACACCGTTACGGCCGAAGGCATCGAGCAAACAACAACCTAATCTACTCCCCCTTACGCAACAAGAACAGATACGACAAATACTTCAGCGTTTTTATGTAGACTGGATGAAATATGCTGCTGAAAAAGTTAGTATTTTCTTTTGTTTTTTTCGTTACGTTTATGAATGCTGCAAGCGTTGAGTTAAGGCATTGCTGGTGCGATATGTTTTCTAACGTTTACTGTAGAAAAATACAACGTGCAGTTTAGCACTGACAGCATGCAATGTATGTCTTTTCTACAGCCTATTGCTCGTTTTAAATGTCTACGCTAAGCACTAGATGAACATTGTTCGCTGTTCTTGTGGTAATGCGCTTTTACTTGTGTTCTTGTATTTATTCTGGTTGCGATTTTTCACATGGCTCATGCACTGTTATGGTTCGGTTCGAGTCCAGTGGTGTTACCTTGTACGTCGTCTCTAATCATGGCAACTTGGCGGCATCGAGACCAGATTATTTAACGAAGAAATTATAACTAATAAACAATCAAATTTTCTTTGATAGAGCCAGGTAAATGCCGAAAAATTATTCATTATTAATTTTACTTAGGCTTCCAAGTGGTAAATATTATGAAATAGGCAAAGTTTAAAAAGAATAAAAGCATAGACATTACAAAGGTAACTACAGGAAAAATATATACATCGCAGTTCCATTACATGCACCTCTTGGAGCATCCTAAGTGGACAACTTTATTTATATTCATTTGCGGTTTCCTTGAAATCGATACAATGTGTCCGAGGACTGGCGAATGATCTACCCACAAGACATAAAATTTCAGAACGCTGTGTAATAGAGGAATTTTGAGCGCTTTAAATGCGTTATTTCGTGCAGTTGATTGACTCGTGGGTGTTTTCATTGTTGAGTTATAAAGATGTAATTTTGTTACCAGAGTTTCTTAACACTTTCTTAAGTATATGACGAATCTGAAATGCAACTGCTTTAGTTACGACATTATCACATTTCTTAAAATGCCACAACCTTCGATACTCGTGCAGTGTGTACCAAGCACATTCATTTATCTTTTCCAACTTGTTTAGGTAGAAGATCCTGAGCTAAAGGTATTTGTTTGCACCGACGCCATGTTGTCTAAACAGCAGCTGATATTTGGCATTTAAGTCATCGCAACATTTGTCCCTCGTGCGAGTGCGTCAGTGTCAGCGTAATTCTTACATGAAGTTTACAGAAAAACAGACATACCCTGTTTCAGTTCATGAGCATCGGTTCCGATAAGCGTCTCTCCTTCACAATCTTTCCATATTCCACAATGGGGAGTGAGTATGCAAGCTACAAACCTGCAAGTGTACCTCAAGTTGCGTGGTGTTAGCAGGATTGAAAATCGGGCGAGCTTGTGTAGCTTCATGGTTGCCGCATGGGGTGTGCACAGTGCCGTGTGGTGTCTGGTCACGCTGTTGGAACCATGAAGCTAGTCAAGATTGGCTGCACCGGCCGAACACTCAAAACTGCTGATGCAGTAGCTGTTTCAGCCATCAGAGCTCGCCCTCCCATGGAGGAATTACCGACTAGGGGCATATTGTTACATTGGTAGCCATCCCTGTCGTCCCTTAGTTGCGTTGAAATGAAACCTAAGGTAAACTTACGTGGCACCGTCTTCAGAATTGGCTGATGCTTCCTCCAAGCCAGCGCGACTTGTGCTGGGCCTGGCGTTATCGATGCTCCTGACGGACCCCAGGTGCTGGCAAATTGTGCTGCCATTGTCACTAACACCTGTGTGGGACAAAAGTATAGTAAAGGTGTTTATTTGCGGTAGTGCTGCGGCAATTCATGGGAAATTGATATTTCAGGCTAATGGTGCAAGGGAAGTATCTTTCAGTGGTCGGGAAACTTTACGCCTGTGCTTCTGTAAGCGGTGCTTTTTTCTTTCTGCAACCATGTCTTCAATACATCCAAGAATTTCCTCGCGATGGGGAAGCCAAGCACGATCAAGATTGCGTAGTGTTGGATTCTTCTGGAGATTATCACGCTTTATCTCAAACCATGGGCAGAACAGGACATTGCCCGAAGTGGAAAACGATATGTCATTTTCGTGGGCGTAAAACCCTTGACCCAATATATTCTGCATTATCATGTAATATGTAGACTAGATGCATGAATAAGTTCTTGCTTATTGTTCATCTATTACGAACAACAGACATAGCCTGATGCAGACGACGACAATAGAAAAATGAGAGGATGCATTTCTACCGAGGGATTTTAAATGTTATATGTGACGTACGTTCTTAATTTACTGACCTTCTATAACACATATGTGCGTCATGGAACGACGTCCGCGTTTTTCGGAAACTCGTTATCCCAACGCAATTCTGTGAATCGAGTAGCGGAAGTTCATAAGCACCGGCTGTAAGCATTGCTTGTTTAGCAGCACATTACGAGCGCTAAAACGGCTGTCCTCGCCAATGTTCCTGTGTAGGTCATGAACAGACTATAGGACAACTTTCAAAAACATTGCTCAATGCGAATATGTAAGAGTCGTATTGCAGACAGCACATTAGCTTGGACAGAAATGCAGAAGTGTTAATTCACGGGTCAATCTCACTAAACTATCGAACGGAAAGCCACACAGCAGGTTAAAAGTGTGGACTGTATGGTTAGCGCTGCAAGTACGTATTGTAGCTAGGTGCATCTCTTCCCTTTAATGGCGCAGAAATTGCGTGAAACAAAGGAAACCGCCAGAGACCTAAAGGTACAATCAGCCTTAAAACTTCAGTGACAGGCGGTATTTTGAATGCACCTTTATTTATAATATGAAGGGGGAGCGAATCTCCTGAGAATGTTTACGGCATTACTACACTCAAATGCCTTAGTGTCAATGCCTTCGAACGCTACAGAAAACATTCAAGGCGGATTCAGAACCACAGGAACTAAAGATTTGAGCTTCATCTTTTACTTCGACTGAACATGATAGCATAGTGATAGCATAGAGTGTGATATCATAGGCGCAAGTTAACGAACTCATTTTTTTATTTTCTGGCATTTTAAACATCATTAGTCGCGCCGTTAAAGTCGCAACGTTCGCCAGGCCTATGAAAGAGGCTCCGCAGATACTGGCAGAACGAATAATGCTTGACACATCCAAGGAAAGCTAATGCCGTTACAAAAAATAATGGTTAATTTCGAAGGCCGGTGTATCAGGAAGACCTAGATTTTCTCGTTAAAAAAGCGTTACAATTTTGAAGTAGTGGCACACTCATCGGAAATCATTGGTAACTGTGTTTGTTACTCATTCAATACGAATAATGTTTACGTTTCAGTAGCGCATAGCTGGGATGTTTGGTGAAAATTTAAGGTAACACAGCACGAACGTCTACCCAACAATCTTGTTTCTCGTTGCATTGCATTTTCATTAACTCGTTAAGGTTGTCTATGCGGCGGCTGTGGCTTGGCTTCCTTGGTATGAGAAAACCAAGAACTCTAATGAAAACTGTAGTGGGATTCCCCAAATTGCGAGCTGTAACTTCTGCATTCGGCCGGAGCTGGATATGTCTGCTGCTCATAACATGCTATCGGTGAGCAATCGTCACACTCTGCCTAGAACGTAAGAGCACCATTAGGACCCTACGGTATAGACATCTGAATCGCCGCACTAATTACACATCACACACGGCATTCGCATCAAAGCACTTGCTCTGTCAACCAGCTCGCTTTAAGGGAAACATCACGATGTTAGTAGGTCAAACCCACTGAGTTTCTGCTTGGAAAAAAAATTTAGACCAATGGTCAAGCGATGATTCCATTTACAAGCGAATTATTCACTGCATGGAATGTACAGTGTCTGCTTCTGCTCACATCCTGTAGGAGCCTGCTTTACGAGCCCACCGATACAACAACAAATTCATTAAAAACCTCTATTGCATAGGTTATGTATGAATTTGCATATATTCATGTAAGCATATATTTCTTAGTAAGGACAGTTCTAAGCTGGCTCATGCGGAAACCTCTTGACCTCGCTGGTAAAGTGCATCTTTATACGCAGAAAATGTACGGCTACCACGGTAACATAGGGGCGCTCCACCATATTTGTGGTGAAGGCGAGTGACAATCGCCTACGTACCGTCGACGTTGCAAGCCTCGCCGGTCATCGGCGGGCGCTGCGTGTTCCTCTGGTAATGCAAGGCGTCCTCAGAAGTCCTACAGTAAATATAGTATTGATCAGACAGTTACTAGCTGAGACAAAAAAGGTGACATTGTGTTTATTGAACAACATTCGGGAAAATGAAAGTCATGTTTTGGAAACACGCTACTCGCAATGGTTGGTTCTCATCAAAGACTGACTATACTGGCTGGCATAATATGAACGGCACACTAGGGGCAATATATGGTGCAGAGCACTCATTCACCGTAGGCGAACTGGCGCCTTGACTTGCACGAATACTGTCAGTTTAACTGACAAAGGACACTTATAACGTGTCCTTTGTAGTTTGCTATTTAAAACGTTTGCTCCACTTGCTACAGTGGCAGAATTCTAACAGTTATTTCGGAATAAAATATTTTAAAGCATGCAACATGTCTTTTTCATCAATAAAACAGGTTTAAGTATAATAACGACACTGTGCAGATGGTGTCTGCAATTAGGATGCAAACCTGCGCTGATGTTAGAATAATTAGCATTTGTACCTCGCTGATGCGGTTCGGCATCGCTATGGTGAATGGGGTGTCATGCGAATTGCAATCATGACTGATGGATCCGGCAGCTATGAGGAGTATCGGATTTCAGGTAATATTTAAATTATTGGTTCAAATTATTTGCTCTGAGGAATGAAAGCAGATTTCTGTCTCTTACCCAAGTATTCTTTTGCATACTTGCGAACAAAATGACGATTTCTAATAAAATAATGATGAACTAGACTGCAGTTCATTATATGTTTTCAAGTGTTGCTAAGTTTGCTTCTGTGTCACTCGCCGAGCTTATTTAAGAATTCTTCGAAGGATGAAGTTCATTGTGAGAATGCATGAAAAACATCTTATGACTGAGACAATGCTTAACAAGAAAATAGCTGAAAGCGACGTGCTAGTGCATCTGTTCTCAAATTAAATTAAAATTAAATTCTGAGATTTTACGTGCCAAAACTACTTTCTGATTATGAGAAACGCCGTAGTGGGGGATTCCGGAAATTTCGACCTCCTGGAGTTCTTTAACGTGCACCTAAATCTAAGTACACTGGTGTTTTCCCATTTCGCCCCCCTCGAAATGCGGTCGCCGCCGCCACGATAATGTTCTCAAGTGGTAAAGGGTCCCGTAGAATACAATCAATTCCCGCTTCTTTATCGCTGTGCCTCACGACAGTTTGCTATTTGAAAAAATAAAAAAAGCTATTTAAAACTAAGTAATATATATTGTCACGTGGTGGTGACGTTGAAGAACACAGTATAAATACTGTGAAAGACAAAACTTTTATTGGGCGAACCTGTGCCCACAAAAACAGGCTACACTTATAGCACAACGACAGCGGCGAACACGGTCGGCGATCGTCGAAAATCTGATCAGCGGGTCAAGTGCTTCGGCTTTTATACAGCAGTCATCGAATGTTCCAGACTAATCGTTGGGACCGGCATTCCTTCCACAAAGTTCTACAACATTCGAGTCACGCGATGAAATCAGATAACACAAGGTTCGGCGACAACAGACAGTGGATAGAAGCATCGATAACTTTCCAGAAACTTCGGATACATGCAGACGCGTCCCGCGCTGTGCGATAACATTTGTTAGGCGGCGAAACGTGGTCGTCCGTTAAATATAAGTACTCGTGTCAATACCCCCCTCTTAAAAAGCATCGACCCGATGCTTGAAACAAACGAAAGTAATAAAAGAAAAGCACTCCTAGCGAAGAAAACAAAATAAGGAAGTTCGTCAGCGTCTGTAAAAGAGTTTAAGACGCACCACGTGGAACACTTCAGATCGTGCGCAGCGTCGCTGTGAATGCGAAATGCCATCTGGCACGACCTCATAATCCAGTGCGCCAATACGTCGGATGACCTTGTAGGGTCCGAAATATGGTCGCAGTAGTTTTTCACTGAGTCCTCGTCGGCGTATAGGGGTCCACACCCAAACACGGTCACCGGGCTGGTACTCGACGAAGCGTCGTCGGAGGTTGTAGTGTCGGCTGTCGGTCCTCTTCTGGTTCTTGATCCGCAGGCGGGCGAGCAGTCGGGCTTCTTCGGCGCGCTGGCGATAGGTAGCGACGTCAAGATTCTCCTCGTCAGAAACGTGTGGCAGCATGGCGTCGAGCGTCGTCGTCGGCTTCCTGGCGTACACTAGCTTGATTGGCGTGATCTGTGTTGTTTCTTGCACCGCCGTGTTGCAAGCGAATGTTACGTACGGCAGGAACGCATCCCAGGTCTTGTGTTCGACGTCGACGTACATTGCTAGCATGTCGGCAAGGGTTTTATTCAGGCGCTCCGTAAGACCAGTCGTCTGCGGATGGTAGGAAGTTGTCCTCCTGTGACTTGTCTGGCTGTACTGCAGAATGGCTTGCATGAGCTCTGCTGTAAAAACCGTTGCTCTGTCGGTGATGAGGACTTCTAGAGCACCATGTCGCAGCAGGATGTTCTCGACGAAAAATTTCGCCACTTCGGCTGCGCTACCTTTCGGCAGTGCTTTAGTTTCAGCGAAGCGGGTGAGGTAGTCCGTCGCTACGACGATCCACTTATTTCCGGTTGTTGACGTCGGAAAGGGTCCCAGCAAGTCCATCCCGATCTGCTGCGATGGTCGGCAAGGAGGCCCGATTGGCTGTAGTAATCCGACTGGCCTTGTCGGCGTTGTCTTGCGTCGCTGACAGCCTCGGCATGTTCTGACATAACGGGCGACGTCGGCGGTCAGGTGCGGCCAATAATACTTTTCTTGTATCCTCGATAGTGTCCGGGAAAATCCGAGGTGTGCAGCGGTCGGATCGTCATGTAGGGCACGCAGTACTTCTGGACGCAGCGTTGACGGAACAACAAGAAGGTAGTTGGCGCGGACTGGTGAGAAGTTCTTCTTCACGAGTAGATTGTTTTCAAGCGTGGAGGAAGATAATCCGCGCTTAAATGCCCTGGGGACACCGTCGGTGTGCCCTCCCAAATATTCGACTAGGCCTTTTAGCTCCGAGTCTGTCCGTTGCTGTTCAGCGAAGTCTTCCGCACTTATCGTTCCAACGAATGCGTCGTCATTCTCGTCATCTTAATGCGGTGGGTCAATGGGGGCGCGTGATAGGCAATCGGCGTCGGAGTGTGTTCGTCCGGACTTGTAGGTTACAGTGATGTATTCTTGTAGTCTGAGGCTCCACCGCGCTAGTCGTCCTGAAGGATCCTTTATATTCGCTAGCCAACACAACGCGTGATGGTCGCTGACGACTTTGAATGGCCTGCCATATAGATTAGGGCGAAATTTAGCTGTAGCCCTAACGATGGCGAGGCATTCCTTTTCGGTCGTAGAATAGTTGCCTTCCGCTTTTGACAGCGACCGGCTAGCATAAGCTACCACCTGTTCGACTCCGTTTTTCCTCTGGACTAGAACGGTACCGAGGCCTAGGCTACTGGCGTCAGTGTGGATTTCAGTATTGGCGTACTCGTCGATGTGCGCAAGTACCGGCGGCGATAGCATGCGTCGTTTGAGTTCTTGAAATGCGTCGGACTGCGTCGTTTCCCACTTGAACTCAACATCACATTTAGTTAGAAGTGTCGACGGCTCAGCGATGGGTGAAAAATCCTTGACGAAGCGCCTGTAGTAGGCACACATGCCAAGGAATCTACGCACTGCCTTCTTGTCGATGGGTTGCGGGAACTGTGCGATGGCAGCTGTCTTTTGCGGCTCTGGGCGGACACCAGATTTGCTGATTACGTGGCCTAGAAACAGAATATCATCGTAAGCAAAGCGGCACCTTGCTGGCTTATGTGAGCCCTGATGACTTGATGGTCTCTAGTACTGTCGCAAGCCGACTCAGGCGATCGTCGAAATTTCCGGCGAAGACGACGACGTCATCCAAGTAAACGAGACAGGTCTGCCACTTCAATCCTGTTAAAACTGTGTCCATCACGCACTGGAACGTTGCAGGCGCCGAGCACAGTCCGAAGGGCATAATGTTGAACTCGTAGAGGCCGTCTGGGGTGATGAAGGCCGTCTTTTCGCGATCTCTTTCGTCGACTTCTATTTGCCAATAGCCAGACTTGAGGTCCATTGAGGAGAAGTATTTAGCATTGCAGAGCCGATCCAATGCGTCGTATATCCGTGGGAGGGGGTATACGTCCTTCTTCGTGATCTTGTTCAGACAACGATAATCGACGCAGAAACGTAGGGTTCTGTCCTATTTCTTCACTAGGACAACAGGTGATGCCCACGGGCTTTTCGACGGCTGGATGATGTCGTCGCGCAGCATTTCGTCGACTTGTTTTCTCATAGCTTCGCGTTCTCGTGGCGAAACTCGGTAAGGGCTGTGGCGGAGTGGTCGAGCGTACTCCTCGGTGATCATGCGATGCTTCGCGAGTGGTGTTTGTCGAATCATCGATGACGTCGAAAAGTAGCCTTTGTATCGTCGGAGCAGACTTCTGAGCTGCTGTTGGTTAATCACGGGGAGACTTGGATTAATGTCGTAGTCTGGTTCTGGACCCATGGTCGTCGGGGTAGATGCGGCGGAATGCGAGAGGACAAACGCATTGCTGTTCTCCAGAATTTCCTGGATGTATGTGATCGTCGTGCCCTTGTTGATGTGCTTGAACTCCTGGCTGAAGTTTGTCAGCAACACTTTCGTGTTTCCTCCGTGCAGTCGAGCGATCTATATTGCGACGCAAATTTCACGGTCTAGCAGTAGACGTTGGTCGCCTTCGATGACGCCTTCTATGTCAACGGGTGTTTCGGTGCCGACCGAAATAATGCTGGAGCGAGGCGGGATGCTCACTTGATCTGCGAGCACACTCTAGGCGTGGTGATTACGAGGGCTCTCCGACGGTATCGCATGGTCTTCCGACAGAGTTATTGACTTCGACTTCAGGTCGATGACTTCGCCATGTTGGTTGAAGAAGTCCATGCCGAGAATGACGTCTCGTGAATACTGTTGGAGGATAACGAAGGTGACAGGTTAAGTCCGGTCGTGAATGGTAATTCTTGCCGTGCACCTTACAGTCGGCGTTATGAGGTGTCCTCCAGCGGTCCGAATTTGAGCGCCTTCCCACGTAGTCTTAACTTTCTTCAACTGGGCGGCGATGTGTCCACTCATGACGGAATACTCAGCCCCTGTGTCGACTAAGGCGGTGACTGCGTGGCCGTCGAGAAGCACGTCGAGGTCGGTGGTTCTATCTCTCGCATTACAATTCGGTCTTGGCGTCGGATCACGACTTCGTCGCGTTGACCTGTGGCTGGTATGTGACGTCGTCAGGTCGTCTTTCGTCGACGCATTCTTTCCTTCCAGACTTCGTCGGGACAGCGGCGTGTCGTTATGTCTTCGAGGTACTTTCTTCCGTGTCTTCGTCGGCGGTGGAGGATCTTCGTCAGTTCGACGGACAGCAACCGCACCTCCATCGGTTGCTGCTTTAGTTTTCCGGATATGGACTCGCTGACCGCCCCCGGGCTGGGCCAGTGTATGGTCGGCGCTGCGGCGACAGGTAGCGGCCTGGTGATGGCGAACGCGACGGTCGTCGAGAGCTCCACTGAGTAGCCGCGAGGTAGTCAGCGATATCGCGAGGGCGTTCACCTTGCTGCGGGCGCGGAGCGTTGACGGCGAAACCTCGCAGTCCCATTTCCCGGTATGGACATCGTCGGTAGATGTGACCCGCTTCCCCGCAGTGGTAGCAGAGCGGGCGGTGGTCAGGAGCGCGCCAAACGTCGGTCCTCCTCGGGTAGCTGCGCTGGGCGACGGGTGGGCGTGCGGGCGGCGGCGGTGGTCGACGGAATTGCGGCGTTACAGGGCCCTGGCGCGGTCGCCGAGGAGGACCTTGACGGCGTACGACGGCGGCGTAGGTCATCGCTACGGGCTGGGGTTGGTGGTTTCGCATCTCGAGTGTCTTCTCGATGCTAGTGGCCTCGCGAAGAAACTCGTCGATGGTCTTCGGTGGGTTTCGTACCATACTGGCGAAAAGTTCCTCCTTTACACCACGCATAAGTAGCCGGACTTTCTTTTCCTCGGACATTTCCGGGTCGGCGTGGCAGAATAAGCGGCTCATTTCTTCTGCAAAAATCGCGGTGGTCTGGTTAGGCAGCTGCACTCGGGTCTCTAGTAGTGCTTGGGCTCGTTCTCGGCGTACGACACTTGTGAATGTCCGCAGGAAGCCGCTTCGGAAAAGGTTCCAGGTCGTTAAGGTGGCTTCTCTGTTCTCGAACCACGTCCTGGCAGCGTCTTCCAATGCGAAGAAGACATGTCGCAGTTTGTCGTCGCTGTTCCAGCTGTAAAATGCAGCGACCCTCTCGTACGTCTCGAGCCAGGTTTCCGGGTCCTCGAATGTTGAACCGCGGAACGTGGGGGGCTCCCTGGGCTGCTGCAGCATGACGGGGGATGCTGGGGCTGTCATTGGGGTGGACTTGGTGGCAATCTTCCTGCTCGTCTCAGGTAGAAGTCCGTGCTCTGGGGGCAGTCCTAGCATTCGGCGGCTAGCACGCTGGTCTTGGGCGACGTTGGTTTTGTCCTCGGGCTTCGGGCTTGGATCGCGGCTTTGCGGGGGCGTTCGGTACATGAACGCACAAGCACCTCCACCACATGTCACGTGGTGGTGACGCTGAAGAACACAGTAGTAACACTGTGAAAGGCAAAACTAACTTTTAATGGGCGAACCTGTGCCCACAAGAATAGGCTACACTTATAGCACAACGATAGCGGCGAACACGGCCGGCGATCGTAAAAATCTGATCAGCGGGTCAAGTGCGTCGGCTTTTATACAGCAGTCATCGAATGTTCCAGACTAATCGTTGGGACCGCCATTCTTGCAAAAAGTTCTACAACATTCGAGTCACGCGATGAAATCAGATAACACAGGGTTCGGCGACAACAGACAGAAGCCTCGATAACTTTCCAGAAACTTCGGATACATACAGACGCGTCCCGCGCTGTGCGATAACATTTGTTAGGCGGCGAAACGTGGTCGCCCGATAAATGCAACTACACGTGTCAATATTTATGTTGTCAAAAAATTAGAAAAAGAGAAAGAAACACGTTCTTTGGCAACACAACTCCAAGCGGGAAATATCTGTTTCTTGCGCACTTGTTGTCCTTAAGCAACACATACAAACGGAAGAACAATCGTCTTAAACCAAGTTGTGGCTTTTCATGCATGAGGCTTACTTTTATTAAAGTAAAGCTTTAAGCTGACAATACCCACTTGGTCACATTTTTTTAATATTGGCAAATGAAAGTATTGTTGAGCACTTTCACGAGTTGTCCAGAAAACACTTGTGGCTCGGCACACAAACTGCTCACTGCGGTTAAAACTAATTCCTAGGTTTTAACGTGCAAGAGCCGTTACCTGTTAAAACGCATACCACATTGAGGGCAGCGCAATAGTTTTAGCCATCGGGGCTTGTGTAACGAGTACCTGATTGCAAGTAATCAAGAGCCGGTTTACAGTGCGCTTTCATCGAAATACGGTGGTGCCATCCGGAATTGTACCCGGGACTTCGAGCTATAGCACTCCATCGCATATGTACAGTGCAAGAATTATACGTCAACATAAAATTTTTTCTTCTGTAAGTATGCGTTCGATTCATGTTCTGAAAAATCTTCGCCTGAACGATAAAGAGCTAACATTGCGCTGAACATGGCAATATTTTCTCACCGCCCTTGCGTCGACGTGTCTTGATCAAGAAAGCCTCCAATTTCAAAGCTCAAGCTCACTGTAATAAAGAACCGTATTAGGTGAACCCAAATTTACAGATGTTAAAGCCTAATTAATGTGTCGTGTGTATGGGTAACAGTATTCAATGAAAAAAAATCACAAGCCGTAAAGCTCACGTGTTGTAGGCGCCCAAAGTAGTTGAAGCATCCTGGGTACCGTCACAGCTTGTAGTTGGTGAAGCTTTGGCCTTGATGCTTAAATCAAGAGGCGTGTATTCGTTGCTGCTTTCCTCAGCCATGCCTGATGTTTCAGTGTCGTATAACTGGCGTGTATTCTCGACTGCGCGTTGTTGAATCACTGCGCATGCGCACTCAATGCCGACAAAGAACGGAAAGTAATGAAACTTTTGTCACTTCGCGGTTTCGTACAAAATCATACCGCATAACCGGAAAAAACTAGACGTTTGAGTCCGCTACTAGCTTGACCCTAATTTACAAATTTTTGAACGCCAGCAGAGGCGCCCCGATTACCGTGCTATCTATCCGGAAAATCATATGAATAAAGCTCACTTACTACTAAAAAAAGTACACTTATCGGGTGATGCCATTACTTTTCTTTCATGCTCCTCTCAAAGCGAAGTGCACATTTTGCCGAGAAGAAATTGTTGCTCGTGGAACCGCTTGTTTCAGCGCAGGAGGTATACAAACTATATTAGCCCTAACTAGCGTATGATTACCAGACATATGGTGTTGGGCTGGTAAGCACGGGGTCGCGAAATCGAATCCGGGCCATGGCGGCCACATTTGTATGGATGCGAAATGCGAAAACACCCCGGTACTTAAATTTAGGTGCACGTTAAGGAAGGCCAGGTTGTCTAAATTTCCGGAGTCGGCATGCCTCATATTTAGAAAGTGGTCTTGGCACTTAAAACCACCTAATGTGGTTTACTACCAGAAGCAACGATTCTGTTGACTGCTGTGACATTCTCTGGCTCAGTTGAAACGAAGCAGTTAGTTCTTATCACCTGACGAGTGGCGCTCGCTTTGTTCTGTTTTGTTCCAGTGCTGTCTTCGCTAACCCCTAGCAACACAGAACTACAACAGCTTCAGACTTGCGGCGGTTCTTCGGTAGCGAACGCTCATGCGCCCTGCATAGTCGTATCTCAATCAGACCTCACACATTGGTGACAGTTTTTTGCGATTTCTCCACATTCGCGTATGGCGTTTCACACCCAGCGCGACGAGTGGTGGTGTCGCCAAACAAAATATGCTGCTGCTCTCTCCGCACCTCATAGATTTGTGTTTTATAAGTTTAATCAAATATAGATGAAAAAGAACTAAGTTAGAAACCATTATAACAGTTGCGAGTATGAAGCCACAACAAATAAGTTGCGCGAGCAGAAACAAGCCGAGTCTGCAGTCGAGCCAGTTTTCCTTGGGCTCTTGCCGTAAACGGATTCGCGCTCCTGTTAACGCCGTCATTTGAATTACAAGGGGGACAGGTGTCATTTACACGGGTATCCATTACTTCAAGAAAATATTTTTGGTACGAAAGTTTCCGCCGCTGCAAACACGAATGAATATTCAGAAGGGATAGTGGACAGTTAAAACGTCGATGAATATTGAGCTTGTTGCGCGTCGTGCAGGCCTCAGCCGCGTTATCTGTATGTGCTGTAGCTGCGCTAGTTGAAAATACATCATACTGAGTATCACCAGGCTATGTTAACCTCTTAGGGGCCCGGACAGCGTTAATTCAATTAAGTAAATTATGTCTGTTTTTATTGCGTAAGCAAGAGTGAAAAGTATCGCCAACCAGGTGATTGCAGCACAAGAGCAAAATCAGTCTGAGAAAGGTAGCAGTCTACATTCACAATGCACTTCACATAAAAGCCCTCAGAGGCTCATTAGCTGATACAAGCATAGTGCAGAAATTTCTTTCTTCAAGAAACCAGGTAGGTGGGCTAGTTGCTACTGCATAACTTCACGCAAAGCGCAAGCACACACGCAGGAAAACAGAAATGAAGCGTTGTGTCGTTGTTCGCTTTTATTGTCCTACGTGCGTTCTTGCGCTTTGCCTCAGTTAATTTCTTTCTTGACCCAAGATGCCAGTTATATTTTTGGTTTCTAATGCCTTTCGGAAATGAGAAATGTGACAGTGCGCAGCATTCTAGAGGAATATGTGCTCCAAATGCTAAACGTAAGGGAATTTATTTCCGTGTTTAGTACATTCAATGCTTTCTGACTAAATCTGTCAATAAACAATGATATCGAGTGCTAGCATAGCTGGACATTGTTCACCTAATTACGTAATTCTGGTCAGTAAATTTTTAACTCTACTTACGCAACACTTTTCCCACTCCTTGACACTGCCTAGTAAATCCTTTTATTTATGCAATATCTTACTTGAAAAATGAATGATAACAGCGTTTGTACTTGTTTGCCGCAATGTTGATGCGTCCTAAACTTGTAGAACGCAGCTTTACAAACCTAGTTGAAAACATTAGTGGTTGTGGAGGAAAAACGCACCACACCCAAAGTTGCCATTACGATGACTTGCCCGAATCAACAAAAATATATATTGCGGTAAACATACGCTTTCGAAACTTTCCCCAGCTTGCCCTTCAACCTGCCACTGTGTAGGCTACTCTATGACTTACCTTTCTGATTCGATAATATTTTCCGTGCCTGGGTATCGACGAAGTATTCCCAGTACTTCGTTGTGTTTCTTTCACGTCTTGCTCCAATCCCCATTTCTCCAGGGGTCCGGTCGTTTGCGTGTATTGTATTTTGTTTATGGAACTGTAAATTTTCACACGAAAGTGTTAAGGGCGCCGTACCTATGAGAGACAATCCGGTGTCGGCCTCGGCATCCAGCGCCTTAGTCCCCCTGAGCGAAAATTTTCTGTTATGTTATATAGCAACGCAGGCGGATTGCGAAGACGGGTGATCCTTCCCCACCAGCGGGGAGTTCTTTTTTCTTTCTCCACTTTCAGTTTCATCAATGTATCACTTCTTTAAATCAATTAGTGAGCAAATGTTTCAGCTAAAGGTTCTAGGCGTGTGCGTATGTTTGCCAGCAACAGTTCCCTTTAATTACTTTCCCCATTTTCTTACTTTTGACAATATGCTGAAATGTTCTGCTATCGGCAACGAATGAGGCACATAGAGCGGAGTGCGTTTCCGAAGCGGAACACAAAAGGGTAGTGTGCACCGTCTGCCAGTCATCAGCATTGAGAGGCGGACACCTCTGGTTTGACCACATCGGTCAATGATGCTGGCCCTTCACTGCACCCACATTTCATTCAGTTATGGTTAAGACACGGGCTGCGCTGTTCCCGTTTCTTTTGGCAAAGATCGACTACCTCCAACTAAAGCAATGCGAGACAACACAGCTACCTACCACCTGGATGAGAAGCTTCTCTTTTACTATCGACTAAGGTTCCGCTAAGATGCGAGTTAATGATCGGTATTATCACCGTTCAGTGGTGGTGAGGAACACAGTAGAATGAACCAGGAGTCACGAAAGGAATCTTTATTGAGCGAAACTGTGTCCACAAAACAAGTTTCACTTGGTCTGAACGACAGCACCGAGCATATGCCTCAACCATCGCAAAACTCATCGGCGGCTCAAGCGACTCGGTTATTTACAATTGTTTATTGGAAGATTCCAGACTAATCGCATGGCCTCAAGAACCTTACAGTATGTGGAACACTGTTCTCGTCACGTATGCAATCTGATTGCACGAGATTGCAGCACAACGTAGACTGCAGACTAGACAGGGAGGATGACCGAGAAGGTTCTTATGCATTCAAGCGCATCATGCGCGGAGCAATAAACACTTCATGCGGTGAAACAGGTTCACCGGAAAAAGAAAAGTAAACGTGTCAATGCGCCCACATTAAAAAGCATCGTGCCAGGGCTACGACCATCAAACGAGAGCGATAACCAAATGACCTCGTAGTAAAGAAAATTAGGAAAACAAGAAAATCATGGTTGCTTAGCTACGGTAAAACCACTTACTGGCACGCAAGTTGGACATTCGCTGAATTTTCGGGTAGAGTCCGAAATAGGAGCTTTTCACTCAGTCCACGGTGTTTTGTAGGGGTGAAAATCCTATCATAGTGGCCGGCCTGGCATTCGACGAAGCGCCGTCGAAGTTTGTCGCATTGTCTGACCGTCCTTGGCTGGATCTTGATGCGTAGGCGGGCGAGTTGTGTTCGAAGTACGTGCTACTTCTAGTCGTCCTAGCGAGGTCACCACCATCTGCTCGGACTTGTGGTTCTTGCCATGTAGTCATAACTGTCATCAACTGCGCGGTTAAGGATTGATTAATGACAGAGCAGTCGGGTCCTCTATCCACTAAAGCGGCCACAGCGCGGCGACAGCGTGGGTGTTGGTTGTTAATAGTCTTACATTAGTTATGTCGAAGTGTCTGATCATGGCTACATGGCACTGTTCAGTGTTTCGTGGCGTCGTCAGGTATCCTTTTGGAACCATGGCTTTTCCTTCGGAGCTTCGTCGAAATGGCCGCGTGTCCACCCTTCTTCTTGCGAACTCATCTTGCGTTGGCGGCGGAGGGCCTTCGGCACTGCAACGAGAAGCAACCACACCTCCGTAGGTTGCTGTGTTTTGTTTGCCGGATACCGACCAGATATCGGCCACGTATTGGCACAGTGTACACTTGGTGCTGTAGTGAGTGGCTGTGCCTTGGCGACGGCGATCGAGAAAATCGTCGGAGTATCCGCCGAGCGGTCAACGATTTCACAGGATAATTCGCCTTGCTGTGGGTGCAGAGCGTTGAAGGAAAATGTCGTAGTGCTATTCAAAGTATGGGTATAAGCAACAGATGTGTCCGGTTTCTACGCAAGTGGCATCAGAGCGAGCAGTCATCAGGTACCGGTGCGAAGTGGGACGCAGGCGGCTGAAGACGGTGACGTAGGCCATCCCTCCAGGCTTCAGCTGTGGCAATGCCGCGACGGCCAATGGCTTCTGGAACTCCTCGGAGACGGCGTCAGCAATTACGGCTAATTGAGGCTGCGACGAAGAGAACATCTTAAGTAGATCTTCGCGTGCAACTGTTCTGTTGGTCTTTCGGAGTTCATTGGAGCCTAGTGCTTGAATTTTTACCCTCGCGAGAACAATAGGCGACAAATGTCCCCTAGTGCGCTTTTCCAACGTCTTTTCGATATCCCGGGCTTCCGTTAGGAATTTCTTAGTGATATTGGCCGGTATACGTAACAATCAGGTGGGAACCGCTTGTTTCAAAACCACGTATGAGGAAGAACGCCGCGAGGCAATGTTTCTAGAAATCCACTGCGATAATGCGAAACTGTACCATGTCACAGATTCAATTGTTAAACATAGAGGTTCTTGCGTAAAGACTGCGGCCAGCTTTCCAGATCTCCAGATGGTGATCTGCGAATGCTCGGTGGCTTCCATAGCTTTTGCAACGCACGTCGCTGCTGGTGACACGGGCACTCTCATTGTGGCAGTTGTCTGCTTCATGATCTTCTTAGTCTTCGTGGGCAGAGGTGCGTGCTCGGGTGCTAGTCGTAGCCTGCGGCTAGCTGGCCCGCGCATAAGAATTTTTCACGTAATTTTCAGGCTAGTAGGATTTATCGGGTCTTCACGAAGCACCTCTACGAGGTGTCACGTTGTAGTGACGGTGAACAACACAGTCTGAAGAACCGTGTCATGAAGAACTCTTTATTGGGCAAACCGGAACCCATCAAATAAATTACATTAGGTAGTCAGCAAGCGAGGATCAGGTAGACAAGAAAAATATAGGGTTCCCATATTCTTGTATTTTGTTTAAATAGCAATCACACCCTCCCAGCACGGAGTCCAACTAGGGGACGCTGCATGCAGTACTTATGTAACAAATAAGGCATATTCGAGCCGTACATTGGCAATGTAAGTTGATTAATTATACCCTAGACTGGCCACACTACAGATTGGTGAACTAAGCCACCTGAGAAATACAGAACCATTGGCAAGAAGAGGAGATAAGAGGAGAGAAACAAAAGACGAAAAAAGAAACAGCAATTGAAGAGGAGGACAAGGAAAGGCGACCGCTGAATTTTTACGGGCGGGTCAGTCCACTGCATACATGAAGCCCAAGACAAAAGTGCGTGATGGCTCCGCCCACGGTCCTTTGAAAAACCTTGGCACACTGCATGGGCTCCACTGTCCTCAGCCACTTTCTTCTGCACACGACTAAAGGCTGTTTCACATGGCGCGATTGGGGCGAAAAAGATAGCTTTGCCGCGCACATCGCTGAGTGATTCTCGCTGGCGGCTCGCACATGCGTTTGCGGCAGCGCAATTTTCGTCGCAGGGATGCGCAAGGTTGCCCGATTCTCACGAAGTATCCATGCCTGCATCGTTAAACAAAAACAACGGAACGAGTCAAATATTCGTAGGTTTCTAATATTATTCGATAGCAGAATAAGTACATAATTATTTAACGTTTGAAAACGTTGGGACTTTACGACAGCTTGCAGATGTGGTGAGTGAAACGCTGCACAACACCACAAGTATGAGCGTGCGGCTTTTGCGGCTTCGGTGGAGTGGTTCTGTTAAGTACACTGAAGTTTCGTTGTTACTATGGAAGCCACAACTTTCCTGGATGACCACTTGCTTTTGCAGAAGAACAAGCAACTATTGAGCGTGCACGTCTAAACAGCTGGCAAAATTTGCAGCGATAAAGATGTTGACAGCGCTGGCAATCAGGTGGGTACATGCAAGCGGCGTCCTTCTACCGACCTGGATAGCTTGCAGCTTTTCCTTTTAAACTAATTGTGCAAGCGGAAGAAAAAAAATGTTTATGAAGCTCCTAAGCCACATACCCTGGTGGATACGCCTTATTAAAACATAACTAATACTGGCGCGCGACATTGCTCCACAGAGATACCAACGCGCGGTACAACAGGGAAGCGCCAATTTTGACGGCGCGATCTTTCGTAACACACTGCGCCTCCCAAATCGCGCGGATCGCTTCGACTCAGGGACGGCGGGACGAACTCGTTGGAATGAATCGCGCTGAACCCATGACGTCGTGGCGGTCGCTGAGCGACGGAATTCGCTGCGTCGCTGACTGAAAATCGTGCCATGTGAAATAACTTTACTCCGCGCATGATGGGGCACCGAAGGGTTCAATCCCCATGTGCTGGACTCTTTGGCGTCACGGCACACAAAACATCTGCCGACGAGTAAAAAACTGCGGGGTCAACTGTCTGCAAACTACTCCGTCGTGTACACATTCGATAGGACTATAAAGCATCCGGTTAAATTAATGAGGTAGTTCATCTGGTTGTCGAATAGCATGGGATGCGACGACTGCATAGCCGTTGGCGCAACTACTCATAATTCCAGCTTTCCAAGACGTCCTGAGCCAACGCTCCAATTTCAGCTCGGTTTACATGATTCGCTGATGAACGAAACTGGACATCTTTTGGTTCATTCTTTTTTCACTTATATGTATTTTGTACACATGTGGAATCGCCACAGTTTTAGTTATTGAACACCAAGGAATAGTCTGCTAATAGCCTTTCTATCTTATTGCGCACAACGGGAAAGCACATGTCGGGGGGCACAAGTTTCCTTTCAAATTTAGGACTCGATTTACTTTACGGATTTGTTCCTTAACCCATCTTTCAATGGCGATATTTCATAACCAAGACGGTGAGGCCCATTCGGCCAGGATTGGTTGTTGCTCTAATTATTTTTCAGTGCTGCGATTAGCACAGAAACATGCACTTCCGCGATCGCAGACAGTATTACAAGAATAAGTTGGCGCCGCGTATTTCGAAATCTAGAAACAGCTTTTATTTTTGTTGGCAAGTTGGGTTGGAGACTCCAACCTGCACTGTTCCTTACACGCGTCACGAAGTCATGTGCTTGGGCAAAATTATGTTGTCTGTTACACTCTTGTGATTTAAAACCGATAAATATTCCCCTAAACACACAACAACGGCGCTACATCGCGCAACTCCCGAACTCCAACTCGCAGCAATTCTCCGATTCGTCTTTCCGTGTTTTGTTCTATTCGGTATTCACGTGATTTTCGGGGCAATCTTTAAGTGGTCAGGTATGCATTCCTCTCGGTTAGGATTCAATGCATGACCTCGTATATGTTGTCACGGCTCACTTGAGACAAGAACGGAGAGCGGCATTTAAGCGAGACAATTAGGACAAGCGCTGAGTTCACGCTTCTTCTCTAGCACCTCGCTTGCACACTCGAAGTCGTCGTCTTCGCCGTCAGCGTGCTTGGCACACAGATGACGTCGCGGTATTTGCCCCCCTCCAGAAGGAGCATCGTCCCGATGCTCGACGGGTAGCATGCGGTGTCCAGCGAACGAGCGAGCGTCCATGTCATTGAGAAAAATAACGTTTCATGCGCACTACGTGGACAGTCTCTGGCAGGTCCTGACGGCGCCTCGAGCAAGATGGGCTGTCAGGAACGACTTCATAGTTGACGTCGCACAGGCGTCGAAAAACCTTGTGAGATCCGAAATATCGGCGCAGAAGTCTCTGCGGGAGGCCTCGGCGGCGTACTTTAGCCCAAACCCAGACTCTTTGGCCGGGCTACTAGACGACGCATCGATGGTGCTGATAGTAACGTTGGGCATACCGGTCTTGCTGGCGAGTTACGCGAACGCGCGTGAGGTGTGTTGCTTCCTCGGCGCGCTCTGTAAAATCTGCAGCGTCAGTCTCGGCATCGCTGAAATCATGAGCATTCAGAGCATGGAGCATTGTAGTCACTTCTCGACCGTGGAGGATACTGAATGGTGTCATTCTTGTTTCTTGCCGAGCCGTATTATAAGCAAAGGTTACGTTGGGTAATATTTGGTCCCAGCTCTTGTGTTCAACACCGACATCCATGCACAGCATGTCAGCGAGAGTCTTGTTGAGGCGCTCCATAAGTTCATTGCGGTGCGACTAATAGG
Source organism: Dermacentor variabilis (assembly GCF_050947875.1). Lineage (NCBI taxonomy): Eukaryota > Metazoa > Arthropoda > Arachnida > Ixodida > Ixodidae > Dermacentor > Dermacentor variabilis. The sequence goes on from NC_134571.1 coordinate 173,575,550, forward strand.
CTGTTGGCCTTCTGAGTGCCGTGCCACTAAGGGTGAGTACAGTTCGCAAATGTTCAGCCGTGAACGCGGTTCCCCTGTTGGACAAAATGACCGCTGGAGCACTATGCCTCGGAAACGCGTTCTCAATAAAGGACTGGACGGCCTCGGCTACTGTGCTGCTCGGAAATGTCTTCGTTTAAGAATATCGCGTCAGGTAATCTGTCGCAACTATGATCCACTTATTTCCGGCGGGAGACATTGGCAATGGGCCCAAAAGGTTAAAGTTAATTATGGCGTTTTACGTGTCAAAACCACTTTCTGATTATGAGGCACGCCATAGTGGAGGACTCCGGAAATTTCGACCACCTGGGGTTCGTTAACGTGCACCTAAATCTAAGCACGTGGGCGTTTTCGCATTTCGCCCCCATTAAAATGCGGCCGCCGTAGCCGGGATTTGATCCCGCGACCTCGTGCACAGCAGCCCACTACCATAGCCACTGAGCAACCACGGCGGTTGCCCCAAAAGGTCCATCCCAATTAGAGCAAACGGCGTTTTGGCACTGGAACGAGATGCAGTAGACCGGCAGGTTTCCTAGGCGCCACTTGTCGCTGACAGTCAAGGAGCACGTTCGAACGTAGTGTTTCACTTGTGCTGCCAGCCGTGGCCAATAGCACTTCTCTTTGATCCGTGCTAATGTTCTTGTGTAGCCTAGGTGGCCTCTGGTTGCTTCATCGTGACAGGCCTGCAAGATTTCATTGAGGATAGTTTTAGGGAGGACTAATAGATATCTCTTCCCTGTTGATGAGAAGTTCCTCCTAAAGAGAGCACTGTTGCGTATGCAGAATGACGACAGGTGCCATGAGAACAATCCAGGCTTGTTTGTGGTGCGGACTTCTAAAAATCAATTACTGAAGCGAGATCCTGGTCCGCTGCTGTTGTTGAGAGGTGGTGGCCGCATCAACAACTCTTAAAAAGCCTTAGGATTCGTCAGCATCTCCGCCTGACGACCCGATTGGCGATCTGGAAAGGCAGTCAGAGTCTAAGTGCGGCCGTCCCAATTTATCGACCAGTGTCATGTCGTACTCTTGGGTACTCATGTCGTACCCAGAGCGCCAAACGTGCAGATCGATCTTCCGTGTTGGTCAACCAACAGAGAGAATGATGGTAACGTATGATTTGAAATGGGCGGCCGTATATGTACGGGCGGAACTTGGTAAGTGCCAAAACTACAGCCAAGCATTCCTTCTCTGCGGCGGAGTGGTGCAGAAGTTCGACTCGGCACGTGACAGTATTCTACTCGCGTCAATGTTGACTCGCTCAGCGCCGTCTTGCCTCTGAACAAGCTCGGCGCCTGAACCCAAATTGCTGGCATCGGTGTGGATCATTGTCGGCGCATCCACGTCAAAGTGGGGAAGAACTGGCGGAGTTTGTAGACGGGGCTGAAACTCGTTAAATGCCGCCTGCTGCTCCTCGCCCCACACAAACGTGACATCTTCTCTGCTTAGGCAGGTGAGCAGCGAGGCGATGCGTGCAAAACCCGCAATAAATCGCCGGTAATATGCGCATAGGCCCAGGAAGCGTCTGACTGCCTTCTTGTCCGTTGGCCTTGAAAACTTTGCGAGAGCTGCGATTTTCTCAGGATCAGGTCTGACACCTGTGTGACTCACAACGTGGCCCAAAAAGTGTAGTTGTTCATAGACAAAGTGGCACTTCTAAAGTTTTAAATTATGCCCAGCGGACCGTATGGCTTGAATTGACCGTAGCTGTCTGAGATGTTCATAAAATCTGGCGGAATGCACAATTACATCGTCTGGTAGACTGAGCAAGTCTTCAACTTTAGGTCTGACCAAACAGTATCCATTAGCCTTTGAAACGTGGCTAGGGCGGAGTACAAACCAAAAGGGAGAACTTTGAATTTATAGAGCCCATTAGGCGTTACAAAAGCAGTTTTTCCTCATCCCGCTCATCGACCTCTATTTGCCAGTATCCACTTTTTAAGTCCATTGATGAGAAGTAACTTGCATGCGGTAGCCTGTCGAGGGAATCGTCGATGCGTAGTAAGGGATACACATTTTTTTGGTAACCCGATTGAGCTTGCGATAACCGATACAAAACCGAAGGCTACCATCCTTCAGGGCTTTTTGATGACTGGATGATATCATCGTCAAGTATTTTCTTGACTTGCTGCTGTATTGCTTCACGCTCTTCCTTAGCCACGCGATACGCATGTTTGAACGAAAAAAGCAGTCAAAAACACAAAGGACCAGAGGAGAGGTTCACACCACAACGACTGGACTATCAACTGAGGTTTATTAGAATCGGTGTAGTCCCAGCAAGGCCAGCAGCATGCGCAACTGCATCATCGCTAATCACATAGTGTGAAAAGAAGAAACGCTTCTATCGTGACCGACTTAGAAATTCAAATTCTTTTTCAAGTAAGCGCACCGAGGTTGTACTAACGCAGTCATCACCTAATAAACTGATGTAGTACGCTTCCAAGATTTCCCGCTCTTCTTTGCCCTTGCCCCTACCAAGAATCGTCACATTGCAAAACAAAGGATAACAACCACACTCATTGCAATGGCGAGGCAAGTTTGCACTGTTATCTGACTCCAGGGAGGAGTGGCGCTCACGCAGGCGGTCATTAATACATCGACCGGTTTGGCCTATGTAAAATCTTTCGCACGTGAGAGGGAACTTATAGACAACCCCTGCAGCACATGCCGTAAAACGGTTTTCATGCTGCGTTGTGCAAACGTGGTTCCTTGCCCTGCCTCGAGAAATGCGCGAGCACAGACCCGAAAGCTTACAAGGGGCAGAAAACACAACACTTACTCCCTGCTTGGCGGCAACCTTCGTGATATTGTGGCTGACTTTATGCACATACGGCATAACTTCAAGTTTCCTACGTTCAGTTGCCCCACCATCTGCCAGCTTCGTGCATTCCTTCTTTAGCCTCTGAAGCAGCGATTCAGCCACCGCTTTCAAAAGAGGCGGAGGGAACCCTGCGGCTTCTAAACGTTGGGATTGTGCGTCAAAGCTACTTTTAATGGCGTGGTGACAGCTTCTTTCAAGTGCATTGCGGAAACAATTCATTGCAATCCCTCTTTTTACAATCTTCGAATGTGCAGATCCAAATGGTAAAAGAGCTTTCTTGCCCCTAGGTGAAAACATCCAGCACAAATGCCCGTCATCAAGGAATGTTAGTTGCAGTTTTAGGAACCTGATGGAATGATTGCTAGGAAGTTCATGAGTGAAATTAAGAGTGCGTGAAGAAGCTTTAAAAGCAGTCAATATATCGTCTACTGCTGCGGGCAGAGTGTCATTTGGTAAAAGCTCTAAAAGTACTAAAAAATCGTCCACATACCTAAAAACTTTGCATACACACTTGTTTAAAAGGAAGCCTTGAAGTTTCCTGTCAAATTTTGCTTAAAATATCTGGGAAAGCACTGGGGCAACACTAGAGCCAATACATATTCCTTTTTTCTGAAGGAACAAGGAACCTTTGAATTCAACAACAATGGATGACAGATAAAAGGACAGGAGCTCTAGAAAGGCATCCACCGACATACCACATGCATTCTGGAAGTTTACAGCACTGCAGTGATCAATAAGTTCACGCACAGCTACAAAGTGTTCATCATGGGGAATGCTGTAGAAGAGGTCTTCAATGTCAACTGAAAAGGCCATGTTGGCACCAGGGATCCCACTATTAAGGACCTCTACCACCGCTGCCGAGCTAGCCACGCTGAATGGATCCTGCACTGGGAGGGCAGTCAACTGTCGCTGAAGAAACTGACTCACTAACTTCTGCCATGAACCTGTCTCCGTGATGATGGCTCTCAGAGGGCAAGCGGTTTCCCTTGCAATTCATGACACTTCGCGAAAGTTTTTCCAAGTTGTTTTCTTTCAGGAGCTGCACCACTGCCGTCTTCAACCTTGAGGGCTTCCGATTTGTAGACTCGAAGTTCTTCGCTACAGCAGCCATTGCCTTCTCTCCAAAAGACCTTGTCGGAAGGACCACGAAGCCACCATCCTTGTCCGCTTGGAGGAGGATCAGATCATTTTCGATGAAGTGGTCGACAACCCGGTTGAGTGCTCGGTTGCTGTTTCCTGACTGCTTGCTATCAACCTTCAGAAGAACGTCAACCCCTTCAGACAGACATCGCTGTTTTTCATCCTTGTGTGCTTTATCAGCCAGCCGATGTACGGTGGCGAGCAGTTCATGGCTCCTTAAGCTTGGAGTGAGGCTGTACTTGGGGCCATTTTGAAGCAGATCATCAACAACCTTGGGCATTGTCGCACCTTCCAAGTAAGTAACTGAACCTCTGTTCACTTTTAGCCGTTCCTTTTTTGGCAGATAAACCGTCAGCTGATTCCAGAACACTTCTGTTGCCTGGCCTGCCAAACGGCGATGATTCCGGAAACAGCGAACTCCTGACAGTTCATCACGTCCCGCGAGGCACAACACTCGCAACCAACCGTGCAGAAGCCTCACCTGCCTCCAGCACTCCGATTTCCAAATCTTGACCATGCGTTTAAAATGGTTTGTCGAAGGCTCCAGCAAACCGAAGAAGGCAACAAGTTCTGGTGGAGCGATGTTGACCTTGAGGCAATGGGAAAGGGCGCGTGCTCGACAAGTGATGGAAGCAATTGCGCTAATACAAAGAGTAGCCTGACTGCCGGGAGAACGAACAATTAGAAAGACCGCCTGCGTGAGCACCACTCCTCCCTTGTGTAAGATAACGGTGCAAACTTGCCTCGCCATTGCAATGAGTGTGGTTGTTATCCTTTGTTTAGCAATGTGACGATTCTTGGTAGGGGCAAGGACAAAGAAGAGCGGGAAATCTTGGAAGCGTACTACATCAGTTTGTTAGGTGATGACTGCGTTAGTACAACCTCGGTGCGCTTACTTGAAAAAGAATTTGAATTTCTAAGTCGGTCCCGATAGAAGCGTTTCTTGTCTTTTCACACTATGTGATTAGCGATGATGCAGTTGCGCATGCTCTGCTGGCCTTGCTGGGACTACACCGATTCTAATAAACCTCAGTTGATAGTCCCGTCGTTGTGGTGTGAACCTCTCCTCTTGTCCTTTGTGTTTTTGACTGGTTTTTTCGTTCAAGTATGTACCAACTGGCCCAGATTTCAACCCTTCTGCAAAGCATACGGATGTTCTCGGATGGGTATTTCTGTTTCCTCCGTAACGATGCGGTGTGTCGTCAGTGGTGTTTAACGCACTCGGGAACTTGTGGAGAAGCAGTCCTTAAAATTGTCAAGCAATTCCCTGAGACTCTCTCTCTTTCGGCGCAAAACCTGGGTCAACCTCGAAGACGGGTGCATGTGGCATTGTATCGGTGGTCGATTTCTCTTTTACAGCAAAGCAGCGTTGAAAGTGGTCAATTTCATCAAAATAAGCCAGAGCGGTGCCCTTACTGATGTGCCGGCGTTCATTGGTGAAATTTGTCAGAAGTACCTCTGTGCGACCACCGATTAAGCTGACGACACCCCGAACGATGGCAACACCCTGATAGAACAGAAGTGTAGTCAATGTTCGGCTACATCGTCCTTGTTAAACTGGCGGCGACTGTTAAACTGACGCAACTCACGGAGACAAGACTGCATGATAGTGGTGGTATGTAGACGTCGTAGCCGACGACACCCAATGATGTTCGTTGGCGCTCTACGTCGTGGCTCGTGTCTTTACTAGTTGACAAAGTTATCTGGCCGTGCCGTATTTTAGCCACGGTGCGGTGCACCCGGAAGAAGTCCATTCCAACGACGAGTGATCTGCAGCACTCTTTTCAAATAATACAAGTGCCGTCATTTCTGCACAGAACTTTTCTCACATCGGGCTAAAGGATTTTACAGCTGCAACTAGATAGCGGTGCGGCTGAAGACAGACTTCCGAAGTGGGTAAAAAGCCATTAAACTACAGACGTTTCGCCACAATAAAACACAACAATGTTTTCCTCGTGGCAGACGATACCATATAGTGCACCTCCAATTGAGTTGAATCTAATACAGTCTCACCACCATCATAACCTTATTTTGTGGTATAGAACAAACATCTGCGCTATGAATACAGGCGCCGAAGAACAGTCAGTGCATTATAAAAAAATATAAAGCACTTATTTTCATACGTGTACAATGGAGTTATGCATTGTTGTAAAAGCATCTGCGAGTGTTGTCTCTCGAAGGCAACTTGGCCTTTGGACATATAATGACAGAAATTATGTTTTAGTAGATTAGAATACAGTACCTCTTTTCTTATATGCTTGCTACTAATGACAGATATTGTATTTTGTTTAGGCTGAAAAATCACTACAAATATGGTTCATTACGGCGTGTTTGCTTGTACACTGTCAAAAGAATCGCACAAGAAGTTTCGCTAATAGAATGGGGGTCAAGGACTTTTGTCGACATTTCAGCATTACAGAAAACACAATCTTGCAGCCCATTAATGTTTGTTTTGAAGTCAGTTTGATAAAGGGACGTTCCCCAAAGTATAGTTCATTGAACAGTGACAGCTGGCTAGGACCTGTCGTATTTTTCGACATTGAAGCACCCCAAATAATTCTGGCGATGAGGTCTTGTCGCGCGATTTCGAAAAACTAGACGGCAACGTTCACGTCTTGCGTTCCTTTTGGCAAACATGCCTATCGCGTGTTTCTTTGTCTGCAAATCGACATGCGCACTGCCTACACTCATAAGGTGTTTTATCCACGTGCTTTGTTCGGCGGTGACGAAGGAGATTTGAATTGTTCTGAAAAGATCGATAACAGATTTCGCAAATGAAAGTGCTGTTTCCACATTGCGAGTCTACATGTCTCTTGAGATTATATTTAGTTTGAATTATTTAGAACATTTTTGACATACAAGACGGTTCTCCTGTGCGTGAGCGTGCTCATGTTTAAGGAGATTCCCCGTCCGTGTGTATGATTTACCGCACGTTCTGCAAATGTATCGTTTCTCACCTGTGTGCTTGCGCTTATGGTTATTTAGATGACTAGACCGCCGGAACGATTTATTACATATTTTGCATTTGTACCGTCTCTCATTTGTGCACGTGCGGTTATGTTGATCTAGGTAATCTACCCGCTAGAGCAGTTTACCACAGGTTTCGCATTTCTGTGTTTTGTCAATAGGGTTGCAGCAGTGCTCTACAGACTTAGATGTCTACACATATGCTTGACCATATGCTTGGCAAATGTGGGCTGTGTCATCCGTGGGTTCCTTAGCGTGCCCGTGTATGCGCGTCCCGTCTGCTTGAAGCATTGCCACATACACCGCACAACTGTCGCTGTTCCCTTCCTCCGGTTCCTGGAGCATTCCTGCAAGGACACGGACAAAGAAGTTCAAAACAGCCGACTCTTGTTACGAAAGGAGAAAAACACATCTTGACAATTGTGAGGCTGACAAGCAATCGTGCGTTAATGACAAGGCGACTTTCCTAACCTTAGCGCAAACTTACTGCATTTAATCTTGGCACTCGATGAGGGATCTAGTTTGGCATAAATTGAACACTGATGATGGTCTGTGCGGCTAACCCTGAAAATAAGAAATACCCATACCTGTCTCACATAGCTTATACATAATATAATAAGTAAATTTTGGCGTTTCTTGCTACTCGAACGCTGATTTGCCTGTAGTGGTGGTTAGCTAAGCAATTTAGCTGATCTAAACATTACGTTGTTTTTCTGGCACGGGACTACATCCACTTTCTTGCGGATATAAGCCATTCCAATTAGCAACTTCATGCTCTCGCTTTAATAAATAGAAATGACGCAAAGGCGAACTATTCGTAGATTTATGACTCGTGTAGGTGGACTGACTCCCGGTCGGACATCATTCGTCTTAAGCCCTTCATATCGAATACGAAGAAAAACTACTGCGTTCGAATTTCCCTGCAGTGTTTGTATGAAGTCATTTAATATTTGACTCGCATTCGAACTGCACAGTGTTCCTCCGGAAGGCATAGTGCAAACGACACACACACAATCATTTGCCCGATTATGTAGCAAACACAGATACGTCAAATACTTCAGTGTTTTCATGTAGAATGGATGAAATATTGCTGCCGAAGAAGTTAGTATTTTCGTTTGTTTTTTCTCGGTAAGGTAACGATCGCTGCATGCGTAGAGTTAGGGCATTGCTGGTACGACATCTTTTCTACCGTTTAGTGAATAAAAATACAACGGGCTGTAGGAGCACCCACAGCGCGTATAGTGTCTTTTGTACAGTCTGTTGCTCGTTTGAAATGTCTACGCTAAGCACCAGATGAACATTGTTCGCTATTCTTGCGGTAATGTGCTTTTTACTAGTATACTTGCATTTATTCTTGTCGCGGTTGTTCACATGGCTCATGCAATGTTATGGTTCGGTTCGAGTCGTATGGTGTTACCTTCAACATGATTTCTAATTATGCCAGCTTGGTCTGCATCGAGACCGGATAATTTAATGAAGAAATAAGAATCATCAAACTGTAATGAAGAAGAAGAGCACAAGAATAAGGCCAGCCAGATCGTGTGTTCTATGCCAGCAGTGCAACCAGTGGGCCAGCCGGATCGCCAGTGCTTAGCACTTGTGTGAGCCGTTCGGGCAACCAGCTGTTCCTGCTCTGCGCCACCTGCCTTCTCAGTTACAAACAGACGCTACCATCTGAACTGTTCAGTACACACCATTACAATTGGTGGAACGTGCGGGGTACTCAAGAACATCTAAACCCTTGAACTCCGGTCTCGAACTCTGCCTCCGTCATGCCTGACTCTCCCCAGCCGACGTCGCCTCCACCCTTCGTTGCCTGATCTGGCCCTGTCCCGCAACGTCACCTAGCGGTTTTCAGCGGTACGGATGAACAGGAAGTCAATACTGGTTGTCTACCTACGAACGGGTAGGTTGGCGGCATCGATGGGACGATACCGCCAAGTTAAATGCCGTCATCTTCTACCTTGCGGGAGCGGCTCACCTGGGGTTTAATAATCACGAAGCCGACTTTCAGTCCTGGTCCGCGTTCAAGACCAGTTTCGCTGCAGTTTTCGGTCGCCCCGTCGTCCACAAGTTGCGCGCCAAGCAGCGGTTACGAGAGCCAGCGCAACAACCCGGTGAAACATTCACCAGCTATATCGAAGAGGTTCTCCACTTTTGCAAACGTGTGGATGCCTCTATGCCCGAAAATGACAAACTGAAGCACATTTTGAAGGGCATCGCCGATGACATTTTTCAAATGTTGATCGCCAAGAGTCCGCGCACTGTAGCAGAGCTCATAAACTTGTGCCAGAGCTACGACGAGTTGAGGAGGCAGCGCGAGTTGACCAGGTTTCCCTAATTGGCTGACGAGGCCCTCTCTTCCATGACAGCCTTCTCGGACCGCTCCCCCTTGCTCGCACAAATTGAAGCCTTCGTGCGGGAGGAAGTTCCACGTCACCTTTCTCTTCGCTGAGCTACACCAACAGCAGCCGCTGCCACAACAGCCTCCCACACAGCTCGCCCCTGTGCTCCGGCGGGTTATAGAAGTCCAAATTGCTGAGGCTCTACAAATGCAGCATCAGCAGTACCCTGTCGCCGCACCACTTACTTACGCAACCGTCGCTGCGCAGCCTCCTCGTAAACCGCTCCTTGCGCTACATCCTCGGCCGCTACCACCCTTTCATCATCCCGTTCATCGACCTGCTTCTGCCTTTGCTAATCCTTGGCGCACGCAATGCAACAGGCTCATATGTTACGCTTGCGGTATTCCTGGCCATGTTGCACGACTCTGCCGCCGCCGCATGCTGCACTCCGATGGGTTTGTGCAGTCGCCTCTCTACGCCGACGTGCAGCCTTTACACGACACTTATTTTAGTCGGCAGTCGAACAGGCCACCAGCCGAGCGCCCCGTCCTTACACGTCGTTCGCCTTCTCCGCATCGTCGCTCGTTGTCCCCCATGTATCGGCGCCTTTCACCCACGCAAGTGGAAAACTAAGCGCCGCAGTTCAGGAGGCAAGAACCGCGTCACCATCGATCTGTACAAGTCCTCGATTGTCGCCTTCGAACGTTGTCGACCTTACTGTTGACGGCGTCCCTACCACTGCGCTAATTGGTACTGGAGCAGCCGTGTCTGTCCTAAACTAACGCCTCTCTCGCCCCTTACGAGAGTTACGCCACATTCTGGGCTTTCTCTTCGCACAGCAAGCGCCCAGCCATTTCAGCCTTCAGCAGCATGCACAGCTAGAGTTGTTATTCAGGGCGCTCTTTATATTGTGGAGTCTGTGGTTCGGCAGTCCTGTTCTCACGACGTGATACTTGGGTTGGACTTTCGCGAAAGAGCGTCGTCATCAATTGTGCACGTGCTGAAGTCGAATTATTGCCTCGGCGTGACGTGCTCCTCGTCGGCGCCACGTCTCTTTCCCCTAAGCTAATTCTTCGGGAAGACATCGCCATACCGCCGTACTCGTCTGCCGTTTTTGCCGTCTTCTGTGGCGCTGTCTCTGAAGGCGCTGTCCTCTTCACTCCTTCTGAACTCTTCATAACCCGCAAAGATGTTCCCCTCCCTTTCGCCACGCTTGATTTTCAGCTGGTTTCAGTGCCATCGTTGTCTGCAATCCGCTTCCTACAGCCCTGACGGCTCTTTGCAGCGAAGTACATAGCCATGTTCAGCCTCTTGATAACATGCTTATTACCGATGTGCCCGATGCTTCGTATGGAGACCTCACTGACCTCTGTGCACTTTCCACTTCGGCTCCGCCATCACCTGACTTATTCACACCTTCCAATGCCGATGACCTTACTTCCGAGCAGAGCTCCCAGCTTCTTCACCTGCTTGCCCAGTTCCGCTCTTCTTTTGATGTCGCTCAGCCTACTCTGGGTCGCACGTCAACCGTCAGCCACCACAACGATACTGGCTCCAACGCGCCATGGCGGCAGCGCCCCTACCGCGTATCCGCCAAGGAGCGTCATGTTATCAGTGAGCACGTGGACAACATGCATGAGCGCGGCGTCATTCGACCTTCCAATAGCCCGTGGGCATCACGTGTGGTTCTCGTCACAAAGAAAGCTGGTTCCAATTGGTTCTGCGTCGATTATCGCCGTCCTAATAAGATAACGCGAAAAGACGTCTACACTCTACCACGCATAGACGACACTCAGGACAGCTTGCAAGGCGCTGAATTCTCCTCTTCGTTGGATTTACGCTCGGGCTGCTGGCAGGTCCAGATGTCAGCAGTTGATCGCCCTAAAGCTGCATTCATTACTCCAGATGGTTTGTATGAATTTAATGTGATGCCATTTGGCGTATAGAATGCGCCTGCTGCGTTTGAACGAATGATGGACCATATCTTGCGTGGCCTGAAATGCAGCACGTGTTTGTGCTACCTCGACGGCATCATTGTGGTCGCCCCTGATTTCAGCACGCATCTTCTTCGCCTTAGGCAAGTGTTGACGTCCTTGACCAACGCAGGCCTGCAACTGAACCTGAAAAAGTGCCAGTTCGACGCGCGCAAGCTCATGATTCTAGGTCACGTGGTATAACGAGACGGCATTTGCCCCGACCCATCGAAACTTCGCGCTGTGGCAGAGTTTCGAAAACATAAAACACTCAAAGAACTCCGCGCCTTCATCGGCCTCCGTTCGTACTTCAGACGCTTTATTCGCAATTTTGCCTGGAATATATCACCTCTGACACAACTCTTAAGGGAAGCCAACGACCTATCCTCCTGGTCTCGTGCATGCGACACCACATTCGTGACCTTACGCCGTCTCCTGACGTGTCCGCATATACTGCGACACTACGACCCCAACGCCCCAAATGAAATGCATACCGATGCCAGTGGTATTGGCCTTGGTGCTTTCCTTGCGCAGCGCAAGCCTGGCTACTCCGAGTACGTCGTTGCTTGCGCCAGTCGTGCGTTGTCCAAAGCGGAACGCAATTACAGCGTCGCAGAAAAAGAATGCCTGACCATCGTTTGGGCACTCGGGAAGTTTCGCCCTTATTTAAACGGCAGACCTTTCAATGTGGTTACTGACCATCACGCCTTTTGTTGGTTATCCTCTTTAAAAGAGACGTCTCGACGCCTTGCCCACTGGGCACTGCACATTCAAGAATACGACATATACGTCCTATCCCGCTCAGGTCGCAAGCACACTAACGCTGGCGCTCTGTCCCATTCTCCGCTGCCAGCCGACACGGCCTCCCTCTCCACCATTAAGGTGGTATCCTCGGTCGACATCGACACCTTCGCATCAGAACAGCGCAATGATCCTTGGATGGCCTCTCTTTTGCACCTGCCTTGTCCTTGCGTCGCCAGGCTGTCCATTTCGCTGTCCAGGATAACCTCTTGTATCGAAGCAACTACCAGCCTGATGGTCGCAAGTGGCTCCTGGTAATACCTAGGACTTTGCGTTCTGACATCTGCGCGTCTTTCCATACTGACTCACAATGTGCACACGCAGGCTTTTGGAAGACGTATGAGCGCTACTGCCGAGGAATGTTACTTCCTCGCTAGTTAGTACTGGCGAAGAATGTTTACTTTTGTCCAAAAGTTTTTCCGCTCGTGCCCGCAATGCCAGCGCCGCAATTCTCCGCCTCATCCGGCCCACGGTTTATTACAGCCGCTTCCGTGATCGTGTGGGAATTGACCTGTACGGGCCGCATCCACTAACACCCGCTGGCAAACGATGGATTATTGTCGCAGTTGATCACCTTATACGCGATGTTGAAACCGCTGCTCTACCTGAAGCGACCACCAGAGACGTTGCATCCTTTCTGCTCCATCGTTTCATTCTTCGCCATGGCCCACCTCGGGAGCTGCTGAGTGATAGAGGCCGTGTGTTTCTGTCGTAGGTGGCTGAAGCTCTGCTTGCTCAATGCCGCCTAGTTCACAAGACCACCACTGCGTACCATCCTCAAATTAACGCGCTTACGGAGTGTTTTAATCGCACCCTTGGTCATATGCTCGCCATGTACGCTTCATCTGAGCATACAAACTGGGACATCATCCTCCCATTTGTCACGAACGCATATAATACGGCTACACAAAGTACTACAGGATTTTCTCCATACTTTCCTCTCTACGGTCGCGATCCTTGCCATACCATCGGTACGGTTTTGCCTTATACACCAGACACATCATAGTGTGCTCCCGTTTCAGCCGTCGCCCGATACGCCGAGGACTGTCGGCAAATTAGCCCGAAAGTTCACCTCCGCCGACCAACAACGACAAAAAGCCAATCGTGATGGCGAGGATACGAATCCGAACTTCGGTCCCGGCACACTTGTCTTGTTGTCCGTGCCTTCTACCACGCCTGGACTTTCGACAAAACTTCCCTCGCAGTATGATGGATCATACAGCATCATCCAGCGCACCTCTTCGGTCAACAATGTTACAGAGCCGCTTACACCGACATCTGACAAGCGCCGCCGTGGACAGGATGTTGTTCACATTAGCGGCCTGAAACAATTCTATGACCCGCTCGTCTCCACGTCGAAAGTCGCCAGGATGCCTCCGCTTTTGCACCGGGGGTAATTGTAATGAAGAAGAAGAGCACAATAACAAGGCCAGCCAAATCGTCTGTTCCATGTGCAACCAGTAGGTCAGCCGGATCGCCAGTGCTTAGCGCGGGCGTGAGCCGTTCAGGCAACCAGCTGTTACTGCTCTACGTCAACTGCCTTCTCAGTTACGAACAGACGCGACCATCTGAACTGTTCAGTGCACCGCATTAAAAAACAATCAAATTTCGTTTGATAGAGCCAGCTAAATTCCGGCAAATAACTTCACAATTTTTACCTATTTCATAATGGGAAGTCAGTAAGCAGGGTACATACCTGCTAGAGTACGGCACATTGCGGCGTGTTATCGGGCTCTAAAATCGGGAGAGCTTGTGTATCTTCTTGATTGCGGCATGGGATGTGAACACTGTCGTGTGGCGTCCGGTAGCGCTGTTGGAACCATGAAGTATGTGAAGGATAGTCACGTCGCCGAACGCTAAAAACTGCGGTTGTAGTAGCTGTTTCAGCCATCAGAGCTAGCCCTCCCAAGGAAAAATTACCGAGTGGATGCATGATTGTTACACGGGTACCCATCCCTGTATCTCTGAGTTGCCTTTTAATGGAACTTTTCTAATTGTGAACTTACGTGGCGCCATCTTCAGAATTGGCTGGTGCTTCCTGCATGCCAGTGCCGCTTGTGCTAGACCTTGCGTTATCGATGCTCTTGATGGACCCCAGGGGCTGGCAATTTGTGCTGCCATTGTCAGTGACACCTGTATGACATTAAAATATAGTAAAGGTGCCCATTCGCCGTAGTGCAAGGTCAATCCGTGGGAAATGGATACTTCATGCTTATGGTGCAAGGCAAAAAGCTTTTAGTGGTTTAGAAACATTACTGTTGTGCTTCCATACGCGTTAGTTTGTCTTTCTGCAGCTTTGTCTTGAATGCATGCAAGAACTTCGTGGCGATGGGGAAGCCGAGCACGATCAAGATTATGCAGTGTTGGATTCTTCTGAAGCTTATCATGTTTTGCCTCAAACCGGGGCAGAACATGTGCACGACAGTGCTCGAAATGAAAAACGAAATGGCGGTCTCTTGTGCGTGAAACCCTTGACCCAATGTGTTTGCTGTGTTACCCAGTAATAAGCACATTTGATTCCGCACGAAGTTCTTGCTTATTGTTCATCTATAATGAGCAGCAGCCATATCGACGCAGACGACGACAATGAAAAAAGTGAGAGGACGCATTTCTCCCGAGGGATTTAAAACTTTTGTTTGACGAATGCCCTAAATTTATTGACCCTTCTATGAGACACGTGCCCCATCGAAATACCTACTCGCCTTTCAGAAGCTGATTATCCGAACCCCATTTGGTGACTCGTGTAGGTGAAGTTCATAAGCACCGGCTCTAAGCACTGTAGGTTTACCAGCTCACTACGGGCACTAAAACGGCTGTCCTCTCCAATGTTCCGGTGTAGGCCATCAATAGACTATAGGACAACTTTCAAAAAGATTGCTCAATGCGCATATGTTAGGGTCGTATTGCAGACAGCTGATTAGCTTGGAAAAGAAATGCGGAAGTGGTAATTCACCGGGCAATATCACTAAGCTATGCCACGGAAAGCCTCAAAGCGCGGTAAACGTTTGGACTGTAGGAATAGCCCTTCAAGTATTGTAGCTACGTCCACATATTCCCTATAACGGCGCTCAAATTGCGTGAAACGGAAAGGACAACGCGAGAGACCTAAAAGGTGGAAATTAAGGCAGAACACTCCTCAGGACGGCCATCGACGCTACTGCAAATAGCATTAAAGTGGCAGGGACACGCCGTATTTTTGAATGTACCTATATTAACACTATGAAGGGGAGGGGGGGCACGGAGTTGGCTAAGAATGTTTACGGCATTACTACAGCCACATGCTTTATTGCCTATGCTTTCGTACGCTACAGAAAACACTCAACTCGGATTGCAAACCAAAGGAACTAAATAATTGAGTTTCATCTTTTAATTCGAATGAACAACAGTGTCATAGCGTAGACGTAATTTACGGAACTCGTTTTTTATTGTCTGGCATTCTCAACTTCATTAGTCGCGCCGTTAAAGTCAGACCTGCGAAAGAGGTTGCGTAGATACTGGCAGAACGAATAATGCTTGACGTATCCAAGGAAATCTAATTCCGTTACAAAAAAGAATGTTCAGTTTGGAAGGCCGGTGTTTCTGCCGACGTAGATTTTCTAGTTAACAAAGAGTTAGAATTTTAAAGTAGTGACACACTCACTGGAAATAATTGGGTACTGTGATTGTTATAATTCAATACGAATAATGGTTATGTTTCAGAAGCGCATAGTTGGCATATGTTGCAAGAATTTATGGCAACAGAGTGCAAACAACTACCGAAAAATTTTGTTTTTCCTTGCGTTGCATTTTCATCAGCTATTTAAAGTTTTTTATGCTGCGCCTGTGGATTGGCTTGCTTGGTATGGAGGAACCAAGAGCTCCGATATAAACTGTTCTGGGGTTCCAAAAATTGCGGGCTCTAACTGCTGCATTCGGTCGCAGCGGGATATGTCTGCTTCTCGGGACATGCTATTGGTGAGCAATTCTCACACTCTGCCTAAAACGTGAAATATCGTTACGACCCTGGCGTTACGACCTTGTCTGGCATTCTCAACTTCATTAGTCGCGCCGTTAAAGTCAGACCTGCGAAAGAGGTTGCGTAGATACTGGCATACTGGCAGTTTGCGCCGCAGTA
This sequence comes from Dermacentor variabilis, assembly GCF_050947875.1. Lineage (NCBI taxonomy): Eukaryota > Metazoa > Arthropoda > Arachnida > Ixodida > Ixodidae > Dermacentor > Dermacentor variabilis. The sequence continues at coordinate 173,591,747 of NC_134571.1, forward strand.
ATTACATATCACACGCGGCATTCGCATCGAAGCACTTGCTTTGTCAATAAGCGTGATCGGTTTAAGGAAAACAATATCACGGTGTTAGCAGATCAAACCCACTTGGATTCTTCTTGGCAAATAAAATTGTAGACCAATGGTCATGCGATGATTCCATTTAAGAGCGATTAATATCACTGCATAGAATGTACATTCTCGGCTTCTGCCCTCACCATCTTGGTGTTTACCAGCCGACCAATACAAAAATGAATTCGTTCAAAATCTTCTACTGCATAGTTATGTAGGAATTTGCAAATATTAAGATAAGCGCACATTCCTTAGTATGGACAGTTATAAACTGGTTCATGCGGGAACCGTCTTGGCGGCACTGGATTAGTGCATTTTTGTACTCAATAAATGTACCGCTACCACGGTAACCGTAGGGGCTATTTGGTATGTTTGTGCAAAAAGCGAGTGACAATCGCCTACGTACCGTAGACGTTGCAAATCTCGTCGGTCGTCAGCGTGTGCAGTGCGTTCCTCTGCTAACGCAAGGCGTCGTCGGAAATACTGCCATTAATAAAGAATTGGTGAGGCAGTTACTAGCTGTGACAAAAGAGAAGGTGGAATTATTTTTAATATAGCAATGTTCTGAATAAGCAAAGCCTTCTTTTGTAAATGCGCCACTCGCAATGGTTCATTCTCATCAAATACCGACTGTGGTGGCTGGCATAGGACGAACAGCGCAGTCGCGGCAATACATGGTTCCGAGCACTCAGCCACCATAGACAAAACTGCACCTTGACTGGCACGAATACTGTCAGTTTCACTCTTAAAGTACTTACAAGGTGTTTTATATAGTTTGCTATACAAAATTCTTGGTCCACTTGCTATAGTGACAGAATCCTAAGAATAATTTTGGAATAAAGTATTTTAAGCATGGCATGTTTTTTTCATCTCTAAAACAGGTTGAAATATAACAATGACACTGTGCAGATGGTTACCATAATTATGATGGACACCTGTGCTGATATTAGAATAATTAGTATTGGTGCCTCCCTGATGTGCTTCGTCAACGCCGTGGTGAATGTGGCATTTTCCTGCCAATACAATCATGAGTCAGAGATCCGTCACCCATGGGTAATATATCGACTTTGAAGTAATATTTGAAGTTCTCGGCTGAAATTTCTTGCTCCGAGAGATACAAGCAGATTTCTGCCTCTTAGCCATGTATTGTTTTAATGCTTACGAACAAAATGGCGAGTTCGAATGAAATGATGAACTAGAATGCAGCTCTTAAATGTTTGCTTTAAAATGTGTTAAGTCTGCTTCTATGTCACTCGCTGGAGCCTATATGAGAGATCTTCGAAGGATAATGTTTATTGTGAAAACGCATGAAAAATATCCTAAGACTGATGGAATGCTTTGCAAGAAAATAGCTGAAATGTGGCGTGCAGCTGCATTCGTTCAGAAATGGTAAAGGGTGCCGTAGAATACCACTACCTCCCACATCTTCATCGCTGTGGTATTAACTCACCCCATTTGCCTATTTGAAAAAGACAACAACGATTGAGAACTAAGAAATCTAAATTTAGGCTGACAAGAAAAATAAAAACAAAGAAATCCCTTCTTTGGCCGCACAAACGCAAGCCAGAAAAGTGTGTTTGCTTGCGCACTTGTTTTGCTTAAGGAACACATTCAAACGGAAGAACAATCGTCTTAAACCGAGTTGTGGTTTTTCATGCACAAGGCTTACTTTTCATTAATGTAAACCTTTAGGCGGGCAGTACCCACTTGGTCAAATTTTTTTGTTAATTGGCAAATGGCAATATTATTGTGCGCTTTGACGAGTTGTCTGAAGAACACGTCTGCTTCGGCTGTACAGTGCGGTTAAAACACAGAAATCGTACAGTGCGCTTAAAGCTGATTCCGAGGTTTTCCGTGGAAGAGGAATGACCTCATCAAACGCGTAGCAACTTTACGGGGACTACACATAAATTTTGACCATCGGAAGTTCTGTAACGAGCACCTAAATGCAAGTAATCACGAGCCTTTTTACAGTGCGCTTTCATCCAAATAGGGCAGTGCCATCCTGCATTGTACCCGGGACATCGAGCTATAGCACCCCATCGCATATGTGCAGTGCAAGAATTATACGTCAACGAAAAATATTTTCTTGTGTAAGTAAACAATCGCTTCATGTTCTGAAAAATCTTATCCTGAGCGCTGAACAGCTGACTTTGCGCTGAATACGGAATATTTTCGTACTACTCTAGCATCGACGCGTCTTCATCTGAGAATGCCTCCCATTTCAAAGCTCAAGCTGGCTGTTTAAAAAGACCCGTTTTAGGTGGGACCAAATGTACCGATCTATGTCTATTATTGGCCTATTATGTGGGTCGTGTCTAAGGGTAACAATATTCAATGAAAAAAATATACAAGTGGTAAAGCTCACCTGTTTTAGGCGCCCAAAGTTGATGAAGCATCCTGGGAACCGTCGCGGCTTGTACTTATTGTGGCTTTGCCCTTCATGCTTAAGTCAAGAGGCGTGTATTCGTTGCTGCTTTCTTCAGCCATGCCTGATGTTTCCATATCATATAATTGACGTGTATTGTCGACAGCGCGTTGTTGAATCACCGCGCTTGCGCCCTCAATGCCAAAAAAAAAAAAGAACTGACACTGATAAACCTTTTGTCACTTCGCGCTTTCGTATAAAATGATACCGCATATCCGTAAAAAACTAGACGTTTGAGTCCGGCACTAGCTTGACACTAATGGACAAATTTTTGAACGCCAGCAGAGGCGCCACGATTACCCGTCCGCAAAATCATCTAACTAAACTGAAGCTCACTGCTTCTCTTTTATGCTCCTCTCAAAGTAAAGTGCACATCTTGCTCGGTAAAAAGTGTTGCCCGTGTAAGTGCTCGTGGAAGCGCAGGAGGTATACAAACTTCTATTGCTTTATGAAAATGGCTGCGGTACAGAAATTTCCGCACTGCAAGCGCAAATGAATGGACATCTTCGCAAACGCCAAGATGTCTGTGAATTTTGAGCTTGTTCTACGTCGTGGACGCTTCAATGTGCTATTTGCACTTGCTGTAGCTTTGCCAGTTTATTTATTGTAATAAGATATGTCTGTTTTATTGCGTAAGCCAGAGTGAAAAGTATCACGACCAGGGTCATTACAGCGCAAGAGCAGATGCAGCTTATGATAAGGACAGCAGTCTACATACGCAATTCGCTGACGTCACCATTATAGCCCATAGGTGCTCATTAGGTGATACAAACGCAGTGCATTAACTTATTTCTTGATGAACACAGACAGGTGGGCTAGCTCGTACTGCACTACTTCAGGCTAAGCGCAAAAAGGCACTTAGGACAACACAAGTGAAGCGTTGTCTCTTTGCTAGCTTCTGTTGTCCTATACGGACCTTTCTGCGTGTGGCCTCAAGTGATTTCTTTCTTGCTGCTACCAAATACCAGTCATATTGTTGGTTTTTCATGCCTTTCGGAAACGGCCCACATGACAGTGTGTAGACTTCGAAGAGGAATATGTGCTCTAAATGTTAAACGGAAGGGCATTTATTTCTGTGTTTGGAATATTCTATGCTTTCTAAGTAAATCTGTCAATAAACAATGACATCAAGTGCTAGGATAGTTGGACATTGTTCATGCAATTACGCATTTCTCGTAAGTCAATTTTTAACACAAGTTACGCAACATTTTTCGCACTGCGTGAGTTTGTCGAATAAATACTTTTATTTATGCAGTATCTTACTTGTCAAATGAATGATAACATTGTTTCTACGTGTTTGCCACACTGTTGATGCTTGTTAGGTGTGTTAAACGCAGATTATGCAAACCTAGTTGAAAAAATTGTTATCAAGCAAAACGCACCGCACCAAAAGTTGCCGTTACGATGACCTGCCCGAATCTACAAAAATATGTAATGCGATAAATCTTCGCGTTCGAAACTTTCCTCAGCTTGTTCTTCAGCCTGCCACTGTGTCGGGTACTGTACGACTTACGTTTTTCGCTAGATAACATTTCTCGTGCTTCGGTATCGACGAAGTATGGACAGTGCTTTCTTGTGCTTCTTTCGCGTCTTGCTGCAATCCTCATTCCCCCAGGTCACAGGTCATTTGCGCCTATTGTATTTCATTTATGGAACGATAAATTTTAACACGAGAGCGTCAAGGGCACTGTACGTATGACAGAAAAGCCGGTGTTGGCATCAGCATCCTGCAACGGCATACCCGTGAGCGAATTTTCTTAGGTTATATAGCATCACACACCCATTTCCATGACGTGGGATCCTTCCCCACCTGCCATAAGTCGTTCTGTTTCATCCACTTTCAGTTTCAGTAATTTATCATTTCTTGAATTCAATTAGTGACGAAAAGTTTCTGGGAAAGATTCTGGGCATGTGCGTATGTTTGCCAGCAAGTTGCCTTTCTCTCTTTAACCCTTTTCTTCCTAGTGACAATATGATCAAATATTATGCTATCGGTACCGAATGAGCCGTAAAGAGTGCGTGCATTTCGGAAGCGGAACACACAAGTTCACTGTGCACCGTCTGCCAGTCATCAGCTTACAGAAGCGGACACGTCTGGTTTGACCTCAATGGTCGATGATACTGGCCCTTCACGGTGACACATTCTCTTCTATTTCGTGTCGCTCTAATTTCATAGCTAGAAAACAAAAATCAAACAAAGCAGCTGCGAAAATATCGCAGTATAAGGCGAGCATCATCGCCCAGTGCTGTAAAACTAGCCGACGGCGACCACATTTCATTCAGTTATGATTCGGACACGGGCTCCACTGTTCGCCTTTCGTTTGCCAGAAATGGAATATCTGCAACTGAAGTAATGTGAGACAACATAGATAACTTCCACCTGGATAAGTGGTTTGTCTTTTACTATCGACTAAGGTTCCGCTAAGATACGAGTAAATCGTCGGTATTTTCCCCTTGCATTGACGGCGAGGAACACAGTAGAAGCGACCGGGAGTCACGAAACACAGTTCATTCAGCGAAACTTTGGCCACAAAACAAGTTTTACTCGAGGTGAATGATAGCACCGAGCACATACGTCGATCATCGGAAAACTCATCTCCCACTCAAGCAGGTCGGTTATGCATAAATGTTTGCTTGAAGATTCCAGCGTTATCGCATGTGCCCAAGCGCCTTGCAGAATGTAGAACACTATTCTTGTCACGCATGCAATCTGATTACACGTGGTTCTACTACAACATAGACAGCAGATAAAATCAGCGTGGGTGGCTCCGAATGTTCTGATAAATGCCAGCCCGTCATGAGGCGTGCAATAAATTATAATTTGTTAACCGATGAAATGCGTACCCAGAACATTAACAGTGCATGTCTTACTGCGCCCATCTTAAAATTTATCGTCCGATTTCTATGAGCACCCCACGGAAGCGAAAAAGAAAAGGCATTGTAAAGAAAAAAAGGGAAATTACAGAGTTCGTTAGCTACAGGCCTGAGCTTCACATGACTATGGGCGTGACTTAAGGGCCTGAGCGGCGCCGTTGTGATTGCGTGATGCCCGACACTAAATCTATGTTACGTGCCGATGTTCAGTCAATTTTCGTGCAGAGTTCGTAATAAACTCTAAGTAGCTTTTCACTCGCTCCAAGACTGCTCATAGGGGACCCAAACGCAGTCGAGCCGCTGGTGTTCCGCAAAGCGTCATCGAAGATGGTAGCGCTGGCTGTCCATCCTCGGCTGGTGCTCGGTGCCTGTAGACGGGCGAGTTGTCGCGGTTCTTCGGGACGCTGCAGAAAGCAGGCGTCTTCGATAATTTGTTGCACGGTTGAGTGGGGGGCGTACCGTTGAGAGCCGCTGTTTCTTTCTTTTCCTCGGACTGGCTTGAACGCCATGAGCTCAATTGATTCTTTCACAGCTGTGTTATAAGCGCAAGGTACATACGGAAGGCTGGCACCGCAGGTCATACGTTTGACCTAGGTGCACATTCCAGTCAGCTTTATCAGGTGACATCCAGCTGCTTGGATTTGGGGGTCTTGCCACGTAGTCATAACTTTCCCCAACTGCGCAGTTAAGGGTTCACTCATGACGGAGCAGTCGGCTCCTGTGCCCAAAAAACCGGCTACTGCGTGACCATAGAAAAACATGGCGAGGTTGGTGGTTCGTTGTATTGCTGTAATTAATTCGGGACGTCGGATCATGGCTGCACTGTTTTGTACTTAGGCAGCAGGATTTTTTTTCGCGGAGCTTCGTCGAAATGGCAGCTTGTCACCGTTCCGTCCTGGAGACTGATCTGGTGTCAGCGGTGGAGGGTCTCCTGCATTTCAGTGAACTGCGACCTCATACATCCATCGATTGTCGCTTCTACTTTACTGGATATGGGCTCACATACCGTCCACGCATCGGCCCAGTGTGCCGTGGGCGCTGTAGAGAGAGCCAGTGTCCAGGCGACGGCGATCGGCAAATTCGTCGGAGTCTCCGCTGAGTTGCCGCTAAGCAGTGAGCAATTTTGCTGGGTCGTTCACTTCCCTGTGAATGCAGAGAGTAGGCGGCGAAACTATTAAGGAAAATACCTATGTAAGAGCTGACACCCAAGCCGTTTCGCGGTCGAACAAGTAAGGATATGACCAACCGTTAAGCGGCGTAGCGATGTCCGCTTATACTTGAGCTCAAAGGTGGACAGCTTATCATACGTCTGCGGGGTTACCTCCACACATCCAGTTTCCAGAGAGACGATGATGCAACGCAGGTCATGTGTCGTTGGTTATACGCACCCCAGCTCGCTTTTACGTGCGTCCCCTCGCTCTTATGTGGAAATGTTTTCTTTGCAGATATATTTTTGTTGTTTCTTGGTTTACCAACATTAGAAAATTGTGTGTTATGCTTGGTGAGCGTACTTTGCACGTGTAGCATAGGACCTGAGCCGTGGAAGCCGTTTACCGTCCACGCGCTCATTTGTTTTTGCACAAGTGTTTTCTGCAAGAGCATATTCATTACTTCCGGCACGTATTTTCCAAAAGTCACTGGCAAGTTCTTCGGTTTATAGCGCAGAATTTGTTGTTTGTGGCTCACCCGTACCATTACACAAACGTTTCATTTGGAGGGGATCGAGCGGTGTAATGCGCGTTTCGGATCGCTTGACTAAGGATGTTGGCCAGACTGTATATGCACGGTGCAAGCGCCTGGCCCGGTTCGCAAGTGCCACGTTCACTTGACTCGTTGCTTGTCCTGGCTAAAACATGCTTCTTTTATTCTGCATTTTTATGTGTCTCTGTATATCAAGCGTGTAAAGCAGCATTTTTTCTGTTGAGTTTCCTATATAAACAATGAACTTTTTTAAATGGACCAACTGTTTCCTAATGCATGCAACTGCGAAAAGCGCCTGAAAAATGGCAAAATATTTTGAATAATGAGAGCTCTTATTGCATTAGTTTTCCAGTCTGCATGAGCCAATCTAACATTACTAATATTCTGTGAGAAGCTTGGCGGCTTTTCCAGTAAAATAGGTTGTGATCTGCGGGTTTATAACGTCTATATGTTGGGCATGCATAGAAATGAAATATTAAAGCTCTTGCGCTGCACTATAGGCGACGTACTTGCACGTATTCACCGGCAAAGATGAACAAGAATTGAAATAATTGCTATCAAAACGGAACCCAAGACAGATAAACCACGTCTATTAATTATCTGAAGACAAAATTGGCGGGCTGACCAGCAGCTTGGGGCACTGGCGGCAGTGCAGTAGCTGGGCCGCAGGGCTTTACCGGAGAGTCGACTTTTTACCTATATCTTTCTCTGAATAAAAAGAAAATCGGACATCTACCCGTTTGTACAAAAGAAACCCGTATGGGTTTCCTGTGAAGCAATTGCTACGAACGGGTGGATGTGTGATTTTCTCTTTATTCATTACTTCTCTCCACCTTGCGGGTTTCCGCAGAACTACTACGTGAAATATCTTTCTCTATGCAAAATTTCGCAGTGGTCTCTCAAGGTATGGCCATCGGCAATAGACCTGTCCGACTTCTCCGCGGGGGCAACAGAGTGGGCAGTGGTCGGGTGCCCGCGCGAAGGGCGACGATGACGGGCGAAGACAGTGATGTAGGCCTCTACTCGTGGCTTCAGCTGTGGCAATTTATGAACTCCAAGTGACTGCTGTATTTTCTTTTTCACCACGTCATCAAGGAAGACTTCTTAAGGCTGCGTCGAAGAGAACATGTTACGCAGTTCTCCACGTGCAGCAGTTCTGGTAGTCTTTCGCGAATTGTCGTACACTATAGTGCTTCCATTTTCACCATGGCGAAAGCTTTAGGTGCCTTTGTTGCAGATTGGGCATTTTCACCGCCTTATCGATTTGCCTGGCTTCCGTTAAAATTTCGCGATGGTCCTGGCCGCTTTCTTCTCAGGCATGTCGGGATCGACGTGGCTGAACAGACGGTCCATTTTCGCCGTGAAGATCGCGATGCTCTGAGTCGGTAGCTGCACACGAGTTTTCAGCACAATGTAGGCCAGCTCCCGCCACACGACACTTGTGAATCTTTGCAGGAAGACCCTGCGAAACGGCTCCCGCGTTGTTAGGCTGGACTCAAGTTTCACCAACTACGTCCAGGCGGTCTCCTTTAATGAGGGTAAATTATACCATCATACAAGATGTGGACGTGCTCGACAAGGTGCGCTACAGTGACCACAGAATGGTAAGATCTCGCATTAGCCAAGACTTGAGGTGGGAATGGAAGAAACTGGTACATAAGAAGCCGATGAATGAGTTAGCGGCAAGAGGCAAAATAGAGGTATTCCATATCAAACTACAGAACAGGTGTTCGGTTAAAACTCAGGAAGAGGACCTTAGTGTTGAATCAATGAACGACAATCTTATGGGCATGATTAAGGAGTGTACAAAAGAAGTCGGTGGTAACTTCGTTATACAGAATACGGGTAAGCTATCGCAAGAGACGAAAGATCTGATTAAGGAACGCCAATGCATGAAAGCATCTTACCCTACAGCTAGCCTAAAACTGGTAGAACTTTCCAAGTTAATCAAAGAGCGTAAGATAGCTGACATAAGGAAGTATAATATCGATACAGTTGAGCATGCTCTCAGGAACGAGGAAGCCTAAAAGCAGTGAAGAATAAATTAGGAACATGCAGGAATCAGATGTATGCGTTAAGAGACAAGCCGGCTTTATCATTACTAATATGGATAAGATAGTTCAAGTGGCTGAGGAGTTCTATAGAGATTTATACAGTACCAGTGGCACCCACGAAGGTAATGCAAAAGGAATAGTCTAGAGGAACATCAGATACAAGTAACGCCGGAAGAAGTAAAGAAAGCCTTGGCTGCTACGCGAAAGATGAAGGCAGCTGGCGAGGATCAGGTTACAGTAGATTTGTTGAAGGATGATGGCCAGATTGTTGTGGAAAAATTGGCCACTCTGTATACGCAATGCCTGATGAACTCGAGCGTACGGGAATCTTGGAAGAACGACAACATAATCTTAATCCATAGCAAGGGCACACCAAAGACTTGAACAATAATAGACCGATCAGCTTACTGTCCTTTGCCTACAAAGTATTTACTAAGGTAATCGCAAATACAATCACGAAGACCTTAGACTTCTGTCAACCAAAGGAACAGGCAGGGTTTATTAAAGGCTACTCAACAATGGACTATATTCAACTATCAATCAGGTGATAAAGAAATGTGCGGAATATAACCAACCGTTATATATAGCTATGATCGAATACGAGAAAGCGTGTGATTCAGTCGAAACCTCAGCAGTCATGCAATCATTACGGAATCAAGGTGTAGACTAGTCGTATGTAAAAAAATGCTGAAAGATATTTGTTGCGGCTCCATAGCCACCGTAGTCCTCCATAAAAAAGCAACAATATCCCAATAAACAAGGCTGTGATGCAGGGAGATACGATCTCTCCACTGCTATTCACAGCGTGTTTAACTGGATTAGGAAAAATTGAGGATAAGAGTTAATAGAGAATAACTTAGTAACTTGCGATTCGCAGATGATATTGCCTTGCTTAGTAACTCAGGGGACCAATTGTAATACATGCTCACTGACCTGAACAGGCAAAGCAGAAGGGTGGGTCTAAACATGAATCTGCAGAAAACTAACGTAATGGTTAACAGTCTCGGAAATGAACAGCAGTTGACGATAGGTAGAATGCACTGTGAGTGGCAAGGGAGTACATCTACTTAGGGCAGGTAGTGACCATAGATCCGCATCATAAGACCGACATAATGAGAAGAATAAGAATGACCTGGGGCGCGTTTGGCAGGCATTCTCAGATCATGAACAGCAGGTTGCTATTAAACCTCAAGAGAAAAGCACATAACAGCTGCGTCTTACCAGTACTCACCTACGGGGCAGAAATCTGGAGGCCTACGAAAAGGGTTGTACTTAAATTCAAGACGACGCAACGATGTATGGAAAGTAGAATGGTGAGTGTACTGTTCAGGGATAAGAAGAGAGCAGATTGGGTGAGGAAACAAGCGCGAATTATTGACATCTTAGTTGAAATCAAGAAAAAGAGGTGGGCATGGGCAGTGCATGTAATGAGGAGGGAAGATTGCCGGTGGTCATTAAGGGTTACAGACTGGATTCCAAGAAAATTGAACCTTAGCAGGGGGCGCCAGAATGTTAGTAGGACGGATCAGATTAAGAAGCTGATCCGTCCAACATGGCAGCCACGCACAATTTTCTTTTACTGTGGACGAAAGTTCCACTAATACGCGGTTTAATCGTCGATATTTCCGTTTAAGTGATGGTGGAAAACGCAGTAGCAAGAACCGCGAGTCATGAAACCAACTCATTAATGAGCGAAACTATGCCCACGAAAGAATTTTCACTCAAGCTGAATGATATCACCGAGCACATGCCTCAACCGTTGGAAAAGTCATCTGCGGCTTAAGCGAGTCGCTTATTTATAAATGTTTAGTCGAAGATTCCAGACTAGTCGCAAACGCTCAAGTGCCTTACAGTACGTGGAGCACTATTCTCGTCATGCATGCAATGTGATTACTCAAGGTTCTACTATAACATAAACAGCAGACAAAATCAGTGAGGATGACTCAGTAGGTTCTGATACATTCAACCGCGTCATGCGTGGAGCGATAACTTAAAACTTTATGCGCTGAAACGCATTCACCGCAAAAAGATAAAGCGATAACGAAGACCAAAAGAGCCCGTAGTAAAGAAAATTAAAGCAACGGAATCATAGTGGGTTAGCTACGGTAAAATCGCTTACTGGCGCGGAAGTTGGACAGCTTACAGGCATGTTAAGGGCTTCTGGGCCGTGCGTACATACGCTGAATTTTTGTGCAGAGTGCGAAATAAGGTAGCTATTCACTCAGTCCACATTGATTTATAAGGGTGCAAGCCCAATCATGGTCGCCGGCCTGGTATTCAAATAAGCGTAGTCGAAGATTGTAGCATTGTCTGACAGTCCTTGGTTGGTGCTTGATGGGTAGGCAGGAGAGTTGTCGTGATCCTCCGACGAAATGATGATTCTGCGACGTAAGGGTGTCTAGCACCTCATATGTTCAACGTAAGTGTTCATTCCAGTCGTCCTTGTCAGGTGACCTCCAGCTGCTTGGATTTGCGGTCCTTGCCATGTAGTCCTAACTGTCATCGACTATGCGGCGAAGTATTCATTCATGACGGAGTAGTCGCGTCCTCTGTTTGCTAAAGCGGCCACTGCGTGGCGACAGCGTCGGTGTTGTTGGTTCATAGTCTGTTGGTTCATTTCGAGGGGTGTGATCATGGCTCCATGGCACTGCCCCATGGTTCCATGGCATCGTCAAGTATCCTTTTGGCAACGTGATTTTTTCTTCGGAGCTTCGTCGAGATTACACCACGTCGTTTCTTCGTCGTGGAGACTGATCATCCGTTGGCGGCGGAGGACCTTTGGCAATTCAGTGAACAGAAACCTCGCATCCGTAGGTTACTGTATTTCGTTTGCCGGATACAGACCAACACGCCGGCCACGTATTGCACCCTCGGTGCTGCAGTGAGAGGCAGTGCCTTGGCAACGGCGTTCGAGAAAGTAGTCGGGATTTGTTCCGTTCAGTTGCAGCCAAAGAGTCAGCAATTTCGCTGGGCCGTTCGTCTTGCTGTGAACGCAAAGAATCGACTGCTAAACGTTTTAGTAGCATCTCACGGTATGGGTGTCGCACTTCATCGCTATTTTCGTGCGGACGCGAAGGGCGACACCGACGCCTGAAGACGGTGACGTGGGCCATCAATGCAGGCTTTAGCGTTGGCAGTTGACAATAGGCGAATGGCTGCTGGAACACCTCTCAGACGACGTCAACAATTAAGGCTACTTAAGGCTGCGTCGAAGAGAACATATTAAGTGGTTCTTCGCTTGCAACTGTTCTCGTGGCCTTTCAGAGTTTGTCGGAGCCTAGCGCTTGAATTTTACAGCTCGGAGAGAACACTAGGCAATAACCTCGCCGAGTGCGGTTTTCCAACGTCATTTCGATGTCCGTCGCTGCCGTTAGGAATTTCGTAAGGGTCTTGGCCGGTTTACGTATGCATCCGGCGTAAACCACTTGCTTCAAAACCGCAGATGAGGAAAAACGCTTTCATCTCTTCCAGGTGCGGGTCGACGTGTCTGAACTAACAGTTGATTTCTGCACTGAAAATTATGGTGCTCTCATTGAACTTCAGGCCGCTCCGTAAGCAGAACGCTCATAAATGTCTGTGGAACTTTTGTAATGTACTGATAATGAAATAACGCAAAAAATGTAAGCTGCGAAACCTCAGCTTTTCGCAGTTTCAATTGATAGACATAGTGGTTCTTCGGTAGGCCTCCAGCTAGCTTTTCATATCTCCAAACAGTTATCTGCCAATGATCGGTGGCATCCTAGGCTTTTACAGCAAACGTCGCTAAAGGTGATGCCGACACTTACTGTGGCAGTTGTCTGGGCCACGATCTTCCTAGTCTTCTGGGGCAGAGGTCTGTACTCGGGCGGTAGCCGCAGCCTGCGGCTTGCTCGCCCGTCCATGGCGACATTTACATTATTTTCATGGCTGGTAGGGTATATTCGGTCTCCAGGAAACACCTATACGAGATGTCACGTTGTTGAGACGGTGAACAACATAGTCAGAAGAACGGTGGGTCATGAAAGACTCTATTGGGTGAACCGGAACCAACAGAGCAAGTTACATTCGGGCACAAAGATAGTGCCGGCAATAGAGTTCGATAGTCGAAGAAATGATTTGCGAGTTAGGAGCGTTGGCTATTCTCACATTATTCGTAGAAGATTCCAGCGTAATCGTTGGTGCTCGCGTGTCTTCTAGACGACACAACTGTATTAGCGATGCGTATGTAACTTTATTACAAAAGATTCGATTACAAGATAGGAAAAAGATAGAATCGAGGAGAATATTGCAGAATGTTTTGATTCACGCTGGTGCCTCATTCCCTGAGCTGTAACTTAACATTTTTTATTCGGTGAAACGCGTTCACAGGAAAAATATATAGAAGTACGCGAGTCAATAAAATAACTAAGGACTGTATCTCAATCGTCCCATCATTGCTCCAAGGGATTCGCTTGTCACGGCAGGCTAAAAAATTACACTGCTGTACCTAGGGTGGAGCGCAAGTCGAAAGAGGCGACTTCCTTGCAAAGAAAAAACTGCACTTTAAGAGTAGCACAGGTTCCACCTCAATACAACAATTATTAACATATGCGCAGTTCAACATATATAATTAAGCTCCAAATGATTTGAGTTAATACAGTCTCACTGTAGTCATCAGCATGATTAAGAACAAAAATCTTCGGTCTGAGTAAAAGAGCTAAAGAGAGAACTAAAACATTGCGTGCACTGAACAGTTTGTAAGCGAAATACATTTTGTCATGCCTTTGTCTGTACATTGCAAAAGCAGTCTGAGAGGCAGCAAGGCCTAAGGACCTTAATTATTAGCAGAGATTAGTTTTTAGTTGACAACACAGTGCCTCCTTTCTAAGTGGTTCCTCATGTGAGGTACTCCCTTCTGAATGATTAAAAGGACGGTGAGGTAAAGCTTGTTGACTAGTACACTCGCAACACGCTTTTACAAAACTAAACGAGGCGTCAAGAATCTTGTGCGAGCATTCAGCCTTCTAGTTACACCAAAAGGAAACTTGCAGCCCTTTAGGGTTTGCCTAGAAATTAGTTTGCTAAAGCTACGTTAGTGAACAACATAGTTTCGCAAACAGTGAGCTCTAGCCAGGACCTGCAGTATACTTCGACATTGAAGCATCCCAAATTCTGCTGGAGGCGATGTTTTATTATGTAATTTCGAAAAATCAAGTGGCGTTGTTTGCGTCTTGCATTTCACTCAGCAGTTTTAAAGGCCAAAGAAGCTAGTCTCTCAAGACGATGCGTTCTGGTAGTTTCTCACCCCCGTGTAAGAATGTCAGCGTTATTTGCTGCACGGCTTCATGGTCGTGTTCCGGTGCCAAACCGGTGGACGATTTACTTCACGTGGGCACTGGTCACGCTTTTACGACGGCCCACTCGTGTGCGTAACGAGAGGCTCATTCAGTTGAGATGCATCTGTAAACGAATCGTCGCCCATTTGGCACCTAATACTCTTGCAGAGATATGCGTCGATATTTTCTTTCTTTGTGGAACGAAATCCACACTGCTTGCACTCGTACGCCATTTTGCCTTTGTGAATGCTGCGGTGTCTGCTAAGATTTGAGACTCAATGCTCCTAAAGGAGTGATTAGATATGTCGCTATCAAAAGGTCTGTCGTTACTATGTGACTTGAGATGACTGTGAATATCCGTTTTGTTTTTGAATGGTTCAGTACATATTTGGCAGATATGGAGTTTCACACCTGTATGAATCCGTTGATGCCTACGGAAAGTGGAACTGTCCGCGAATGATTTCTCACATAGTTCACATTTGTATGGTTTCTCGCCGGTATGCATGCGGTAATGTGCAGATAGATTGCCAGCCCTTCTGAAAAATTTACCACATGTTTCACATTTGTGTTTCTACTTCATGGCAGACGATTGATCACTTGCTCTGACACCACAGGAGTCTAGCTGTTCCATTCCGCCGTTTTCAGTATACATTCCTGCAAGGATACAGGAACTTTAGCTCAACGTGGCTGACTCTCGTTATGGGACGAGAAGAACACATTTTGACCATTTGAGTGTTTTACAAAAAGAAAATCGCGCGTTAATGTTAAGGCGACTCGCTCCCTTTTAGCACTAAGTTGCTGCATTGATATTTAGCGCTCGATTGGGCTCTAGATTGGCAGAAATTGAACGATGGTGCTTTCGGTGGCCTGTGATGCTTAACTGTAAATTAAGAACTTTCCTCGTTCAGGTGGCAAGCATAACAGAAGCCTTGCATAATCTAATACATCATGTATGTTCAACACGAAAGGGGTGTAGGAGATTAGAAGTATCTCTCAGTGATGGTAAGTTAAATAACTAGCCGGTCTGAGTATTGAAAATACAACTCCATCTTGAATACGCTCACAAGGAGTATTCAAGCAAAAGACCTGAAGCGTGCTTTCGGTAGCGAGACATTTGGCATTGAGAAAGAATGTTTTGCGTCGGCTAAAATAAATTTCCGTTTTATTGCGCAGCTCTTAATGACCATTCTTGCGGCGAGTGTCGGCGGAGTAACCGAGCGAACAAGCACAAGGGCGAAAGATGAAAGAGCGAATGCGGAGCTGCAGAAGAAGCGAGCCTTGAATGGTCGAGAGGCCGAGACAAATGATAGCTGCCCCTTCAGTGACATGAGCGCAGAATACTGGTTTCATGCGAACTCTCCCTACCGCTCGTTTCGTTCTAGCATCGGATCTCAGCCAGAGCGCTCATTTCGTGCTATGATCAGCTCGTGTGGGCTCTCGCTTTCACTTGATGAATCGCTTGCTTCGATTGCATTGCTCTGCAATTGTTTTCCAACCTGATTTCATGCGCTCATTTTATGGAAGCCACACAGCACCAGTTATTACACTAGATCCTTCGATCAGTCATTTACAAAAGCCGTCACGCTTGACCTCTGCTATTTGTGTCTCAAAATGTTTGCCTGAATATATCCCGTAATAAAAACACGTACACAGCTGCTCTAATATTTCACTTTATGGGCTATCCTATTTGTCGGTGAATTTTTTAGGAAAGAATGTGTGCTTGGAAGCGTAGAATGATTCAGCAGCATGTTGCACTATATGAACACATGAAGAGGAAAGCCTGCTGCACACGTGGTAATGGCTAAAGGTGTACGATCTGACGGGTCAGACATAGTGAGCTGTAGTATGAAGTAAACGTTTGGTACTGTAGGTTGACCTCCTCAAAGTCACATGCGGGAACATGATGCATACCTAAAGGTGATTTCGTTCTTGTTTTCATTGGCTCTCTTTTTTTCCGTCGTTCGTTTGTTCGCTCGTTTTTTTCCTTGGTTCATATTCAGCCATTACTTGCTTGCTTGCTTATGGGGGTGTGAGCCATTCATGATGATTATATTTTGCTCTCACTAGAGGCGCTTTTTTGCGGGTATAAGCCATAGCAACTAGCCACTTAAGGCGCTCGCGTTAAGAAATGGGAATGACGAAGGTAAACTATTCCCGTTTTCTCTGACATGTGCACGTGGAATGACTCCCCGTCGGACGTCATAGGCCTTACCTCAAGTTCTACATATCAAATACGAAGAAAAATTGCCGTGTTCAAGTTTACCTGCGGTGTTTGTATGAAGTCATTTCATATTTGAGTCGCATTCAAACTGCACACCGTTCCTGCTGAAGGCATCACGAGAACAACACACACGTAATCATTTGCCCCCATACGTAGCAAGCACAAAAACGTCAAATACTTCAGTGTTTTCATATATAGTGGATGAAATATGCTAGCGAAGTAGTAGGTATTTTCTTTGTTTTTCTCAAAAGGGTATTGAACGCTGCAAGGGTTGCGTTAAGGCAATGATGGTACGGCAGCTTTTCTACTGTTTAGTGTAGAAAAAATACAACGGGCTGTAGAGCAGAGACAGCGCGTACAGTGTGTCTCTTGTACAGCCTGCTGCTCGTTTGAAATGTGTGCGCCAAGCAGTAGACGAACATTGGATGCTATTCTTTTGGTAATGTGCTTTTTACTTGTATACTTGTGTTTGTTCTTGTTGCGGTTGTTCACATGGCTCACGCAATGTTGTAGTTTGGTTGAAGTCGTGTGCTGTTACCTTGTAAGAAGTTTCTAATCGTGCCAGGCTGGCCGCCATCGAGACCGGATTATTTAATTAAGAAGTTAGAACTATCAAATATTGAAATTTCGTTTGATAGAGCGAGTTAAACTGCGGCAAATTACCCATCATAACTTTTATTCAGGCTTGCATTTGGGAAAAATTATCAACTGGCTAAGCTTAAAAACAATAGAAGCTTAAAATTTACAAAGTTGTTGATGATGATGATGCTTGAAGTTTATTGGCGCTAGGCCATCTAAGGCCAAAAAGCGCCAGGACATGCGGTTTGGTTTAGTAAAATTGTGAGTTTAGGACTATGACCTAAAAAACCTGTATAGAGGCCGACACATAAAATATGTCTGCAAATACCTATACATCAATTCTAAAATAATTATTAAGATAAGCATAAGGCCTTAAATTAATTAGTTATAGGCACACATGATAAATTATTGTGAATTGCCCGTGTCCCTAGGTGTAGGTAAGAGCGAGAGCTCAGACATTCTTTTGTGCATCAGACCATATCTCACCCGTGAGGCACAATCTGTTGGTTAGGATAATTTGAGATGATGTGTAGAAAGTTAACTTGTGCAAGATAATTAAGCACTCTTTTAAAGTTAAAAAGTGCATCCTCTGATAAGAACATTGAGGGATGGGGGGTGTATGGTGCGAGTAAGGTTCCCTAAAATGAGCCACTCGCTCGCGGTGAAGTTGAGTACATCTCGAAGGTGCAGCGCGAAAAGACGAAGACAGAAGGCAGGAACACACAGAACAGCGCCGATCCTTCTAAAGTTGAGTACATTGAATCGGGACGTGTAGGACGGTTAAGTACTCACCGCAGCGGGTGCACGTCGGTGGGTCAATTGCAGTCAAGAGGTATTTGTGTGTGCCATATGTGTGTCCTATTCTGAGTAGTGCCAGTCTGACTTGGGTGAGTCGATCAAGCTTCAGCGGGAAACATTTGGTTAACTCCGGTTTGAGAAGGTGCAGCTTATTTTCAACTTCCTTGTCCCATTGAGCTTGCGAATGATTACGGAGGGACTTTCGTACCGCAAGTTGCACGTCTACACCAGGTACCCAGCTTACATCAATTGTATCCTGATGAGCCGCTTGTCCAGCATTTTTATCCACCATTTCATTGCCAGAGAGCCCACAGTGGCCTCACACCCAGCATACTACAAGACCAAGGTGTTGTTTATACGCTGCTTGAATGAGTTGAACGACCTTGTTTAATAAAGGGCTTCGGCTTGCTTTGCCACAGGACAGGGCTGTGACAACGCATAATGAATCTGTGTATATTATAGACTTTTGGATCTTGTGCTGTACTATACACTCAACAGTGATCAGAATACCCTACGGTTTCGCTGTAAAGATGATGCTGCTATGGTTACGCAAAGTTTTAGAGTTGCAGAAGTTTGGGCCATGGGTTTCATATGATACTGAATTTTCACACTTTGAAGCATCAGTGAAAAATGCAATAGATCTGTACTTGTCTTCAAGAGCCATGAAATGTTGCTGGATGAGGGCACTTCGACAACTTTTTTTGTTAAGCTCTGCAAAGGACAAGTCACAGGCGACTGGATATTGCTCCCAAAGTGGGATGGGTTCAGCATAGTCTCTTTCCTGCATATCTGTGAAAACTATTGCAAGTTTTTCAGCAACAAACTTTACTGCTAATGGGAACGGCGAGGCGTGAGACGGCCGGTTGAAATACAACTGATTTGTGGACTGGTCATTTGTGAGTGCTTTGCATGGATGTTGTTTTCGCGACATCGTTCTTATTGTATAGGTGACTCCGAGATATGTGCAGTGATAATCCAGTGGCCACTGATCCCACTCTGCATAGAGACTTTGGGAAGGGCTCGTACGAAAGGCACCAATTGCTAGGCGGATACCTAAGGGATACATAGGATCGAGTAGCTTAAGTCTTAAGTCTTTGAAGCTCACTGGTAAACAATACATCCAGTCTATGGGCGACAAAACAAGGCTTTTAAAAAGAGACAAGAGACAATACCTACCTGTTCCCCACGACTGGTGAGATAAAATCTTTAAAAGATTCATAGTTTTAAGGCATTTCAGCTTCAACTATTTTATATGTTGCATGATGGTTAGCTTACTATCGAAGGTTACGCCGAGAAATTTTTGTTCTTTTCTAATTACCAGGCTTCTTCAATTCATCGCAATGCATGGGTCAGGACATATCCCTCTTCGTCTAGGAAACAGCACACAGGTAGCCTTCTCTGCACTGAACCTAAATTCGTTTTCGTCTGCCCATTTCGCGAGCCGATAAACACTTACCTGTATCTGGCGTTTACATATGGACAGATTGCAAGATTTAAAACTGACTTATATGTCGTCCACATAGAATAAGACACCATGAATGGTATAGCTGAGAGGAGAGAGTTCATTTTAATTAGAAAAAGTGTGCAACTTAGCAATCCTCCCTGTGCTACGCCGTATTCTTGAACGAAAGTGTGCGATAGTACATTGCCAATTCTCACGCAAACCTTCCTTTCAGATTGGTAATTTCGCGAGATGTTCAGCTTATACCCACAAATTCCATAGGACGACAGGTCTTCCAGAATACCGTATCGCCAGGCAGTATCATATGCCTTCACAAGATCAAGGAATGCAGATAAACAGCATCGGCTGTGTACAAATGCATCACGTATATATGACTCAAGGAGAATAAGATTATCGGTTGTAGACCTTGCTTTTCAGAAGCCAAATTGGTGAGGTATGAAAATACTGTTAAATTCCAAAAAGAACACAAGGCGATGGTTAATTGTTTTTTCAAATACTATAAGTAAACAGCTACGGAGTGGAATTGGTCTGTAATTGTTAATTAAGGAACGGTCTTTGCCGTGTTTCAGTAGCGGCAGGACTATTGCCTCCTTCCAAGATGAATGTATAAGACAACCTGCAAAAATCTGATTTTATAGACCTAAAATGCAGTTTAGGGTCTCACCAGGCAGATTGTTGATTATTTCATGTTATTTTGTCAGAGCCTGAAGCCGAGCAGCCACAAGAGCTAAGGGCAAGCTTGAGTTCATTGAATGTTAGTGGTTTGTTGTATCCTTCTGATGACAGCTTGTTTGGACGGAGAGGAATATTTTCAGCTATTCTTTTATGGTGTAAGAACGTTTCAGTATAATTTTCGGAGTTTGATACCCCCTGAAAGTGCTCACCAAGAGTGTTTTCTTGATCTTCTATTGTATCACCAGAGCCAGGGATGAGGGGAAACGGATTTGCACGTTGTCCTTTTAGTTTACGTACCCTATTATATAATTTGCTAACATCCATGTATGAGTTTATGGAGCATACGTAGTGTGTCCAGCTTTCTCTTCTGGATATTCGGTGGATAAGACAGCCATTTGCTTTGCACCGCTTAAATTCTATTAGGTTTTCTGTTGTTGGGTAGCGTGAAAATCTACTCCATGCTTTTTCCTGGCGTTTTTTTTTTGCTCTTTCACAGTCTTTGTTCCACCACGGTTTTAGATTGACTTTATCTGTGCAGTACTGAGATATGCAGTTTTTAGCAGAACAGAGGAATTGTTCAGTGATTTAGATGGTCTGTTCCTCTGCACCTAGGTGCTCCAAATCTTCCAGGGAAAATTTACATGGGTTTCTAAATTTCGACCGGTCTGCACTATGAAGTTTCCCCTTTTTGGGGTAAACTGGTCCATCGTGCCACATTGTTGCTTCTTGGAGTGTTGGGAAGTGATCACCCCCGTATGGATTACTAATAATTCTCCATTCCAGGTATGGAAGAAGTGATGCTCACCCTACGGCTAAGTCTATACACGAATACGTGTTGTGTGTAGGACTGTAAAATGTTGGCTCTGTCTTGTTAAACAGACTGGCTCCAGATGAAAGAAGGAACTTTTCAATTGCCCGTCCTCTCGCATCACATCTTAATTCACCCCAGAATGTGCTGTGAGTATTGAAGTCTCCCATTCCTATATAGGGTTCGGGAAGCTAGCGAATGAGCTTTTCAAATTCTGCTTTGTCAAACCGTTCATCAGGCGATATGTATATGGAGCAAATAGTTATAAGTTGGTTGAACAATATAGCCCGAACAGCCACTGCTTCAAATAAACTCTGGAGTGATACATGCTAGCATGCTACTGACTTTTGGGCTATGATTGCCACACCACCTGAAGAAGAATTACCATTATTTCTATCTTTACGGAAAATTCTGTACTGTCGTAAAAAGTTCTCGCCTCAGGCTTTAAATGTGTTTCTTGAACACAGAACAGTCATGGCTGATATTCCTCTTCTAGATCTTTGACATCATCTAGATTCTTAAATAGGCCCCTGGCATTCCAATTGATTATTTGTGTAGCCATATCGAGAAAGATATTTGTTGTGTGTGTTCAAGAGCAAGTGGTAAAGATAGATAGATATGTATACAAGGAGGGTAACCGTATAAGTTGGCGGTCCCTTTCTTTGAGCAGTTGCAGGTATTTTACCTCTTCTAGCGCGCTCGTGAGAGCGCTGATCTTTCGCCATTGATGACGCCGAGGATTTTTGGTCGACCTCCATAACCTTCCCGGATGCACTGGAGGATCGTGAACTAGGCGCTCAGACTTGCGTCCCAGGCCGTGGAGTGTGGTTTTTCTTTGGAACCTGCGGAACCGAAGTCTGCAGGCCCACCTTCGATGATGATGGAGCAGCACTTGCTGCTGCCACCAGGGTGGCAGGCGGAGTGATTACTGAACCACTGTCAGTGACCGCGGTAGACTTCCGAGGCATTTGTGACGCTGCCCCCCGTCGCGCCACCTCGGAAGAGCTTGTGTGATCTAAGTACGAAAGACGTTTCCTTGATTCGTGACATGTTATACTTTCTTAGACTTTTAGTGCAATGAGTTCTTTTTCTGTCTTCAATTTAGGGCATGACCTGGATTAGGTTGTGTGGTTTCCATCACTCTTCTCGCAATGTGGAGATAAGTCACAAGTGTCTGATGGATGATCGTTCGAGCTTTATTTCGCGCAAGTCTGCTTTCCTTGGCATGTCTGAGATTCATGCCCATACCTCTGGAATATAAAGCACCGTCGAGATTTTGGGATGTACGGCCTAACACCTACTTCGATGCAGCCTGCATGCAATGTACTAGGCAGCAAACTAGTACCAAAGATTAGTACAATGTGCTTTGATGGTAGTTGTTTATTGTTCCTTCGGATTAGGATTCTTTCTACCTCGATCACATTTTTGTCCTGGTAAACTTCAAGCAGCTCTTCGTTACTAAGGTCCAAGAAGTCGTCTTCTGAGATGACTCCACGGCTCGTGTTCATGGTTTACTGCGCCGACACAGTGACGGGCACATCGCCAAAGCATTTCAAATCATTAATTTTATAATGTTGAGTTTTATCCTTCACCTAAAGGAGCAGGTCTCCATTGGACATCTTTGTGGCTTGATATCCAGGTCCTATAGTGCTTGCGAGGCATTTGGCCACCAAGAAGGGGGAATTTACGCACGCTTTTCTTGCCTTCACTGTGGATTACTTGGTACTTAGGGAAGTGTTCTTGATTGTTCTTCAAAAAGAATTGAAACGTTGCATCGGTGTGCCCTTTTTTAGAAGGCGATCAAGGGAAAGTGGTTGACTAGAAGCCATATAGGGGTCTTGAGTTCGGCAGCAGCACCAACCGCCCACTATCGAGCCCAACATGGGGACGGAGCAAGTCTTACGAGAAAGACAAGCCCTCGCCAGTTGTATGGAGCTACTATAACCCAATCAAGAGTACCCAAGGTTGGCCACCCACAGAAGGTTAACCCTCACTGCCAGGAAAGTCGGAAGTAAATAGAAGGGAGGAGAAGACAGGAAAGATTGCAAGGAAGAGAGAAAGCCGCAGAATAGAGAGTGGAACAGGAAAAGGCAACTATCGATTTCCCCCGGCTGGGTCAGTCCGGGCGAGCCGTCTATGTGAAGCCGAGGCCGAAGAGGTATGTTGCTTCCGCCGAGGGGCCATAAAGGCCCAGACACCCGACATCGGCTATATCCCCAGGATCCCCTTTTCCCCGGACACGGCAAAGCCGCGCACGGCTAGACGCGGGAGCGTCCAACCCCCATGTGCTTGGGTACGGGGTGTCGCAACACACCAAATTCCAGCTGACGCAGACGCCCCCGCGGGGTAGAATTTACAAAGTTAACTACAATAAATATGTATATATATCGCAGCGACACTCGCTACATCTCTAGGAGCATCCCAAGCGGGCAACCTCCTTCATATTTATTGCAATTTCTTTGAAATCGATACAATGTGTCCGAATACTGGCGAATGATCTACCCATAAACAGAAAATTTTATAGCGCTGTGTAATACGTGAATTTTGAGCGCTTTCAATGTGTTATCTTATGTAGTTGATTGAAACGTGGCGGTGCTAACATTGCTCAGTTTTAAAGATGTAATTTTGTTACTTCAGTTTCTCAACGTTTTCTCAAGTATTTCACGAATCTAAAATGCAACTGCTTCAGTTAGGATAGCACATTCCTTTAAAGGCCACGAGCTTCAGTACTCGTACAGTGTGTTGCCAAGCACATTCATGTCTCTTTTCCAATGTACTTAGGTCGTAGATCCTGAGCGAAAGCTTCTTTGTTACACCGACACAATATTGTCTGAACAGCAGCTGATATTTGTCATTTAGGTCATTGAAACATTTATCTCTCGCGCAATTGCGTCAGCGCCAGCGTAATTCTTACAGGAATTTTACAGGAAAACAGGGAAACGTTGTTTCATTTCGTTAGCCTCGGCTTCAATGAGCATCTTTTCTTCACATTCTTTACATACTCTGTAACGGGAAGTGAGTAAGGAGGCTACAAACCTGCAAGTCTACCGCCCATTGAGGCGTGTTAACAGCATGGAAAATCGGGCGAGCTTGCATAGCTTTGTGGTTGCTGCATGGGGCGTGCTTAGTGCCGTGTGATCTCTGGTCGCGCTGTTGGAACTATGAAGTTTGTCGAGGCCTGCTGCGCCGGCCGAACGCTCAAAACTGGTGATGCAGTACCTGTTTCAGCCATCACATATAGCCCTCCAAAAGAGAAATTACCGAGTAGAGGCATGATTGTTACACTGGTAGCCATTCCTGTCGACTTTAAGTAGCCTTTTAATGGAACTTTTCTAAATGTGAACTGACGTGGCGCCGTCTTCGAAATTGGCTGATGCTTAATCTGTGCCAGCGCGGCTTGTGCTGGGCCTTACGTTATCGATGTTCCTTGTGGACCCCAGGAGTTGGCAACTTGTGCTGCCATTATCAGTGGCACCTGCATGGCATAAAAGTATAGCAATGGTGTTCATTTACCGTAATGCAGTGGCAATTCAAGGGGAATGGATATTTTGTGCTTATGGTGCATGTCAAGAAGCTTTTAGTGGTGGGAAAATCTTACTGCTGTCCTTCCATCCGCGGTGCTTTTTCTTTCTGCAACTATGTCTTGAATGCATGCAAGAGCTTCGTGGCGATGGGGAAGCAGAACACGATGAAGATTGTGCAGTGTTGAATTCTTCTGAAGCTTATCACGTTTTATCTCAGACCACGGGCAGAACCCAACCGTGCTCGAAATGAAAAAGTACTTCGTTTACTTGGGCGTAAACCGCTTGTAACAATATACTCTGTATTATCAAGTAATAAGCGCATTAGATGCCTCAACAAGTTCTTTCTTATTGTTCAACTATTACGAGCAGCAGACATAGCCCGACGCAGAGGACGACACACTGATAGGACGCATTTCTACCGAGGTACTTTAGATTTTCAACGTATGCACTTGATTCATTGTCCTTTTATTACAGATAGGTGCGTCATCCGACGACCTTCTCGCCTTTCAGAAACTTAATATCCGACACTCATTTGGTTACTCCTGTAGCTGAATTTCTTAAGCAACGGCTGTAAGTACTGCATGTTTAACATATATTTACGAACGTTAAAACGGCTGTCCTCGCCACTGTTTCTGCGTAGGCTATCAATAGAGTATAGGACAACTTTCAGAAAGATTTGCTCAATGCGCATATGTAAGAGTCGTGTTACAGACACTACATTAGCCTAGAAAGAAATGTGGAAGGAATAATTCACGGGGAAATGCCACTAAAAGTTCGAATGGAAAGCGTTAAAATACGTTAAAAATTTGGGCTGTGTGGATAGCACAGCGAGGATTGTAGGCAGTGGCAGATTTTCCCTAAGTACTCAG
This sequence comes from Dermacentor variabilis, assembly GCF_050947875.1. Taxonomy (NCBI): domain Eukaryota; kingdom Metazoa; phylum Arthropoda; class Arachnida; order Ixodida; family Ixodidae; genus Dermacentor; species Dermacentor variabilis. The sequence goes on from NC_134571.1 coordinate 173,617,100, forward strand.
AAATTTCGTGAAATTAAAGAAAAAGTAAAACGCGAGAGGACCTGAAAGGCAGAGGTTATGGCAGAATCCTTCTCAGGATGACCATCGACGCCAGTGTAAATAGCATAAGAACTGTAGGGACACGCCGTATTGTCAAATACCTCTTTATTTAAAAATGAAAAGGGGGGGGGGGGCAGGAGTAGGCTAAGAATATTGACGGCACTACTACACCCACATGCCTTGATGTTTATGGCTTTGTACGCCACACTGTAAAGATTACACGTGGATTCCCAACCACCGGAACTAAGGATTTCAGCTTCATCTTTGACTTCGAGTGAAATAGAGTGCCATAGCACAGATGTAATTTAAGGAACACATTGTCCATTGTCGGGTATTCTCAACTTCGTTGTGCCGTTAAAGTCGCAACGTTCGCCGGGCCTGCGAATGAGGATGCGCAGATATGGGCAGAACGAATAATGATTGATGCTTCCAAGGAAAGCTAATCACCTTACAAAAAAGAGCATTCAGTAGAATGCCGGTGTTTCAGAATGACGTAAGTTTTCTACTTAAAGCGTTTCAATTTTGAAGTATTGGTACACTCATTGGAAATTGTTGGTTAATGTGATTGTTACTCATTCAATACGAATAATGTTTAGGTTTCAGAAGCGCATAGATGGCATATTTGGTAAAAATTTATGGCAACAGAGCGCGAACTCACCAGTCATTTTTTTCTCCTTGGGTTATATTTTTCTTCACTTTTTTAAGGTTATTTATGCTGATGCTGTGGCTTGCATTTCTTGGTATAAAGAACGAAGAGCTCAAATATAGGCTCTTTTTGCGTGGCCCAAATTGTGCTCTGTAACTTCTGCATTCGACCGCAGCGGGATATGTCTTCTGCTCGTAAACTCTGCCTAAAACGGTAGAGCACCGTTGCGACCCACGGTAGACTTCTGAAAGGCCGGACAAATTGCACATCACATTCTGCAGTCGCATGAAAGAACTTTCTTTGTCATCCAGCTTGATAGGTATAAGGGAGACATTAACAAGATGCTAGCAGGTCAAACCCACTGAGATTCTGCTTGGTAAATAAAATTGTAGACCAATCGTCAAGCGATGATTCTATTTACGAGTGAATTATTCACTACAGTGAATGCACAGTCTCGTCCTCTGCCCTTATCTAGGAGCGTGCTTTACCAGCCCACCTATTCAAGAACAAATTCGTTCAAAACTTCTACTGCATAGGTTACGCATGAATTTGCATATATTATGTTAAAACAAAAATTTCTTAGTAAGAACAGTTAAAAGCTGGCTGATGAGAAACCACTTTGGCGGCTCTGGTAAAGTGCATCTTTATACACTCCAAGTGTACCGCATCCGCGCTAACCGTAGGGGCTATCTGCCATCTTTGTGGTAAAGGCGAGTGTCAATCGCCTACGTACCGTCGACATTGCAAGTGTCGTCGGTCATCGGCGGGTGCTGCGTGTTCCTCTCGTACTGCAAGCTGTCATCAGAAATCCTATAAATAATGAAGTAGTGGACAGACAGTTAAAAGCTGTGACAAAAACAGGTGAAATTATCTTTTATTAAACTAATGTTCAGAAAAAGCAAAGTCGTGTTTTGAAAATGCCCTGCTCGCAATGGTTCGTTCTCAATAAATACCTACTATGTTGACTGGCATAATATAAACGGCACAGTCGGGGCAATACATGGTGGAATGCACTCATCCACCATAGACGAAACGGCGCCTTGACTTGCACAAATACTGTCAGTTTACGTGTGGAAGTAGTTACAACGAGTCCTATGTAGTTTGCTTAGAAAATTCTTGCTCCATTTGCTGCAGTGACAGAATCCTAACAATAATTTCGGAATAACATCTCTTAAAGAGTGGAACATGTTTTTGCATGAATAAAACAGGTTGAAGTATTACAATGACACTGTGCAGATGGTTTCTGCAATTACGATGCAAACCTGCGCTGATATTTAGAATAATTAGTATTTGTGCCTCCCTGATGCGATTGGGCAAAGCCGTGGTGAATATGGCGTTGTCACGTCAATTACAATCATGACTCATGGGTCACGCAACTAAGAGGAATATATCAAATTTCAGGTATTATACGAAATTTTAGGCTGAATTGACTAGCTCTGAGCAATACAAGCAGGTTTCTGCCTCTTAGCCAAGTATTAAATTGAATACTTGCGAAAGAAATTACGAGTTCGAATGAAATAATGATGAACTATAATGCAGTTCTTAAATGATTTTTTTTCAAGCGATGCTAAGTTTGCTTCTGTGTCACTCACTGGGGGGCTTATATAAAAGTTCTTCGAAGGGCAAAGATTCTTCTGAGAACGCATTAAAAATATCCTAACACTGATGCAATGCTTAGCAAGAAAATAGCTGAAATGCGACGTGCAACTGCTTCCGTACACTAATGGTAAAGGGTACCGTAGAACCCCATGACTTCCCATTTCTTTATCGCTGTGGTATTAACTCACCCCAGTTTGCTTTTTAAAAAAAATTGAACTAAGTAATCTAAATTTACGTTGTCAATAAACAATAAAAACAGAAACAGACACCTTCTTGAGCCACAAAACTCCAAGCGGCAAAAGTGTTCTTTCCTCTAATGCGCTTTTATTGCTGTTAAGGAACACAGGCAAGGGTAAGAACAATCGTTTTAAACCAAGTGGTGGCTTTTCATGCACGGGGCTTACTTTTTATTAAAGTAATGCTTTCGGCGCTCAGTACCAACTTTGTCCCATTATTTTGTCAATTGGCAAATGACAGTATTATCTCGCACTTTGATGATTTGTCTAGAAAACGCTTATGGTCCCTCACACCAATTGTTCACTGAGGTTAGAACTAATTACGAGGCTTTCGCGCAAGAGCCACGACCTCATAAAACGAATACCAAATTGAGGCGCACTGTGCATAAGTTTTTGCCATCGAGGTTTCTGTAACTAGCACATAAATGCAAGTAGACAAGAGCCTTTTTACATTGCGCTTTCATCAAAATACGGTGGTGTCATCCGGAATTGTTCCCGGGACTTCAAACTATAGAGCCCCATTGCGTTGTGCCGTTCAAGAATTATACATCAATGAAAAATATTCTCGGCTCTAAGCATACGTTCGCTTCATGTTCTGAAAAATCTTATCCTGAGCAATAAACCGCTGACTTTGCCTTGAACATGCCAATATTTTCGCATCGTCATTGCGTCGACGCGTCCTGATCTAAGAAAGCAACCGATTTCAACGCTCAAGCAGGCTGTAAAAAAGACCCGTTTTAGTTGGAGACAAATGTACAGATGTTAAAGCCTATTAGATGGGTCTAGAGTCACTGGAAAAAAATTTCAGAGTACCGCATTCGTTTTCCACGCGCCGCCGACGGGTTTATTGGCCCATCCGTACCATGTGACTTTGGGGTGCCATATACCTTCCAAGCGCCGTGCGGGCCGGCTGAGTTAGAGCGCAGGCAGCGCAGGTTCCCTACGTTATAATCATTTTTTTTTGTATTCCGATTGTCGCACTCGCGTTTGACTGCAAGGAAATCATGCCTACCTGCTGCGCCTTCGGATGCAGCAACCGAACCGAGTCTGGAAAGACTTTTTACTCGATTCCGACAGGGAAAAATGACCGAGAGCGTCGTTCTGCCTGGTTGCACAGAATCAGCTGGGAGAACATAGAGCCTACAAAAAACACCCGCGTGTGCGAGGTATAAGTACACCTTGCTTGTGCTTTTCGAGACTGTTTTAGAAGATATTTAAGCGAAGTGCACGCGGTGTTAGCGATGCTACGAAAATAGGAGTTCATTGCAGGGATCGTTCGCATCTTGCACGCTTGACGCGGGTACGCGTGTACGCATTTGTTGCTCAACGCACACGCTTATTCCGTGCTCGTGACACGCGAAGGAACACTTGTCGCGCGAGAATTCCGCGTCCTCACGTGCACCAGGTACTCGCATGATTTCTCCGAGCTCGTGAGCGCGCTCTCGCCTCGTGTCAGTTGACCCATATGGCACTTGTTTTTGGCAGATGGTGGCGATCGCAGTCAATAAAAACGCAGTCAGTACGAGGCTCATGATACTGCCTTTTTTCCACCTATCCTTTGCTCATTTATGCATACGAATTTTGAGCTTGACACCAATGGCCAGGCGATATTCACAACACATGCTTCAAATTTTGTGCTTGTAAGCCGAGCACATGCAATGAACTGACGTCAGCATACATATGTTTTATGTCGAGATGCATGGTGCATACCCAAATAATGTTGTGCTTCATGCTTAAGAAGAAATACTAAACAACAGAACACCCAGTAGCTTTAGTTTCACTCTGTCACTATGCATATTACATAATCCGCACTAAAAGCCCAAGAATTTTGTACATCGCCTATGTGACTTAGAAAAAGAAGAGCTGCGTCGCCAGCGGGCGTTCCTTCTTTTTTTTTTTTTTACACAGGCAGCAAATCTTCGCATTCTAAGTAAACAGTCATAAATAAGTTGAGAAGCGCAGCCGCTCATGAACGCACTAGACAGCCGGTTCATAAATCGCAATGTAGCAAACTATCAATCATTATCAGTGTACAGAAGTACAAATACGTTGCTGTAATCACGCAAATGTCTCATATTGGCCTTCCACAAGATTTACTGCACAAAATGGTCATCGAAGTTGGTTTATACGCATGCTGTGCACAGACCGTCTTACAGTCACGGCCAAACACCGGTGCGCACACGGCCGTCGCACCGGTGATCAAGATTTTGGCAAGCAAAATGCGGAATCTTAAATAATTAATTTAACACATCTTCCCATATAAGCGACGACCTACTATTTAATTTGCTGGCCCAGACGCCATGTTGGAGAAGTTATATTTGGACGTTGTTCATGCTATCAACGCCATGCTTGTAACATTGCGCAAACGTATCTGTATGTCCTCTTCTAGCACGTTGTGAAACAAACTTTAACTGAGCGCATTCTTGATAGAGGGCACCCTTCAAATCGCTCTCTTCGGGCTTCATGGTCATCCCAAAATTTTCAATAATATCGCGCGAGCATCGACCCCACAGCGCCTTATAACGGCGAGGACTGGCGAGATTGGCAACAGCAAGCATAAGCGCACAAAGTACTCTCGATTGCAGGCATCGTCTGCGATGGTGTTCACTTCAGCCGTTCACGCGCACTGTTGTTGTTATCTATGAGGTACCATCGTTAACAGACTGTTTGCTGATAATTTTTTTCGTAAGAAATCGTGTAGCATGCGTGGGTTTGGTAGCTCGAGAAAGAATAAAGATAAAAGCAAAGTGCAGTTAACACACCTTAATCATGCACGTGTTCTGACTCCCGCCATCTTTTTTGTTGTTTTTGTTGTTGTTGTAAACAGGACAGCCTCTGTGACACTGGCATGGCATGCGTCTTCCTGGAGTGAACAGCGCGTAGCAGACGACGCTCACACTGGAGTGTGCTTAGCCCGAATGCGCGTACTACCGCCGAAGTCACCACTTCTCGCCGTTGTAAGGCACTAACGTGCTGTGCAGTTGACTCTCAAGTGATATTATTGAAAATGTGGGAGGCTGGACAATCTGGCACAGGCGGACGGCTATCGGCGGACAAAGTTGCCTGACAGAATCGAGAACGCGCGGTATCCGTTTACAAACTAAATTAAATGTATCCGATTTTGCTTGTGAAATTATACAATGAACTAACGTGCCTGTGACACTGTCAGGTGTTAGTTTCGTCCTGCTTGGAAACATTCAATAGAAGCCGACGGCGGTCCACGATGTTCATGCTCGAAAGCACAAGCTTGCCTCATTCCGGCTCGAAGTGATGAAATATTTCTTTCGTAGCTCGCTCTGCGGAAGGGGAAAAAACGCGTGCATAAGCTCCCCATAGCAGCGCTATGCTGCTGCCCACAATCGTAGCACAGTTCCAGCAGTAAACACGATCGGCGTGCAAAACAACCACCGGCTGCATTACTTCGCACGAAATGACATTTCATTTTCGTTCTTAGCAACTATTATCTCCGGGCACAAAGTATTTGTACTTCAGTAAACACTCAACCCGATGTGTCACCGAATATCAAGCTCTTCCAACACGGCGGCCTTCCCGCGACGCAGTCGGCTTGGAAGGTATATGGCGGTGGCCCCTCAGTATTGCCAGTCATATCCCGACCTTTGCGGTACTCTGAAATTTTTTCCAGTGACTCTAGATGGGTCGTGTCTAAGGGTAACAGTATTGAATGAAAAAAATGACAAGTGGTAAAGCTCACGTTGTGGAGGTGCCCAAAGTAGACGAAGCACCCTGGTTACCGTCACGGCTTGCACTTGGTGTAACCTTGTCCTTCATGTTTAACTCAACAGGCGTGAATTGGTTGCTGCTGTCTTCAGCCATGGCTGATGTTTCTATGTCCTGTAACTGGCGTGTATTGTCGGCTGCGCGGTGTCGAATCACCGCGCATGCGTACTGAATGCCAAAAAAAGAACGGAAACTAATCAAATATTTGTCACTTCGGTGTTTCGATTAAAAAAATACCGCATATCTTGACAAAAACTAGACGTTAGAGTCCGCCACTAACTTGACGCTAATGTGCAAATTTTGAACTCCAGCAGATGCGCCCCGATTACCCGTTGTCGCTTTCCGCCAAATTATTTAAGCAAGGTAAGGCTCACCTAATACGAAAAAATACATTTGTCGGATGATATCGCTACCTTGCTTCCATGCTTCCCTCAAAATGAAGAGCACAACATGCTGGGAAGAAATTGTTGCTCGTGGATGCGCTCATCGTAGCACAGCAGGTACACAAACCAAGTTAGCCTTAACTAGCGCATGATTACAAGATCTATGGTGTTGGGCTGCTGAGCACAAGTTCGCGGAATCGTATCCGGGCCATGGCGGCCGCATTCAGATGGGTGCGAAATGCGAAAACACCCGTGTACTTAGATTTCAGCGCATGTTTAGGAAGCCCAGGGGGTCTAAATTTCCGAAGTCCTCCACTGCGGCGCGCCTCATAATGAGAAAGTGGTCCTGGCGCGTCAAACCCCGTAATTTTTTTATTACCAGAGGCTACAATTCTGCTGACTGCTGCGGCTTTCTCTGGCTCATTTGACATGAAACCGGTAGTTCTTTATCACCTGACGAGTGGCGCTTGCTTTGTTGTGTTGCCCACAAATTGCAGTACTTTCTTCGCTAACCATTAGCAATACAGAACGAAAACTGCTGCGCACATGCCGCGGTTCTTCGGTAGCGAGCGCTCATGCGCCGTGCATAGTCGTATCTCAGTCAGACTCCTCACATTGGTGACAGTTTTGTGTGATTGCTCCAAAGCCGTCAATTACGTTTCACGCCCCGCACTAAAGATAGTGTTGCCAATAAAAAATATACGCTGCTGGCCACTCCACACCTCCAAAATTTGTATTTTACAAGCTGTAATTACATATGGACCAAAACGCACCAAGTTGGAAACCTTTATAGCATGTCAAGTGTGGAGCCACAACAAATAATGTTTGCGAGCAGAAACAAGCTGAGTCACCAGTCGAGTCTATTTTCCCTGTGCTCTCACCATGATCGGCTTCGCGCTGCTGTTTTCGCCAGCGTTTGAATAACAAGAAGGATAGGTGCCCTTTACACGTGCTTTCATTGCTTCATGAAAATTGTTGCGGTACAAATTTTTCCGCCGCTGCAAACACGAATAAATATTGAGAGCAAATGGAGGAAAGTTAAGACGTCGGTGGTTTTGAGCTTGTTATACATCGCGCCTCAGTCTGCTATCTGTATTTTCTGTAGCTGTGCTAGTTGAATATACATTATACACAGCATCACGAGGCGATTTTAACACGCCAGACAACGTTAACTTGATGAAGTAAATTATGTCTGTTTTTATTGCGTAAGCAAGAGTGAAAAGTCTCGCCAGCAGGGTGATTGCAGGGCAAGAAACAAAACAGTCTCTAAGAAGGGTAGCAGTCTACATCCGCAATGCACATCACATAGAAAGCCCACAGAGGTTCATTAGGCGATGCAAGGGTAGTCCAGTAATTGATTTCCTCAAGACAACAGACGGGTGAGCTAGTTGGTACTGCATAACTTCTGGCGAAGGGCAAAAAGGCACGTAAGACAATAGGAGTGAAGCGTTCTGCTTTTTTTCACTTTTATTGTCCTACGTGCTTTCTCGCGCTTTGCCACAACTAATTTATTTCTTGCTACTACCTTTCGGACAGGATATACGTGACAGTATGTAGCATTTGTAGAGGAATATGTGCTCCAAATGCTAAGCGGAAGCGCATTTATTTCCGTGTTTATTACATTCAATGCTTTCTAAGTAAATCTGCCAATAAACATTGATGTTCAGTGCAAGCATATCGGGACATCGTTGACGTAATTACGTAAAGCTCGTAAGTAAACTTTTAACTCCACTTACTCAACACTTTTGCCGCTGCATGACACTGTCTATCGAATACTTTTATTTTTGCACTATCTTACTTGGAAAATGAATGATAACGGTGCTTCTTCTTGGTTACCGCAAAGTTGATGCTTGCTAAGCGTGTTCAACATGGTTTATACATTAATAGGTGGGAAAATTACTGGTTGTCAATGAAAAATGTACCGCACCCAAAGTTCCAATTACGATGACCTGCCCGCGAATCAACAAAAATATCTATTGCCATAAACCTTCGTATTTAAAACTTTAGCCAGCTTGCTCTTCAGCCTGAAATTGTGTCGGCTACTGTGCGACATTTCTTTCTGATTCGATAATAATTTGCTGTCTTGGGTATCGACGAAGTATGCTCCATACATTGTTTCGTTTTTTTTTTTGCTTCTTTTCGCAATGCTCTTTCGCCCATGGGACCCGTCTTTTGGGTGTATTGTATTTCGTTTGTGGAAAGAGAAATTTTAGCACGACAACATTAAGGGCATCACACATGGCAGAAAATGCGCTGTTGGTGTCGGCGTCGTACGCCGGCGTACCCGTGAGCAAAATTCTCGTACTGTATAGAGCATCGCACGCGTAATGCGAAAACGTGGTGTCGTTCCCCAACTGCGGCAAGTTGTTTTTCATCCACTTTCAATTCCAAGAAATAATTATTTTTTATTTCAGTTAGTAAGCAAAAGTAATTTCCCCTTGGTATCGTCGTTTTTTGGCTTCTTATGATTTATAAAATGCGGGGCCCTCAGTTAACCACCTTTCGTTCTTTACATATTGAAGTACATGTACATACCACGCCTTGCTGTATGATTTACTGTATATGCGGCTCATTATGCGGCTCAGTTGCTCATACCTTTTCGTACATTCTTGACAAGGTTATTCCTCGGAATTTTGAGAATGTTAGCCCACAAACAAATGTCGATAACACGGACAGCGCATGCCTGCCATGTTGAATATTCTGAGACTGAAATAGTAAACACGTTTTGTGCGCAAACATACTGGGACAAAGAAAAAGGTAACACAAGGACGAGCGCTCGTCCTTGTGTTGCCCTTTTCTTTGTCCCTGTATATTTGCGAACACGTTTTTAAATCATGAATCTGTTCCAACTAGGCCGACTCGCAGTTATGAAATAGTAAACGTGCCAAAATATACTAGAAACTCCATAATGCAGTTTTTTTTTGGCGTGGCTGTGCGCAACTTCCGGGATCGGCTCACGCTAGTTGGTGGCGTTTCTACCAGAAGGCTCCTCTTCGTGTATAGCATTCGCCGCCTGCGTTTCCCGGTAAACATTACGGTTGGATAAGCTGCAGTTGCCGCGAAGCGTGAGAATAAGTCGGGAACATTTGAATGCTATCGCGTTTGAAACTTAAAGACTAAGCTTAACCACCCACAAAGTTGTTGCTGCATCAATAATAAAAGCCCTAAATTATGCCACTGCGTCGCCTGTGCTAAACTCGCTTACATAACGTCAAGATAGATGACACAGAAGACCCAGGTTTTCTCGTTAAACTTCAGCCCGTTCCTTAAGCATGGCACTCGTGAATGTTTGTGGGAATGTTGTAATTTGTGAAATAGTGTAAAAAAATGTTGTACGCTGCGAAACCGCAGCTTTTCACAGTTTCAATCGTTAAACATAGCGGTTCATAATAGGTATCCGGCCTGCTTTTCAGATCTCCAAACAGGGATTCGCGAATTATCGGTGGCTTCCTTGGGTTTTGCAGCATACGTCGCTGCAGGTGACACGGGCACTCTCATTGTGGCACTTGTCTGGCCCAAGATCTTCCTCGTCGTCTCGTGCAGAGGTGCGTGCTCGGCCGGTAGTGGTAGCCTGCAGCTAGCTCGCTCGTCATTACGACGGTCATGTTATTTTGACGGCTGGTAGGGTTGATTCGGTCTCCACAAAGCTCCTCTACGAGATGTGACGTTGTAGTGACGTTGAACAACACACTCAGAAGAACCGCGAGTCATGAAAGACACTTTATTGGGTGAACCAGAACCAACAAAATAAGTTACATTCGTGCAGAAAGATAGTGCCGCGCGCATGAGTCGATCGTCGAACAAATGATTTGCTATTAAGGGGCGTCGGCTAATCTCTCAATATTCGTAGAGGATTCCAGCGTGATCGTGGCTGCTCGCGTGTCTTCCAGAATGCATGAGTGTGTTCTCGTTGCACGTGCAATTTGATTACAAAAGGCTCGACTTCAAGATAGGAAAAAGATATAATCGATGAGAATATTGCTGAATGTTCTGATACACACTGGTGCTTCATGCCCTGAGCTGTAACCTAACATTTCTTATTCGGTGAAGCACGTTCACAGGAAAAAGATATAAAAGTACGCGGGTCAATAATATAGCTAAAAACTACATCTGAATCGTCCTGTCATTGCTGGCAGGATACGTTTGTCCCATCAGGCTAAAGAATTCCACAGCTGTAACTAGAGTGCAGCGCGCGTCCAAAGAGATGACTTCCAAGTGAATAAAAAATTGAGCTTTAAAACTTACAGAGGTTCGACATGAATACAACAATAACAAAAATATTCGTAGAGGAAGAACATATATACTTAAGCTCCAAATTATTTTCGTCCGATACAGTCTCACTGCTGTCATCAGGATGATAAAGCACAAAAACATTCGGTATGAATACTAGAGCCAAAGAGAGAATCCAAAAATTACGTGAATTGAAGAGTTTGTAAGGGAAATAAATTTATCCTTTCCTGTGTCTATATTGTCGTAAAAGTAGTCTCTGAAAGGCAGCAACGCCTAAGGACCTCATTCATTATGAGATATGAGTGTTTATCTAAAAAGAACCCTTTTTCCTTTTTTAAATGGTTAATAATAAGTGGTGCTGCCTTCTACTCGAACTGCAGAATGATTAAAAGGACGGTGAGGTAATGCTTGTTTACCAGTGCACTGTCAGAACGCTTGCATGAAACTAAACGAGGTGTCAAGGATCTTGTGCGAATGTTTCAACCTTTTAGTAGGAAGAAACATAAAATTGCAGTCCATTATGCTTTCTTTAGAAATGAGTTTGCTAAAGCTACTTTGGCAAACAACGTAGTTCAGCAAACTGATTTCTAGCCAGTGCCTGCACTATACATAACATTCAAGCATCCCATATTCTGCTGGAGACATTTTGTCTCGTAGTTGCAAGAAATTAAGCGGCATACTTTAAGTTTCCCATTTCATTCCGCCGTTTTCTGCGGTAAAGAATGCCCGTCTCTCCACACGATGCGTTCGGTTAGTTTTCACCCCTGTCGGTTAATGTCAGCGTGATTTTCCTACATGAATTCATGGTCACGTTCATGTGCGAAAACCCTGGGCCATTTACTTCACTTGCGCCACTTACGTCACAATTTTACGACTGCAATCCTGTATTCATCACGAGATGGGCAATCAGTTCAGATGCATCTCTAAACGAATCTCCACACAATTAGCACCTGACATTCGGGCAGAGACGTGCCTCGATGTTTTCTTTCTTTGCAAGCCGAAATCCACACTGCTTGCACTCGTACGGCATTTTAACCTCGTGAATTCTTTGGCGGGGACTTCTGTGATGTATGTTGCCCTTAAAGAAGACATTACATATGTCGCAAACCAAAGATCTGTCATTACTGTGTGATATGAGATGAATTTAAGTTCCGCTTTGCTTTTGAATGGTTTAGCACATATTTGGCAGATGTGGGCTTTCACGCCTCTGTGAATCCGTTGAGGATTACGGAAAGCCGACATGTCCGCGAATGGTTTCTTGCTTATTTCGCATTTGTAGGGTTTCTCTCAGGTATGCGTGCGGTAATGTACAGTTGGACTATGAGCCCTGCCAAACAATTTACCACATGTTTCGCATTTGTGGTTTGACTTCTTGACAGACGATGGATCACGTGCTCGGACACCGCAGGACTCTTGCCGTTTCCTTCCTCCGGTTCCAGTAGTATTCCTGCAAATATACGGACAAAGCAGCTCAATGTGGCTGACTCTTTTTATTGGACGCCAAAAACACATTTTAACCAATTGAGTGTTTGACAGACTAAATGGCCCGTTAATGATAAGGCGACTAGCTAAATCTTATCGCTAAGTGTCTGCATAGGTATTTACGCTCGATTTGGGATCGGGATTGCCAGAAATTTACCACTGGTGCTTTTGGTGGCCTGTGATGCTGAACTACAAATTAACAACTTTCCTCGTTCGAGACGCAAGCATAACAGAAGCCGTGTACTATCTAATGCATCATGTATATCCTGTATGAAACTGGTGCAGGAGAGTAGAAATATCTGTCAGGAACGGTAAGTGTAAAAAGTAGCAGGTGTAAGTATTACAAATACACGCTCACAAGGAGTATTCAGCCAAAAGTCCAGAAAGGTGCCCTTGGAAACGAGACGTTTGACATTAAAAAAGATGGTTTGGCGTCGGCTAAAATACGGCTCTGTTTTATGGTGTAGCTCTTCGTGACCCGCTCCTGTGGTGAGGTTCGGCGGCGTTACAGGGCGAACGAGCACAACAGCGAAAGATAAAAAAGCGTACGCGCAGAAGCTGAAGACGCGAGCCTTGAACGCTCGAGAGGCGGAGACCAATGAGAGCTGCCCCTTCAGTGACTAGAGCGCGGAAAATTGGTTTCGGGCGGACGTGCCCGACCGCTAGCTTCGTACTAGCATCTGGTCTGAGCCATAGCGCTCATTTCCTGCTAAGACCAGCCCGTATCGGCTCTTGCTTTGGCTTGTTTGAATTGCGTGGTTCGGTTGTCTTAGTTTGCGATTGTTTTCCTGTCGGATTTTATGCGCGACGTGAATTGTTTTGGATTTTATGGAACCCAAGCAGCACCTGCGTATACACTGGATCCTTTGTTCAATCATTTACGAAAGCCGTCGCAATTGACCTGTGCTACGTGTCTCTCTCAAATTATGTTCCTCAATATATCACGAAATGAAAACACCTACGCAGCTGCTCTCAAATTTCGCATTAACGGCTATTGTAATGCGCGCTGAATTTTTCAGCACTGGTTGTATGGTAAAAAAAGTAAATAAGTTCGGCAGCATGTTACACTCTAATTACACCTGAATACGGAGGGCAGGTGCACAAGTGCTAATGCCTAAAGTTGTACGATCTCACGTGTCAGACGTAGTGAGCTGCAGTATGAAGTATAGGTTTGTCACTGTAGGTTGACCTCCTAACGTCACATGAGAGAACATAATGCGATACCTAAAGGTCATTTCGTTCTTGTTTTCATTGACTCTCTTTTTTTCTGTCGCTTGTTCGTTCGCTCGTTGGTTTAATGGATGTTTCTTTCTTTCCTTAGTTCATATTCAGCCATTACATCTTTGCTTGCTTATGGGAACGTGAGACATTCCTGATGATGATATTTTGCTCTCACTAGATCCGCCTTTTGAGGGTTAAAGCATTGCAACTAGCCACTTGAGGCTCTCGCTTTAAGAAATAGAAATGGCACAAAGGCGAACTATTTGCTTTATTTCTGACACGTGTACGTGGACTGACGACCCCGTCCGACATCATACGTCTTAACTCAAGCCTTACATATGGAATACGAAAAAAGAAACTTCCGATTCAAGTTTTCTTACAGTTTTGTATCAAGTTATTTAATATTTGACTCGCATTCGAACTGCACATATTTCCTGCGGAAGGCATCGAGCAAACGACACTCACCTATTCTACTTCCCCGTACGCCACAAGCACAGGTACGACAAATACTTCAGTGTTTTTATCCAGAATGGATCAAATATACTGCCGAAGAAGTTAGTATTTTGTTTTGTTTTTCTCGGTAAAATTATGAACGTTGAAAGCGTTGAGTTAAGGCATTGCCGATATGACATGTTTTCTAACGTTTACCGCAGAAAAATACAGCGTGCAGTGTAGAAGAGACAGCGCGTACAGTGTGTCTTTTGTACATCCTCTTGCTCGTTTGAAATGTCTACGCTAATCACTAGATGAACATTAGTCGCTGTTCTTTCGGTAATGTGCTCTTTAATTGTACTCTTCTATTTATTCTGGTTGCGATTGTTCACATTGCTCATGCAATGTTATGATTTGGTTATTGGTGATTTAGTCGTGTGGTGTTACCTTGTACGTCGTTTACAATCATGCCAACTTGGCCGGCATCGATACCGGATTATTTAATGAATTAGAACTTTCAGACAATCAAATTTCGCTTGATAGAGCCAGGTAAATGCCGCAAATTATCCATCATATCTTTTATTTAGGCTTGCAAGTAATAAAAATTATGAAATCACAAAGTTTTAAAAGAATAAAAGCTTAGGAACTACAAAGTTAACTACATGAAAAAAATATATATCGCACTTTCATTAGTTGCATCTCTTGCAGCATTCTAAGTGGAGAACTTTCTTTTTATTCATTTGCAATGTCCTTGAAATCGATACAATGTGTCCGAGGACTGGCGAACGATCTATCCATAAAACAGAGCATTTCAGAGCGCTGTGTAATACATGAGTTTTGAATGCTTCAATTGTATTATTTGGTGCAGTTGATTGAATCGTGGGTGTTTTCATTGTGGAGTTATGAAGATGAAATTTTGTTACCTCAGTTTCTGAACGCTTTCTTAAGAATATGGCGAATCAGAAATACAACGGCTTTACAAATCTGATACGTTATCAGATTTCTTCAAATGCCACAAGCTTCAATACTCGTACAGTGTGCTATCAAGAACATTCATTTCTCTTTTTCAATTTACTTAGGTAGGAGATCTTCAGCTAAAAGTTTTTGTTTACGCCGACACCATATTGTACAAACAGCAGCTGCCATTTGGCATCTAAGCCACCGGAACTTCTATCCCTGGCGCAATTGCGTCAGCGCCAGCGCGGTTCTTGCACAAATTTTGTAGGAAAACAGGAATACCCTGTTTCATTTTACAAGCGTCGACTCCGATGAGCATCTTTCCTCCACAATCTTTACACATTCCATTAAGGGGAGTAAGCAAGCAGGCGACAAACCTGTAAATATATGTGCTAAAGGTGAGGCGTGCAGAAAGGACGCAGGCGAAGTGGACAACACGAATGCCGACTATGAATTGAAGGGAGCACTGAGGCGAAAGAAAGAAAAAAGTCACAAAACTCATCTGCGCAAGCACTGGAATGGTATCACTACGTGTTAGTCAGGTACATGACCCGGTCTACGTGAGAGATAGCTGTTAAGGCACTTAGTCTCTTCCTTATGTAAAGTAATCGAAGGCTGAATCACGCAAGCACTTTCACCATTATAGATGTCTAATGCTTCTACCACAAGACGCGTATCTTCATTCTTAAGCCTTTACAGTATCAAACATTCACCTAACTCTGGCGTGCAGTTACAACCTTGGCAATGTAAGGAAAGATTAGAAGGCAATCCACCGGTTAACGTTCCATTAGCCTCTGATTGATACACCATCCCGTTTGCCCTGTGTAGAATTGGCCGCAGCTAAAGGGAACTTTATAAACAACACCCATACGACAGTCAGTAAAAGTGTTGTTCTTATTGTGCTTCACTGGACAAATATCTGTTCTTTTCTTGACTTTTACCTGCTCCTTTTTCCTCTGCACGGCAGCGAATATCTAACCTAGGTTATTGGGAGCAGTGAAAGCAACATTAACATCATATCTACTTGCAAATATTTAAGCCTGTGCGATACTGAATGAATGTACGGAATAGCCACTACTCTTTTTTTGCTATTATTGCTTTCTGTAATCACGTCCGCTCTCTTCAAAACCGACTTCTTTAAAAGTTGTGGGGTTTTACGTGCGAAAACCATTTTATGATTATGAAACATGCCATAGTGGAGGACTCCGGAAATTTCGACCACCTGGGGTTCTTTAACTTGCACCTTAATCTAAGTACACGAGTGTTTTCGCATTTCGCCCGCATCGAAATGCGGCCGCCGTGGCCGCGATTCAATCCTGGGACCTCGTGCTCAGCAGCCCAGCACCACAGCCACTGAGCAACTACCGCGGGACACCGACTTCTTTAGGCGTTCAGCCACAGTGGCCACTGCTACACTAGGATAACCAGCTTCTAGTAGGCACCGGACCTGTTCATTAAAACTGGCGCTCATATTGTGCATACAAGATCTTGTGAGAGAAGACCTAAGCTTAAGGCACGACATGGTAATTCCGTTTTTTACTACTTTGGAATGCTTGGACTGAAAGTTTAACAACGGCTTCGAAGATCTTGAGGAGTACTGCCAACAAACGTAATTTTCTTCGAAGACCAAGTAAATGTTTAGGATATCGGGCGAGCTTGTGTAGCTTCGTGGTTGCCGCACGGGGTGTGCACAGTGCCGTGTGGTGTCCGGTCGTGCTGTTGGAACCATGAAGTGTGTTACCGCCATCGACGCCGGCCGCGCGCTTAAAACTGCTGGTGCAGTTTTAAGGCCCGGCACCTAAGGGTAGGCGCCGGGCGCGCGCTCGCGTGATTCTCGACCGCACCGACGTGGACCGTGAAGCCACCACATTTGTGGACGCGACCCAGTACGGCAACACATCCACTTTCGCTATAGGAGCTGTGAATTGCAACGGAACGTTACGATCATCTGCATCGTTTAAAACGACCACCAGCGCTAAAGCTGAACAGATAGTCTGAGCCACCGCCATGGCAGTCCCCCCATTCACCCTTGTCCTCGTGGACTCGCGTGCTGCGATTCCGGCCTACGAAAGCGGCAACGAATCTAAAGAAGTTGCGCGTAAACTGTGAGCGAGCTGAAAGCAGAGCGAATGATTCGTCTCCTGGTTCCCCGCTCACATGGGGAAAGGGACAGCCACCCGCAAAAAGCTAACCTCAATGAAACGGCCCATGACCGTGCGCGAGAACTTTCCCGCCGCGACAGTGCCACGGCCTCCTAGGGGCTGGACATTGTTTAAAGACCCGCTACTCACTTACCGAGAAATCACACCCCACTATCGAGAAGCCAGAATCAAATATCGCCTCCCGCATGCCAAACTTGAAAGCGCGCAGGCGGCCGCATTTGAAATGATACAAATGGACTTGTATCCGTCACGAGGCCTACTAAGACACTACAACTCAGACATCCAGGCAAATTCTCCTGACCGCCCAGAACTTGATTTCTCACTCTCGCACATGCTACGGCAATGTGCAGCGATACCAGAGGGCCCTCTTTCCAGTGAGCCCGAATGGGAAGAACCCCCCAAAAGCCCGGACCTCCAACTCCCACTCAAGGCTGTGTAAGAACTGGCGGATCGTCACCACGTTCCCGTCCCGACTTTGGCATCGCCTGCGATTTCAGTCCGAGGAGCTCCTCGCTTGAGATCTCGAACAGCTTAAAAGCTCCTCAGGACCTCAGTAAAGTTCTGTAATGATTGACTGAGAGGGCGGTCATATTGTATAGTGGAGCTCCAAACATTTGAATCTGAATTGCTTAGGTTATCGTACAGAACGAAGATCTTCGGTATGGATAAAGGGTCCAAAGAACGAACATAAACAGCCAATGCATTGAATAAAATATACAGGAAATAAATTTTCCAACGCTTAAAGTGCGGCGGTATACTTTAAAAACATCTGCAAGTCCTGTCTGTCGAAGGAAACAGGGCCTTCTCACCTCGATGAATGGAACAAAAAGCTTTTTAGTAAAGAATACAGTCCCTCCCTTTTTGAGTGCTTCCGAAAGACTGTTGTTTCCTTCTGCTCACACTGAGAAGTCACTACGATAATAGTGGAATAAAGCTGGTTCCTAGTGGAGCGTGAAAACGTTTGCAAAAATTGTTTCTCCATCTAAACGAGCAGTGTAGGATCATGTGCAGACATTTCCACCTTCTATTTACACAAGAGAAAGCTGCAGCGCAATAGGCTTTGTCCTGAAAATTCACTGACGTCACATAGAAAGCCAACGGATGCTCATTAGGTGATACAAGCTCAGTCCAGTAATTCATTTCTTGCGACTGCCATATACTGGTTTTGTTTTTGGTTTTTGTTACCTGTCGGTGATGACATACGTAACAGCGTGTGCCCTTCGTACAGGTATATGTGCTGCAAATGCAAAAGAGAATGGCGTTAATTTTAATGCTTAATATATTTAATTCTTTCTAAGTAAATTTGTCAATACACATTGACAACAAGTGCAGGCATAGATGGACATTGTTCCCGTAATTGCGTAACTCAACTTATGCAACACTTTTGCCATTGCGTGATACTGTTTCGTAAATACTTCTATTTATACCATATGTTACTCGACAGTGAATAATTACAGTTATTCTAATTGTTTGCGAGAAAGTTCATGCTTGCTAAGCGTGTTAAATACAGCTACCTAACAGAAACACAGGGGAAAAAATTATTGTCAAGAAAAAATACACCGCACGAAATGATGCCATTACGATGACCTGCTTGACTGAACTAAAGAAAAATTTCTACAAATGTTCGCTTTTGATACTTCCCTCACTTTGCGCACCAGCCTGGCAGTGTGTCCGCCTACTCTGCGACTTACCTTTTCATGTGATGAAATTTTTCGTGCTACGGTATCAGCGAAGCATGCCCGGTGCGTTGTATTGTTTCTTTCGCGTATTTTTGCAGTCCTCATTCAACCACGGGACCCGTTTTCTGCATGTATTGCGATTCGTTTGTGGAACGAACGGTTTTAATGCGATAGCGTTAAGAGCCCTGTGTCGTAGGAGGTGCGGTGTCGGCGTCCGGCACCGGCGTGTCCCCTCAAGCAACAGTTCCCACACATAGAATACTGTATATGTGTATTTCACACTTCGTTCTTTGGTATTCTACATATGCGGATTATATTGCAGCATTATTCTGTTACAGAAGTTGATCGTACCTTCTCTTACATTTTTCACAAGGTATTTACTCGGAATTTTGAGAATGACAGCCCACAGACAAATGTCATGAAGCAAAACATCGGCACCGCATGCCTTTTGTGGTAAATCTCCTAGGTTAAATATAGGTGCTAAACATCAACCGAAACCAGAAAGTGATGTAATTTTTTTTTGGGGGGGGGGGGGGGCACGGCTGTGCACTATCTGCCAGATCGGCCTAGGGAAGAGGCCGCCATTCTAGAAGAATGGTCTCCTTCGTGCCCAGTGTTCGACACGAGCATTTCTCGTTAAATATTGCGGTTATATAATCTAATTTCCCAGAAGCGTGAGAAGCATTTAGGAATCTTTGAATGTCATGGCGTTCCACTCTTAAAGGCGAAGCTTAAACGTCCTGCAAGTTTTTGCTGGAACAATAATAAAAGCGCTAAAGTATGGTATTGCGTTGTCTATATACTAAGC
This sequence comes from Dermacentor variabilis, assembly GCF_050947875.1. Taxonomy (NCBI): domain Eukaryota; kingdom Metazoa; phylum Arthropoda; class Arachnida; order Ixodida; family Ixodidae; genus Dermacentor; species Dermacentor variabilis. Next base: position 173,636,712 of record NC_134571.1, read on the forward strand.
TCGCATATATAATATCGCGTCAGTTATGGCGATTCCTTAAAAATCTGAGATCACCTAAGCACTTTTTGCGAGTTCTTAATGCAAAAGTATTAATGTCCAATTGAGCCCCTTTGAGTGAGCCTTCGAGGTATGGACTCCGGCACGAAAGTGCCTTTAGGCGCTTGCCCGACGCTTCTGAGATAACACAGTGCAGGTGAATTTCGACCTGTGACGTCTTGTTACGCTCTTAGACTGCCGTGGAATATAATGCGGACGCTGCCGAGCAAGATGTGGCGATTTGGGCGTCACCGCTTTCGTGAATGGAAATTCCGGCTCAACTAGCCGCATGTCACAAATCTCATTGTACAGGCCTGCCATATAGGAGGGCCTAATTTTGCCCTGTTTGCAAGACACCCTGCCTCTAAGTCTCAAGTCGTAGTCTTGAAACGCCCTACTTCTAAGGTTTCTAATTTCAAAAATTTTGCGTTATCTATATATTAATTTAGTTGTTTTTTCATCTTAGATTGTGTGGTGCAGCGCGTAGCAGCGACAAAGGACGCAAAAAAAACGCAAGCTCTTGCCCTCATGTTTCTTGTGTCCTTTATCCCTGCTTAGCGCTGTACCACACAAGCTTAATTTCTTTATTGCCAATACCTAGACGCAGTTAAGACGCAGGCGAGAGCTTGCGCGGACAAGCAATGCATGGGGAAATGAGGCACCCAAGAGCGACGGTGATGTGGAGTTGCGTCGGGGCCTTCTCCCCTCAAGTAACACGGGGCGCAACAGCTCGCAAGTAGGTGTTCCCTTCGCATTCTCTGCTTCGTCGAGGCGTGTATGTGATGTGGCTTTTTGATGCATTTTGGCATTTTGATCCTTTCGCATCAAAATAAAACTAATCGGCCGAAGCTAGCTTCAAGATAGGGACATGCGGAAAAGAGGCGTGTTGCGACATCAAGTAAATGCTTCTGTTAAGTGGGCATTTCTCAAGGAACGAACTAACATTCTATTCCAAGTTGAGGAAGAGCAGCTTGAACATCGCTAAATCATTGGAAGAGTATGAAATGTGTGATATACTGCAATAGGTGGCCTCGTTCTTATCTAATATGGGCGCAGGTGAGGTTACAACTACGTGCTCAACGAGCCGGTCTCTTCCATCGCTCGGAGAGCCTCCCCACGAATTTTTGATCATTGAACTCGCCAACAATAAAATCCAATTGTAAATATGCAATTATATTGAATGTGCCGAGAAGATATTGTAACCACTCTATCAATCTGAATTATTCGCACGGATTTTGTCTCGAGGAGCATATTAGGGTGCGGATGTTAGGTGTCAGACTTGTCTAAACAGCGAGTGTCGCGCAACCAAATGATGCAACACTGTCGTCACGGTGATTTCATACGATGGCATATCACTGGGGCAAGTTTGATTGCTCCGAGTTGAAATGCTTCTCCCGAACTCAAAACGCCTTAGTATTAAAGTAAAATAATAGTTTTTGTAAGCTCATGAAGGTTGCAAATAACTTCTGTTGATTTTAATTCATTATCTGTAATGACATAGTAGAACTAATAAAAGAAAATTGTTGCATATACCTGGGAGAAACTAAACGTTTTGTTCATTTTCTTTAGCCGTGACAGATAATTCTTTTTCCCTTTTTTCCATGGTCGAGTGAACAATACTGAACACCTTCCTTATACCAGACTTCTTGTAGATGTTTTGTTTGACTCTTAGGATGAAGTCTATTTTTTTTCTTTTTATTTCCGGTTGCCCCATGATCGTGAATATGCAGCGTGGTCGCCATCGCACTTGCCTTCTTGCAACGGGTTGTGTCAGCACACTGGCACGTCTGGTGGCCTTGGACATCACATTTTGTACAGGTGAGGTCGCCGCTGGAGCTCTGTTGATCTTCGTTATACATTTGACATTAAAACCATCATCGCGTGTTTGGGATGCAGGGCGTTAAAATTTCGAAGTATATATCGCTTCTGTGGTCTGCGGTAGGTCACTAGATGGAAAGGTCAGTATGAGAAGCCCAGTGGGCATTTTTTATTCTCACCAAAGCATCACACCGGATGCGTGATGCTCTGTGTGGAGGTCAGAGCCTAAACACACGATGTTGATGCTCTCCGCATTAGTCACCTTCAGTTATTTTCAGTGTTTGAAGAGCTCTGTTCCGGTAAATGTTGATAAGATCTGCCAAAGATATTACTCCTCGCGTGATACTCATGGATCAGTGGAGCATGACATTGATCGGAATATCTCCCCGTTTCACATGACCGATTGGCTCATCGTACTGCTATTTGCAAAGAACATCGAACAGGAGGTCTCCACTGACAATTTTTGTCACGTTATCGCCAACGACTAGAATGCTAGTAGAATTGGAAGCGACGAAATGAGAAAGTATTCTATTTTGGTATTCAGTTTTCTCGTAGTTTGCTACATGGAAATAACGGAAAGTATTTTGGTCGAGTGAAGGAGTTGGTAAGCCTCCATCTGTGCGTCAACTTATTAGGAGAGTTATGCTCAGGTAGTGAAGCAGAAGATGGGGTTGCGAAACGCTAGTATTTTCTTTATATTCCAATGACACCCACCCGGCACGGAGCCCAATCATGGGACGTTGCAAGATTGACATGGAAGAATGAATACGCAGGTCGTACAAACTAATTGGAAGAGTGGAGGTATTATGAGAGAAACGAAGGACGTCAGACAAAAAATAACATTAAAGAATGGGAGAGGAAAATTCAAACGCCGAATTTTTCCGACGGATGTCTCGGGGTACACGCAAAATCCAAGGCAATAACGTGGGGTGCCTACGTCGAGGGGTCTTCAACGATCCTGGCACTCTGCTTGGACATAACTGTCCTAATCCTATTTCCTTTAGTCACGCCTAAGCCGCGCACGACGAGGGAACCAAGGGTCCGACCCCCTGTGCTGGAATCCTTGGGGTCACTGCGCACCAAACACATGCCGATCAATGAGCACCTGTGGAGGCAGCACTGTGGACTCTGCACCATCGTGTATACGCAGCAGAATGAAAATTAAACGTCACGCCAACTTTATTAAATACTTTTTCTAGTTCTTGACTACTATCGAGATGGGATGACTGCGTGGCCTTTGGCTCTTCATAATTCCAGTTTCCTGAGTCCTGAGGCAACGCTCCCCTCACGGACGCTCTACATCATTTGCCGACAAAGAAATGTGCAAACTTTCTGCGCTTTTTTACACTTAGAGGTACTTCGTGAACATGTGCAATCGCCATGATTTTAATTTTTGTCATCTAACTGACTGTCTGCTACTCGCTTCTTTATCTTATATTGAACTGGAAAGAACATGTCAGGGAACGCCTGCTTCCTTTTAGCTTAGGACACGATCAACTTCACTTAGCTGTTCTTTATAGCATCTTTTTATTGTGCTCTCAAATAACCTAGCCAGGGAAGCTCTGTCAACAAGCAATGGTATTTTTATCTTCTTTTTGAGTACGTTGATTAGCAAGAAAAGAAGCACTTCCGGGTTGTAGTCTCCAGCCTATGGAGTTCTTACTGGGACAAGAAATGACGTTATACATGTGAGCAGTACTGTTTCGCTTGACAATTGGTGTCCATCATAAAAGCGCGGACGTGCGAGGCACCAGTTGCGCAGAAAATTGTCCTCTTAATATGAAATCCCGCGTGAACGGTAGCCTGAGAATGGTGTTCTTCACATAAACAGCTCTCATTAAAGATATAACGAGTCACATACCCAAATGAAAGCACGTTTTTTGCTTTATTACGAGATTGAGCGTGCTTTCCACATCTCCGTGTGTAGTGTAGGAAACTTTAGAAAACCTGCGTAGCCACCTCGTTGCATTTCCTGTCTCTCTCCCCACATATTGTCGCTTGCCAGAATGCGCTAAACTATTGTGCTGTCTGCGCCAAATCAGACGCGCACAGACAAGTGCTTTTCCTTCTGTCATTCATCAGCATTGAGAGGCGGACAAATCTCGTTTGTGTTCAACGGTCGATGATTCTCGATTGATACTGCGATATTTTCTATTCTGTTTTGTTTCTAACGTTAAAAGGATAAAACAAATGAGCAAAGAAAACATGCGAAAATATAGAAGCGGAGCGCGAGCATCATCGCATAGTGCAGTAAAACTGGATGGGCGAGCCTGTAAACAGTGATGACTAGCTGACGGCGCCCACATTACCTTCATTTTTGCTTTGGTCACGGGATGCGCTGCTCGTCTTTCATTTCATACAGATAGTACAACTGCTAGTAAAGTAATGCGAGTCAATACCGTACACTTTAATAAGAGGCTTTATTTTGTATATCGAATTAAGTTCCGTCGCATCCGAGCGAAGGTGTGAAGGTTGCCGCCCCATCGCGTCGGTGCAGCGTCTGGCAGATGACACCCACGCATGTGGCATCTCAACAAATCGCGGGCGCCTGCATTGGCGCGTGTTCCCGACCACAATCTCCCAAAGAGAAAGACTGCATGAATTTTTCAGATGCCTAAACTTCCTTCAACTCCGCTGGTGTCTGGTGTTTGCGATATTAGAGCCACGCACAAGGTTCTTTTAGTGTCGACGAAAGTTCCACTAAGACGCGGTTTAATAGTCAATATTTTCACGTTGCAGTGACGGTGAAAAACAACAGCAACAACCGCGAGTCAAAACACCAACTCTTTATTTTGCGAAATTTCGCCCACAAAGCAACTGACAATCGGGCTGAATGATAACAGCGAGCACATGCCTCAATCATCGGAAAACTCATTTGCGTCTCAAACGAGTCGGTTACTTATAAGTGTTTAGTCGAAGATTCCAGACTAATCGCATGAGCTCAAGCTCCTCACCGATTCTTTAGGACATCCTCGTCCCGCATGTAATCTGGTTAAACAAGTTTCCACTACAACATACACAAAACAAATTAGTGCGATGACCCAAAGGTTCTGATACATGCAAACACATGAGCCGAGCGATAACATAGCACTTGTTAGGCGTTGAAACGCGTTCACTTGAAGCTTAAAATCACGTTTGTCAACGCGCCCATTTTCAAAACAATGGTGCGAAAACAAAAAGAACACGTGCAAAAAGCATTAACAGGGCAGCAAAATTATAGTTGGTTAGCTATAGTAAAACCGCTTAAGGCGTACAGCATGAACTGCTCACGGGCATGAGCGGCGCCACTGTTATTGCGTGCCGCTTGACATTATATGGAAGTATCGTGCGCACAGTCGCTGAATTTTCGTGTTCGAAATAACGTAGCTTTTCACTCACTAGGCGTCGGCTTACAGGGGCACAAACTCAAACATGGTCGCCGACCTAGTATTCGAGGAAGCGTCGTCGAAGCCGAGCGTTGTCTGAACGTCCTTGGCTGGTGCTTGATGAGTAGGCGGGCGAGTTTGGATCCTGTGAAACGAGGATGATTCCTTCACGCAAAAGTATCCTAACACGTCTTGTGTTCGACGTACGTGCTCATTCCAGTCGTCCATGTCAGGTGAGCTCCAGCTACTCCGATTTCGGGTCGTTGGTATGCAGTCATAATTTTCATCGACTGTGCGGTGTAGAATTCATCAATAACGGAGTATTCAGGTCCCGTGTCCACTAATGCGGCAACTTCATGGCTACAGCGTCGATGTTGCTGGTTCATGGACTTAGTTATTTCGCAGTGTCGGATCATGGCTGCATCGCACTGCCCCACTTTTAGGTGGCGTCGTCGGGGCTTCGGAGTTTCGTCGAAATGGCAGCATGTCATTTCTTCTTCGTGGAGACCGATCTTTAGTTGGCGGTGGAGGACCTTCAGCCCTCGCAGCAACCGCACCTCCATAGATTGCTGTGTTTAGTTTACCGAATATGGACCCACACATCAGTCACGTATAGGTCCAGTATACTTTGGGCACTGCAGTGAGAGGCGGTGGCATGCCGACGGCGATGGGCACAGTCGTCGGGGTCTCAATTCAGTGGCAGTCAAAAAGTCAGCAATTTCACGCAGCCGTTCATCTTGGTTTGAACTCGAACTGTTGACGGCAAAACATCGTATCATCTCCCGGTAAAGGTATAAGTAATAGACGTGTGCAGCTCCTCAGATGAAGCAGAGCGAGCACTTGTCAGGTGCGGGCGCGAAGGGGGACGCAGACGACTGTAGACAGTGACGTAGGCCATCACTCCAGCCTTCAGATACAATTCAGGGACTGGGAATTGCTGCTGGATCTGCACTTAGACGCCGTCAGCAATTAAGGCTACTTGATGCTGCGTCGAAGGGAACATGTTAAGTAGTTCTTCGCGTGAAACTGTCATGGGGGTCTTTCGGAGCCCGTCGGAGCCAATAGTGTTTGAATTTTTCTCCTCGGTGAGAACACCAGGCGACGCTATTGCTGAGTGTGCTTTTCCGACGTCTTTTCAATACCCGTGGCTTCCGTTAGGACTATTGTAATCGTTTCGGCTGGTTTACGTATCCATCCTGTGTAAACCACTTGTTTCAAACCGCAGTTATGAAGTACCCTGTCTACTCGGACATGTGCAGGACGACATGGCTGAATTTCTGCCCTGAAGGTCAGGGTGTTCTCATTCGGAGTTCCTATTCAACTTCGACCCGCTCTTTGGGCATGACGTTCGCGAATGTTTGTAGAAATACACTGCGAAACTGGAGCTCATCACAGATTCAATTGTTAGACATAGCGGTCCTCCAATGGCTTCCCGGCCAGCTTTCCAGATCTCCAAACGGTGATAGCTAATGATCACTGGCTTCCTTGGCGTTGCAGCACGAGTCACTTCGGGTGACACGGGCACTCTCACTATGGCAGTTGTCGGGGCAATGATCGTCCTAGTCTTCTCGGGCAGAGGTCGGTACTCTTGCGGTAGTCGTAGCCTGCGGCGAGCTCACTCGTCCGTGACGACGTTCACGTTATTTTCACGGTTGGTAGGGTTTATTCGGTCACCACAAAGCACCTCTCCGAGGTGTCGTGTTGTAGTGACGGTGAACGACGCAGTAACAAGAGCTGTGAGTCGCAAAACATCCTTTATTGAGTGAATGGGCACCCACAAAACAAGTTAAGTTCGGGCAGAAAGATAGTGCTGGGCACATGAGTGATCGTCGAACAAATAATTTGCGATTAGGCCGCGTCGGCTATACTCACATTTTTCGTAGAAGATTCCAGCCTAACTGTTGGCGCTTGCGTGCATTCCAACATGCGCAATTGTATTCGTGTTTCGCGTGTAATTTGATAACAAAGGGTTGGACAACAATAAAGAAAAGCAAAGATAAAATCGACAAGGATTTTGGAGAATGTTCTGATGATTGCAGCCGCATCATGCAATGAGCAGTAACTTAATATTTGTTAGCCGGAGAAACGCTCTCATAGCAAGAAGACGCACAACTAAGCGCATCAATAATATAACAAAAACTGTATCTCACTTGCAAGGATATGTTTGTCACATCAGGCTAAAAAAAGTCAAAAGAGACGACTTCAAAATGATAAAGAAACTGCACTTTAAAAGTGACAGCGATACCTCCTCCATACGGCAACAACTAAAGTATTCGTATTCGTAAAATATTCGATAGTCGAATGCAGTCTCACTGTTGTGAACAGCATGATAAAGAACAAAAATCTTCGGTATGAATACAAGCGCCAAAAAGAACGAAAACATTACGTGCTTGAACAATTTGTAAGGGAAATAAATTTTACCACGTTTATGTCAACACATTGTTGTAAAAGCAGTCTCTGGAAGACAGCAAGGCCTAAGGACATCAAATATTGCCAGATATATTTATTTTTTTGTCGACAAGAATACAGTGCTCTTTTTTTAAATTGTTCCTAATGAGAGATGTTGCCTTATATTCACACTGCAGAAAAACAAAAGGATGGTTAGGTAAAGCTTGTGTACTAGCGCACTGTTAGACCGCTTGCATGACTAAACGAGGCGTCAAGGATCTTGCCCGCACATTTCAACCTTATAGAGACACAAAACACCAACTCGCAGCCCATTAGGGTTTGTCTAGAAACGACTTTGCTAATGCTACGTTGGCGAACAACATAGTTGTGCTAACAATGAGCTCTAGCGAGGACCTGCAGTACACTTCGACATTCAAACATCGCAAATTCTGCTGCAGACGACGTTTCCTCTCGTAATTTCGAAAAATCAAGCGGCATCCTTTACGTCTTGCCTTTCACTGAGCAGTTTTAAACATCAAAAGAAGCCCGTCTCTCCACACGATGCGTTGGGGTAGTTTATCACCACTGTGGGAGAATGTGAGCATTTCTTTTTTCCAGCACGGCTTCATGGTGAAATTCACATGCAATGCCGATGCGCGATTTACTTCTTGCGCACTGGTCACAATTTTACGACTGCCCACCCTTATGCGTCTCGAGATGTGCAATCAGTTGAAATGCATCTCGAAACTAATCTCCACACAATTGGAAGCTACTATTCTGGCAGAGATATGCGACATGGTTTTCTTTCTTTGTCGGCCGAAATCCACACTGCTTGTACTGATACGGCATTTTACCCTAGTGAGTTCTTTTGCGGTGTCTTAGGAGATCTGACTTGTGCTTATAGGAGAGATTACATATGTCGCAAACGCAAGGTCTGTCGTTACTGTGTGATTTCAGATGCATGTTAAGTTCCGCTTTGCTTTTGAATGGTTTAGTGCATATTTGGCAGATATTGGGGTTTTACGCCTGCGTGAATTCGTTGATGATTACGGAAATTCGACTCGTCACCGAACGCTTTCTCACATATCTCACATTTGTATGGTTTCTCGCCAGTATGCGTGCGGTAATGCGCAGCTAGATGATCAGCCCTGCTTATAAATTTGCCACATGTTTCACATTTGTGTTTCGACTTCTTCACAGACGATTGATCCTATGCTCTGACACCGCAGGAGTTTTGCTGTTCCATTCCTGCTGTTGCAGTAGCATTCCTGCAACTATACGGACAAAGCACCACAACATGGCCGACTTTTGTTATGAGACGACAAGAACACCTTTTGCCAATTTAGAGGTTGACAAACTAAATAGCGCTTTAATGGTAAGGCGACTCGCTCAATTCGAACCTCAAGTTGCTTCATTGATAATTAGCACTCAATTTGGGCTCTAGATTGGCAGAAATTGAACAATGGTCCTTATTTTTGGTCTGTGATGCTTAACATGAGATTAAGAAGTGTCCTCGTTCGAGTTGCAAACAACACAGAACCTAGTTCAGCGATTACACTAGATCAATCAACCACTCATTTTTAAAAGCAATGGCGCTTGACCTCAGCTACATGTCTATGAAAATATTTGCCTCATTATATCGCGAAATGAGAACACTTTAAAGCTGCGCTGAATTTTTGCATTATGGGCTATGGTATTCTTGGGAGAATTTTTGAGGATGCATTTTAGGCTAAGAAGAGTAAAAAGGCTCCGCAGCATACTGCAGTCTTCTAAAACCTGAAAACGAAAGAATTTTGCACGCATGCTAACGTATAAAGTTGCACAATCGGACGGGTCCGACTTTCCGGAAGACAGAATAAGCCGCATTATGAAGTGAACGTTTGACACTGTAGATCGACCTTTTCAAGGTCATATGCGCGAACCTAATGAAATACCTAAAGGTCTTTTCGTTCTTGTTTTCATTGGCTCTCTTTCTATCCGTCGTTTGCTCGCTCGCTCGTTCGTTTGTTCATTCTATCTTTGTTTTTTCGTTTCCTTTGTTCATATTCAGCGATTACGTCTTTGCTTGCTTACATGGGTATGAATTCTATGGTTTTACGAAAACTCGTCTGGCGAGGAAAGTACATAGCTGAATAAGCGTACGCTCGCCAACTGAAACAATTATATGGGCATGAGCTATTCCTGATGATATCTTTTTCTTTGCTTGTTTTTTGTTGTTTTTCTTTGTTGTTATTTTTATTTTTGTATTTCTTTGCTTTATGATCCCTACCATTGACCCGCACCCGTGCATAGGGCACTGAGCAATCCTTTTCCTTAATGTTCTCTCTCACTGCCGCGTTTTGAGGGCATGAGCCTTTGCAACGAGCCACTGAAGGCTTTCGCCTTAGTTATTTAATTGGAAATGGTACAAAGCCGCACTATTCGCGTGATTTCTAACAAGCATAGGTCGACTGACTTCCTGCCGAGTATCATACATCTTAATTCAAACCTTAAATATCGAATACGAAGAAAAGCTTCCAGGTTTCAATTTTCCTGCAGTGTTTGTACGAAGTCATTTAAAATTCGGCTGGAATTCTCAATGCGCACTGGTCCTGCCGAAAGCATCGAGCTGCCGACACGCACATAATATATCTCCCAAATGTAGTCAGCAGAAATATGCCAAATACGTCGGTATTTTCACGAACAATTGATGAAAAGCTTTTTTTTTTTTGCTTCTGATCGTCTCGTTGTGCGAATACGCATTAGAACGCTCGTTGCAATCTTCGTTGATGCAATATTGACACGTGTACTTATCTTTATCGGGCGACCACGTTTCGCCACCTAACAAATGTAATCGCACAGCGCGGGACGCGCCTGCATGTATCCGAAGTTTCTGGAAAGTTATAGATACTTCTACCCGGCTATCTGTTGTCGCCGAACGTTGTGTTATCTGATTTCATCGTGTAACGCGAATGGTGTAGAACTTTGTGGAAGGTACGCGGGTCCGAACGATTAGTCTGGAACATTCGACGACTGCTGTATAAAAGCTGACGCGCTTGACCCGCTGTTCAGATTTTACGTGACATCGCCGACTACCTCGCCGCTGCTCAGTGGAGCCCTCGACGGCCGTCCCGCTCGCCATCACCAGGCCGCTACCTGTCGCCGCAGCACCGACCATACACTGGCCCAGTCCGGGGCCGGTCAGCGAGCCCATATCCGGAAAACTAAAAGCAGCAACCGATGGAGGTGCGGTTGCTGTTCGTCGAACTGACGAAGATCCTCCGCCGCCGACGAAGACACCAACGAAACTACCTCGACGACATAACGACATGCCGCCGTCCCGACGAAATCGGGAAGCCAAGACTACACCGACGAAAGAAGACTTGACGTCGCGAAGTACCATCTTCAGTTCAACACGACGCAGCCGTGATCCGAAGCCAAGACCCAACTGCAACGCAAGACAAAGAACCACCGACCTCGACGTGCTTCTAGACTGCCACGCAGTCACCGCCTTAGTCGACACAGGCGCCGATTACTCAGTCATGAGTGGACACATCGCCGTCCAGTTGAAGAAGGTTAAGACTGCATGGGAAGGCCCTCAAATTCGGACCGCTGGAGGACACCTGATTACGCCGACAGGAATGTGCGCGGCAAGAATTACCATCCACGACCGGACTTACCCTGTCACCTTCGTTATCCTCCAACAGTGTTCACGAGACGTCATTCTCCGCATGGACTTCCTCAACCAACACGGCGCAGTCATCGACCTGAAGTCGAAGTCAATAACGCTGTCGGAAGATCATGCGATACTGCCGGAGAGCCCTCGTAGTCACCACGCCTTGAGTGTGCTCGAACATCACGTGAGCATCCCGCCTCGCTCCAGCATTTTTATTTCGGTCGGCACCGAAACACCCGCTGACGTAGAAGGCGTCATCGAAGGCGACCAACGTCTACTGCTAGACCGTGAAATTTGCGTCGCAAGAGGGATCGCTCGACTGCACGGAGGACACACGAAAGTGTTGCTGACAAACTTCAGCCAGGAGTTCAAGCACGTCAACAAGGGCACGACGATCGCATACATCGAGAAAATTCTGGAAAACAGCAATGCGTTTGTCCTCTCTGATTCTGCCGCATCTACCCCGACGACCGTAGTTCCCGAGCCAGACTTCGACATAAATCCAAGTCTCCCCACGATTAAGCAACAACAGCTCAGAAGTCTACTTCGACAATACAAAGAGTGCTTTTCGACGTCATCAAGGATTCCACGAACCCCAGTCGCAAAGCATCGCATAATAACCGAAGAGGGCGCTCGACCTCTCCGCCAGAGGCCATACCGAGTTTCGACGCGGGAACGTGAAGCTATAAGGCACCAAGTCGACGAAATGCTGCGCGACGACATCATCCAGCCGTCCAAAAGCCCGTGGGCATCTCCTGTAGTCTTGGTGAAAGAAAAGGACGGAACCCTGCGTTTCTGCGTCGATTATCGTCGTCTGAACAAGATCACGAAGAAGGACGTCTACCCCCTCCCACGGATAGACGACGCACTGGATCGGCTCTGCAACGCTAAATACTTCTCGCCAATGGACCTCAAGTCTGGCTATTGGCAAATAGAAGTCGACGAAAGAGATCGCGAAAAGACTGCCTTCGTCACCCCAGACGGCCTCTACGAGTTCAAGGTTATGCCATTCGGACTGTGCTCGGCGCCTGCAACGTTCCAGCGCGTGATGGACACAGTTTTAGCAGGATTGAAGTGGCAGACCTGTCTCGTTTACTTCGATGACGTCGTCGTCTTCGCCGGAAATTTCGACGATCACCTGAGGCAGCTTGCGACAGTACTGGAGGCCATCAAGTCATCAGGGCTCACTCTGAAGCCGGAAAAGTGTCGATTCGCTTACGATGAGCTTTTGTTCCTAGGCCACGTCATCAGCAAATCAGGAGTACGCCCCGACCCACAGAAGACAGCTGCCATCGCAAAATTCCCGCCGCCAACCGACAAGAAGGCAGTGCGCAGATTCCTTGGCATGTGTACCTACTGTAGGCGCTTTGTCAAGGACTTTTCACGCATCGCGGAGCCGCTAACACATCTAACCAAATGTGATGTCGAGTTCAAGTGGGAAACGCCGCAGCCGAAGGCATTTCAAGAACTCAAACGACGGATGCAGTCGCCGCCGGTACTTGCACACTTCGACGAGGACGCCGATACCGAAATCCACACTGACGCCAGTAGCCTAGGCTTCGGTGCCGTCCTAGTCCAGAGGAAAGAAGGACTTGAACGGCTGATATCGTATGCTAGCCGGTCGCTGTCAAAAGCGGAAAGCAATTATTCTACGACTGCAAAGGAATGCCTCGCCATCATTTGGACTACAGCTAAGTTCCGCCCTTACCTCTATGGCAGGCCATTCAAAGTCGTCAGCGACCACCATGCGTTGTGTTGGCTAGCTAACTTAAAGGACCCTTCAGGACGGCTGGCGCGGTGGAGCCTCAGACTACAAGAATATGACGTCACGGTAATATACAAGTCCGGAAGAAAACACTCCGACGCCGACTGCTTATCACGCGCCCCCATCGATCCCCCGCCGCAAGACGACGAGGACGACGACGCCTTCCTTGGGATAATAAGCGCGGAAGACTTCACTAAACAGCAACGAGCAGACCCGGAGCTAAAAGGACTCGTCGAGTATTTGGAAGGGAACACCGACGTTGTCCCTAGGGCATTTAAGCGCGGGTTGTCTTCGTTCACGCTACAAAACAACCTCCTCGTGAAGAAGAACTTCTCACCAGTCCGCGCCAACTACCTTCTTGTTGTTCCGTCAACGCTGCGTCCAGAAGTATAGCGTGCCCTACATGACGATCCGACCGCTGCACAACTCGGATTTTCCCGGACACTATCGAGGATACAAGAAAAGTATTATTGGCCGCACCTGACCGCCGACGTCGCCCGTTACGTCAAGACATGCCGAGACCGTCAACGACGCAAGACACCACCGACAAGACCAGCAGGATTACTACAGCCGATCGAACCTCCTCGCCGACCATTCCAGCAGATTGGGATGGATTTGTTGGGGCCGTTTCCGATGTCAACATCCGGGAATAAGTGGATCGTCGTGGCGACGGACTATCTCACCCGCTTTGCTGAAACTAAAGCTCTACCGAAAGGCAGCGCAGCCGAAGTGGCGAAATTTTTCGTCGAGAACATCCTGCTGCGACATGGTGCTCCAGAAGTCCTCATCACCGACAGAGGAACGGCTTTTACAGCAGAGCTCACCCAGGCCATTCTGCAGTACAGCCAGACAAACCACAGGAGGGCAACTGCCTACCATCCGCAGACGAATGGTCTCACGGAGCGCCTGAACAAGACCCTCGCCGACATGCTAGCAATGTATGTTGACGTCGAGCACAAGACGTGGGACGCGGTCCTGCTGTATGTAACCTTCGCTTACAACACGGCGGTGCAAGAAACAACACAGATCACGCCGTTTAAGCTGGTTTACGGCAGGAAACCGACGACGACGCTCGACGCCATGCTGCCCCACGTCACTGACGAAGAGAATGTTGACGTGGCTAGCTATCTCCAGCGCGCCGAAGAAGCCCGACAGCTTGCCCGCCTGCGGATCAAGAACCAACAGAGGACCGACAGCCGACACTACAACCTCCGACGACGCTTCGTCGAGTACCAGCCCGGCGACCGAGTTTGGGTTTGGACACCGATACGCCGACGTGGACTGAGTGAGAAACTATTGCGCCGCTATTTCGGACCATACAAGGTCATTCGACGTAGTGGCGCACTGGACTATGAGGTCGTGCCAGACGGAATTTCGCATTCACAGCGGCGCCGCGCACGATCTGAAGTGGTCCACGTGGTGCGTCTGAAACCCTTTTACGGACGCTAACGAACTTCCTTATTTTGTTGTTTTCTTTGCTACGGGTGTTTTTCTTATTTCGTTTGTATGCAGCATCGGGTCGATGCTTTTTTTTAAGAGGGGGGTATTGACACGTGTACTTATCTTTATCGGGCGACCACGTTTCGCCACCTAACAAATGTAATCGCACAGCGCGGGACGCGCCTGCATGTATCCGAAGTTTCTCGAAAGTTATAGGTACTTCTACCCGGCCATCTGTTGTCGCCGAACGTTGTGTTATCTGATTTCATCGTGTGACGCGAATGGTGTAGAACTTTGTGGAAGGTACGCGGGTCCGAACGATTAGTCTGGAACATTCGACGACTGCTGTATAAAAGCTGACGCGCTTGACCCGCTGTGATTTTACGACGATCGCCGACTGTGTTCGCCGCTCTCGTTGTGCTTTAAGTGTAGCCTGTTTTGTGGCCACAGGTTCGCCCAATAAAAGCTAGTTTTTGCCTTTCACAGTTTTGCTACTGTGTTCTTTGACGTCACGACCACGTGACAATATAAATAACCTGTAATTCTCTTACTTTCGTTTACGTGGCCAACAGCATTTTTCTCGATGAGTTAATGAACATTCCAAGCGTTAAGTTAAGCCATTACTGATCCGACATATTTTCTTCCGTTTATGGAAGGAAAAACAAACAAACAACAGGCTGTAGAGCAGAGGTGCGCGCCGAGTGTACGTCTTCTCTCCAGGCTGTTGCTCTCTAAATTGGTCGCGATTGTTGAGGTAATATGCTACTTACTTGTATACTTGTACTTATTGTTGATGCGGTTGTTCACAACTCATGCGATATTTCTTGTGTTTAGGTTTGCAAGTGGGAAAAATTATGAAATCGCTAATCTTAAAAACAGTGGAAGTGTAGAATTTACAAGGTTACCTATAGCACAATTATATTAGCTGCATCTCTTGGAGAATACCAAATGGACAACTTTTTTATATCTATTTGCAGTTTGCTTGAAAACGTAAGAATGTGTGCGAGCAATGGCGATGATCTACTCGTGAAATGGCATATTTCAGAGTACTGTCTAATACATGAGTTTTGTGCACTTTACATGCGCTATTTGTTGCAGCTGATGGAATCGTGGCGTAGTTTTCTTGGCTGAGTTATAAAGATGAGTTTTTGTTTCTTTAGCTTCTCAATTTTTTCTTAAGTGTATCAGAAATTTAACATGTAATTCCTTGAGTTACAATAATATCCCATTTATTTAAGTGCCAGAAGCTTCAATACCCGTACATTGTATTGTCAAGCACATTCATTCCTCCCTTCCAATGTACATAAGCAGTGGATCACGACCTAAAGATTCTTGTTTGCGCCAGCACCGAGTTCTCTGAACAGCAGCTGATATTTGGCATTTAGGTGATCGGAACTTACATCCCTCGCATGAGTGCGGCAGTGCAAGTGTAATTCTTACAGGAATTCAGGAATAAAAATTCTTACGGAAAGTCGCTCACACCAAGAGTCCTTTCCCGAATTGCCCGTTGCTTCCTATGTGCCAGTTTTGCGCGTAAAGGCCACTGCGTAATCACCGCTTCCGCTGTAGACCGGAAGTGCGACACCGCTGCTTCCGGTTTCAGTCTTGTCTGCATGTCCTGAAGTCAGAATTGTTAACTGAGAAGCACGACGAATGGGACGCAAAAAAGGTTTTCTTATTGCAACCCTGGGGCTTGTATTGGACCACTCATCCTCACAATTTCGCCCAAGAAATGCGAAGGATTTTCGGAGTTCATTTGGTCTGGCTAAGGTAGTGCTGAATAAAACAGCATGTTTCATCTTCGAAATTGCTAAGGCAAAGTCCGGCGTAAGGCAAATAGTTAAACCCCGAAACGCGGTGAAGGGTTCATTCCGTTGCCGCCTTGCCTTTAAAGTGGGATAAATAAAGTTTTTCATCATGAAAGAGAAAATTGTCAGCCGCCTGACCATGTAAAATTCGTACTTATTAGGCATGATGAGAAAAAAAATGAGACTGTTTCATCTACTGCAAAGTCCGTGGTTGTCTTTGTGCATTCGTGCTCTTCGCCCCAGTTTCGAATGCGCATGGTCATGTCAAGGACGGATCCAGGGTCGCGTACAGATTGCTAAAACGCGTTCCTTTTCTTGTCCAAAAAAAAAACATTGTGAAAATACAACGCGCCGTGGGAATCAACGTGATGTAAAGCATTCTGTAGGTACCTGGCTATGGAGCATATTTAGGAGTTCTTCTAAGCCTTACGAAACGACACCATTGTGTTCTAGTAAATCGAGTAGTTCAGTGCGTGACGATATGAGCACGATTACCACGTCGAAGACAATCGTATGACGGCAACGGCATGACTACCATTATACCTGCCAATAATTGGGTTCAGCAGAAGTGCTGAACAGGTATCATCGAGAGAGACGGGTATAGCGGCGTAATCTGCGCTAAACATTAGCCTTATACAAACGTATAAAGTGCTTTTTTATGTAATTATCACGCCGTTCATGTTAAAACGATGATACCACTGTACCAGAACAATTGAATTTTCAAATCTGCTCAACCTTGCTCGATCATGAAGTCGGTACAAGGTCCGACAGGTTTTGCGAAGCATACAATCTTGCGCATAATGCACACACACACCATACATTTCACAGACCTGGGTGCCTGTAGAACGATAGAAGCGCGCCTGTGAATACGGTCTAATTTCTTTTACATCGTGGTCGAATACGATGCCCGGCTTTTTGCTCGATGGAAGATGTGCGAGTCGGTCATGGGTGAGGTCCCTTTATTTAAACGGCCCCAGACAAGCACCGACCTACCATGCTTCGTTGATTTACCTCGCGCAATATGGTACTTATACAGAAGTCTTGGTTTCATTGGAGATCCTCAACTGAATCTTAAAACGGCGATAAACAGCCTAACACACACAAAACATGCCCGGAATGACAAGTTCTACCAGGCGGTAAATGAGACGCGAACCGCGGAGCGTGTGGCTTAATATAACTAAGGGCATAATGTGGCAGTTCAGTAATCGCAATTGAAAGGCGCAAATATACTGTTTGATAGCAGTGCGGGAGGACACTCCCCCTATACTGAGATATCCTCGTTTATGTTCTGGTTCTCATATCTGATAGCCAGAAATGAAAAAAAAATGAGAGAAAGCAAGAGCTAGAATACCGAAGTATGGACAGTGTATGAGCGCAAAGTGAGGCGATGCCATATGTGCTACTTTATGCGCAATATAGGCGTCAAATGAACCGCGAACAGTGGTTTGGGTGCTATAGCTTGCGCCGCCGTTATTACCGCTTTCGTGCGTCTGTTAAATGTGCATCAGGAATTGCTGAAGAATAATCTATGAACCACACTAGCGATTAGAAGATGTTCGTAGACATGCGTGTAGCTTTATCACCACAGCGAATAATTTGTCAGATCTTGTCACATGTGAACTTAAGTTCATGCGACAACAGTTCAATTTCGTGACTATGAAACCATGCAGAATATTCAGCTCAGATTGGCGGGCGGAAGCCCATGAAGCTCCGAGCCAGCAGTAATGCTGTTTAAATGGGTCATGTGCCCTGGAAGACGTTACATTCCTCAATAACGTTGACGGTGAGACGTGGTAGAACAGCAGGCCAATAACCCTCTCAGACTTACCGAAGACGGCGGATGTGCTTTTAGCCGGTTGGTATTGCGTGTTCCCTTGTTGAACCCTGGTGCTCTCGCAAATTCTAGAACACAACATTTTCACATGAACTGTAAGCCTGATGTCGGTAAGAGGGGTCGAAGAAACTTCAACGTTTCGGCTAGGGCACGCAACTCATGAGGTACACAGACATATGTAGAGCGCCAATATAGACATGCAAACAATTGGAACGCAATTATACTGCTCTGAGGCAATATACCACCAGCTAAGAGATCAAAATGAAAAAGTATTTTGTCAAGACGAGTGGCGAAGCCATTACAGGTACAGCAAGGTATTAGATCATTAAACAAAATAAAGCTTGTGGCATTATAGACGGTGTAATGTCCAACAATAACGCGCTTAATAACCAAATATTTATTGTGTCATGTGCGCCAACCGACGAATACTACTTGACCTGGCGACTACGAACATTCGTAGTCAAAACAATGGCTTTACTAGGAAAAACGGTAAAGGAACCTGCAAGTGCTTGTCCCAAAGGGAACGTTCCCTGATGCCGCTCCCTTTTACACTTGATTTCCAAAGCACAGATCAGGTCATCTACAGCACTTGGTGAGCGGGAAGCCAGTGCGTACGGAGGAGTTCTCTGCTTGCCGTCTCTTGGTCACCCACCCTGAGTCCCTAGCAGAAGTTCACGTGACTTCTAAGAGTCTGCCTGGGCCTCACATGGTGCCGTCAAACTTAGCACAGAACGGTGGTGGTGACGATGCAAGCAGGGCTCGAGAGTCGCTGTCGTAAAGTTTCTGACATTAATACTTAGAGGGAAATTTGGCGCCACCGTATATGACAGTTCTATGCCACCGTCTATAACGAGCGTTCCGCCGCCTTTGAAGTGCCGGGATATGGGTGTGCGAGGCATCGTCTGGAACGTAGCGTGGCCTCAAACATGGTCACGGCTTCATAGATAAAGGTTTCCTCAGACGAAACATTCGTAAAATGTTTTCATTAACCGTCATTTGCTCTTTCAGTAAACTTGGCCCACCTACAGTGCATAAGCATACGCTGACAAACTGTTGCATTGCTAACTCAAATATTGTCTGTTCTCCAACTTTACCAGCCCGGTAGTACTTTATGCGTTTCACATAATTGTGCGTCCCAGCATAAGTCGCCATAATTCAATAACATTTTATTTGTTTAATTAAGGGGATAGTGCTCTGTACGTACTGTACTGCTGGTTCGGTAAACAAGGGAACCCTCATTAAAGACGAAACGCTGCTTGCCAGGCCCGCATTCGAGGTCTTTTTTACTCTGTGAGAACGATACTCATTGTCGCCACATCCCGCTTTTCCATGCATAGAACGAAAGGTTGCAACGCGAGTTTTCTTCTAATACAGACAGAACCTCTATTGCACCTGTTTTTCAACGCAAGAAAGAGAACGCTCTTTATTAAGCGCCTACTGCGATTTATTTACGAGGTAAAACTGTTGATTTACAGAAGTTGCGAGTACGTGAAGAGTCGCCTACGCAGGCGCTTTAAAGGCTAGACATATTCCGTGAATGGATGTGCAATGGTACACACTATCATATATATAGGATGTTCATTTTGTGGTACCTTTGCATGCAGCAAGCTGTTCAGAGTCTAACAAAGGTCGTTGATCTCTCGCCAAGAGCTGTCGAGACGCTTCGTAACGTGTTCCGCCTATTGTCTCAAACTCCTGCTAAAAACGCCTGCGCTGGTCATTTAGTGATTGTTCATGGCGGACACATGTACACCCATCTAACCATCCGAGAAACCGCGTATAATTTGTAACCGCGTTCCAACTGAGCTGCCAAGCCCTGTTTTGCCGCTGTACGGCAGGCTTGTTCTTTTTCTCAGACGGAATCCTTGACTAGCTACTGAATGTCCGCCGTAGAAGGAGATAACGCAGGAAACTGCTGCTGCCACGGCACCAAGTGAGAGTAGGTGACGTGGTAATAGGTAATGGTGAAAGTAAACATTGCACTACTTGTATTTTCCGTATAATATATTGTCACTTTGTAGTGACCCTGCAGACCGACTTAGTAGGAGAACTGGGAGCTACAAACTTAACTTTTTATTCGGCCAACTTCCACCCATCAAGACATGTAACTCTCAAGCACAATGACAGCACTCAGCAAAGTCGGTGATGGTCGTAAACTGGATATGTGGGGCGAACGCATATGCGTCCATGCAGGGTGTCCCTTCTAAATTAAGCCAGAGCTTAAGAAGGTGCTGATGCACTCTAAACAGATCCAACCAAATGCATGTTGCTGACTATTGAATGGAGTAAGTCTCACGATTTTTATACTGCTTAATTGCATACTTAGTTCAGATTACTTGACCAAATTCTTAGGCAACGATGTTTGGCTAAAAATACCAATTAAAAATTGTAGAACACTCCAAAACGCCCAATCAAACATTGTTAGTTAAGTGGGGTTTAATGGCGCAAAACTTGCTAAGGCTGTGCTGCGCCTAATACGAGCTGTCTTAAAATCCAGTTTAGGAAACTAAACATTGTCTAACTTTCTATTAGGCATTAGTGTTTTTCCGCTTACTGCATATGCCACCAAAATACAGAAAGAAATATGACGTGACCTCCACGCATGCCATCGTGATTGCAGCGCTCCATACTCTCCGCGTACCAACGAACATAGCATCCTGCAGAGCATGCTGCCGCTCAAATAGCGATAGGACAGTGAGGCAGGCGTTGGCTGTGAGACTCACGTCGCCGATGTGCATCCCTCGCGGCCGTTCATGATAGCGATGAGCAGGCGCAGCGGCAGCCCATCCGGCTAAATTCTATGCCGTGTTCGTTTGTACGCGGAGCGCTTAGGGGCGCTGAAATCACGGTGCGCATGCGGACATGTCACGTGTTACGTTTTTTTTTATTTCACGAGCATGTGTAGTAAGCAAAAAGACACTAATGCCGAATAGATTAGAATGTTGGAAGCTGCCTAATCGGACGTTTCGGAAAGTGCTCTTCAACTTTCTTACCGGATTTCTTTGCCTGACTTAGTTTCTTCCGAAGTTGGTTAGTTACCATTCACTAATTATGCAATGGTTAAGCAGAATACCAAAAGTAGTGCGACTTACTCCATAGAAGAGTGAGCGCTGCATTTGATCGCGTCGTTTTAGACTACATTGGTATACCTTTAAATTCTGCAGACTATTTCTGAGAGTGAGGACAGAGGGTCCTGATTTGAAACGAGACGTTTAACTTGCTCCTTCACTGGCGAAATCAAACGAAACACATGGACGTCACTTTTACCATTTATTTCTTGCTCTCTCACCGTACATAAAGAAAGGAAGCGCTGATTGGGTTCAAAGTGTGTCTTGCCGTCTGGGCCGGTCAGGATGCTGCTACTTCGTTACACAAGCACTTCAACTTGCCGTCTTATCCGTATAAGACGCGCATGCACACTCCGCCTAACGCTTGACGTGTCAAAATTACTTATCGGGCAAAGCGCGAACTCCCTCTCGACGACACGCTAAAGTACGGCAGGCTAAATAGCTGCGGCTGGGTAATGCCTAATATTTTTCTTCTTGTGGACATTTGAACGTTTTTGTGGAGGCAAAAATATTTAGGATATTGCCACTTCAATAGTGAAGACAGTGCAAAAAGAAGACAGGAAGAACTAGAAGTCAGATGGGCGTGTGCTAACCCCCCTCCCCCCCCCCACCGGTCCATAACCTGGTCCCACCTCAGCTGTCTTAAGGGCTAAGCTGTCCTCATCAAACGTCGACCATCCGGTGAAAACACCGGATTATATAAAACCTAAATTATCAGTTTTTACGTACCGAAACCATGATCTGATATACGGCACGTCATAGGGGTCCGACTTCAAATAAACTTCGACTACTGTGATTACTGCCAGCGTACCCCTGATGCATTGCTTCGGAAAACTTGGATGTAACCCTGTTTCATTTTATGCGCCTTAGATGAGTATGTTTCCTTCCCAATCTTCTTATATTCCATAATGAGGAGTGAGTAAGCAGCTTACAAACCTGGAAGTTTACCTCACATTGCAGCCTGTTAACAGGGTGGGAAATCGGGCGAACTTGTGTAGATTCTTGGTTGTGGCATGGGGTGTGCACAGTGCCGTGTGGTGTTCTCTCCTTCATACTCTGCCCGTGTCCGGTCCCGCAATTGCAAGGAATGAAGTTTGTGAAGGCCAGCCACGCCGGCCGAACGCTCGAAACTGCCGCTGCAGTACATGTTTCAGCCATCAAAGCTAGCCTTCCCAAGGAGAAATTACCAAGTAGAGGCGTTATTGTAACACGAGTCGCCATCCCTGTCTTCTCTGAGTTGCTTTTTAATGCAACTTACTTTTTAATACGTTGCTTTTTAATGCAACGTAAGATTGTGCAACTTACGTGGCACAATCTTCAAAATTTCCTCATGCTTCCTCCATGCCAGTGCGGCTTGTGCTGGGCCTAGCAGTATAGATGCTGCTGGTGGACCCTAGGTGTTGGTATCTTCTGGTGCGATTGTCAGTGACATCTCTATGGCAAAGAAGTATAATAAATGTGTTCATTCGCAGTAGTGCAGGGCCAATTTATGCAAAATGGCTATTTCATGCTCAACGTGCAAGGCAAGAAGCTTTTAGTGGTAGGGAAACTTTACTGTTGTGCTTCCGTAGGCGGTGCCATTTTATTCTGCAACATTCTCGAATTTATGCAAGAAATTCGTGGCTATGGGGAAGCCGATAACGGTCAAGATTGTGCAGTATTGGATTCTTCTGAAGATTATCATGTTTTATCTCAAACCGCGGGCAGAACACGATAGTGTTCGAACCGAAAAACGACATGTCGGTCTCTTGCGCGCAGAACACTTTACCCAATATGTTTCCTATATTAACCACTACAAGCACATTAGATGCATCACGAAGTTCTTGCCTACTGTTCATCTATTACGAGCAGCAGAGATATCCAGACGCAGACGATGACAAACAAAAGTGAGAGAACGCATTTCTAACGCGGGATCTAAATTTTGCTTTACGTATGCCCCTAATTTATTGACCTATGACAGATAGGTGAGTCATCGAACGAAGTACTCGGGTTTTATTGACCTATGACAGATAGGTGCGTCATCCAACGAAGTACTCGGGTTTCAGAAACTAGTTATCCGAAACCCGTTTGGTGACTCCGGTAGCTGAATTTCCTAAGCGCTGGCTGTAAGCACAGCATGTTCGGCAGCTCATTACGAACGCAAAACGCATGTACTCGCCAATGTTCCTGTGTAGGCCATCCACAGACTATAGGACAACTATCAAAAACATTGCTCAATGCGCTTATCTAGGAGTCCTATTGCAGACACCAGATGAGCTTGGAAAAACATGCGCAAGTGTTAATTCACGGGGCAATGCCACTGAACTGTGCAACGGAAATCATCAAAGCGTGTTAAAAGTGTGGACTGTATGGATAGCGCTGCAAGGATTGTAGCTAGGTGCAAATCTTCCCTATAGCTACGCAGGAATTGCGTGAAATTGAAAGCAAAATGCGACATACCTAAAAAGCGGCAATAATAGCAGATACTTCCTCAGAATGACCATCGCCGCTACTGCAATTAGCATTCAAACTGCAGGGACAAGCCGCATTGTTGAGTAGGCCTTCACTTAGAACATGAAGGGGGGGAAGGGAGTTGGCTAAGAATGTATGATTTTGTTACACCCACATGCCTGAGTCTCTGCGTTTTCTGCATACGTCACAGAAAAGATTAAACGCGGATTCCCAACCACCGGAACTAAAGATATGAATTTCATCATCTTTGACTTCAGAGCAACTACAGTGCGATTGCATCAGCGTAAATTAAGGAACTAATCTTTATTGTATGGCATTGCCAATTTTATCAGTCGCGCCGTTAAAGTCGCAACCTTCGTCAGGCCTGCGAAAGAGGCTCCAAACATACTGGCCGAACGAATGATGCTTCAGGTATGCAAGGAATGCTAATCGCCTCACAAAAAAGAACATTCCGTTTGAAAGGCTGGTGTTTCAGTATGGTACGGTATGGTATGGTGAAACTTTATGAAGTCCTGCAGATCGTGAGTCTTCACGAAGCATGGCATAGATTTTCTTATTCACAAAGCGTTGCAATTTTGAAGTGGTGGCATAATCATTGGAAATCGTTGGGTACTAAAATTGTCACTCCGTCAACACAAATAATGTTTTAGAAGTGTATAGTTGGGTAATTTTTAAATGCTTATGGCAACAGAGCGCCAGCAACAACTCAACAATTGTCTCCTTGCCTTACATTTTCATTTATTCGTTAAGATTGTTTATGCTGCTGCTGAGACTTGGCTTGCTTGTTATGCAAGAACCAAGAGCTTAAATATAAACTATTTTGGGCAGCCCCAAAGTGCATGCTGTAACTTCTGCATTCAGCCGCAGCGGGACATGTCGGCAGCTCGCAACCTGTTATACGTGACCAATTATCGCACTGGGCCTTAAACGTGGCAGGACCATTACGAACCTCCCGTAAAGATATCTGAAACGTGGCCCTTATTGCACATCTTAATCTGCATTCATATCAAAGCACTTACATTGTGAACCAGCTTGATCGGTTTGAGGGAAAATTATCACGATGTTAGGAGGACGAAACCGCTGGGATTTTGCATGGAAAATAACATTGTAGACCAATAGTCAAGTCATGATTCCATTTACAAGTGAATAATCACTGCATGGAATGAACAGTCTCGGATTATGCCCCTATCATATAGAATCGCCCTTTACCAGCTCACCTATACAATAACATATTCATTCAAAAGCTTCTCCTGCAAAGGTTATGTACCAATTTCTATATATTAAGATAAGCACGAATTTCTCAGTAAGGACAGTTATAAGCTGGCTCATGTGGAAGTCGTCTTGACGGCGCTTGTTAAGAGCATTCTTGTACGCAAAAAAATTACCGCTGCCAAGGGAACCGTAGGGTCTATTTCTTGCGTTTGTTGTGAAGTGTCTTCACAAGTTCCACCGGTGGCAAATGGCAATCGCCTACGTACCGTCAACGTTGCAAGTCCCGTCGGCTATCGGCGTGGGCTGTGTATTCCACTGGATTTCCAGGCGCCATCAGGTATGCTGCAATAAATGAAGTATTGGTCGGATATTACTAGCTGTGACAAAAATGATTGAACTTCTATTTTATTAAAACAAATTTCTCAAGAACTAAGGTCGTGTTTTGTCCTCACGCTACTTGCAATAGTTTGTTCTCATCAAAGACTGACTATAGTGGCTGGCATAGGACGAACAGCACACTTGGGGCAATATACGGGGCAGAGCACTCATCCATCATAGTCGAAACGGCACCTTCACTTGCGAGAACACTGTCCATTTAACTGGTAAAGTACTTACAACGGGTCCTCTGAAGTTTGCTGTATAGAATGCTTGCTCCACTTGCCGCAGTGGCAGAATTCTAAGAAAAATTTCGGATTAAAATCTTGATGCACGGAACATATTATGGGGCACGGAATTATGACGCAAACCTATGCTAATATTGAAAAAATTCTCATTTGTACCCGCCTGATATGATTAGGCATCTCCGTGGAGAATGTGGCGTTTTCACGCCGATTACAACTACTCACAGATCCGGCAGCTATGAGTAACAGGCCTTTCTTTAGGTTGTATTTGAAATTATGGGCTCAAATGACTTGCTCTGAAGAATACAGATTTCTGTCTCTTAGCCAAGTAAGAATTTGAACACTTACGGACAAAATGACGAGTTCGAAGGAAGGCATGATGAACTAGTTAGAATGGTGTCCAAAAATATTTGCCTTCAAGCGATGATAAGTTTGCTTCTATGTCACTCGCCGGAGACTATCTTAGAATTCTTTGAAGGATAAAGCCCATTGTGAGAACGGCATGAAAAATATTCTAATAACTATAGAATGCTTTACAAGGCCACAGCTGTAAGGCGACGTGCATTTGTTCACAAATGGTACAGGGTACCTTAGAATACCACGACTTTCCACCGATTTATCGGTGAGGAACAAGGTCGTCCCAGTTCGCTATTTCAAAAAGAAACCGATTTAAAACCCAGTAATCTAAACTGCACTTGTCAAACATCATTAGAAACAAATACCTTCATCGGCTATACAACTTCAAGCGGGAAAGGTGTGTTTTCTCTGTAATGTCTATTTGTTGCCCTTAAGCAACGCATGGAAATGAAAGAGCAACCGTTTTAAATACACTTGCGTCTTTTAATCTACAGCTTTTATGTTTTGAAAAAAAAAATAAAGCTGTGAGCGGGCAGTGTTCAACTAGTCAGAGTTTCTTTTCAATTGAAAAATGACAGTATTGTGGACTCTGACGAGTTGTCTAGAAAACACTTACGGCTGAGCACACCAATTGTTCACTGCGGTTAAAACTGATCCCGAAGTTTTTCGTGCAAGAGCCACGACTTGATAAAATGCATAACACAGCAGTGGATTGAACACAAATTTTCACTACCGTAGCTTCTGTAACGATCACATAAATGCAAACACCGGCATTCTAGCAGGGTTCTTTCATCGAAATTCGGCCGTCGCACCTGGGATTGTATCCGGCACTTCGAGCTATAGTAACCCGTGGCGGGTGTGCAGTGCAATAATTATACATAATCGAAAAATATGTTCTGATTTAAGTACGTTCGCTTCATGTCGTGAGAAATCTTATCCTGAGCGCTAAACAGCTGACATTGCGCTGACCATGGCAATAATTTCACATCGCCCGTGCATCGACGCGTCTAGATCCAAGAAAACCTGCGATTTAGAAGCTCATGTTTATTGTCAAAAGGTCCCGTTTTAGCCGGGAACCAATGTACAGATATACAAGCCTATTATATGGGCCGTGTCTAAGGCTAGCAGTATTGAATGAAAAATTAAGAAGCTGTAGAACTCACGTTGTGTAGGCGTCCAAAGTAGATGAAGCGCCCGTGGTACCGCCACAGCTTGTACTTGCAATTCCGTCATCCGTCATAGTAAACTCAGGAAGCGTGTATTCGTAGCACGCCGTGTACCTAGCGTGTATATTCACGAATACGCAATTTTGAATCACCGCGCATGCGCACTCAATGCCAAGAGAGAACGGAAAGTAATAAAACTTTTGTCACTTCGCGATTTCGATTAAAATGATACCGCACGGCTGAAAAAAACCGAGATGTTTGAGTCCGCCACTAGGTTGACGCGACCATGCAAATTTTCTAACTCTAGGAGAGGCGCCCCGACAAGCCTTGTTATCTATCCGCCGAATGATCTACCCAAACTAATCCTCACAACAAGAAAATCAAAAATGTATATTTATCGGATGATATCGCTACTTTTTTTCATGCTCCTTTCAAAGTGAAGTGCACATCTTGCTGAGAAGAAATCGTTGCTCATGTAAGCACTAATGGAAGTGTACGACGTATACAAGCTAAGTTATCTCGAACTAGCGTATGGCTACCAGATGCTGCAATTCTGCTGACTGCTGTGGCATTCTCTGGCCCAATTGAAATGAAGCAGGTAGTTCTCTCCTGACGAGTGGCACTCGCTTTGTTCTATTAGCCACCAATTGCAGTGCTGTGTTCGCCAACCTCTAGCAATACAGAAGTTCAAGTACATCGCACTTGCTGCAATTCTTCAATAACAAACGCGCACGCGTCGGGCATAGCCGTAGCTCAGTCATACCCCGCACACTGGCGACAGTGTTGCGTGATTTCTCCAAAGTTGTGAATTGCGTTTCACGTCAAGCAAGGCCAGCGGTGCAGTCATTAAGCAAAATACATTGGTGCCAAATCCGCTCCTGACATATTTGTGTTTCACAAACTTGATCCAAAAATGGATTACAAAGAATTAAGTTCGCAACCTTTGTAACATTTGCATGTATAGAGCCATAATAGATAAAGGGCTGCAAGCACAAACAAGCCGAGCCAGCGCTCTAATCAGTTTTTCCTTGTGCTCTCGCCGTGAGCGTAATCAGGCCCATGTTTCCGCCGTCGTTTGGATTACAAGGCGGACAGCTGCGATTTACTCGCGCTTCCAGTGCTTCACGAAAATGCTTGCGATACAAAAGTTTGCGGCACTGCAAACATGAATGAATGTATTGAGAACAAATCGAGGAAAGATAAGACGTCTATCGTTGTTGAGCTTGTTCTACATCGTGCAGGTTTCAGAATGCTATTTTTATTTGCTGTAACTGTGCCAGTTGAAAATAATATATACTGCGCATCAACTGGTGATTTAACCACGCTAATAGCTCAGACAACGCAATTTAACGAAGTAAATTATATCGGTTTTTATCGAGTAAGGAAGAGTGAAAAGTCTCGCCAATGTGGTGATTGCAGCGCAAGAGCACAGGCAGTCTCTCAGAAGGACAACAGACTACACTCACAATTCAATGACGTCATATAGAAATGCTACTGATACTCATTATATGAAAAAGACGCAGTCCAGTAATTGATTAATTGATTTCTTCAAGAGAACCGGCGGGTGGGCTAGTTGGCAATACAAAACTTGAGACAACGCGCGAACAGGCATGTAGGACAATAGAAGGGAAGCGCTGTTTTCGTCCACTTCTGTCGTCTTACGTGGCTTTATAGAGTTTGTCTCAAGCAATTTATTTCTTGGTACTGCACGATACGGGAACACTTTTGGTTTTCAATACCTTTGGGGAACTATATTCATGACAGTGTGTCCTTCGTTGCGGAATACGTGCTGCTAATGCTAAACGGAACGGTATTTATTTCCATGCCTAGTATATTAAATGCTTTCTAAGCAAATCTGGCAATGAACATTGATATCAAGTGCAAGCATAGCTGGACATTGTCCAAGTAATTATGTAAAGCGTGTAAGTAAATTTCTAGTTCAACTTATGCAACACCTTGGGCGCGTCGAGACACTGTCCAGAAAATTTTATTTTTGCAATAGCTTACTTGAAAAAAGAATAGTTACAGTGTTTGTACTAGTTTGCCAGAAAGTTGATGCTTGCTATGCGTGTTAATCACAGTTTATACAAATCTAGGTGAAAAAATTATTGGTTGTCGACTAAAAACATGCCGCACCCATAGTTGGCATTACGATGACCTGCCTGACTCATGGAAAATATAAATTACGATAAAGCTTTGCTTTTCAAACTTTCCCCAGCTTTCACTTCAGCCTGCCATTGTGTCGGCTACTCTACGACTTACCTTTTGATTCTATAATATTTTCCGTGCTTGGGTATCGACGAAGTAACGAAGTATGCACCGTGTTTTGTTTTGTACCTTTCGTGTCTTTCTGCAATCCTCACTCACCCAGCCAACCCGTCCTTTGCGTCTATTTTCTTTCCTTTAAGGAACTAGACATTTTGACAGGACAGCGTTAAGCACCCCGTACGTATGGCATAAAATGCGGTGTTGGCAACCGGCGCCGGCGTCGCCGTGAGCAAGAATTCCTTTATATATTAGAGCATGGCACACGTAATGCGGAGACGTGCGATCATTCCCCACCTGCAGAAAGTGGTTGCTTTATCCACTTTCAATTGCACTAATTTTCCATTTTTTTATTTCAGTTAGTAAACACAAGTAATTTTCCCTTTGTTTTCCTTGGTATCCTCGTTTGCTGGCTTCTTATTATGTCATTTATAAAAATTGGGCCCCTCGGTTCACCGCTTTTCTTTTCGTTCCTTTTATATTGCAGTACAAGTACATATCGCTCTTGCTGTATGTCTTGTTGCATGCGGGAATTATGCTGCAACACCGTTATATCACCTAAATTGCTAATACCTCGCCTTAGATTCTTGACAACGTTATTGACATCATGGAATTACAGAATGACAGCCCACAAACAAATGTCGTGAACTAAAAACCGGCAGCGCGTGCCTTTCCGGTTGAAGCTTCTGTGACTCAAATAATGAACATGGAAAGAATAACAGAAACCTGTAAATTACGCTTTTCTTTTTTTGTGCTTCTGTGCACAACTTCCAAGATCGGCCCATGCAAGAGGCAGCGTTTCTACCAGAAGGCTGGTCTTGGAGCATAGCATTCGCCGCCAGCGTTTCCCGGTAAACATTGTGGTTGCATAAGTCGAGGTACACGTGAAATCTAAGCCAAAAACGTGTGCTGACTCCGGCCATGGGCCTTAAAGGCTCTGGTACTCTGGTAGATGTGACCACTGCGTGGCCCTTGGCGGTGCTCTTCGTAATTCCAGCTTTCCAAGACGTCTTCAGCCAGTGCTCTACCATGCAGTACCTTTACATGATTCGCCGACGAACAAAACTGCATATCTCTAGCGTATATTGTTTTAACACTTAGAGGTATTTTGTAAACACGCTGAATCACCAGAGTTTTAGTTTTTTTTTTGCGCGAAGTGATGGTCCGCTACTCGCCTCTTTATCTTATTGCGCACAAATGGAAAGCACATGTCTGGGGTCGCCAGCCCCTTTTTTGTTTAGGACACCAATTATTTTACTGATCTGTTCTTCTTAAGCATCTTTTTATGGTGCTATCAACTTACCTAGCTTATGGGGCCCAATTGGCAATCCTTGATTACTTCTCTTGTTCCGTGCGTTGATTAGCACGAAAAGAGGCACTTCCTTGTTCGCACACAGTACTTCAAGATTGGGAGGGTGCCACGTAGTTGGGAATCTAGAAACAGCATTTATTTTTGCTCGCGACTTGTGCTGCAGTATCTAACTTATGGAGTTATTCCTGGCATGCGTATGACGTCATATTTTTGCCCAGCAGTATGTTGTCCTTTACGTTGTTGTCACCTAACCCGAAAAAGAATTCGTCAAACATCGAACAACGATGGCCCTACATCGCCTAACTCGCGTCGTTTCTTCGATTTGTCTTTCCGTGGTTTGGAAAGACAAATTGGGTGTTCCCATGGCATATCGAGGTAACATTTATGAAATGAATAGGCGTTCCTCTTGGTTGGAATCCACGGTATGACATAGCAGATTTTTTACATTGCCAAATAGAACAACTGCAACACGTGTTCATCGCCTAAATAAAAATGTCTCTGTCCGCACACCATTTCGAGCATTGCTGGTGGTCTTGCACGTTCGTGGATATATAGTGAATTATGCCTCTTGGCACGTGAAATGTGTTGAGACATTCATTTCAGCGTAAAACTGGCGGCCATTAAAAAAATTGAGGGCATGGTAAGCACTTGCTGTGCAGAAAAATGTCCTTTAACCACGGAATTCCGTGTGAACGGTAGCCGGAAAAACGTTTATTCTTGATATTAGCGCCTCTAAACATCAAAATTACGATTCACATACCCAAGCAATAACATGTTCCTTGCGTTATTTCTAGATCAAACATGCTTTCTGCACATTCATGTGTAATGTAGAAAACTGAAGCGACATCTACGTAACCATCTCGTTGTCTTTCATTCCTTGCCGGCCACCCCTTTTCTCCCTTGACGAAATGCACCAAAGTGTTATGTAATGCTCTGATTGTTAAATATGAATTCGCTGCTAAATGAGACGCGAACTCCCAAGTAAGTGTCAGAAGCATAATTAATAGTTTAGATCCCGCCGTCCGCAAGTCATCAGCATTTACAGGCGGACCGGTCTGGTTTGACCTCACCGGACCATAATGTTCGCATTATACTGCAACATTCTCTTTTGTTTAGTTCCTCTTTTATTTGAAAGCGAACTACAGAAATGAAAGAGAAAAGATGCGACAATATCGCCGTCTATGGCGAGAATCCTCGAACAGTGCAGTCAAACCGGGTGCGCGCCCGTCAAAGGTGATGACTCGTAGATGGTGCACACATTACCTTCTGCTATGCTTCTTACGCACGCTTCGCTATTCGCGTTTTATTTGACGCCGATAGTACATCTGTAAGTATAGTGAGTCTACACAGATACGTCCAAACTGGAGACGAGGTTTGACTTTTACCATCGAATAATGTTCCGCTTTGGTGCGGGTTAATCTTCGATAAGAACATTGTAGCAAGAACCCTGAGTCGTGAAACCAACACTTTACTGAGCGAAACTGTCACCACAAAAAAGTTACACTCGTGCTATATGTAAGTGCCGAGTATATGCCTCAATAGTCGGAAAACTGATGCGCAGCTCAAGGGCGTCGGTTATTTACAAATGATTATTCGACAATACCCGACTAATCACATGTGCTCGTGCTACTTCCAAAATGCAAAGCGCAATTCTCTTCAAGCATGCAGTGTGATTACAAAAAGTTCAACGACAAAACACACAACTGTCAAAACCTCTGAGTGTGACCGCGAATGGTCTGATACAAACGCAACCATCAGGCGCCGAGCGATAATATAACAATGGTTAGTCGCTGAAACGCGTTCTCAGGAAAAATAGAAGTACAACTGTCAATACGCCTATCTTAAAAAATTTCGTCGCAATATTATGAACCCCACACAAGAGCGAAAAAGGCAAGCACACGCAGTCTAGAAAAATAGCAAAACAGCGAATTCTCATAATGCCACAGCACTGGTAGAACGGCTAAAAGAGCACAGCATGGACTACGTAAGTGTGTGAGCGGCACCGCTGTGAGTGCGCGCCGTAGGGCACTACCTCAGTACCGTGCGCCTCTTCGTCGAATTGTTTCTTGAGTCTGAAATATTGTCGTAGTAGCTATTCAGCCAGTCCACGTCGGCGTATCGGGGTCCCAACCCTGACACGGTAACCGTGCTGGTATTACACATAGCGTCGTCGAAGATGGTAACGTCATTTCTTGGTCCTTGGCTGGCACCTAATATGTACGCGGGCGAGTTGTCAGTCACGATTTCCGGATCCACGCTAAAGGGAATGTATCTTACATGAAATAATGTTTGAACTTGCGGGCAAAAATAGCTTCCAGTAAAGAATACCGAAACAATGGTTGTCTCATAGGCAAGTCTCATTTCGAACGCTTCTGAACAGAAAGACGAGATCGGATGAAGTGATGCCTACAGCGCAGAAATATATCGTTGAAAACAACATTACTTGATGGAACGTGGTTTTAACGTCTCGTTTTGAGGACAGGGCACAGAAAGAAAGCACATATTCCGTTCAAGCGGAATGGCGTTATAACGATATTCCATCAAACCAGCAACCAACTAGCCCATCTAAGTCTGTTAAAGTACGCTAAGTTTGCTTCACAGATGTCACCCATACCTGCCTCTGCGAAAGGTTCAGTTTATTGTTACTGCGGCATGAAGTAGGCGTAGTTGCAGATCGGAGGAGCAGAAAGAACGCAAGTGTAAGGGACATGCTGGCGCAACAGTCCGCAAATGGTAATGGGTACCGTAAAGTATCATAATTAGAAAGAATGTAAGTTCGGGCACGTTGGTATTTGTTTTGGCCTTCAGCGCATAAGAGACACCGGGACAGTGTCGACAGACGCAGACGAAACGTTGACTTTCAATAATCGCTTATTACAAACAGCAGACACATTAGCAGGACAAACTCAGAAGGCACATTCATGCAATTTGAGTGTTCATGATAGGAGACATAAAATATATCAAAGCCACAAATGATGCTTGAACCAAGTAAGGAAAGTACCAAGGTGCAGGATGATGAGATCATTCTCTACTTCCATCCCCTCCCCATCCCGCAGCACCTCTTTGCGTGTTCTTAAGATAATTGAAATGTTCTTCAGAAAGCTCAACAGATGG
Source organism: Dermacentor variabilis (assembly GCF_050947875.1). NCBI lineage: Eukaryota > Metazoa > Arthropoda > Arachnida > Ixodida > Ixodidae > Dermacentor > Dermacentor variabilis. The sequence continues at coordinate 173,670,386 of NC_134571.1, forward strand.
TACACTAACGAACACAACCCTCCGACTAGCAAACCTCGCCGCTTCTATGGCGTCATGTGTCGTTTGCAAAGTCGATTGAAATAGGTCGCGAAGCTTCACACGAAATGTGGTCCAGAACAGATTGTCACCGACATGCGCAAGCGCAGTTAGGGGAATTGTGATTAAAGCGCGGCTGTGTAAGGATGTAACAAATATGCGGGAAGAAAATTTTTACGTAAACAGACTGTTTCATTTGATTCAGAAAAAATAACATTCCTGATATATGTGAAGCACTTGCAGCGACGAAACTAAAGAAAACTCTTTTAATTTATCATTAACCATAAATGGCTCCATTTCAGTGCCGGCTACAAAAAGGGTGTGCTAAGGCAACTAGCAAAATCATTCGGAGCGAATCTTTTAGGCCCGCACGTAAAAATCGCTTGCTGCAACACGCCCCCGTAACACGTTCTGTTGCCATGACTTCTTTATTCTTTCACTCTCCTGTTCCCATTCCCCAGTGTAGGGTAGCCAACCGGGCTCAGTCCTAGTTAACCTTCCTTCTTTTCATTTATCATTTGCTTTCTCTCTTTCTTGCCTTTGAGTCTTTCTCTGAATTCTCGTGGCGCGGTGTTTGCGAAGCGTGTTTCGTGGTTCTTCAACGTGGTCAGTCAAAAGTAGCCCGTTACAACCTTCTGACAATTGTTTACTTTAGCAGCCATCGAGCGGTTGGGCTAACTAACGGGCTGGCGTCCGACAATGTGACTAGCACTCAACACTCGAAGCCTCTTTCGGCCTGTAAAGAAATTATGTTCTCTGCATGGGTACGATTTCGGCACCTGTACGGCTCACGTTCTGTATCTTATCGTTAGCGTTCTTAGATGGTGTACTATCGCAGGTGACGCCTGCGATCGTACACCTTGTTTTCATTTTTTTAAAGAATATTTGGCAACACGCGGAGGGATCTGCCGGCAGTGTATGTCAGTGCAGTCTAATCTCGTCATCTTAAAGCTTAAGCACTTCCTTAACTACAGCTTAGCATTATTTGTTGCTTTCATATATTTTATGCTTCCCGTCATGACTTATGAAAGTGTACTAATGCACTTGAGAAAGCTAGTTGTTTCTCTCCTATATACGTATGTGATACTTGTCAAATTAACGATTGCTTGAAGCGATACGCGTTGTCTATACCTCTATCTACACTGTTTAAGAGTTTATTGCTTCACAAAGTCCTTTCATGCTTGGACAGATGTGGAATACAAAAGGAGCCGTCATAATAAAATGCTGTATTCGGACCCCTGCTCAGAGTAAGATGCAGATAAGAATAACTTTACGGCAGAAAGCTTAAGCAGAATCATGCTTTTATTGTACTGTCCATATAGATGTCGGACAAATATAAGACACAAGAAATACGTGCAGCATTTAGGGGAACATGATCAAAACATTTTAGGTATATTTTTAAATTATATATGTGGTCTTTCATTCATAACTAACGCCAAGGAGTTTCACAACGTAATTAAAGAAAAATGAAATTTGAATGTATCATCATTAGCGCACACTTCGAGATAGATAAAATTCATTGTTAGGTGCAAATCTCGTAATCTGTGCATGCAGAGAAGACGGTTCTATAATTAGGCAAATTGGAAGCTGCTTGTTTAGCATGTTTTGAAAGAATATGTTCAAATCATATATAAATATCAGTGATACGTTGACGACGCTATATTTCTGAGTACTTCCGTAGCATTCGCATTGTAGGAGCTTAAGTTGGTACCCGCAAGACTTCATATTGATCGACTTGAAACGAACCAATATGAGCCTCAAATCTGTTCCCCTTCACAGGCCACAGCATAGTTGATATGTGAATGAATTATTGAATGCTTCACATAGCGATTTAGTGTGTTATGGTTGAAATGAGAAAGAGCTGTGGTGAGGACTTGCATGCTGTAAGCCCTTTTCGTTTTGATATTCTATACGATGATGGAATATAAAATTGCGGTGTAACCTGAATCGACGGACTCTGGCATAATCATTGGTGGAGAATTGATGGTACCAAATTCGTGCAGGAACTGCACTATTTGTAAGACGTTAGCCACAGTTGAAAACAGAAAAATTCGATTTTAGAGGGTTTACTTGCACCTTATTTTAATTGCACTGTTCTTAAACGTTTGCAGTATCAGAGTGTACTTTAGACACGACTGCTGAAATGCAATAAATATAATTTATATTATAATCTGGTCATCGCTATATGGTTAGTTGGCCGTGATTAAGATAGTTACGCATATAATTTCTAAAAATAGAACGAGTAGAGGACCAAGAATAAACTCTGTAAACCAAAATCAGCTGTTTTGATACCCGAGACAGCGTTAGCAACGCTGACAATTTCAATTTCGTTATGTAACTTCAAGAGTAGCACAGAAAGAGCACCAATACCAATTATTTCATCCTTCCTAAAGATTACGAAGTGGTCAATTGTGTCGCATGCCTTATAGAGATCGAGAAATATAGGGCCGGTAAAATTACGCTCCTCAATTATCTTCCACAAGATATCAGCTCAAGAGACTAGAGCAAGGCCAGTTGAATATTCCGGTCGGAATGAGAACATATGTTCCTGAATTCAGACTGAAGTTCGTGTGTTCTTTGTTTGCTAAAAGTTTAAAAGGAAGTAATACAAGTTTAGACTTTTTTATCGCTGGCGTAGAAAAACATCGAAGTTTACTCATTGAAAAGCAATTCCTAATGACGTTTCGTCCGGTGGTATAAGAACATGCTTGTGAAAAAGCACACCAACAAATAAAATGCTTTTGTCAGACAAACCGATAAATGATTAGCGCGAAAAAGTTTAGTGTCAGCTTGTGCAAATGTGTGTTTTCTGTTTAACACGCATTTTTAGTACTTAGACAACACCGTCAATTGAAGAAGCATACGTACGTATGTACAAATCTACGACTACGTGGTAGTAAACAGCAAAAAGCTCACTCTACGTTGCCATGAGCAGCGCGTGTGAATGTTGCACGAGAGCTTAATGTTATCTGTTAGGTAAGGCAAGGCTAGGTGAGGCTTTTATACGTCACACTATCTCTCCTTAAGGGGTCGCGACAATCGGCCGAATCCGTCAACGAGCCGCATCCCAAACATCTCTGCAAATTTGCGACCACGCTTCTGAATATTTCCGGCGGGCAACTGTTCTCGCCATTTCACGATTATGTCCGCACGCTCTGTCAACGTGGCTGTTCGCATCTGCGTCAAAGTGACGTCGTCGTCGCGGTGTCAGGTAGCACTTTCCGATTGGCTTCACATGCCGTAAGAATAAACACATCATTCATTTCACAACCATACAATGTTTCTCTTCAATCGCACCCATTAGATTTCCGGAAAAACAAGTAACAGCAGCGATTTTGAAAGGAAACTACTCACTTCATCACACATTTATTGCATTTTTCGCGGATCAGGATATTTGTGCGTTTTTTAGCAATCCTCCTAGATTATGCTCACTCGACCGCCACAGAAAGAGTGAAGAACACATATAATTATATCTTGGACTTTTATGTTTCAGAACCAAGCTCCCGTTGTCGCTGCGTCTTTGAGGAAGCTAAAAATATAAATCTCAACATCTTGGTTTCTGTAAGGCGCACGTGCATCCAAGTACTCCGGGATTCTTGCATTTCACACTTAAATGTGATAGACCAATACGCGTAAAAGATTAGCCGTGATCTAAAGCTCAGTAGCGCCATGTCCAAGCCACTGAACAAACGCTACAGGCAAGCGATGCGATGATCATCATACTCATCATCATGCTCATCATCATCACCAGCCTGGCTACGCCCACGGCAGGGCAAAGGCCTATCCCATTCTTCTCGACCCACACCGGTCACGGGCTCATTGTGGTCATGTTGTCCCTGCGAACTTAATCTCATCTGCCCACATAACTTTGTGCCGCCCCTTGCTGCGCTTCCCTTATCTTGGAATCCAGTCCGTAACCCTTATATTCCATCGGCTATGTTCCCTCCTCATTACATACGCTGCCGATGCCCATTTCGGTTTCTTCATTTGCACTAAGATGCCATTAATTCGCGTTTGTTTTCTCACCCCAATCTGCTCTTTTCTTATTCCTTAACGTTACACCCATCATTCTTCTTTCCATAGCTCATGGCGTCATCCTCAATTTAAGTACAACGCTTCTCTTAAGCCTCCAGGTTTCTGCTCCTTACGTGAGTACTGGTAAGACACAGCTGTTATACAATTTTCTCATGAGGGATAACGGCAATCTTCTGTTCATGATCTAAGAATGTCTGCCACACGCACCTCAGCCCATTCTTATTCTTCTGATTATTTCAGTCTTATGATCCGGATCCGCGGTCACTACCTGTACTAAGTAGATGTATTCCCTTACCACTTGCAGTGCCTATCGTACACTAATGTTCTCTTTCGAGACTGTTAAACATTACTTTAGGTTTCTGCAGATTAATTTTTAGACCCATCCTTCTGCTTTGCCTATCCAGGCCAGTTAGCATGCATTGCAATTGGTCCCCTGAGTTACTAAGCAAGATAATATCGTCAGCGAATCGCAAGTTATTAAGGCATTCTCCATTATATCTCATCCGCAATTCTTCCCCATCCAGGTCTCTAAATAGCTCCTGTAAACACGGTGTGATTAACATTAGAGAGAGCGTATCCCCCTGCCTGATGCCCTTGGGATTTCGTTGCTTACTTTATGGAGGACTACGGTGAATGTGGAGCCACTATAGATATCTCAGTATTTTTACATAGGGCCCATCTCCACCCTGATTCCGTAATGCCTGCGTGACTGCTGATGTTTCGACGAATCAAATGCTTTTCCGTAATCAATGAAAGCTATAAATACTTCGATGAAAACATTTGCCTCTTGTAGTGGCACTCGTCTTTGCCATGATAACAAACCGCCGCAGTGAAAACGGCTACTTTGAAATCGGAGAAAATGCATGGATATCAAAGCATGTATTCCAGGTTGGTTCTATAGGTGAGGCTATTCAATGAAAATTTTACAACCGAGAATACTCACGTAGTATAATCATTTAAAGTGCCTGAAGCACCCTCGGCGCCTTCACTTCTTGTACTAGGGGTTGTTCCTTTGCTGCTGGTAAACGCGGGAGTTGTGTGTCCAGTAATTGTTTCTTCACTCATGCCTGATGCTCTGGAGCACTAGCGAATTTTTGAGGCAGAACGGTGCTGAATCATCACGCATGCGCAGTATGTGCCAAGTATGGAAGAGAACCAACAAAACGTTGGGCATTTATGGAACTCGAATGAAACCGTAAAGCCCTTCTGAAAAATGGATACGATAGCGTGCGCCACTAGTCGATGTCAAAGTGCTTACATTTTAACAACAGAAGAGGCGCCTTAATGAAAGCCATCAAAAAAGTTTATGCATACCTTTTGTCCAGCCAAAACAGTAGACATGAATAAGTGTTTATTATTGTTTCTTTGTATCAAGATAAGTACTATGGCTTCCAGTTGAGATATTCACAGGCGTGACGCAATTAGCGAATACATAGAATGAATACAAGTCGACACATCGTTTATACATGCATGTTCAGTTCCTTAAGGTTTCCTCGGAAAGTAGGCGTAGCTTATTCTAGGGCTTTCACGAACCATTACAGCCGAGGGTGGCGTGGTCGCGCGGTGACGATGCTGTTGCCTGCATTTCGGCAATTGTTCCTTAGCCAGTATGCATGCGTGTCATCACGCTTTTTTTTCTTTTTTCTGCTGGCTGCATGAACAAGTGGTCATAACTGACAGTTCGGTGCATAAGGATAATCTAACACTGCTGGGCTCGGCACCAAAGAAACTCGTCCCCCTTTCCCGTAAAACGATACCTACTTCCTTCGCACCAAGAAGTAGCAGCCATCTGGTGGTGACGCAAGAAAACCAGCGGTGGTGACGCGCGCCTCCTCCGTTGTGATTGGTGGACCTATATGGCTACAGGAAAGCCCCACATCTCGGACGGTGGCAAAAACCCGGCAATTTTCGCAAATAAAACCATCGCTCTTCAAACTTCGCCGAGCTTCCTCAGCAGCCGGTCGTTGTGTCGGCCCACTCTGTGACGCACCTTCTTAGTTCTTAGTTCCGTGTTGTGGTGTCGATGATGTAGGCCCGGGCTTTTATGTAGAAGCGCACGTTTATAGAAACAGCGCTTATTTTTGCTGGTAACTTGCGCTGTCCTCTCCAACCTAAGGTGTGCTTCCTGCCATACATAAGGACGCTATGTACTTTGGCTGCAGCGGTTTGTCTTTTGAAATGTCACCTAAACCGATAAAAAGTCCTAAACACCTAATGATGGCCCTATATCCCATAGTTTAGATCAATAGTCCGATTCGTCTTTTCTTAGTTTCGACAATGTGGTACTCAAGTGACTGTTTTACAGCAAAGTTGTATACCTCTACCGTCCAAGGAAATTTTCATGCCTTTGTTGGCACGGTAAGCAAAAAACTCGCCATACGTGGGCTGATCCCGAAGACAGTACTATGCAGGGCCGACCCGCGGCGTAGGTGAAGCAGGCGTTAAGTAATCCCCACACGTGGGCCGATCCCGAAGATAGTGAAATGCGGGGCGACTCGCGGCGGAGGGGTAGGAGGAGTTAAGCAGTCCCATACGTGGGCCAATCTCGAAGATAGTGCAGTGCAGGGTCGACTCTCTGTGGAGGTGAAGCAGCCGTTAAGTACACCCCATACGTGGGCCAATCTCGAAGATAGTGCAATGCCGGGCCGAGTCACGGTGGAGGTGAAGCAGGCGTTAAGCGGTCCCCATATGTGGGCCGATACCGAAGTTAGTCAGATGCCGGGTTGACTTGCGGAAGGAGTAAAGCAAGCGTTAAGTGGTCCCCATACGTGGGGCGATCCCGAAGTTACTGAGATGCCGGGTTGACTCACGGCGGAAGTGAAGCAAGCGTTATGCGGTCCCCATACGTGGGCCGATACCGAAGTTAGTCAGATGCCGGGTTGACTTGCGGAAGGAGTAAAGCAAGCGTTAAGTGGTCCCCATACGTGGGGCGATCCCGAAGTTACTGAGATGCCGGGTTGACTCACGGCGGAAGTGAAGCAAGCGTTATGCGGTCCCCATACGTGGGCCGAACCCGAAGCTAGTGAATCGCCGGGCCGACTAGCAATAGAGGTGGAGCAGGCGTTAAGCAGTCCCCATACGTGGGTCGATGCCGAAGATAGTTAAACGCCGGGCCGACTCACGGCAGAGGTGAAGCAGGCGTTATGCACTCCACATACGTGGGCCGATCCCAAAGATACTGCAATACTGGGCCGACCCAGTACAGTTTGCGGTTAAGGGGCCCACATACACAACTTCGCTGGTCATCCTACTTCACAGACTTTAAGGCACCGCGACTTTTGTTTCTTTATTCTTTATTTCCAATTCTATAGGATGGAGTACCTCGTGGTGAAAGCTTCATGAAAGCAACTTGTGGGGCCCTCGAGCTCCGCACAAGCAACAACAGTAAGAGACCTACGCACACGGTTACATCGTTCTAGAGCACCTTCAGAGGGCGACAGATAAATATAAAATTTGAGATATGAATTACAATACAAAGAAAACGGAAATATTTATAACTCACGATGATCTAACGACTTCAAAATAAAGTAATAGAAAAGTGGTGCTGAAACACTTTCATAGAGCAACAGAAAAATATGGATTGCAATACACTGGAAACAAATGTATATAATGGAAGCTTCTAGGCTATATTGTAGCTTGAAAATCAAACAATTCAGTAGTACGTCAAATAAGGTGGTCAAATTTATGCAGTGTTAAAATGTGTTAGCGAGTGGTGAAACATACTGATTAGGGTTGACGGTTCATGAGCAATTTGACATCTGACAGAGTTAGGTTGCGAGTTTCTATGCGTCTATATTGGAAACTATTCAAAAGTTTGGTAGGTGACAAAGAATTTCATTGGCATATTTAGTATGGGACCCTAGAACTTCCCACATTTCTGTGTGACGACTAAGACGCGCAGGTTGACACTGTTCGAAATGACCTAATTCAGCGAATGTCATGCAATGTCTGCGATGACCGAGATAAACATTCTTAAATAGAGTTTGGGTATAGAGTTGCTAACTTTAGGAAGTATATACTTTTCAAAGATAAGGTCGGTGTGCTCTGTATATGGCAAATTTTCAATTATACACAATGTTTCTTTTTTTAGCAGTAACACCCCGTTGATTTTGGATTTATTGGTCGAATCCCATACCAAATGACAATAGTTTACATGGGAAGAGAATACTGCATTGTATATTAAGAGCGTTCATGCCGCAGGAAAAGTATATCTATTTCGATCAATGTCTATTATTGCTGCGTTAGTTATGTCGCGGTGTCGAATGAAGTCTGAATCGCATTGTCTCGCAGTTAGCTCACGTCTTCTATAGGCGGCGTGTTTCTCCTTCGGAAGTTCGTCGAAATTGCAATGTGCCGTTGCTACGTCATGCAGCCTACCGAATAAGGGTTCCTGAACATACTGGCCACGTATTGGGCCTGTGCACTGTGGGCACTGCAGTGAGAGGTAGTGGCGCAGCCAGGTCGATCGGGTAAGTCGCCGGGTTCTCCACCGAGTAGCAGCCAAGTAGTCGGAAATTTCACGTAGTTGCTCGCCTCGCTACAGACGCGCTGATCTGGCGGCCAAACATGGTAGTCCCAACTCCCGGTATGGTTATCGACAGTAGACGCGGCCTGTATTTCCGCTGTCGCAGCAGAGCGGGCGCTGGTCGGGTGCACACCATACGCATGTCTTCCTCGGTGAATTGAGCGAGCTGATGGGCGGCTAGGTTGGCGGCTACAAATGGCGATGGCATTAAATAGTTCCAGCACTCTGGTGCGGGCGCGGAGAGGGAGGTTGACAACGGATGACAGTGACGTGGATCATCACATCCGGCTTGAGGTGCTGAGACTCGGGGACTCAATGACATTTGGATATCCCCTCAGACGATCATTGCAATTAAGCCTACTTGAGGCAGTGTGGAACAGAACGTCCTACGCACTTATTTGTGGACAACGGCTCCGATGGTCTTTGGGAGCTTGCCGGAGCCTAGTGCCTGTATTTTTCACTTCAGCGAAAGCACTAGGCGGCTGCCTCTCGAGCAGGCGTTTTCAGCATCTGGTGGATGTGGCTTCTGTTAGAAATTTCGCCACGGCCTCGGCCGTTTACGAATCAATCTGGCGTAAAGCTTTTGCCTCAAATCGCGCATGAGGAAACACACTTTCTTTACCGACATGTCTGGGTCGGCGTGGTTAGCAGACGGTTCATATCTTCCGTGAAGATTGCGACGTGCTCATGCTGTAGATGCACACAAGTTTATAGTAGAGTTTTGACCACCTCCTTGCATACGACGCTCGTGAATGTTTGTAGTAAGCCCCAGCAAAACAGCTCCCACACTATTACGCTGCACCCTCGTTTTTAAAACCACGTCCTAGCAGGGCCTTCTATAGAGAAATAGTCATGCCAGAGCTAGTCGGACTTTCAGTTCCTAAATATGGCTATTCTTGCGTAGGTTTCCAACCACCTCTCATGATCTTAATCGATGGTCTATGGAAGAACGCTGGCTCCATTGATTGTTACAACGCGACCCTTGCTGGTGACACAAGGATTGTCATTGCGACTGCTGAATGGGCCATGACCTTCCTAGAATTCTCGACCTGGCGACCGTGATAAGTTTTGTAGTCGTAGGTTGCGGCAAGCTCGTTGGCTGACGACAATACTTAGGTTGTTCTCATGGCTTGCTGGGTGTATCCGGTCACAACGAAGCACCTCGACGAGAAGCCACGTTGTAGTGAAGGTGAACAATACACTAGCAAGAACCGTGAGTCTGGAATCAAACACTAATCGCGGAACGGGAAAGCACAAAACGATTTACACTGGGGCAGAAAGATAGTTCCGCGCGTATGCGTCGATCATCCAATAAGTGATTGACGGTAATGATCATCACGTATTTGCTTCATGATTCATTGATTCTAGCGTAATCGTTGGTTCTTGCATTCCTTTAAGAATGCACAATTGTTTTCGTATTGCGCATGCACTTTGATTAAAAAGGGTTCTGCTGCAGCGTAGAAGGAATGTATAATCGGTGAGGAAGATGGAGAGTGTAACACACGCAGGCGCATCACGTGCTGGGAGGTAGCCTAACATTTTTTAGCCGGTGAAATGCGTTCAGAGGTAAAATGTATACGAGTATGCGAGTAAACGTATGTTAAAACACTTGTGAAAGCTTTATTGTTAGTATTGCACAGAGAGCTTTGTCACATCAGTCCAAAAAGTTTGTACGGCTGCAACAAGACAGCAGCGCGAGTCAAAACAGACGACTTCCGAATGGGTAAACAACTGTTTCTTAAACTTCAAAGGTTCCTCCACAATAGAACATGATTAATTAATTATTTTCTGAGCGGGAGTCTATGTCACATAGTGAATGTGCAAATGATTTGAATCTAATGCAGTGTGACTACCGTCACCAGCTTACTATATGGTATAGAATAAACATCTGCGGTATGAATAGACACGCCAAACAAAGAACAAAATTTCGAGCAAATAATTTTCGTACGCATACAATATTGCTATACCTTATCATAAAGGCATCTACAAGTGCTGCCTCTCGAAGGCAACTTGGCCTTGGGACCTCGAATAATGCCAGAAATAACTTCACTCAGAAATAACAATACAGCGCCTCCTTTTTCGAATGGTTCCTAATCAGCGATATTCCGTTTACGCTGCAAAATAACTACGGATAGGGTTCGTTAAAGCTTTTTTTGCTGCTACACTGTTAAAACACCTGCACAAAAAGTTCCCCTAACCAAACGTGGAGTTAACCATCTTTTGTTGTCATTTCAACCTTCTGGTTACACAAAACAAAAGCTTGAGCACATTAAAGTTTGTCTTGAAATGACTGAGAAAGCAACGTTCACCAACAACTTAGTTCATGGAACAGTGAGCGCTGGCGAAGACCTGCCATATTTTTCGACATTGAAGCACCCTGGCGACGACGTCCTGCCACGTGATCTTGAAAAACTAGACTGCATCGTTCACTTCTTGCCTTCCTGCTGGCACACATGCCTATCGCTCGTTTCTTTGTCTGCAAAACGCACTGCTTACACTCATACGGTGTTTTATCATCGTGCTTTGTTCGATGGTCACGACAGAGATTTGAATTTTTCTGAAAAGATCGAGCACAGATTTCGCCACCGAAAGCGCTCTTTCCACATTGCCAGCCTACATGTCTCTTGAGATCATGTTTGTTTTTGAATAATTTAGCACATTTTTGCATACGCGGCGTTTCTACTCTGCGTGAGTGCACTGATGTTTATGCAGATTCTCCGCCCGCTTGAATGATTTATCGCAAGTTTTGCAAATGTAGCGTTTCTCACCCGTGTGCGTGCGCTTTTGGTTATCTAGATGAGTAGACTGCCGCTACGATTTGTTGCATATTTGGCATTTGTAGGGTCTCTCGTTTGTATGCGTGCGCTTATGTTTATCTAGATCGTTAGACTGCCGGAAGGATTTGTCACAGATTCTGCATTTGAGGGTCTTTCGTCTGTGTGCGTGCGGTAATGTTTAACTAGGGAATCAGCCCGGCGGAAGACTTTATCGCAGGTTTTGCATTTGTGTTTTTTGTCATTACGGTTGTGGCAGTGCTCGACAGACTTAGAAACCTTCACAGATGACTGATCACATGCTTTACAAAAGTGGCCTGTGTCGCCCGTGTGTTCCTTGGCGTGCCCCTCTAAGGCATCCCTTCTGTTCGAAACATTGCCACAGACACCGCACAGCTCTTGCTGTTCCCTTCCTCCGGTTGCAGTGGCATTCCTGCAAGTATACGGACAAAGGAGGTCAGTATGGCCGACTGTATTTACGGGAGGATAGAAACACTTCTTGCCAATCGAAAGGTCCACAAACTAAATCGGGAGTTACTGGTCAGGAGACTTTCTGAATCTGAGCGCTAACTTGGTGCATTTAGTCTTGGCGCTCGATTTGGGCTCGAGTTTGACATAAATTGGACACTGCTGCTTATGATGGTCTATGTGGTTAAACTTGAATATAAGAACGATGTCAGTTCGAGTAGCAAGAAACACAAGAGGCACGCTTTATTTATTACATCATGTATAGCTTCTATGAAACAGGTAGAGTACTTGTGCAGAAATGGCTGTCAGTGATGTTTAGTTAAGGAGCCTAGCAGGTATAAATATTTAAAATGCATATGCTCCCCTGACTCGCTCAGAAGGAATATTTAGGCAAAAGAATATACTGCTTCTCACCAGCTAAAATGCGTCTATGTTTTTAGGACGCCTTGTATGCTAAGAAGAGTATAAAAACGTTTGTCAGCATGTTGCACTTCTCTAACACGTGAATGCGAAAGCTTGCTGCACACGTGATAGCGCGTTAGTTTATGCGATTGGAGGGGTCAGACTTCTCTCAAAACATAACTAACCACAGTGTGAACTAAACGTATGACGCTGTACGTTGACCTCATCAACGACACATGCGAGAACCTAATGCAGTATCTAAACATTCTATTGTTATTTCTCTCATTCTCTCTTCCTTTTCTTCACCCGCCGTGCTTGCTTAGTGGCTATGGTGCTGGGCTGCTAAGCAAGAGGTCGCGGGATAGAATCACGGCCACGGCGGCCGCATTTCGATGGGGGCGAAAGGCGAACACCCATGCGCTTAGATTTAGGTGCTCGTTAAGAACCCCAGGTGGTCTAACCTTCCGGAGTCACCAACCACGGCGTGCCTCATAATCACAAAGTTGTTTTGGCAAGTAAAACCCCAGAATTTCATTTTTATTTTCTTCGTTATTTCTTTGTTCTTTCTATTTTTGTTCTTTCGTGCGTTCGTTCATTTTTTCATTCGTTTATTCTTTTTTTCTTTTCTTTCTTCCTTAGTTCTTTCCTTCGTTCTTTCTTTCATTTCTCAATTATCACACAGCCATTAGATATATACTTGCTTACGCAGATGAGCCTCATGATGATACCTTTTGTGTCTCTGGACTAGAGCCGTTTTTTCTGGTTAGGAGCCATCGCAACCAGGCGCCTAAGTCTTTCGCATTAGTAAACTATAATACTGCAAAGGCGCACTACTAGCGTTATTTCTGACCAGTACTGGTGGACTAACTTCCTATTGGACATCACATGTCATAACTCAATCCATGCATGTGGAATACGAAGATAAATTTCTGGGTTCAAATATTTCTGCAGTCTTTAAATCAAGTCATTTAATATTCGACTCGCATTCGAACATTAAACTATTCCTGCCGAATGCACCGAGCACCCGGCGCGCACATGATCAAGTCCACCACACTTTGTGAGCAGAAATACATAAAATATTTTAGTCTTTTCACACAGGATGGATAACATATGCTGCTGAACAAGTTTCTCTTTATTTCTTTTCTTCCTTTCGTTGTGGAAATATGCATTACAACACCCACTGCAATCTTCGTTGATGTTATATAAATAACCTGTATTTCTCCCGTGGTCGACAGCATTTTTTAGGCCTGTGTTGAGCAATAGATGAAAATTTTTCTCTGTTGTGCCGTGAATTTGCTATTTGTTTGCTGATATTGAATCCTGTACCTATTTATCGGTTTACCACCTTTCCCCGTCTAATAAATGCTATCGCTCAGCTCAGGCCGAGGCTGCATGCATTGTAAGTTTATCTAATATGATCTATGGTTTTATCCGTCGTTTGTAGGAAGAGATTCTGTAAGGCACTGGACCCTCGGAAGCCGCTTTCACATATCTGGAGGACAGTCCGCGGTCTTCATTCGTCCCCGTAACAATGACACTCATTCGCAGCTTTGGCCATCCATCCAGGTTAAACTCGGCTTGGTCTGGCTGAGGAATTCTATGCGAGAGTCACTGGCACGCCTATCAACGCCAACATTGATGTGAGTGACGACTCTGCGGCTTGGGTGCTAGAAATAGACGTGTCCTTTACCATGGAAGAACACAAAGCTGCCCAAGCTATTTCCGAACGATCATCCTCTGCAGGTCCTGACGGCGTCGCCTATGCTGCCCTAGGACACCTTAGACAGGAGGCAAGAAGAGCGCTTTTGAGCACTTTCAACAACTCGTACCATAGAGGTCCAGTTACCTGGCAATGGAAGTTAAGCCGGCTAGTAACTTTGCTACAGCCGGGAAAATCTCCGTTGGATTTAACGGCATATCGCCCTATCGCTCAGGCCAGCTGTATCGAAAAGGTGATGCAAAGAATGGTCGTTGCACGTTTAGGATGGTATTAGAGCGTTACAATATCTACCCATCTTCCAGGGCCAGCTTTCAAAATTAATAGCTTCATTGACCTGACAACGCTTGTGCAACAGGAGAAAAGCAGTAAAGGCATATCAGTTGCGCTCTTTCTCGACATGAAAGGCGCATATCACAACTATGCACACGATGCCGTCATCAACTCCCTGGAGACTATTGGAATTGGCGGCCGCATGTTTCACTGCTTATCCGACTATATAGCTCGCAGGTAGCTTTTTGTGCGAACTGTAGATTGCCCCGCAGCTGTATATTGCACTTACTACGAGGTGCCTCAAGGAAGAATATTGAGTCCCACATTGTTGAATGTGACACTGATTGGACTAACTGAAGTTTTACCTAAAGCAACCTACCTCTCCATATACGCAGATGACATCTTCCTTTGCACTTCTGCGGTACCTCGCCTTAACGTTCACGCGCGATCACAGCGGGCAGCAACTTTAGCATCAGCATACCTCCGAACACAAGGCTTGACATTATCGAACGAGAATTGTGCATTGATTGTATCCACACGCAAACCTATGACACCGTACCCAGTCTCCATTGTTGAACAGACTATCACCTATGGAAAGACCCATCGATTCTTGGGTGTAATAATGAATAGAAATCTTTCTTAAAGCCCTCATTGCACGTACCTGAAGAAAAAGCTGTTGTCGATTGATCAGGTAGTGAGATTCGTGTGCGGGATAACATGGTGCACATCTGTACACTCCATCTCCATAGGCTGAATCCATCCTTAAAGCTACAAGTGCAATAAAAAAGGTCCCGCTCTGAGGCGAACGTATTGTGCCGTCTCTGGCTCGGGGGAGGGATTTTCGAAAGCATACTCGTACCATATTAGAATGGGGGATCCGCCAATGTGCGACTCATGCGGAACCACAGAAACGAAAGAACACATCATATGTGTCTGTTTTCAATGCGACGTCGAGAGCAAAGTTATTTGGACAGCACTGAACCAGCTGTAGTCCAGACAATTTTCCGAAATGAAAATCCTTGGACTCTAGCCGTGCACGTCGATGGCACTGAAAGCCACGAAAGCACTTTTGAAATACCGCAAGTCGACAGGTATTGGGAACCGTGTGCAGACCCGGTGCGAATCTTCCACTGTGCGCGAAACTGTGCTCTCTCTCTCTTCTTCCCCATACCCCCTTCCCTTGTGCTAGGTAGGAAACCGGACGTGCTTCTGGTTAACCTCCCTGGCATTCCTGTCTTCTATTTTTGTGTCTCTTTTAAAATATTGCGCGAACTTCGACTACAGTGCCCATCAGCGCCGTATGATTAAGTGAATCACTGATACAACCGAGAACATTCGCGCATGCGCAGAGCATAGCCCAGAGCAAGCGGCCTCGGTTGGGCTTTCCTGCTATGAAGATCCTCCCCCTACGCCTTCTACTGAGTTATCTCTTCCCGTCTTTTCATTTCTCTGTGAGGTCTTACGGATAATTTCTTGAAGCTAGGTGCATATTTGTGTAATGTCTTAGCACGGGCGAAATCGAAACAAGCAAATTGAGGTCGGTACTTGTTGAGCATTAATTACGTTTTGCAGCTCCATCATTCTAGAAGCTTTGCCTCAGTCATTTCAATAACGTCATCTTCTGAAATAACACTTCGAAAAGCCTTCATCGTGCGGTTTTTCGTTAGGGTCACTGGGATGTCCAAGAAGTGGCACTACATTGGATGGCTTTCCGCACTGCTTTTTGTCGTGTAGTTCCGACAGAATGTCACCTCTAGCCGTGTTGGCGATATTATACTCTGGCTCTAGGGAGCCTGATATATATTACTAGAAGAAATTCGAAATCATTCAGGCTGAATTTTCGGTCCTGTAACTGTGCATAACATGATATCTGGGAAAGTGTTTTTTTTTTCGAAGCCAAATAACAGGAAAACATCATCGGTGAGCCCTGTCTTTTGAGGGTGAAGGGAAAGTACTCTACCATACATGTATGCCTGTTTTCAGCAGAAATATTATTCACGTACCACGGATCCCAACAAGGGGTCGTGACGGGACCACGATCTGTGTGCGCCAGTCCTACAGCTCTACAACGGCCGAATATGTGTATCCAAGGGTGGTTACGACAAGAAAGATTATTAACCTTGGACGGCTAAAATGCCGGAAGTGAGGAGAAGCGAATAGAAAACACGAAAGATGTAAAATGTGAGTGAAAGAAAATGGTTGCAGAGGCGGAACAGTAAGAGTAGATCCCTGACTTCGCTTAGTTGGGTCGGTCCGAGGTTGCCGCTAATATGAGGAGAAGGCGAAGAGGTGTGTTGCATCCACCGAAGTGCCATACAGGTCCAAACACCCGGTATGGACTGCGCCTGAAGTTCCCCTTATCCCTGGACCCGGTGAAGACGCGCATGGCTGATCGCGGCAGGGTCCGAAGCACATTCGCTTGGTTTCGTGGTGTCGCTACACAGGTAACGTATGCTGACGCATAGCACGCTGCCCTGAGGTGCAGCCTGCTATGAGCAATAGCATAGATATTGCACCTTTCAGGCATCAGCACTCCTCTCCTCAGAACAAGTTGGTGAGTGCAGTCATGATTGCACTATTAGCAGCATTTTGGGCTGTGTTTGGGTTGCTTTGTGTTATTGAAAATTTCGAAATGTGGGCTTACCTCTCGGTTTCTTCCGAGATAAACGATGCTTTCTCCATGACAGCATGACTTGTAGTAGGCGTGGAGGGATGGGCGCTGCTGCTGGACACTATGGGCGGGTAACTGATGCTTCCGCTGTCAGTGGCATCTGTATGGTCCGGAAAAGCAACAGAGATGTTTACTCACCGCTCTAGACAGGTCATTGATAGAGCATGAAAATTTCGCGCTGAGAAATCGAGGCATGCAATACGTTTTATTTGAGATTGCTTGGTCATGAAATTTGGCTGCAGTGTCGCCGTTTGTGGTGCTTCTTTTTCGAAATTCTGTATTGAGTGCGACCACGAATTTCGTAGTGAATAAAGGGACAGTCACGATCAGATCTGTGGAATGGCGAATTTTTCTAAAATTAAGTACGCTGTGTATAATACAGGAGATGACAACAGGACCGTGTTCTAAGCGAAACACGACAGGCTGCAATTTCTTAGTGCGGTACAAGAGCTGCATAGGTGCTTTTAATTTCCTGTCAAAGGCGCATTCCATGCTTCCCCAAGGTGGCAATGGATGATATTGTCACGTAGTGGTGACGGCAGTCGCAGGGGCGATGAGGACAGACAAAACTTCGTCAAAAAAAAGACTTGATTGGGATGACTTGCGCCCACAATGCCCTGAATTACGCGGCGGTGGCGAGGCGACCAGCGTGCTCGGCGGTCGTCAAACAGAATGCCCGCCGCTGTCGTCTGCGCTCAATTTAAAGCTGATAGCGAGCTCTATCGGTATAAATCTGGGTGCGTCTTGCGTCGCAAACAAAGCTATAAAGCGGCGCGGCGGGAGACTTGAAGAGTGAGCAAGCACTGCAAAGATTCGCGGCATTACTCCCCTCTCAAAGAGCCATCGACCCGATGCATGAAAAGAAATAATGCGACTAGCAACAAATAAAACGAATCGTGCGAAAATAAACAAAGAGTGTAAAAATGCAGCGTCTTCTAGCGCGTATAATAGGGCTTCAGGCGGACGACATGAACAACTTCTGGTCGTACGCGGCGTAGCTGGGATGCAGTCATGGCATCAGGGATGACTTCATAATCCAGTTCACCTAGCCGAAGAACAACCTTGTATGGACCAAAATAGCGGCGCAAAAGCTTTTCACTCAATCCACGGCGCCGAATGGGCGTCCAAACCCAGACTTGGTGTCCTGGCTTGTATTCAGCGTTGCGTCTTCGTAGGTTGTAGCGTCTGGTGCCGGTTCGCTTATGGTCCGCTGGTGGAGGTGCGGAGTAGCCTTCCATGCTCCGGACACGTCCTTCAAGTCGTGAAGCCAGCCCTCAGCGCTTCGCATCCGAGGACGAGCCAGCAGCTCAGCGAGCCAGTCGACGTCTCCAGAGAGAGGATCCTGAGTTCGGGACCTTGCCGGACCGCACCAGAAAGCGCAAAGACGCCGCTACAGGTACCGCAACCTCGCCGAAGATGTGGACACCGATCATACTGCAGCAGCCGCGGGGGCCACCAACCTTCAATGAATCCCTAGGCGAAGACCCCGAAGAATGGTCGGACCAATTTGAGCGCGTGGCATCGTTCAACAACTGGGATGATGCGGCAAAAATTGGACAGGAATTTTTCTCATTGGAAGGCTCCGCACGCACGTGGTACGAAAACCACGAGTCGTCCCTAACGACATGGGAGCTATTCAAGAGGGAACCATTGAAGGTATTCAGCAGTGTCATGAGGAAAGAAAGAGCCGAACGACTCCTCGAGTCCAGAATCCAGCTGCCAAATGAGCCCGTCCGTGGTTACGTCGAAGAGATGAAGCGCCTATGTCGCCGCGCCGACCCCGAGATGGCCGAGGAAAAGAAAGTTCAGTTTTAAATGCGCGGCGTAAAAGAAAAAAAAACTCTTTGGCTGCCTCGTCCGCCAGCCGCCAAAAACAGTCGAGGAATTCATGCAAGAAGACAGCATTCATCACTCCGGATGCGCTCTTTGAGTTCGAGGTGATGCCATTTGGTCTCTGTTCCGCACCAGCGACATTTCAGCGGGTGATGGATACAGTGCTGGCAGGCCTAAAGTGGCAGATTTGTCTGGTATATTTAGATGACGTCGTTGTCTTCGCCTCGAACTTTCAAGATCACCCCAAAAGACTTCGGAGAGTGCTAGATGCCATCAAGTCGTCTGGCCTAACCTTGAAAGCCGAGAAGTGCCACTTTGCTTATGCAGAGCTGCTGTTTCTAGGCCACATCGTTCGCAGGGAGGGAGTACACCCAGACCCGCAGAAAACAGCCGCTCTTGAACAGTTCCCACCGCCGGCCGATAAGAAAGCTGTGCGCAAAATTCCTCGGACTGTGCGCATATTACCGACGATTTGTGAAAAACTTTTCGCGCATCGCCGAGCCCCTGACCCAACTAACGAAGGGAAACGTGCCATTTAAATGGGAAGCGCCGCAAGCAGAAGCCTTCAAGGAACTCCAGCGCCGTGTACAGTCTTCACCGATCCCCGCGCATTTTGATGAAAACGCGAATACTGAGGTGCATACCGACGAAAGCAGTGTGAGCTTAGGCGCCGTCCTCGTTCAAAAAAGCGACGGGCTGCAGAACGTCATCGCATACGCTAGCCGCTCCCTTTCCAAGGCCGACGCTACCTATTCGACCACTGAGAGGGAGTGCCTTGCCATCATCTGGGCTACGTCCGGACGACCGTTCAAGGTGGTCAGCGATCCCCACGTGCTGTGCTGGCTTGCCAATTTGAAGGATCCGCCTCCAGGAGTTTTACGTCACCGTGGTTTACAAGTCCGGACTCAAACACTGATGCCGATTGCCTCTCACGAGCCCCTGTAAATGCTCCGCCACCGGAAGACGATAAGGACGCCTTCCTGGGACCCATCAGCTCCAGCTCTTTTACCCAGCACCTCCACCAGATGTCACGTAGTGGTGACGGCAGTCGCAGGGGTGATGAGGACAGACAAAAGTTCGTCGAAAGAAGATTGTTTATTGGGCTGACTTGCACCCACAATGCCCTGAATTACCCGGCAGCGGCGAGGCGACCAGCGTGCTCGGCGGTCGTCGAACAGAATGCCCGCCGATGTCGTCTGGGCTCAATTTAAAGCTGATAGCGAGCTCCATCGGGATAAATCTGGGCGCGTCTTGCGTCGCAAACAAAGCGATAAAGCGGCGTGGCGGCAGACTTGAAGAGTGAGCAAGCACTGTAAAGATCCGCGGCAATATGATAAATTCAATGAGCATGCTTTCGCAGACACCCAACTTTTCTTGAACAAAAAAGGACGCGTTCTCGTTATTGTAAAGCCTCTCATACAGTAGTGCACAAAACGAACCTGCAGCTCGGAGGTTACTGTCCAAATACGGGAAAGAAGATGTCATTTCTCTCGGTCATCCCTGCACCAAATTTGATGGGGCCTTTTGAGTGCTAAAGAAAAACTGTTATGACTGAATATTTTTGTTCAGCCTCTGATCGTCTTTATGAAAAATATTGGTTAGGAAAAGTTTTGTAAATAAACAATATAAAGCTTACAGCTCTTTATTGGAGGAATAAAACAATATTACAATTCGGGAAACCACATTTTGCGATACATTGCCAACCGCTCCTAAAATTTTTATGCTTTTTTACATGTTGTAAATTCTTAAGTCGAAAACCGCAGCTATAGATACGCTAGCGGAAGCACTTTACACAAATGCGATATTTGTTTCCGAAGCAGAGTTGCTAAATTCTGGGCGTTCTGTTACAACCCTTCTAGAACGCGAGTCTTAAATCTAGAGCATGCGTACGCTTGCAGACTCGCGCTAGCTCGCGTCTACGCACCTTGCATCTGTCGCAGGTCGCGAAAAAAGTGGTTTGCGTTCAGAATGTCGCGCTACAGCGCTCGTTCACTGGACTCACTCATACACCCCTAACTGAGAGGCAAGGAGCGCCGACGCGAGGCAGCGGATACATGCGATAACAGAAAGGAGTTTTTCACCCAGAACATGCCGCGTTTCGACGCGTACGAGCCGTCCGGCACAATCTGCGCTTACGTGGGCACGAGAACGCCAACTTGCGCATGTCCGCAAGGGCGCAGGTGGTTGGGGCATTAGGCGGCCGTCCTTGTGGTGAGCGTCGGCGTCGGCTTCGGCGGCATAACCGAGTGAACGAGCACAGCGAAAAATGAAAGCCCGCGCGTTGGACAGCGGAATTTGAAAGGCGAGAGGAGGAAAGCGAAGACGGTGGTGCAGTGGAACTGTGAAGCGCGAATCGGAGGAGTGCGTGATAATAGCGTGAGAAGATAGCCGTAATGCAGCGACGATGACTCACAGATGGCGCTAGATTAGCGCGTGTCGTCCGGGAGATCTGTCCAACGGCGGCTGCTATGAATCGCGCCTCGCCATACCCACGCGTTGGCTTTCAGGACCTGCAAATTGGCAAGGCAGTCGCGACGCACTTCGCTCCATTAGCAAGGTGCCGCACGAGTAAACATTGTCCCGGCAGCCAATATATTGTGAAATGAAAACCCGTATTGAGCACTACTAAAATTTCGCATTAGGGAGTGTCGTAACTGTCGATCAGTCTATCTAAACTTATGAACTGCCAGGCATTTTCGCATAACATGTAGGCTCTAAATAAAGAAATCGCTGCTTCCAATCCCTGGAATTTGCCTTCTCAAATGCAACGAACATCGCTCATATCACTGTAAGATTGGTTCTTCTAAACACAACTCCATTTTACGTGCATTTGGATAGCAAAATGTGAAATGTCCATAAGCTGAAGCTTCCTCTTCGAATAATTTTTTTTAACACAGTGAATGGATGGAACCACTAATTACGTCACCAACCAGCATGTTGATACCTTCATTTCGATTGTACACCGATATCCACTAACTTTTAAAGGACAACAATATCTCTGGAACATTGCACCTGCAGATTTTGAGCATAGCCTATTCATTCCTAGCATTAGTCGTAACCTCTTCGGGTCTTGCGCAAAGGACACGCTGACAGTACAAGTTTCCAAACTGTGATTGCAAATTCGAGGTTAAAGAATACCACAGAAAATCGCGTCTTGATGTGATAGATGCAAGCTCCAACCAATAGTGAGCAAGGCTCGAAGAGCTTTACTATCCCATACATACAGTCACCGACTTTTGTAGGTATTGAATAAAGAAGAAAAAGAAACTACATATGAGCCCCTACCTTTCTACGCGCTTTGGACACATACCACATTGTTTAAAATAGGTCGCCCAATGCGCATATGTAAGAGTGATGTGGGCGACATCAGATCAGAGTGGAAACACGTGTAAACTTGCAAATCCTGAAACCAGTTCCAATAAACAGTTGAACAGCAACAACCACGCCGCAATACGTTGAACGGAAGGACTGCATACTTTGTAGAACACCACTAAGGTGTGACCGATTTTTCGTAAACCAGCGAGAGAGCTTTCTTAAATGGCCCTTCACCAGGTTTGTCTGCTTAAACAAATGGGGCGGCTTACACATTACACGGCAACCGTGTCACCAATGCATCGAATGGCTCCGAACCAGGAAACAGCTGCAGTTTTTAAAATATGGTTACGCACCCATCCCCTTGGAGAAGCGGCGCTTTGAGAGACAGTCAAGGCCCCACAAACTGATAATTGTGCGCACTGCGAACTTCTTGCAACGGCACCCCCATAGCACGTGAGTTCGACTGATCATACAAATCCCGACACAAAAGATGTGTCATGCGGTCGAAAAGGAAAACGCACAGTATAAGATGGAGGACAGGCTCATATCGTTAACCTGACCTAGGCCCTCGACTCCTGTGTGGGATATGGCAAAGAAGGAACGGTGCTTGTGGACGCTAGTCCTCATCGAGTACTAATCGATTCAAAGGAGAAGAGTTCCTTCAGAGGGTTACACTCGCCTCTTCGCGACACAGTAGCACGACAGTTTCATGTCGTCTATCCCCTCCGATAGGGAATTGATTTGAAAAGTTGTCTCACCAAAACGCCTCCTTGACGGTGGCTGATAATTTCCACTGGATAAACTAAATTTGCAATGGCGACTGATAAGCGGCGCTTTAACGACAGGGTGCTCGAGAAACCACACAACATAAAGAAAAAAAAACATGTGTGCATGGCTTGCTACGCATTGCAAGACTCGCTACTATGAGCCATTCCAAGGCCATATCCAAGAAAAATCGCCAAGCGCCTATGGCACATACGAATTGATTAGCTTGATAAAAATTGATTCCAAAACTTTAGACACGTACATTATGTGCAGTGTTCTCTCTAATAGCACTCAAGTAATCCCCATGCATTTCACACTAAGGCTGCACAAGCAGAAACCGACATGGTGACGCTGGTAAGCTGTTCTTATTAGCAATACGTGCACAGCGTTCGTGATCGATGTAAATGTTGTTTCCTCTGTGGGTTGTTAAGTGTCTTCGCAAGTGGTTACGGTAGGAGGCCACGCCGTACATACCATCGACATCAGTGGCATCGGTCCAGCTCTTCAACGCGTTTAATAGGTCATCGAAGGAGTCGTCCCAAATCCTGGAATTAAACATATGTATTAGACTCCTACTCCTCGCTTGCAGGTAAGCCAAAATATGCCTAAAGAATGGTTTCGCAAAACCAAATTTGAAATAACAAAACTGGTATTTTGAAAACAAACGTGATACCTATGATTCATTTCATCTAAGCGCTCACTCGCCGACTGGCACAGTGTTAACGGCCCACCCGATGCAAAATCTGGTCAATGGAGTTCATAAATCTTGGTAGAAACGCCTTCTTGACATGAACGAACTGTCGTAAATAAAGCTTTCAGTTCAATTACGACGGGTCTAATTAGGACTTTGTAGTTATGTAAAATCAGTGGTAACTCCATTTGTAGTTGTAGTGGCAGTTCTCCACTGCAGTTCTCCATCTACCACAGCGTCAATAACTTGTCACGCACAATCGCGACCATTATTCCGAATAAGTTGAACGGAACACTTTAAACAATTTCCTTAATAAAATTGGCGCACAAAAAGAATGCTCTTTCGTACGTGCCTGTTGGGATTTGCTATCAGCCTAGTGATATTACAGTCTTCAATATAATGTGGGCAAGTGACGAATACCGGAACCGCGCTAAAGGGAATGTATCTTAAATAACACATTATATGAAATTACAGGCAAAACTGACTTCCACTGAAGGATACAGAACAAATCGTTGTCTCTTAGGCAAGTCTCATTTTGAACGCTTGTGAACAGAAAGATGACGTCGGATGAAATGAAGCCTAAAACTCATCAATATGCAATTGAAAGCGACTTTAAGTTTGCTTCACATGCCACCCACTGCTGCCTCTCCGAAAGATCCAGTTTCGTATGTATTGGGATGAACAAGGCGCAGTCCCACCTAGGAGGCTATGAAAGAACGTAACGTTAAGGAACATGCTTGCCCAACTATCCGCAAATAGTAAAGAGTACCATAAATAATAATAAGCAAGAACGTAAGTTCGGCCCGTTGGTGTTTTCTCTTAGCCACCAGCGCATAAGAGTGACCGGGATAGTGTAGACAGACGCGGACGAAACGCTGACTTTCAATAATTGTTTATTATTACAAACATCAGACATTTACAAGACATAAACAAACGCCTTGAGAAGGTGCATTTAGGCAACTTGAGCATTCATGATATGATCCACCCCAGCCCATTCTCATTCGTCTGAATGTTTCAGTTCATGAGACTGAAATAATCAGAAGAATAAGAATGGGCTGGGGGGCGTTTGGGAGGGATACACAGATCATGAACAGCAGGTTGCCATTATCTCTCAAGAAAAAAGTGTATAACAGCTGTGTCTTACCAGCACTCTTACACGGGGCCGAAACCTGGAGGCTTACCAAAAGGGTTCTACTTTAACTGAGGACCACGCAACGAGCTATGGAAAGAAGAATGATGGGTGTAACGTTAAGGGATGAGAAAAGAGCAGATTGGGTGAGGGAGCAAACGCGAGTTAATGACATCTTCGTTGAAATCAAGAAAAATAAATGTGCATGGGCAGGGCATGTAATAAGGAGGGAAGATAACCGATGGTCATTAAGTGTTGCGGACTGGATTCCAAGGGACGGGAAGCGTAGCAGGGGGCGGCAGGAAGTTAGGTGGGTGGACGAGATTAATAAGTTTGCAGGGACGGCATGGCTACCATTAGTACATGACCGGGGTAGTTGGAGAAGTATGGGCGAGGCCTTTGCCCTGCTGTGGGCTTAAGCCGGCTGATGATGATGCTGATGATGTTGCTGCTGCTGATGAAGATGTGAAGCATGAGATATATGAAAGCCATAAATGAGGTTTGAACCAAGTAAGGAAAGTACCAAGTTGCAAGATAATGTGATTATTCGGTACTTCCATTCCCATCCCCCACGAGCTGCTCTTCGTGCAGGGTTAAGATAATCCAATTCTTCAGAAATCTCAACAGGTGGTGCACTAGCAAACACAACCCCTCAGAATAACAAGCCTTGCGGCTTCTATGATCTCACGTATGGTGTGCAAAGCCGATCGAAATGGGTCGCGTAGCTTCGCGCTCCATATGGTCCAGAATAGATCGTCCATGACATCAGCAAGGGCAGTAAGGGCAATAGCGATAGAAGCGCGGCTGTACAAAGATGGAACAAATAGGCAGAAAGAAAAAAAACATTTTTAAGCAAGAAGAGTCACTGTAGGATTTCATTCAGCAAAAATAAAATTCCTGATATTTGTTGAGCACTTGCAGTAACGAAACGAAAGAAAAGTCTCTTTTACTTTATCATAAACAATAAATTGCTCCATTATACTGTGTCCGCTACAAAGTGGGAACGCTGGCGCAGCCATAGCCTGCAATGAAAAGCAGCTTTCGAAGTCGCGCACGTAAATTGAACCATATTGAATGACGAAACGGTGCTTGCCAAGCGGGCGTTGAAAATGTCCTGGCTCGGCGAGAACGATGGCGATCCTAAATCACCTCCTCTCGCAATCCCATCTATGCAAGCACACGATGCAGCGCCAGTTTATCACAAAGCTCAGCAACACTATGGCTTCTGTGTTTGCAAGCTACAAAGAGAACGCACTTTCTTAAGC
Organism: Dermacentor variabilis; assembly: GCF_050947875.1. Lineage (NCBI taxonomy): Eukaryota > Metazoa > Arthropoda > Arachnida > Ixodida > Ixodidae > Dermacentor > Dermacentor variabilis. The sequence continues at coordinate 173,696,285 of NC_134571.1, forward strand.
GCCTACTACAATTTATCCTCCGATAGAACATTCGATTAACAGAACTTGTGCAAGTACGGGAAAACTCGCCTACGTATTCGCTGTCAAGGATACGACACATTCCGTGAACGCATGTCCAAAGGTATACACTATGATTCCTTTCGCAGAGTCGCCCTAAGGCAGTCTCCTTTGTTGAAGGCGCACAAAAAGTCTAGTTGTATGGCGTAAGAGAACGGTCGCAATCAGTAGATAATGACGTTAGGAATAAGGAAGCCCCTTATTATTCCTTGGCATGCCGTTCCCGCGCATGCCACGGAATTCAACCACTGTAACGCCATTCGTCGCCTTCTATAACGAACGCCAGAGTAGTCGACTTCAGATTAACTTGGAACACTCTCCTTACGGCCGGCGCACCAATGCTGCATTGCCTCAATAAACTTCGTCATAACCCTATTTCATTTTATAAGCCTTATATTAGTATCTTTCTTTCACAATCTTCATATATTACATAATGGGGAATGAGTAAGCAGGCTATAAACTTGCAAGTGTACCGCACATTGCAGCCTGTTAAGAGGATGAGTAATCGGGCGAGCTTTTGTAGCTCGATGGTTGCTGCATGGGGTCTGGACAGTGCCGTGTGGTGTTCCCTCCTTACTCTCTCCGGGTCCGGTGGCACTGTTGCAACCATGAATGACGCCAAGACAGGCTGCGCGGGCCGAACGCTCAAAACTGCTGATGCAGCACCTGTTTCAGCCATCAGAGCTAGCCCACCCAAGGAGAAATTACGGAATAGAGTCAGATTGTTACATGGGTAGCAATTGCTGTCGTTTCAGAGTTGCTTTTTAATACAACATTTCTAAATGTGAACTTACGTGGCGCCGTCTTCAAAACTGGTTGATGCTTCCTCCAAGCCAGCGACCCTTCTGTTGGGCCTAGCATTATCGATGCTGCTGACGCACCCCAGTTGCTGGTAACTTGTGATGCTAGTGTCAGTGACGCCTGTATGGCATCAAAGTATAGTAAACGTGTTCATTCGCTGTAGTGCAAGGGCAATTCATGAGAAATCGATATTTCATGCTCATTGTGCAAGGCAAGTAGCTTTTAGTGGTAGGGAAACTTTACTGTTACATTTTGGATGCAGTGCTTTTTCATTCTGCAACTTTCTTGATTGCATGCAAGAATTTCCTGGCGATGAAGAAGCCAAGCACGATCAAGATTGTGCAGTATTCGACTCTTCTGATTATTACCACGTTTTATCTCAAACCGCGAGCAGATCACGACAGTGCTCGAATTGAAAAACGACAAATCGGTTTCCTGTGCATCGAACCCCGTTGCCAATCAATATCTTTTCTGTGTTATCCATTATTAAGCACACTAGATGCCTCACGAAGTTCTTGCCTTGTTTTGATCTATTACGAGCAGCAGACACAGCCCAACGCGGACGAGGACACAGAAATTTGAGAGGACGCATTTCTACCGAGAGATCTTTTTTTTGACGTATGCCCTTGCCCTTAATTTGTTGACCATTTATGACAGATAGGTGCGTCATTCAACGACGTACTCGCCTTTCAGAAACTGATTATCCGAAACCGGTTTGCTGCCTGCGGTAGCTGAAGTTCCTAAGCACTGGCTGTAAGCACTGCATGTTTAGAAGATCGTTACGAACGCCAAAATGACCGTCCTCGCCAATGTTCCCCTGTAGGCCATCAACGGACTATACGACAACTACCACAAATATTTCTCAAGGGGCATATGTAAGTGTCCTATTCCAGTCAGCCTATCAGCTTGGAAAGAAATGCGGGAGTGCTAATTCACGGGACAATGGCACTGAACTATGCAACAGAAAGCGTCGTAGTGCGTTAAAAGTGTGGACTGAATGGATAGCGACGCAAGGATTGTAGCCAGGTGCACATCTTCGCTTTAACTGCGCAGAAATTGCGTGAAATTGAAGAGAGTAGAACCAGAGAGATTTAAAAGGCCGAAATTACGGCAGAGCCTTCCTCAGGATGACCATCGACGCTACTGAAATTAGCATTAAACCTGAAAGGACACGACGCATTGTCTAATAGACCTTTATTTAGAACATGAAGGGGGGGAAGGGTGTTCGCTTAGAATGTTCATGGATGATGGCATTGTTACACCCAAATGCGTGAGTCTCTGAGCCCTGGTACGTCACAGAAAAGAGTAAACGCGGATTCCCAACCACCAGAACTAAAGATTTGAGTTTCACCTTTGACTTCGAATGAAATGCAGCAAAGGCGTAATTTAAGGAACTAATTTTTTTTTATTGCAGGCCATTCCCAACTTTATTAGTCGCGCCGATAAACTCGCAACGTTCGTGAGGCCTGCGAAAGAGGTTGCGCAGATACGGCCACAATGAATAATGCTTGATGTATGCAAGGAATGCTGATCGCCTTACAAAAAGGAACATTTAATTTGGAAGGGATCACCTTACAAAAAAGAACATTCAATTTGGAAGGCCGGTATTTCAGCATGGCGTAGATTTTCTTGTTATCAAAGTGTTACAGTTTTGAAGTCGTGGCACGCTCACTTGAAATTGTTGGGTACTGTGATTGGTACTCTGTCAACACGAAACATGTTGCGTATTGGTGGGTTATTTGGTAAAGGCAACAGATGGGTGAACAACTACCCAAAAATTTTGTGTCTCCTTGCCTTACATATTTAAGAATTTGTTAAGATTCTTTATGCTGCGGCTGTGACTTGGTTTGCTTGGCAGGAAGAAAAAAAGAGCGTAAATATAAAGTATTTCGGGATGCCCACAATTGTATGCTGCGATTTCTGCAGTTGGCTTAATTGGTGTAATTATCGCACTAGGCCGAAAACGTAGTTGTACCGTTACGACCCTCCCGCAAAGACATCGGAAACGCCGCCCTGATTTCACATCTTAATCTGCATTTGCATCAAAACACTTCCTTTGTCAACCAGCTTCATCGGTTTGAGGGAAACATTATCGCGATGTTCGGAGGACGAACCCACAGACTCTGCTTGGCAAATAAAATTGTACACCAATGGTCCCATGATCCCATTTATGAGGGAATTAATCCCTGTATAGAATGTACAGTCTCGGCTAATGCCGTTCTCATCTAGGAGCGGTCTTTACCTGCCCACCGATACAAGAACCTATTACAAGAACTGCATAGGTTAGGTTATGTATGAATTTGAATATATTCAGATAAACACAAATTTCTCAAAAAGGACACACAAGTTGGCTTATGCGGAAATCGTCTTGACGACGCTGGTAAAATTCATCCTTTTACGCAGTAAAGGTACCACTGCCACGGTAACCGTAGGGGCAGTCTTCTACCTTAGTTGTGAACTATCTTCGCAAGTTCTACCCGTGGCAAATGATCATCGTCTACGTGCTGTCCACGTTATAAGCCCCGTCGGTTATCGGCGTGGGCTGTGTGTACCACTGGTATTTCCAGGCTTCATCAGGAATGCTGCAATTAATAAAGTATTGGTTAGACAATTACTAGCTGTGAGAAAAGTAGTGCAATTTACGTTTTATTAAAACAAATTTCACAAGAAGTAAAGTCGTTTTGTAACCGCCCTACTTGCTATAGTTCGTTCTCGCGAAAGACTGAGTATGCTGGCTGGCATAGGACGGACGGCACACTCTGGGCACTATGCGGTGCAGAGGACTCATCCACCATGCACGAAACCGCACCTTTACTTGAACAAAAATTGTCAGTTTAACATTTGAAGTACTTACAATGAGTCCTATGTAATTTGCTGTATAGCATGCTTGCTCCACTTGCCACAGAGACAGAATGCTAACAATAATTTCGGAATAACATCTTGATGCATGGAACATATCTTTTATATCAATAAATCAGGTTGAAGTATGAGAATGACAATGCGCAGACGGTCTCTCTAAATACAATTCAAACCTGTGCTGATATTCGAAAAATTTCGATCTGTACCCGCCTGATGGGATTCGGCATCGCCGCGGCCAATGCGGCGTTTTCACGTCAATTACATTATGACTGATGGATCCGGAAGCTATGAGTGATATATCGTAATTTAGTTATTGAAATTGTGCGATCCAATGACTTGCTCTGAAGAACAGAAACATATTTCGGTCTCTTAGCCAAATAATAATTTGAACGCTTACGAAAAAAATTACGAGTTCAAATGAGATAGTGAGGAACTACAATGGAGTTCATAAATATTTGTTTTCAAGCGATCCTAACTTTGCTTCTCTGTTACTCGCCGAAGCCTACTTAATAATTCTAAAAATTTTATTGTGAGAACGGCATGAAAAATACCTGACGTGTGACGTGCTACTGGACGGTAAACGATACCGTTGAATACAATGTTTTTCACTTCCCTATCTGGACTGTATAAAGTTGCCCCTGTTTGCTCTTTGAAAAGAAAATGATTTACAACACAGTAATCTAAACATCACTTGTCAAAAAAGTTAACAGAAAAAATACCTTCATCGGCCTAACAACCTCAAGCGGGAAAAGTGTGTTTTCTCTGTAATGCTTATTTAATGCACTTTAAGCAACACATGGAAATGGAAGAGCAATCGTTTGAAACCAACTTGCGTTTATTATTCCACAGTTATGTTTTCTAAAATTAACGCTTTGAGCTGGCAGTACTCAATTGATCATACTTTTTTTTCATTGACGAAACATAGTATTATTGTTGACTTTGACAAGTTGCCTAGAAAACACTTATGGTTCGGCACATAAAGTACTCACTGCGGTTAAAACTAACTCCGAGGTTTCTCGTGCAAGAGAGGCGACGTGATAAAACGCATGCCACGGGAGTGGAGTGAACATAAATTTCCACCACCATAGCTTCTGTAACGATCACATAAATGCAATCACCGGCCTTTTTGCAGTGTGCTTTCGTCAAAATTCGGTGGTCGCAAATGGAATTGAGCCTGGGACCTCGAGCTACAGTAACCCGCGGCGTATGTGCAGTCCAATATTCACGTATTAGAGAAAATATATTTCTTTTTGTACGTTCGCTTTATGCCCCGAGAAATCTGATCCTGAGCGCTAAACGGCTGACATTGCGCTGAACATGGTAATATTGTCCCATCGCCCTTGCGCGGATGCGTATTGACCTAAGAAAGCTTCCCATTTAAAAGATCAAGTTGGCTCTCAAAATAACCCGTTTACGGTGGGAACATATCTACAGAAAAATAAGCCTATTATATGGGTCGTGTCTAAGGGCAACAGTATTCAATGAAGAATTAACAAGCGGTAAAACTCACGTTTGGTAGGCGCCCAAAGTAGATGAAGCGTTCATGGTACCACCACTGCTTGTACTTGCAGTGCCCGTCGTCCGTCGAACTAAACTCTGGAGGCGCGTATTCGTAGCTTCTTTCATCTGCCATTGCCTGCTGTTTCAATGCCGTGTAACTGGCGTGTAATCATGAATGCGCGATATCGAATCACCGCGCATGCGCACTTAATGCAAACGAAGAATAGAAACTAATAAACTTTTGTCACTCCAGGATTTCGATTCAAATGATACCGCACAGCTGGGAAAAACTGGACATTTGAGTTTGCCACTAACTTCACGCGACTGCGCAAATTTTTGAACGGTAGCAGAGGCACCCCGATAAACCTCGCAAGCCATCTTTCCGCCGAATGCCCTACCCAAACTAACCCTCAATCCCAGCAACAAAAACAAATGTACATTTATCGGTTGATATCGCTACTTCTTTTTCATGGTTGTATCGAAGTGAAGTGCACATCTTGCGCGGAAAAGATTGTTGCTCGTGCAAGCACTCGTGGACATGCAGGAGCTATACAAACAAAGTTAACCCGAACTAGCTTATGATTACCAGATGCTAGAATTCTGCTGACTACTGTGGCACTCTCTCGGTTACCTGAAATTAAGCAGGTAGTTTTTACCACCCGACGAGTGGCACTCGCTTTGTTCTGTTGCCCTCAAATTGCAGTTGCTTCGCTAACACCTAGCAATAGAGAACTGACAACTACTTCGCACTTGGTGGGCTTCTTCGATAACGAAAGGTCACGCGTCGTGCATAGCCGTAGCTCAGTCATACTGCGCACACTGCGGACAGTTTTGGGTGGTTGCTTCAAAGTTGTGAATTAATTTCAGGCCCAGCACGACCGGCGGTGCAGTCGTAAAACAAAATACGTTACTGCCCAAATCCGCCCCACGCATACTTGTGTGGCAGAAACGCTAATCAAAAATGGATTACAAAAAGAAGACTGAAGTTCGCAATCTTTATAATAATTACGAGTATAGAGTCACAACTGATAAGGGGCCGCGAGCACAAACAAGCCGAGTCAGCAGTCGAGTCAGTATTCCCTGTGCTCTCACCGTGAGCTAATTCACACCCACGTTTTCGCCGGCCCTTGAATTACAAGAGGCAGAGGTGCCATTTAGTCGTGCTTACACTGTTTCATGTTAATAGTTGCGGTTTGGGTTTGCGCCGTTGCAAACCCGAATGAATATTGATAACAAAACGAGAAAATTTAGGACGTATCTCATTTTTGAGATTGTTCTACATTGTTTAGGCTTTGTGTGGTTTTTGTATTAGCTGTAGCCGGGCCAGTTGAAGATGATGTAAACTCAGTATCAACAGGTGATTTTAACACGCCAATGACTGAGGCGACGCTAATTTAATGAAGTAAATTACGCATGTTTTTATGGCATCAGGATAAGTGAGAAGTCTCGCCAGCATGCTGATTGCAGCGCAAGACCACAAGCCGCCTCTGAAAAAGATAGACTGCTTGCGCATTTCAATGACGTCACATAGAGTCGACAGATGCTCATTAGGTGGTACAAGCACAGTCCAGTAATTCATTTCTTGCTACTGCCAAATGCTGTTGATTATTTCATATGTGGGTGATGACACACGTGACAGCATGTGGCTTTCGTACAGGAACATGTGCTCCGAATGCAAAATGGAACGACATTAATTTTCTTGCCTTGTATATCGAAAGCTTTATAAGTGAATTATTCAATAAACTTTGACATCAAATACAAACATAGCTGGACATTGTTCGCGTAAATACGTAACTCAACTGATGCAACACTTCTGCCCTTGCGTGATACTGCCTCGTAAATACTTCTTTTTATACCATATGATACTTGAAAATGAATGATTACAGTGTTTCTACTTTTTGCAATGAAGTGGATACTTGCTAAGCTTGTTAAGCACAGATACCTATTAGAAATATAGGTGAACAAATTATTAATTGTACAGAAGAAATGTACCGCACCCAAAGTTGCCATTACGATTACCTGCTTTAGTGAACTAAAACCTGAATTCCAATAAACCTCCGCTTTTGATACGTTCCACAGCTTGCTAACCAGCCTGCCATAGTGTCGGGCTACTCTGTGAATACCTTATGTATCTGATGAAATGTTCTGTGCTAGGGTATCGGCGAAGTATGTCCGGCGCTTTTGGTTTCTTTCGCATCTTTTTGCAAACCTCACCCAACCAGGGAACCCGTTTTCTGCATCTATTGCCATTCGTTTGCGCAACGAACGTTTTTAATGCGATAGCGTTAAGAGCCGCGTGTCGCAGAAAATGTGGTGTCAGCGTCCGGCGCCGGCGTCCCCTCAAGCGAAACGTCCCACACATATATTAATGTATATGTATATGCCGCACCTCACCCTATGGCCCTGTTATATGCGGATTATATTGCAGCATCATTCTATTACAGAAGTTGATCGTACTTTCTCTTACATCTTTCGCAAGGTATTTCCTCGGGAATTCGAGAATGACAGCCCCCAAACAAATGTCATGCAGCAAAACATCGGTGCCGCATGCCTTTTGTGTTAAATGTTATCAGAGTTCAATATTATGGGTGCGGAACAGCAATGGAAAGCAGAAAGTGATGAAATATTTTTTTTTGCGTGGTTGTGCACTATCTCTCGGATCGACCAACGCAAGATGCTGCGCTTCTACCAGCACACTCTCTTTTGTTCTTGGACGACAATTACGAACGCACATGGGCGAGCACATCGGCTCCCCTTTCTACAAGCGTTTTGGATCAGATTTTTTGCCTCAACCCACCGCAACTGTGCATCAATCGACTCACTTTCCTGCAAGCAAGAAGCGGCTACCAAAATGGTGCCGGTAGGGGGATTATTTGCACTTTCCTGAGACTTTTTCACTGCACGCCACGCTCCTGCGCAGCTACCCCTAACGTGGCAAATTATGCGAAGCGGTCGGGCAGGCGTCGAGCCTAGGCCCAACGGGATGTCGAGGTAGAAAATGGCCTCCAACCCCAATACTTTGTTGCTAGAAGGCATGGAAATCAATCCGGAGGAAACGGAGTGCTCAGGCTGGATCGAATTCATGAGCAAGAAGAAGAAACTTGCCGAGCGGTGTGATTCTAACGCGTCCACGTCAGCGAAATGACACGGTAATGGAGGCGCCCGCACTGCCGCACCACAGAATGTATTGAGACGAGTCGTGGAAGCTTGCAGAATCGCGAAGCTTCCTAGGAATCACTTTGAGACCATTATACGACCTCGTGGGTTGTTGAATGTTAATAATACGGGCCTTATTATCTTCAGGCGTGCGCTCGCCAGGGCGGCTTCCCTAACAGCGGATCAGCTGTTCGGCCACACGTTGTGCAGGAACCCCTTCCAGAACATTCTCGTGGTTTCTACGCCGTTCCAGGCGAACGCGCGTGCCCACGCCAAGGTTCAGCAGATTTGTATGGAAAATATCGTCATAGAAGTAGCGGCCTACATGGCTGCGTAACACGACGCATGTAAAGGAGCGATCCGCGGAATCAAGCTGGGTATCAGGGACGCAATATTGACGAATATGATCGTCAACCGGAGAAACCCCGGTGCTCTGGGGCTTCGAAGAATTAAGAAGACACCGACAGTGATCGCGTTGTTCGACGGACACAAAGTCCCCCTAAACTGCGTGTGGGATGGTGTTCGCTACCCTTGTTCATTGTATCGCAGGCAAGTAGACGTTGGTTATGCGTGTGGAGAATCTGGCCACAGGGCCGACGTTTGCCCAAAGGGAAAAGATCAGAAAAAAATGGAGTGGGTGTGGCGTTCTCACACCATGAGAGGATCATGAATGGGATCCCAAGTGCGCAATCTGTGGTGGGGCAGGCCAAACGGCAGACCGCAAGTGGAAGCAGTGCACCAGGTGCCATAGATCGTGCGCCAAAGATCGCGGCGCCTCATGCGCGCACAGCACGCGCCGCTGGCGGCCGGACGACGTGGCTTCGACAGAGATAGTGGCGGAGAAGCAATGGCGGGAGAGAAACCCTTCTCCTCTTCTCCTCCCACCGCCGCAACATATCGGCATCGAGACGGCGCTCCCGCTCCCGTTCCAGAAGGCGCCCCGGCAGAAGATCGTGCTCTCGCTCGAGAAGGCACGACAATAGCAGCACACGCTCCCGTTCGAGAGGACGATCGGGCTCGAGGGTCCGAATCCAGGAACCAATGTCCTGGGCGGATAAGGCCGGGATGAATATCCCAAGAGGCAATAACGTAACACAGGGCATCTCGCCGGAGCATAAAAGAGAGCAATCTGAGATTTTAACGCTGAAGAAAGAAACTTCAGAGCTTAAAGAGGCAGTACGAACGCTGAAGTTTCAGTTCGAGCACTTCCGTAACTCGCATGAACCCCGCAAAGTAGCCTTACCCATCCCGGTTCAAGCAGAAGGGTCGAATAAGCGCAAAGCTATTTCCCCCCTCGTTGCGACCACGGAACGAGAGCCCATGCAAACTGACGAGTCCCCCGCTGAGGACCCTAAGCCTGAGCCAAACATACTCGCGTCCTTGATGGCAGTTGAGGAATCGCTCACGCAGTTGAGAGAAGCCTTCGCCATTCAATCTAGCACTGCCGAGCATATGGACGATAACATCTCCCACCTAACACGTAGAGTGGGCATCCTCGAGTCTAAAATGAATATGATAGACTAGAAAAATCAGGAGCACCACCACTGGCACCATTGCACAAGCGAAGAAAGTACAGCAGGATCCCCATAACTGGCGCTCTTTGGTTGCACCAGGCCTTTGCGGCATTAAGCGTATAATATTCATTTAGGATCCCCATAACACGAGTTCCATGCAGCCTATGCGAGTTCAATGGAAATCAAAATGGCGGGAAAAACAGGAAACATATTTATCTGGCAGTGGAATTGCGCCAGCTTCTTAAGGCACAATTCCGCTCTCTCTATTGCAGTTCATTAAAGCAAAAGTGTTAATGCCGCGCATCCTGCTCTTGCAAGAAACACTTAGAAGGTAAATTTATCGGGCTACCGTTCATTTAGCCAAAAAGAATAAAATGCCAGAGGTATCGCCATATTCGTCAGGAAATACACCTCTTTTCAGGAGAACGAAGTCAAAATTTGTAACTCGGATCAGAAATCCGGTCTCAAGGCACAGTTAATTGAAATCATCCCCCACGAAAAAAATCCGACATAACATTTTCGTTCTGTACTTGTACAGCTCTCCTTCGGCTTATAAGCATAATCTCGGCTCCCTACTAAATAGGGTCGCGACCCTTAACAGTCGCAGGAAATTTCAACGCTTCCCGCTCCGCCCCTCCCCCGCAGGGGCGTCTGCGTCAACAGGCGTTTGGTGCGTTGCGACACGACGTACCCGAGCACACGAGGGTTGGACCCTCCCGCGGGTAGCCGTGCGCGGCTTAGCCGTGTCTGGGGAAAGGGGGATCCTGGAGGTTGAGTTGATGCTGGGCGTTGGACCTTTATGGCGGAGGCAACACACCTCTTTGGCCTCTGCTTTACATAGACGGCCCCTTCAGACTGACCCACCTGGAGGAAATCGGCAGTCGCCTTTTCCTGTCCTCTGCAATCTTCGTCTTTCTCTCCCACTTTTCCATCTTTCGTGTCTTCTATTCACTTATCCTCACTTCCTAGTTTCCCCGCTACCATTACAATTACCATTTCCCAGCATTACCAATGCTAGCCAGCCTTCGTAATGCTGTATTTGGTTATAGCAGCGATGTACGGCTGGAGTTGGCAGGGTTTCTCTAGCAGGAACTTCTGTCACGTCCCCCTGTTGGGCTCCAAGGTGGGTGGTTGGCATCACGACCGAAAACCCAACTGTACTAATGGAAAACGCCTTTCCTAAACTCCCCTGATCGCCCTCAGAAACGACGGGGCAGCGAAGATATTTTTCAGTTTTTCGGACGCCAAGTTCACAAGTTCGCTCGTTTCCATGTAATCCACTCGGAAAAATCAGACAAACCGGTACGAGCCATGTCAACGTTCCTTGTTTCTAAGTCTCTGACTGAAGATTTGTAACAGGATATAAGGCGTCGAGGATGGCAAGTGGGGATCTCCTCTTGGAGCTCTGCGATCAGAAGCAGCCTGAGAAACTGCCTAAACTTGTGTCAGTTGGGGAGACTCAAGTAACAGTAACCCCGCACCGTACAATGAACACCACCCTTGGCGTTATCTCGGGCGATGACTTGCTGGAGCTCACTGAGGCTGAACTCTTGAAAGGCTTCAGGGAACAGAATGTCATAAATGTTAAACGAATTAAGATGAGGCGAGATGGTAAAGAGATCCAAACCAGGCGCCTAATAATCACCTTTGGTTCAAGTGTTTTGCCGGAGTAAATCGAGGCCGGGTACATCAAGCTCCGTATTAAGCCATACATGCCCAATCCCCTCAGATGTTTCAAATGCCAACGTTTCGGCCACAGTTCGCAGAGCTGCCGAGGCCGTCAAACCTGTGCGAAATGCAGTGCCCATGAACATAACTCTGAAGATTGCGAGAACACTCTCCAGTGTGTAAACTGTGAAGGGGAGCACGCCGCATACTCGCGGTCGTGCCCATCCTGGAAAAAAGTGAAAGAAATAGGGACGATAAAAGTGAAGCAAAACATAACTTTCAAGGAGGCATGCAGGTGGGTTTCATACCTGCCCAAGAACACAATTGGCGATGTGGCACCCTAGAGGGCAGCGCCACAACGACTTCCGGCGGCTGCCCGACCCACAAGTAGCGAGTAGGTAGTTACGCCACCTGCCCCCACGGCAGTTGCAACTAGCGCTGTTCCATCACCCCAGCAGAAGGGGCTATCCACCTCAGGGCAGGTGGTCTCAAAGGCCTCGTCCAACGTGCCGAGGCCTTCACGTCAAACAAAGCACTCGGAAGAGCGCGTGACCAGCGCCTCGCAAGAGGTGATGGACACAATGACGAGCCAGATGGCGCTACCAGTGCCAAAGAAGCGGCAAGTATCTTTCGACCACTCCAAAAAAGACAAAACTCCCGTCATGAGGTCTTAAAAGGGCCCGTGAGCTAATAATTATCTCTTAAACACACAGCACCCAACACATTTACTATAATGGAGACCCAGATACTACAATGAAACGTTAGAGGTTTTCTTCATAACCTTGATGACTTTAAAGAACTAATACACAAACACAATACCAAGTTGCTGTGTGTTCAAGAGACACCATCTCAAACCTACCCACACAAATTTCCTCAGCAACTACACCATCTTCTTAAAAGACCGTGACGAGGCACGTGCTTCCGATGGTGTAGCAATAGTAGCCGACAAGGCGGTAGCTTGCCGTCACGTCGCCCTTCACACACCCCTTGATGCAGTGTAAGTTCGGGCCATTTTGTTTAATAAGTTGGTCACTGTATGTACCATTTATATACCCCCGAGCCATCATATCGAAAAGACAGTCTTTTATAATCTCATTGACCAGCTTCCGGAACCTGATTTACTCGTGGGAGATTCTAACACTCACAACACGATGTGGGGAGACTCACAATGCGACACGTGAGGTGGACTCATTGAAAATTTCCTTTTAACCTCTCGTACATGCCTCTTTAGTAAGAAAGAACCTAGATATTATAACCCACATCATAACTTGTACTCAACAGACCTGGCGATCGGCTCCGCTTCCATGTTTCCCAATCTAGAATGGCATGTAATTAAATACCTATTCGGAAGTGACCACTTCCCAGTAACGCTGAACTTCGTAAACAAATTTGATTTTCCTCCACACGTCCCTCGCTGGAAACTGGCCTCAGCTGACTGGAACTGTTTTAGAGAATACACCCACATATCACGGGATTTTATAGATAATTTTACTATAGTTCATGCTGTTTCATACTTCACCGCTTTTATCATTGACGCCGCTGAAAAGTTCATCCCTCAAACAAGAGGTACTTCATCCAAAAGACGGATCCTCTGGTGAAATAATGGTTGTAGAGAGGCTCGGAAGAGACATCATAAAGCTTGGAGAAACTACGTCAAAGTCCTACAGCCGAAAATCTAATAGAATTTAAACAGGTTTAATCATAGAGAAGAAGGACGCGACGACAGGCAAAGAGGACAAGATGTCAGAGGTTTCTCTAAAGCATCATTTCGTATACACGAGAAACTAAATTACGGGATGGGATGAGAAGGCTACAGGGACAAGAAATTCCTCCGTTGCCCCTAGTGAACGGTGAAGCCAACCGCTTGGAAGACCAAGCTGACGCCTTTGCGAACATTTCCAGCGCCTTTGCAGTTCTGATCATTATCCCAAGCCTTTGTCTAAAACACAAACAAGTAGCAGACGCAAGGCTATCGACCGCAAATGCAGACAGAACGAACCCTTTAACGCGTCTTTTAACATTGCCGAGTTTAGCGCCTCCCTGACTGCATGTAATAGCTGTGCACTGGGACCCGATAGGATCATGCACAACATGATTAAACATCTCAGCAATGATACTCAAATTACCCTGCTAGAGCGTTTTAATGCTATGTTGGCTGCGGGGTACCTACCTACCGCATGGAAAGCAGGCTTTGTCATTCCATTTCTGAAACAAGGCAAAGACCCCACATTAGTAAGAAGTTACCGCCCTTACAAGTTGCATATGCAAACTTTTTGAAAAAATATTAAACCGTCGTGTTTTACACTTCCTCGAACTAAATAAATTTCTTCATCTATATCAGTATGGTTTTAGAGCAGGACGATCTGGTTTTAGAACCGACCATCTAGTGCGCATGGAAGCAAACATTCGCCATGCCTTCGTGCATCAACAGTCCTTCTTATCCGTGTTTCTCGACATGGAAAATGCGTACGATAAAACTTGGCGCTACGGTATCCTGCGTGACCTATCGATGCTGGGCATTCGCGGCACTATGCTAAACATTATAGAAAGCTGCCTGCACATCCGTGCATTCTAGATGAAAATAGGTCATGCCTTGTTGTGTGCACTTGTACAGGTAACTAGGGTACGCCAGGGAAGTGTACTGCGTTGCACGCTCTTTGTGGTTAAAATGACCACGTTTCTTAAAGTATTACCACCATATATTGTTTATTCCGACTATGTAGACGACATACAAGTAGGTTTAAAATGCTGCAACCTAACACTCTTCGAGAGACAAGTACAACAGTGTTTGAACAAACTTTCCAAGTGGGCATATGAAAACGGGTTCAAAGTGAACCCCCAAAAGAGTTCTTGCATTCTTTTCACCAGGAAGAAGGGGCTTGCTGCGGATCCCACTGTCGAAATATCTGGCCAAAAATACCTGTCAACAAGGAACACAAATTCTGAGGTGTCATACATTCCGCATATAAAATATCTGAAAGTAAAATGACTTAAAATATTGAATCTACTTAAAATTCTATCCCACAATACATGGGGTAGCGACAGGAATTGTTTACTGAATGTTTATAGGAGCCTGGTTTGATCACGGCTGGACTATGGTTACCTGGTTCATCACTCTGCCGCCCTGAGCGTGCTAAATATGTTAGACCCAGTCCACCACCTGGATATCCGCCTGGCCACTGGCGTCTTTAGAACAAGCCCTGTCAAATGTCTATACGTAGAGTCAGATGAGTGGTCACTCCATTTTCAGGGAACATACATTAACTTCACCAATTTTCTCAAAGTGCGCTCTAATATTGAACATCCGTGTTGCACGACAGTTAACGACTTGACGTTTGAAACACTTTTCCGTAACAGACCCTCTATGAGATTTCCTTTGTCACTGCGCATAAGAGAACTAAGTGATGAAATGGATGTCCCCATACTCGAACATAGTCTAATGCCTTCAGCTAAGCTATTACCGCCCTGGAAGTGGCAGGTGATAGAATGGGACGTATCCTTTGTAAAGGTAACAAAGCACGCTCCTGAGCTTGAAATTGCTATGCATTTCCGGGAGCTTCAATCGAAGTACTCCTGGTCCGAATTCAACACAGACGCGCCAAAATCCCATGCTGGTGTATTCTACGCTGCTGTTGGTCCGTCTTTTTCTGAATCTGACGTGTTGAACCTCCCACCAAGTATCTTCACTGCAGAACATATGTAGTGCTGTCTGCAGTAAAACATATAAACAAACTGAAACTTGACAGAGCAATCATATTCACAGACTCGTTACGTCTTGTAAAAGCACTCATTTCTTTACAAAAGCATAAAAATCCGGTTTTCAGTGAACTGTACTCACTCTTATGCAACATCTACTTATCACATAGACATGTAGTAATACGCTAGGTTCCTGGCCATAGAGGAATCGAGGGAAATGCGCTTGCGGACGAGATGGCCAAATCAATAGCATCACAGGGTATTCGTTCTGCTGCAGTCCCTGCCACAGACATGAAGCCATTCCTAAGAAACAAACTGAGAAGCCACTGGCAACAATTGTGGGTCACTGAAACGAATAATAAGCTTTACTTAGTTAGGCCGAAGTTAGGTTTCTAGCACCCGACTACGAAAACACGAACAACAGACGTCCTATTCACTAGACTAAGGATAGGTAACACATTCGGAACTCATAACTTTCTCCTTACCGGTAACGAGCCTCCAAACTGTGGTAGATGTGGCGACCAGCTGACCGTCTTCCACGTCTTCCTGGAGTGCCGGGAAGCCGAAAGAGACAGGAGGAAACAATTTCCTTTTGCATACCGCCGTCGCATCCCTCTGCATCCGGCCATGTTTCTTGATGAAGAACCGCTTTTTAAGACCAAAACAGTCCTCGCTTTCTTGAAAGATGTTGTGCTACAGGTTACAAGCCAATTAATTTCGTAGTGCATCCTCTATCCAGGGGATGCCACTACGATAGCTTTCATTGTATAGCACATGCCTCTACGCCCTAGGCTTTCAAGGGCTCTGCTGAGGCAGAAGTGCTCTAGACAACTTTAGCATCTAACATATTTTGTATAGTGCACCATTCTTTCCCCATGCATGTTAGTGTTCATAGTACACGTCAATAGTCATGCCATAATTTTATTATGCGTAGATTTTATGCAATTTACACCAACTCTTTAGGCCCATCTACAGCCACGTCACATCAACTTTACTTAAACCATCAGACCACGAAGAATTCTGTAAAACTAGCATAGCGATGTTTGGCCATACATGGCCCATGCGCCATTAAACATCACACATCAATCAATCAATCAACGCTCCCCACCTGGCTTGGGCTTATGTATCAGGAACAAAAAAGGGTCCAACCTAGTTGCAGCCAGCACAGACATCAACCTAGCGCTGGCCTCGGACCCACGTTACCCCACGATGCTGAGAAACTCGGTCGCCAGAGACACGACACCTGATCTCAGCTTCACTATAGTCAGCTACAAATTTAGGATAAAGGAGAGGCCAAGCCCAGGTGACTTAAGCGCGATAGCCGATTGCTTCCGCGACAAAATAGTCCCGCTCGAAAAATCTGAAAAATAACCCCATGCCCTCTACAAAGCTGCCCGTCGCCTGCTCTTTAGCTTCATTCCAAGTGACAAAAGTAGAAAGAGCAGCTCTGCATAGCTTTGGCGCTTTTTCACATGTACACGGCGTATCTATGACTCGTTTTCCAAGCTTAAAATGAATCATTTGCTATTGAACAAGTACTTATATAGAACAATGCATTTATCGCAACTATTAAAAACCTGGAGCGAGAATACGGTCGATGTAGAAAGGTACAAAAATGTTTTATTCATCGTTTTCAATAAATACCTTTGCTTTCAAATAGCATAAAATTGATATTTTTGGCTTTGTGGTTTTATAAATATTTTTCCTTGTCATTTTTTTGCAAGCCTGCCATCTTAACGGTTCACGCAAGGCATCCCGTGCGAGTCTTCCGCCGTGGAGCCCAGTGAGCGCACATCGGACTTTGTTACCGAACGAGCCATGTGTCGCCTCGATGTCCACAAAACCAAGGAGCCTCGACAAGAAGAACAAGAGTGGCCATATCATGAAAAGCGATTCACGCAACATCCTCCTCCACTGCTGCACGTACTGGCGTAAGAGGGAACCTGAACGCAGCGTGGAGGCCACGACCAAGTTCCTCGCTAAGATGCTTGGTGTCAGCAAAAGCACAGTGTTCCAGGTGAAGAGGGAGCTCAAAGCGTCGCATATTTCGGGTGGCAAACTGTCGGCACCCTCGCGAAAGCGCCCACGAAATTCGTAGAAAAGAAGATGCAGGACGAAGTATAACAGCTTTACTTTGTACGCGCAGAGGTCATGTGTGCACGATTTCTTTCGCCGCAACGAGATACCGACGGTCGAGAAGATAACTAGCGAGTTCTTGAAGCGTATGGATCTCCCATCACTGAAGCGGTGTAATGCCCGTTGCCTGCTTGTCGGAGATCGAATTGAAGCAGGAGAAGAGTAGCCGCAGTTCACTGCTCATCGACAGGGATGACATCGCTGAATGGCGAAATCGCTACCTTCCTGCTTCCTTCGTGACGTGGAGCACTACCTAGCGGCAGACAGAATGATCTTTTTTTCTGGACGAGACATGGGTGACGGCGGGACACACTTCGTCAATCGTGCGGACAGACGCCGTGGTGCAGAAGCGCGGACGCCTGTACGCTCGAGCAAATGGCCTGCCGACGGGACTGAAATCACCTTCTTGAAAAGGTCAGCACCTTTTCGTGACGCACATCGGCAACGATGATGGCTTCGTCGACGACTGCTTAGAGTATTCGGAGGTCAAAAAACAGGCGACTACCACGAAGAAATGGACGGCAATCGCTACGAGGGATAGTTTATTGACGTTCTGCAGATGTTGCCAGCTGGTAGCGTCGTTGTTTTGGATAATGCACCTCACCATACCAGGCGATAGGTGAAATTGTCGACGACAGCTTGGCAGAAGAAAAAAAAGGAGGAGTTGCTCAAAAGCAAGAGCATCACCTGCAGCGAAAGAATTGTGGAAAAGCTGGAGCTTGAGTGGATAGGACCCGCCGTGGTTGCTCAGTGGCTATGGTGTTAGGTTGCTGAGCACGAGGTCGCGGAATCGAATCCCGGCCACGGCGGCCGCATTTCGATGGGGACGAAATGCGAAAACACCCGTGCACTTAGATTTATGTGCACGTTAAAGAACCCCAGGTGGTCAAAATTTGCGGAGTCCCCCACTACGGCGTGCCTCATAATCAGAAAGTGGTTTTGGCACGTAAAACAACATATATTAAAAAAATTGAGTGGATAGTATCTGTAAAGCCACACTTTCTGAGCTCCATCGTAGGCAATGCAGCTGGAAGAGCTGGTTGCATTGTACTGAGGCTCCCACCGTACCACTGCGAATTGAATACTATCGAGCTCGTGTCAGCATAGGTGAAAAATTGCGTTGCTGCGGACAACAGTGACTAGAGGCTGTCCCCGGTCAAAGACGTATTGAGGGAAAAATCAAACACGTAATGGCGGAAGACTGGAGGGAGAACATTCACCAGGTGATGGACCTGGAGGCAAAGTTCAGGCTTGACACTTGTGGGAGTAACCGCATCCAACCCATCATCAACCAACTGGGTGAAGACGACACTGAAGAAAGCAACCCTGACAGCGAGCTGTCCGGCATTGAGCCACTCGACGAAGCATAACAGCTACTTATAATGAAACAACAGCCCTTGTTCAGGCTACGAAAATTTTGTCGGTGTGTTCGCAGCAGCCAACCATTCTCCCGTGACCTCTCAGATAAATAAGCAGTTCATTTGGTGACATATTCCTTTTAATGGAAGTTCAATTTTGAAAAAGCAACGTCCTGCACAGATCGTTCCCAATATAAGTACTGGCATGGAAACGGGCTCAAATTCAAATACTATTATTAAACCTCAAGAACTCTGTGAGGCCCGAAATGCTCAATCGAGCAGCCACTGACCGGGTTGACACAAAAAAGCAGTAGTCAAAGCGACAGCGACAGCTACTGTTAGCAGCCTGCATGCCCAAGCAGATTAATCCGGTTACAATGATGTCGCCAAATAAAACAACGGACGAAGGAAGGAGACACGGGACAACCACGTAGGCACACTAGCAACTCAGCGTTTCATTTCTTGACACAGGAATAAATAGCTGCCGCAAGGATCAAAACAAGAAGAAACAGGGCCGTCATCTGCATCGCACAATGAAAACACGATACAGACCAGCTTCTAAGTGCCGCTCCCAAAATACGCCAGTTCCTTCGTCGATAGAGATATAACCAACAGATATAATCAGCACGGGCTCAGTGACTTCATCTGGTTGCATTGTTTATTTTGGTTACATGGCTCAGGCAAATATTGCGAACAAGAGCTTCATCATTAGCTTAGTGAGGCCCAATGGGCTCACTAGCGCAGCCATTTTCCAGTTGATGGGCCCTATGGTGAAGTAGCAGCAGCCGACGCGAAATTGACCGCCAATGTTGGCAGCCTGCGTGTCGAAAGGAAAACAATATCAGTCATCTTGGAGCCATCGTAATACCTTACATGCGCCTAGAGGCCAATACATGCAGCCAAGCTATAAGAGAAACACACCGTCGGCTCGGTTTACTCCACGGCACAGTCATTGTTAACTTCATTAAGCCACTTGAACAAATAAGAGCAATGGAGAGTGACATGCCCCTGTTAGGCGGCCTGCTTCCAGGTAGTTGTGCTGCCCTACTGTTTTTCGAGCCTGCTGAGATGAATATTGCCAACGCCAGAAGGCCCAAAATACTCTATTGGGCAGCCGCTATCGAGCATCACGAGCCGTGTGATGAAATAACTATAGTCGGGGCACGCTTGAAAGGTACCTTTAGCAGTTTGCATTTCAAAGCGCAGTCATGCGTAGCCATTGTAGGTGAAATAGCAGTAGTCAATGCGAAATTGACAGCCAATGTTGGCAGTTTGCATGCTAAAGCATAATAATGTGGTTGTCTTATTTTATCTGGCTCAGGCAAGTAATGCCAATAAGAGAACAATTATCAAGCATCATTAGCTTAGTGAGGCCCAGAAAACTCAGTTGGTCAACAGCGGTTGAGCTTGATTGGACCGCTTGTGAAATAGAAGCGCTCGGGGGGGGGGCGCATTTGAAAAGTCCCTTTAGCGTTTGCACTTCAAAGCACAGCCATGTGATAGCCATTGTAGGTGAAAGAGCAGTACTCAACGCGAAACTGACAGCCACTTTTAGCAGTTTACATGCGAAAGCACATTCATGTGGTCGCATTCTTTATTTTCGTTATCTTGCTCGGGCAAGTAATGCGAATGAGAGAATAAATATCAAACATTATTAGCTTGGTGAGGCACAAAATACTCATTCGGGTAACTGTTATTGCAGTAGTCGAGGGCACGCTTGAAAGGCACTATTAACAGTCTGCACGTCAAAGCGTAGTCATAAAGTAGCCATTGTTGAGGACACCGCAGTAATCAACGCGGTAATGACAGCCATTGTTTGAAGCTTGCATGCAAAAGCACATTCATGTGGTTGCATTGTTTATTTTGATTATCTGGCCCAGTCAAGTAATGCAAATAACAGAACAATTATCAAACATCATTAGGTTACTGAGGCACAGAAAACTCATTTGGGTAGCTAATAATCGCAGTAGTCGAGGGCACACTCGAAAGGCAGCGTTTGCAGTCCGCACTTCATATCGCACTCATGCCGTAGCCATTTGTTGTATTTGTTTATGTGACTGGACAAGTAACACGAATGTAAGGTGAATGTAGGCGAATGTATTCACGTGAATGTAAATATTCACCCTGAGTAGCTCTGCTAGCATTGTTTGCACTAAAAAAGGCTGAGGAAAGTTGAATGTATTTTACTGAGGCACTTTCTTAATTCAGAAGCCGTCGGCACAGCGCCGGCCAGGTTCAGACAATGACATTGGTGAAGTACCAAATGGTTAAAGTTGCAAAATGTCTCAGTGCACTGCTTTGCTGGGCTCCATTCACCGAAAAATGTCTTTGTGACGATGAAAGCGTCAGACAGGAAATAATACCGCATTTCACAATGTTATTTGTGTTTAAAATTTATAAAGAAGAAATAAAGAAGAATGATGGTTGTAACGTTAAGGGATAAGAAAAGAGCAGATTGGGTGAGGGAACAAACTCGAGTTGATGGCACCTTAGTTGAAATTAAGAAAAAGAAATGGGCATGGGCAGGACATGTAATGAGGAGGGAAGATAACTAATGGTCATTAAGGGTTACGGACTGGATTTTAAGGGAAGGGAAGCGTAGCAGGGGGTGGCAGAAAGTCAGGTGGGCGGATGAGATTAAGAAGTTTGCAGGGACGAGATGGCCACAATTATTACATGTCCGGGGATGTTGGACAAGTATGGGATAGGCCTTTGCCCTGCAGTGGGCGTAAGCAGGCTGATGATGATGATGATGATGATGATGATGATGATGATGTGATGGGCAGCGAAACCGTCTGTTTACTAAGACCGGAAGCGTGAAAAAATGCAACGACATAACAAGGTGCTGTTTCACAATATGGCACCCTTTTATGTGCACTTTAGGCGAATGGCTGCATGCACTGATGCATAAACATGAACACAGTTAGAGGCAAAGTTACTCTGCAGCCCACATGACGCTTTCAAGAAAATATATATGTAAACCTTTTTGTCTTCTTAAGTGATCAAAATTTGTTTTGAGTAAGTTGGTTAATCACATTGCGGCAACAAAACAAGAAGCAACCACATAAAACACTGCGAGAAGGCAGATTGACAAGACGAAGTTTGACAAGACGACAAGCCCTGCAGTTTACAGGCGTTAGTCCTTTGAATGAGATGGGTTAATTAAAATGTATAAGATGACTTCGCTTAAAGAAAACTAGCAAAAACAAATGCCAATATAAAATAAAGGGCAGGAATAAGAATAAGCGCAAACACGCATGGAAGCAGGCACATATTCGCACAAAAACGTGAAAACTAATAAAATATCAAATATCAACAAATGTGGGAAATAAAAAACTGGACAAACGCAAAAAACCCCCACAGACACATTTACAAACAGATCCGAGTACAGGTGTTAGGAACACGTTCACAAACTTCTGTGCCTACCTTCTCGTATGTTCTTTTTTTCTTTTTACCGTTGTCTTAACACTGCCCTGAGAATACCTAATTGCTACGTATCACGAGAATCAAAAAGCAGCGCGGAGCTGTGTTGTGGGAAAAAATATCGAGCGCTTGCACAACACCCTTATGCGTGACTGTGTTACAACACGCATTGTACATGTTGCGCGTGCAGTGAGCACTGGTGAACAGCAATCAATCGACAGTGCGACACAACGCTCGAACACCACCGCTAGATGCTTGGCTATCTCACTGCTGACAATGATCGTTCACGCTAAGTTGACGGCGACAAATCTGTGTTGAAGGCTTCTTCTGCAACTATTTTCTGTTGGGACACTCGTAGGTTTCTTTCATGCGCGCACACATTTCTGATTTCTCCTGAGAACGGTTTTGCTCCATCACTTCACCCTATCCGACAAAATAAGCAGCGACACAGTACACGATAATACCCGCCGCTAACAGCAGGCACTAGACTTTGGCAAATATTTGTAATCATAATTTCACTCGGGAGCGAAATAAAACAAATTAGAACAAAGCCACAGGATGCGTGTTCGTAGCGGTCGCCGCAGGATCCTGTTTTCAGGCAAACTGTAGCAAAGCGTCAGCGATGCTCGCTGCAATGTTACCTCGCCAGATCACGGCTTAGAATAAACGGACGCGACACAAATGCCGCATCGTAAGCTCACAGTAACATTTCCGGCATGATAGTCCATCACAAACAGTTCCGGATTCTCTCTGACGAGGGGCTGAAGCACACAGCTGACGCGACTTGGCCCAGTTCAAAGCGCGTGTGGCCATCTTCTCCGTCGGGGGGGTCACCGGCCGTGCGGCTCATGACGCTAATCCCGAGTGCGCACCTATTGGTGGATGCTCGTGTACATCCGCCTCGGAGGAGTATACGCCCCCTTATTTCTAATGTTGGAGCCGATTATAGAAATGCGGTGGCCAAGTGGTCCAAATTACAGCAGAACTTAGGGAGCGACACTACGTATTAGAACTTGAGATGGAAATAATAGCAGCTCCTCCCAAAACCTATAAATACACAGACTGAGATTTCATTAGGAAAATAAGAGGCGAAGATTAGGCAGTATATCACACCTTCAGTGAGCTGCTTGTACAGATCCAAATGGATGTCGAGAAGACCACTAAGGAAATAGTTACAGATTTTGATGCCCCATGGATGTACGCAAGTTTAGCACGCCTCCTGGAAGCCAAACGCTCTCTCCTCGAGAGATGGAAAACACAGACTCAATCGCAGGCTACAGAAAAAGATCGCGGACCTCAATAAACTCATTCAGGAGCATTGCTCTGAACTTAATAAACAACAGTGGACCGACGCCTGATCGGCAGCGGATGAAAAAAATGCGCCAAGGAGGCAAATGAACCCTCTTCAAAAATGCTGGCCGATCGACAATTCAAATACAATCAGAGACTAGTCATAGACCGATTAATTAATAAGCAAAAAAATGAAAGGCACCTCAGAGGCCTCCATATTTCGGAAACTAGCCAACAGATACCTTCTAATGGGACAAAGCCCAGGTTATGCCTCCCCACCCCTTAGTATGAGGGCGCGCCTGCCCAAGGGCGGGACGTGGACGTCCCCTTCTCGGAAGCTGAGATCAGGGAAGTGCTGCAGAACCTAAACTGAAGATCTGCCCCAGGCCCCAACGAAGTTACAAACCGGCTCTTAAGAAATTTGGATGACAAAGCAATTCAAGCGTTAGTGAAGGAGATAAATGAGGTATGGGAGGAGCCGGTGTACCAGAGAGTTGAAAGAAACCCAAAGTGGTCCTAATCCCCAAGCCAGCTAAGTCGCCCAGCTTGGAGAAGCTCCGTCCTATCTCCCTTACTTCCTGCATTAACAAAGTAGAGGAACATGCAGTACATAACAGGATATCGACAAATATCGAGTGCAACGAACTGGTCCTGTATAATATGGTTGGTTTCTGGTCCTTGCTGTCAACGCAGGATGTCATGCCCCTGTTCAAATCACAGATAAACACTCTCAAAGCAAATATGTAAAAGGGGTCCTCGCACTGGATCTAAGGCCTTCGATGCAGTTCCACATGACTATATCTTTCAGGAGATATCGGCCTTGAACTGAGGAGTTAAATTCTTTTCCTTCGTTATATCCTTCCTCGAGAGCAGGACGGCAGCCATAAAGTTGAGGCAATCAGTTTCGGAATCTTGCATACTCCGAAGAAGAAGTAGTAGTTTAATGACTGGAAAATGTAGAGAGGTCGTCCGGAAAATGAAGGATCTGGGCTGCTACTCTACCTAAGGAAAGGGGAAGAAGGGAAGAAAAGGGTCACAATGGGGGATGATAATGGGAGAAACGAGGTGAAGGACACATTGCGTAACTGGTATCACAAGAGTCAGTCCTGGCCCGTGTCGCCTAAGAAACGGGAAAGAGCATGCATTGTCCCTATCGGCTGCCAACTCTGTGGCCATGCGCCTAGCAAGAGGTCCTCCGACAGTGGTCTATTATGTAAATCTCTCAAGGTATCTGCGATTGGCAGTCTCTCGCACGCATATTCAGGGCACACCACGAGCACATAGTCTATAGTCTCTACAGCTATCTCACCCCTTCTGTTTAATACAGCAATGCGCAAGTTGTCGGAAAGCCTTGCAGCAATTCGTTACGTAGGTCATGCATTATATTATGGCGATAATTACAATCGGGTGTCCTGGAGGATCGGAGGCAGCGGTCGAACAAGCTCTACAGGAGGCTTAGGATGTTACAGAGTCTTTCTTGGAAGTTACGGGACTGGCACTCTCGCCTGTAAAGTAGGAACTCCTGCTGTAAGGACAGGCTAGACGAGGTGCTAGGGGACTCACCCCACTCCATCAGGGGCCCATTAGCGTTCGTACCAGACATGGGCACACCATCCAGAGAGTAGTCTCTATAAAAATCCTAGGGCTTTGAATAGACTCAAAGGGCTGCAACGCTAAGACTAAGCCCATCTCACCACGAAAACTGAGAACATTGTTAGATTATTATGAGAGTGTGCGAGAAGAAAGGCGGCATAGGCGAGGATATACTCCTTAAGGCTCACCATGCTTACCTCATGAGCAATGTCAGTTACATTATCGCGGCCCTAAATTGGACCAAAACGGGGATAAATTAGACACGCTTATGCGCAACAGTATCAAAAAGGTGATCGGCGTGCCAATCACGGCTAGCACAGAGAAACTCATGACGGTGGCAGTACACAAAACAACTTCGAATTTAATAGAAACACGAAGATAAGCAGAAATTATTAGATTATCAAACTAATAAAAGGCAGAAGACAGCTGGATGCGGCAGGCCTCCGTCTTATATTCAATAAGGAAGATACCACGGAACTTCATGTTCAAACAAGGAACTCCTTTTATTGTAGACCCTTTTCCAAGAAATATGCACCCACAGCACAATAAAGGCCGAAGGTTAGCGAGTGCTAAAACTTTCTCAAAAAACATATACGGAACGGAGACTTTCTTGACGCGGCGCAACACGCCAGAGCCAACACGATTTCCATAGCAATAATCAATGGCAAGGGAGAACTCCTCTCGGTAGCCTTGCTGAAGACCTCCTTGGTCGACGGGGCGGTAGAGGCAGCTATAGCTCCCGCATTACTTGACACAAAACACGCTACACCTGAGCAGCCGTTAGAGCGTTCGCATCGGGAATGATAGCCAAAGAAGCAGCCAGGATTCGGAACGGCAAACCTCCAGTTCATTTTCAAGAAAGCACATCTCATTACAGAGGGAATAGGCAGACTTTTCATTTCCCCCATTTTCATTTCCCCCAGCACGCTCCGCAAGCTCCAGATGGGGTTCTAGCCCTCTAGGGACTTTCTGAACATGCTCCACCCGGACACTGATCCACTCTGTCCAGATTGCGGCACTGAATTTAGCTCATTAAGTCACATGCTCTGGCAGCGCCCCGTGTTACTGGATATAACCGACAAGAAGACTAGACGAAGGTCATCACAGGCCCGAAACAAGATGTCCAGCTCATGGCTGTCCAGAAGGCCCGCGAACGAGCAGAGAGGCATGGCCTCTCTGTTCCGACTTGAGACTACGTAAGCACTTACTACGAACGACTACGAAGAAGACTACGAACGTAAGCACTTCTTGTGAGTCCTTAATGCAAAAGAATTGATGTCCAGTTGAAGGCCTTTGGGTGATCCTTCGAGTTATGAAGTCTTCTCGGGCAAAGGAGAGCGTTTAGACGCTTCGACCTGTGACGCCTTGCTGCTGCAGTTGACTAAGACAGAATCTAATTGGGATGCTCCTGGGGATGCTGTGGTGATTTGGACGTCACCGCTTTCGTCCCGTTGAGCGTGGCAATGAAAACTCTTGTTCAACTAGCCGGATATCACGAAGCAGATTGCACAGGTCTGCTATCTACGAGTCCCTGATTTAGCCCTGTGTGTAAGACACTTAGCTTCTGAGCGTGCGGTCGTGGTCTACCTACTATCTCTACTACCCACTGCCTCTAAAGTTTTCGTTTCATTTACCTTCGCTTTTTATGCAATAATTTTTATAACGAATATTGAGGCCTAGTTAAGACGAAGGCGAGAGCTTGCGCGGAGAAGCAATGCGCGGGGAAATGAGGCACCCGAGAGCAACGGTGTCGTGGTGTCGCTGCGGTGCCTTTTTCCCTCAGGTAACACGTTGCGCCACAGCGCGCAAGTAGGTGTTCCTTTCGCTTTCTCTGCTTCGTCGAGGCGCGCATCTAATGTGGCTTTTTGACTGACAATTTGATACTATAGCTTTGAAATGCAACCAATTGGCGGAAGCTAGCTCCAACATAGGGGCATGCGGAAACGAGGCGTGTTGCAACATCAAGTAAATGCTTGTGTCAAGGGGTCACTTGTCAAGGAATGAAATAATATTCCATTCCAATTTGAGAGGAAGCGCAACTTGAAAATCCCAAAATCAATGGAAGAGTAATAAATGTGCTACATACTGGAAGAGGTAAGGACGCACTTTATAGTAAGAACGCACCTGAAGTTACAAGAACGTATTCAACGACCCGGTCTTTTACATTGCTCCATAAGCCTTCACACGAATTATTGGTCAATAAACTCACCATCAATAAAAATCAAATTTTGAATACTATACAATTGGATTCAATGTAGGGAGAAGAATCGTACCCAATCTATCAATCTGAATTACTCGCATGGACACCGTCTCCAGGGGCATTGTAAGTTGTAGATGCGAAGTGGCAGACGTGTCTAAACATCGAGTGTCACACCACCAAGTGATGGAAAACCATCGTCACGTTGTTTAAGACAATCACATATCACCGCAGGCTTTTTGAAAGTACCTTGTTTGACTCTTAGGGCGACGACTTCTTTTTCACCTATATTTCCAGTTCGCCCAAGATCATTAAAATGCAGCGTGGTCGACATCAAAGTTTACTTCTTGCAATGGATTCTGTCAGCACAGTGGTCGGAGTGGTGGCCTTGGACACCACGTTTCGCACAGGTAAGCTGGCCACTGGAGCTGTGTGGATCTTGGTAACACGTTTGACATCAAAAACGTCGTCGCGTGTTGGGAATGCAGGGCCATACATTTTCTTAGCTTACCTGGCTTCTATTGTAAGTGGCGGAACGCTAGATCGAAAGGTCAGTATGAGAAGCAAAGGGGGTATTTATTTTTTTTTCCATGAGAGCATCACACTGGATGATCAGGCTCCGTGTTGAGCACAGAGCCTCAACCCCGGATGTTGTTGCTGTTTGAGTCATTCACCTTCTGTTATTTTCAGTCCTCGAAAATTTCTGTTCCGGTAAATATCGATAAGATCGGCCTCAGATATTACTCCTCGCGTGCTCCTCACGGATCAGTGGAATATGACGGTGATTGGAATACCTCCCAATTTGGCAATATTGGTTGGCTCTTCCTACCGCTACATGTAACGAACCTCGAGCCGGAGGCCTCCGCAGGCAATTTTTATCACGTTATCGCCAACGTCTAGGGTGCCAGTCAAAAAATTGGCACCAACAAAAGAAGAAAATATTCTAGCTTGGTTTTCAGTTTTCTCGTGGTTTGCTACATGAAAAACAGCGGAAAGCATTTTGCTCGAGTGAAGGAGTTGGTAAGCCCGCATCGGTGCGTTAACTTATTCGGAGAGTTACGCTCAAGTAGTGAATGAGAAGATGGAGTTCTCGTATCCTCATATTTTGTTTATATTACAATGACAACCACCCAGCACATACCCCAACTATGGGACGCTGCAAGACTTAACATGTAAGAATGCATACGTGAGCAGTACAAATAGGTAGCAAAAGTGGAGGTGTTATGACGTAAATTAAGGACGTAAAACTCGACGGGTAGAGGATAATGCGAACACCGAATTTTCCGGGATGGGTCTCTCGGAATACACGCAAAACCCAAGGCAATAACATTGGTTGCTTGTGTCTAGGGGCCTCAGAAGGCTCTGGAACACAACATGGCCTCAACTATCATAATCGTCTTTCCTTGGGTCACGGTTAAGCCG
Source organism: Dermacentor variabilis (assembly GCF_050947875.1). Classification (NCBI taxonomy): domain Eukaryota; kingdom Metazoa; phylum Arthropoda; class Arachnida; order Ixodida; family Ixodidae; genus Dermacentor; species Dermacentor variabilis. Next base: position 173,724,955 of record NC_134571.1, read on the forward strand.
CGCATGAGGAAACCAAGGGTCCGACCCCCATGTGCCAGAGTACTTGGGGTCACGGCGCACCAAACACGTTATGTCAGATGAGCACCTGTGGAGGCAACCGTGTGGAAACTGCGAAATCGTGAATGTGCAGCAGAATGGACATTAAACGTCATGATAACCTAATTGATTATTTGTGCTAGTTCTTGTATACTATCGAGATGCGACGAATGCGTGGCCTTTGGCTCTTCATGATCTCAGCTTTCGAAGACGTCTTCAGGCAATGCTTCCCATCATGGACACTCTACATGATTCGCCGACGAACCAAACTGCATACTTTCCGGCGTTTTTTTTACACTTAGAGGTATTTTGTGGGCATGCGCAATCGCCATGGTTTCAATTATTGGGAACTTACAGACGGTATGCTACTCGCCTCTTTATCATAAGTCGCACGACTGGAAAGCACATGTCTGGAAACGGCTGCTTCCTTCATTTTTAGGGCACGATTTTCTTTACTGGCCTGTTCTTTATAGCATCTCTTTATGGTGTTCTAAAGTAACCTAGCCAGTAAGGCCCAGACGACCAGCAATGGTATTTTTCTCTTGTTTTTTGAGTATGTTGAATATTAAGGAAAGAAGCACTTCCTTCTTTCAGTCTCTAACCTATGGAGTTCTCCCTGGGACGTGAAATGACCTTACATATTTCACAATTGGCGACCATCATGAAACTGCGCACGTTGGAAGCCGCGTTGGGTAGAAAAATTTCTTTAATAAGTGAAATTTCGCGGGACTAGTAGCCAGAAAAATGTTTTTCATTGATATGAACGCCTCCGAATAGCAACATAACGATTCACATACCCTAGCAAAAGCACCTTTCCTACGTTATTACGAGATTGGACATGCTTTCCACTTCTCCGTGCGTCGTGTTGGAAACATCAGAAAACCTGTGTAACCACCTCTTTGCCTGAACTTGTCTTTCTCCCCCCATATTGTCTTTTGTCACAGTGGGCTAAATTATTCTGCTGTCGGCGCGAAATGAGACGCGAACAGCGAAGTGCTTTTCCTTCTGCCATTCATCAGCATTCAGGGGCGGACACGTCTGGTTTGATATCAGCGGGCGACGATTCTCGCCCTATAATGAGATATTTTCTCTTCTGTTCTCTTCTCTTCGACCTACGTGCTCGTTTCTTCTGTTTTGTGTTTGTCTAATTTCAAAGGTAGAAAACGAAAAATATCTAAGAAAACATGCTAAAGTATCGCAGCATATGGTGAGCCTCATCGCATAGGTCCGTAATTCCAGATGTGCGAGCCTGTCAACGGTGATGACTAGCTGACGGCGCCCACATTACCTTCAGTTGTGCTTTGGTCACGGGATCCGTTGCTCGTGTTTCAATTGACACAGATACTGCATCTGCGAGTAAAGTAATACGAGTGAATGGAGATGACGTCCATTTGGACACCCACGCATATGACATGTCAACAAATCGCTTCAGCTGTGGCGGAAGCCTGCAGTGGCGCGCGGTCCCGAACGAAACCTCCCACACAGGAAGACGGCATGCATTTTTCAGTAGCTTAAACGTCCCTCAGCTCCGCTGGTCTCTGGTGTTTGCGGTAGCAGAGCCATGCACAACGTTCTTTTACTGTCGACGACAGTTACACTAAGACGCGGTTTAATCGTCGATGTTGATTGTGAAAAACACAGTAGCAAGAACCGCGAGTCACGAAACTAACTCTTTATTCAGCGAAACTGCGCTCAGAAAATAAGTTTCAAACTGGCAGAATGATAGCAGCGACCACATGCCTCAACCGTCGGAAAACTCATGTGCGGCTCAAAGGAGTTGGTTTGGTCATACATGTTTCGTCGAAAATTCCAGACTAATCGAATGATCTCAAGCGCATCACATAATGTTTAACACTATTACTGTCACGCATGTAATCTGAATACACAAGGTTCCACGACAACGTAGACAGAAGATAAACTCAGTGAGAATGACACAGAGGGTTATGATACATGTAAGCACGTCATGCACGGAGCGATAACTTAACACTTGTTAGGCGGTGAAACGCTTCAGCGGAAGAACGTAAAAATCAGAAGGTGTCAGTGCGCCCATCTTAAAGAAAGTATCGTGCCAAAAGAAAAAGAACATGTACAAAAGAACATTATCAAAGCAACACAATTTTAGTTGGTTATCTGTGGTAAAACTGTTTAAGGTGGACAACATGGCCTGCTTACGAGCTTGAGCGGTGCCGCTGTGATTGCGTGGCGCCTGGCATTATGTGGAAATTGCATGCGCACAGTCAATAAATTTTTGTAGAGTTCAAAATAACGCAGCTTTTCACTCAATACACGTCGGCGTATAGGGGCGCAAACTCAAGCATGTTCGCCCACCTAGAATTCGAGGAAGCGTCGTCGAAGACTGGAGCGTTGTCTCACCGTTCTTGGCTGGCGCTTGATGCGTATTCGGGTGAGTTGCGATTCTGCGAAACAAGGATAATTCTGTGACGCAAGGGTGTCCTAACATGTCTTGTGTTCTACGTACGTGCTCGGTGCAGTCTTCGGTGTCATGTGACCTCCAGTTTCCCGGATTTGGGGCCCTTTCCATGGAGTCATAACTGTCATCGACTGCGCGGTTAAGGAATAATTCATGACAGAGGAGTCGGGTACCATGTCCACTGAAGCGGAGACTGCGCGATGACAGCGTCGATGTTGTTGATTCATGGACTTAGTTATTTCGCAATGACGGATCATGGCTGCATCGCACTGTCCCACATTTACGTGGCGTCGTCGGGTATCCTTTAGGCACCGTGGTGTTTTTCTTCGGAGCTTTGTCCAAATGTTAGCATGTCTTTCCTTCGTCGTGGAGACTGATCTTCCGTTAGCGGCCGAGGACCTTCGCCACTTCACCGAACAGCAACCGCACCTCCCTCGGTTGCTGTGTTTAGTTTACCGGATATGGACCCACATATCAGTCACGTATTGTAACGTGACTGATATAAACACGTTACTCCCAGAGCACGTTACACGCAGAGAACCCGGAGCCCAGTGCACTCTGGGTGCTTCAGTCAGAGGCAGTGTCGTGGCGACTGTGATCTGCACAGTTGGTGGGGTCGCCATTCAGTTGCAACCAAACAGTCACAAACAATAATGCTGTGAACGCAAACAGTTGACGGCACAATATCCTATCATCTCACAGTAAGGGTATAAGCAATAGACGTGTCCGGCTTCTCAGTGGCTGCAGAGCGGGCACTCCAGGCTTCAGATGCATAAATTCAGGGACTGCGAATAGCTGCTGGACTTTTCTCGGACAACGTAAGCAATTATGGCTGTTGGCTGCGTCGAAGAGAACATCTTAAGTAGTTCTTCGCGTGAAACTGTTATGGGGGTCTTTCGGAGTTCGTCGGAGCCTATAGTCTTTGAATTTTTCACATCGGCGAGAACACCAGGCGACGATGTTGCTGAGTGCGCTTTTCCAAAGTCTTTTCAATACCCTTGGCTTCCGTTAGGAATATCTTAATGGTTTTGGCTGGTCTACGTATCCATCCTGTGTAACCCACTTGTTTCAAATCGCAGTGAGGAAGAACGCTTCCCTCTCAGAAATGTGCGGGTCGACGTGGCTGAATTTCTGCCCTGAAGGTCAAGGTGTTCTCATTCGGCGTTCTTATTCAACTTCGGCCCTCTCCTTTCGCATGACCTTCGCGAATGTTTGCTGAAATACACTGCGAAACTGCAGCTCATCCCAGATTCAATTGTTAAACATAGCGGTTCTCCAAAGGTTTCCTGCCAGCTTTCCAAATGATGATCCGCTAATGATCGGTGGCTTCCTTGGCTTTGCAGCTCAAGTCACTGCGGATTACACGGGCAATCCCACTGTGGCAGTTGTCGGGGCAATGATCGTCCTAGTCTTCTCGGGCAGAGCTCCGTACTAGGGCGGTAGGCGTAGCCCGCGGCTAGCTAGTTCGTCCATGACGACGTACGCATTATTAACGCGACAGCGTTAAGGAGCTCGTGTCGCAGAAAAGCCAGTGTTGTCGGTGTCGGTCGTGAGCGAGAAATCCGAGAAGGCAATTCTCAAGTAAAAACAACCTCCAAGGTGGGCTGGGTGGGAATCGAACCAGGGTCTCCGGAGTGGGAGACGGAGTCGCTACCACTGAGCCATGAGTTCGATGGGTCAAAGCAGGACAAAAGCGCTCAAGTGAAAGCGGTGTTGCTTTAAAAAAGAGCCGTAGAAAGTTATTCTGCGATGTATATCGGTAATTATGAGCATGTAAATTACAGAAGTCGCAGCTAAACGACTAGCGAAGGACGTTACCGCTACATTTCTTCGCTTGGCGCACACGGAGAGCCATCTTGCAACAAACACAGAAGTCCACCTCCTGGCAATTTATGGCGCTGTACCGACAGTTGGCGCACCACTCGCCCGCTTCTCCCGTTCGTCTCGTTTGAGTACATTGGGGCCGTGCGGGGACTGGTGCGAGGATACCTCAATACCCTTGCGTTTAGTAATGGGTGGCGCGAATGGGGTGCTATGAAGCTATCGCGTTCCACTTTTGAAGACGAAGCTTAAGCGTCCTCCAATATTTTTCATGGCTGGTAGGGTTTATTCAGTCACCACAAAGCTCCTCTACGAGATGTGCCGTTGTAGATACGATGAATAACACAGTAACAAGAACCATCACTCACGAAACATTCTTTATTTGGCGACCCGGAACCCACAAAACACGTTACATTCGGGTAGAAAGATAGTGTCAGGCACATAACTCGATCGTCGAACAAGTGATTTACGATTAACGAGCGTCGGCTGTTCACACATCATCCATAGAAGATTCCAGCGAAATCGCTAGTGCTCGCGTGCCTTCCAGAATGCACAAATGTATTCACGTTGGGCGTGCAATTTGCTGAGAAAACTTGAACAATACAGAATAAAAGACAAAATTTTGGAGCAAGTTCTGATGCATGGAGGCGCGTCATACAATGAGCAGTGCATCCCGTGAAACGCGCTCACAGTAAGAAGACATACGAACTACGCGTGTCAATAATATAGCTCCTCATTAGATACATTTGCTAATTCAGTGGAAGAACGCCTTCTTGCCTTACAGCTCTGACTTACATAGTCAGGTTTGTTACCGATCTTCATAGCCTAACACTTTAATCTATGAGTGTTCCTTTTGTATGATGCATCATACGCATGACTGCATACTGTTTGTCATGTTCATTAGGTATTGTATATCACAGGTGATTTCAGGTGTTTCTTTTTCTTTTTTCGTGTTTGGTTTCTTGTTTCCTCAGATTCTTCCTTGTTATAGTATATTGTACCCAAATATTGCATTTGTGATGAACTGCTTCATTCCTTTGTTTAGTGAAACTAAAACCTTTGCAATAACACACTTATGATTATATAATCTATATATACACTTGTTCGCAAATACTACCATATGTACTTGCCCTTCCTGTTATAATCCCATGAGGGATTGACAGTATGTGAAATAAATAAATAAATAAATAAAGATATATATCATTACCAGGGACACGTTTGTCACATCAGGCTGAAAATTCTACAGCTGTTTTGGAGTGGAAGGGTAAAGAGGCGACTTCGGAGTAAATAAGAAGCTGTACTTTAAAATTGACGCATGTTCCCACGTTAATACAACAATTAAAATATTCGTTTTGGGAGAACACATATAGTGAAGCTACATATGATTTCAGTCTACTTCAGTCTCGGTGTTTACATCGGCATGATAAAGAAGAAAAATCTTCGCTCTGAATACAAGCACCGAAGAAAGAACCAGAAGATTTCGTGCATTGAACAATTTGTAAGGGAAATAAATGTCTCCACGTTTATGTCTACATATTTTCGTAAAAGCTCTCTGCAAGGCAGCAAGTTCTAGGGGCCTCAATTATTGGCAGATATTTTTTGATTTGTCAAGAAAACAATGCTTTCTAAATGTTTCCTAATGAGAGGTGATCTCTGCTTTTCACACTGCTGAATAATTAAAAGGTAGGTAAGATAAAGCTTGTTTGGTAGTACACTATGAGACCATTTCCACAGAACTAAACCAGGTGTCAAAGATTCTGTGCGAACGTCTCACCCTTCTAGTGACACAAAAAACGAATTTGCAACCCATTAGGGTTTGTCTAGAAATGAGTCCGCTAAAGCTGCGTTGGCGAACAACATAGTTGTGCAAACAATGAGCTCTAGCCAGGACCTGCAGTATACTGCGACATTAAAACATCCCAAATTCTGCTGGAGACGACGTTTCCTGACGTAATTTCAAAAAACCAAGCGGCATCCTTTACGTCTTGCCTTTCACTGAGCAGTTTTAAACATCAAAAGAAGCCCGTCTCTCCACACGATGTGCTGGGGTAGTTTATCACCACTGCGGGAGAACGTCAGCACTTTTTTTTCCTGCACGGCTTCATGGTGCCATGCACATGCAAAGCCCATGGGCAATTTACTACACTTACGCACTGGTCACACTGTTACGACTGCGCACCCGTATGCGTCTCTAGACGTGGAATCAGTGTAAATGCATCTCTACACGAATCGCCACACAATTGGCAGCTACTATTCTGGCAGAGATGTGCGTCAATGTTTTCTTTCTATGTGGGCCGAAATCCACACTGTTTGTACTCCTAAAGCTTGTAAAGCTTGTTTTCGGTGCGCCTTCTTTTTGGAGGGCGATCAAGGGAAAGTGGTTGACTAGAAGCCATATAGAGGTCTTGAGTCCGGCAGCAGCGCCAACCGCCAACCATCGAGCCGAACATGGGGACCGAGCAAGTCTTACGAGTACGACAAGCCCTCGCCAGTTGTAGGTGCTACTATAACCCAATCAGGAGCACCCAAGGTTGGCCACCCACAGAAGGTTAACCCTCGCTGCCAGGAAAGTCAGAAGTAAATAGAAGAGAGGAGAAGACAGTAAAGATTGCAAGCAAGAGAGAAAGACGCAGAATGGAGAGGGGGACAAGAAAAAGCAACTACCGATTTCCTCCGGGTGGGTCAGTCCAGGGGTGCCTTCTACGTGAAGCCGAGGCCAAAGTGGTGTGTTGCCTCCGCCGAGGGGCCGTAAAGGTCCAACCTCCGGACATCGGCTCAACCCCCAGGATCCCCTTTTCTCCGGACACAGCAAAGCCGCGCATGGTTAGACGCAGGTGGGTCCATCCCACATGTGCTGTCGAAGTACACCATACGCTTGCTACCCCTTCGGGTTAGAATTTACAAAGTTAACTACACGAAAAATTATATATCGCAGTTACATTAGCTACATCTCTTGGAGCATCTCAACTGGACAACTGCCTTGAATTTTTTTGCAATTTCCTTGAAATCGTTACAATGTGTCCGAAAACTGGCGAATGATCTACCCATAAAACAGAAAATTTCATAGCGCTGCATAATACGTGAATTTTGAGCGCTTTCAATGTGTTATTTGGTGCAGTTGATTGAATCGTGGCGGTGTTATCATTGCTGAGTTTTAAAGGTGTAATTTTGTTACTCGAGTTTCTCGACGTTTTCTCAAGTAATTGAGGAGTCTAAAATGCAACTTCTTCAGTTATGACATCACATTTCTTTTAATGCCACGAGCTTCAATACTCGTGCAGTGTGTTGCCAAGCACAATTATTTCTCTTTTCCAAATTACTTATGCCGTCGATCCTGAACGAAAGCTTCTTTTTTACGCCGACACAATATTGTCTGAACAGCAGCTGATATTTGTCATGTAGGTTATCGCAGTATATATCCCTCCCACCAGTGCGTCAGTGCCAGCGTAATTCTTTCAGGAATTTTACAGGAACACAGTAAAACCCCGTTTCATTTCGTCAGCTTAAGCGCCGACGAGCGCCTCTCCTTCACAATCTTTATATATTCCGTAACGGGGAGTGAGTAAGCAGGCTACAAACCTGCAAGTCTACCACCCATTGGGGCGTGTTAACCGCATGGAAAATCGGGCCAACTTGTATAGTTTCGTGGTTGCGGCATGGGGCGTGCACAGTGCCGTGTGATCTCCGGTCGCGCTGTTGGAACCATGAAGTTTCTTGAGGCCTGCCGCGCCAGCCGAACGCTCAAAACTGGCGATGCAGCACCTGTTTCAGCTATCAGAGGTAGCCCTCCCAAAGAGAAATTACCGAGTAGAGGCGTGATCGTTACACTGGTAGCTATCCCGGTCGTCGTTGAGTTGCCTTTTAGTGGAATTTTTATACATGTAAACTTACGTGGCGCCGTCTTCAACATTGGCCGATGCTTTCTCTATGCCAGCGTGGCTTATGCTGGGCCTTACGTTATCGATGTTGCTGATGGACCCCAAGGGCTGGCAACTGGTGCCGTCATTGTCAGTGGCACCTGTATGGTATAAAAGTATAGTAAAGGTGTTCCTTTACCGTAGTGCAGGAGCCATTCATGGGAAATGAATATTTCGTGCTTATGGTTAACGACAAGAAACTCGTAGTGGTAGGCGAACTTTACCGCTGTCCTTCCATACGCGGTGGTTTTTCTTTCTGCAACTATGTCTTGAATGCATGCAAGAGCTTCGTGGCGATGGCGAAGCCGTGCTCGATCAAGATTGCGCAGTGTTGAATTCTTCTGAATCTTATCCCGTTTTATCTCAAACAACAGGCAGAACCCGACCGTACTCGAAATGAAAAAAATGACGTTTTCTTTGGCGTAAAACCCTTGAACCATAATATTCTGTATTATCAAGTAATAAGCACATTAGATGCCTCAAGAAGTTCTTGATTATTGTTCATCTATTACGAGCAGCAGACATAGCCCGACGCAGAGCACGACATACTGAGAGGATGCATTTCCACCGAGGGTTTTTATATTTTCAACGTATGCCCTTAATTCATTGTCCTTTTATTACTGAAGGGTGCGTCATCCGACGACTTACTCGCTTTTCAGAAAGTGAATATCCGATACCCATTTCGTTACCCTTGTCGCTGAATTTCTTAAGGAACGGCTGTAACACTGCATGTCTAGCATCTATTTAGGAGCGCTAAAACGGCTGTCCTCGTCAGTGTTCCTGGGAAGGCCATCAATAGACTATAGGACAACTTTCAGAAAAATTTGCTCAATGCGCATATGTAAGAGTCCTATTGCAGACAGTACAATAGCCTAGAAAGAAATACGAAAATATTATTTCACGGAGAAATGCCACTAAAAGGTGCAACAGAAAGCGTCAAAGTACGTTACAAGTGTGGGCTGTGTGGATAGCGCTGCAAGGATTGTAGGCAGTGGCACGCTATCGCTAAGTACGCAGAAATTGTGTGAAATTAAGGAAAAAGGAAAACACGAGAGGACCTCAAAGGCAGAGGTTACGGCAGAAACCTCCTCAGGGTGACTATTGATGCCAGTGTAAATAGCATAAGAACTATTTATGGACACGCTATGTCCATAGTGCGTGTCCATAAAGTTTTAAAGCTATTTAATGTTTTTTATGCTGCGCCTGTGGAATGGCTTGCTTGGTATGGAAGAACCAAGAGCTCCGATATAAACTGTTCTGGGGTTCCCAAAATTGCGGGCTCTAACTGCTGCATTCGGCCGCAGCGGGATATGTCTGCTTCTCGGGACATTCTATTGGTGAGCAATTCTCACACTCTGCCTAAAACGTGAAATATCGTTACGACCCCCGCGAAAAGACATATGATGCGCCGCATTTTTTACATATCACACGCGGCATTCGCATCGAAGCACTTGCTTTGTCAATAAGCGTGATCGGTTTAAGGAAAACATTATCACGGTGTTAGTAGGTCAAACCCACTTGGATTCTTCTTGGCAACAAAATTGTACACCAATGGTCATGCAATGATTCCATTTACGAGCGATTAATATCACTGCATGGAATGTACAGTCTCGGCTTCTGCCTTCACCATTTTGGCGTGTACCAGCCGACCGATACAAAAACGAATTCGTTCAAAATCTTCTACTGCATAGTTATGTAGGAATTTGCAAATATTAAGATAAGCGCACACTTCTTAGTATGGACAGTTATAAACTGGTTCATGCGGGAACCGTCTTGGCGGCACTGGATTAGTGCATTTTTGTAGTCAATAAATGTACCGCTACCACGGTAACCGAAGGGGCTATTTGGTATGTTTGTGCAAAAAGCGAGTGACAATCGCCTACGTACCGTAGACGTTGCAAATCTCGTCGGTCGTCAGCGTGTGCAGCGCGTTCCTCTGCTAACGCAAGGCCTCGTCGGAAATACTGCAATTAATAAAGAATTGGTGAGGCAGTTACTAGCTGTGACAAAAGAGAAGGTGGAATTATGTTTAATATAGCAATGTTCTGAAAAAGCAAAGCCTTCTTTTGTAAATGCGCCACTTGCAATGGTTCATTCTCATCAAATACCGACTGTGGTGGCTGGCATAGGACGAACAGCGCAGTCGCGGCAATACATGGTGCCGAGCACTCAGCCACCATAGACAAAACTGCGCCTTGACTGGCACGAATACTGTCAGTTTCACTCTTAAAGTACTTACAAGGTGTTTTATATAGTTTGCTATACAAAATTCTTGGTCCACTTGCTATAGTGACAGACTCCTAAGAATAATTTTGGAATAAAGTATTTTAAGCATGGCATGTTTTTTTCATCTCTAAAATAGGTTGAAATATAACAATGACACTGTGCAGATGGTTACTATAATTATGATGGACACCTGTGCTGATATTAGAATAATTAGTATTGGTGCCTCCGTGATGCGCTTCGTCAACGCTATGGTGAATGTGGTGTTTTCACGCCAATTTCAATCATGACTCGTAGATCCATCAGCTATGAGGAACATATCAAATTTCAGGTAATATTTAAAATTATGGGAATAATTGATTAGCTCTGAGGAATACAAGCTGGTTTCTGCGTCTTAGCTAAGTATTAATTTGAATACTTACGAACAAAATGACGAGTTCGAATGAAATAATGATGAACTAGAATGCAGTTATTAAATGTTTGTTTTCAAGCGATGCTAAGTTTGCTTCTATGTCACTCGCTCGAGCCTATAAAGAAATCTTCGAATGATAATGTTTATTGTGCGAACGCATGAAAAATATCCTAAGACTGATGCAATGCTTAACAACAAAATAGCTGAAATTCAACGTGCAACTGCATGCGTTCAGAAGTGATAAAATGTACCGTACACTTTAAAGTGTACACGACCTCCCACTGATTTATCGCTGTGGTATAAACTCACCCCAGTTCCCTATTTGAAAAAAAAAACAAGTTAGAACTAGGTAATCTATATTTAGGTTGTCAAGGAACTTTTAAAACAAAAACAAATATCTTCTTTAGCCACAGCAATCCAAGCGGCAAAAGTGTGCTTTCCTCTAATGCCCGTTAATTGCCCTTAAGCAAACACAGGAAGAACAATCGCTTTAAACGAAGTGGTGGGTTTTCATGCACGGGGCTTACTTTTTAGTAAAGTGATGCTGTAAGCGGTGAGTACTCACTTGGTTCCATTCTTTTGTTAATTGGCAAATGACAGTATTATTGCGCGATTTGACGAGTTGTCTAGAAAACGCTTATGGTTCGGCACACAATTGTTCACTGCGGTTAGAACTAATTCCGAGGTTTTTGCGCAAGATCCATGACCTCATAAAACGCATACCAAGTTGAGGCAGACTGTACATAAGTTTTGACCATCGGGGCTTCTGTAACGAGCCCTAAAAATGCAAGGGAAGAAGAGCCTTTTTACAACGCGCTTTCATCGAAATACGGTGGTGCCATCCGCAATTGTTCCCAGGACTTCAAACTATAGCCCCCCATCGCGTGTGTGCAGTTCAGGAAATATACATCAATGAAAAACCTTTTCGCCTGTAAGTATACGTTCGCTTCATGTTCAGAAAAATCTTATTCTGAGCGCTAAACCACTGACTTAGCGTTCAACATGGGAATAGATTCACACCGCTCTTGCGTCGACGCGTCTTGATCTGAGAAAGCAACCGATTTCAAAGATCAAGCCCTCTGTAAAAAAGACCCGTTTTAGTTGGGAACAAACGTACTGATCTTAAAGACTATTATATGAGTCGTGTCTAGGGGTAACATTATTAAATGAAAAACATGATAAGTGGTAAAGCTCACGTTGTGTAGGCGCCCGAAGTAGATGAAGCGCTCTGGTTACCGTCATGGCTTGTTCTTGGTGTTGGTTTGTCATTCATGCTTAAGTCAAGAGGCATGTATTTGTTGCTGCTGTCTTCAGCCATATCTAATGTTTCGATGCCCTATAACTGGCGTGTATTGTCGGCTGCGCGTTGTTTAGTCACCACGCATGCGTACTCAATGCCAAAAAAGAACGCAACCTAATCAAACTTTTATCACTTCGGTGTTTCGATTAAAATGATACCGCATACCTGGACAAAACCTATACGTTACAGTCCGCCACTAGCTTGACGCTAATGTTCCAATTTTTGAACTCTAGCAAAGGCGCCCCGAATACCCGTTCTCGCTTTCCGCCAAATGATTTACCCAAACTAAACCTCACTTAATACGAAATAAGTACATTTATCGGATGAGATCGCTACTTTTCTTTCATGCTTCTCTCAAAGTGAAGAGCACAGCTTGCTTGGAAGAAATTATTGCTCGTGGAAGCGCTCGTCGTAGCGCAGCAGGTATACAAACTTAGTTAGCCTTAACTAGCGTATGATTACAAAATCTATGGTGTTGGGCTCCTGAGCACAAGTTCGCGGAATCGAATCCGGGCCATGGCGGCCGCATTCGGATGGGTGCGAAATGCGAAAACACCTGTCTACTTAGATTTCAGCCCACGTTAAGGAAGCCCACGTGGTCTATATTTCCGGAGTCCTCCACTGCGGCGTGCCTCATAATAAGAAAGTGGTCCTGGCACGCAAAACGCCGTAATTCCTTTATTACCAGAGGCTACGATTCTGCTGACTGCTGTGGCATTCTCTGGCACAGGCAGTTTTTTATCACCTGACGAGCGGGGCTTGCTTTGTTCTCTTGCCCAAAATTTCTAGTGCTTTTTTCGCTAACCACTAGGAATACAAAACTTCAACTGCTTCGCACTTGCCTTGGTTCATCGGTAGCGAAAGCTCATGCGCCGTGCATATTCGTATCTCAGTCACACCCCTTTCATTAAGGACAGTTTTGTGTGATTGCTCCAAAGTCGTCAATTGCGTTTCACGCCCCGCACGAAGAGTGGTGCTGTCGGTAAACAAAATACGCTGCTGCCCACTCCGCATCTCGTATATTTCTGCTTTTCATGCTTTAATGAAATGTGGATTGAATAGAACGAAGTTCGGAACCTTTCTAACAGTTCCGAGTATGGAGCCACATCGAATAAGGCTCTGCAAGCAGAAACAAGCCGAGTCAGCAGTCGAGTCAGTTTTCGCTGTGCTCTCGCTGTGAGCGGATTCACGCTCCTGTTTTTGCCAGTGTTTGAATTACAAGGGGGACAGGTGCCATTTACACGTGCATTTATTGCTTCATGAAAATTGTTGCGGTACAAATGTTTCCGCTGGTGCAAAAAGCAATGAATTTTTAGAACAAATTTAGGAAAATCAGGAGGTCGATGTTTGTTGAGCTTTTTATACATAACGCCTCCGTCTGCTATCTGTATTTTCTGTAGCTGTGCTAGCAGAACATACATTATACACAGCATCACGAGGCGATTCTAACACGCTAGGGACTCATACAACGTTAACTTGATGAAGTAAATTATGTGTTTTGATTGCGTAAGCAAGAGTGCAAAGTCTCGCCAACAGGGTGATTGCCGCGCAAAAACAAAAACAGTCTCTCAGAAGGGTAGCAGTCTACATCCTCAGTGCACGTAACATAAAAGCCCACAGAGGCTCATTAGGTGATACAAGCGTAGTCCAGTAATTGATTTCCTCAAGAAAACAGACAGATGGGCTAGTTGGTGTTGCATAACTTCTGGCAAAGCGCAAAAAGGCACGTAGGACAACAGGAGTGAAGCGTTGTGCCTTCGTTCACTTCTATTGTCCTATGTGTCCTTTCGCGCTTTGCTTCAAAAAAAATTATGGGGTTTTACGTGCCAAAACCACTCTCTGATCATGAGGTACCGCTTAGGGGAGGACTCCGAAAATTTTGACCACCTGTGGTTCTTTAACGTGCGCCTAAATCTAAGCACACGGTTGTATTCGCATTTCGCCTCCATCGAAATGCGGCTGCCGTGGGTGGGATTCCATCTCGCGACCTCATGTTCAGCAGCCCAACACCATAGCCACTGAGCAACCACGGCGGGTACGCACTTTGCCTCAACTAATTGATTTCTTGCTACCACTTTTCGGAACGGATATACGTGACAGTGTGTAGCATTCGTAGAGGAATATGTGCTCCAAATGCTAAACGGAAGGGCATTTATTTTCACATTTAGTACGTTCAATGCTTTCTAAGTAAATCTGTCAATAAGCATTGATGTTCAGCGCAAGCTTATCGTGACATTGTTCACTTAATTACCAAAAGCTCGCAATTAAACTTATATCTCGACTTACGCAACACATTTGCCGTTGCGTGACATTGTACAGCAAATGCTCTTATTTATGCAATATCTTACTTGGAAATAGAAGTGTTAACAGTTAACAGTGTTTCTTCTTGTTTGCCGCAATGTTGAGCAGTCTACATCCGGAATGCACGCCACATAAAAGCCCACAGAGGCTCATTAGGCGATACAAGCGTAGTCCAGTTATTGATTTCTTCAAGAAAACAGAGAGTTAGGCTAGTTGGTGCTGCATAACTTCTGGCAAAGCGCAAAAAGGCACGTAGGACAACAGGAGTGAAGCGTTGTGCCTTCGTTCACTTCTACTGTCCTATGTTCCTTCTCGCGTTCCACCTAGGTTTATACAATACTAGGTGGAAAAATTACTGGTTGGGAAGGAAATACGTACCACACCAAAAGTTCCCATTCCGATGACCTGCCCGCCAATCAACGAAAATAGATATTGCGATAAAACTTGGTATTTGACACTTTTGCCAGCTTGCTCTTCAGCTTGCCCTTATGTCGGCTCCTCTATGACATACCTTTCTGATTCGATAATAGGTTACTTTCTTGGATGTCGAGGAAGTATGCACCGTGCATTGTTTTGTTTCTTTGGCGTCTTCTTGCAATCCTCATTACCCCAGGTGACCCGTCCTTTGCGTGTATTGTGTTTCGTTTGTGGAAGGAGAAATTTAACACGACAGCGCTAAGGGAAAGCCTCATGCGTGGCAGAAAATGCGCTGTCGGCGTCGGCATCCTGCGCCGGCGTCCCCGTGAGCGAAAACTCTCGTATGTTATAAAGCATCGCACGCGTATTGCGAAGACGTGGTGTCGTTCCCCGCCTGCGGCAGGTTGCGTTTTCATCCACTTTCAATTCTAAGAATTATTTTTTTTATTCAGTTAGTAAGCAAAAGTAATTTCCCCTATGTTGTCCTTCCTATCGTCGTTTGTTGGCTTCTTTTGATTAATAAAATGCGGGCCCTTCAGTTAACCACATTTCGTTCTATACATATTGAAGTACGTGTACATGTCACGCATTGCTGTATGACTTGCTGTATGTGCAGGTCATAGTGCCACACCGCCCTGTCACTAAAGTTGCTCATACCTTTTCTTGCATTCTTGACAAGGTTATTCTTCGGAATTTTGAGAATGTTAGCCCACAAACAAATGTCGATAACACCGACAGCGCATGCCTGCCTTGTTGAATATTCTGAGACTGAAATAACATACTGGGACAAAGAAAAGGGTAACACAAGGACTAGCGCTCGTCCTTGTGTTGCCCTTTAATTGGTCCCTGTATATTTGTGCACACGTTTTTAAATAATGAAGCTGTTCAACTAGCCCGACTCGCAGTTATGGAATAGTAAACGTGCCAAAATATACCAGAAACCCAACAATGCAGTTTTTTTTTTTGCTTGGCTGTGCGCAACTTCCGGGATCGGCTCACGCTAGAGGCGGCGTTTCTACCAGAAGGCTCCTCTTCGTGTATAGCATTCGCCTCCTGCGTTTCCCGGAAAACATTAGGTTGCATAAGCTCCAGTTGCCGCGAAGCGTGGGAATAAGTTGGGAACATTTGAATGCTATCGTGTTTCGGTCTTAAAGACGAAGCTTAAACACCCACAAAGTTTTTGCTGCATCAATAATAAAAGCCCTAAATTATGCCACTGCGTCACCTATGCTATGCTCGCTTACATAACGTCAAGTTAGATATGGCGATTCTTTAAATATGCGAGGATACCTAAGCCCTGCATGCGATTTGCGAATGCGAAAGCATTAATGCTCATTTGAACGTCGCTGAGTGAACTTTCGAGTTATGAACTCCTCGCGGGCAAGGGAGTGCGCTGACACGCTTGGGCGACGCCTCGTAGATAGCCCAAACAAGGTGAACTTCGATACGTGACATGCTACCTTGCCCTACTACCCAAGAATCTGAAGGGGATGCCCCCGAGTTAGCTGCGGTGAGGTTGACGTCAGAGCTTATGTCACACCGGGCTTCGAAATGAAAATTTCGCTCCAAGTAGCCTAGTATCATAATGCAGAAGGTACAGGCCTGTTATGTTGGAGGCGCTGGTTTAGCTCAATGGGCAACACAGTCAATATTTAAGCATGAAATTGCAGGTTTGAAACACTACTTCGAACGTTCTTGCAAATTTATTTTTTGCTTTTTTATGTATTAATTTCTTTACAGCAACTAAACAGGCGAAGTGAGGACGCAGGCTACAGCTTGCCCGGGCAAGGAACGCCCCGAGAACACAGCTAGGCAACCTAGAACGAAGGTGACAAGGCGTCGCGGCAACCCCCTCTCCCTTCACGAAACACCTCACGTGTCAGCCCGGCAGTAGGTGTTCCCTTCACCCCCTATGCTCCGTCGAGGCACGCGCGTTATGTGGTGTCGGAGCAATTCGCATTTGCTCCGACACCACATCAGTTGCAACGTCTTTTCGATGCCCGTGGCTCCCGTTAGAAATTTCGTAATGGTGTTGGCCGGTTTACGTATTGATGCGGCACAAACAACTTTCTTCAAAACAGCAAATGAGGAAAAACGCTCTCTTGTCCGACATATGCGGAGCGACGTGGCTGAGTTAACAGCTGGTTTCTGCCCAGAAGACCACGGCATTCTCGTTAAACTTCAGCCCGCTCCTTAAGCATGACGCTCGTGAATGTTTCTGGGAATGTTGTAATTGGTGAAATGGTGTAAAAAATTTTGTAAGGTGCGAAACCGCAGTTTTTCACAGTTTCAATTGTTAAACGTAGTGGTTCATAGCAGGTTTCCGGCCAGCTTTTCAGATCTCCAAACAATGATCCGCGAATGATCAGTGACTTCCTTGGCTTTTGCAGCACACGTCACTGCAGGTGACATGTGCACTCTCATTGCGGCAGTTGTTTGGGCCAAGATCTTCGTACTGGTCTCCTGCAGAGGTGCGTGCTCGGGCCGTAGTCGTAGCCTGTGGCTAGCTGTCCCGTACATGAAGATGTTCAGGTTATTTTGCCGGCTGGTAGGGTTTATTCGGTCGCCACGAAGCACCTTTACTAGGCGTCACGTTGTAGAATGTTACAACACAGTCAGAAGAACCATGAGGCATTAAATACACTTTACTGGGAGAAGCAGAACCAACAAAACAAGTTACATTCGTGCAGAAAGATAGTGCCGCGTGCACGAGTCGATCGTCGAACAAATGATTTGCGATTAGGCAGCGTCGGCTATTCTCACAATATTCGTAGAGGATTCCCTCGTGATCGTTGCTGCTCGCGTGTCTTCTAGAATGCATAAGTGTATTTTCATTGTATATGCAATTTGATTACAAGAGGCTCGACTAAAAGATAGGAAGACGTTATAATCGACGAGAATATTGCAGAATGTTCTGATACATGCTGGTGCCTCATGCGCTGAGCTGCAGCTTCGCATTTGTTTTTCGGTGAAACCCGTTCACAGGAAAAAGATATAGAGGTACGTGGGTCAATATTATAACTAAAAAATACATCTGAATCGTTCTGTCGTTGCCCGTAGGGATACGTTTGTCACATCAGGCTAAACAATTCCACAGCTGTAACTAGAGTGGGGCGCACGTCCAAAAAGATAACTTCCATGTGAATAAGAAATTGAGCTTTAAAACTGATAGAGGTTCCACCTGAAAGCAACAATAACTAAAATATTTGTAGTCGAAGAACATATATACTTAATCTGCAAAGGATTTTAGTCCAATACAACTCATTGTTGTCATCAGGATGACGAAGCACAAAATTTTCCGTATGACTACTAGAGCCAAAGAGGGCACACAAAAATACGAGCATTGAGCACCATTGTAAGGAAAATAAATTTCCCCATTCCTGTGTCTATATAATGTCGCAAAAACAGTCTCTGAAAGGCAGCAAGGCCTAAGGACCTCAATCATCATCTGAGATTATATGTTAGTTGAAAAGAACAGTGTTTCTTTTTTTAAATGGTCCCTAATGTGTGGTGCTGCCTTCCATTCGAAATGCAGAATGATTAAAGGACGGTGAGGTAAAGCTTGTTTTCTAGTACAGTCAAAACACTTGCACGAAACTAAACGAGGTGTCAGGGATCTTGTGCGAATGTTTCAACCTTCTAGTAGAACGAAACATAAAATTGCAGCACATTATGCTTTGTTTATAAATGAGTTTGCTAAAGCTGCATTCGCAAACAACGTAGTTCCGCAAACAGTGATTTCTAGCCAGGGCCTGCAGTATACATCACATTCAAGCATCCCATATTCTGCTGGAGACGCTTTCTCTGGTAATTTCAAAAAAATTAAGCTGCATACTTTAAGTCTCCAATTTCATTCATCAGTTTTAAGCGTTAAAGAAAGCCCGTCTCTCCATACGATGCGTTCGGTTAGTTCTCACCCCTGTGGGTTAATGTTAGCGTTATTTTCCTGCACAGATTCATGGTCACGTTCATATGCGAAAACCGTGGGCCATTTACTGCACTTGCGCCCCTTACGTCACAATTTAACTACTGCATCCTGTATTCATCACGAGATGGACAATCACTCCAGGCGCATCTCTAAACAAATCTCCACACAATTAGCACCTGACATTCTGACAGACGTGTGTGTCGAGGTCTTCTTTCTTTGCGAACCGAAATTCACACTGCTTGCACTCGTACGGCATTTTAACCCCGTGAATTCTTCGGCGGTGATTTTTGAGATGTGAGTTGCGCTTAAAGGCGACATTACATATGTCGCAAACAAAAGGTCTCTCATTACTGTGTGATGTGAGATGACATTGAAGATCCGCTTTGCTTATGAATGGCTTAGTACATATTTGGCAGATATGGGATTTCACGCCTGTGTGAATCCGTTCATGAATACGCAAGTTTGACTTCTTCGCAAATGATTTGTCGCATATTTCGCATTTGTATGGTTTCTCGCCTGTATGCGTGCGGTAATGTACAGTTAGATTAGCAGCCCTGGTAAATACTTTGCTACATGTTTCGCATTTGTGGTTCGACTTCTTCACAGGCAATTGATCACTTGCTCTGACACCGCAGGATTCTTGCTGTTTTCTTCCTCCAGTTCCAGTATCATTCCTGCATGTATACGGACAAAGCAGCTCAAAATTGCTGACTCTTCTTATTGGACGACAAAAACACATTTTTAGCAATTGAGAGTTTGGCATACTAAATCGCCCGTTAATCGTAAGGCGACTAGCTCAATTTCTGCGCTAAGTTGCTGCATTGATATTTAGCGCTCGATTTGGGCTCTAGATTGGCAGTAATTGAACGCTGGTGCTTTCGGTGGCCTGCCATGCTAAATTGGAAATTAAGAAGTTTCCTCGTTCGAGACGCAAGCATAACAGAAGCCATGCATTATCTAATAAATCACGTATATCCTGTATGAAACTGGTGCAGGAGAGTAGAAATATCTGTCAGTAATGGTAAGTGTAAAAACTCGCAGGTGTAAGTATTAAAAATACACACTCACAAGGAGTATTCAGCCAGAAGTCCAGAAACCTGCCCTCCGAAGTGAGACATTTGGCATTCAAAAATACTGTTTTGCGTAGGTTAAAATACGTCTCCATTTTATGACGAAGCTCTTAATGACTCGCTCCTGTGGCGAGATTCGGTGGCGTAACCGAGCGAACGAGCACAACAGCGAAAGATGAAATGGGCAACGTGGAGCGGCAGAAGACGCTAGCCTTGAACGTTCGAGAACCGGCAACCAATGAAAGCGGCCCCTTCAGTGACTAGAGCGCGGAAAATTAGTTTCATGGGGACCCATCCGACCGCTGGTTTTGTACTAGCATCTGGTCTCAGCCAGAGCGCTCATTTCGCGCTAAGATTAGCTCGTATCGGCTCTCGTTTTGGCTTTCCTTTAATTGCTTGGTTTGGTTGTCTTGGTTTACGATTGCTTTCCAATCGAATTTTATGCGTGACGCGAATTGTTTAGGATTTTATGGAAGCCAAGCAGCACCAGATATTACAATTGATCGCTCGATCAGTTATTTACAAAAGACGTCGCAATTGACCTGTGCTGCGCGTCTCTCTAAAAAAATATGCCTCAATATACTGCGAAATGAAAACACGCACGCAACTGCTTTCAAATTTCGCATTAATCTCCATTCGAATGGTCGGTTAATTTTTCAGCACGTATTGTATGGTAAGAAGAGGAAGAAAGTTCGCCAGCATGTTGCACTCTACTAACACCTGAAAACGAAGGCCTGCTGCACAGGTGCTAATGCCAAAAGTTCTACGATTTGACGGGTTAGACATAGTGAGCTGCAGTATGAAGTAAACGTTTGTGACTGTTGGTTGACCACCTGACGTCACTAAAAACCTAATGCAATACCTAAAGGTTATTTCGTTCTTGTTTTCACTTGCTCTTTTTTTCGTCACGCATTTGTTCGCTCGTTCAATGGATCTTTCTTTTTTCTTTAGTTTATATTCACCTATTTAAAAGGAAGAGGTCTGGACACTGACCAAAAATGGTTTAAAAGAGTTATTTACATTTCGGCTCCTCCACGGGAGCCTTGTTCACAATGATAGAAGCGGCAGAGCTAGCGCCCCTTTTTATGTGCGTCTCAAAACATGATTAAGGCACCTGGCATACATGGGCGGCAGATTGCCTTCGTTGCGATTAAGAGTGTGCGCCGTGGTTTGGATGATTAGGGACTCAAGATAAAGACGCGAAGAATGATTTCGTTCCTTGGCAATCACACGAGATTTCTCGCAGTTAATCTTATGTGATGTGGCTGCGCAGTGTTCGGCCAAGGCATTCGATACAACGTGTCGTTTCTCGACGTCATGTGTTGCTTAAGTCTTGCTTTGAAGTTGCCGGTTTCACCGACGTAGACATACCGACAGTCTGCACACGGAATTACATACACCACGCCTGGGAACCTATCCTTTTCCAAAGGTTCTTTCAGATGCACGTGCTCGTGTCTAAGCTTCCAGGAGGGCACGTGTGCAGCCTTCACGTCATATGACCGAAGGACGGGTGCAAGAGTCTCGCTTATGCCAGGGACATACGGAATCGAAGCCGGTCTTTTGGGGGGTCCAGGCTGGGAGGGTACTGTGCGACCCATCTGGCGCCATACTGACTCAAGGTTTTTCCTTTGCAAAATACTGAAACAATCATCGACATATCCGAGGAAGACTTTAGGTGCCGGTGTAAACGAGGATAACGCTTGAGCTTCGATAGCCACCATTGTTAGGTTAGCTACTGTGACCGAAATCGACGAACCCATTACTGCTCCGTGTACTTGCCGATAAAAGGAAAAACCTTGACCCTTTCACGGCTCACTTAAACAATACACAAGCAGCAATCAAGTTCACCGTTGAAGTGGAATCTGAAGGGCAACTGCCGTTCCTGGACACCCTTGTGCAGCGAGATGGGCCAAACCTGTTATTCAAGGTGTTTAGAAAGCACACTCACACGGGCCGCTACCTAAACTACAGATCCGTGCACCCTGTTTCACAAAAGAGGTGTGTTGTCGGCTCTCTTCTTCGTCGGGCAAAAAAAAAACGTGTGCACAACAGCGGAAGACAACATGGCGGACAATGCACTTGTTCGGAGGGAATTAATGGCTTGTCGATACCCTGAGTACGTCATTGACTCAGTAGGGTGCCAGGTGGCTCGCACAGTACCCTCTCAGCCTGGACCCCCCGAAAGACGGGCTTCGATTCCGTACGTCCCCGGCATAAGCGAGCCTCTTGCACGCGTCCTGCGGTCATATGACGTGCAGGCTGTGCACGTGCCCTCCCGGAAACTTAGACACAAGCTCGTGCATGTGAAATACCCTTTGGAAACGGACAAATTCGCAGGCGTGGTGTATGTAATTCCGTGTGCAGACTGTCGCTATGTCTACGTCGGGGAAACCGGCAATTTCAAAACAAGACTTAAGCAACACATGAATGACGTCCAGAAACGACACGTTGCATCGAATGCCTTGGCTGAACACTGCGCAGCCACATCACATCAGATTAACTTGGAGAAATCTCGTGTGATTGCCAAGGAACGAAATCATTCTTCGCGTCTTTATCTTGAGTCCCTAATCATCCAAACCACGGCGCACACTCTTAATCGCAACGAAGGCAATCTGCCGCCCATGTATGTCAGCTGCCTTAATCATGTTTCGAGACGCACATAAAAAGGGGCGCCAGCTCTGCCGCTTCTTTCATTGTGAACAAGGCTCCCGCGGAGGAGCCGAAACGTAAATATCTCTCTTAAACCATTTCTGGTCGATGTCCAGACCTCTTCCTTTCAGGTATGCGTCATCCCGACCAGACGGGCTTCCGTCATACTCTCAACTTCATTCCCCTATTACATCCTTGCTTGCTTATGGCGATGTGAGCCATTCCTGATGATGATTTTTCCTCTCACTACAGCCGCTTTCTTGCGGGTATAAACCATTGTAACTAGCTACATGAGGCTCTGGTTTTAAGAAATGGAAATGGCGTAGAGGCAAACTATCCGCTTTTGTTCTGACACGCGTTCGTGGACTGACAACGCCGTCCGACATCATACGTCTTAACACGCCAGCCGTACATATCGAATACGGAGAAACACTTCCGGGTTGAAGTTTTCCTAGAGTATTTGTATGAAGTCATTCAGTATTTCACTCACAGTCAAACTGCACACCGTTACGGCCGAAGGCATCGAGCAAACAACAACCTAATCTACTCCCCTTTACGCAACAAGAACAGATACGACAAATACTTCAGCGTTCTCATGTAGACTGGATGAAATATGCTGCCGAAAAAGTTAGTATTTTCTTTTGTTTTTTTCGTTACGTTTATGAATGCTGCAAGTGTTGAGTTAAGGCATTGCTGGTGCGACATGTTTTCTAATGTTTACTGTAGAAAAATACAACGTGCAGTTTAGCACTGACAGCGTGCAATGTATGTCTTTTCTACAGCCTGTTGCTCGTTTTAAATGTCTACGCTAAGCACTAGATGAACATTGGTCGCTGTTCTTGTGGTAATGCGCTTTTACTTGTGTTCTTGTATTTATTCTGGTTGCGATTGTTCACATGGCTCATGCACTGTTATGGTTCGGTTCGAGTCCAGTGGTGTTACCTTGTACGTCGTCTCTAATCATGGCAACTTGGCGGCATCGAGACCAGATTATTTAACGAAGAAATTATAAATAATAAACAATCAAATTTTCTTTGATAGAGCCAGGTAAATGCCGAAAAATTATTCATTATTAATTTTACTTAGGCTTCCAAGTGGTAAATATTATGAAATAGGCAAAGTTTAAAAAGAATAAAAGCATAGACATTACAAAGGTGACAACAGGAAAAATATATACATCGCAGCTCCATTACATGCACCTCTTGGAGCATCCTAAGTGGACAACTTTATTTATATTCATTTGCGGTTTCCTTGAAATCGTTACAATGCGTCCGAGGACTGGAGAATGATCTACCCACAAGATATAAAATTTCAGAACGCTGTGTAATAGAGGAATTTTGAGCGCTTTAAATGCGTTATTTCGTGCAGTTGATTGACTCGTGGGTGTTTTCATTGCTGAGTTATAAAGATGTAATTTTGTTACCAGAGTTTCTTAACACTTTCTTAAGTATATGACGAATCTGAAATGCAACTGCTTTAGTTACGACATTATCACATTTCTTAAAATGCCACAACCTTCGATACTCGTGCAGTGTGTACCAAGCACATTCATTTATCTTTTCCAACTTGTTTAGGTAGGAGATCCTGAGCTAAAGGTATTTGTTTGCACCGACGCCATATTGTCTAAACAGCAGCTGATATTTGGCATTTAAGTCATCGCAACATTTGTCCCTCGTGCGAGTGCGTCAGTGTCAGCGTAATTCTTACATGAAGTTTACAGAAAAACAGACATACCCTGTTTCAGTTCATGAGCATCGGTTCCGATAAGCGTCTCTCCTTCACAATCTTTCCATATTCCACAATGGGGAGTGAGTATGCAAGCTACAAACCTGCAAGTGTACCTCAAGTTGCGTGGTGTTAGCAGGATTGAAAATCGGGCGAGCTTGTGTAGCTTCATGGTTGCCGCATGGGGTGTGCACAGTGCCGTGTGGTGTCTGGTCACGCTGTTGGAACCATGAAGCTAGTCAAGATTGGCTGTACCGGCCGAACACTCAAAACTGCTGATGCAGTAGCTGTTTCAGCCATCAGAGCTCGCCCTCCCATGGAGGAATTACCGACTAGGGGCATATTGTGACATTGGTAGCCATCCCTGTCGTCCCTTAGTTGCGTTGAAATGAAACCTAAGGTAAACTTACGTGGCACGGTCTTCAGAATTGGCTGATGCTTCCTCCAAGCCAGCGCGACTTGTGCTGGGCCTGGCGTTATCGATGCTCCTGACGGACCCCAGGTGCTGGCAACTTGTGCTGCCATTGTCACTAACACCTGTGTGGGACAAAAGTATAGTAAAGGTGTTTATTTGCGGTAGTGCTGCGGCAATTCATGGGAAATTGATATTTCAGGCTAATGGTGCTAGGGAAGTGTCTTTCAGTGGTCGGGAAACTTTACGCCTGTGCTTCCGTAAGCGGTGCTTTTTTCTTTGTGCAACCATGTCTTCAATACATCCAAGAATTTCCTCGCGATGGGGAAGCCAAGCACGATCAAGATTGCGTAGTGTTGGATTCTTCTGGAGATTATCACGCTTTATCTCAAACCATGGGCAGAACAGGACATTGCCCGAAGTGGAAAACGATATGTCATTTTCGTGGGCGTAAAACCCTTGACCCAATATATTCTGCATTATCATGTAATATGTAGACTAGATGCATCAATAACTTCTTGCTTATTGTTCATCTATTACGAACAACAGACATAGCCTGACGCAGACGACGACAACAGAAAAGTGAGAGGATGCATTTCTACCGAGGGATTTTAAATGTTATATGTGACGTACGTTCTTAATTTACTGACCTTCTATAACACATATGTGCGTCATGGAACGACGTCCGCGTTTTTCAGAAACTCGTTATCCTAACGCAATTCGGTGAATCGAGTAGCGGAAGTTCATAAGCACCGGCTGTAAGCATTGCTTGTTTAGCAGCACATTACGAGGGCTAAAACGGCTGTCCTCGCCAATGTTCCTGTGTAGGTCATGAACAGACTATAGGACAACTTTCAAAAACATTGCTCAATGCGAATATGTAAGAGTCGTATTGCAGACAGCACATTAGCTTGGACAGAAATGCGGAAGTGTTAATTCACGGGTCAATCTCACTAAACTATCGAACGGAAAGCCACACAGTAGGTTAAAAGTGTTTACTGTATGGTTAGCGCTGCAAGTACGTATTGTAGCTAGGCGCATATCTTCCCTTTAATGGCGCAGAAATTGCGTGAAACAAAGGAAACCGCCAGAGACCTAAAGGTACAATCAGCCTTAAAACTTCAGTGACAGGCGGTATTTTGAATGCACCTTTATTTATAATATGAAGGGGGAGCGAATCTCCTGAGAATGTTTACGGCATTACTACACTCACATGCCTTAGTGTCAATGCCTTCGAACGCTACAGAAAACATTCAAGGCGGATTCAGAACCACAGGAACTAAAGATTTGAGCTTCATCTTTTACTTCGACTGAACTACAGTGTGATAGCATAGGCGCAAGTTAAGGAACTCATTTTTTATTTTCTGGCATTTTAAACATCATTAGTCGCGCCGTTAAAGTCGCAACGTTCGTCAGGCCTATGAAAGAGGCTCCGCAGATACTGGCAGAACGAATAATGCTTGACACATCCAAGGAAAGCTAATGCCGTTACAAAAAATAATGGTTAATTTCGAAGGCCGGTGTTTCAGGAAGACCTAGATTTTCTCGTTAAAAAAGCGTTACAATTTTGAAGTAGTGGCACACTCATCGGAAATCATTGGTAACTGTGTTTGTTACTCATTCAATACGAATAATGTTTACGTTTCAGTAGCGCATAGCTGGGATGTTTGGTGAAAATTTATGGTAACACAGCGCGAACGTCTACCCAACAATCTTATTTCTCGTTGCATTGCATTTTCATTAACTCGTTAAGGTTGTCTATGCGGCGGCTGTGGATTGGCTTCCTTGGTATGAGAAAACCAAGAACTCTAATGAAAACTGTAGTGGGATTCCCCAAATTGCGAGCTGTAACTTCTGCATTCGGCCGGAGCTGGATATGTCTGCTGCTCATAACTTGCTATCGGTGAGCAATCGTCACACTCTGCCTACAACGTAAAAGCACCATTAGGACCCTACGGTATAGACATCTGAATCGCCGCGCTAATTACACATCACACACGGCATTCGCATCAAAGCACTTGCTCTGTCAACCAGCTCGCTTTAAGGGAAACATCACGATGTTAGTAGGTCAAACCCACTGAGTTTCTGCTTGGAAAAAAAATTTAGACCAATGGTCAAGCGATGATTCCATTTACAAGCGAATTATTCACTGCATGGAATGTACAGTGTCTGCTTCTGCTCATATCCTGTAGGAGCCTGCTTTACGAGCCCACCGATACAAGAACAAATTCATTAAAAACCTCTATTGCATAGGTTATGTATGAATTTGCAAATATTCATGTAAGCATATATTTCTTAGTAAGGACAGTTCTAAGCTGGCTCATGCGGAAACCTCTTGACCTTGCTGGTAAAGTGCATCTTTATATCCAGAAAATGTACGGCTACCACGGTAACATAGGGGCGCTCCACCATATTTGTGGTGAAGGCGAGTGACAATCGCCTACGTACCGTCGACGTTGCAAGCCTCGCCGGTCATCGGCGGGCGCTGCGTGTTCCTCTGGTAATGCAAGGCGTCCTCAGAAGTCCTACAGTAAATATAGTATTGATCAGACAGTTACTAGCTGAGACAAAAAAGGTGACATTGTGTTTATTGAACAACATTCGGGAAAATGAAAGTCATGTTTTGGAAACACGCTACTCGCAATGGTTGGTTCTCATCAAAGACTGACTATACTGGCTGGCATAATATGAACGGCACACTAGGGGCAATATATGGTGCAGAGCACTCATTCACCGTAGGCGAACTGGCGCCTTGAATTGCACGAATACTGTCAGTTTAACTGACAAAGGACACTTATAACGTGTCCTTTGTAGTTTGCTATTTAAAACGTTTGCTCCACTTGCTACAGTGGCAGAATTCTAACAGTTATTTCGGAATAAAATATTTTAAAGCATGCAACATGTTTTTTTTCATCAATAAAACAGGTTTCAGTATAATAACGACACTGTGCAGATGGTGTCTGCAATTAGGATGCAAACCTGCGCTGATGTTAGAATAATTAGTATTTGTACCTCGCTGATGCGGTTCGGCATCGCTATGGTGAATGGGGCGTCATGCGAATTGCAATCATGACTGATGGATCCGGCAGCTATGAGGAGTATCGGATTTCAGGTAATATTTAAATTATGGGTTCAAATTATTTGCTCTGAGGAATGAAAGCAGATTTCTGTCTCTTAGCTAAGTATTCTTTTGCATACTTGCGAAGAAAATGACGATTTCTAATAAAATAATGATGAACTAGACTGCAGTTCATTATATGTTTTCAAGTGTTGCTAAGTTTGCTTCTGTGTCACTCGCCGAGCTTATTTAAGAATTCTTCGAAAGATGAAGTTCATTGTGAGAATGCATGAAAAACATCTTATGACTGAGACAATGCTTAGCGAGAAAATAGCTGAAAGCGACGTGCTAGTGCATCTGTTCTCAAATTAAATTAAAATTAAATTGTGAGATTTTACGTGCCAAAACTACTTTCTGATTATGAGGCACGCCGTAGTGGGGGATTCCGGAAATTTCGACCTCGTGGAGTTCTTTAACGTGCACCTAAATCTAAGTACACTGGTGTTTTCCCATTTCGCCCCCATCGAAATGTGGTCGCCGCCGCCACGATAATGTTCTCAAGTGGTAAAGGGTCCCGTAGAATACAATCAATTCCCGCTTCTTTATCGCTGTGCCTCACGACAGTTTGCTATTTGAAAAAATAAAAAAGCTATTTAAAACTAAGTAATATATATTGTCACGTGGTGGTGACGTTGAAGAACACAGTATAAATACTGTGAAAGACAGAACTTTTCTTGGGCGAACCTGTGCCCACAAAAACAGGCTACACTTACAGCACAACGACAGCGGCGAACTTGGTCGGCGATCGTCGAAAATCTGATCAGCGGATCAAGTGCTTCGGCTTTTATACAGCAGTCATCGAAAGTTCCAGACTAATCGTTGGGACCGGCATTCCTTCCACAAAGTTCTACAACATTCGAGTCACGCGATGAAATCAGATAACACAAGGTTCGGCGACAACAGACAGTGGATAGAAGCATCGATAACTTTCCAGAAACTTCGGATACATGCAGACGCGTCCCGCGCTGTGCGATAACATTTGTTAGGCGGCGAAACGTGGTCGTCCGTTAAATATAAGTACCCGTGTCAATACCCCCCTCTTAAAAAGCATCGACCCGATGCTGGATACAAACGAAAGTAATAAAAGAATAGCACTCCTAGCGAAGAAAACAACAAAATAAGGAAGTTCGTCAGCGTCCGTAAAAGAGTTTAAGACGCACCACGTGGAACACTTCAGATCGTGCACGGCGTCGCTGTGAATGCGAAATGCCATCTGGCACGACCTCATAGTCCAGTGCGCCAATACGTCGGATGACCTTGTAGGGTCCGAAATATGGTCGCAGTAGTTTTTCACTGAGTCCTCGTCGGCGTATAGGGGTCCACACCCAAACACGGTCACCGGGCTGGTACTCGACGAAGCGTCGTCGGAGGTTGTAGTGTCGGCTGTCGGTCCTCTTCTGGTTCTTGATCCGCAGGCGGGCGAGCAGTCGGGCTTCTTCGGCGCGCTGGCGATAGGTAGCGACGTCAAGATTCTCCTCGTCAGAGACGTGCAGTAGCATGGCGTCGAGCGTCGTCGTCGGCTTCCTGGCGTACACTAGCTTGAATGGCGTGATCTGTGTTGTTTCTTGCACCGCCGTGTTGTAAGCGAATGTTACGTACGGCAGGACCGCATCCCAGGTCTTGTGTTCGACGTCGACGTACATTGCTAGCATGTCGGCAAGGGTTTTATTCAGGCGCTCCGTAAGACCAGTCGTCTGCGGATGGTAGGAAGTTGTCCTCCTGTGACTTGTCTGGCTGTATTGCAGAATGGCTTGCATGAGCTCTGCTGTAAAAACCGTTGCTCTGTCGGTGATGAGGACTTCTGGAGCACCATGTCGCAGCAGGATGTTCTCGACGAAAAATTTCGCCACTTCGGCTGCGCTACATTTCGGCAGTGCTTTAGTTTCAGCGAAGCGGGTGAGGTAGTCCGTCGCTACGACGATCCACTTATTTCCGGTTGTTGACGTCGGAAAGGGTCCCAGCAAGTCCATCCCGATCTGCTGCGATGGTCGGCAAGGAGGCCCGATTGGCTGTAGTAATCCGACTGGCCTTGTCGGCGGTGTCTTGCGTCGCTGACAGCCTCGTCATGTTCTGACATAACGGGCGACGTCGGCGGTCAGGTGCGGCCAATAATACTTTTCTTGTATCCTCGATAGTGTCCGGGAAAATCCGAGGTGTGCAGCGGTCGGATCGTCATGTAGGGCACGCAGTACTTCTGGACGCAGCATTGACGGAACAACAAGAAGGTAGTTGGCGCGGACTGGTGAGAATTTCTTCTTCACGAGTAGATTGTTTTCAAGCGTGGAGGAAGATAATCCGCGCTTAAATGCCCTGGGGACACCGTCGGTGTGCCCTCCCAAATATTCGACGAGGCCTTTTAGCTCCGAGTCTGTCCGTTGCTGTTCAGCGAAGTCTTCCGCGCTTATCGTTCCAAGGAATGCGTCGTCATTCTCGTCATCTTAAGGCGGTGGGTCAATGGGGGCGCGTGATAGGCAATCGGCGTCGGAGTGTGTTCGTCCGGACTTGTAGGTTACAGTGATGTATTCTTGTAGTCTGAGGCTCCACCGCGCTAGTCGTCCTGAAGGATCCTTTATATTCGCTAGCCAACACAACGCGTGATGGTCGCTGACGACTTTGAATGGCCTGCCATATAGATTAGGGCGAAATTTAGCTGTAGCGCTAACGATGGCGAGGCATTCCTTTTCGGTCGTAGAATAGTTGCCTTCCGCTTTTGACAGCGACCGGCTAGCATAAGCTACCACCTGTTCGACTCCGTTTTTCCTCTGGACTAGAACGGTACCGAGGCCTATGCTACTGGCGTCAGTATGGATTTCAGTATTGGCGTACTCGTCGAAGTGCGCAAGTACCGGCGGCGACAGCATGCGTCGTTTGAGTTCTTGAAATGCGTCGGACTGCGTCGTTTCCCACTTGAACTCAACATCACATTTAGTTAGACGTGTCGACGGCTCAGCGATGGGTGAAAAATCCTTGACAAAGCGCCTGTAGTAGGCACACATGCCAAGGAATCTACGCACTGCCTTCTTGTCGATGGGTTGCGGGAACTGCGCGATGGCAGCTGTCTTTTGCGGGTCTGGGCGGACACCAGATTTGCTGATTACGTGGCCTAGAAACAGAATATCATCGTAAGCAAAGCGGCACCTTGCTGGCTTATGTGAGCCCTGATGACTTGATGGTCTCTAGTACTGTCGCAAGCCGACTCAGGCGATCGTCGAAATTTCCGGCGAAGACGACGACGTCATCCAAGTAAACGAGACAGGTCTGCCACTTCAATCCTGTTAAAACTGTGTCCATCACGCACTGGAACGTTGCAGGCGCCGAGCACAGTCCGAAGCGCATAATGTTGAACTCGTAGAGGCCGTCTGGGGTGATGAAGGCCGTCTTTTCGCGATCTCTTTCGTCGACTTCTATTTGCCAATAGCCAGACTTCAGGTCAATTGAGGAGAAGTATTTAGCATTGCAGAGCCGATCCAATGCGTCGTATATCCGTGGGAGGGGGTATACGTCCTTCTTCGTGATCTTGTTCAGGCAACGATAATCGACGCAGAAACGTAGGGTTCTGTCCTATTTCTTCACTAGGACAACAGGTGATGCCCACGGGCTTTTCGACGGCTGGATGATGTCGTCGCGCAGCATTTCGTCGACTTGTTTTCTCATAGCTTCGCGTTCTCGTGGCGAAACTCAGTAAGGGCTGTGGCGGAGTGGTCGAGCGTACTCCTCGGTGATTATGCGATGCTTGGCGACTGGTGTTTGTGGAATCATCGATGACGTCGAAAAGCAGCCTTTGTATCGTCGGAGCAGACTTCTGAGCTGCTGTTGGTTAATCACGGGGAGACTTGGATTAATGTCGTAGTCTGGTTCGGGACCCATGGTCGTCGGGGTAGATGCGGCGGAATGCGAGAGGACAAACGCATTGCTGTTCTCCAGAATTTCCTGGATGTATGTGATCGTCGTGCCCTTGTTGATGTGCTTGAACTCCTGGCTGAAGTTTGTCAGCAACACTTTCGTGTTTCCTCCGTGCAGTCGAGCGATCCATATTGCGACGCAAATTTCACGGTCTAGCAGTAGACGTTGGTCGCCTTCGATGACGCCTTCTATGTCAACGGGTGTTTCGGTGCCGACCGAAATAATGCTGGAGCGAGGCGGGATGCTCACTTGATCTGCGAGCACACTCTAGGCGTGGTGATTACGAGGGCTCTCCGACGTTATCGCATGGTCTTCCGACAGAGTTATTGACTTCGACTTCAGGTCGATGACTTCGCCATGTTGGTTGAAGAAGTCCATGCCGAGAATGACGTCTCGTGAATACTGTTGGAGGATAACGAAGGTGACAGGTTAAGTCCGGTCGTGAATGGTAATTCTTGCCGTGCACCTTACAGTCGGCGTTATGAGGTGTCCTCCAGCGGTCCGAATTTGAGGGCCTTCCCACGTAGTCTTAACTTTCTTCAACTGGGCGGCGATGTGTCCACTCATGACGGAATACTCAGCCCCTGTGTCGACTACGGCGGTGACTGCGTGGCCGTCGAGAAGCACGTCGAGGTCGGTGGTTCTATCTCTCGCATTACAATTCGGTCTTGGCGTCGGATCACGACTTCGTCGCGTTGACCTGTGGCTGGTATGTGACGTCGTCAGGTCGTCTTTCGTCGACGCATTCTTTCCTTCCAGACTTCGTCGGGACAGCGGCGTGTCGTTATGTCTTCGAGGTACTTTCTTCCGTGTCTTCGTCGGCGGTGGAGGATCTTCGTCAGTTCGACGGACAGCAACCGCACCTCCATCGGTTGCTGCTTTAGTTTTCCGGATATGGACTCGCTGACCGCCCCCGGGCTGGGCCAATGTATGGTCGGCGCTGCGGCGACAGGTAGCGGCCTGGTGATGGCGAACGCGATGGTCGTCGAGAGCTCCACTGAGTAGCCGCGAGGTAGTCAGCGATATCGCGAGGGCGGTCACCTTGCTGCGGGCGCGGAGCGTTGACGGCGAAACCTCGCAGTCCCATTTCCCGGTATGGACATCGTCGGTAGATGTGACCCGCTTCCCCGCAGTGGTAGCAGAGCGGGCGGTGGTCAGGATCGCGCCAAACGTCGGTCTTCCTCGGGTAGCTGCGCTGGGCGACGGGTGGGCGTGCTGGCGGCGGCGGTGGTCGACGGAATTGCGGCGTTACAGGGCCCTGGCGCGGTCGCGGAGGAGGACCTTGACGGCGTACGACGGCGGCATAGGTCATCGCTTCGGGCTGGGGTTGGTGGTTTCGCATCTCGAGTGTCTTCTCGATGCTAGTGGCCTCGCGAAGAAACTCGTCGATGGTCTTCGGTGGGTTTCGTACCATACTGGCGAAAAGTTACTCCTTTACACCACGCATAAGTAGCCGGACTTTCTTTTCCTCGGACATTTCCGGGTCGGCGTGGCAGAATAAGCGGCTCATTTCTTCTGTAAAAATCGCGGTGGTCTGGTTAGGCAGCTGCACTCGGGTCTCTAGTAGTGCTTGGGCTCGTTCTCGGCGTACGACACTTGTGAATGTCCGCAGGAAGCCGCTTCGGAAAAGGTTCCAGGTCGTTAAGGTGGCTTCTCTGTTCTCGAACCACGTCCTGGCAGCGTCTTCCAATGCGAAGAAGACATGTCGCAGTTTGTCGTTGCTGTTCCAGCTGTAAAATGCAGCGACCCTCTCGTACGTCTCGAGCCAGGTTTCCGGGTCCTCGAATGTTGAACCGCGGAACGTGGGGTGCTCCCTGGGCTGCTGCAGCATGACGGGGGATGCTGGGGCTGTAATTGGGGTGGACTTGGTGGCAATCCTCCTGCTCGTCTCAGGTAGAAGTCCGTGCTCTGGGGGCAGTCCTTGCATTCGGCGGCTAGCACGCTGGTCTTGGGCGACGTTGGTTTTGTCCTCGGGCTTCGGGCTTGGATCGCGGCCTTGCGGCGGCGTTCGGTACATGAACGCACAAGCACCTCCACCACATGTCACGTGGTGGTGACGCTGAAGAACACAGTAGTAATACTGTGAAAGACAAAACTAACCTTTAATGGGTGAACCTGTGCCCACAAGAATAGGCTACACATATAGCACAACGATAGCGGCGAACACGGCCGGCGATCGTAAAAATCTGATCAGCGGGTCAAGTGCGTCGGCTTTTATACAGCAGTCATCGAAAGTTCCAGACTAATCGTTGGGACCACCATCCCTTGCAAAAAGTTCTACAACATTCGAGTCACGCGATGAAATCAGATAACACAGGGTTCGGCGACAACAGACAGAAGCCTCGATAACTTTCCAGAAACTTCGGATACATACAGACGCGTCCCGCGCTGTGCGATAACATTTGTTAGGCGGCGAAACGTGGTCGCCCGATAAATACAAGTACACGTGTCAATATTTATGTTGTCAAAAAATAAGAAAAAGAGAAAGAAACACGTTCTTTGGCAACACAACTCCAAGCGGGAAATATCTGTTTCTTGCGCACTTGTTGTCCTTAAGCAACACATACAAACGGAAGAACAATCGTCTTAAATCAAGTGGTGGCTTTTCATGCATGAGGCTTACTTTTATTAAAGTAAAGCTTTAAGCTGACAATACCCACTTGGTCTCATTTTTTTTAATATTGGCAAATGAAAGTATTGTTGAGCACTTTCACGAGTTGTCCAGAAAACACTTGTGGTTCGGCACACCAACTGCTCACTGTGGTTAAAACTAATTCATAGGTTTTTCGTGCAAGAGCCGTTACCTGTTAAAACGCATACCACATTGAGGGCAGCGCAATAGTTTTGGCCATCGGGGCTTGTGTAACGAGTACCTGATTGCAAGTAATCAAGAGCCGGTTTACAGTGCGCTTTCATCGAAATACGGTGGTGCCATCCGGAATTGTACCCGGGACTTCGAGCTATAGCACTCCATCGCATATGTACAGTGCAAGAATTACACGTCAACATAAAATTTTTTCTTCTGTAAGTATGCGTTCGATTCATGTTCTGAAAAATCTTCGCCTGAACGATAAACAGCTAACATTGCGCTGAACATGGCAATATTTTCTCACCGCCCTTGCGTCGACGCGTCTTGATCAAGAAAGCCTCCAATTTCAAAGCTCAAGCTCACTGTAATAAAGAACCGTATTAGGTGAACCCAAATTTACAGATGTTAAAGCCTAATTAATGGGTCGTGTGTATGGGTAACAGTATTCAATGAAAAAAAATTACAAGCAGTAAAGCTCACGTGTTGTAGGCGCCCAAAGTAGTTGAAGCATCCTGGGTACCGTCACAGCTTGTAGTTGGTGAAGCTTTGGCCTTGATGCTTAAATCAAGAGGCGTGTATTCGTTGCTGCTTTCCTCAGTCATGCCTGATGTTTCAGTGTCGTATAACTGGTGTGTATTCTCGACTGCGCGTTGTTGAATCACTGCGCATGCGCACTCAATGCCGACAAAGAACGGAAAGTAATGAAACTTTTGTCACTTCGCGGTTTCGTACAAAGTCATACCGCATAACCGGAAAAAACTAGACGTTTGAGTCCGCTACTAGCTTGACCCTAATTTACAAATTTTTGAACGCCAGCAGAGGCGCCCCGATTACCGTGCTATCTATCCGGAAAACCATATGATTAAAGCTCACTTACTACGAAAAAAGTACACTTATCGGGTGATGCCATTACTTTTATTTCATGCTCCTCTCAAAGTGAAGTGCACATTTTGCCGAGAAGAAATTGTTGCTCGTGGAACCGCTTGTTTCAGCGCAGGAGGTATACAAACTATATTAGCCCTAACTAGCGCATGATTACCAGACATATGGTGTTGGGCTGGTAAGCGCGGGGTCGCGAAATCGAATCCGGGCCATGGCGGCCACATTTGTATGGATGCGAAATGCGAAAACACCCCGGTACTTAAATTTAGGTGCACGTTAAGGAAGCCCAGGTTGTCTAAATTTCCGGAGTCGGCATGCCTCATATTTAGAAAGTGGTCTTGGCACTTAAAACCACCTAATGTGGTTTACTACCAGAAGCAACGATTCTGTTGACTGCTGTGACATTCTCTGGCTCAGTTGAAATGAAGCAGTTAGTTCTTATCACCTGACGAGTGGCGCTCGCTTTGTTCTGTTTTGTTCCAGTGCTGTCTTCGCTAACCCCTAGCAACACAGAACTACAACCGCTTCAGACTCGCGGCGGTTCTTCAGTAGCGAACGCTCATGCGCCCTGCATAGTCGTATCTCAATCAGACCTCACACATTGATGACAGTTTTTTGCGATTTCTCCACATTCGCGTACGGCGTTTCACACCTAGCGCGACGAGTGGTGCTGTCGCTAAACAAAATATGCTGCTGCTCTCTCCGCACCTCATAGATTTGTGTTTTATAAGTTTAATCAAATATAGATGAAAAAGAACCAAGTTGGAAACCATTATAACAGTTGCGAGTATGAAGCCACAACAAATAAGTTGCGCGAGCAGAAACAAGCCGAGTCTGCAGTCGAGCCAGTTTTCCTTGGGCTCTTGCCGTAAACGGATTCGCGCTCCTGTTAACGCCGTCATTTGAATTACAAGGGGGACAGGTGCCATTTACACGGGTATCCATTACTTCAAGAAAATATTTTTGGTACGAAAGTTTCTGCCACTGCAAACACGAATGAATATTCAGAAGGAATAGTGGACAGTTAAAACGTCGATGAATATTGACCTTGTTGCGCGTCGTGCAGGCCTCAGGGCGTTATCTGTATGTGCTGTAGCTGCGCTAGTTGAAAATACATCATACTGAATATCACCAGGCTATGTTAACGTCTTAGGGGCCCGGACAGCGTTAATTCAATTAAGTAAATTATGTCTGTTTTTATTGCGCAAGCAAGAGTGAAAAGTATCGCCAACCAGGTGATTGCAGCACAAGAGCAAAATCAGTCTGAGAAGGGTAGCAGTCTACATTCACAATGCAATTCACATAAAAGCCCTCAGAGGCTCATTAGCTGATACAAGCATAGTGCAGAAATGTCTTTCTTCAAGAAACCAGGTAGGTGGGCTAGTTGCTACTGCATAACTTCACGCAAAGCGCAAGCACACACGCTGGAAAACAGAAATGAAGCGTTGTGTCGTTGTTCGCTTTTATTGTCCTACGTGCCTTCTTGCGCTTTGCCTCAGTTAATTTCTTTCTTGACCCAAGATACCAGTTATATTTTTGGTTTCTAATGCCTTTCGGAAATGAGAAATGTGACAGTGCGCAGCATTCTAGAGGAATATGTGCTCCAAATGCTAAACGTAAGGGAATTTATTTCCGTGTTTAGTACATTCAATGCTTTCTGACTAAATCTGTCAATAAACAATGATATCGAGTGCTAGCATAGGTGGACATTGTTCACGTAATTACGTAATTCTGGTCAGTAAATTTTTAACTCGACTTACGCAACACTTTTCCCACTCCTTGACACTGCCTAGTAAATCCTTTTATTTATGCAATATTTTACTCGAAAAATGAATGATAACAGCGTTTGTACTTGTTTTCCGCAATGTTGATGCTTCCTAAACTTGTAGAACGCAGCTTTACAAACCTAGTTGAAAACATTAGTGGTTGTCGAGGAAAAACGCACCACACCCAAAGTTGTCATTACGATGACTTGCCCGAATCAACAAAAACTATATATTGCGGTAAACCTACGCGTTCGAAACTTTCCCCAGCTTGCTCTTCAGCCTGCCACTGTGTAGGCTACTCTATGACTTACCTTTCTGATTCGATAATATTTTCCGTGCCTGGGTATCGACGAAGTATGCCCAGCGCTTCGTTGTGTTTCTTTCACGTCTTGCTCCAATCCCCTTTTCTCCAGGGGTCCGGTCGTTTGCGTGTATTGTATTTTGTTTATGGAACTGTAAATTTCCACACGAAAGTGTTAAGGGCGCCGTACGTATGAGAGACAATCCGGTGTCGGCCTCGGCATCCAGCGCCTTAGTCCCCCTGAGCGAAAATTTTCCCTTATGTTATATAGCAACGCAGGCGGATTGCGAAGACGTGTGATCCTTCCCCACCAGCGGGGAGTTGTTTTTTCTTTCTCCACTTTCAGTTTCATCAATGTATCACTTCTTTAAATCAATTAGTGAGCAAATGTTTCAGCTAAAGGTTCTAGGCGTGTGCGTATGTTTGCCAGCAACAGTTCCCTTTAATTACTTTCCCCATTTTCTTCCTTGTGACAATATGCTGAAATGTTCTGCTATCAGCACCGAATGAGGCACATAGAGCGGAGTGCGTTTCCGAAGCGGAACACAAAAGGGCAGTGTGCACCGTCTGCCAGTCATCAGCATTGAGAGGCGGACACCTCTGGTTTGACCACATCGGTCAATGATGCTGGCCCTTCACTGCACTCACATTTCATTCAGTTATGGTTAAGACACGGGCTGCGCTGTTCCCGTTTCTTTTGGCAAAGATCGACTACCTCCAACTAAAGCAATGCGAGACAACACAGCTACCTACCACCTGGATGAGAAGCTTCTCGTTTACTATCGACTAAGGTTCCACTAAGATGCGAGTTAATCATCGGTATTATCACCGTTCAGTGGTGGTGAGGAACACAGTAGAATGAACCAGGAGTCACGAAAAGAATCTTTATTGAGCGAAACTGTGTCCACAAAACAAGTTTCACTTGGTCTGAACGACAGCACCGAGCGTATGCCTCAACCGTCGCAAAACTCATCTGCGGCTCAAGCGACTCGGTTATTTACAATTGTTTATTGGAAGATTCCAGACTAATCGCATGGGCTCAAGAACCTTACAGTATGTGGAACACTGTTCTCGTCACGCATGCAATCTGATTGCACGAGATTGCACCACAACGTAGACTGCAGACAAGACAGGGAGGATGACCGAGAAGGTTCTTATACATTCAAGCGCATCATGCGCGGAGCAATAAACACTTCATGCGGTGAAACAGGTTCACCGGAAAAAGAAAAGTAAACGTGTCAATGCGCCCACATTAAAAAACATCGTGCCATGGCTACGACCAATAAACGAGAGCGATAACCAAAAGACCTCGTAGTAAAGAAAATTAGGAAAACAAGAAAATCATGGTTGCTTAGCTACGGTAAAACCACTTACTGGCACGCAAGTTGGACATTCGCTGAATTTTCGGGTAGAGTCCGAAATAGGAGCTTTTCACTCAGTCCACGGTGGTTTGTAGGGGTGAAAACCCTATCATAGTGGCCGGCCTGGCATTCGACGAAGCGCCGTCGAAGTTTGTAGCATTGCCTGACCGTCCTTGGCCGGATCTTGATGCCTAGGCGGGCGAGTTGTGTTCGAAGTACGTGCTACTTCTAGTCGTCCTAGCGAGGTCACCACCATCTGCTCGGACTTGTGGTTCTTGCCATGTAGTCATAACTGTCATCGACTGCGCGGTTAAGGATTGATTAATGACAGAGCAGTCGCGCCCTCTATCCACTAAAGCGGCCACAGCGCGGCGACAGCGTGGGTGTTGGTTCTTAATAGTCTTACATTAGTTATGTCGAAGTGTCTGATCATGGCTACATGGCACTCTTTTGTGTTTTGTGGCGTCGTCAGGTATCCTTTTGGAACCATGGCTTTTCCTTCGGAGCTTCGTCGAAATGGCCGGGTGTCCATCCTTCTTCTTGCGAACTCATCTTGCGTTGGCGGCGGAGGGCCTTCGGCACTGCAACGAGAAGCAACCACACCTCCGTAGGTTGCTGTGTTTTGTTTGCCGGATACCGACCAGATATCGGCCAAGTATTGGCACAATGTACACTTGGTGCTGTAGTGAGTGGCTGTGCCTTGGCGACGGCGATCGAGAAAATCATCGGAGTATCCGCCGAGCGGTCAACGATTTCACAGGGTAATTCGCCTTGCTGTGGGTGCAGAGCGTTGAAGGAAAATGTCGTAGTGCTATTCAAAGTATGGGTATAAGCAACAGATGTGTCCCGTTTCAACGCAAGTGGCATCAGAGCGAGCAGTCATCAGGTACCGGTGCGAAGTGGGACGCAGACGGCTGAAGACGGTGACGTAGGCCATCACTCCAGGCTTCAGCTGTGGCAATGCCGCGACGGCCAATGGCTTCTGGAACTCGTCGGAGACGGCGTCAGCAATTACGGCTAATTGAGGCTGCGACGAAGACAACATCTTAAGTAGATCTTCGCGTGCAAATGTTCTGTTGGTCTTTCGGAGTTCACTGGAGCCTAGTGCTTAAATTTTTACCCTCGGCCAGAACAATAGGCGACAAATGTCCCCTAGTGCGCTTTTCCAACGTCTTTTCGATATCCCGGGCTTCCGTTAGGAATTTCTTAGTGATATTGGCCGGTATACGTAACAATCAGGTGGGAACCGCTTGTTTAAAAACCACGTATGAGGAAGAACGCCGCGAGGCAATGTTTCTAGAAATCCACTGCGAAAATGCGAAACCGTACCATGTCACAGATTCAATTGTTAAACATAGAGGTTCTTGCGTAAAGACTGCGGCCAGCTTTCCAGATCTCCAGACGGTGATCTGCGAATGCTCGGTGGCTTCCATAGCTTTTGCAGCGCACGTCGCTGCTGGTGACACGGGCACTCTCATTGTGGCAGTTGTCTGCGCCATGATCTTCTTAGTCTTCTTGGGCAGAGGTGCATGCTCGGGCCGTAGTCGTAGCCTGCGGCTAGCTGGCCCGTGCATAAGAATTTTTCACGTAATTTTCAGGCTAGTAGGATTTATCGGGTCTTCACGAAGCACCTCTACGAGGTTTCACGTTGTAGTGACGGTGAACACACAGTCTGAACACACAGTCTGACGGTGACACAGTCTGAAGAACCGTGTCATGAAGA
The DNA here is from genome assembly GCF_050947875.1 of Dermacentor variabilis. Lineage (NCBI taxonomy): Eukaryota > Metazoa > Arthropoda > Arachnida > Ixodida > Ixodidae > Dermacentor > Dermacentor variabilis. Next base: position 173,765,460 of record NC_134571.1, read on the forward strand.
ACTCTTTATTGGGCAAACCGGAACCCATCAAATAAATTACATTAGGTAGTCAGCAAGCGAGGATCAGGTAGACAAGAAAAATATAGGGTTCCCATATTCTTGTATTTTGTTTAAATAGCAATCACACCCTCCCAGCACGGAGTCCAACTAGGGGACGCTGCATGCAGTACTTATGTAACAAATAAGGCATATTCGAGCCGTACATTGGTAATGTAAGTTGATTAATTATACCCTAGACTCGCCACACTACAGAATGGTGAACTAAGCCGCCTGAGAAATACAGAACCATTGGCAAGAAGAGCAGATAAGAGGAGAGAAACAAAACACGAAAAAAGAAACAGCAATTGAAGAGGAGGACAAGGAAAGGCGACCGCTGAATTTTTACGGGCGGGTCAGTCCACTGCATACATGAAGCCCAAGACAAAAGTGCGTGATGGCTCCGCCCACGGTCCTTGAAAAGCCTTGGCACACTGCATGGGCTCCACTGTCCTCAGCCACTTTCTTCTGCACACGAGTAAAGGCTGTTTCACATGGCGCGATTGGGGCGAAAAAGATAGCTTTGCCGCGCACGTCGCTGAGTGATTCTCGCTGGGGGCTCTCACATGCGTTTGCGGCTGCGCAATTTTCGTCGCAGGGATGCGCAAGGTTGCCCGATTCTCACGAAGTATCCATGCCTGCATCGTTAAACAAAAACAACGGAACGAGTCAAATATTCGTAGGTTTCTAATATTATTCGATAGCAGAATAAGTACATAATTATTTAACGTTTGAAAACGTTGAGACTTTACGACAGCTTGCAGATGTGGTGAGTGAAACGCTGCACAACACCACAAGTATGAGCGTGCGGCTTTTGCGGCTTCGGTGGAGTGGTTCTGTTAAGTACACTGAAGTTTCGGTGTTACTATGGAAGCCACAACTTCTTTCCTGTATGACTACTTGCTTTTGCAGAAGAACAAGTAACTATTGAGCGTGCACGTCTAAACAGCTGGCACAATTTGCAGCGATGAAGAGGTTGCCAGCGCTGGCGATCAGGTGGGTACATGCAAGCGGCGTCCTTCTACCGACCTGGATAGCTTGCAGCTTTTCCTTTTAAACTAATTGTGCAAGCGGAAGAAAAAAAATGTTTATGAAGCTCCTAAGCCACATACGCTGGTGGGTACGCCTTATTAAAACATAACTAATACTGGCGCGCGACATTGCTCCACAGAGATACCAATGCGCGGTACAACAGGGAAGCGCCAATTTTGACGGCGCTTTGTTTCGTAACACACTGCGCCTCCCAAATCGCGGGGATCGCTGCGACTCAGGGACGGCGGGACGAACTCGTTGGAATGAATCGCGCTGAACCCATGACGTCGTGGCGGTCGCTGAGCGACGGAATTCGCTGCGTCGCTGACTGAAAATCGTGCCATGTGAAATAGCTTTACTCCGCGCATGATGGGGCACCGAAGGGTTCAATCCCCATGTGCTGGTCTCTTTGGCGTCACGGCACACAAAACATCTGCCGACGTGCAAAAAACAGCGGGGTCAACTGTCTGCAAACGACACCGTCGTGTGCACATTCGATAGGACTATAAAGCGTCCGGTTAAATTAATGAGGTAGTTCATCTGGTTGTCGAATAGCATGGGATGCGACGACTGCATAGCCGTTGGCGCAACTATTCATAATTCCAGCTTTCCAAGACGTCCTGAGCCAACGCTCCAATTTCAGCTCGGTTTACATGATTCGCTGATGAACGAAACTGCACATCTTTTAGTTCATTCTTTTTTCACTTATATGTATTTTGTGCACATGCAAAATCGCCACAGTTTTAGTTATTGAACACCAAGGAATAGTCTGCTAATAGCCTTTTTATCTTATTGCGCACAACGGAAAAGCACATTTCAGGGGGCACAAGTTTCCTTTCAAATTTAGGACTCGATTTACTTTACGGATTTGTTCCTTAACCCATCTTTCTATGGCGGTTTTTAATAACCAAGACGGTGAGGCCCATTCGGCCAGGATTGGCTGTTGCTCTAATTATTTTTCAGTGCTGCGATTAGCACAGAAACATGCACTTCCGCGATCGCAGACAGTATTACAAGAATAAGTTGGCGCCGCGTATTTCGAAATCTAGAAACAGCTTTTATTTTTGTTGGCAAGCTGGGTTGGCGACTCCAACCTGCACTGTTCCTTACACGCCTCACGAAGTCATGTGCTTGGGCAAAATTATGTTGTCTGTTACACTCTTGTAATTTAAAACCGATAAATATTCCCCTAAACACACAACAACGGCGCTACATCGCGGCAACTCCCGAACTCCAACTCGCAGCAATTCTCCGATTCGTCTTTCCGTGCTTTGTTCCATTCGGTATTCACGTGATTTTCGGGGCAATCTTTAAGTGGTCAGGTATGCAATCCTCTCGGTTAGGATTCAATGCATGACCTCGTATATGTTGTCACGGCTCACTTGAGACAAGAACGGAGAGCGGTATTTAATCGAGACAATTAGGACAAGCGCTGAGTTCACGCTTCTTCTCTAGCACCTCGCTTGCACACTCGAAGTCGTCGTCTTCGTCGTCAGCGTGGTTGGCACACAGATGATGTCGCGGTATTTGCCCCCCTCCAGAAGGAGCATCGTCCCGATGCTCGGCGGGTAGCATGCGGTGTCCAGCGAACGAGCGAGCGTCCATGTCATTGAGAAAAATAAGGTTTCATGCGCACTACGTGCACAGTCTCAGGCAGGTCCTGACGGCGCCTCGAGCAAGATGGGCTGTCAGGAACGACTTCATAGTTGACGTCACACAGGCGTCGAAAAACCCTTGTGAGATCCGAAATATCGGCGCAGAAGTCTCTGCGGGAGGCCTCGGCGGCGTACTTTAGCCCAAACCCAGACTCTTTGGTCGGGCTACTAGACGACGCATCGATGGTGCCGATGGTAACGTTGGGCATACCGGTCTTGCTGGCGAGTTACGCGAACGCGCGTGAGGTGTGTTGCTTCCTCGGCGCGCTCTGTAAAATCTGCAGCGTCAGTCTCGGCATCGCTGAAATCATGAGGATTCAGAGCATGGAGCATTGTAGTCACTTCTCGTCCGTGGAGGATACTGAATGGTGTCATTCTTGTTTCTTGCTGAGCCGTATTATAAGCAAAGGTTACGTTGGGTAATATTTGGTCCCAGCTCTTGTGTTCGACATCGACATACATGCACAGCATGTCTGCGAGAGTCTTGTTGAGGCGCTCCATAAGTCCATTGCGGTGCGCCTAATAGGCTGTTGGCCTTCTGAGTGCCGTGCCACTGAGGGTGAGTACAGTTCGCAAATGTTCAGCCGTGAACGCAGTTCCCCTGTTGGATACGATGACCGCTGGAGCACTATGCCTCGGAAACGCGTTCTCAATAAAGGACTGGACGGCCTCGGCTACTGTGCTGCTCGGAAATGTCTTCGTTTAAGAATATCGCGTCAGGTAATCTGTCGCAACTATGATCCACTTATTTCCTGCGGGAGACATTGGCAATGGGCCCAAAAGGTTAAATTTATTCATGGCGTTTTACGTGTCAAAACCACTTTCTGATTATGAGGCACGCCATAGTGGAGGACTCCGGAAATTTCGACCACCTGGGGTTCGTTAACGTGCACCTAAATCTAAGCACGTGGGCGTTTTCACATTTCGCCCCCATTAAAATGCGGCCGCCGTAGCCGGGATTTTATCCCGCGACTTCGTGCACAGCAGCCCACTACCATAGCCACTGAGCAACCACGGCGGTTGCCCCAAAAGGTGCATCCCAATAAGAGCAAACGGCGTTTTGGCACTGGAACGAGATGTAGTAGACCGACAGGTTTCCTAGGCGCCACTTGTCGTCGCTGACAGTCAAGGAGCACGTTCGAACGTAGTGTTTCACTTGTGCTGCCAGCCGTGGCCAATAGCACTTCTCTTTGATCCGTGCTAATGTTCTTGTGTAGCCATGTGGCCTCAGGTTGCTTCATCGTGACAGGCCTGCAATATTTTATTGTGGATAGTTTTAGGGAGGACTAATAGATATCTCTTCCCTGTTGATGAGAAGTTCCTCCTAAAGAGAGCACTGTTGCGTATGCAGAATGACGACAGGTGCCTCGAGAACAATCCAGGCTTGTTTGTGGTGCGGACTTCTAAAAATCAATTACTGAAGCGAGATCCTGGTCCGCTGCTGTTGTTGAGAGGTGGTGGCCGCATCTCCGCCTGACGACCCAATTGGCGATCTGGAAAGGCAGTCAGAGTCTAAGTGCGGCCGTCCCAATTTATAGACTACTGTCATGTCGTACTCTTGAAGCCGTAGACCCCAGAGCGCCAAACGTGCAGATGGATCTTTCGTGTTGGTCAACCAACAGAGAGAATGATGGTAACGTATGATTTGAAATGGGCGGCCGTATATGTACGGGCGGAACTTGGTAACTGCCAAAACTACAGCCAAGTATTCCTTCTCTGTGGCGGAGTGGTGGAGAAGTTCGACTCGGCACGTGACAGTATTCTACTCGCGTCAGTGTTGACACGCTCAGCGCCGTCTTGCCTCTGAACAAGCACGGCGCCTAAACCCAAATTGCTGGCATCGGTGTGGATCATTGTCGGCGCATCCACGTCAAAGTGGGGAAGAACTGGCGGAGTTTCTAGACGGGGCTGAAACTCGTTAAATGCCGCCTGCTGCTCCTCGCCCCACACAAACTTGACATCTTCTCTGCTTAGGCAGGTGAGCAGCGAGGCGATGCGTGCAAAACCCGCAATAAATCGCCGGTAATATGCGCATAGGCCCAGGAAGCGTCTGACTGCCTTCTTGTCCGTTGGCCTTGAAAACTTTGCGAGAGCTGTGATTTTCTCAGGATCAGGTCTGACACCTGTGTGACTTACAACGTGGCCCAAAAAGTGTAGTTGTTCATAGACAAAGTGGCACTTCTAAAGTTTTAAGTTATGCCCAGCGGACCGTATGGCTGGAATTGACCCTAGCTGTCCGAGATGTTCATAAAATCTGGCGGAATGCACAATGACATCGTCTAGGTAGACTGAGCAAGTCTTCAACTTTAGGTCTGACCAAACAGTATCCATTAGCCTTTGGAACGTGGCTGGGGCGGAGTACGAACCAAAAGGGAGAACTTTGAAATTATAGAGCCCATTAGGCGTTACAAAAGCAGTTTTTCCTCATCCCGCTTATCGACTTCTATTTGCCAGTACCCACTTTTTAAGTCCATTGATGAGAAGTAACTTGCATGCCGTAGCCTGTCGAGGGTCAGATAACAGTGCAAACTTGCCTCGCCATTGCAATGAGTGTGGTTGTTATCCTTTGTTTAGCAATGTGACGATTCTTGGTAGGGGCAAGGGCAAAGAAGAGCGGGAAATCTTGGAAGCGTACTACATCAGTTGATTAGGTGATGACTGCGTTAGTACAACCTCGGTGCGCTTACTTGAAAAAGAATTTGAATTTCTAAGTCGGTCACGATAGAAGCGTTTCTTGTCTTTTCACACTATGTGATTAGCGATGATGTAGTTGCGCATGCGCTGCTGGCCTTGCTGGGACTACACCGATTCTAATAAACCTCAGTTGATAGTCCAGTCGTTGTGGTGTGAACCTCTCCTCTTGTCTTTTGTGTGTTTGACTGGTTTTTCGTTCAAGTATGTACGAACTGGCCCAGATTTCAACCCTTCTGCAAAGCATACGGATGTTCTCGGATGGGTATTTCCGTTTCCTCCGTAACGATGCGGTGTGTCGTCAGTGGTGTTTAACGCACTCGGGAACTTGTGGAGAAGCAGTCCTTAAAATTGTCAAGCAATTCCCTGAGACTCTTTCTCTTTCGGCGCTAAACCTGGGTCAACCTCGAAGACGGGTGCATGCGGCATTGTATCGGTGGTCGATTTCTCTTTTACAGCAAAGCAGCGTTGAAAGTGGTCAATTTCATCAAAGTATGCCAGAGCGGTGCCCTTACTGATGTGCCGGCGTTCATTGGTGAAATTTGTCAGAAGTACCTCTGTGCGACCACCGATTAAGCTGACGACACCCCGAACGATGGCAACACCTTGATAGAACAGAAGTGTAGTCAATGTTCGGCTACATCGTCCTTGTTAAACTGGCGGCGACTGTTAAACAGACGCAACTCACGGAGACAAGACTGCATGATAGTGGTGGTATGTAGACGTCGTAGCCGACGACACCCAATGATGTACGTTGGCGCTCTACGTCGTGGCTCGTGTCTGTACTAGTTGACAAAGTTATTTGGCCGTGCTGTATTTTAACCACGGTGCCGTACTCCCGCAAGAAGTCCATTCCAACGACGAGTAATCTGCAGCACTCTTTTCAAATAATACAAGTGCCGTCATTTCTGCACAGAACTTTTCTCCCATCGGGCTAAATGATTTTACAGCTGCAACTAGATAGCAGTACGGCTGAAGACAGACTTCCGAAGTGGATAAAAAGCCATTAAACTTCAGACGTTTCGCCAAAATAAAACATAACAATGTTTTCCTCGTGGCAGACGATACCATATATTGCACCTCCAATTGATTTGAATCTAGTACACTCTCACCACCATCATAACCTTATTTTGTGGTATAGAACAAACATCTGCGGTATGAATACAGGCGCCAAAGAACAGTCAGTGCATTATCAAAAATATAAAGCACTTAGTTTTCATACGTGTACAATGGAGTTATGCATTGTTGTAAAAGCATCTGCGAGTGTTGTCTCTCGAAGGCAACTTGGCCTATGGACATATAATGACAGAAATTACGTTTTAGTAGATTATAATACAGTACCTCTTTTCTTATATCCTTGCTACTAATGAGAGATATTGTATTTTGTTTAGGCTGAAAAATCACTACAAATATGGTTGATTACGGCGTGTTTGCTTGTACGCTGTCAAAAGAATCGCACAAGAAGTTTCGCTAATAGAATGGGGGTCAAGGACTTTTGTCGACATTTCAGCATTACGGAAAACACAATCTTGCAGCCCATTAGGGTTTGTTTTGAAGTCAGTTTGATAAAGGGACGTTCCCCAACAGTATAGTTCATTGAACAGTGAAAGCTGGCTAGGACCTGTCACATTTTTCGACATTGAAGCACCCCAAATACTTCTGGCGATGAGGTCTTGTCGCGCGATTTCGAAAAACTAGAAGGCAACGTTCACGTCTTGCGTTCCTTTTGGCAAACATGCCTATCGCGTGTTTCTTTGTCTGCAAATCGACATGCGCACTGCCTACACTCATACGGTGTTTTATCCACGTGCTTTGTTCGGCGGTGACGAAGGAGATTTGAATTGTTCTAAAAAAATCGATCACAGATTTCGCAAATGAAAGTGCTGTTTCCACATTGCGAGTCTACATGTCTCTTGAGATTATATTTAGTTTGAATTATTTAGAACATTTTTGACATACAAGACGGTTCTCCTGTGCGTGAGCGTGCTCATGTTTAAGGAGATTTCCCGTCCGTGTGTATGATTTACGGCACGTTCTGCAAATGTAGCGTTTCTCACCTGTGAGCTTGCGCTTATGGTTATTTAGATGACTAGACCGCCGGAACAATTTATTACATATTTTGCATTTGAACCGTCTCTCGTTTGTGTGCGTGCGGTTATGTTGATCTAGGTAATCTACCAGCTAGAGCAGTTTACCACAGGTTTCGAATTTCTGTGTTTTGTCAGTAGGGTTGCGGCAGTGCTCTACAGACTTAGATTTCTACACATATGCTTGACCATATGCTTTGCAAATGTGGGCTGTGTCATCCTTGGGTTCCTTAGCGTGCCCGTGTATGCGCGTCCCGTCTGCTCCAAGCATTGCCACATGCACCGCACAACTGTCGCTGTTCCCTTCCTCCGGTTCCTGAAGCATTCCTGCAAGGACACGGACAAAGAAGTTCAAAACAGCCGACTCTCGTTACGAAAGGAGAAAAACACATCTTGACAATTGTGAGGTTGACATACAATCGTGCGTTAATGACAAGGCGACTTTCCTAACCTTAGCGCAAACTTACTGCATTTAATCTTGGCACTCGATGAGGGATCTAGTTTGGCGTAAATTGAATACTGATGATGGTCTGTGCGGCTAACGCTGAAAATAAGAAAGACCCATACCTGTCTCACATAACTTATACATAATATAATAGGTAAATTTTGGTGTTTCTTGCTACTCGAACGCTGATTTGCCTGTAGTGGTGGTTAGCTAAGCAATTTAGCTGATCTAAACATGACGTTGTTTTTCTGGCACGGGACTACATCCGCTTTCTTGCGGATATAAGCCATTCCAATTAGCAACTTCATGCTCTTGCTTTAATAAATAGAAATGACGCAAAGGCGAACTATTCGTAGATTTACGACTCGTGTAGGGGGACTGACTCCCGGTCGGACATCATTCGTCTTAAGCCCTTCATATCGAATACGAAGAAAAACTACTGCGTTCGAATTTCCCTGCAGTGTTTGTATGAAGTAATTTAATATTTGACTCGCATTCGAACTGCACACTGTTCCTCCGGAAGGCATAGTGCAAACGACACACACACAATCATTTGCCCGATTATGTAGCAAGCACAGATACGTCAAATACTTCAGTGTTTTCATGTAGAATGGATGAAATATTGTTGCCGAAGAAGTTAGTATTTTCGTGTGTTTTTCTCGGTAAGGTAACGAACGCTGCATGCGTAGAGTTAGGGCATTGCTGGTACATCTTTTCTACCGTTTAGTGAAGAAAAATACAACGGGCTGTAGGAGCAGACACAGCGCGTATAGTGTCTTTTGTACAGTCTGTTGCTCGTTTGAAGTGTCTACGCTAAGCACCAGATGAACATTGGTCGCTATTCTTGCGGTAATGTGCTTTTTACTAGTATACTTGCATTTATTCTTGTTGCGGTTGTTCACATGGCTCATGCAATGTTATGGTTCGGTTCGAGTCGTATGGTGTTACCTTCAACGTGGTTTCTAATTATGCCAGCTTGGTCTGCATCAAGACCGGATAATTTAATGAAGAAATAAGAATCATCAAAGTGTAATGAAGAAGAAGAGCAGAAGAATAAGGCCAGCCAGATCGTCTGTTCTATGCCAGCAGTGCAACCAGGGGGCCAGCCGGATCGCCAGTGCTTAGCACTTGTCTGAGCCGTTCGGGCAACCAGCTGTTCCTGCTCTGCGCCACCTGCCTTCTCAGTTACAAACAGACGCTGCCATCTGAACTGTTCAGTACACCCCATTACAATTGGTGGAACGTGTGGGGTACTCAAGAACATCTAAAACCTGGAACTCCGGTCTCGAACTCTGCCTCCGTCATGCCTGACTCTCCCCAGCCGACGTCGCCTCCACCCTTCGTTGCCTGATCTGGCCCTGTCCCGCAACGTCTCCTAGCGGTTTTCAGCGGTACGGATGAACAGGAAGTCAATACTGGTTGTCCACCTACGAACGGGTAGGTTGGCGGCATCGATGGGACGATACCGCCAAGTTAAATGCCGTCATCTTCTACCTTGCGGGAGTGGCTCACCTGGGGTTTAATAATCACGAAGCCGACTTTCAGTCCTGGTCCGCGTTCAAGACAAGTTTCGCAGCAGTTTTCGGTCGCCCCGTCGTCCGCAAGTTGCGCGCCAAGCAGCGGTTACGAGAGCCAGCGCAACAACCCGGTGAAACATTCACCAGCTATATCGAAGAGGTTCTCCACTTTTGCAAACGTGTGGATGCCTCTATGCCCGAACACGACAAACTGAAGCACATTTTGAAGGGCATCGCCGATGACATTTTTCAAATGTTGATCGCCAAGAGTCCGCGCACTGTAGCAGAGCTCATAAACTTGTGCCAGAGCTACGACGAGTTGAGGAGGCAGCGCGAGTTGACCAGGTGCCCCTCAGTGGCTGACGAGGCCCTCTCTTCCATGACAGCCTTCTCGGACCGCTCCCCCTTGCTCGCACAAATTGAAGCTTTCGTGCGGGAGGAAGTTCCACGTCATCTTTCTCTTCGCTGAGCTACAGCAACAGCAGCCGCTGCCACAACAGCCTCCCACACAGCTCGCACCTATGCTCCGGCGGGTTATAGAAGACCAAATTGCTCAGGCTCTACAAATGCAGCATCACCAGTACCCTGTCGCCGCACCACTTACTTACGCATCCGTCGCTGCGCAGCCTCCTCGTCAACCACTCCTTGCGCTACATCCTCGGCCGCTACCACCCTTTCATCATCCCGTTCATCGATCTGCTTTTGCCTTTCCTAATCCTTGGCGCACGCAATGCAACAGGCTCATATGTTACGCCTGCGGTATTCCTGGCCATGTTGCACGACTCTGCCGCCGCCGCATGCTGCACTCCGATGGGTTTGTGCAGTCGCCTCTCTACGCCGGCGTGCAGCCTTTACACGACACTTATTTTAGTCGGCAGTCGAACAGGCCACCAGCCGAGCGCCCCGTCCTTACACGTCGTTCGCCTTCTCCGCATCGTCGCTCGTTGTCCCCCATGCATCGGCGCCTTTCACCCACGCAAGTGGAAAACTAAGCGCCGCAGTTCAGGAGGCAAGAACCGCGTCACCATCGATCTGTACAAGTCCTCGATTGTCGCCTTCGAACGTTGTTGACCTTACTGTTGACGGCGTCACTACCGCAGCGCGAATTGGTACTGGAGCAACCGTATCTGTCCTAAACAAACGCCTCTCTCGCGCCTTACGAGAGTTACGCCACATTCTGGGCTTTCTCTTCGCACAGCAAGCGCCCAGCCATTTCAGCCTTCAGCAGCATGCACAGCTAGAGTTGTTATTCAGGGCGCTCTTTATATTGTGGAGTCTGTGGTTCGGCAGTCCTGTTCTCACGACGTGATACTTGGGTTGGACTTTCGCGAAAGAGCGTCGTCATCAATTGTGCACGTGCTGAAGTCGAATTATTGCCTCGGCGTGACGTGCTCCTCGTCGGCGCCACTTCTCTTTCCCCTAAGGTAATTCTTCGGGAAGACATCGCCATACCGACGTACTGCTCTGCCGTTGTTGCCGTCTTCTGTGGCGCTGTCTCTGAATGCGCTGTCCTCTTCACTCCTTCTGAACTCTTCATAACCCGCAAAGAGGTTCCCCTCCCTTTCGCCACGCTTGATTTTCAGCTGGTTTCAGTGCCATCATTGTCTGCAATCCGCTTCCCACAGCCCTGACGGCTCTTTGCAGCGAAGTGCATAGCCATGTTCAGCCTCTTGATAACATGCTTATTACCGACGTGCCCGATGCTTCGTATGCAGACCTCACTGACCTCTGTGCACTTTCCACTTCGGCTCCGCCATCACCTGACTTATTCACACCTTTCATTGCCGATGACCTTACTTCCGAGCAGAGCTCCCAGCTTCTTCACGTGCTTGCCCAGTTCCGCTCTTCTTTTGATGTCGCTCAGCCTACTCTGGGTCGCACGTCAACCGTCAGCCACCACATCGATACTGGCTCCAACGCACCATGGCGGCAGCGCCCCTACCGCGTATCCGCCAAGTAGCGTCATGTTATCAGTGAGCACGTGGACAACATGCATGAACGCGGCGTCATTCGACCTTCCAATAGCCCATGGGCATCACGCGTGGTTCTCGTCACAAAAAAAGCTGGTTCCAATTAGTTCTGCGTCGATTATCGCCGTCCTAATAAGATAACGCGAAAAGACGTCTACACTCTACCACGCATAGACGACACTCAGGACAGCTTGCAAGGCGCTGAATTCTTCTCTTCGTTGGATTTACGCTCGGGCTGCTGGCAGGTCCAGATGTCAGCAGTTGATCGCCCTAAAGTAGCATTCATTACTCCAGATGGTTTATATGAATTTAATGTGATGCCATTTGGCCTATGGAATGCGCCTGCTACGTTTGAACGAATGATGGACCATATCTTGCGTGGCCTGAAATGGAGCACGTGTTTGTGCTACCTCGACGGCATCATTGTGGTCGCCCCTGGTTTCAGCACGCATCTTCTTCGCCTTAGGCAAGTGTTGACGTCCTTGACCAACGCAGGCCTGCAACTGAACCTGAAAAAGTGCCAGTTCGACGCGCGCAAGCTCATGATTCTAGATCACGTGGTATAACGAGACGGCATTTGCCCCGACCCATCAAAACTTCGCGCTGTGGCACAGTTTCGAAAACCTAAAACACTCAAAGAACTCCGCGCCTTCATCGGCCTCCGTTCGTACTTCAGACGCTTTATTAGCAATTTTATCTGGAATATATCACCTCTGACACAAATCTTAAGTGGCGCCAACGACCTATCCTCCTGGTCTCGTGCATGCGACACCGCATTCGTGACCTTACGCCGTCTCCTCACGTGTCCGCCTATACTGCGACACTACGACCCCAACGCCCCAAATGAAGTGCATACCGATGCCAGTGGTATTAGCCTTGGTGCTTTCCTTGCGCAGCGCAAGCCTGGCTACTCCGAGTACGTCGTTGCTTGCGCCAGTCGTGCCTTGTCCAAAGCGGAACGCAATTACAGCGTCGCAGAAAAAGAATGCCTGACCATCGTTTGGGCACTCGGGAAGTTTCGCCCTTATTTAAACGGCAGACCTTTCAATGTGGTTACTGACCATCACGCCCTTTGTTGGTTATCCTCTTTAAAAGAGACGTCTTGACGCCTTGCCCACTGGGCACTGCACATTCAAGAATACGACATATACGTCCTATCCCGCTCAGGTCGCAAGCACACTAACGCTGACGCTCTGTCCCATTCTCCGCTGCCAGCCGACACGGCCTCGCTCTCCACCATTAAGGTTGTATCCTCGGTCGACATTGACACCTTCGCATCAGAACAGCGCAATGATCCTTGGATGGCCTCTCTTTTGCACCTGCCTTGTCCCTGCGTCGCCAGGCTGTCCATTTCGCTGTCCAGGATAACCTCTTGTATCGAAGCAACTACCAGCCTGATGGTCGCAAGTGCCTCCTGGTAATACCTAGGACTTTGCGTTCCGACATCTGCGCGTCTTTCCATACTGACTCACAATGTGCACACGCAGGCGTTTGGAAGACGTATGAGCGCTACTGGCGAGGAATGTTACTTCCTCGCTAGTTAGTACTGGCGAAGAATGTTTACTTTTGTCCAAAAGTTTTTCCGCTCGTGCCCGCAATGCCAGCGCCGCAAATCTCCGACTCATCCGGCCCACGGTTTATTACAGCCGCTTGCGTGATCGTGTGGGAATTGACCTGTACGGGCCGCTACCGCTAACACCCGCTGGCAAACGATGGATTATTGTCGCAGTTGATCACCTTATACGCGATGTTGAAACCGCTGCTCTACCTGCAGCGACCACCAGAGACGTTGCATCCTTTCTGCTCCATCGTTTCATTCTTCGCCATGGCCCACCTCGGGAGCTGCTGAGTGATAGAGGCCGTGTGTTTCTGTCGTAGGTGGCTGAAGCTCTGCTTGCTCAATGCCGCCTAGTTCACAAGACCACCACTGCGTACCATCCTCAAATTAACGCGCTTACGGAGTGTTTTAATCGCACCCTTGGTCATATGCTCGCCATGTACGCTTCATCTGAGCATACAAACTGGGACATCATCCTCCCATTTGTCACGTACGCATATAATACGGCTACACAAAGTACTACAGGATTTTCTCCATACTTTCCTCTCTATGGTCGCGATCCTTGCCATACCATCGGTACGGTTTTGCCTTATGCACCAGACACATCAGAGTGTGCTCCCGTTTCAGCCGACGCCCGATACGCCGAGGACTGTCGGCAATTAGCCCGAAAGTTCACCTCCGCCGACCAACAACGACAAAAAGCCAATCGTGATGGCGAGGCTACGAATCCGAACTTCGGTCCCGGCACACTTTTCTTGTTGTCCGTGCCTTCTACCACGCCTGGACTTTCGACAAAACTTCCCTCGCAGTATGGTGGATCATACTGCATCATCCAGTGCACCTCTTCGGTCAACAATGTTACAGAGCAGCTTACACCGACACCTGACAAGCGCCGCAGTGGACGGGATGTTGTTCACATTAGCGGCCTGAAACAATTCTATGATCCGCTCGTCTCCACGTCGTAAGTGGCCAGGATGCCTCCGCTTTTGCACCGGGCGTAATTGTAATGAAGAAGAAGAGCACAATAACAAGGCCAGCCAAATCGTCTGTTCCATGTGCAACCAGTGGGCCAGCCGGATCGCCAGTGCTTAGCGAGGGCGTGAGCCGTTCGGGCGACCAGCTGTTACTGCTCTACGTCACCTGCCTTCTCAGTTACTTACAGACGCGACCATCTGAACTGTTCAGTGAACCGCATTAAAAAACAATCAAATTTCGTTTGATAGAGCCAGCTAAATTCCGGCAAATAACTTTAATAATTTTTACCTATTTCATAATGGGGAGTCAGTAAGCAGGGTACATACCTGCTAGAGTACGGCACATTGCGGCGTGTTATCGGGCTCGAAAATCGGGAGAGCTTGTGTATCTTCTTGGTTGCGGCATGGGATGTGAACACTGTCGTGTGGCGTCCGGTAGCGCTGTTGGAACCATGAAGTATGTGAAGGATAGTCACGTCGCCGAACGCTAAAAACTGCGGTTGTAGTAGCTGTTTCAGCCATCAGAGCTAGCCCTCCCAAGGAAAAATTACCGAGTGGATGCATGATTGTTACACGGGTACCCATCCCTGTATCTCTGAGTTGCCTTTTAATGGAACTTTTCTAATTGTGAACTTACGTGGCGCCATCTTCAGAATTGGCTGATGCTTCCTGCATGCCAGTGCCGCTTGTGCTAGACCTTGCGTTATCGATGCTCTTGATGGACCCCAGGGGCTGGTAATTTGAGCTGCCATTGTCAGTGACACCTGTATGACACTAAAGTATAGTAGAGGTGCCTATTCGCCGTAGTGCAAGGTCAATTCGTGGGAAATGGATACTTCATGCTTATGGTGCAAGGCAAGAAGCTTTTAGTGGTATAGAAACATTACTGTTGTGCTTCCATACGCGTTAGTCTTTCTGCAGCTTTGTCTTGAATACATACAAGAACTTCGTGGCGATGGGGAAGCCGAGCACGATCAAGATTATGCAGTGTTGGATTCTTCTGAAGCTTATCATGTTTTGCCTCAAACCGGGGCAGGACATGTGCACGACAGTCCTCGAAATGAAAAACGAAATGGCGGTCTCTTGTGCGTGAAACCCTTGACCCAATGTATTTGCCATGTTACCCAGTAATAAGCACATTTGATTCCTCACGAAGTTCTTGCTTATTGTTCATCTATAATGAGCAGCAGCCATATCGGCGCAGACGACGACAATGAAAAAAGTGAGAGGACGCATTTCTCCCGAGGGATTTAAAACTTTTGTTTGACGAATGGACTAAATTTGTTGACCCTTCTATGAGACATGTGCCCCATCGAAATACCTACTCGCCTTTCAGAAGCTGATTATCCGAACTCGTGTAGGTGAAGTTCATAAGCACCCGCTCTAAGCACTGCAGGTTTACCAGCTCACTACGGGCACTAAAACGGCTGTCCTCTCCAATGTTCCGGTGTAGGCCATCAATAGACTATAGGACAACTTTTAAAAAGATTGCTCAATGCGCATATGTTAGGGTCGTATTGCAGACAGCTGATTAGCTTGGAAAAGAAATGCGGAAGTGGTAATTCACAGGGCAATATCACTAAGCTATGCCACGGAAAGCCTCAAAGCGCGGTAAACGTTTGGACTGTAGGAATAGCCCTGCAAGTATTGTAGCTACGTCCACATCTTCCCTATAACGGCGCTCAAATTGCGTGAAACGGAAAGGACAACGCGAGAGACCTAAGAGGCGGAAATTAAGGCAGAACACTCCTCAGGACGGCCATCGACGCTACTGCAAATAGCATTAAAGTGGCAGGGACCCGCCGTATTTTGGAATGTACCTTTATTAACACTATGAAGGGAAGGGGGGGGGGGGCACGGAGTTGGCTAAGAATGTTTACGGCATTACTACAGCCACATGCTTTAGTGCCTATGCTTTCGTACGCTACAGAAAACACTCAACGCGGATTGCAAACCAAAGGAACTAAATACTTGAGTTTCATCTTTTAATTCGAATGAACAACAGTGTCATAGCGTAGACGTAATTTACGGAACTCGTTTTTTATTGTTTGGCATTCTCAACTTCATTAGTCGCGCGTTAAAGTCAGACCTGCGAAAGAGGTTGCGCAGATACTGGCAGAACGAATAATGCTTGACGTATACAAGGAAATCTAATTCCGCTACAAAAAAGAATGTTCAGTTTGGAAGGCCGGTGTTTCTGCCGACGTAGATTTTCTAGTTAACAAAGCGTTAGAATTTTAAAGTAGTGGCACACTCACTGGAAATAATTGGGTACTGTGATTGTTATAATTCAATACGAATAATGGTTATGTTTCAGAAGCGCATAGTTGGGATATGTTGCAAGACTTTATGGCAACAGAGTGCAAACAACTACCGAAAAATTTTGTTTCTCCTTGCGTTGCATTTTCATAAGCTATTTAAAGTTTTTTATGGTGCGCCTGTGGATTGGCTTGCTTGGTATGGAAGAACCAAGAGCTCCGATATAAACTCTTCTGGGGCTCCAAATATTGCGGGCTCTAACTGCTGCATTCGGCCGCAGCGGGAAATGTCTGCTTCTCGGGACATGCTTTTGGTGAGCAATTCTCAGACTCTGCCTAAAACGTGAAATATCGTTACGACCCTCACGTAAAGACATATGACGCGCCGCACTAATTACATATCACACGTGGCATTCGCATCGAAGCACTTGCTTTGTCAATAAGCGCGATCGGTTTAAGGAAAACAATATCACGGTGTTAGCAGGTCAAACCCACTTGGATTCTTCTTGGCAAATAAAATTGTAGACCAATGGTCATGCGATGATTCCATTTCCGAGCGATTAATATCACTGCATAGAATGTACATTTTCGGCTTCTGCCCTCACCATTTTGGGGTTTACCAGCCGACCGATACAAAAACGAATTCGTTCAAAATCTTCTACTGCATAGTTGTGTAGGAATTTGCAAATATTAAGATAAGCGCACACTCCTTAGTATGGACAGTTATAAACTGGTTCATGCGGGAACCGTCTTGGCGGCACTGGATTAGTGCATTTTTGTAGTCAATAAATGTACCGCTACCACGGTAACCGAAGGGGCTATTTGGTATGTTTGTGCAAAAAGCGAGTGACAATCGCCTACGTACCGTAGACGTTGCAAATCTCGTCGGTCGTCAGCGTGTGCAGCGCGTTTCTCTGCTAACGCAAGGCCTCGTCGGAAATACTGCAATTAATAAAGAATTGGTGAGGCAGTTACTAGCTGTGACAAAAGAGAAGGTGGAATTATGTTTAATATAGCAATGTTCTGAAAAAGCAAAGCCTTCTTTTGTAAATGCGCCACTTGCAATGGTTCATTCTCATCAAATACCGACTGTGGTGGCTGGCATAGGACGAACAGCGCAGTCGCGGCAATACATGGTGCCGAGCACTCATCCACCGTAGACAAAACTGCGCCTTGACTGGCACGAACACTGTCAGTTTCACTCCTAAAGTACTTACAAGGTGTTTTATATAGTTTGCTATACAAAATTCTTGGTCCACTTGCTATAGTGACAGAATCCTAAGAATAATTTCGGAATAAAGTATTTTAAGCATGGCATGTTTTTTTCATCTCTAAAATAGGTTGAAATATAACAATGACACTGTGCAGATGGTTACAATAAATATGATGGACACCTGTGCTGATATTAGAATAATTAGTATTGGTGCCTCCGTGATGCGCTTCGTCAACGCTATGGTGAATGTGGTGTTTTCACGCCAATTTCAATCATGACTCGTAGATCCATCAGCTATGAGGAACATATCAAATTTCAGGTAATATTTAAAATTATGGGAATAATTGATTAGCTCTGAGGAATACAAGCTGGTTTCTGCGTCTTAGCTAAGTATTAATTTGAATACTTACGAACAAAATGACGAGTTCGAATGAAATAATGATGAACTAGAATGCAGTTATTAGATGTTTGTTTTCAAGCGATGCTAAGTTTGCTTCTATGTCACTCGCTCGAGCCTATAAAGAAATCTTCGAATGATAATGTTTATTGTGCGAACGCATGAAAAATATCCTAAGACTGATGCAATGCTTAACAACAAAATAGCTGAAATTCAACGTGCAACTGCACGCGTTCAGAAGTGGTAAAATGTACCGTACACTTTAAAGTGTACACGACCTCCCACTGATTTATCGCTGTGGTATAAACTCACCCCAGTTCCCTATTTGAAAAAAAAAACAAGTTAGAACTAGGTAATCTATATTTAGGTTGTCAAGGAACTTTTAAAACAAAAACAAATATCTTCTTTAGCCACAACAATCCAAGCGGCAAAAGTGTGCTTTCCTCTAATGCCCGTTAATTGCCCTTAAGCAAACACAGGAAGAACAATCGCTTTAAACGAAGTGGAGGGCTTTCATGCACGGGGCTTACTTTTTAGTAAAGTGATGCTGTAAGCGGTCAGTACTCACTTGGTTCCATTCTTTTGTTAATTGGCAAATGACAGTATTATTGCGCGATTTGACGAGTTGTCTAGAAAACGCTTATGGTTCGGCACACAATTGTTCACTGCGGTTAGAACTAATTCCGAGGTTTTTGTGCAAGATCCATGACCTGATAAAACGCATACCAAGTTGAGGCAGACTGTACATAAGTTTTGACCATCGGGGCTTCTGTAACGAGCCCTAAAAATGCAAGTGAAGAAGAGCCTTTTTACAACGCGCTTTCATCGAAATACGGTGGTGCCATCCGCAATTGTTCCCAGGACTTCAAACTATAGCCCCCCATCGCGTGTGTGCAGTTCAGGAAACATACATCAATGAAAAACCTTTTCGTCTGTAAGTATACGTTCGCTTCATGCTCAGAAAAATCTTATTCTGAGCGCTAAACCACTGACTTAGCGTTCAACATGGGAATAGATTCACACCGCTCTTGCGTCGACGCGTCTTCATCTGAGAAAGCAACCGATTTCAAAGATCAAGCCCTCTGTAAAAAAGACCCGTTTTAGTTGGGAACAAACGTACTGATCTTAAAGACTATTATATGAGTCGTGTCTAGGGGTAACATTATTAAATGAAAAACATGATAAGTGGTAAAGCTCACGTTGTGTAGGCGCCCGAAGTAGATGAAGCGCTCTGGTTACCGTCATGGCTTGTTCTTGGTGTTGGTTTGTCATTCATGCTTAAGTCAAGAGGCATGTATTCGTTGCTGCTGTCTTCAGCCATACCTAATGTTTCGATGCCTATAACTGGCGTGTATTGTCGGCTGCGCGTTGTTTAATCACCACGCATGCGTACTCAATGCCAAAAAAGAACGCAACCTAATCAAACTTTTATCACTTCGGTGTTTCAATTAAAATGATACCGCGTACCTGGACAAAAACTATACGTTACAGACCGTCACTAGCTTGACGCTAATGTTCCAATTTTTGAACTCCAGCAAAGGCGCCCCGAATACCCGTTCTCGCTTTCCGCCAAATGATTTACCCAAACTAAACCTCACTTAATACGAAATAAGTACATTTATCGGATGAGATCGCTACTTTTCTTTCATGCTTCTCTCAAAGTGAAGAGCACAGCTTGCTTGGAAGAAATTATTGCTCGTGGAAGCGCTCGTCGTAGCGCAGCAGGTATACAAACTTAGTTAGCCTTAACTAGCGTATGATTACAAAATCTATGGTGTTGGGCTCCTGAGCACAAGTTCGCGGAATCGAATCCGGGCCATGGCGGCCGCATTCGCATGGGTGCGAAATGCGAAAACACCTGTGTACTTAGATTGCAGCCCACGTTAAGGAAGCCCACGTGGTCTATATTTCCGGAGTCCTCCACTGCGGCGTGCCTCATAATAAGAAAGTGGTCCTGGCACGCAAAACGCCGTAATTCCTTTATTACCAGAGGCTACGATTCTGCTGACTGCTGTGGCATTCTCTGGCACAGGCAGTTTTTTATCACCTGACGAGCGGGGCTTGCTTTGTTCTGTTGCCCAAAATTTGCAGTGCTTTTTTCGCTAACCACTAGGAATACAAAACTGCAACTGCTTCGCACTTGCCTTGGTTCATCGGTAGCGAAAGCTCATGCGCCGTGCATATTCGTATCTCAGTCACACCCCTTTCATTAAGGACAGTTTTGTGTGATTGCTCCAAAGTCGTCAATTGCGTTTCACGCCCCGCACGAAGAGTGGTGCTGTCGGTAAACAAAATACGCTGCTGCCCACTCCGCATCTCGTATATTTCTGCTTTTCATGCTTTAATGAAATGTGGATTGAATAGAACGAAGTTCGGAACCTTTCTAACAGTTCCGAGTATGGAGCCACATCTAATAAGGCTCTGCAAGCAGAAACAAGCCGAGTCAGCAGTCGAGTCAGTTTTCGCTGTGCTCTCGCTGTGAGCGGATTCACGCTCCTGTTTTTGCCAGTGTTTGAATTACAAGGGGGAGAGGTGCCATTTACACGTGCATTTATTGCTTCATGAAAATTGTTGCGGTACAAATGTTTCCGCTGGTGCAAACAGCAATGAATTTTTAGAACAAATTTAGGAAAATCAGGAGGTCGATGTTTGTTGAGCTTTTTATACATAACGCCTCCGTCTGCTATCTGTATTTTCTGTAGCTGTGCTAGCAGAACATACATTATACACAGCATCACGAGGCGATTCTAACACGCTAGGGACTCATACAACGTTAACTTGATGAAGTAAATTATGTGTTTTGATTGCGTAAGCAAGAGTGCAAAGTCTCGCCAACAGGGTGATTGCCGCGCAAAAACAAAAACAGTCTCTCAGAAGGGTAGCAGTCTACATCCTCAGTGCACGTAACATAAAAGCCCACAGAGGCTCATTAGGTGATCAAAGCGTAGTCCAGTAATTGATTTCCTCAAGAAAACAGACAGATGGGCTAGTTGGTGTTGCATAACTTCTGGCAAAGCGCAAGAAGGCACGTAGGACAACAGGAGTGAAGCGTTGTGCCTTCGTTCACTTCTATTGTCCTATGTGTCCTTTGGCGCTTTGCTTCAAAAAAAATTATGGGGTTTTACGTGCCAAAACCACTCTCTGATCATGAGGTACCGCTTAGGGGAGGACTCCGAAAATTTTGACCACCTGTGGTTCTTTAACGTGCGCCTAAATCTAAGCACACGGTTGTATTCGCATTTCGCCTCCATCGAAATGCGGCTGCCGTGGGTGGGATTCCATCTCGCGACCTCATGTTCAGCAGCCCAACACCATAACCACTGAGCAACCACGGCGGGTACGCACTTTGCCTCAACTAATTGATTTCTTGCTACCACTTTTCGGAACGGATATACGTGACAGTGTGTAGCATTCGTAGAGGAATATGTGCTCCAAATGCTAAACGGAAGGGCATTTATTTTCACGTTTAGTACGTTCAATGCTTTCTAAGTAAATCTGTCAATAAGCATTGATGTTCAGCGCAAGCATATCGTGACATTGTTCACTTAATTACCAAAAGCTCGTAATTAAACTTATATCTCGACTTACGCAACACATTTGCCGTTGCGTGACATTGTACAGCAAATGCTCTTATTTATGAAATATCTTACTTGGAAATAACAGTGGTAACAGTTAACAGTGTTTCTTCTTGTTTGCCGCAATGTTGAGCAGTCTACATCCGGAATGCACGCCACATAAAAGCCCACAGAGGCTCATTAGGCGATACAAGTGTAGTCCAGTTATTGATTTCTTCAAGAAAACAGAGAGTTAGGCTAGTTGGTGCTGCATAACTTCTGGCAAAGCGCAAAAAGGCACGTAGGACAACAGGAGTGAAGCGTTGTGCCTTCGTTCACTTCTACTGTCCTATGTTCCTTCTCGCGTTCCACCTAGGTTTATACAATACTAGGTGGAAAAATTACTGGTTGTGAAGGAAATACGTACCACACCAAAAGTTCCCATTCCGATGACCTGCCCGCCAATCAACAAAAATAGATATTGCGATAAAACTTGGTATTTGACACTTTTGCCAGCTTGCTCTTCAGCTTGCCCTTATGTCGGCTCCTCTATGACATACCTTTCTGATTCGATAATAGGTTACTTTCTTGGATGTCGAGGAAGTATGCACCGTGCATTGTTTTGTTTCTTTTGCGTCTTCTTGCAATCGTCATTACCCCAGGTGACCCGTCCTTTGCGTGTATTGTGTTTCGTTTGTGGAAGGAGAAATTTAACACGACAGCGCTAAGGGAAAGCCTCATGCGTGGCAGAAAATGCGCTGTCGGCGTCGGCATCCTGCGCCGGCGTCCCCGTGAGCGAAAACTCTCGTATGTTATAAAGCATCGCACGCGTATTGCGAAGACGTGGTGTCGTTCCCCGCCTGCGGCAGGTTGCGTTTTCATCCACTTTCAATTCTAAGAATTATTTTTTTATTCAGTTAGTAAGCAAAAGTAATTTCCCCTATGTTGTCCTTCCTATCGTCGTTTGTTGGCTTCTTTTGATTAATAAAATGCGGGCCCTTCAGTTAACCACATTTCGTTCTATACACATTGAAGTACGTGTACATGTCACGCATTGCTGTAAGACTTGCTGTATGTGCGGGTCATAGTGCCACACCGATCTGTCATTAAAGTTGCTCATACCTTTTCTTGCATTCTTGACAAGGTTATTCTTCGGAATTTTGAGAATGTTAGCCCACAAACAAATGTGGATAACACCGACAGCGCATGCCTGCCTTGTTGAATATTCTGAGACTGAAATAACATACTGGGACAAAGAAAAGGGTAACACAAGGACGAACGCTCGTCCTTGTGTTGCCCTTTAATTGGTCCCTGTATATTTGTGCCGACGTTTTTAAATAATGAATCTGTTCAACCAGCCCGACTCGCAGCTATGGAATAGTAAACGTGCCAAAATATACCAGAAACCCCATAATGCAGTTTTTTTTTGCTTGGCTGTGCGCAACTTCCGGGATCGGCTCACGCTAGAGGCGGCGTTTCTACCAGAAGGCTCCTCTTCGTGTATAGCATTCGCCTCCTGCGTTTCCCGGAAAACATTAGGTTGCATAAGCTGCAGTTGCAGCGAAGCCAGAGAATAAGTTGGGAACCTTTGAACGATATCGTGTTTTGGTCTTAAAGACGAAGCTTAAACACCCACAAAGTTTTTGCTGCATCAATAATAAAAGCCCTAAATTATGCCGCTGCGTCACCTATGCTAAGCTCGCTAACATAACGTCAAGTTAGGTATGGCGCTTCTTTAAATATCCGAGGAAACCTAAGCCCTGCATGCGATTTGCGAATGCGAAAGCATTAATGCTCATTTGAACGTCGCTGAGTGAACCTTCGAGTTATGAACTCCTCGCGGGCAAGGGAGTGCGCTGACACGCTTTGGCGACGCCTCGTAGATAGCCCAAACAAGGTGAACTTCGATACGTGACATGCTACCTTGCCCTACTACCCAAGAATCTGAAGGGGATGCCCCCGAGTTAGCTGCGGTGAGGTTGACGTCACAGCTTATGTCACGCCGGGCTTCGATATGAAAATTTCGCTCCAAGTAGCCTAGTATCATAATACAGAAGGTACAGGCCTGTTATGTTGGAGGCGCTGGTTTAGCTCAATGGGCAACACAGTCAATTTTTTAGCATGAAATTGCAGGTTTGAAACACTACTGCGAACATTCTTGCAAATCTATTTTTTGCTTTTTTAGGTAATAATTTCTTTACAGCAATTAAACAGGCGAAGTGAGGACGCAGGCTACAGCTTGCCCGGGCAAGGAACGCCCGAGAACACAGCTAGGCACCCGAGAACGAAGGTGACAAGGCGTCGCGGCAACCCCCTCTCCCTTCACGAAACACCTCGCGTGTCAGCCCGGCGGTAGGTGTTCCCTTCACCCCCTATGCTCCGTCGAGGCACGCGCGTTATGTGGTGTCAGAGCAATTCGCATTTGCTCCGACACCACATCAGTTGCAACGGCTTTTCGATGCCCGTGGCTCCCGTTAGAAATTTCGTAATGGTGTTTGCCGGTTTGTGTATTGATGCGGCACAAACAACTTTCTTCAAAACAGCAAATGAGGAAAAACGCTCTCATGTCCGACACATGCGGAGCGACGTGGCTGAGTTAACAGCTGGTTTCTGCCCAGAAGACCACGGTATTCTCGTTAAACTTCAGCCCGCTCCTTAAGCATGACGCTCGTGAATGTTTCTGGGAATGTTGTAATTGGTGAAATTGTGTAAAAAATTTTGTAAGGTGCGAAACCGCAGCTTGTCACAGTTTCAACTGTTAAACGTAGTGGTTCATAGCAGGTTTCCGGCCAGCTTTTCAGATGTCCAAACAATGATCCGCGAATGATCAGTGACTTCCTTGGCTTTTGCAGCACACGTCACTGCAGGTGACATGTGCACTCTCATTGCGGCAGTTGTTTGGCCCAAGATCTTCGTACTGGTCTCTTGCAGAGGTGCGTGCTCGGGCCATGGTCGTAGCCTGTGGCTAGCTGTCCCGTACATGAAGACGTTCAGGTTATTTTGACGGCTGGTAGGGTTTATTCGGTCGCCACGAAGCACCTTTATTAGGCGTCACGTTGTAGAATGTTACAACACAGTCAGAAGAACCATGAGGCATTAAAGACACTTTACTGGGAGAACTAGAACCAACAAAACAAGTTACATTCGTGCAGAAAGATAGTGCCGCGTGCACGAGTCGATCGTCGAACAAATGATTTGCGATTAGGCAGCGTCGGCTATTCTCACAATATTCGTAGAGGATTCCCGCGTGATCGTTGCTGCTGGCGTGTCTTCTAGAATGCATAAGTGTATTTTCGTTGTACATGCAATTTGATTACAAGAGGCTCGACTAAAAGATAGGAAGACGTTATAATCGACGAGAATATTGCAGAATGTTCTGATACATGCTGGTGCCTCATGCGCTGAGCTGCAGCTTCGCATTTGTTTTTCGGTGAAATCCGTTCACAGGAAAAAGATATAGAAGTACGTGGGTCAATATTATAACTAAAAAATACACCTGAATCGTTCTGTCGTTGCCCGTAGGGATACGTTTGTCACATCAGGCTAAACAGTTCCACAGCTGTAACTAGAGTGGAGCGCAAGTCCAAAAAGATGACTTCCATGTGAATGAGAAATCGAGCTTTAAAACTGGTAGAAGTTCCACCTGAATGCAACAATAACTAAAATATTTGTAGTGGAAGAACATATATACTTAATCTGCAAAGGATTTTAGTCCAATACAACTCATTGTTGTCATCAGGATGACAAAGCACAAAATTTTCCGTATGACTACTAGAGCCAAAGAGCACACAAAAATAGGAGCATTGAGCACTATTGTAAGGGAAATAAATTTCCCCATTCCTGTGTCTATATAATGTCGCAAAAACAGTCTCTGAAAGGCAGCAAGGCCTAAGGACCTGAATCATCATCAGAGATTAGTTGTTAGTTGAAAAGAACAGTGTTTATTTTTTTAAATGGTCCCTAATGTGTGGTGCTGCCTTCCATTCGAAATGCAGAATGAATAAAGGACGGTGAGGTAAAGCTTGTTTTCTAGTACAGTCAAAACACTTGCGCAAAACTAAACGAGGTGTCAAGGATCTTGTGCGAATGTTTCAACCTTCTAGTAGCACGAAACATAAAATTGCAGCCCATTATGCTTTGTTTATAAATGAGTTTGCTAAAGCTGCATTCGCAAACAACGTAGTTCCGCAAACAGTGATTTCTAGCCAGGGCCTGCAGTATACTTCACATTCAAGCATCCCATATTCTGCTGGAGACCCGTTTTCTCTCGCAATTTCAAAAAAATTAAGCGGCATACTTTAAGGGTCCAATTGCTTTCCACCGTTTTAAGCGTTAAAGAAAGCCCGTCTGTCCACACGATGCGTTCGGTTAGTTCTCACCCCTGTGGGTTAATGTCAGCGTTATTTTCCTGCACGGATTCATGGTTACATTCATATGCGAAAACCGTGGGCCATTTACTGCACTTGCGCCCCTTACGTCAAAATTTAACGACTGCATCCTGTATTCATCACGAGATGGACAATCAGTCCAGGTGCATCTCTAAACGAATCTCCACACAATTAGCACCTGACTTTCTGACAGACGTGTGTGTCGAGGTTTTCTTTTTCTGCGAACCGCAATTCACACTGCTTGCACTCGTACGGCATTTTAACTCCATGAATTCTTCGGCGGTGCTTTTTGAGATGTGAGTTGCGCTTAAAGGCGACATTACATATGTCGCAAACAAAAGGTCTCTCATTACTGTGTGATGTGAGATGACATTGAAGTTCCGCTTTGGTTATGAATGACTTAGTACATATTTGGCAGATATGGGGTTTCACGCCTGTGTGAATCCGTTCATGAATACGCAAATTTGACTTCTTCGCAAATGATTTGTCGCATATTTCGCATTTGTATGGTTTCTCGCCTGTATGCGTGCGGTAATGTACAGTTAGATGAGCAGCCCTGGTAAATACTTTGCTACATGTTTCGCATTTGTGGTTCGACTTCTTCACAGGCAATTGATCACTTGCTCTGACACCGCAGGATTCTTGCTGTTTTCTTCCTCCAGTTCCAGTAGCATTCCTGCATGTATACGGACAAAGCAGCTCAAAATTGCTGACTCTTCTTATTGGACGACAAAAACACATTTTTAGCAATTGAGAGTTTGGCATACTAAATCGCCCGTTAATCGTAAGGCGACTAGCTCAATTTCTGCGCTAAGTTGCTCCATTGATATTTAGCGCTCGATTTGGGCTCTAGATTGGCAGTAATTGAACGCTGGTGCTTTCGGCGGCCTGCCATGCTAAATTGGAAATTAAGAAGTTTCCTCGTTCGAGACGCAAGCATAACAGAAGCCATGTATTATCTAATAAATCACGTATATCCTGTATGAAACTAGTGCAGGAGAGTAGAAATATCTGTCAGTAATGGTAAGTGTAAAAACTAGCAGGTGTAAGTATTAAAAATACACGCTCACAAGGAGTATTCAGCCAGAAGTCCAGAAACCTGCCCTCCGAAGTGAGACATTTGGCATTCAAAAATACTGTTCTGCGTAGGTTAAAATACGTCTCCATTTTATGACGAAGCTCTTAATGACTCGCTCCTGTGGCGAGGTTCGGTGGCGTAAACGAGCGAACGAGCACAACAGCGAAAGATGAAATGGGCAACGTGGAGCGGCAGAAGACACTAGCCTTGAACGTTCGAGAACCGGCAACCAATGAAAGCGGCCCCTTCAGTGACTAGAGCGCGGAAAATTAGTTTCTTGGGGACCCATCCGACCGCTGGTTTTGTACTAGCATCTGGTCTCAGCCAGAGCGCTCATTTCGCGCTAAGATTAGCTCGTATCGGCTCTCGTTTTGGCTTTCTTTTAATTGCTTGGTTTGGTTGTCTTGGTTTACGATTGCTTTCCAATCGAATTTTATGCGTGACGCGAATTGTTTAGGATTTTATGGAAGCCAAGCAGCACCAGATATTACAATTGATCGCTCGATCAGTTATTTACAAAAGACGTCGCAATTTGACCTGTGCTGCGCGTCTCTCTCAAAAAATATGCCTCAATATACTGCGAAATGAAAACACGCACGCAACTGCTTTCAAATTTCGCATTAATCGCCATTCGAATGGTCGGTTAATTTTTCAGCACGTATTCTATGGTAAGAAGAGGAAGAAAGTTCGCCAGCATGTTGCACTCTACTAACACCTGAAAACGAAGGCCTGCTGCACAAGTGCTAATGCCAAAAGTTCTACGATTTGACGGGTTAGACATAGTGAGCTGCAGTATGAAGTAAACGTTTGTGACTGTTGGTTGACCATCTAACGTCACTAAAAACCTAATGCAATAGCTAAAGGTTATTTCGTTCTTGTTTTCACTTGCTCTTTTTTTCGTCACACATTTGTTCGCTCGTTCAATGTATCTTTCTTTTTTCTTTTCACCTATATAAAAGGAAGAGGTCTGGACACCGACCAAAAATGGTTTAAAAGAGTTATTTACATTTCGGCTCCTCCACGAGAGCCTTGTTCACAGTGATAGAAGCGGCAGAGCTGGCGCCCCTTTTTATGTGCGTCTCAAAACATGATTAAGGCACCTGGCATACATGGGCGGCAGATTGCCTTCGTTGCGATTAAGAGTGTGCGCCGTGGTTTGGATGATTTGGGACTCAAGATAAAGACGCGAAGAATGATTTCGTTCCTTGGCAATCACACGAGATTTCTCCCAGTTAATCTTATGTGATGTGGCTGCGCAGTTTTCGGCCAAGGCATTCGATACAACGTGTCGTTTCTCGACGTCATTCATGTGTTGCTTAAGTCTTGTTTTGAAGTTGCCGGTTTCACCGACGTAGACATACAGACAGTCTGCACACGGAATTACATACACCACGCCTGCGCACCTATCCTTTTCCAAAGGTTCTTTCACATGCACGTGCTCGTGTCTAAGCTTCCAGGAGGGCACGTGTGCTGCCTGCACGTCATATGACCGAAGGACGGGTGCAAGAGTCTCGCTTATGCCGGGGACATACGGAATC
Organism: Dermacentor variabilis; assembly: GCF_050947875.1. Classification (NCBI taxonomy): domain Eukaryota; kingdom Metazoa; phylum Arthropoda; class Arachnida; order Ixodida; family Ixodidae; genus Dermacentor; species Dermacentor variabilis. Next base: position 173,793,851 of record NC_134571.1, read on the forward strand.
GAAGCCGGTCTTTTGGGGGGTCCAGGCTGGGAGGGTACTGTGCGAGCCATCTGGCGCCATACGGACTCAAGGTTTTTCCTTTGCAAAATACTGAAACAGTCATCGACATATCTGAGGAAGACTTTAGGTGCCGGTGTAAACGAGGATAACGCTTGAGCTTCGATAGCCACCATTGTTAGGTTAGCTACTGTGACCGAAATCGACGCACCCATTGCTGCTCCGTGTACTTGCCGATAAAAGGAAAAACCTTGACCCTTTCACGGCTCACTTAAACAATACACAAGCAGCAATCAAGTTCACCGTTGAAGTGGAATCTGAAGGGCAACTGCCGTTCCTGGACACCCTTGTGCAGCGAGATGGGCCAAACCTGTTATTCAAGGTGTTTAGAAAGCACACTCACACGGGCCGCTACCTAAACTACAGATCCGTGCACCCTGTTTCACAAAAGAGGTCTGTTGTCGGCTCTCTTCTTCGTCGGGCAAAAAAAAACGTGTGCACAACAGCGGAAGACCACATGGCGGACAATGCACTTGTTCGGAGGGAATTAATGGCTTCTCGATACCCTGAGTACGTCATTGACTCAGTAGGGTGCCAGCTGGCTCCCACAGTACCCTCTCAGCCTGGACCCCCCGAAAGACGGGCTTCGATTCCGTACGTCCCCGGCATAAGCGAGCCTCTTGCACGCGTCCTGCGGTCATATGACGTGCAGGCTGTGCACGTGCCCTCCCGGAAACTTAGACACGAGCTCGTGCATGTGAAATACCCTTTGGAAAAGGACAAATTCGCAGGCGTGGTGTATGTAATTCCGTGTGCAGACTGTCGGTATGTCTACGTCGGGGAAACCGGCAACTTCAAAACAAGACTTAAGCAACACATGAATGACGTCCAGAAACGACACGTTGCATTGAATGCCTTGGACGAAAACTGTGCAGCCACATCACATAAGATTAACTGGGAGAAATCTCGTGTGATTGCCAAGGAACGAAATCATTCTTCGCGTCTTTATCTTGAGTCCCTAATCATCCAAACCACGGCGCACACTCTTAATCGCAACGAAGGCAATCTGCCGCCCATGTATGTCAGCTGCCTTAATCATGTTTTGAGACGCACATAAAAAGGGGCGCCAGCTCTGCCGCTTCTTTCATTGTGAACAAGGCTCCCGTGGGGGAGCCGAAACGTAAATATCTCTCTTAAACCATTTCTGGTCGATGTCCAGACCTCTTCCTTTCAGGTATGCGTCATCCCGGCCTGACGGGCTTCGGTCATACTCTCAACTTCATTCCCCTATTACATCCTTGCTTGCTTATGGCGATGTGAGCCATTCCTGATGATGCTCTTTGATCTCACTACAGCCGCTTTCTTGCGGGTATAAACCATTGCAACTAGCCACATGAGGCTCTCGTTTTAAGAAATGGAAATGGCGTAGAGGCAAACTATCCGCTTTTGTTCTGACACGCGTTCGTGGACTGACAACCCCGTCCGACATCATACGTCTTAACACGCCAGCCGTACATATCGAATACGGAGAAACACTTCCCGGTTGAAGTTTTCTTAGAGTATTTGTATGAAGTCATTCAGTATTTCACTCACAGTCAAACTGCACACCGTTACGGCCGAAGGCATCGAGCAAACAACAACCTAATCTACTCCCCCTTACGCAACAAGAACAGATACGACAAATACTTCAGCGTTTTCATGTAGACTGGATGAAATATGCTGCCGAAAAAATTAGTATTTTCTTTCGTTTTTTTCGTTACGTTTATGAATGCTGCAAGCGTTGAGTTAAGGCATTGCTGGTGCGACATGTTTTCTAACGTTTACTGTAGAAAAATACAACGTGCAGTTTAGCACTGACAGCGTGCAATGTATGTCTTTTCTACAGCCTGTTGCTCGTTTTAAAAGTCTACGCTAAGCACTAGATGAACATTGGTCGCTGTTCTTGTGGTAATGCGCTTTTACTTGTGTTCTTGTATTTATTCTGGTTGCGATTGTTCACATGGCTCATGCACTGTTATGGTTCAGTTCGAGTCCAGTGGTGTTACCTTGTACGTCGTCTCTAATCATGGCAACTTGGCGGCATCGAGACCAGATTATTTAACGAAGAAATTATAACTAATAAACAATCAAATTTTCTTTGATAGAGCCAGGTAAATGCCGAAAAAGTATTCATTATTAATTTTACTTAGGCTTCCAAGTGGTAAATATTATGAAATAGGCAAAGTTTAAAAAGAATAAAAGCATAGACATTACAAAGGTAACTACAGGAAAAATATATACATCGCAGCTCCATTACATGCACCTCTTGGAGCATCCTAAGTGGAAAACTTTATTTATATTCATTTGCGGTTTCCTTGAAATCGATACAATGTGTCCGAGGACTGGCGAATGATCTACCCACAAGACATAAAATTTCAGAACGCTGTGTAATAGAGGAATTTTGAGCGCTTTAAATGCGTTATTTCGTGCAGTTGATTGACTCGTGGGTGTTTTCATTGCTGAGTTATAAAGATGTAATTTTGTTACCAGAGTTTCTTAACACTGTCTTAAGTATATGACGAATCTGAAATGCAACTGCTTTAGTTACGACATTATCACATTTCTTAAAATGCCACAACCTTCGATACTCGTGCAGCGTGTACCAAGCACATTCATTTATCTTTTCCAACTTGTTTAGGTAGGAGATCCTGAGCTAAAGGTATTTGTTTGCACCGACGCCATATTGTCTAAATAGCAGCTGATATTTGGCATTTAAGTCATCGCAACATTTGTCCCTCGTGCGAGTGCGTCAGTGTCAGCGTAATTCTTACATGAAGTTTACAGAAAAACAGACATACCCTGTTTCAGGTCATGAGCATCGGTTCCGATAAGAGTCTCTCCTTCACAATCTTTCCATATTCCACAATGGGGAGTGAGTATGCAAGCTACAAACCTGCAAGTGTACCTCAAGTTGCGTGGTGTTAGCAGGATTGAAAATCGGGCGAGCTTGTGTAGCTTCATGGTTGCCGCATGGGGTGTGCACAGTGCCGTGTGGTGTCTGGTCACGCTGTTGGAACCATGAAGCTAGTCAAGATTGGCTGCACCGGCCGAACACTCAAAACTGCTGATGCAGCAGCTGTTTCAGCCATCAGAGCTCGCCCTTCCATGGAGGAATTACCGACTAGGGGCATATTGTTACATTGGTAGCCATCCCTGTCGTCCCTTAGTTGCGTTGAAATGAAACCTAAGGTAAACTTACTTGGCACCGTCTTCAGAATTGGCTGATGCTTCCTCCAAGCCAGCGCGACTTGTGCTGGGCCTGGCGTTATCGATGCTCCTGAAGGACCCCAGGTGCTGGCAACTTGTGCTGCCATTGTCACTAACACCTGTGTGGGACAAAAGTATAGTAAAGGTGTTTATTTGCGGTAGTGCTGCGGCAATTCATGGGAAATTGCTATTTCAGGCTAATGGTGCAAGGGAAGTATCTTTCAGTGGTCGGGAAACTTTACGCCTGTGCTTCCGTAAGCGGTGCTTTTTTCTTTCTGCAACCATGTCTTCAATACATCCAAGAATTTCCTCGCGATGGGGAAGCCAAGCACGATCAAGATTGCGGAGTGTTGGATTCTTCTGGAGATTATCACGCTTTATCTCAAACCATGGGCACAACAGGACATTGCCCGAAGTGGAAAACGATATGTCATTTTCGTGGGCGTAAAACCCTTGACCCAATATAATCTGCATTATCATGTATTATGTAGACTAGATGCATCAATAAGTTCTTGCTTATTGTTCATCTATTACGAACAACAGACATAGCCTGACGCAGACGACGACAACAGAAAAGTGAGAGGATGCATTTCTACCGAGGGAATTTAAATGTTATATGTGACGTACGTTCTTAATTTACTGACCTTCTATAACACATATGTGCGTCATGGAACGACGTCCGCGTTTTTCAGCAACTCGTTATCCCAACGCAATTCGGTGAATCGAGTAGCGGAAGTTCATAAGCACCGGCTGTAAGCATTGCTTGTTTAGCAGAACATTACGAGCGCTAAAACGGCTGTCCTCGCCAATGTTCCTGTGTAGGTCATGAACAGACTATAGGACAACTTTCAAAAACATTGCTCAATGCGAATATGTAAGAGTCGTATTGCAGACAGCACATTAGCTTGGACAGAAATGCGGAAGTGTTAATTCACGGGTCAATCTCACTAAACTATCGAACGGAAAGCCACACAGCAGGTTAAAAGTGTGGACTGTATGGTTAGCGCTGCAAGTACGTATTGTAGCTAGGTGCATATCTTCCCTTTAATGGCGCAGAAATTGCGTGAAACAAACGAAACCGCCAGAGACCTTAAGGTACAATCAGCCTTAAAACTTCAGTGACAGGCGGTATTTTGAATGCACCTTTATTTATAATATGAAGGGGGAGCGAATCTCCTGAGAATATTTACGGCATTACTACACTCACATGCCTTAGTGTCAATGCCTTCGAACGCTACAGAAAACATTCAACGCGGATTCCGAACCACAGGAACTAAGGATTTCAGCTTCATCTTTTACTTCGACTGAACTATAGTGAGATAGCATAGGCGCAAGTTAAGGAACTCATTCTTTATTTTCTGGCATTTTAAACATCATTAGTCGCGCCGTTAAAGTCGCAACATTCGTCAGGCCTATGAAATAGGCTCCGCAGATACTGGCAGAACGAATAATGCTTGACACATCCAAGGAAAGCTAATGCCGTTACAAAAAATAATGGTTAATTTCGAAGGCCGGTGTTTCAGGAAGACCTAGATTTTCTCGTTAAAAAAGCGTTACAATTTTGAAGTAGTGGCACACTCATCGGAAATCATTGGTAACTGTGTTTGTTACTCATTCAATGCGAATAATGTTTACGTTTCAGTAGCGCATAGCTGGGATGTTTGGTGAAAATTTATGGTAACACAGCGCGAACGTCTACCCAACAATCTTGTTTCTCGTTGCATTGCATTTTCATTAACTCGTTAAGGTTGTCTATGCGGCGGCTGTGGCTTGGCTTCCTTGGTATGAGAAAACCAAGAACTCTAATGAAAAGTGTAGTGGGATTCCCCAAATTGCGAGCTGTAACTTCTGCATTCGGCCGGAGCTGGATATGTCTGCTGCTCATAACATGCCATCGGTGAGCAATCGTCACACTCTGCCTACAACGTAAGAGCACCATTAGGACAGTACGGTATAGACATCTGAATCGCCGCGCTAATTACACATCACACACGGCATTCGCATCAAAGCACTTGCTCTGTCAACCAGCTCGCTTTAAGGGAAACATCACGATGTTAGTAGGTCAAACCCACTGAGTTTCTGCTTGGAAAAAAAATTTAGACCAATGGTCAAGCGATGATTCCATTTACAAGCGAATTATTCACTGCATGGAATGTACAGTGTCTGCTTCTGCTCACATCCTGTAGGAGCCTGCTTTACGAGCCCACCGATACAAGAACAAATTCATTAAAAACCTCTATTGCATATGCTATGTATGAATTTGCATATATTCATGTAAGCATATATTTCTTAGTAAGGACAGTTCTAAGCTGGCTCATGCGGAAACCTCTTGACCTTGCTGGTAAAGTGCATCTTTATATGCAGAAAATGTACGGCTACCACGGTAACATAGGGGCGCTCCACCATATTTGTGGTGAAGGCGAGTGACAATCGCCTACGTACCGTCGACGTTGCAAGCCTCGCCGGTCATCGGCGGGCGCTGCGTGTTCCTCTGGTAATGCAAGGCGTCCTCAGAAGTCCTACAGTAAATATAGTATTGATCAGACAGTTACTAGCTGAGACAAAAAAGGTGACATTGTGTTTATTGAACAACATTCGGGAAAATGAAAGTCATGTTTTGGAAACACGCTACTCGCAATGGTTGGTTCTTATCAAAGACTGACTATACTGGCTGGCATATTATGAACGGCACACTAGGGGCAATATATAGTGCAGAGCACTCATTCACCGTAGGCGAACTGGCGCCTTGAATTGGACGAATACTGTCAGTTTAACTGACAAAGGACACTTATAACGTGTCTTTTGTAGTTTGCTATTTAAAACGTTTGCTCCACTTGCTACAGTGGCAGAATTCTAACAGTTATTTCGGAATAAAATATTTTAAAGCATGCAACATGTTTTTTTCATCAATAAAACAGGTTTAAGTATAATGACGACACTGTGCAGATGGTGTCTGCAATTAGGATGCAAACCTGCGCTGATGTTAGAATAATTAGTATTTGTACCTCGCTGATGCGGTTCGGCATCGCTATGGTGAATGGGGCGTCATGCGAATTGCAATCATGACTGATGGATCCGGCAGCTATGAGGAGTATCGGATTTCAGGTAATATTTAAATTATGGGTTCAAATTATTTGCACTGAGGAATGAAAGCAGATTTCTGTTCTTTTGCATACTTGCGAACAAAATGACGATTTCTAATAAAATAATGATGAACTAGACTGCACTTCATTATATGTTTTCAAGTGTTGCTAAGTTTGCTTCTGTGTCACTCGCCGAGCTTATTTAAAAATTCTTCGAAGGATGAAGTTCATTGTGAGAATGCATGAAAAACATCTTATGACTGAGACAATGCTTAGCAAGAAAATAGCTGAAAGCGACGTGCTAGTGCATCTGTTCTCAAATTAAATTAAAATTAAATTGTGAGATTTTACGTGCCAAAACTACTTTCTGATTATGAGGCACGCCGTAGTGGGGGATTCCGGAAATTTCGACCTCCTGGAGTTCTTTAACGTGCACCTAAATCTAAGTACACTGTTGTTTTCCCATTTCGCCCCCATCGAAATGCGGCCGCCGCCGCCAGGATAGTGTTCTCAAGTGGTAAAGGGTCCCGTAGAATACAATCAATTCCCGCTTCTTTATCGCTGTGCCTCACGACAGTTTGCTATTTGAAAAAATAAGAAAAGCTATTTACAACTAAGTAATATATATTGTCACGTAGTGGTGACGTTGAAGAACAGTATAAATACTGTGAAAGACAAAACTTTTATTGGGCGAACCTGTGCCCACAAAAACAGGCTACACTTATAGCACAACGACAGCGGCGAACACGGTCGGCGATCGTCGAAAATCTGATCAGCGGGTCAAGTGCTTCGGCTTTTATACAGCAGTCATCGAATGTTCCAGACTAATCGTTGGGACCGGCATTCCTTCCACAAAGTTCTACAACATTCGAGTCACGCGATAAAATCAGATAGCACAAGGTTCGGCGACAACAGACAGTGGATAGAAGCATCGATAACTTTCCAGAAACTTCGGATACATGCAGACGCGTCCCGCGCTGTGCGATAACATTTGTTAGGCGGCGAAACGTGGTCGTCCGTTAAATATAAGTACTCGTGTCAATACCCCCCTCTTAAAAAGCATCGACCCGATGCTGGAAACAAACGAAAGTAATAAAAGAAAAGCACTCCTAGCGAAGAAAACAACAAAATAAGGAAGTTCGTCAGCGTCCGTAAAAGAGTTTAAGACGCACCACGTGGAACACTTCAGATCGTGCGCGGCGTCGCTGTGAATGCGAAATGCCATCTGGCACGACCTCATAGTCCAGTGCGCCAATACGTCGGATGACCTTGTAGGGTCCGAAATATGGTCGCAGTAGTTTTTCACTGAGTCCTCGTCGGCGTATAGGGGTCCACACCCAAACACGGTCACCGGGCTGGTACTCGACGAAGCGTCGTCGGAGGTTGTAGTGTCGGCTGTCGGTCCTCTTCTGGTTCTTGATCCGCAGGCGGGCGAGCAGTCGGGCTTCTTCGGCGCGCTGGCGATAGGTAGCGACGTCAAGATTCTCCTCGTCAGAGACGTGCGGCAGCATGGCGTCGAGCGTCGTCGTCGGCTTCCTGGCGTACACTAGCTTGAATGGCGTGATCTGTGTTGTTTCTTGCACCGCCGTATTGTAAGCGAATGTTACGTACGGCAGGGCCGCATCCCAGGTCTTGTGTTCGACGTCGACGTACATTGCTAGCATGTCGGCAAGGGTTTTATTCAGGCGCTCCGTAAGACCAGTCGTCTGCGGATGGTAGGAAGTTGTCCTCCTGTGACTAGTCTGGCTGTATTGCAGAATGGCTTGCATGAGCTCTGCTGTAAAAACCGTTGCTCTGTCGGTGATGAGGAATTCTGGAGCACCATGTCGCAGCAGGATGTTCTCGACGAAAAATTTCGCCACTTCGGCTGTGCTACCTTTCGGCAGTGCTTTAGTTTCAGCGAAGCGGGTGAGGTAGTCCGTCGCTACGACGATCCACTTATTTCCGGTTGTTGACGTCGGAAAGGGTCCCAGCAAGTCCATCCCGAGCAGCTGCGATGGTCGGCAAGGAGGCCCGATTGGCTGTAGTAATCCGACTGGCCTTGTCGGCGGTGTCTTGCGTCGCTGACAGCCTCGGCATGTTGTGACATAACGGGCGACGTCGACGGTCAGGTGCGGCCAATAATACTTTTCTTGTATCCTCGATAGTGTCCGGGAAAATCCGAGGTGTGCAGCGGTCGGATCGTCATGTAGGGCACGCAGTACTTCAGGACGCAGCGTTGACGGAACAACAAGAAGGTAGTTGGCGCGGACTGGTGAGAAGTTCTTCTTCACGAGTAGATTGTTTTCAAGCGTGGAGGAAGATAATCCGCGCTTAAATGCCCTGGGGACACCGTCGGTGTGCCCTCCCAAATATTCGACGAGGCCTTTTAGCTCCGAGTCTGTCCGTTGCTGTTCAGCGAAGTCTTCCGCGCTTATCGTTCCAAGGAATGCGTCGTCATTCTCGTCATCTTAAGGCGGTGGGTCAATGGGGGCGCGTGATAGGCAATCGGCGTCGGAGTGTGTTCGTCCTGACTTGAAGGTTACAGTGATACATTCTTGTAGTCTGAGGCTCCACCGGGCTAGTCGTCCTGAAGGATCCTTTATATTCGCTAGCCAACACAACGCGTGATGGTCGCTGACGACTTTGAATGGCCTGCCATATAGATTAGGGCGAAATTTAGCTGTAGCCCTAACGATGGCGAGACATTCCTTTTCGGTCGTAGAATAGTTGCCTTCCGCTTTTGACAGCGACCGGCTAGCATAAGCTACCACCTGTTCGACTCCGTTTTTCCTCTGGACTAGAACGGTACCGAGGCCTAGGCTACTGGCGTCAGTATGGATTTCAGTATTGGCGTACTCGTCGAAGAGCGCAAGTACCGGCGGCGACAGCATGCGTCGTTTGAGTTCTTGAAATGCGTCGGACTGCGTCGTTTCCCACTTGAACTCAACATCACATTTAGTTAGACGTGTCGACGGCTCAGCGATGGGTGAAAAATCCTTGACAAAGCGCCTGTAGTAGGCACACATGCCAAGGAATCTACGCACTGCCTTCTTGTCGATGGGTTGCGGGAACTGTGCGATGGCAGCTGTCTTTTGCGGGTCTGGGCGGACACCAGATTTGCTGATTACGTGGCCTAGAAACAGAATATTATCGTAAGCAAAGCGGTACCTTGCTGGCTTATATGAGCCCTGATCACTTGATGGTCTCTAGTACTGTCGCGAGCCGACTCAGGCGATCGTCGAAATTTCCGGCGAAGACGACGACGTCATCCAAGTAAACGAGACAGGTCTGCCACTTCAATCCTGTTAAAACTGTGTCCATCACGCACTGGAACGTTGCAGGCGCCGAGCACAGTCCGAAGGGCATAATGTTGAACTCGTAGAGGCCGTCTGGGGTGATGAAGGCCGTCTTTTCGCGATCTCTTTCGTCGACTTCTATTTGCGAATAGCCAGACTTGAGGTCCATTGAGGAGAAGTATTTAGCATTGCAGAGCCGATCCAATGCGTCGTATATCCGTGGGAGGGGGTATACGTCCTTCTTCGTGATCTTGTTCAGACAACGATAATCGACGCAGAAACGTAGGGTTCTGTCCTATTTCTTCACTAGGACAACAGGTGATGCCCACGGGCTTTTCGACGGCTGGATGATGTCGTCGCGCAGCATTTCGTCGACTTGTTTTCTCATAGCTTCGCGTTCTCGTGGCGAAACTCGGTAAGGGCTGTGGCGGAGTGGTCGAGCGTACTCCTCGGTGATTATGCGATGCTTGGCGACTGGTGTTTGTCGAATCATCGATGACGTCGAAAAGCAGCCTTTGTATCATCGGAGCAGACTTCTGAGCTGCTGTTGGTTAATCACGGGGAGACTTGGATTAATGTCGTAGTCTGGTTCGGGACCCATGGTCGTCGGGGTAGATGCGGCGGAATCCGAGAGGACAAACGCATTGCTGTTCTCCAGAATTTCCTGGATGTATGTGATCGTCGTGCCCTTGTTGATGTGCTTGAACTCCTGGCTGAAGTTTGTCAGCAACACTTTCGTGTTTCCTCCGTGCAGTCGAGCGATCCATATTGCGACGCAAATTTCACGGTCTAGCAGTAGACGTTGGTCGCCTTCGATGACGCCTTCTATGTCAACGGGTGTTTCGGTGCCGACCGAAATAATGCTGGAGCGAGGCGGGATGCTCACTTGATCTGCGAGCACACTCTAGGCGTGGTGATTACGAGGGCTCTCCGACGGTATCGCATGGTCTTCCGACAGAGTTATTGACTTCGACTTCAGGTCGACGACTGCGCCATGTTGGTTGAAGAAGTCCATGCCGAGAATGACGTCTCGTGAATACTGTTGGAGGATAACGAAGGTGACAGGTTAAGTCCGGTCTTGAATGGTAATTCTTGCCGTGCACCTTACAGTCGGCGTTATGAGCTGTCCTCCAGCGGTCCGAATTTGAGGGCCTTCCCACGTAGTCTTAACTTTCTTCAACTGGGCGGCGATGTGTCCACTCATGACGGAATACTCAGCCCCTGTGTCGACTAAGACGGTGACTGCGTGGCCGTCGAGAAGCACGTCGAGGTCGGTGGTTCTTTCTCTCGCCTTACAATTCGGTCTTGGCGTCGGATCACGACTTCGTCGCGTTGACCTGTGGCTGGTATGTGACGTCGTCAGGTCGTCTTTCGTCGACGCATTCTTTCCTTCCAGACTTCGTAGGGACAGCGGCGTGTCGTTATGTCTTCGAGGTACTTTCTTCCGTGTCTTCGTCGGCGGCGGAGGATCTTCGTCAGTTCGACGGACAGCCACCGCACCTCCATCGGTTGCTGCTTTAGTTTTCCAGATATGGACTCGCTGACCGCCCCCGGGCTGGGCCAGTGAATGGTCGGCGCTGCGGCGACAGGTAGCGGCCTGGTGATGGCGAACGCGACGGTCGGCGAGAGCTCCCCTGAGTAGCCGCGAGGTAGTCAGCGATATCGCGAAGGCGTTCACCTTGCTGCGGGCGCGGAGCGTTGACGGCGAAACCTCGCAGTCCCATTTCCTGGTATGGACATCGTCGGTAGATGTGACCCGCTTCCCCGCAGTGGTAGCAGAGCGGGCGGTGGTCAGGAGCGCGCCAAACGTCGGTCTTCCTCGGGTAGCTGCGTTGGGCGACGGGTGGGCTTGCTGGCGGCGGCTGTGGTCGACGGAATTGCGGCGTTACAGGGCCCTGGCGCGGTCGCGGAGGAGGACCTTGACGGCGTACGACGGCGGCGTAGGTCATCGCTTCGGGCTGGGGTTGGTGGTTTCGCATCTCGAGTGTCTTCTCGATGCTAGTGGCCTCGCGAAGAAACTCGTCGATGGTCTTCGGTGGGTTTCGTACCATACCGGCGAAAAGTTCCTCCTTTACACCACGCATAAGTAGCCGGACTTTCTTTTCCTCGGAAATTTCCTGGTCGGCGTCGCAGAATAAGCGGCTCATTTCTTCTGCAAAAATCGCGGTGGTCTGGTTAGGCAGCTGCACTCGGGTCTCTAGTAGTGCTTGGGCTCGTTCTCGGCGTACCACACTTGTGAATGTCCGCAGGAAGCCGCTTCGGAAAAGGTTCCAGGTCGTTAAGGTGGCTTCTCTGTTCTCGAACCACGTCCTGGCAGCGTCTTCCAATGCGAAGAAGACATGTCGCAGTTTGTCGTCGCTGTTCCAGCTGTAAAATGCAGCGACCCTCTCGTACGTCTCGAGCCAGGTTTCCGGATCCTCGAATGTTGAACCGCGGAACGTGGGGGGCTCCCTGGGCTGCTGCAGCATGACGGGGGATGCTGGGGCTGTCATTGGGGTGGACTTGGTGGCAATCTTCCTGCTCGTCTCAGGTAGAAGTCCGTGCTCTGGGGGCAGTCCTTGCATTCGGCGGCTAGCACGCTGGTCTTGGGCGACGTTGGTTTTGTCCTCGGGCTTCGGGCTTGGATCGCGGCTTAGCGGGGGCGTTCGGTACATGAACGCACAAGCACCTCCATCACATGTCACGTGGTGGTGACGCTGAAGAACACAGTAGACAAAACTAACTTTTCATGGGCGAACCTGTGCCCACAAGAATAGGCTACACTTTTAGCACAACGATAGCGGCGAACATGGCCGCCGATCGTAAAAATCTGATCAGCGGGTCAAGTGCGTCGGCTTTTCTACAGCAGTCATCGAATGTTCCAGACTAATCGTTGGGACCGCCATTCCTTGCAAAAAGTTCTACAACATTCGAGTCACGCGATGAAATCAGATAACACAGGGTTCGGCGACAACAGACAGAAGCCTCGATAACTTTCCAGAAACTTCGGATACATACAGACGCGTCCCGCGCTGTGCGATAACATTTGTTAGGCGGCGAAACGTGGTCGCCCGATAAATACAAGTACACGTGTCAATATTTATGTTGTAAAAAAATAAGAAAAAGAGAAAGAAGCACGTTCTTTGGCAACACAACTCCAAGCGGGAAATATCTGTTTCTTGCGCACTTGTTGTCCTTAAGCAACACATACAAACGGAAGAACAATCGTCTTAAACCAAGTTGTGGCTTTTCATGCATGAGGCTTACTTTTATTAAAGTAAAGCTTTAAGCTGACAATACCCACTAGGTCACATTTTTTTAATATTGGCAAATGAAAGTATTGTTGAGCACTTTCACGAGTTGTCCAGAAAACACTTGTGGTTCGGCACACCAACTGCTCACTGCGGTTAAAACTAATTCCTAGGTTTTTCGTGCAAGAGCCGTTACCTGTTAAAACGCATACCACATTGAGGGCAGCGCAATAGTTTTGGCCATCGGGGCTTGTGTAACGAGTACCTGATTGCAAGTAATCAAGAGCCGGTTTACAGTGCGCTTTCATCGAAATACGGTGGTGCCATCCGGAATTGTACCCGGGACTTCGAGCTATAGCACTCCATCGCATATGTACAGTGCAAGAATTATACGTCAACATAAATTTTTTCTTCTGTAAGTATGCGTTCGATTCATGTTCTGAAAAATCTTCGCCTGAACGATAAACAGCTAACATTGCGCTGAACATGGCAATATTTTCTCACCGCCCTTGCGTCGACGCGTCTTGATCAAGAAAGCCTCCAATTTCAAAGCTCAAGCTCACTGTAATAAAGAACCGTATTAGGTGAACCCAAATTTACAGATGTTAAAGCCTAATTAATGGGTCGTGTGTATGGGTAACAGTATTCAATGAAAAAAATTACAAGCCGTAAAGCTCACGTGTTGTAGGCGCCCAAAGTAGTTGAAGCATCCTGGGTACCGTCACAGCTTGTAGTTGGTGAAGCTTTGGCCTTGATGCTTAAATCAAGAGGCGTGTATTCGTTGCTGCTTTCCTCAGCCATGCCTGATGTTTCAGTGTCGTATAACTGGTGTGTATTCTCGACTGCGCGTTGTTGAATCACTGCGCATGCGCACTCAATGCCGACAAAGAACGGAAAGTAATGAAACTTTTGTGACTTGGCGGTTTCGTACAAAGTCATACCGCATAACCGGAAAAAACTAGACGTTTGAGTCCGCTACTAGCTTGACCCTAATTTACAAATTTTTGAACGCCAGCAGAGGCGCCCCGATTACCGTGCTATCTATCCGGAAAATCATATGAATAAAGCTCACTTACTACGAAAAAAAGTACACTTATCGGGTGATGCCATTACTTTTCTTTCATGCTCCTCTCAAAGCGAAGTGCACATTTTGCCGAGAAGAAATTGTTGCTCGTGGAACCGCTTGTTTCAGCGCAGGAGGTATACAAACTATATTAGCCCTAACTAGCGTATGATTACCAGACATATGGTGTTGGGCTGGTAAGCACGGGGTCGCGAAATCGAATCCGGGCCATGGCGGCCACATTTGTATGGATGCGAAATGCGAAAACACCCCGGTACTTAAATTTAGGTGCACGTTAAGGAAGCCCAGGTTGTCTAAATTTCCGGAGTCGGCATGCCTCATATTTAGAAAGTGGTCTTGGCACTTAAAACCACCTAATGTGTTTGACTACCAGAAGCAACGATTCTGTTGACTGCTGTGACATTCTCTGGCTCAGTTGAAATGAAGCAGTTAGTTCTTATCACCTGACGAGTGGCGCTCGCTTTGTTCTGTTTTGTTCCAGTGCTGTCTACGCTAAACCCTAGCAACACAGAACTGCAACCGCTTCAGACTTGCGGCGGTTCTTCGGTAGCGAACGCTCATGCGCCCTGCATAGTCGTATCTCAATCAGACCTCACACATTGATGACAGTTTTTTGCGATTTCTCCACATTCGCGTATGGCATTTCACACCCAGCGCGACGAGTGGTGCTGTCGCTAAACAAAATAAGCTGCTGCTCTCTCCGCACCTCATAGATTTGTGTTTTATAAGTTTAATCAAATATAGATGAAAAAGAACCAAGTTGGAAACCATTATAACAGTTGCGAGTATGAAGCCACAACAAATAAGTTGCGCGAGCAGAAACAAGCCGAGTCTGCAGTCGAGCCAGTTTTCCTTGGGCTCTTGCCGTAAACGGATTCGCGCTCCTGTTAACGCCGTCATTTGAATTACAAGGGGGACAGGTGCCATTTACACGGCTATCCATTACTTCAAGAAAATATTTTTGGTACGAAAGTTTCTGCCACTGCAAACACGAATGAATATTCAGAAGGAATAGTGGACAGTTAAAACGTCGATGAATATTGAGCTTGTTGCGCGTCGTGCAGGCCTCAGCGCTTTATCTGTATGTGCTGTAGCTGCGCTAGTTGAAAATACATCATACTGAATATCACCAGGCTATGTTAACCTCTTAGGGGCGCGGACAGCGTTAATTCAATTAAGTAAATTATGTCTGTTTTTATTGCGTAAGCAAGAGTGAAAAGTATCGCCAACCAGGTGATTGCGGCACAAGAGCAAAATCAGTCTGAGAAGGGTAGCAGTCTACATTCACAATCCACTTCACATAAAAGCCCTCAGAGGCTCATTAGCTGATACAAGCATAGTGCAGAAATTTCTTTCTTCAAAAAACCAGGTAGGTGGGCTAGTTGCTACTGCATAACTTCACGCAAAGCGCAAGCACACACGCTGGAAAACAGAAATGAAGCGTTGTGTCGTTGTTAGCTTTTATTGTCCTACGTGCCTTCTTGCGGTTTGCCTCAGTTAATTTCTTTCTTGACCCAAGATACCAGTTATATTTTTGGTTTCTAATGCCTTTCGGAAATGAGAAATGTGACAGTGCGCAGCATTCTAGAGGAATATGTGCTCCAAATGCTAAACGTAAGGGAATTTATTTCCGTGTTTAGTACATTCAATGCGTTCTGACTAAATCTGTCAATAAACAATGATATCGAGTGCTAGCATAGGTGGACATTGTTCACGTAATTACATATTTCTGGTCAGTGAATTTTTAACTCGACTTACGCAACACTTTTCCCACTCCTTGACACTGCCTAGTAAATCCTTTTATTTATGCAATATTTTACTCGAAAAATGAATGATAACAGCGTTTGTACTTGTTTGCCGCAATGTTGATGCTTCCTAAACTTGTAGAACGCAGCTTTACAAACCTAGTTGAAAACACTAGTGGTTCTCGAGGAAAAACGCCACACCCTAAGTTGCCATTACGATGACTTGCCCGAATCAACAAAAATATATATTGCGGTAAACCTACGCTTTCGAAACTTTCCCCAGCTTGCTCTTCAGCCTGCCACTGTGTAGGCTACTCTATGACTTACCTTTCTGATTCGATAATATTTTCCGTGCCTGGGTATTGACGAAGTATGCCCAGCGCTTCGTTGTGTTTCTTTCACGTCTTGCTCCAATCCCCATTTCTCCAGGGGTCCGGTCGTTTGCGTGTATTGTATTTTGTTTATGGAACTGTAAATTTCCACACGAAAGTGTTAAGGGCGCCGTACGTATGAGAGACAATCCGGTGTCGGCCTCGGCATCCAGCGCCTTAGTCCCCCTGAGCGAAATTTTTCTCTTATGTTATATAGCAACGCAGGCGGATTGCGAAGACGTGTGATCCTTCCCCACCAGCAGGGAGTTCCTTTTTCTTTCTCCACTTTCAGTTTCATCAATGTATCACTTCTTTAAATCAATTAGTGAGCAAATGTTTCAGCTAAAGGTTCTAGGCGTGTGCCTATGTTTGCCAGCAACAGTTCCCTTTAATTACTTTCCCCATTTTCTTCCTTGTGACAATATGCTGAAATGTTCTGCTATCGGCACCGAATGAGGCACATAGAGCGGAGTGCGTTTCCAAAGCGGAACACAAAAGGGTAGTGTGCACCGTCTGCCAGTCATCAGCATTGAGAGGCGGACACCTCTGGTTTGACCACATCGGTCAATGATGCTGGGCCTTCACTGCACCCACATTTCATTCAGTTATGGTTAAGACACGGGCTGCGCTGTTCCCGTTTCTTTTGGCAAAGATCGACTACCTCCAACTAAAGCAATGCGAGACAACACAGCTACCTACTACCTGGATGAGAAGCTTCTCGTTTACTATCGGCTAAGGTTCCACTAAGATGCGAGTTAATCATCGGTATTATCACCATTCAGTGATGGTGAGGAACACAGTAGAATGAACCAGGAGTCACGAAATGAATCTTTATTGAGCGAAACTGTGTCCACAAAACAAGTTTCACTTGGTCTGAACGACTGCACCGAGCATATGCCTCAACCGTCGCAAAACTCATCTGCGACTCAAGCGACTCGGTTATTTACAATTGTTTATTGGAAGATTCCAGACTAATCGCATGGGCTCAAGAACCTTACAGTATGTGGAACACTGTTCTCGTCACGCATGCAATCTGATTGCACGAGATTGCACCACAACGTAGACTGCAGACAAGACAGGGAGGATGACCGAGAAGGTTCTTATAGATTCAAGCGCATCATGCGCGGAGCAATAAACACTTTATGCGGTGAAACAGGTTCACCGGAAAAAGAAAAGTAAACGTGTCAATGCGCCCACATTAAAAAGCATCGTGCCAGGGCTACGACCATCAAACGAGAGCGATAACCAAAAGACCTCGTAGTAAAGAAAATTAGGAAAACAAGAAAATCATGGTTGCTTAGCTACGGTAAAACCACTTACTGGCACGCAATGCTCGGTGGCTTCCATAGCTTTTGCAGCGCACGTCGCTGCTGGTGACACGGGCACTCTCATTGTGGCAGTTGTCTGCGCCATGATCTTCTTAGTCTTCTTGGGCAGTGGTGCGTGCTCGGGCGGTAGTCGTAGCCTGCGGCTAGCTGGCCCGTGCATAAGAATTTTTCACGTAATTTGCAGGCTAGTAGGATTTATCGGGTCTTCACGAAGCACCACTACGAGATGTCACGTTGTAGTGACGGTGAACAACGCAGTCTGAAGAACCGTGTCATGAAGAACTCTTTATTGGGCAAACCGGAACCCATCAAATAAATTACATTAGGTAATCAGCAAGCGAGGATCAGGTAGACAAGAAAAATATAGGGTTCCCATATTCTTGTATTTTGTTTAAATAGCAATCACACCCTCCCAGCACGGAGTCCAACTAGGGGACGCTGCATGCAGTACTTATGTAACGAATAAGGCATATTCGAGCCATACATTGGTAATGTAAGTTGATTAATTATACCCTAGACTGGCCACACTACAGAATGGTGAACTAAGCCACCTGAGAAATACAGAACCATTCGCAAGAAGAGGAGATAAGAGGAGAGAAACAAAAGACGAAAAAAGAAACAGCAATTGAAGAGCAGGACAAGGAAAGGAGACCGCTGAATTTTTACGGGCGGGTCAGTCCACTGCATACATGAAGCCCAAGACAAAAGTGCGTGATGGCTCCGCCCACGGTCCTTGAAAAGCCTTGGCACACTGCATGGGCTCCACAATCCTCAGCCACTTTCTTCTGCACATGAGTAAAGGCTGTTTCACATGGCGCGATTGGGGCGAAAAAGATAGCTTTGCCGCGCACGTCGCCGAGTGCTTCTCGCTGGCGGCTCTCACATGCGTTTGCGGCAGCGCAATTTTCGTCGCAGGGATGCGCAAGGTTGCCCGATTCTCATGAAGTATTCATGCCTGCATCGTTAAACAAAAACAACGGAACGAGTCAAATATTCGTAGTTTTCTAATATTATTCGATAGCAGAATAAGTACATAATTATTTAACGTTTGAAAACGTTGAGACTTTACGACAGCTTGCAGATGTGGTGAGTGAAACGCTGCACAACACCACAAGTATGAGCGTGTGGCTTTTGCGGCTTCGGTGGAGTGGTTCTGTTAAGTACACTAAAGTTTCGTTGTTACTATGGAAGCCACAACTTCTTTCCTGGATGACTACTTGCTTTTGCAGAAGAACAAGCAACTATTGAGCGCGCACGTCTAAACAGCTGGCACAATTTGCAGCGATGAAGAGGTTGACAGCGCTGGCGATCAGGTGGGTACATGCAAGCGGCGTCCTTCTACCGACCTGGATAGCTTGCAGCTTTTCCTTTTAAACTAATTGTGCAAGCGGAAGAAAAAAATGTTTATGAAGCTCCTAAGCCACATACGCTGGTGGGTACGCCTTATTAAAACATAACTAATACTGGCGCGCGACATTGCTCCACAGAGATACCAACGTGCGGTACAACAGGGAAGCGCCAATTTTGACGGCGCTTTGTTTCGTAACACACTGCGCCTCCCAAATCGCGCGGATCGCTGCGACTCATGGATGGTGGGACGAACTCGTTGGAATGAATCGCGGTGAACCCATGACGTCGTGCCGGTCGCTGAGCGACGGAATTCGCTGCCTCGCTGACTGAAAATCGTGCCATGTGAAATAACTTTACTCCACGCATGATGGGGCACCGAATGGTTCAATCCCCATGTGCTGGACTCTTTGGCGTCGCGGCACACAAAACATCTGCCGACGAGTAAAAGACTGCGGGGTCAAGTGCCTGCAAACTACACCGTCGTGTACACATTCGATAGGACTATAAAGCATCCGGTTAAATTAATAATGTACTTCATCTGGTTGTCGAATAGCATGGGATGCGACGACTGCATAGCCGTTGGCGCAACTATTCATAATTCCAGCTTTCCAAGACGTCCTGAGCCAACGCTCCAATTTCAGCTCGGTTTACATGATTCGCTGATGAACGAAACTGCACATCTTTTGGTTCATTCTTTTTTCACTTATATGCATTTTGTACACATGCGGAATCGCCACAGTTTTAGTTATTGAACACCAAGGAATAGTCTGCTAATAGCCTTTCTATCTTATTGCGCACAACGGGAAAGCACATGTCGGGGGGCACAAGTTTCCTTTCAAATTTAGGACTCGATTTACTTTACGGATTTGTTCCTTAACCCATCTTTCTATGGCGATTTTTAATAACCAAGACGGTGAGGCCCATTCGGCCAGGATTGGTTGTTGCTCTAATTATTTTTCAGTGCTGCGATTAGCACAGAAACATGCACTTCCGCGATCGCAGACAGTATTACAAGAATAAGTTGGCGCCGCGTATTTCGAAATCTAGAAACAGCTTTTATTTTTGTTGGCTAGTTGGGTTGGAGACTCCAACCTGCACTGTTCCTTACACGCATCACGAAGTCATGTGCTTGGGCAAAATTATGTTGTCTGTTACACTCTTGTTATTTAAAACCGATAAATATTCCCCTAAACACACAACAACGGCGCTACATCGCGGCAACTCCCGAACTCCAACTCGCAGCAATTCTCCGATTCGTCTTTCCGTGCTTTGTTCTATTCGGTATTCACGTGATTTTCGGGGCAATCTTTAAGTGGTCAGGTATGCATTCCTCTCGGTTAGGATTCAATGCATGACCTCGTATATGTTGTCACGGCTCACTTGAGACAAGAACGGAGAGCGGTATTTAATCGAGACAATTAGGACAAGCGCTGAGTTCACGCTTCTTCTCTAGCACCTCGCTTGCACACTCGAGGCCGTCGTCTTTGCCATCAACGTCGTTGGGGCAAAGATGATGTCGCGCTCTTTGCCCCCCTCCAGAAGGAGCATCGTCCCGATGCTCGGCGGGTAGCATGCGGTGTTCAGCGAACGAGCAAGCGTCCATATCATTGAGAAAAATAACGTTTCATGCGCACTACGTGCACAGTCTCAGGCAGGCCCTGACGGCGCCTCGAGCAAGATGGGCTGTCAGGAACGACTTCATAGTTGACGTCGCACAGGCGTCGAAAAACCTTGTGAGATCCGAAATATCGGCGCAGAAGTCTCTGCGGGAGGCCTCGGCGGCGTACTTTAGCCCAAACCCAGACTCTTTGGCCGGGCTACTAGACGACGCATCGATGGTGCTGGTAGTAACGTTGGGCATACCGGTCTTGCTGGCGAGTTACGCGAACGCGCGTGAGGTGTGTTGCTTCCTCGGCGCGCTCTGTAAAATCTGCAGCGTCAGTCTCGGCATCGCTGAAATCATGAGGATTCAGAGCATGGATCATTGTAGTCACTTCTCGACCGTGGCTGATACTGAATGGTGTCATTCTTGTTTCTTGCCGAGCCGTATTATAAGCAAAGGTTACGTTGGGTAAGATTTGGTCCCAGCTCTTGTGTTCGACATCGACATACATGCACAGCATGTCTGCGATAGTCTTGTTGAGGCGCTCCATAAGTCCATTGCGGTGCGACTAATAGGCTGTTGGCCTTCTGAGGGCCGTGCCACTGAGGG
The DNA here is from genome assembly GCF_050947875.1 of Dermacentor variabilis. NCBI lineage: Eukaryota > Metazoa > Arthropoda > Arachnida > Ixodida > Ixodidae > Dermacentor > Dermacentor variabilis. The sequence continues at coordinate 173,814,775 of NC_134571.1, forward strand.
TGAGTACAGTTCGCAAATGTTCAGCCGTGAACGCGGTTCCCCTGTTGGATACGATGACCGCTGGAGCACTATGCCTCGGAAACGCGTTCTCAATAAAGGACTGGACGCCCTCGGCTACTGTGCTGCTCGGAAATGTCTTCGTTTAAGAATATCGCGTCAGGTAATCTGTCGCAACTATGATCCACTTATTTCCGGCGGGAGACATTGGCAATGGGCCCAAAAGGTTAAATTTAATCATGGCGTTTTACGTGTCAAAACCACTTTCTGATTATGAGGCACGCCATAGTGGAGGACTCCGGAAATTTCGACCACCTGGGGTTCGTTAACGTGCACCTAAATCTAAGCACGTGGGCGTTTTCGCATTTCGCCCCCATTAAAATGCGGCCGCCGTAGCCGGGATTTGATCCCGCGACCTCGTGCACAGCAGCCCACTACCATAGCCACTGAGCAACCACGGCGGTTGCCCCAAAAGGTCCATCCCAATTAGAGCAAACGGCGTTTTGGCACTGGAACGAGATGTAGTTGACCGGCAGGTTTCCTAGGCGCCACTTGTCGCTAACAGTCAAGGAGCACGTTCGAACGTAGTGTTTCACTTGTGCTGCCAGCCGTGGCCAATAGTACTTCTCTTTGATCCGTGCTAATGTTCTTGTGTAGCCTAGGTGGCCTCAGGTTGCTTCATCGTGACAGGCCTGCAAGAATTCATTGGGGATAGTTTTAGGGAGGACTAATAGATATCTCTTCGCTGTTGATGAGAAGTTCCTCTTAAAGAGAGCACTGTTGCGTATGCAGAATGACGACAGGTGCCTTGAGAACAATCCAGGCTTGTTTGTGGTGCGGACTTCTAAAAATCAATTACTGAAGCGAGATCCTGGTCCGCTGCTGTTGTTGAGAGGTGGTGGCCGCATCAACAACTCTTAAAAAGCCTTAGGATTCGTCAGCATCTCCGCCTGACGACCCGATTGGCGATCTGGAAAGGCAGTCAGAGTCTAAGTGCGGCCGTCCCAATTTATAGACCAGTGTCATGTCGTACTCTTGAAGCCGTAGACTCCAGAGCGCCAAACGTGCAGATGGATCTTTCGTGTTGGTCAACCAACAGAGAGAATGATGGTAACGTATGATTTGAAATGGGCGGACGTATATGTACGGGCGGAACTTGGTAACTGCCAAAACTACAGCCAAGCATTCCTTCTCTGTGGCGGAGTGGTGGAGAAGTTCGACTCGGCACGTGACAGTATTCTACTCGCGTCAGTGTTGACTCGCTCAGCGCCGTCTTGCCTCTGAACAAGCACGGCGCCTAAACCCAAATTGCTGGCATCGGTGTGGATCATTGTCGGCGCATCCACGTCAAAGTGGGGAAGAACCGGCGGAGTTTGTAGACGGGGCTGAAACTCGTTAAATGCCGCCTGCTGATCCTCGCCCCACACAAACGTGACATCTTCTCTGCTTAGGCAGGTGACCAGCGAGGCGATGCGTACAAAACCCGCAATAAATCGCCGGTAATATATGCGCATAGGCCCAGGAAGCGTCTGACTGCCTTCTTGTCCGTTGGCCTTGAAAACTTTGCGAGAGCTGCGATTTTCTCAGAATCAGGTCTGACACCTGTGTGACTTACAACGTGACCCAAAAAGTGTAGTTGTTCATAGACAAAGTGGCACTTCTAAAGTTTTAAGTTATGCCCAGCGGACCGTATGGCTTGAATTGACCGTAGCTGTCTGAGATGTTCATAAAATCTGGCGGAATGCACAATGACATCGTCATGGTAGACTGAGCAAGTCTTCAACTTTAGGTCTGACAAAACAGTATCCATTAGCCTTTGGAACGAGGCTGGGGCGGAGTACAAACCAAAAGGGAGAACTTTGAATTTATAGAGCCCATTAGGCGTTACAAAGCAGTTTTTCCTCATCCGCTCATCGACCTCTATTTGCCAGTATCCACTTTTTAAGTCCATTGATGAGAAGTAACTTGCATGCCGTAGCCTGTCGAGGGAATCGTCGATGCGTGGTGAGGGATACACATTTTTTTGGTAACCCGATTGAGCTTGCGATAACCGATAGAAAACCGAAGGCTACCATCCTTCAGGGCTTTTTGACGACTGGATGATATCATCGTCAAGTATTTTCTTGACTTGCTGCTGTATTGCTTCACGCTCTTCCTTAGCCTCGCGATACGGATGTTTGAACGAAAAAACAAGTCAAAAACACAAAGGACAAGAGGAGAGGTTCACACCACAACGACTGGACTATCAACTGAGGTTTATTAGAATCGGTGTAGTCCCAGCAAGGCCAGCAGAGCATGCGCAACTGTATCATCGCTAATCACAGTGTGAAAAGACAAGAAACGCTTCTATCGTGACCGACTTAGAAGTTCAAATTCTTTTTCAAGTAAGCGCACCGAGGTTGTACTAACGCAGTCATCACCTAATAAACTGATGTAGTACGCTTCCAAGATTTCCCGCTCTTCTTTGCCCTTGCCCCTACCAAGAATCGTCACAAAGGATAACAACCACACTCACTGCAATGGCGAGGCAAGTTTGCACTGTTATCTGACTCCAGGGAGGAGTGGTGCTCACGCAGGCGGTCATTAATACATCGACCGGTTTGGCCTATGTAAAATCTTTCGAACGTGAGAAGGAACTTATAGACAACCCCTGCAGCACATGCCGTAAACGGTTTTCATGCTGCGTTGTGCAAACGTGGTTCCTTGCCCTGCCATGCGCGAGCACAGACCCGAAAGCTTACAAGGGGCAGAAAACACAACACTTACTCCCTGCTTGGCGGCAACCTTCTTGATATTGTGGCTCACTTTATGCACATACGGCATACCTTCAAGTTTCCTACGTTCAGTTGCCCCACCATCTGCCAGCTTCGTGCATTCCTTCTTTAGCCTCTGAAGCAGCGATTCAGCCACTGCTTTCAAAAGAGGCGGAGGGAACCCTGCGGCCTCTAAACGTTGGGATTGTGCGTCAAAGCTACCTTTAATGGCGTGGTGACAGCTTCTTTCAAGTGCATTGCGGAAACAATTCATTGCAATCCCTCTTTTTACAATCTTCGAATGTGCAGATCCAAATGGTAAAAGAGCTTTCTTGCCCCTAGGTGAAAACATCCAGCACAAATGCCCGTCATCAAGGAATGTTAGTTGCAGTTCTAGGAACTTGATGGAATGATTGCTAGGAAGTTCATGAGTGAAATTAAGAGTGCGTGAAGAAGCTTTAAAAGCAGTCAATATATCGTCTACTGCTGCGGGCAGAGTGTCATTTGGTAAAAGCTCTAAAAGTACTAAAAAATCGTCCACATACGTAAAAACTTTGCATACACGCTTGTTTAAAAGGAAGCCTTGAAGTTTCCTGTCAAATTTTGCTTAAAATATCTGGGAAAGCACTGGGGCAACACTAGAGCCAATACATATTCCGTTTTTCTGAAGGAACAATGAACCTTTGAATTGAACAACAGTGGATGACAGATAAAAGGAGAGGAGCTCTAGAAAGGCATCCACCGACATACCACATGCATTCTGGAAGTTTTACAGCACTGCAGTGATCAACAAGTTCACGCACAGCTACAAAGAGTTCATCATGGGGAATGCTGTAGAAGAGGTCTTCAATGTCAACTAAAAAGGCCATGTTGGCACCAGGGATCCCACTATTAAGGACCTCTACCACCGCTGCCGAGCTAGCCACGCTGAATGGATCCTGCGCTGGGAGGGCAGTCAACTGTCGCTGAAGAAACTGACTCACTAACTTCTGCCATGAACCTGTCTCCGTGATGATGGCTCTCAGAGGGCAACCCACCTTGTGTGTTTTCGCTGAAAAGAACACTTGCAGGCGGTTTCCTTTGCAATTCATCACACTTCGCGAAAGTTTTTCCAAGTTGTTTTCTTTCAGGAGCTTCACCACTGCCGTCTTCAACCTTGAGGGCTTCCGATTTGTAGACTCGAAGTTCTTCGCTACAGCAGCCATTGCCTTCTCTCCAAAAGACCTTGTAGGAAGGACCACGAAGCCACCATCCTTGTCCGCTTGGAGGAGGATCAGATCATTTTCGATGAAGTGGTCGACAACCCGGTTGAGTGCTCGGTTGCTGTTTCCTGACTGCTTGCTATCAACCTTCAGAAGAACGTCAACCCCTTCAGACAGACATCGCTGTTTTTCATCCTTGTGTGCTTTATCAGCCAGCCGATGTACGGTGGCGAGCAGTTCATGGCTCCTTAAGCTTGGAGTGAGGCTGTACTTGGGGCCATTTTGAAGCAGATCATCAACAACATTGGGCATTGTCGTACCTTCCAAGTAAGTAACTGAACCTCTGTTCACTTTTAGCCGTTCCTTTTTTGGCAGATAGACCCTCAGCTGATTCCAGAACACTTCTGTTGCCTGGCCTGCCAAACGGCGTTGATCCCGGAAACAGCGAACTCCTGACAGTTCATCACGTCCCGCGAGGCACAACACTCGCAACCAATCGTGCAGAAGCCTCACCTGCCTCCAGCAATCCGATTTCCAAATCTTGACCATGCGTTTAAAATCGCCTGTCGAAGGCTCCAGCAACCCGAAGAAGGCAACAAGTTCTGGTGGAGCGATGTTGACCTTGAGGCAATGGGAAAGGGCGCGTGCTCGACAAGTGATGGAAGCAATTGCGCTAATACAAAGAGTAGCCTGACTGCCGGGAGAACGAACAATTAGAAAGACCGCCTGCGTGAGCACCACTCCTCCCTGGTGTCAGATAACAGTGCAAACTTGCCTCGCCATTGCAATGAGTGTGGTTGTTATCCTTTGTTTAGCAATGTGACGATTCTCGGTAGGGGCAAGGGCAAAGAAGAGCGGGAAATCTTGGAAGCGTACTACATCAGTTAATTAGGTGATGACTGCGTTAGTACAACCTCGGTGGGCTTACTTGAAAAAGAATTTGAATTTCTAAGTCGGTCACGATAGAAGCGTTTCTTGTCTTTTCACACTATGTGATTAGCGATGATGCAGTTGCGCATGCTCTGCTGGCCTTGCTGGGACTACACCGATTCTAATAAACCTCAGTTGATAGTCCAGTCGTTGTGGTGTGAACCTCTCCTCTTGTCCTTTGTGTTCTTGACTGGTTTTTTCGTTCAAGTATGTACCAACTGGCCCAGATTTCAATCCTTCTGCAAAGCATACGGATGTTCTCGGATGGGTATTTCTGTTTCCTCCGTAACGATGCGGTGTGTCGTCAGTGGTGTTTAAAGCACTCGGGAACTTGTGGAGAAGCAGTCCTTAAAATTGTCAAGCAATTCCCTGAGACTCTTTCTCTTTCGGCGCTAAACCTGGGCCAATCTCGAAGACGGGTGCATGTGGCATTGTATCGGTGGTCGATTTCTCTTTTACAGCAAAGCAGCGTTGAAAGTGGTCAATTTCATCAAAGTATGCCAGAGCGGTGCCCTTACTGATGTGCCGGCGTTCATTGGTGAAATTTGTCAGAAGTACCTGTGTGCGACCACCGATTAAGCTGACGACACCCCGAACGATGGCAACACCCTGAGAGAACAGAAGTGTAGTCAATGTTCGGCTACATCGTCCTTGTTAAACTGAAGCGACTGTTAAACTGACGCAACTCACGGAGACAAGACTGCATGATAGTGGTGGTATGTAGACGTCGTAGCCGACGACACCCAATGATGTTCGTTGGCGCTCTACGTCGTGGCTCGTGTCTGTACTAGTTCACAAAGTTATCTAGCCGCGCCGTATTTTAACCACGGTGCCGTACTCCCGCAAGAAGTCCATTCGAACGACGAGTGATCTGCAGCACTCTTTTCAAATAATACAAGTGCCGTCATTTCTGCACAGAACTTTTCTCACATCGGGCTAAAAGATTTTACAGCTGCAACTAGATAGCAGTGTGGCTGAAGACAGACTTCAGAAGTGGGTAAAAAGCCATTAAACTACAGACGTTTCGTCACAATAAAACATAACAATGTTTTCCTCGTGGCAGACGATACCATATAGTGCACCTCCAATTGATTTGAATCTAATACAGTCTCACCACCATCATAACCTTATTTTGTGGTATAGAACAAACATCTGCGGTATGAATACAGGCGCCAAAGTACAGTCAGTGCATTATAAAAAATATAAAGCACTTATTTTCATACCTGTACAATGGAGTTATGCATTGTTGTAAAAGCATCTGCGAGTGTTGTCTCTCGAAGGCAACTTGGCCTATGGACATATAATGACAGAAATTACGTTTTAGTAGATTAGAATACAGTACCTCTTTTCTTATATGCTTGCTACTAATGAGAGATATTGTATTTTGTTTAGGCTGAAAAATCCCTATAAATATGGTTCATTACGGCGTGTTTGCTTGTACACTGTCAAAAGAATCGCACAAGAAGTTTCGCTAATAGAATGGGGGTCAAGGACTTTTGTCGACATTTCAGCATTACAGAAAACACAATCTTGCAGCCCATTAGGGTTTGTTTTGAAGTCAGTTTGATAAAGGGACGTTCCCCAACAGTATAGTTCATTGAACAGTGACAGCTGGCTAGGACCTGTCGTATTTTTCGACATTGAAGCACCCCAAATACTTCTGGCGATGAGGTCTTGGCGCGCGATTTCGAAAAACTAGACGGCAACGTTCACGTCTTGCGTTCCTTTTGGCAAACATGCAAATCGCGTGTTTCTTTGTCTGCAAATCGACATGCGCACTGCCTACACTCATACGGTGTTTTATCCACGGGCTTTGTTCGGCGGTGACGAAGGAGATTTGAATTGTTCTGAAAAGATCGATCACAGATTTCGCAAATGAAAGTGCGGTTTCCACATTGCGAGTCTACATGTCTCTTGAAATTATATTTAGTTTGAATTATTTAGAACATTTTTGACATCCAAGACGGTTCTGCTGTGCGTGAGCGTGCTCATGTTTAAGGAGATTCCCCGTCCGTGTGTATGATTTACCGCACGTTCTCCAAATGTAGCGTTTCTCACCTGTGTGCTTGCGCTTATGGTTATTTAGATGACTAGACCGCCGGAACGATTTATTACATATTTTGCATTTGTACCGTCTCTCGTTTGTGTGCGTGCGGTTATGTTGATCTAGGTAATCTACCCGCTAGAGCAGTTTACCACAGGTTTCGCATTTCTGTGTTTTGTCAGTAGGGTTGCGGCAGTGCTCTACAGACTTAGATGTCTACACATATGCTTGACCATATGCTTTGCAAATGTGGGCTGTGTCATCCGTGGGTTCCTTGGCGTGCCCGTGTATGCGCGTCCCGTCTGCTCGAAGCATTGCCACATACACCGCACAACTGTCGCTGGTCCCTTCCTCCGGTTCCTGGAGCATTCCTGCAAGGACTCGGACAAAGAAGTTCAAAACAGCCGACTCTTGTTACGAAAGGAGAAAAACATATCTTGACAATTGTGAGGCTGACAAACAATCATGCGTTAATGACAAGGCGACTTTCCTAACCTTAGCGCAAACTTACTGCATTTAATCTTGGCACTCGATGAGGGATCTAGTTTGGCGTAAATTGAACACTGATGATGGCCTGTGCGGCTAACCCTGAAAATAAGAAAGACCCATACCTGTCTCACATAGCTTATACATATTATAATAAGTAAATTTTGGTGTTTCTTGCTACTCGAACGCTGATTTGCCTGTAATGGTGGTTAGCTAAGCAATTTAGCTGATCTAAACATGACATTGTTTTTCTTGCACGGGACTACATCCGCTTTCTTGCGGATATAAGCCATTCCAATTAGCAACTTCATGCTCTCGCTTTAATAAATAGAAATGACGCCAAGGCGAACTATTCGTAGATTTATGACTCGTGTAGGTGGACTGACTCCCGGTCGGACATCATTCGTCTTAAGCCCTTCATATCGAATACGAAGAAAAACTACTGCGTTCGAATTTCCCTGCAGTGTTTGTATGAAGTCATTTAATATTTGACTCGCATTCGAACTGCACACTGTTCCTCCGGACGGCATAGTGCAAACGAAACACACACAATCATTTGCCCGATTATGTAGCAAGCACAGATACGTCAAATACTTCAGTGTTTTCATGTAGAATGGATGAAATATTGCTGCCGAAGAAGTTAGTATTTTCGTTTGTTTTTCTCGGTAAGGTAACGAACGCTGCATGCGTAGAGTTAGGGCATTGCTGGTACGACATCTTTTCTACCGTTTAGTGAAGAAAAATACAACGGGCTGGAGGAGCAGACACAGCGTGTATAGTGTCTTTTGTACAGTCTGTTGCTCGTTTGAAATGTCTACGCTAAGCACCAGATAAACATCGGTCGCTATTCTTGCGGTAATGTGCTTTTTACTAGTATACTTGCATTTATTCTTGTTGCGGTTGTTCACATGGCTCATGCAATGTTATGGTTCGGTTCGAGTCGTATGGTGTTACCTGCAACGTGGTTTCTAATTATGCCAGCTTGGTCTGCATCGAGACTGGATAATTTAATGAAGAAATAAGAATCATCAAACTGTAATGAATAAGAAGAGCACAAGAATAAGGCCAGCCAGATCGTCTGTTCTATGCCAGCAGTGCAACCAGTGGGCCAGCCGGATCGCCAGTGCTTAGCACTTGTGTGAGCCGTTCGGGCAACCAGCTGTTCCTGCTCTGCGCCACCTGCCTTCTCAGTTACAAACAGACGCTACCATCTGAACTGTTCAGTACACACCATTACAATTGGTGGAACGTGCGGGGTACTCAAGAACATCTAAACCCTGGAACTCCGGTCTCGAACTCTGCCTCCGTCATGCCTGACTCTCCCCAGCCGACGTCGCCTCCACCCTTCGTTGCCTGATCTGGCCCTGTCCCGCAACGTCACCTAGCGGTTTTCAGCGGTACGGATGAACAGGAAGTCAATACTGGTTGTCTACCTACGAACGGGTAGGTTGGCGGCATGGATGGGACGATACCGCCAAGTTAAATGCCGTCATCTTCTACCTTGCGGGAGTGGCTCACCTGGGGTTTAATAATCACGAAGCCGACTTTCAGTCCTGGTCCGCGTTCAAGACCAGTTTCGCTGCAGTTTTCGGTCGCCCCGTCGTCCACAAGTTGCGCGCCAAGCAGCGGTTACGAGAGCCAGCGCAACAACCCGGTGAAACATTCACCAGCTATATCGAAGAGGTTCTCCACTTTTGCAAACGTGTGGATGCCTCTATGCCCGAAAATGACAAACTGAAGCACATTTTGAAGGGCATCGCCGATGACATTTTTCAAATGTTGATCGCCAAGAGTCCGCGCACTGTAGCAGAGCTCATAAACTTGTGCCAGAGCTACGACGAGTTGAGGAGGCAGCGCGAGTTGACCAGGTTCCCCTAATTGGCTGACGAGGCCCTCTCTTCCATGACAGCCTTCTCGGACCGCTCCCCCTTGCTCGCACAAATTGAAGCTTTCGTGCGGGAGGAAGTTCCACGTCACCTTTCTCTCACCGTCACAGCAGCCGCTGCCACAACAGCCTCCCACACAGCTCGCCCCTATGCTCCGGCGGGTTATAGAAGTCCAAATTGCTGAGGCTCTACAAATGCAGCATCAGCAGTACCCTGTCGCCGCACCACTTACTTACGCAACCGTCGCTGCGCAGCCTCCTCGTAAACCGCTCCTTGCGCTACATCCTCGGCCGCTACCACCCTTTCATCATCGCTTTCATCGACCTGCTTCTGCCTTTGCTAATCCTTGGCGCACGCAATGCAACAGGCTCATATGTTACGCTTGCGGTATTCCTGGCCATGTTGCACGACTCTGCCGCCGCCGCATGCTGCACTCCGATGGGTTTGTGCAGTCGCCTCTCTACGCCGACGTGCAGCCTTTACACGACACTTATTTTAGTCGGCAGTCGAACAGGCCACCAGCCGAGCGCCCCGTCCTTACACGTCGTTCGCCTTCTCCGCATCGTCGCTCGTTGTCCCCCATGTATCGGCGCCTTTCACCCACGCAAGTGGAAAACTAAGCGCCGCAGTTCAGGAGGCAAGAACCGCGTCACCATCAATCTGTACAAGTCCTCGATTGTCGCCTTCGAACGTTGTCGACCTTACTGTTGACGGCGTCCCTACCACTGCGCTAATTGGTACTGGAGCAGCCGTGTCTGTCCTAAAGTAACGCCTCTCTCGCCCCTTACGAGAGTTACGCCACATTCTGGGCTTTCTCTTCGCACAGCAAGCGCCCAGCCATTTCAGCCTTCAGCAGCATGCACCGCTAGAGTTGTTATTCAGGGCGCTCTTTATATTGTGGAGTCTGTGGTTCGGCAGTCCTGTTCTCACGACGTGATACTTGGGTTGGACTTTCGCGAAAGAGCGTCGTCATCAATTGTGCACGTGCTGAAGTCGAATTATTGCCTCGGCGTGACGTGCTCCTCGTCGGCGCCACGTCTCTTTCCCCTAAGCTAATTCTTCGGGAAGACATCGCCATACCGCCGTACTCGTCTGCCGTTGTTGCCGTCTTCTGTGGCGCTGTCTCTGAAGGCGCTGTCCTCTTCACTCCTTCTGAACTCTTCATAACCCGCAAAGATGTTCCCCTCCCTTTCGCCACGCTTGATTTTCAGCTGGTTTCAGTGCCATCGTTGTCTGCAATCCGCTTCCTACAGCCCTGACGGCTCTTTGCAGCGAAGTACATAGCCATGTTCAGCCTCTTGATAACATGCTTATTACCGACGTGCCCGATGCTTCGTATGCAGACCTCACTGACCTCTGTGCACTTTCCACTTCGGCTACGCCATCACCTGACTTATTCACACCTTCCAATGCCGATGACCTTACTTCCGAGCAGAGCTCCCAGCTTCTTCACCTGCTTGCCCAGTTCCGCTCTTCTTTTGATGTCGCTCAGCCTACTCTGGGTCGCACGTCAACCGTCAGCCACCACAACGATACTGGCTCCAACGCGCCATGGCGGCAGCGCCCCTACCGCATATCCGCCAAGGAGCGTCATGTTATCAGTGAGCACGTGGACAACATGCATGAGCGCGGCGTCATTCGACCTTCCAATAGCCCGTGGGCATCACGCGTGGTTCTCGTCACAAAGAAAGCTGGTTCCAATTGGTTCTGCGTCGATTATCGCCGTCCTAATAAGATAACGCGAAAAGACGTCTACACTCTACCACGCATAGACGACACTCAGGACAGCTTGCAAGGCGCTGAATTCTCCTCTTCGTTGGATTTACGCTCGGGCTGCTGGCAGGTCCAGATGTCAGCAGTTTATCGCCCTAAAGCTGCATTCATTACTCCAGATGGTTTGTATGAATTTAATGTGATGCCATTTGGCGTATAGAATACGCCTGCTGCGTTTGAACGAATGATGGACCATATCTTGCGTGGCCTGAAATGCAGCACGTGTTTGTGCTACCTCGACGGCATCATTGTGGTCGCCCCTGATTTCAGCACGCATCTTCTTCGCCTTAGGCAAGTGTTGACGTCCTTGACCAACGCAGGCCTGAAACTGAACCTGAAAAAGTGCCAGTTCGACGCGCGCAAGCTCATGATTCTAGGTCACGTGGTATAACGAGACGGCATTTGCCCCGACCCATCAAAACTTCGCGCTGTGGCAGAGTTTCGAAAACATAAAACACTCAAAGAACTCCGCGCCTTCATCGGCCTCCGTTCGTACTTCAGACGCTTTATTCGCAATTTTGCCTGGAATATATCACCTCTGACACAACTCTTAAGTGAAGCCAACGACCTATCCTCCTGGTCTCGTGCATGCGACACCACATTCGTGACCTTACGCCGTCTCCTGACGTGTCCGCCTATACTGCGACACTACGACCCCAACGCCCCAAATGAAGTGCATACCGATGCCAGTGGTATTGGCCTTGGTGCTTTCCTTGCGCAGCGCAAGCCTGGCTACTCCGAGTACGTCGTTGCTTGCGCCAGTCGTGCGTTGTCCAAAGCGGAACGCAATTACAGCGTCGCAGAAAAAGAATGCCTGACCATCGTTTGGGCACTCGGGAAGTTTCGCCCTTATTTAAACGGCAGACCTTTCAATGTGGTTACTGACCATCACGCCTTTTGTTGGTTATCCTCTTTAAAAGAGACGTCTCGACGCCTTGCCCACTGGGCACTGCACATTCAAGAATACGACATATACGTCCTATCCCGCTCAGGTCGCAAGCACACTAACGCTGGCGCTCTGTCCCATTCTCCGCTGCCAGCCGACACGGCCTCCCTCTCCACCATTAAGGTGGTATCCTCGGTCGACATCGACACCTTCGCATCAGAACAGCGCAATGATCCTTGGATGGCCTCTCTTTTGCACCTGCCTTGTCCTTGCGTCGCCAGGCTGTCCATTTCGCTGTCCAGGATAACCTCTTGTATCGAAGCAACTACCAGCCTGATGGTCGCAAGTGGCTCCTGGTAATACCTAGGACTTTGCGTTCTGACATCTGCGCGTCTTTCCATACTGACTCACAATGTGCACACGCAGGCTTTTGGAAGACGTATGAGCGCTACTGCCGAGGAATGTTACTTCCTCGCTAGTTAGTACTGGCGAAGAATGTTTACTTTTGTCCAAAAGTTTTTCCGCTCGTGCCCGCAATGCCAGCGCCGCAAATCTCCGCCTCATCCGGCCCACGGTTTATTACAGCCGCTTCCGTGATCGTGTGGGAATTGACCTGTACGGGCCGCATCCACTAACACCCGCTGGCAAACGATGGATTATTGTCGCAGTTGATCACCTTATACGCGATGTTGAAACCGCTGCTCTACCTGCAGCGACCACCAGAGACGTTGCATCCTTTCTGCTCCATCGTTTCATTCTTCGCCATGGCCCACCTCGGGAGCTGCTGAGTGATAGAGGCCGTGTGTTTCTGTCGTAGGTGGCTGAAGCTCTGCTTGCTCAATGCCGCCTAGTTCACAAGACCACCACTGCGTACCATCCTCAAATTAACGCGCTTACGGAGTGTTTTAATCGCACCCTTGGTCATATGCTCGCCATGTACGCTTCATCTGAGCATACAAACTGGGACATCATCCTCCCATTTGTCACGAACGCATATAATACGGCTACACAAACTACTACAGGATTTTCTCCATACTTTCCTCTCTACGGTCGCGATCCTTGCCATACCATCGGTACGGTTTTGCCTTATACACCAGACACATCATAGTGTGCTCCCGTTTCAGCCGTCGCCCGATACGCTGAGGACTGTCGGCAAATTAGCCCGAAAGTTCACCTCCGCCGACCAACAACGACAAAAAGCCAATCGTGATGGCGAGGCTACGAATCCGAACTTCGGTCCCGGCACACTTGTCGTGTTGTCCGTGCCTTCTACCACGCCTGGACTTTCGACAAAACTTCCCTCGCAGTATGATGGATCATACTGCATCATCCAGCGCACCTCTTCGGTCAACAATGTTACAGAGCCGCTTACAGCGACATCTGACAAGCGCCGCCGTGGACAGGATGTTGTTCACATTAGCGGCCTGAAACAATTCTATGACCCGCTCGTCTCCACGTCGTAAGTCGCCAGGATGCCTCCGCTTTTGCACCGGGGGTAATTGTAATGAAGAAGAAGAGCACAATAACAAGGCCAGCCAAATCGTCTGTTCCATGTGCAACCAGTAGGTCAGCCGGATCGCCAGTGCTTAGCGCGGGCGTGAGCCGTTCAGGCAACCAGCTGTTACTGCTCTACGTCAACTGCCGTCTCAGTTACGAACAGACGCGACCATCTGAACTGTTCAGTGCACCGCATTAAAAAACAATCAAATTTCGTTTGATAGAGCCAGCTAAATTCCGGCAAATAACTTCACAATTTTTACCTATTTCATAATGGGAAGTCAGTAAGCAGGGTACATACCTGCTAGAGTACGGCACATTGCGGCGTGTTATCGGGCTCTAAAATCGGGAGAGCTTGTGTATCTTCTTGGTTGCGGCATGGGATGTGAACACTGTCGTGTGGCGTCCGGTAGCGCTGTTGGAACCATGAAGTATGTGAAGGATAGTCACGTCGCCGAACGCTAAAAACTGCGGTTGTAGTAGCTGTTTCAGCCATCAGAGCTAGCCCTCCCAAGGAAAAATTACCGAGTGGATGCATGATTGTTACACGGGTACCCATCCCTGTATCTCTGAGTTGCCTTTTAATGGAACTTTTCTAATTGTGAACTTACGTGGCGCCATCTTCAGAATTGGCTGGTGCTTCCTGCATGCCAGTGCCGCTTGTGCTAGACCTTGCGTTATCGATGCTCTTGATGGACCCCAGGGGCTGGCAATTTGTGCTGCCATTGTCAGTGACACCTGTATGACATTAAAATATAGTAAAGGTGCCCATTCGCCGTAGTGCAAGGTCAATCCGTGGGAAATGGATACTTCATGCTTATGGTGCAAGGCAAAAAGCTTTTAGTGGTTTAGAAACATTACTGTTGTGCTTCCATACGCGTTAGTTTGTCTTTCTGCAGCTTTGTCTTGAATGCATGCAAGAACTTCGTGGCGATGGGGAAGCCGAGCACGATCAAGATTATGCAGTGTTGGATTCTTCTGAAGCTTATCATGTTTTGCCTCAAACCGGGGCAGAACATGTGCACGACAGTGCTCGAAATGAAAAACGAAATGGCGGTCTCTTGTGCATGAAACCCTTGACCAAATGTATTTGCTGTGTTACCCAGTAATAAGCACATTTGATTCCGCACGAAGTTCTTGCTTATTGTTCATCTATAATGAGCAGCAGCCATATCGACGCAGACGACGACAATGAAAAAAGTGAGAGGACGCATTTCTCCCGAGGGATTTAAAATTTTTTTTGACGAATGCCCTAAATTTATTGACCCTTCTATGAGACACGTGCCCCATCGAAATACCTACTCACCTTTCAGAAGCTGATTATCCGAACCCCATTTGGTGACTCGTGTAGGTGAAGTTCATAAGCACCGGCTCTAAGCACTGTAGGTTTACCAGCTCACTACGGGCACTAAAACGGCTGTCCTCTCCAATGTTCCGGTGTAGGCCATCAATAGACTATAGGACAACTTTCAAAAAGATTGCTCAATGCGCATATGTTAGGGTCGTATTGCAGACAGCTGATTAGCTTGGAAAAGAAATGCGGAAGTGGTAATTCACAGGGCAATATCACTAAGCTATGCCACGGAAAGCCTCAAAGCGCGGTAAACGTTTGGACTGTAGGAATAGCCCTGCAAGTATTGTAGCTACGTCCACATCTTCCCTATAACGGCGCTCAAATTGCGTGAAACGGAAAGGACAACGCGAGAGACCTAAAAGGCGGAAATTAAGGCAGAACACTCCTCAGGACGGCCATCGACGCTACTGCAAATAGCATTAAAGTGGCAGGGACACGCCGTATTTTTGAATGTACCTATATTAACACTATGAAGGGGAGGGGGGGCACGGAGTTGGCTAAGAATGTTTACGGCATTACTACAGCCACATGCTTTAGTGCCTATGCTTTCGTACGCTACAGAAAACACTCAACTCGGATTGCAAACCAGAGGAACTAAAGACTTGAGTTTCATCTTTTAATTGGAATGAACTACAGTGTCATAGCGTAGACGTAATTTACGGAACTCGTTTTTTATTGTCTGGCATTCTCAACTTCATTAGTCGCGCCGTTAATGTCAGACCTGCGAAAGAGGTTGCGTAGATACTGGCAGATCGAATAATGCTTGACGTATCCAAGGAAATCTAATTCCGTTACAAAAAAGAATGTTCAGTTTGGAAGGCCGGTGTTTCTGCCGACGTAGATTTTCTAGTTAACAAAGCGTTAGAATTTTAAAGTAGTGACACACTCACTGGAAATAATTGGGTACTGTGATTGTTATAATTCAATACGAATAATGGTTATGTTTCAGAAGCGCATAGTTGGCATATGTTGCAAGAATTTATGGCAACAGAGTGCAAACAACTACCGAAAAATTTTGTTTTTCCTTGCGTTGCATTTTCATCAGCTATTTAAAGTTTTTTATGCTGCGCCTGTGGATTGGCTTGCTTGGTATGGAAGAACCAAGAGCTCCGATATAAACTGTTCTGGGGTTCCAAAAATTGCGGGCTCTAACTGCTGCATTCGGTCGCAGCGGGATATGTCTGCTTCTCGGGACATGCTATTGGTGAGCAATTCTCACACTCTGCCTAAAACGTGAAATATCGTTACGACCCTGGCGTTACGACCTTGTCTGGCATTCTCAACTTCATTAGTCGCGCCGTTAAAGTCAGACCTGCGAAAGAGGTTGCGTAGATACTGGCATACTGGCAGTTTGCGCCGCAGTAATTACATATCACACGCGGCATTTGCATCGAAGCACTTGCTTTGTCAATAAGCGTGATCGGTTTAAGGAAAACAATATCACGGTGTTAGCAGATCAAACCCACTTGGATTCTTCTTGGCAAATAAAATTGTAGACCAATGGTCATGCGATGATTCCATTTACGAGCGATTAATATCACTGCATAGAATGTACATTCTCGGCTTCTGCACTCACCATTTTGGTGTTTACCACCCGACCAATACAAAAATGAATTCGTTCAAAATCTTCTACTGCATAGTTATGTAGGAATTTGCAAATATTAAGATAAGCGCACACTCCTTAGTATGGACAGTTATAAACTGGTTCATGCGGGAACCGTCTTGGCGGCACTAGATTAGTGCATTTTTGTACTCAATAAATGTACCGCTACCACGGTAACCGCAGGGGCTATTTGGTATGTTTGTGCAAAAAGCGAGTGACAATCGCCTACGTACCGTAGACGTTGCAAATCTCGTCGGTCGTCAGCGTGTGCAGTGCGTTCCTCTGCTAACGCAAGGCCTCGTCGGAAATACTGCCATTAATAAAGAATTGGTGAGGCAGTTACTAGCTGTGACAAAAGAGAAGGTGGAATTATTTTTAATATAGCAATGTTCTGAATAAGCAAAGCCTTCTTTTGTAAATGCGCCACTCGCAATGGTTCATTCTCATCAAATACCGACTATGGTGGCTGGCATAGGACGAACAGCGCAGTCGCGGCAATACATGGTGCCGGGCACTCATGCACCATAGACAAAACTGCGCCTTGACTGGCACGAATACTGTCAGTTTCACTCTTAAAGTACTTACAAGGTGTTTTATATAGTTTGCTATACAAAATTCTTGGTCCACTTGCTATAGTGACAGAATCCTAAGAATAATTTTGGAATAAAGTATTTTAAGCATGGCATGTTTTTTTCATCCTAAAACAGGTTGAAATATAACAACGACACTGTGCAGATGGTTACTATAATTATGATGGACACCTGTGCTGATATTAGAATAATTAGTATTGGTGCCTCCCTGATGTGCTTCGTCAACGCCGTGGTGAATGTGGCATTTTCCCGCCAATACAATCATGAGTCAGAGATCCGTCACCCATGGGTAATATATCGACTTTGAAGTAATATTTGAAGTTCTCGGCTGAAATGTCTTGCTCCGAGAGATACAAGCAGATTTCTGCCTCTTAGCCATGTATTGTTTTAATGCTTACGAACAAAATGGCGAGCTCGAATGAAATGATGAACTAGAATGCAGCTCTTAAATGTTTGCTTTAAAATGTGTTAAGTTTGCTTCTATGTCACTCGCTGGAGCCTATATGAGAGATCTTCGAAGGATAATGTTTATTGTGAAAACGCATGAAAAATATCCTAAGACTGATGGAATGCTTTGCAAGAAAATAGCTGAAATGTGGCGTGCAGCTGCATTCGTTCAGAAATGGTAAAGCGTGCCGTAGAATACCACTACCTCCCACATCTTCATCGCTGTGGTATTAACTCACCCCAGTTGCCTATTTGAAAAAGACAACAACGATTGAGAACTAAGAAATCTAAATTTAGGCTGACAAGAAAAATAAAAACAAACAAATCCCTTCTTTGGCCGAACAAACGCAAGCCGGAAAAGTGTGTTTGCTTGCGCACTTGTTTTCCTTAAGGAACACATTCAAACGGAAGAACAATCGTCTTAAACCGAGTGGTGGTTTTTCATGCACGGGGCTTACTTTTCATTAATGTAAAGCTTTAGGCGGGCAGTACCCACTTGGTCAAATTTTTTTGTTAATTGGCAAATGGCAATATTATTGTGCGCTTTGACGAGTTGTCTAAAGAACACGTCTGGTTCGGCTGTACAGTGCGGTTAAAACACAGAAATGGTACATTGCGGTTAAAACTGATTCCGAGGTTTTTCGTGGAAGAGGAATGACCTCATCAAACGCGTAGCAAATTTACGGGGACTGCACATAAATTTTGACCATCGGAACTTCTGTAACGAGCACCTAAATGCAAGTAATCACGAGCCTTCTTACAGTGCGCTTTCATCCAAATAGGGCAGTGCCATCCGGAATCGTACCCGGGACATCGAGCTAAAGCACCCGATCGCATATGTACAGTGCAAGAATTATACGTCAACGAAAAATATTTTCTTGTGTAAGTAAACAATCGCTTCATGTTCTGAAAAATCTTAACCTGAGCGGTGAACAGCTGACTTTGCGCTGAATATGGAATATTTTCGTACTACTCTAGCATCGACGCGTCTTCATCTGAGAAAGCCTCCCATTTCAAAGCTCAAGCTGGCTGTTTAAAAAGACCCGTTTTAGGTGGGACCAAATGTACAGATCTATGTCTATTATTGGCCTATTATGTGGGTCGTGTCTAAGGGTAACAATATTCAATGAAAAAAATATACAAGTGGTAAAGCTCACCTGTTTTAGGCGCCCAAAGTTGATGAAGCATCCTGGGAACCGTCGTGGCTTGTACTTGTTGTGGCTTTGCCCTTCATGCTTAAGTCAAGAGGCGTGTATTCGTTGCTGCTTTCTTCAGCCATGCCTGA
Source organism: Dermacentor variabilis (assembly GCF_050947875.1). NCBI lineage: Eukaryota > Metazoa > Arthropoda > Arachnida > Ixodida > Ixodidae > Dermacentor > Dermacentor variabilis. The sequence continues at coordinate 173,833,508 of NC_134571.1, forward strand.
TGTTTCCATATCATATAATTGACGTTTATTTTCGACAGCGCGTTGTTGAATCACCGCGCTTGCGACCTCAATGCCAAAAAAAAAAGAACTGAAACTGATAAACCTTTTGTCACTTCGCGCTTTCGTATAAAATGATACCGCATATCCGGAAAAAACTAGACGTTTGACTCCGGCACTAGCTTGACACTAATGGACAAATTTTTGAACGCCAGCAGAGGCGCCACGATTACCCGTCTGCCAAATCATCTAACTAAACTGAAGCTCACTGCTTCTCTTTCATGCTCCTCTCAAAGTAAAGTGCACATCTTGCTCGGAAAAAAGTGTTGCCCGTGTAAGTGCTCGTGGAAGCGGAGGAGGTATACAAACTTCTATTGCTTTATGAAAATGGCTGTGGTACAGAAATTTTCGCACTTCAAACGCGAATGAATGGACATCTTCGCAAACGCCAAGATGTCTATGAATTTTGAGCTTGTTCTACATCGTGGACGCTTCAATGTGCTATTTGCAGTTGCTGTAGCTTTGGCAGTTTATTTATTGTAATAAGTTATGTCTGTTTTATTGCGTAAGCCAGAGTGAAAAGTCTCACCAACAAGGTCATTACAGCGCAAGAGCAGATGCAGCTTATGATAAGGACAGCAGTCTACATACGCAATTCGCTGACGTCACCAATATAGCCCACAGGTGCTCATTAAGTGATACAAACGCAGTGCAGTAACTTATTTCTTGATGAACACAGACAGGAGGGCTAGCTCGTACTGCACTACTTCAGGCTAAGCGCAAAAAGGCACCTAGGACAACAGAAGTGGAGCGTTGTCTCTTTGCTAGCTTCTGTTGTCCTATACGGACCTTTCTGCGTGTGGCGTCAAGTGATTTCTTTCTTGCTGCTACCAGATACCAGTCATATTGTTGGTTTTTTATGCCTTTCGGAAACGGCCCACATGACAGTGTGTAGAAATGTTAAACGGAAGGGCATTTATTTCTGTGTTTGGAATAATCTATGCTTTCTAAGTAAATCTGTCAATAAACAATGACATCAAGCGCTAGGATAGTTGGACATTGTTCATGCAATTACGCATTGCTCGTAAGTAAATTTTTAACACAAGTTACGCAACATTTTTCGCACTGCGTGAGTTTGTCTAATAAATACTTTTATTTGTGCAATATCTTACTTGTCAAATGAATGATAACACTGTTTCTACGTGTTTGCCACACTGTTGATGCTTGTTAGGTGTGTTAAACACAGATTATGCAAACCTAGTTGAAAAAATTGTTTGTTATCAAGCTAAAGGCACCGCACCAAAAGTTGCCGTTACGATGACCTGCCCGAATCTACAAAAATATGTAATGCGATAAACCTTCGCGTTCGAAACTTTCCTCAGCTTGTTCTTCAGCCTGCCACTGTGTCGGGTACTGTACGACTTACGTTTTTCACTAGATAACATTTCTCGTGCTTCGGTATCGACGAAGTATGGGCAGTGCTTTCTTGTGTTTCTTTCGCGTCTTGCTGCAATCCTCATTCCCCCAGGTCACAGGTCATTTGCGCCTATTATATTTCATTTATGGAACGATAAATTTTAACACGAGAGCGTCAAGGGCACTGTACGTATGACAGAAAAGCCGGTGTTGGCATCAGCATCCTGCAACGGCATACCTGTGAGCGAATTCTCGTATGTTATATAGCATCACACACCCATTTCCATGACGTGAGATCCTTCCCCACCTGCCACAAGTCGTTCTGTTTCATCCACTTTCAGTTTCAGTAATTTATCATTTCTTGAATTCGATTAGTGGCGAAAAGTTTCAGGGAAAGATCCTGGGCATGTGTGTATGTTTCCAGCAAGTTGCCTTTCTCTCTTTAACCCTTTTCTTCCTAGTCACAATATGATCAAATATTATGCTATCGGTGCCGAATGAGCCGTAAAGAGTGCGTGCATTTCGGAAGCGGAACACACAAGTTCACTGTGCACCGTCTGCCAGTCATCAGCTTACAGAAGCGGACACGTCTGGTTTGACCTCAATGGTCGATGATGCTGGCCCTTCACGGTGACACATTCTCTTCTATTTCGTATCGCTCTAATTTCATAGCTAGAAAACAAAAATCAAACAAAGAAGCTGCGAAAATATTGCAGTATAAGGCGAGCATCATCGCCCAGTGCAGTAAAAGTAGCCGACGGCGCCCACATTTCATTCAGTTATGATTCGGACACGGGCTCCACTGTTCGCGTTTCGTTTGCCAGAAATTGAATATCTGCAACTGAAGTAATGTGAGACAACATAGATAACTTCCACCTGGATAAGTGGTTTGGCTTTCACTATCGACTAAGGTTCCGCTAAGATACGAGTAAATCGTCGGTATTTTCCCCTTGCATTGACGGCGAGGAACACAGTAGAAGCGACCGGGAGTCACGAAACACAGTTCATTCAGCGAAACATTGGCCACAAAACAAGTTTTACTCGAGATGAATGATAGCACCGAGCACATACGTCGATCATCGGAAAACTCATCTCCCACTCAAGCAGGTCGGTTATGCATAAATGTTTACTTGAAGATTCCAGCGTTATCGCATGTGCCCAAGCGCCTTGCAGAATGTAGAACACTATTCTTGTCGCGCCTGCAATCTAATTACACGTGGTTCTACTACAACATAGACAGCATATAAAATCAGCGTGGGTGGCTCCGAATGTTCTGATAAATGCAAGCCCGTCATGAGGCGTGCGATAAATTATAATTTGTTAACCGAAGAAACGCGTACACAGAACATTAACAGTGCATGTCTTATTTGCGCCCATCTTAAAATTTATCGTCCGATTTCTATGAGCACCCCACGGAAGCGAAAAACAAAAGGCATTGTAAAGAAAAAAAGGGAAATTACAGAGTTCGTTAGCTACAGGCCTGAGCTTCACATGACTATGGGCGTGACTTAAGGGCCTGAGCGGCGCCGCGGTGATTGCGTGATGCCCGACACTAAATCTGTTAGGTGCCGATGTTCAGTCAATTTTCGTGCAGAGTCCGTAATAAACTCTAAGTAGCTTTTCACTCGCTCCAAGTCTGCTCATAGGGGACCCAAACGCAGTCGAGCCGCTGGTGTTCCGCAAAGTGTCATCGAAGATTGTAGCGCTGGCTGTCCATCCTCGGCTGGTGCTCGATGCCTGTAGACGGGCGAGTTGTCGCGGTTCTTCGGGACGCTGCAGAAAGCAGGCGTCTTCGATAATTTGTTGCACGGTTAAGTGGGGGGCGTACCGTTGAGAGCCGCAGTTTCTTTCTTTTCCTTGAACTGGCTCGAACGCCATGAGCTCAATTGATTCTTTCACAGCTGTGTAATAAGCGCAAGTTACATACGGAAGGCTGGCACCGCAGGTCATACGTTTGACCTAGGTGCACATTCCAGTCAGCTTTATCAGGTGACATCCAGCTGCTTGGATTTGGGGGTTTTCCACGTAGTCATAACTTTCCCCAACTGCGCGGTTAAGGGTTCACTCATGACGGAGCAGTCGGCTCCTGTGCCCAATAAAGGGGCTACTGCATGACAATAGAAAAACATGGCGAGGTTGGTGGTTCATTGTATTGCTGTAGTTGATTCGCGACGTCGGATCATGGCTGTACTGTATTGTACTTAGGCTGCAGGATTTTTTTTCGCGGAGCTTCGTCGAAATGGCAGCGTGTCTTCGTTTCGTCCTGGAGACTGATCTGGTGTCGGCGGTGTAGGGTCTCCTGCATTTCAGTGAACTGCGACCTCATACGTCCATCGATTGTCGCTTCTACTTTACTGGATATGGGCTCACATACCGTCCACGCATCGGCCCAGTGTACCGTGGGCGCTGTAGAGAGAGCCAGTGTCCAGGCGACAGCGATCGGCAAATTCGTCGGAGTCTCCGCTGAGTTGCAGCTAAGCAGTGAGCAATTTTGCTGGGTCGTTCACTTCCCTGTGGATGCAGAGAGTAGGCGGCGAAACTATTAAGGAAAATGCCTATGTAAGAGCTGACACCCGAGCCGTTTCGCGGCCGAACAAGTAAGGATATGACCAACCGTTAAGCGGCGTAGCGATGTCCGCTTATACTTGAGCTCAAAGGTGGACAGCTTATCATACGTCTGCGGGGTTACCTCCACACATCCAGTTTCCAGAGAGACGTTGATGCAACGCAGGTCATGTGTCGTTGGTTACACGCGCCCCAGCTCGCTTTTCCGTGCGTCACCTCGCTCTTATGTGAAAGTGTTTTCTTTGTAGATATATTTTTTTTTGTTTCTTGGTTTACCAACATTAGAAAATCGTGTGTTATGCTTGGTGAGCGTACTTTGCACGTGTAGCATAGGACCTGAGCCGTGGAAGCCGTTTACCGTCCACGCGCTCATTTGTTTTTGCACAAGTGTTTTCTGCAAGAGCATATTCATTACTTCCGACACATATTTTCTCAAAGTCACTGGCAAGTTCTTCGGTTTATAGCGCAGAATTTGTTATTTGTGGCTCACCCGTACTATTACACAAACGTTTCATTTGGAGGGGATCGAGCAGTGTAATGCGCATTTCGGATCGCTTGTCTAAGGATGTTGGCCTGACTGTATATGCACGCTGCAAGCGCCTGACCCGGTTCACAAGTGCCACGTTCACTTGACTCGTTGCTTGTCCTGGCTAAAACCTGCTTCTTTTATTCTGCATTTTTATGTGTCTGTGTATATCAAGCGTGTAAAGCGGCATTTTTTCTGTTGAGTTTGCTATATAAACAATGAACTTTTTTAAATGGACCAACTGTTTTCTAATGCATGCAACTGCGAAAAGCGCCTGAAAATTGGCAAAATATCTTGAATAATGAGAGCTCTTATTGCATTAGTTTTCCAGTCTGCATGAGCCAATCTAACATTACTAATATTCTGTGAGAAGCTTGGCGGCTTTTCCAGTAAAATAGGTTGTGATCTGCGGGTTTATAACGTCTATATGTTGGGCATGCATAGAAATGAAATATTAAAGGTCTTGCGCTGCACTATAGGCGACGTACTTGCACGCATTCACCGGCAAAGATGAACAAGAATTGAAATAATTGCTATCAAAACGGAAACCAAGACAGATAAACCACGTCTATTAATTATCTGAAGACAAAATTGGCGGGCTGACCAGCAGCTTGGGGCACTGGCGGCAGTGCAGTAGCTGGACCGTAGGGCTTTACTGGAGAGTCCACTTTTTACCTATATCTTTCTCTGAATAAAAAGAAAATCGGACATCTACCCGTTTGTACAAAAGAAACCCGTATGGGTTTCCTGTGAAGCAATTGCTACGAACGGGTGGATGTGTGATTTTCTCTTTATTCATTACTTCTCTCCACCTTGCGGGTTTCCGCAGAACTACTACGTGAAATATCTTTCTCTATGCAAAATTTCGCAGTGGTCTCTCAAGGTATGGCCATCGGCAATAAACCTGTCCGACTTCTCCGCGGGGGCAACAGAGTGGGCAGTGGTCGGGTGCCCGCGCGAAGGGCGACGACGACGGGCGAAGACAGTGACGTAGGCCACTACTCGTGGCTTCAGCTGTGGCAATTTATGAACTCCAAGTGACTGCTGTATTTTCTTTTTCAACACGTCACCAAGGAAGACTTCTTAAGGCTGCGTCGAAGAGAACATCTTACGTAGTTCTCCACGTGCAGCAGTTCTAGTAGTCTTTCGCGAATTGTCGTACACTATAGTGCTTCCATTTTCACCAAGGCGAAAGCTTTAGGTGCCTTTGTTGCAGATTGGGCATTTTCACCGCCTTATCGATTTGCCTGGCTTCCGTTAAAATTTCGCGATGGTCTTGGCCGCTTTCTTCTCAGGCATGTCGGGGTCGACGTGGCTGAAACGACGGCTTATTTTCGCAGTGAAGATCGCGATGCTCTGAGTCGGTAGCTGCACACGAGTTTTCAGCACAATGTAGGCCAGCTCCCGCCACACGACACTTGTGAATCTTTGCAGGAAGCCCCTGCGAAACGGCTCCCGCGTTGTTAGGCTGGACTCAAGTTTCTCCAACTACGTCCAAGCGGTCTCCTTTAATGAGGGTAAATTATACCATCATGCAAGATGTGGACGTGCTCGACAAGGTGCGCTGCAGTGACCACAGAATGGTAAGATCTCGCATTAGCCAAGACTTGAGGTGGGAATGGAAGAAACTGGTACATAAGAAGCCGATAAATGAGTTAGCGGCAAGAGGCAAAATAGAGGTATTCCATGTCAAACTACAAAACAGGTATTCGGTTAAAACTCAGGAAGAGGACCTTAGTGTTGAAGCAATGAACGACAATCTTATGGGCATGATTAAGGAGTGCACAAAAGAAGTCGGTGGTAACTTCGTTATACAGAATACGGGTAAGCTATCGCAAGAGATGAAAGATCTGATTAAGGAACGCCAATGCATAAAAGCATCTTACCCTACAGCTAGACTAGAACTGGTAGAACTTTCCAAGTTAATCAAAGAGCGTAAGATAGCTGACATAAGGAAGTATAATATCCATACAGTTGAGCATGCTGTCAGGAACGAGGAAGCCTAAGCGCAGTGAAGAATAAATTAGGAACATGCAGGAATCAGATGTATGCGTTAAGAGACAAGCCGGCTTTATCATTACTAATATGGATAAGATAGTTCAAGTGGCTGCGGAGTTCTATAGAGATTTATACAGTACCAGTGGCACCCACGAAGATAATGCAAAAGGAATAGTCTAGAGGAACATCAGATACAAGTAACGCCGGAAGAAGTAAAGAAAGCCTTGGCTGCTATGCGAAAGAGGAAGGCAGCTGGCGAGGATCGGGTTACAGTAGATTTGTTGAAGGATGATGGGCAGATTGTTGTGGAAAAATTGGCCACTCTGCATACGCAATGCCTGATGAACTCGAGCGTACGGGAATCTTGGAAGAACGACAACATAATCTTAATCCATAGCAACGGCACACCAAAGACTTGAACAATAATAGACCGATCAGCTTACTGTCCGTTGCCTACAAAGTATTTACTAAGGTAATCGCAAATACAACCAGGAAGACCTTAGACTTCTGTCAACCAAAGGAAAAGGCAGGGTTTATTAAAGGCTACTCAACAATGGACTATATTCAACTATCAATCAGGTGATAAAGAAATGTGCGGAATATAACCAACCGTTATATATAGCTATGATCGAATACGAGAAAGCGTGTGATTCAGTCGAAACCTCAGCAGTCATGCAGTCATTACGGAATCAAGGTGTAGACTAGTCGTATGAAAAAAATTCTGAAAGATATTTGTTGCGGCTCCATAGCCACCGTAGTCCTCCATAAAAAAGCAACAATATCCCAATAAACAAGGCTGTGATGCAGGGAGATACGATCTCTCCACTGCTATTCACAGCGTGTTTAACTGGATTGGGAAGAATTGGGGATAAGAGTTAATAGAGAATACCTTAGTAACTTGCGATTCGCAGATTATATTGCCTTGCTTAGTAACTCAGGGGACCAATTGTAATACATGCTCACTGACCTGAACAGGCAAAGCTGAAGGGTGGTCTAAACATGAATCTGCAGAAAACTAACGTAATGGTTAACAGTCTTGGAAATGAACAGCAGTTTACGATAGATAGAAGGCACTGTGAGTGGCAAGGGAGTATATCTACTTAGGGCAGGTAGTGACCATGGATCCGCATCATAAGACCGATATAATGAGAAGAATAAGAATGACCTGGGGCGCGTTTGGCAGGCATTCTCAGATCATGAACAGCAGGTTGCTATTAAACCTCAAGAGAAAAGCACATAACAGCTGTGTCTTACCAGTACTCACCTGCGGGGCAGAAATCTGGAGGCCTACGAAAAGGGTTGTACTTAAATTCAAGACGACTCAACGATGTATGGAAAGTAGAATGGTGAGTGTACTGTTCAGGGATAAGAAGAGAGCAGATTGGGTGAGGAAAGAAACGCGAATTATTGACATCTTAGTTGAAATCAAGAGAAAGAAGTGGGCATGGGCAGTGCATGTAATGAGGAGGGAAGATTGCCGGTGGTCATTAAGGGTGACAGACCGGATTCCAAGAAAATTGAACCTTAGCAGGGGGCGGCAGAACGTTAGTAGGACGGATCAGATTAAGAAGCTTGCAAGGACAACATGGCAGCCACGCACAATTTTCTTTTACTGTGGACGAAAGTTCCACTAACACGCGGTTTAATCGTCGATATTTCCGTTTAAGTGATGGTGGAAAACGCAGTAGCAAGAACCGCGAGTCATGAAACCAACTCATTAATTCGCGAAACTATGCCCACGAAACAATTTACACTCAAGCTGAATGATATCACCGAGCACATGCCTCAACCGTTGGAAAAGTCATCTGCGGCTTAAGCGAGTCGCATATTTATAAATGTTTAGTCGAAGATTCCATACTAGTCGCAAACGCTCAAGTGCCTTACAGTACGTGGAGCACTATTCTCGTCATGCATGCAATATGATTACTCAAGGTTCTACAGTAACATAAACAGCAGACAAAATCAGTGAGGATGACTCAGTAGGTTCTGATACATTCAACCGCGTCATGCGTGGAGCGATAACTTAAAACTTTATGCGCTCAAACGCGTTCACCGCAAAAAGATAAAGCGATAACGAAGACCAAAAGAGCCCGTAGTAAAGAAAATTAAAGCAACGGAATCATAGTGGGTTAGCTACGGTAAAATCGCTTACTGGCGCGGAAGTTGGACTGCTTACAGGCATGTTAAGGGCTTCTGGGCCGTGCGTACATACGCTGAATTTTTGTGCAGAGTGCGAAATAAGGTAGCTATTCACTCAGTCCACATTGACTTAAAAGGGTGCAAGCCCAATCATGGTCACCGGCCTGGTATTCAAAGAAGCGTAGTCGAAGATTGTAGCGTTGTCTGAGAGTCCTTGGTTGGTGCTTGATGGGTAGGCGGGAGAGTTGTCGTGATCCTCTGACGAAAGGATGATTCTGCGACGCAAGGGTGTCTAGCACCTCAGCTTTAGCAAACTCATTTCTAAAGAAAGCATAATGGGCTGCAATTTTATGTTTCGTGCTACTAAAAGGTCGAAACATTCGCAGAAGATTCTTGACACCTCGTTTAATCTCGTGCAAGCGTTCTGACAGTGCACTATTAAACAAGCTTTACCTCACCGTCCTTTTAATCATTCTGCAGTTCGAGTAGAAGGCAGCACCACTCATTAGGAACCATTTAAAAAAGGAAAAAGGGTTCTTTTCAAATAAACACTCATATCTGATAATTAATGAGGTCCTTAGGCGTTGCTGCCTTTCAGAGACTACTTTTACGACAATATATAGACACAGGAAAGGGTAAATTTATTTCCCTTTCAAACTCTTCAATTCACGTAATTTTTGGATTCTCTCTTTGGCTCTATTATTCATACCGAATGTTCTTGTGCTTTATCATCCTGATGACAGCACTAAGACTGTATCGGACGAAAACAATTTGGAGCTTAAGTATATATGTTCTTCCTCTACGAATATTTTAGTTATTGTTGCATTCATGTCGAACCTCTGTCAGTTTTAAAGCTCAATTTTTTATTCACTTGGAAGTCATCTCTTTGGAGGCGCGCTGTACTCTAGTTACAGCTGTGAAATTCTTTAGCTAGATGGGACAAACGTATCCTGCCAGCAATGACAGGACGATTCAGATGTAGTTTTTAGCTATATTATTGACCCGCGTACTTTCATATCTTTTTCCTGTCAACGTGTTTCACCGAATAAGAAATGTTAAGTTACCGCTCAGGGCATGAGGCACCAGTGTGTATCAGAACATTCGGCAATATTCTCATCGATTATATCTTTTTCCTATCTTGAAGTCGAGCCTTTTGTAATCAAATTGCACGTGCAACGAGAACACACTCATGCATTCTGGAAGACACGCGAGCAGCCACGATCACGCTGGAATCGTCTACGAATATTGAGAGATTAGCCGACGCTCCTTAATCGCAAATCATTTGTTCGACGATCGACTCATGCACCCGGCACTATCTTTCTGCCCGAATGTAACTTGTTTTGCTGGTTCCGGTTCACCCAATAATGTGTCTTTCATGACTCGCGGTTCTTCTGAGCGTGTTGTTCAACGTCACTACAACGTGAGATCTCGTAGAGGTGCTTCGTGGAGACCGAAGAAACCCTACCAGCCGTCAAAATAACATGACCGTCGTAATGACGAGCGAGCTAGCTGCAGGCTCCCACTACCGGCCGAGCACGCACCTCTGCACGAGACGACTAGGAAGATCTTGGCCCAGACAAGTGCCACAAGGAGAGTGCCCGTGTCACCTGCAGCGACGTATCCTGCAAAAGCCAAGGAAGCCACCGATAATTCGCGGATCCCTATTTGGAGATCTGAAAAGCAGGCCGGATACCTACTATGAACCGCTACGTTTAACGATTGAAACTGTGACAAGCTGCGGTTTCGCAGCGTACAACATTTTTTTACACCATTTCACAAATTACAACATTCCCACAAACATTCACGAGTGCCATGTTAAGGAGCGGGCTGAAATTTAACGAGAAGACCTGGGTCTTCTGTGTCATCTATCTTGACGTTATGTAAGCGAGCTTAGCACAGGCGACGCAGTGGCATAATTTAGGGCTTTTATTATTGATGCAGCAAAAACTTTGTGGGTGGTTAAGCTTAGTCTTTAAGTTTGAAACGCGATAGCATTCAAATGTTCCTGACTTATTCTCACGCTTCGCGGCAACTGCAGCTTATCCAACCGTAATCTTTACCGGGAACTGCAGGCGGCGAATGCTATACACGAAGAGGAGCCTTCTGGTAGAAACGCCACCTCTAGCGTGAGCCGATCCCGGAAGCTGCGCACAGCCACGCCAAAAAAAACTGCATTATGGAGTTTCTAGTATATTTTGGCACGTTTACTATTTCATAACTGCGAGTCGGCCTAGTTGGAACAGATTCATGATTTAAAAACGTGTTCGCAAATATACAGGGACAAAGAAAAGGCCAACACAAGGACGAGCGCTCGTCCTTGTGTTACCCTTTTCCTTGTCCCACTATGTTTGCGCACAAAACGTGTTTAGTATTTCAGTCTCAGAATATTCAACATGGCAGGCATGCGCTGTCGGTGTTATCGACATTTGTTTGTGGGCTAACATTCTCAAAATTCCGAGGAATAACCTTGCCAAGAATGTACGAAAAGGTATGAGCAACTGAGCCGCATAATGAGCCGCATATACAGTAAATCATACAGCAAGGCGTGGTATGTACATGTACTTCAATATGTAAAGAACGAAAGGTGGTTAACCGAGGGCCCCGCATTTTATAAATCATAAGAAGCCAACAAACGACGATACCAAGGGGAAATTACTTTTGCTTACTAACTGAAATAAAAAATAATTATTTCTTGGAATTGAAAGTGGATGAAAAACAACTTGCCGCAGTTGGGGAACGACACCACGTTTTCGCATTACGCGTGCGATGCTCTATACAGTACGAGAATTTTGCTCACGGGTACGCCGGCGTACGACGCCGACACCAACAGCGCATTTTCTGCCATGTGTGATGCCCTTAATGTTGTCGTGATAAAATTTCTCTTTCCACAAACGAAATACAATACACCCAAAAGACGGGTCCCATGGGCGAAAGAGCATTGCGAAAAGAAGCAAAAGCAACGAAACAATGCATGGTGCATACATCGTCGGTACCCAAGATAGCAAATTATTATCGAATCAGAAAGAAATGTCGCACCGTAGCCGACACAATTTCAGGCTGAAGAGCAAGCTTGCTGAAGTTTTAAATACGAAGGTTTATGGCAATAGATATTTTTGTTGATTCGCGGGCAGGTCAACGTAATTGGAACTTTGGGTGCGGTACATTTTTCCTTGACAACCAGTAATTTTCCCACCTAGGAATGTATAAACCATGTTGAACATGCTTAGCAAGCATCAACTTTGCGGCAACCAAGAAGAAGCACCGTTATCATTCATTTTCCAAGTAAGATAGTGCAAAAATAAAAGTATTTGATAGACAGTGTCATGCAGCGGCAAAAGTGTTGAGTAAGTGGAGTTAAAAGTTTACTTACGAGCTTTACGTAATTACGTCAACGATGTCCCGATATGCTTGCACTGAACATCAATGTTTATTGGCAGATTTACTTAGAAAGCATTGAATGTAATAAACACGGAAATAAATGCGCTTCCGTTTAGCATTTGGAGCACATATTCCTCTACAAATGCTACATACTGTCACGTATATCCTTTCCGAAAGGTAGTATCAAGAAATAAATTAATTGTGGCAAAGCGCGAGAAGGCACGTAGGACAATAGAAGTGAACAAAAGCAGAACGCTTCAATCCTATTGTCTTACGTGCCTTTTTGCTCTTCGCCAGAAGTTATGCAGTACCAACTAGCTCACCCGTCTGTTGTCTTGAGGAAATCAATTACTGGACTACCCTTTTATCGCCTAATGAACCTCTGTGGGCTTACTATGTGATGTGCATTGCGGATGTAGACTGCTACCCTTCTTAGAGACTGTTTTGTTTCTTGCCCTGCAATCACCCTGTTGGCGAGACTTTTCACTCTTGCTTACGCAATAAAAACAGACATAATTTACTTCATCAAGTTAACGTTGTCTAGCGTGTTAAAATCGCCTCGTGATGCTGTGTATAATGTATATTCAACTAGCACAGCTACAGAAAATACAGATAGCAGACTGAGGCGCGATGTATAACAAGCTCAAAATCATCGACGTCTTAACTTTCCTCCATTTGCTCTCAATATTTATTCGTGTTTGCAGCGGCGGAAATATTTGTACCGCAACAATTTTCATGAAGCAATGCAAGCACGTGTAAAGGGCTCCTATCCCCCTTGTTATTCAAACGCTGGCGTAAACAGGAGCGCGAAGCCGCTCATGGTGAGAGCACAGGGAAAATAGACTCGACTGCTGACTCAGCTTGTTTCTGCTCGCAAACATTATTTGTTGTGGCTCCATTCTTGTAACTGCTATAAAGGTTTCCAACTTGGTTCGTTTTGGTGCATATGTAATTACAGCTTGTAAAACACAAATTTTGGAGGTGTGGAGTGGGCAGCAGCGTATATTTTTAAATGGCAACACTATCTTTAGTGCGGGGCGTGAAACGCAATTGACGGCTTTGGAGCAATCACACACAGAACTGTCACCAATATGAGGAGTCTGACTGAGATACGACTATGAACGGCGCATGAGCGCTCGCTACCGAAGAACCGCGGCATGTGCGCAGCAGTTTCAGTTCTGTATTGCTAATGGTTAGCGAAAACTGTACTGGAATTTGTGGGCAACACAACAAAGCAAGCGCCATTCGTAAGGTGATAAAGAACTACCGGCTTCATGTCAAATGTACCAGAGAATGCCGCAGCAGTCAGCAGCATTGTAGCCTCTGGTGAATAAAGAAATTACGGGGTTTGACGCACCAGGACCACTTTCTCATTATGAGGCACGCCGCAGTGGAGGACTCCGGAAATTTAGACCCCCTGGGCTTCCTAAACATGCGCTGAAATCTAAGTACACAGGTGTTTTCGCATTTCGCACTCCTCTGAATGCGGCCGCCATGGCCCGGATACGATTCCGCGAACTTGTGCTCAGCAGCCCAACACCATAGATCTTGTAATCATCCGCTAGTTAAGGCTAACTTGGTTTGTATACCTGCTGCGCTACGATGAGCGCTTCCACGAGCAACAATTTCTTCCCACCAAGGTGTGCTCTTCAGTATGAGGGAAGCATGGAAGAAAAGTAGCGATATCATCCGATAAATGTATTTTTTCGTATTAGGTGAGGTTTAATTTGCTTACATAATTTGGCGGAAAGCGACAACGGGTAATCGGGGCGCATCTGCTGGAGTTCAAAAATTTGCACATTAGCGTCAAGTTAGTGGCGGACCCTAACGTCTAGTTTTTGTCAAGATATGCGGTATTATTTTAATCGAAACACCGAAGTGACAAATATTTGATTAGTTTCAGTTCTTTTTTTTGGCATTCAGTACGCATGCGCGGTGATTCGACACCGCGCAGCCGACAATACACGCCACTTACAGGACATAGAAACATCAGCCATGGCTTAAGACAGCAGCAACCAATACACGCCTGTTGACTAAACATGAAGGACAAGGTTACACCAAGTGCAAGCCGTGACGGTAACCAGGGTGCTTCGTCTACTTTGGGCACCTCCACAACGTGAGCTTTACCACTTGTCATTTTTTTGATTCAATACTGTTACCCTTAGACACGACCCATCTAGAGTCACTGGAAAAAATTTCAGAGTACCGCAAAGGTCGGGATTTGACTGGCAATACTGAGGGGCCACCGCCATATACCTTAAAAGCCAACTGCGTCGCGGGAAGGCCGCCGTGTTGGAAGAGCTTGATATTCGGTGACACATCGGGTTGAGTGTTTACTGAAGTACAAATACTTTGTGCCCAGAGATAATGGTTGCTAAGAACGAAAATGTAATGTCATTTCGTGCGAAGTGATGCAGCCAGTGGTTGTTTTGCACGCCGATTGTGTTTACTGCTGGAACTGTGCTACGATTGTGGGCAGCAGCATAGCGCTGCTATCGGGAGCTTAAGCACGCGTTTTTTTTCCCTTCCGCGGAGCGAGCTACGAAAGAAACATTTCATCACTTCGAGCCGGAATGAGGCAAGCTTGTGCTTTCGGGCATGAACATCGTGGACCGCCGTCGGCTTCTATTGAATGTTTCCAAGCAGGACGAAACTAACACCTCACAGTGTCACAGGCACGTTAGTTCATTGTATAATTTCACAAGCAAAATCGGATACATTTAATTTAGTTTGTAAACGGATACCGCGCGTTCTCGATTCTGTCAGGCAACTTCGTCCGCCGATTGCCGTCCGCCTGTGCCAGATTGTCCAGCCTCCTACATTTTTATTAATACCACTTGAGAGTCAACTGCACAGCACGTTAGTGCCTTACAACGGCGAGAAGTGGTGACTTCGGCGGTAGTACGCGCATTCGGGCTAACCACACTCCAGTGTGAGCGTCGTCTGCTACGCGCTGTTCACTCCAGGAAGACGCATGCCATGCCAGGGTCATAGATGCTGTCCTGTTTACAACAACAACAAAAACAACAAAAAAGTTGGCGAGAGTCAGAACACGTGCATGAATAAGATGTTTGATCTGCACTTTGCTTTTATCTTTATTCTTTCTCGAGCTACCAAACTCACGCATGCTACACGATTTCTTACGAAAAAAATTATCAGCAAACAGTCCGTTAACGATGGTACCTCATAGATAACAACAGTGCGCGTGAACGGCGGAAGTGAACACCATCGCAGACGATGCCTGCAATCGAGAGTACTTTGTGCGCTTATGCTTGCTGTTGCCAATCTCGCCAGTTCTCGCCGTTATAAGGCGCTGTGCGGTCGATGCTCGCGCGATATTATTGAAAATTTTGGGATGACCATGAAGGCCGGAGAGAGCGATTTGAAGGGTGCCCTCTATCAAGAATGCGCTCAGTTAAAGTTAGACTTTCACAACGTGCTAGAAGAGGACAAACAGATACGTTTGCGCAATGTTACAAGCATGGCGTTGGCAGCATGAACAACGTCCAAACATAACTTCTCCAACATGGCGTCTGGGCCAGCAAATTAAATAGTACGTCTTCGTTTATATGGGAAGATGTGTTAAATTAATTATTTAAGTTTCCGAATTTTGCTTGCCAAAATCTTGATCACCGGTGCGACTGCCGTGTGCGCATCGGTGTTTGGCCGTGACTGTAAGACGATCTGTGCACAGCAGGCGTATAAACCAACTTCGATGACCATTTTGTGCAGTAAATCTTGTGGAAGGCCAATATGAGACATTTGCGTGATTACAGCAACGTATATGTACTTCTGTACACTGATAATGAGTGAGAGTTTGCTACATTGCGATTTATGAACCGGCTGTCTAGTGCGTTCATGAGCAGCTGCGCTTCTCAACTTATTTATGACTGTTTGCTTAGAATGCGAAGATTTGCTGCCTGTGTAAAAAAAAAAGAAGGAACGCCCGCTGGCGACGCAGCTCTTCTTTTTCTATGTCACATAGGCGATGTACAAAATTCTTGGGCTTTTAGTGCGGATTATGTAATATACATAGTGACAGAGTGAAACTAAAGCTACTGGGTGTTCTGTTGTTTTGTATTTCTTGTTAAGCATCAAGCACAACATTATTTGGTTATGCACCATGCATCTCGACATAAAACATATGTATGCTGACATCAGTTCATTGCATGTGCTCGGCTTACAAGCACAAAATTTGAAGCATGTGTTGTGAATATCGCCTGGCCATTTGTGTCAAGCTCAAAATGCGTATGCATAAATGAGCAAAGGATAGGTGGAAAAAGGCAGCATCATGAGCCTCGTATTGACTGCGTTTTTATTGACTGCGATCGTCACGATCTGCGAAAAACAAGTGCCATATGGGTCGACTGACACGAGGCGAGAGCGCGCTCACGAGCTCGGAGAAATCATGCGAGTACCTGGTGCACGTGAGGACGCGGAATTCTCGCGCGACAAGTGTTCCTTCGCTTGTCACGAGCACAGAATAACCGCGTGCGTTGAGCAACAAACGCGTACACGTGTACCCGCGTCAAGCGTGCAAGACGCGAACGATCCCTGCTATGAACTCCTATTTTCGTAGAATCGCTAACACCGCGTGCACTTCGCTTAAATATCTTCTAAAACAGTGTCGAAAAGTACAAGCAAGGTGTACTTATACCTCGCACACGCGGGTGTTTTTTGTAGGCTCTATGTTCTCCCGGCCGATTATGTGTAACCACGCAGAACGACGCTCTCGGTCATTTTTCCCTGTCGGAATCGAGTAAAAAATCCTTCTAGACTCGGTTCGGTTGCTGCATCCGAAGGCGCAGCAGCCAGTCATGATTGCCTTGCAGTCAAACGCGAGTGGGACAATCGGAATACAAAAAAAATAATTATAACGTAGGGAACCTGCGCTGCCTGCGCTCTAACTCAGCCGGCCCGCACGGCGCTTGGAAGGTATATGGCACCCCAAAGTCACGTGGTACGGATGGGCCAATAAACCCGTCGGTGGAGCGG
Organism: Dermacentor variabilis; assembly: GCF_050947875.1. Classification (NCBI taxonomy): domain Eukaryota; kingdom Metazoa; phylum Arthropoda; class Arachnida; order Ixodida; family Ixodidae; genus Dermacentor; species Dermacentor variabilis. Next base: position 173,850,522 of record NC_134571.1, read on the forward strand.
GGAAAACAAATGCGATGCTCTGAAATTTTTTTCCAGTGACTCTAGACCCATCTAATATGCTTTAACATCTGTACATTTGTCTCCAACTAAAACGGGTCTTTTTTACAGCCTGCTTGAGCGTTGAAATCGGTTGCTTTCTTTGAACAGGACCGGTCGACGCAATGACGATGCAAAAATATTGGCATGTTCAAGGCAAAGTCAGCGGTTTAGTGCTCAGGATAAGATTTTGCAGAACATGAAGCGAACGTATGCTTAGAGACGAGAATATTTTTCATTGATGTATAATTCTTGAATGACACAACGCAATGGGGCGCTATAGTTTGAAGTCCCAGGAACAATTCCGAATGGCACCACCGTATTTTGATGAAAGCGCAATGTAAAAAGGCTCTTGTCAACTTGCATTTAGGTGCTCGTTACAGAAACCTCAATGGCAAAAACTTATGCGCAGTGCGCCTCAATTTGGTATTCGTTTTATGAGGTCATGGCTCTTGCGCGAAAGCCTCGGAATTAGTTCTAACCGCAGTGAACAATTGGTGTGCCGGACCATAAGCGTTTTCTAGACAAATCATCAAAGTGCAAGATAATACTGTCATTTGCCAATTAACAAAATAATGGGACAAAGTTGGTACTGAGCGCCGAAAGCATTACTTTAATAAACAGTAAGCCCCGTGCATGAAAAGCCACCACTTGGTTTAAAGCGATTGTTCTTCCCCTTGCCTGTGTTCCTTAACGGCAATAAAAGCGCATTAGAGGAAAGTACACTTTTGCCGCTTGGAGTTTTGTGGCTCAAGAAGGTATCTGTTTCTGTTTTTATTGTTTATTGACAACGTAAATTTAGGTTACTTAGTTCAATATTTTTAAAAAGCAAACTGGGATGAGTTAATACCACATCGATAATAATAATAATGATAATATTTGGGGTTTTACGTGCCAAAACCACTTTCTGATTATGAGGCACGCCGTAGTGGAGGACTCCGGAAATTTTGACCACCTGGGGTTCTTTAACGTGCACCTAAATCTAAGCAAACGGGTGTTTTCGCATTTCGCCCCCATCGAAATGCGGCCGCCGTGGCCCGGATTCGATCCCGCGACCTCATACCACAGCGATAAAGAAATGGGAAGTCATGGGGTTCTACGGTACCCTTTACCATTAGTGTACGGAAGCAGTTGCACGTCGCATTTCAGCTATTTTCTTGCTAAGCATTGCATCAGTCTTAGGATATTTTTAATGCGTTCTCAAACGAATCTTTGCCCTTCGAAGAATTTTTATATAGGCCCCCCAGCGAGTGACAAAGAAGCAAACTTAGCATCGCTTGAAAAAAATCATTTAAGAACGGCATTCTAGTTCATCATTATTTCATTCGAACTCGTAATTTCGCTCGTAAGTATTCAAATTAATACTTGGCTAAGAGGCACAAACCTGCTTGTATTGCTCAGAGCTAGTCAATTCAGCCTATAATTTCGAATATTACCTGAAATTAGATATATTCCTCATAGTTGCCTGACCCATGAGTCATGATTGTAATTGACGTGACAGCGCCATATTCACCACGGCTTTGCCCAATCGCATCTGAGAGGCACAAATACTAATTATTCTAACATCAGCGCAGGTTTGCATCGTAATTGCAGAAACCATCTGCACAGTGTCATTGTAATACTTCAACCTATTTTATTCATACAAAAACATGTTCCACTCTTTAAGAGATGTTATTCCGAAATTATTGTTAGGATTCTGTCACTGCAGCAAATAGAGCACGAATTTTGTAAACAAACTACATAGGACTCGTTGTAACTACTTCCACAGGTAAACTGACAGTATTTGTGCATTCCACCATGAGTGAATTCCACCATGTATTGCCCCGACTGTGCCGTTTATATTATGCCAGTCAACATAGTAGGTATTTAATGAGAACGAACCATTGCGAGCAGTGCATTTTCAAAACACGACTTTGGTTTTTCTGAACATTAGTTTAATAAAAGACAATTTCATCTTTTTTTGTCACAGCTTTTAACTGTCTGTCCACTACTTCATTATTTATAGGATTTCTGACGACACCTTGCAGTACCAGAGGAACACGCAGCACCCGCCGATGACCGACGAGACTTGCAACGTCGACGGTACGTAGGCGATTGTCGCTCGCCTTTACCACAAAGATGGCAGATAGCCCCTACGGTTAGCGCGTGCTATTAGCGTGTGCTATCCACACAGCCCACATTTTAACGTACTTTAACGCTTTCCATTCCACCTTTTAGTGGCATTTCCCCGTGAATTATTCCTTCCACATTTCTTTCTAGGCTAATGTAGTGTCTGTAACACGACTCTTACATATGCGCATTGAGCAAATCTTTCTGAAAGTTGTCCTATACTCTACTGATAGCCTACGCAGAAACTGTGGCGAGGACAGCCGTTTTAGCGTTCGTAAATATATGTTAAACATGCAGTACTTACAGCGGTTGCTTAAGAAATTCAGCTACAGGAATAACCAAACGAGTGTCGGATATTAAATTTCTGAAAGGCGAGAAGGTCTTCGGATGAAGCACCTATCTGTAATAAAAGGACAATGAATCAAGTGCATACGTTGAAAATCTAAAATACCTCGGTAGAAATGCGCCCTATCAGTGTGTCGTCCTCTGCGTCGGGCTATGTCTGCTGCTCGTAATAGTTGAACAATAAGCAAGAACTTGTTGAGGCATCTAATGCGCTTATTACTTGATAATACAGAGTATATTGTTACAAGGGGTTTACGCCCAAGAAAACGATGTCCTTTTTCATTTCGAGCACGGTCCGGTTCTGCCCGTGGTTTGAGACAAAACGTGATAAGCTTCAGAAGAATTCAACACTGCACAATCTTCATCGTGTTCTGCTTCCCCATTGCCACGAAGCTCTTGCATGCATTCAAGACATAGTTGCAGAAAGAAAAAGCACCGCGGATGGAAGGACAGCAGTAGGGTTCCCCCACCACTAAAAGCTTCTTGACATGCACCATAAGCACGAAATATCCATTCCGCTTGAATGGCCACTGCATTACGGCAAATGAATACCATTACTATACTTTTATGCCATGCAGGTGCCACTGATAATGGCAGCACAAGTTGCCAACTCCTGTGGTCCTCAAGGAACATCGATAACGTAAGGCCCAGCACAAGCCGTGCTGGCATGGAGGAATCATCAGGCAATTTTGAAGACGGCGCCACGTAAGTTCACATTTAGAAAAGTTCCATTAAAAGGCTACTTAAAGTCGACAGGGATGGCTACCAGTGTAACAATCATGCCTCTACTCAGTAATTTCTCTTTGGGAGGGCTATATGTGATGGCTGAAACAGGTACTGCATCGCCAGTTTTGAGCGTTCGGCCGGCGCGGCAGGCTTCGACAAACTTCATAGTTCCAACAGCGCAACCGGAGATCGCACGGCACTGTGCACGACCCATGCCGCAACCACAAAGCTATGCAAGCTCGCGCGATTTTCCATGCTGTTGACACGCCTCAATGGGCGGTAGACTTGCAGTTTTGTAGCCTCCTTACTCACTCCCCGTTAGAGAGTATGTAAAGATTGTGAAGAAAAGATGCTCATCGAAGCCGAGGCTAACGAAATGAAACAGGGTTTTCCTGTTTTCCTGTAAAATTCCTGTAAGAATTACGCTGGCACTGACGCAATTGCGCGAGAGATAAATGTTTCAATAACTTAAATGACAAATATCAGCTGCTGTTCAGACAATATTGTGTCGGTGTAACAAAGAAGCTTTCGCTCAGGATCTACGACCTAAGTACATTGGAAAAGAGACATGAATGTGCTTGGCAACACACTGTACGAGTATTGAAGCTCGTGGCCTTTACAGGAATGTGCTAACGTAACTGAAGCAGTTGCATTTTAGATTCGTCAAATACTTGAGAAAACGTTGAGAAACTGCAGTAACAAAATTACATCTTTAAAACTGAGCAATGTTAGCACCGCCACGTTTCAATCAACTACATAAAATAACACATTCAAAGCGCTCAAAATTCACGTATTACACAGGGCTATAAACTTTTCTGTTTATGGGTAGATCATTCGCCAGTATTCGGACTCATTGTATCGATTTCAAAGAAATTGCAATAAATATGAAGGAGGTTGCCCACTTGGGATGCTCCTAGAGATGTAGCGAGTGTCACTGCGATATATATACATATTTATTCTAGTTAACTTTGTAAATTCTACCCCGCGGGGGCGTCTGCGTCAGCTGGAATTTGGTGTGTTGCGACACCACGTACCTGAGCACATGGGGGTTGGACGCTCCCGCGTCTTGCCGTGCGCGGCTTTCCCCCTTCTTGGTGGAATTCCCCCTTCTTGGTGGAAATGCCTCGCAAACACTATAGGACCTGGCTATAAAGCCACAAAGATGTCCAGTAGAGACCTGCTCCTTAAATTGAGGGATAAAACTCAACATCATAAAATAATGATTTGAAATGCTTTTACTGTGCCGTCACTGTGTCGGCACAGTAAACCATGAACACGAGCCGTGGAGTCATCTCAGAAGACGACTTCTAGGACCTTAGTAACGAAGAGCTGCTTGAAGGTTACCAGGACCAAAATGTGATCGAGGTAGAATGAATCCTAATCCGCAGGAACAATAAACAACTCCCAACAAACACATTGTAGTAATTTTTGGTACTAGTGTGCTGCCTGGTACATTGCATGTAGGCTACATCGAAGTAGGTGTTAGGCCGTACATCTCAAAATCTCGACGGTGCTTTATATTCCAGAGGTATGGGCATGAATCTGAGACATGCCGAGGAAGGCATACTTGCGCGAAATGCAGCTCGAACGATCATCCATCAGACACTTGTGACTTATCTCCACATTGCGAGAAGAGTGATGGAAGCCACACAGCCTAATCCAGGACATGCCCTAAATTGAAGAAAGAAAAAGAACTTATTGCACTAAAAGTCTAAGAAAGTATAACATTTCAGGAAGCAAGGAAATGTCTTTCGTACTTAGATCACACAAGCTCTTCCTAGGTGGCGCGACGGGGGGCAGCGTCACGAATGCCTCGGGAGTCTACCGCGGTCACTGACAGTGGTTCAGTAATCACTCCGCCTGCCCCCCTGGTGGCAGCAGCAAGTGCTGCTCCATCATCATGGAAGGTGCGCCTGCAGAATTCAGTTCCGCAGGTTCCAAAGAAAAACCACACTCCACGGCCTGGGACGCAACTCTGAGCGCCTAGTTCACGATCCTCCAGCGCATCCGAGAAGGTTATGGAGGTCGACCAAAAATCCTCGGCGTCATCAATGGCGAAAGATCAGCGCTCTGACGAGCGCGCTAGAAGAGGTAAAATACCTGCAACTGCTCAAAGAAAGGGACCGCTAACTTATACGGTTACCGTCCTTGTATACATATCTATCTATCTTTACCACTTGCTCTTGAGCACACACAACAAAAATCTTTCTCGATATGGCTACACAAATAATCAATTGGAATGCCAGGGGCCTATTTAAGAATCTAGATGATGTCAAAGATCTAGAAGAGGAATATCAGCCATGACTGTTCTGTGTTCAAGAAACACATTTAAAGCCTGAGGCAAGAACTTTTTTAAGACAGTACATAAGTTTCCGTAAAGATAGAAATAATGGTAATTCTTCTTCAGGTAGTGTGGCAATCATAGCCCAAAAGTCAGTAGCATGCCAGCATGTATCACTCCAGAGTTCATTTGAAGCAGTGGCTGTTCGGGCTATATTGTTCAACCAACTTATACCTATTTGCTCCATATATATATCGCCTGATGAACGGTTTGACAAAGCAGAATTTGAAAAGCTCATTGACTAGCTTCCCGAACCCTATATAGTCATGGTAGACTTCAATACTCACAGCACAATCTGGGGTGAATTAAGATGTGATGCGAGAGGACGGGCAATTGAAAAGTTCCTTCTTTCTTCTGGAGCCAGTCTGTTTAACAAGACAGAGCCAACATTTTACAGTCCTACACACAACACGTATTCGTGTATAGACTTAGCCATAGGGTGAGCATCACTTTTTCCATACCTGGAATGGAGAGTTATTAGTAATCCATAAGGGGGTGATCACTTCCCAACACTCCCAGAAGCAACAAAGTGGCACGATGGACCAGTTTACCCCAAAAAGAGGAAACTTCATAGTGCAGACCGGTCGAAATTTAGAAACCCATGTAAATTTTCCCTGGAAGATTTGGAACACCTAAGTGCAGAGGAAGAGACCATCTAAATCATTGAACAATTCCTCTGTTCTGCTAAAAACTCCATACCTCAGTACTGCACAGATAAAGTCAATCTAAAACCATGGTGGAACAAAGACTGTGAAAGAGCAAAAAAAACGCCAGGAAAAAGCATGGAGTAGATTTTCACGCTACCCAACAATAGAAAACCTAATAGAATTTAAGCGGTGCAAAGCAAATGGCCGTCTTATCCACCGAATATCCAAAAGAGAAAGCTGGACACACTACGTATGCTCCATAAACTCATACATGGATGTTAGCAAATTATATAATAGGGTACATAAACTAAAAGGACAAGATGCAAATCCGTTTCCCCTCATCCCTGGCTCTGGTGATACAATAGAAGATCAAGAAAACACTCTTGGTGAGCACTTTCAGAGGGTATAAAACTCCGAAAATTATACTGCAAAGTTCTTACACCATAAAAGAATAGCTGAAAATATTCCTATCCGTCCAAACAAGCTCTCATCAGAAGGATACAACAAACCACTAACATTCAATGAACTCAAGCTTGCCCTTAGCTCTTGTGGCTGCTCGGCTCCAGGCTCTGACAAAATAACATGAAATAATCAACAATCTGCCTGGTGAGACCCTAAACTGCATTTTAGGTCTATAACATAAGATTTTTGCACGTTGTTTTATACCTTCATCTTGGAAGGAGGCAATAGTCCTGCCAATACTGAAACATGGCAAAGACCATCCCTAATTAACAATTACAGACCAATTCCACTCCGTAGCTGTTTACTTATAGTATTTGAAAAAAGGATTAACCATCGCCTTGTGTTCTTTTTGGAATTTAATAGTATTTTCATACCTCACCAATTTGGCTCCTGAAGAGCAAGGTCTACAACCGATAATCTTATTCTCCTTGAGTCATATATACGTGATGCATTTGTACATAGCCGATGCTGTTTATCTGTATTCCTTGATCTTGTGAAGGCATATGATACTGCCTGGTGATACGGTACTCTGGAAGACCTGTCGTCCTATGGAATTTGTGGGTATAAGCTGAACATCTCGCAAAATTACCTATCTGAAAGGAAGTTTTGCGTAAGAATTGGCGATGTACTATCGCACACTTTCGTTCAAGAATACGGCGTACCACATGGGGGATTGCTAAGTTGCACACTTTTTCTAATTAAAATGAAGTCTCTCCTCTCAGCTATACCATTCATGGTGTCTTATTCTATGTGGACGACATATAAGTCAGTTTTAAATCTTGCAATCTGTCCATATGTGAACGCCAGATTGAGGTAAGTGTTTATCGGCTCGCGAAATGGGCAGACGAAAACGAATTTAGGTTCAGTGCAGAGAAGGCTACCTGTGCGCTGTTTCCCAGACGAAGAGGGATATGTCCTGACCCATGCATTACGATGAATTGAAGAAGCCTGGTAATTAGAAAAGAACAAAAATTTCTCGGCGTAATCTTCGATAGTAAGCTAACCATCATGCAACATGTAAAATAGTTGAAGCTGAAATGCCTTAAAACTATGAATATTTTAAAGATTTTATCTCACCAGTCGTGGGGAACAGGTAGGTATTGTCTCCTGTCTCTTTTTAAAAGCCTTGTTTTGTCGCCCATAGACTGGATGTATTGTTTACCAGTCAGCTTCAAAGACTTAAGACTTAAGCTACTCGATCCTATGTATCCCTTAGGTATCCGCCTCGCAATTGGTGCCTTTCGTACGAGCCCTTTCCAAAGTGTCTATGCAGAGTCTGATCAGTGGCCACTGGATTAACACTGCACATATCTCGGAGTCACCTATGCAATAAGAACGATGTCGCGAATACAACATCCATGCAAAGCACTCACAAATGATCAGTCCACAAACCAGTTGTATTTCAACCGGCCGTCTCACGCCTCGCCGTTCCCATTAGCAGTAAAGTTTGATGCTGAAAAAATTGCAATAGTTTTCACAGATATGCAGGAAAGTGACTATGCTGAACCCATCCCACTTTGGGAGCAATATCCGCCCGCCTGTGACTTGTCCTTTGCAGAGCTTAACAAAAAAAAGTTGTCCAAGCGCCCTCATCCAGGAACATTTCATGGCTCTTGAAGACAAGTACAGATATATTGCATTTTTCACTGATGCTTCAAAGTGTGAAAATTCGGTATCATATGAAACCCATGGCCCAAACTTCTCCTACTCTGAAACTTTGCGTAACCATTGCAGCATCATCTTTACAGCGAAACCGTAGGGTATTCTGACCACTGTTGAATGTATAGTACAGCACAAGATCCAAAAGTCTATAATATACACAGATTCATTATGCGTTGTCAGAGCCCTGTCCTGTGGCAAAGCAAGCCGAAGCCCTTTATTAAACAAGGTCATTCAACTCATTCAAGTAGCGTATAAACAACACCTTGGTCTTGTAGTATGCTGGGTGTGAGGCCACTGTGGGCTCTCTGGCAATGAAATGGTGGATAAAAATGCTGGACAAGCGGCTCATCAGGATACAATTGACGTAAGCTGGGTACCTGGTGTAGACATGCAACCTGCGGTACGAAAGTCCCTCCGTAATCATTCGCAATCTGAATGGGACAAGGAAGTTGAAAATAAGCTGCACCTTCTCAAACCGGAGTTAACCAAATGTTTCCTGCTTAAGCTTGATCGACTCACCCAAGTCAGGCTGGCACGACTCTGAATAGGACACACATATGGCACGCACAAATACCTCTTGACTGCAATTGACCCACCGACGTGCACCCGCTGCGGTGAGAACTTAACCGTCCTACATGTCCTCATTCAATGTACTCAACTTTAGAAGGATCGGCGCTGTTCTGTGTGTTCCTGCCTTCTGTCTTCGTCTTTTCGAGCTGCCCCTTCAAGATGTACTCAACTTCACCGCGAGCGAGTGGCTCATTTTAGGGAACCTTACTCGCACCATACACCCCCCATCCCTCAATGTTCTTATCAGAGGATGCACTTTTTAACTTTAAAAGAGTGCTTAATTATCTTGCACAAGTTAACTTTCTACACATCATCTCATATTATCCTAACCATCAGATTGTGCCTCACAGGTGAGGTATGGTCTGATGCACAAAAGAGTGTCTGAGCTCTCGCTCTTCTTGCGTAAGCAAGAATTGTACACCTAGGGACTCGGGCAATCCACAATAATTTATCATGTGTGCCTATAACTAATGAATTTAAGGCGTTATGTTTATCTTAATAATTACTTTAGAACTGATGCATAGGCATTTGTAGAGATATTTTATGTGTAGGCCTCTATACAGGTTTTTTAGGTCATAGTCCTAAACTCACAATTTTACTAAACCAAACCACATGTCCTGGCGCTTTTTGGCCTTAGATGGCCTAGCGCCAATAAACTTCAAGCATCATCATCATCATCAACTTTGTAAATTTTAAGCTTGTATTGTTTTTAAGCTTAGCCAGTTGATAATTTTTCCCAATTGCAAGCCTGAATAAAAGTTATGATTGGTTATTTGCCGCAGTTTAACTGGCTCTATCAAACGAAATTTCAATATTTGATAGTTCTAACTTATTAATTAAATAATCCGGTCTCGATGGCGGCCAACCTGGCATGATTAGAAACTAATTAGTAACAGCAAACGACTTCAACCAAACTATAACATTGCGTGAGCCATGCGAACAACCGCTACAAGAACAAATACAAGTATACAAGTAAAAAAGCACATTACCAAAAGAATGGCGTCCAATGTTCATCTACTGCTTGGCGCAGACATTTCAAACGAGCAGCAGGCTGTACAAGGGACACACTGTACACGCTGTCTCTGCTCTACAACCCGTTGTATTTTTTCTTCACTAAACAGTAGAAAAGCTGCCGCACCAGCATTGCCTTAACTCAACCCTTGCAGCGTTCAATGCCCTTTTGAGAAAAACAAAGAAAATACCTACTTCTTCGGTAGCATATTTCATCCACTATATACGAAAACACTGAAGTTTTTGACGTTTTTGTGCTTGCTGCGTATGGGGGCAAATGATTAGGTGTGTGGCGTTCTCGTGATGCCTTCAGCAGGAACGGTGTGCAGTTCGAATGCGACTCAAATATGAAATGACTTCATACAAACACCGCAGGTAAACTTGAACACGGCAATTTTTTTTTTATTTGATATTATAGAACTTGAGGGATCGCCTATGACGTCCGACGGGGAGTCATTCCACGTGCACATGTCAGAGAAAACGGGAATAGTTTACCTTTGCGCTATTCCCATTTCTTAACGCGAGCGCCTTAAGTGGCTAGTTGCTATGGCTTATACCCGCAAAAAAGCGCCTCTAGTGAGAGCAAAATATAATCATCATGAATGGCTCACACCCCCATAAGCAAGCAAGTAAGTAATGGCTGAATATGAACCAAGGAAAGAAACGAGCGAACGAACGAACGACGGAAAAAAGAGAGCCAATGATAACAAGAACGAAATCACCTTTGGGTATGGATCATGTTCCCGCATGTGACGTTGAGAAGGTCAACCTACAGTACCAAACGTTTACTTCATTCTGCAGCTCACTGTGTCTGACCAGTCAGATTGTACACCTTTAGCCATTACCACGTGTGCAGCAGGCTTTCCTCTTCATGTGTTCGTATAGTGTAACACGCTGCTGAATCTTTCTACGCTTCCTAGCACACATTCTTTCCTGAAAAATTCACCGACCATTAGGATAGCACATAAAGTGAAATATTAGAGCAGCTGTGTACGAGTTTTATTACGGGATATATTCAGGCAAATATTTTGAGAGACACAGATAGCAGAGGTCAAGCGTGACGGCTTTTGTAAATGACTGATCGAAGGATCTAATGTAATAACTGGTGCTGTGTGGCTTCCATAAAATGAGCGCATGAAATCAGGTTGGAAAACAATTGCAGACCAATGCAATCGAAGCAAGCGATTCATCAAGTGAAAGCGAGAGCCCACACGAGCTGATCATAGCACAAAATAAGCGCTCTGGCTGAGATCCGATGCTAGAACGAAACGAGCGGTAGGGCGAGTTCGCATGAAACCAGTATTCTGCGCTCATGTCGCTGAAGGGGCAGCTATCATTGGTCTCGGCCTCTCGACCATTCAAGGCTCGCTTCTTCTGCAGGTCCGCATTCGCTCTTTCATCTTTCGCCCTTGTGCTCGTTCGCTCGGTTACGCCGCCGACGCTCGCCGCAAGAATGGTCGTTAAGAGCTGCGCAATAAAACGGAGACCTATTTTAGCCGACGCAAAACAGTCTTTCTCAATGCCAAATGGCTCGCTACCGAAAGCACGCTTCAGGTCTTTTGCCTGAATACTCCTTGTGAGCGTGTTCAAGATGGAGTTCTATTTTCAATACTCAGACCGGCTAGTTTTTTAACTTAGCATCACTGAGAGATACTTCTAATCTCCTGCACCCCTTTCGTGTAGAATATACATGATGTATTAGATTATGCAAGGCTTCTGTTATGCTTGCCACCCGAACGAGGAAAGTTCTTAATTTACAGTTAAGCATCACAGGCCACCGAAAGCACCACCGTTCAATTTCTGCCAATCTAGAGCCCAATCGAACGCTAAATATCAATGCAGCAACTTAGTGCTAAAAGGGAGCGAGTTGCCTTAACATTAACGCGCGATTTTCTTTTTGTAAAACACTCAAATGGTCAAAATGTGTTCTTCTCGTCCCACAACGAGAGTCAGCCTCGTTGAGCTAAAGTTCCCGTATCCTTGCAGGAATATATACTGTTAACGGCGGAATGGAACAGCTAGACTCCTGTGGTGTCAGAGCAAGTGATCAATCGTCTGCCATGTAGTCGAAACACAAATGTGAAACATGTGGTAAATTTTTAAGAAGGGCTGGCAATCTATCTGCACATTACCGCATGCATACCGGCGAGAAACCATACAAATGTGAACTATGTGAGAAATCATTCGCGGACAGTTCCACTTTCCGTAGGCATCAACGGATTCATGCAGGTGTGAAACTCCATATCTGGCAAATATGTACTAAACCATTCAAAAACAAAACGGATATTCACAGTCATCTCAAATCACATAGTAACGAAAGACCTTTTTGTTTGCGGCATATCTAATCACTCCTTTAAGAGCATTGAGTCTCAAATCTTAGCAGACACCGCAGAATTCACAAAGGCAAAATGGCGTACGAGTGCAAGCAGTGTCGATTTCGTTCCACAAAGAAAGAAAATATCGACGCATATCTCTGCAAGAGTATTAGGTGCCAAATGGGTGACGATTCGTTTACAGATGCATCTCAACTGAATGAGCCTCTCGTTACGCACACGAGTGGGCCGTCGTAAAAGCGTGACCAGTGCCCAAGTGAAGTAAATCGTCCACCGGTTTGGCACCGGAACACAACCATGAAGCCGTGCAGCAAATAACGCTGACATTCTTCCACAGGGGTGAGAAACTACCAGAACGCATCGTCTTGAGAGACTAGCTTCTTTGGCCTTTAAAACTGCTGAGTGAAATTCAAGACGGAAACAATGCCGCTTGATTTTTCGAAATTACATGATAAAACATCGCCTCCAGCAGAATTTGGGATGCTTCAATGTCGAAGTATACTGCAGGTCCTGGCTAGAGCTCACTGTTTGCGAAACTATGTTGTTCACCAACGTAGCTTTAGCAAACTAATTTCTAGACAAACCCTAAAGGGCTGCAAGTTTTCTTTTGGTGTAACTAGAAGGCTGAATGCTCGCACAAGATTCTTGACGCCTCGTTTAGTTTTGTAAAAGAGTGTTGCGAGTGTACTAGTAAACAAGCTTTACCTCACCGTCCTTTTAATCATTCAGAAGGGAGTACCTCACATGAGGAACCACTTAGAAAGGAGGCACTGTGTTGTCAACTAAAAACTAATCTCTGCTAATAATTAAGGTCCTTAGGCCTTGCTGCCTCTCAGACTGCTTTTGCAATGTACAGACAAAGGCATGACAAAATGTATTTCCCTTACAAACTGTTCAGTGCACGCAATGTTTTAGTTCTGTCTTTAGCTCTTTTATTCAGACCGAAGATTTTTGTTCTTAATCATGCTGATGACTACAGTGAGACTGTATTAACTCAAACCATTTGGAGCTTAATTATATATGTTGAACTGCGCATATGGTAATAATTGCTGTATTGAGGTGGGAGCTGTGCCGCTCTTAAAGTGCAGTTTTTTATTTGCAAGGAAGTCGCCTCTTTTGACTTGCGCTCCTCTCTAGGTACAGCAGTGAAATTTTTTAGCCTGCCGTGACAAGCGAATCCCTTGGAGCAATGACAGGACGATTGACATACAGTCCTTAGTTATTTTATTGACTCGCGTACTTCTATATCTTTTTCCTGTGAACGCGTTTCACCGAATAACAAATGTTAAGTTACAGCTCAGGGAATGAGGCACCAGCGTGTATCAGAATATTCTGCAATATTCTCGTCGATTCTATCTTTTTTTTATCTTGTAATCGAACCTTTTGTAATAAAGTTACATACGCAACGCTAATACAGTTGTGTAGTCTGGAAGACACGCGAGCACCAACGATTACGCTGGAATCTTCCACGAATAATGTGAGAATAGCCAACGCTTCTAAATCGCAAATCATTTCTTCGATTATCGAACTCAATTGCCGGCACTATCTGTGTGCCCGAATGGAACTTGCTTTGTTGGTTCCGGTTCACCCAATATAGTCTTTTATGACCCACCGTTCTTCTGACTATGTTGTTCACCGTCTCAACAACGTGACGTCTCGTATAGGTGCTTCCTGGAGACCGAATATACCCCACCAGCCATGAAAATAACGTAAATGTCGCCATGGACGGGCGAGCAAGCCGCAGGCTGCGGCTACCGCCCGAGTTCAGACCTCTGCCCCAGAAGACTAGGAAGATCGTGGCCCAGACAACTGCCGCTGTAAGTGTCCACATCACCTTTAGCGACGTTTGCTGTAAAAGCCTAGGAAGCCACCGATCATTGGCAGATAACTGTTTGGAGATCTCAAAAGCTAGCTGGAGACCTACCGAAGAACCGCTATGTCTATCAATTGAAACTGCGAAAAGCTGAAGTTTCGCAGCTTACATTTTTTGCGCTATTTCATTATTACTACACTACAAAAGTTCCACAGACATTCATGAGCGTTATGCTTATGGAGCGGCCTGAAGTTCAATGAGAGCACCGTAATCTTCAGTGCAGAAATCAACTGTTAGTTCAGACACGTCGACCCGCACGTGGAAGAGATGAAAACGTTTTTCCTCATCTGCGGTTTTGAAGCAAGTGGTTTACGCCGGATGCATACGTAAACCGGCCAAGACACTTACGAAATTTCTAACGGAAGCGACGGACATCAAAGTGACGTTGGAAAACTGCACTCGGCGATGTTATTGCCTAGTGTTCTCGCCGAGCTGCAAAATTCAAGCGCTAGGCTCCGACAAACTCTGAAAGGCCACGAGAAATGTTGCAAGCGAAGAACCACTTGATAGGTTCTCTTCGACGCAGCCTTAAGTAGCCTTAATTGTTGACGTCGTCTAAGAGGCGTTCCAGCAGCCATTCGCCTTTACTCAACTGCCAACGCTAAAGCCTGCATTGATGGCCCACGTCACCGTCTTCAGGCGTCGTTGTCCCCCTTCGCGTCCGCACCTGACGACATCTCGCTCTGCGAAAATAGCGATGAAGTGAGACACCCATACCGTGAGCAGCTACGAAAACGTTTAGCAGTCGATTCTTTGCGTTCACAGCAAGAGGAACGGCCCAGCGAAATTGCTGACTGTTTGGCTGCAACTGAACGGAAGAAACCCCGACTACTTTCTCGAACGCCGTTGCCAAGGCACTGCCTCTCACTGAAGCGCCGAGGATACCCTGGGGCAATACGTGGCCGACGTGTTGGTCCGTATCCGGTAAACGAAATACAGTAACCTACGGATGCGAGGTTTCTGTTCACTGAAGTGCCAAAGGTCCTCCGCCGCCAACGCATGATCAGTCTCCACGACGAAGAAACGACCTGGTGTAATGTCGACGAAGCTCCGAAGAAAAAATCACGTTGCCAAAAGGATACTTGACGATGCCATGGAACCATGGGGCAGTGCCATGGAGCCATGATCACACCCCTCGAAATGAACCAACAGACTATGAACCAACAACACCGACGCTGTCGCCACGCAGTGGCCGCTTTAGCAAACAGAGGACCCGACTACTCCGTCATGAATCAATACTTAAGCGCATAGTCGATGACAGTGAGGACTACATGGCAAGGACCGCAAATCCAAGCAGCTGGAGGTCACCTGACAAGGACGACTGGAATGAACACTTACGTTGAACACATCAGGTGCTAGACACCCTTGCGTCGCAGAATCATCATTTTGTCGGAGGATCACAACTCTCCCGCCTACCCATCAAGCACCAAGGCAACGCTACAATCTTCGACTACGCTTCTTTGGATACCAGGCCGGTGACCATGATTGGGCTTGCACCTTTATAAGCCAATGTGGACTGAGTGAATAGCTACCTTATTTCGCAGTCTGCACAAAAATTCAGCGTATGTACGCACGGCCCAGAAGCCCTTAACATGCCTGTAAGCAGTCCAACTTCCGCGCCAGTAAGCGATTTTACCGTAGCTAACCCACTATGTTTCCGTTGCTTTAATTTTCTTTACTACGGGCTCTTTTGGTCTTCGTTATCGCTTTATCTTTTTGCCGTGAACGCGTTTCAGCGCCTAAAGTTTTAAGTTATCGCTCCACGCATGACGCGGTTGAATGTATCAGAACCTACTGAGTCCCCCGCAGGGGCGTCTGCGCAAGCAGGCATTTGGTGTGTTGCGACACCACGGACCCGAGCACACGAGGGTTGGACCCTCCCGCGTGTAGCCATGCGCAGCTTAGCCGTGTCTGGGGAAAGGGGGATCCTGGGGGTTGAGCCGATGCCGGGTGTTTGGACCTTTAAGGCCCCCTGGCGGAGGCAAATCACCCCTTTGGCCTCTGCTTCACATAGACGGCACCCCCGGACTGAACCACCCGGGGGAAATCGGTAGTTGCCTTTTCCTGTCTCTCTCTCCCTCTAGCCTTCGTCTTTCCCTTACTTTCCACCTTTCCTGTCTCCTTCTCTCTTCTATTTACTTCCTTCTTCTTGGCGGCAAGGGTTAACCCTGTGTGGCTATCCAACCTTGGGTACACCATATTTGGTTATAGTGGCGGCGTACGACTGGCGTAGTGCAGACTTGCATGCAAGCTCTGCCGCGTCCCCTTCGTTGGCCTCCATGGTGGGCGGTCGGCGCTGTTGCCGAATTTATTATGCCTATTCATGGAAAATTCTTTTCCCCCATTTCCTGATCGCCCCCCTAAACGAGGGCGCACCGAAGTATTTCAATTTTCGGGCAACCGAACCTGTAACTTTCCCCGCTTTCACGTCGTCCACTCTGATCAATCTGGAAAGACGGTGAGAATGATCTCACCTATTCTGGTATCGAAAACACTGACTGAAGTCTTTGGACCTGGCTACAAAGCGTCGAAAATGGCAAGCGGCGATCTCCTACTGGAGCTTCGTGATGAGAAACAACATGAAAAACTACCTAAACTAGTGTATTTTGGCGATGTTCCGGTTACAGTTACCCCACACCGTACCATGAATACCACGCGCGGCGTCGTCTCCGATGCTGATTTGCTCGAGCTATCTGAAACTGAACTCCTGGAGGGCTGGAGTGATTAGAACATCGTCAGTGTCAAACGAATTAAGATTAGGCGGGAAGGAAAAGAAATTCAGACAAAACACCTAATACTTACTTTCGGCTCTAGTGTTCTGCCCGACACCATCGAGGTCGGGTACCTCAAGATTCGTGTTAGGCCATATGTGCCAAATCCCCTGAGATGCTTCAAGTGTCAAAGGTTCGGCCACAGCTCACAGAACTGTCGAGGCCGGATGACTTGTGCCAAGTGTAGTGAACACGAACACTCCTCTGAAACATGCCAGAATACCCCACACTGTGTCAACTGTGATGGCGAGCATGCCGCGTACTCGCGGTCCTGCCCGTCTTGGAAAAAAGAAAAAGAAATAGTAACCATTAAAGTAAAAGAAACTATCACTTCCAAAGAGGCACGCAGGCGGGTTTCATACCTGCCCAAGAAAAGCTTTGCCGATGTGACGCGCCAGGGGGCAGCGACACAAAGGCTTCCAGCGGCTGTCCGACCCACAGTCAGTGAGTCGGCAGTTACGCCGTCTGCCCCCGCGGCGGTTGCAGCTAGGGCTGCTCCGTCAACCGAGGAGAAGGGATCATCGACCCCGAAGGTGGGCGCAGCCGAGGCTGCCTCAACCTCCCAGGTCCCTTCCAGCGCTGGCAACGGCCGGCGCAGCCAAATCCCCCAGGGAGCCCCATCGACCTCCGGGCTGGTGGGCGCAGGGGTCTTGCCCTCCAAGGCGGGACTCTCCCTGGTAACTTCTCGCTCGCAAGAGCACGTGTCCGGCGCCTCACAAGAGGCAATGGACACTACACCTATTCTCAAGGCGCACCAAGCGCCTAAGGAGCGGCGAGGCTCCCTCGAACGCTCCAGAAAGGGCAGAACCCCCGTTACAGGGCCTCGAAAGAGCTCTGTAACCTAAGCGGCATCACCTCCATTTCCGTAAACACAGCACTAATTTTTCTTTAAATATGGATACGCAAATCATTCAATGGAATGTCAGAAGTCTTCTTAGGAATCTCGATGATGTGCAAGAACTTATCCATCAACACAATGCGAAAGTGCTGCGTTTACAGGAAACACACTTAAAACCAAAACACACAAATTTTCTTCGAGAACACGTTACTATTCGCAAAGATCGCGATGATGCTCTCGCATCATCGGGCGGTGTTGCAATTATAATTCAAAAAAGCATAGCCTGTCATCGTTTGCAGCTACGAACGGCCCTTGAGGCAGTGGCGGTTCGAGTCATTCTGCTAAACAAGCTTATCACTATTTGCTCACTTTATATACCCCCACATTATAAACTAAGCAAACATGAATTTCAGTCCTTTATTGATGAATTGCCAGAACCCTACGTTGTTCTTGGGGATTTCAATGCACATAACTACCTGTGGGGCGACCCTCGTATAGATGCGCGAGGACGTCTTCTCGAACAGTTCCTCTTTTCTTCTGGTGCTTGACTGTTGAATAAAAAGGAACACACATATTACTCTGTTGAAATAGAACCTATTCTTCCATAGACCTTAGCATAGTCTCCCCGTCTGTACTGCCTGAACTTGAATGGGAAGTTACCGACAACCCTTACGGCAGCGACCACTTCCCTATACTGCTAAGATCACCGAAAGAAAATGAATATCCTCCACACGCTCCTAGATGGAAGGTTGAGACAGCTGATTGGGAGAAATTTCGATCTCTGTCTAGTATCTCATGGGCTGACTTGTCTTCGTTAGGAATTGATGCTGCAGTCGAGTTCTTTACAGCATCTAAATGCATATCCGAAGTGAGTGGTCTGGCATGCAAACGACGTGTGCCGTGGTGGAACAGCGAATGTAGGATCGCCCGTATGAATCAGAACAAGGCGTGGGGGTTGCTACGCGCTTCTCCCACTGCAGAGAATCTTATGAACTTTAAAAAAATAAAGTCCCAAGGCAGGCGAACCCGCCGACAGGCCAGAAGAGAAAGCTGGCACAAGCTTTTATCAAGTATTAACTCGTTTAGGGATGAGGCCAAACCCTGGAACAGAGTAAATAGGATTAGAGGGCTGCAAACACATTCACTCCCCCTGGTAAACACACAGGGAGATACACTGCAAGACCAGGCCGACTCACTTGGGGAATATTTTGAGAGCATGTCAAGTCGAACAAATTATACACAATCCTTTCTCAAACACAAAGAAACAGAAGAACGTAAGCCATTACCAAGAAAAGGTCGAGAGAATGAGCCTTACAACCGTCCCTTTAGCATTGCCGAGCTAAGAGCTGCCTTGATCACATGCAAGAGCTCTGCACCAGGACCTGACAGAATTATGTACGACATTATTAAGAACGTACACCCTGATACACAATTGACTTTACTTGCACTTTTTAACACTATTTGGGCTGCTGGATATCTTCCACTTGCATGGAGAGAAGCAATTGTGATTCCCATTCTGAAGCAAGGTAAAGATCCTTCGTTGGCGTCAAGTTACCGCCCGATAGCCCTCACAAGTTGCATTTGTAAGCTGTTTGAGAAAATGGTTAATCGGCTGCTCATACATTTCCTGGAATTAAACCAAATGCTTGATCCCTTTCAGTGTGGCTTCAGGGAAGGGCGGTCTACAATTGATCACCTTGTGCGCATTGAGGGAAACATTCGCGACGCCTTTCTACACAAGCAATATTTCCTATCCGTGTTTCTCGATATGGAGAAGGCGTACGACACAACGTCGCGCTACGGAATCTTGAGAGACTTGTCGGGAATGGGCATCCGTGGCAATATGCTCGCCGTAATAGAAAGCTATTTGTCCAACCGTACCTTCCGAGTAAAAGTCGGTAATGCACTGTCACGTCCTTTTACGCAGGAAACTGGTGTACCCCAGGGAGGTGTGCTCAGCTCCACTCTTTCTATTGTTAAGATGAACACACTACGTGCTTCACTGCCAGCGGTCATTTTTTATTCCGTATACGTCGACGATATACTAATAGGCTTTAAATCCTGCAACCTCGCAGTACGCGAGAGACAGGTACAGCAGGGCCTGAACAAGGTTTGCAAGTGGGCTGAGGAAAACGGATTTAAGATCAACCCCCACAAAAGCTCTTGTGTTCTTTTTACTAGAAAGAGAGGCCTGGTTCCAGATCCTTGTGTTCAACTGAGTGGACATCAAATACCTATCAACAAAGAACACAAATTTTAGGTATTATACTTGACTCCAAGCTCACTTTTATACAGCACATTAAATATCTTAAAGAAAAATGTCTAAGGACAATGAACTTGCTTAAAGTTCTATCCCACTCAACATGGGGTAGCGACAGGAAGTGTCTGATGAATGTTTATAAGAGCCTAATTCGATCACGATTGGACTATAGTGCCGTCGTATATAACTCTGTTGCTCCGAGCGCACTAAAGATCCTGGATCCTATCCCCCATCTAGGTATCCGCTTAGCCACTGGTGCTTTCAGAACAAGCCCGATTGAAAGCTTATACGCGGAATCAAATGAATGGTAGCTCCATCTACAGAGAACTTACATCAGCCTTACATATTTCCCAAAAATACACTCCAATCATCAACATCCATGTTTTAACACTGTTAACGATATGACCTGCACTACACTATTCCATAATCGTCCTTCTGTAAGAAAGCCTTTCTCGCTTCGAGTGAGGGAGCTTAGTGATGAGATACATGTCCCTCTCCCCGAGCATCGCCTAATGCATCCAGCGAAGCTGCTACCTCCTTGGGAGTGGCAGCTGATTCAATGCGACACATCTTTCATTCAAGTTACAAAGCACGCTCCTGAGGCCGAAATCAGAATGCATTTCCTAGAACTCCAGCACAAGCATTCCTGTGCAGAGTTCTACACAGACGCTTCGAAGTCAAATGCCGGGGCATCCTATGCAGCCGTCGGCCCATCCTTCTCAGAATCCGACGTACTGCATCCGGAAACAAGCATATTTACGGCTGAGGCCTACGCATTACTTTCTGCTGTGAAGCATATAAGAAAATCAAAACTTCCAAAAGCAGCGATCTATACAGACTCCCTAAGCGTCGTGAAGGCCTTGATGTCAGTCTATACACACAAAAATCCTGTACTTAGTGAACTCTACACCGTCTTGTGTAAAGCGTACATATCTAACCAGCGTATCATTATATGCTGGGTGCCTGGCCACAGGAGCATTGAGGGTAACGTTCTGGCGGACGAGATGGCCACGTCAATCGCATCGCAAACTGTAAACCCTACCGCTGCGGTGCCTGTCACAGATCTGAGGCCTTTCTTGCGAAGGAGATTGCGGGACCACTAGCAACGCATGTGGGACGCGGAAACGAATAATAAGCTCCACCTGATAAAACCGCAGTTAGGATTCTGGCCGTCTACTACAAAATCGCGCCGAACAGATGTCCTATTCTGTCGTCTCAGAATAGGACACACGTTTGGCACCCATAATTTTCTACTCACCGGAAGTGAGCCTCCAACTTGTGGTAGATGCGGGGAGAGGCTGACCATACTCCACGTCCTCCTGGAGTGACGTCCTCCTGGAGTGTCGGGAAGCCGAATCTGAGAGAAAGAGACATTTTTCATTAGCATACCGACAGCACATTCCTCTTCATCCTGCAATGCTTCTTGGTCCAGAGCCGCTTTTTAATGCAGACACAGTATTAGGTTTCATCAGAGATGTAGTCTTACATGTTATTAGCCCCATGCATTCATAGCGCCTCCTCTGTCCAGAGGATGCCACTGCGATAATTGTCTTGCATAGCACATGCCTCCAGGCCCTTGTGTTTCAAGAGCCCTAAGGAGGCTGTAGTGCTCTATCATTTCTTATAATCTGGTATATTTTACCTATCGTATCATTCTTTTTAAATGCATTTAAATGTTCATAGTACAAGTCATACGTCATCGCCATAATTTTATTATACAGATTTTGCGCACTTTAGTGCGTATATTTTAAGGCCCCTTTACAGGCACGTCGCACCAACTTCATAGTAATCATAAGCACATTGCAAACCCATTAGCACAGACATGGCGCTCTTTGGCCATACCTGGCTCTTGCGCCAAAAAACCCCATACATCTTCAACCTACTGAGTCATACTCGCTGATTTTGTCTGCTGTCTATGTTATAGTGGAACCTTGAGTAATCATATTGCATGCATGACGAGAATAGTGCTCCACGTACTGTAAGGCACTTGAGCGTTTGCGACTAGTATGGAATCTTCGACTAAACATTTATAAATAAGCGACTCGCTTAAGCCACAGATGACTTTTCCAACTGTTGAGGCATGTGCTCGGTGATATCATTCACCTTGAGTGTAAACTGTTTCGTGGGCATAGTTTCGCTCATTAATGAGTTGGTTTCATGACTCGCGGTTGTTGCTACTGCGTTTTCCACCATCACTTAAACGGAAATATTGACGATTAAACCGCGTGTTAGTGGAACTTTCGTCCACAGTAAAATAAAATTGTGCGTGGCTGCCATGTTGTCCTTGCAAGCTTCTTAATCTCATCCGTCCTACTAGCGTTCTACCGCCCCCTGCTAAGGTTCAGTTTTCTTGGAATCCAGTCTGTAACCCTTAATGACCACCGGCAATCTTCCCTCCTCATTACATGCACTGCCCATGCCCACTTCTTTTTCTTTATTTCAACTAAGATGTCAATAATTCGCGTTTGTTCCCTCACCCAATCTGCTCTCTTCTTATCCCTGAACGGTACACTCATCATCCTACTTTCCATACATCGTTGCGTCGTCTTGAATTTAGGTACAACCCTTTTCGTAGGCCTCCAGATTACTGCCCTGTAGGTGAGTACTGGTAAGACACAGCTGTTATGTGCTTTTCTCTTGAGGTTTAATAGGAACCTGCTGTTCATGATCTGAGAATGCCTGCCAAACGCGCCCCAGGTCATTCTTATTCTTCTGATTATGTCGGTCTTATGATGCGGATCCATGGTCGCTACCTGCCCTAAGTAGATGTACTCCCTTGCCACTTCCCGAGCCTTCTACCTATCGTAAACTGCTGTTCTTTTCCGAGACTGTTAAACATTACGTTAGTTTTCTGCAGATTCATGTTTAGACCCACCCTTCTGCTTTGCCTGTTCAGGTCAGTGAGCATGTATTACAATTGGTCCCCTGAGTTACTAAGCAAGGCAATACCATCTGCGAATCGCAAGTTACTAAGGTATTCTCTTTTAACTCTTATGCCCAATTCTTCCCAATCCAGTTAAACACGCTGTGAACAGCAGTGGAGAGATCGTATCTCCCAGCATCACAGCCTTGTTTATTGGGATATTGTTGTTTTTTTATGGAGGACTACGGTGGCTATGGAGTCGCAACAAATATCTTTCAGCATTTTTTTACATACGACTAGTCTACACCTTGATTCCGTAATGACTGCATGACTGCTGAGCTTTCGACTGAATCACACGCTTTCTCGTATTCGATCATAGCTAATATAGCGGTTGGTTATATTCCGCACACTTCTTTATCACCTGATTGATAGTTGAATATAGTCAATTGTTGAGTAGCCTTTAATAAACCCTGCCTTTTCCTTTGGTTGACAGAAGTCTAAGGTCTTCCTGATTGTATTTGCGATTAACTTAGTAAATACTTTGTAGGCAACGGACAGTAAGCTGATCGGTCTATTATTGTTCAAGTCTTTGGTGTGTCCTTGCTAAGGATTAAGATTATGTTGTCGTTCTTCCAAGATTCCCGTAAGCTCGAGTTCATGAGGCATTGCGTATACCGAGTGGCCAATTTTTCCACAACAATCTGGCCATTATCCTTCAACAAATATACTGTAACCCGATCCTCGCCAGCTGCCTTCCTCTTTCGCACAGCAGCCAAGGCTTTCTTTACTTCTTCCGGCGTTACTTGTATCTGATGTTCCTCTAGACTATTCCTTATGCATTATCTTCGTGGGTGCCACTGGTACTGTATAAATCTCTATAGAACTCCTCAGCCACTTGAACTATCTTATCCATATTAGTAATGATAAAGCCGGCTTGTCTCTTAACGCATACATCTGATTCCTGCATGATCCTAATTTATTCTTCACTGCTTTTAGGCTTCCTCGTTCCTGAGAACATGCTCAACTGTATCGATATTATACTTCCTTATGTCAGCTATCTTACGCTCTTTGATTAACTTGGAAAGTTCTACCAGTTCTAGTCTAGCTGTAGGGTAAGATGCTTTCATGCATTGGCGTTCCTTAATCAGATCTTTCATCTCTTGCGATAGCTTACCCGTATTCTGTATAACGAAGTTACCACCGACTTCTTTTGTACGCTCTTTAATCGTGCCCATAAGATTGTCCTTCATTGCTTCAACAATAAGGTCCTCTTCCTGAGTTTTAACCGAATACCTGTTCTGTAGTTTGATATGGAATACCTCTATTTTCCCTCTTGCCGCTAACTCATTTATCGGCTTCTTATGTACCAGTTTCTTCCATTCCCACCTCATTTCTTGGCTAATGCGAGATCTTATCATTCTGTGGTCACTGCAGCGCACCTTGTCGAGCACGTCCACATCTTGTATGATGGTATAATTTACCCTCAATAAAGGAGACCGCCTGGACGTAGTTGGAGAAACTTGAGTCCAGCCTAACAACGTGGGAGCCGTTTCGCAGGGGCTTCCTCCAAAGATTCACAAATGTCGTGTGCCGGGAGCTGGCCGAGGTTGTCCTGAAAACTCGTGTGCAGCTACCGACTCAGAGCATCGCGATCTTCACGGCGAAAATGAACCGTCTGTTCAGCCACGTCGACCCCGACATGCCTGAGAAGAAAGCGGCCAAGAACATCACGAAATTTTAACGGAAGCCTGGCGAATCGATAAGGCGGTAAAAATGCCCAATCTGCAACAAAGGCACCTAAAGCTTTCGCCATGGTGAAAATGGAAGCACTATAGTGCACTACAATTCGTGAAAGACTACCAGAACTGCTGCACGTGGAGAACTGCGTAAGATGTTCTCTTCGACGCAGCCTTAAGAAGTCTTCCTTGATGACGTGGTGAAAAAGAAAATCCAGCAGTCACTTGGAGTTCATAAATTGCCACAGCTGAAGCCACGAGTAGTGGCCTACGTCACTGTTTTCGCCCGTCGTCATCGCCCTTCGCGCGGGCACCCGACCACTGCCCACTCTGTTGCCCCCGCGGAGAAGTCGGACAGGTCTATTGCCGATGGCCATACCTTGAGAGACCACTGCGAAATAGGTATAGATATAGATAGATATAGATAGATATAGGTAAAAAGTGGACACTCCAGTAAAGCCCTGCGGCCCAGCTACTACACTGCCGCCAGTGCCCCAAGCTGCTGGTCAGCCCGCCAATTTTGTCTTAAGATAATTAATACACGTGGTTTATCTCTCTTGGTTTCCGTTCTGATAGCAATTATTTCGATTCTTGTTCATCTTTGCCGGTGAATACGTGCAAGTACGTCGCCTATAGTGTAGCGCAAGAGCTTTAATATTTCATTTCTATGCATGCCCAACATATAGACGTTATAAACCCGCAGATCACAACCTATTTTACTGGAAAAGCCGCCAAGCTTCTCACAGAATATTAGTAATGTTAGATTGGCTCATGCAGACTGGAAAACTAATGCAATAAGAGCTCTCATTATTCAAAATATTTTGCCAATTTTCAGGCGCTTTTCGCAGTTGCATGCATTAGGAAACAGTTGGTCCATTTAAAAAAGTTCATTGTTTATATAGGAAACTTAACAGAAAAAATGCTGCTTTACACGCTTGATATACACAGACACATAAAAATGCAGAATAAAAGAAGCATGTTTTAGCCAGGACAAGCAACGAGTCAAGTGAACGTGGCACTTGCGAACCGGGCCAGGCGCTTGCAGCGTGCATATACAGTCTGGCCAACATCCTTAGTCAAGCGATCCGAAATGCGCATTACACCGCTCGATCCCCTCCAAATGAAACGTTTGTGTAATGGTACGGGTGAGCCACAAACAACAAATTCTGCGCTATAAACCGAAGAACTTGCCAGTGACTTTTGGAAAATATGTGTCGGAAGTAATGAATATGCTCTTGCAGAAAACACTTGTGCAAAAACAAATGAGCGCGTGGACGGTTAACGGCTTCCACGGCTCAGGTCCTATGCTACACGTGCAAAGTACGCTCACCAAGCATAACACACGATTTTCTAATGCAGGTAAACCAAGAAACAACAAAAATATATCTACAAAGAAAACACTTTCACATAAGAGCGAGGTGACGCACGGAAAAGCGAGCTGGGGCGCGTATAACCAACGACACATGACCTGCGTTGCATCAACGTCTCTCTGGAAACTGGATGTGTGGAGGTAACCCCGCAGACGTATGATAAGCTGTCTACCTTTGAGCTCAAGTAGAAGCGGACATCGCTACGCCGCTTAACGGTTGGTCATATCATTACTTGATCGGCCGCGAAACGGCTCGGGTGTCAGCTCTTACATAGGTATTTTCCTTAATAGTTTCGCCGCCTACTCTCTGCATCCACAGCGAAGTGAACGACCGAGCAATATTGCTCAATGCTTAGCAGCAACTCAGCGGAGACTCCGACGAATTTGCCGATCGCCGTCGCCTGGACACTGGCTCTCTCTACAGCGCCCACGGTACACTGGGCCGATGCGTGGACGGTATGTGAGCCCATATCCGGTAAAGTAGAAGCGACAATCGATGGATGTGTGTGGTCGCAGTTCACTGAAATGCAGGAGACCCTCCACCGCCGACACCAGATCTGTCTCCATGACGGAACGACGACACGCTGCCATTTCGACGAAGCTCCGCGAAAAATAATCCTGCTGCCTAAGTACAACACAGTACAGCCATGATCCGACGTCCCGAATTAACTACAGCAATACCACGAACCACCAACCTCGCCATGTTTTTCTATGGTCCCGCAGTAGCCGCTTTATTGGGCACAGGAGCCGACTGCTCCGTCATGAGTGAACCCTTAGCCGCGCAGTTGGGGAAAGTTATGACTACGTGGCAAGACCCCCAAATCCAAGCAGCTGGATGTCACCTGATAAAGCTGACTGGAATGTGCACCTAGGTCAAACGTATGACCTGGGGTGCCAGCCTTCCGTATGTAACTTGCGCTTAGAACACAGCTGTGAAAGAATCAATTGAGCTCATGGCGTTCAAGCCAGTTCGGGGAAAAGAAAGAAACTGCGGCTCTCAACGGCACGCCCCCCACTTAACCGTGCAACAAATTATCGAAGACGCCTGCTTTCTGCAGCGTCCCGAAGAACCGCGACAACTCGCCCGTCTACAGGCATCGAGCACCAGCCGAGGACGGACAGCCAGCGCTACAATCTTCGATGACGCTTAGCGGAAAACCAGCGGCTCGACTGCGTTTGGGTCCCTTATGAGCAGACACGGAGTGAGTGAAAAGCTACTTAGAGTTTATTACGGACTCTGCACGAAAAAAGACTGAACATCGGCACGTAACATAGATTTAGTGCCGGGCATCACGCAATCATAGCGGCGTCGCTCAGGCCCTTAAGTCACGCCCATAGTCATGTGAAGTTCAGGCCTGTAGCTAACGAACTCTGTAATTTCCCTTTTTTTTTCTTTACAATAAATTTTGTTTTTCGCTTCCGTGGGGTGCTCATAGAAATCGGACGATAAATTTTAAGATGGGCACAATAAGACATGCACTGTTAATGTTCTGTGTACGCATTTCATCGGTTAACAAATCATAATTTATCGCACGCCTCATGACGGGCTTGCATTTATCAGAACACTCGGAGCCACCCACGCTGATTCTATCTGCTGTCTATGTTGTAGTATAACCACGTGTAATCAGATTGCATGCGTGATAAGAATAGTGTTCTACATTCTGCAAGGCGCTTGGGCACATGCGATAACGTTGGAATCTTCGAGTAAACATTTATGCATAACCGACGTGCTTGAGTGGCAGATGAGTTTTCCGATGATCGACGTATGTGCTCGGTGCTATCATTCATCTCGAGTGAAACTTGTTTTGTGGCCAAAGTTTCGCTGAATAAAATGTGTTTCGTGACTCGCGGTCGCTTCTACTGTGTTCCTCGCCGTCATTGCAAGGGGAAAATACCGACGATTTACTCGTATCTTAGTGGAACCTTAGTCGATAGTAAAAGACAAACCACTTATCCAGGTGTAAGTTATCTATGTTGTCTCACATTACTTCAGTTGCAGATATTCCATTTCTGGCAAACGAAACGCGAACAGTGGAGCCCGTGTCCGAATCATAACTGAATGAAATGGGGGCGCCGTCGGCTAGTTTTACTGCACTGGACGATGATGCTCGCCTTATACTGCGATATTTTCGCCGCTGCTTTCTTTAATTCTTGTTTTCTAGCTATGAAATTAGAGCGATACGAAATAAAAGAGAATGTGTCACCGTGAAGGGCCAGCATCATCGACCATTGAGGTCAAACCAGACGTGTCCGCTTCTGTAAGCTGATGACTGGGAGACGGTGCACAGTGAACTTGTGTGTTCCGCTTCCGAAATGCACGCACTGTTTACGGCTCATTCGGTACCGATAGCATAATATTTGATCGTATTGTGACTAGGAAGAAAAGGGTTAAAGAGAGAAAGGCAACTTGCTGGCAAACATACGCACATGCCCAGAATCTTTCCCAGAAACTTTTCGTCACTAATTGAATTCAAGAAATGATACATTACTGAAACTGAAAGTGGATGAAAAAGAACGAATTGTGGCAGGTGGGGGAGGATCCCACGTCATGGAAATGGGTGTGCGATGCTATATAACATACGAGAATTCGCTCACGGGTATGCCGTTGCAGGATGCTGATGCCAACACCGGCTTTTCTGTCATACGCACAGTGCCCTTGACGCTCTCGTGTTAAAATTTATCGTTCCATAAATGAAATACAATAGGCGCAAATGACATGTGACCTGGGAGAATGAGGATTGCAGCAAGACGCGAAAGAAACACAAGAAAGCACTGTCCATACTTCGTCGATACCGAAGCACGAGAAATGTTATCTAGTGAAAAACGTAAGTCGCGCAGTACCCGACACAGTGGCACGCTGAAGAACAAGCTGAGGAAAGTTTCGAACGCGAAGGTTTATCGCATTACATATTTTTGTAGATTCGGGCAGGTAATCGTAACGGCAACTTTTGCTGCGGTGCGTTTTGCTTGATCACAAACAATTTTTTTCAACTAGGTGTGCATAATCTGTGTTTAACACGCCTAACAAGCATCAACACTGTGGCAAACACGTAGAAACACTGTTACCATTCATTTGTCAATTAAGATATTGCTTTAATAAAAGTATTTAATAGACAAACTCACGCAGTGCGAAAAATGTTGCGTAACTTGTGTTAAAAATTTACTTACGAGAAATGCGTGATTGCATGAACAATGTCCAACTATCCTAGGACTTGATGTCATTGTTTATTAAAAGATTTACTTAGAAAGCATAGAATATTCCAAACACAGAAATAAATGCGCTTCCGTTTAACATTTAGAGCACATATGCCTCTTCGAAGTCTACACACTGTCATGTGGGCCGTTTCCGAAAGGCATGAAAAACCAACAATATGACTGGTATCTGGTAGCAGCAAGAAAGAAATTACTTGAGGCCACACGCAGAAAGGTCCGTATAGGACAACAGAAGCTAGCAAAGAGACAACGCTTCACTTCTGTTGTCCTAGGTGCCTTTTTGCGCTTAGCCTGAAGTAGGGCAGTACGAGCTAGCCCTCCTGTCTGTGTTCATCAAGAAATAAGTTACTGCACTGCGTTTGTATCACTTAATGAGCACCTGTGGGCTATAATGGTGACGTCAGCGAATTCCGTATGTAGACTGCTGTCCTTCTCAGAAGCAGAATCTGCTCTTGCGCTGTAATGACCCTGTTGGTGAGACTTTTCACTCTGGCTTACGCAATAAAAGAGACATAACATATTACAATAAATAAGGGTTGTCTGAACCATTAGCGCATTCCAATCGCCTGGCGCTACTCGGTATAATGTATTTTCTATTGGCAAAGCTACAGCAAGTGCAAATAGCACATTGAAGCGTCCACGATGTAGAACAAGCTCATATTCATAGACATCTTGGCGTTTGCGAAGATGTCCATTCATTCGCGTTTGCAGTGCGAAAATTTCTGTACCGCAGCCATTTTGATAAAGCAATAGCAGTTTGTATACCTCCTGCGCTTCCACGAGCACTTACACAAGCAACACTTTTTTCCGAGCAAGATGTGCACTTTACTTTGAGAGGAGCATGAAAGAGAAGCAGTGAGCTTCAGTTTAGTTTGATGATTTGGCGGACGGGTAATCGTGGCGAATCTGCTGGCGTTCAAAAATTTGTCCATTAGTGTCAAGCTAGTGCCGGACTCAAACGTCTAGTTTTTTCCAGATATGCGGTATCATTTTATACGAAAGCACGAAGTGACAAAAGCTTTATCAGTTTCCGTTCTTCTTTTGGTATTGAGGGCGCAAGCGCCGTGATTGAACAACGCGCTGTCGACAATACACGTCAATTATATGATATGGAAACACCAGGCATGGCTGAAGAAAGCAGCAACGAATACACGCCTCTTGACTTAAGCATGAAAGGCAAAGCCACAACAAGTACAAGCCGCGACGATTCCCAGGATGCTTCATCTACTTTGGGCGCCTAAAACAGGTGAGCTTTACCACTTGTATATATTTTTTTCATTGAATATTGTTACCCTTGGACACGACCCACATAATAGGCCTATAATAGACATAGATCTGTACATTTGGTCCCACCTAAAACGGGTCTTTTTAAACAGCCAGCTTGAGCTTTGAAATGGGAGGCTTTCTCAGATGAAGACGCGTCAATGCTAGAGTAGCACGAAAATATTCTATATTCAGCGCAAAGTCAGCTGTTCAGCGCTCAGGATAAGATTTTTCAGAACATGAAGCGATTGTATACTTACACAAGAAAATATTTTTCGTTGACGTATAATTCTTGCACTGTACTTATGCGATGGGGTGCTATAGCTCGAAGTCCCGGGTACCATTCCGGATGGCACTGCCCTATTTGGATGAAAGCGCACTGTATAAAGGCTCGTGATTACTTGCATTTAGGTGCTCGTTACAGAAGTTCCGATGGTCAAAATTTATGTGCAGTTCCCGTAAATTTGCTACGCGTTTGATGAGGTCATTCCTCTTCCACGAAAAACTTCGGAATCAGTTTTAAGCGCACTGTACGATTTCTGTGTTTTAACCGCACTGTACAGCCGAACCATACGTGTTCTTTAGACAACTCGTCAAAGCGCACAACAATATTGCCATTTGCCAATTAACAAAAAAATTTGACCAATTGGGTACTGCCCGCCTAAAGGTTTACGTTACTGAAAAGTAAGCCCCGTGCATGAAAAACCACAACTCGGTTTAAGACGATTGTTCTTCCGTTTGAATGTGTTCCTTAAGGAAAACAAGTGCGCAAGCAAACTCACTTTTCCGGCTTGCGTTTGTGCGGCCAAAGAAGGGATTTGTTTGTTTTTATTTTTCTTGTCAGCCTAAATTTAGATTACTTAGTTCTCAATCGTTGTTTTCTTTTTCAAATAGGCAACTGGGGTGAGTTAATACCACAGCGATGAAGATGTGGGAGGTAGTGGTATTCTACGGTACCCTCTACCATTTCTGAACGAATGCAGCTGCACTCCACATTTCAGCTATTTTCTTGCAAAGCATTCCATCAGTCTTAGGATATCTTTCATGCGTTTTCACAATACACATTTTCCTTCGAATATCTCTCATATAGGCTCCAGCGAGTGACATAGAAGCAAACTTAACACATTTTAAAGCAAACATTTAAGAGCTGCATTCTAGTTCAGCATTATTTCATTCGAACTTGTCATTTTGTTCGTAAGTACTAAAAAAATACATGGCTAAGAGGCAGAAATCTGCTTGTATCTCTCGGAGCAAGATATTTCAGCCGATAACTTCAAATATTACCTCAAAGTCGATATATTCCCCATAGGTGACGGATCTATGACTCATGATTGCATTGGCGGGAAAATGCCACATACACCACGGCGTTGACGAAGCACGTCAGGGAGGCACCAATACTAATTATTCTAATATCAGCACAGGTGTCCATCATAATTATAGTAACCCTCTGCACAGTGTCATTGTTATATTTCAACCTGTTTTAGAGATGAAAAAAACATGCCATGCTTAAAATACTTTATTCCGACATTATTCTTAGGATTCTGTCACTATAGCAAGTGGACCAAGAATTTTGTATAGCAAACTATATAAAACACCTTGTAAGTACTTTAAGAGTGAAACTGAGAGTATTCGTGCAAGTCAAGGCGCAGTTTTGTCTATTGTCGATGAGTGCTCGGCACCATGTATTGCAAGACTGGGCTGTTCGTCCTATGCCAGCCACCATAGTCGGTATTTGGTGAGAATGAACCATTGCGAGTGGCGCATTTACAAAAAAAGGCTTTGCTTTTTCAGAATATTGCTATATTAAACATATTCCACCTTCTCTTTTGTCACAGCTAGTAACTGCCTCACCAATTCTTTATTAATTGCAGTATTTCCGACGAGGCCTTGCGTTAGCAGAGGAACGCGCTGCACACGCTGACGACCGACGAGATTTGCAACGTCTACGGTACGTAGGCGATTGTCACTCGCTTTTTGCACAAACATACCAAATAGACCCTACGGTTACCGTGGTAGCGGTACATTTATTGAGTACAAAAATGCACTAATCCAGTGCCGCCAAGACGGTTCCCGCATGAACCAGTTTATAACTGTCCTTACTAAGAAGTGTGCGCTTATCTTAATATTTGCAAATTCCTACATAACTATGCAGGAGAATATTTTGAACGAATTCGTTTTTGTATCGCTCGGCTGGTAAACACCAAAATGGTGAGGGCAGAAGCCGAGACTGTACATTCCATGCAGTGATATTAATCGCTCGTAAATGGAATCATCGCATGGTCATTGGTCTACAATTTTATTTGCCAAGAAGAATCCAAGTTGGTTTGACCTGCTAACACCGTGATATTGTTTTCCTTAAACCGATCACGCTTATTGACAAAGCAAGTGCTTCGATGCGAATGCCGTGTGTGATATGTAGTTAGTGCGGCGCGTCATATGCCTTTACGCGAGGATCGTAACGATATTTCACGTTTTAGGCAGTGTGAGAATTGCTCACCAATAACATGTCGCGAGAAGCAGACATATTCCGCAGCGGCCGAATGCAGCAGTTAGAGCCCGCAATTTTGGGAACCCTAGAACAGTTTATATCGGAGCTCTTGGCTCTTCCATACCAAGCAAGCCAATCCACAGGCGCAGCATGAAAAACTTTAAATAGCTAATGAAAATGCAACGCAAGGAGAAACAAAATTGTTTGGTTGTTTGCACTCTGTTGCCATAAATTCTTGCAACATATCCCAACTATGCGCTTCTGAAACGTAACCATTATTCGTATTGAATTATAACAATCACAGTACCCAATTATTACCAGTGAGTGTGCCACTACTTTAAAATTCTAACGCTTTGTTAACTAGAAAATCTACGTCGGCAGAAACACCGGCCTTCCAAACTGAACATTCTTTTTTGTAACGGAATTAGATTTCCTTGGATAGGTCAAGCATTATTCGTTCTGCCAGTATCTACGCAACCTCTTTCGCAGGTCTGACTTTAACGGTGCGACTAATGAAGTTGAGAATGCCAGACAATAAAAAACGAGTTCCGTAAATTACGTCTACGCTATGACACTGTAGTTCATTCCAATTAAAAGATGAAACTCAAGTCTTTAGTTCCTCTGGTTTGCAATCCGCGTTGAGTGTTTTCTGTAGCGTACGAAAGCATAGACACTAAAGCATGTGGCTGTAGTAATGCCGTAAACATCCTTTGCCAACTCCGTGCGCCCCGCCCCTTCAGAGTGTAAATAAAGGTACATTCAAAAATACGGCGTGTCCCTGCCACTTTAATGCTATTTGCAGTAGCGTCGATGGCCGTCCTGAGGAGTGTTCTACCTTAATTTCGTCCTTTTAGGTGTCTCGCGTTTTCCTTTCCGTTTCACGCAATTTCTGCGCCGTTATAGGGAAGATGTGGACGTAGCTACAATACTTGCAGGGCTATTCCTACAGACCAAACGTTTACCGCGCTTTGAGGCTTTCCGTGGCATAGCTTAGTGATATTGCCCTGTGAATTACCACTTCCGCATTTCTTTTCCATGCTAATCAGCTGTCTGCAATACGACCCCAACATATGCGCATTGAGCAATGTTTTTGAAAGTTGTCCTGTAGTCTATTGATGGCCTACGCCGGAACATTGGAGAGGACAGCCGTTTTAGTGCCCGTAGTGAGCTGGTAAACCTGCAGTGCTTAGAGCCGGTGCTTATGAACTTCACCTACACGAGTCAGCAAATGGGGTTCGGATAATCAGCTTCTGAAAGGCGAGTAGGTATTTCGATGGGGCACGTGTCTCATAGAAGGGTCAATATATTTAGGGCATTCGTCAAACAAAAGTTTTAAATCCCTCGGGAGAAATGCGTCCTCTCACTTTTTTCATTGTCGTCGTCTGCTTCGATATGGCTGCTGCTGATTATAGATGAACAACAAGCAAGAACTTCGTGAGGAATCAAATGTGCTTATTACTGGGTAACATAGCAAATACATTGGGTCAAGGGTTTCAAGCACAAGAGACCGCCATTTCGTTTTTCATTTCGAGCACTGTCGTGCACAAGTTCTGCCCCCGGTTTGAGGCAAAACATTATAAGCTTCAGAAGAATCCAACACTGCATAATCTTGATTGTGCTCGGCTTCCCCATCCCCACGAAGTTCTTGCATGCATTCAAGACAAAGCTGCAGAAAGACAAACTAACGCGTATGGAAGCACAACAGTAATGTTTCTATACCACTAAAAGCTTCTTGCCTTGCACCATAAGCATGAAGTATTCATTTCCCACGAATTGACCTTGCACTACGGCGAAT
The DNA here is from genome assembly GCF_050947875.1 of Dermacentor variabilis. Classification (NCBI taxonomy): domain Eukaryota; kingdom Metazoa; phylum Arthropoda; class Arachnida; order Ixodida; family Ixodidae; genus Dermacentor; species Dermacentor variabilis. The sequence goes on from NC_134571.1 coordinate 173,885,233, forward strand.
AGGCACCTTTACTATACTTTAATGTCATACAGGTGTCACTGACAATGGCAGCACAAGTTGCCAGCTCCTGGGGTTCATCAAGAGCATCGATAACGCAAGGTCTAGCACAAGCCGCACTGGCATGCAGGAAGTGCCACGTAAGTAAACTATAGAAAAGTTCCATTAAAAGGCAACTCAGAGATACAGGGATGGGTACCCGTGTAACAATCACGCATCCACTCGGTAATTTTTCCTTGGGAGGGCTAGCTCTGATGGCTGAAACAGCTACTACAACCGCAGTTTTTAGCGTTCGGCGACGTGACTATCCTTCACATACTTCATGGTTCCAACAGCGCTACCGGACACCACACGACAGTGTTCACATCCCATGCCGCAACCAAGAAGATACACAAGCTCTCCCAATTTTCGAGCCCGAAAACACGCCGCAATGTGCCGTACTCTAGCAGGTATGTACCCTGCTTACTGACTCCCCATTATGAAATAGGTAAAAATTGTGAAGTTATTTGCCGGAATTTAGCTGGCTCTATCAAACGAAATTTGATTGTTTAGTAATGGGGTGCACTGAACAGTTCAGATGGTCGCGTCTTTTCGTAACTGAGAAGGCAGGTGACGCAGAGCAGTAACAGCTGGTTGCCCGAACGGCTCACGCCCGCGCTAAGCACTGGAGATCCGGCTGGCCCACTGGTTGCACATGGAACAGACGATTTGGCTGGCCTTGTTCTTGTGCTCTTCTTCATTACACTTACCCCCGGTGCAAAAGCGGAGGAATCCTGGTGACTTACGACGTGGAGACGAGCGGGTCATAGAATTTTTTCAGGCCGCTAACGTGAACAACATCCCGTCCACGGCGGCGCTTGTGAGATGTCGGTGTAAGCGGCTCTGTAACATAGTTGACCGAAGAGGTGCGCTTGATGATGCAGTATGATCCATCATACTGCGAGGGAAGTTTTGTCGAAAGTCCAGGCGTGGTAGAAGGCACGGACAACAAGACAAGTGTGCCGGGACCGAAGTTCGGATTCGTAGCATCGCCATCACGATTGGCTTTTTGTCGTTGTTGGTCGGCGGAGGTGAACTTTCGGGCTAATTGCCGACAGTCCTCGGCGTATCGGGCGACGGCTGAAACGGGAGCGCACTCTGATGCGTCTGGTGTATAAGGCAAAACCGTACCGATGGTAGGGCAAGGATCGCGACCGTAGAGGAGGAAGTATGGAGAAAATGCTGTAGTACTTTGTGTAGCCGTATTACATGCGTACGCGACAAATGGGAGGATGATGTCCCAGTTTGTATGCTCAGATGAAGCGTACATGGCGAGCATATGACCAAGGGTGCGATTGAAACACTCCGTAAGCCCGTTAGTTTGAGGATGGTACGCAGTGGTGGTCCGGTGAACTAGGCGGCATTGAGCAAGCAGAGCTTCAAACACCTACGACAGAAACACACGGCCTCTATCACTCAGCAGCTCCCGAGGTGGGCCATGGCGAAGAATTAAACGATGGAGCATAAAGGTTGCAACGTCACTGGTGCTCGCTGCAGGTAGAGCAGCGGTTTCAACATAGCGTATAAGGGTATCAACTGCGACAATAATCCATCGTTTGCCAGCGGGTGTTGGCGGTAGCGGCCCGTACAGGTCAATGCCCACACAATCACGGAAGCAGCTGTAATAAACCGTGGGCCGGATGAGGCGGAGATTTGCGGCGTTGGCATTGCGAGCACGAGCAGAAAAACTTTTGGACAAAAGTAAAGATTCTTCGCCAGTACTAACTAGCGAGGAAGTAACATTCTTCGCCAGTAGCGCTCATACGTCTTCGAAACGCCTGCGTGTGCACATTGTGGGTCAGTATGGAAAGACGCGCAGATGTCGGAACGCAAAGTCCTAGGTATTACCAGGAGCCACTTGCGACCATCGGGCTGGTAGTTGCTTCGATACAAGAGGTTATCCCGGACAGCAAAATGGACAGCCTGGCGACGCAGGGACAAGGCAGGTGCAAAAGAGAGGCCATCCAAGGATCCTTGCGCTGTTCTGATGCGAAGGTGTCGATGTCGCGATGTCGACCGAGGATACCACCTTAATGGTGTAGAGGGAGGCCGTGTCGGCTGGCAGCGGAGAATGAGACAGAGCGTCAGCGTTAGTGTGCTTGCGACCATAGCGGCATAGGACGTATATGTCGTATTCTTGAATGTGCAGTGCCCAGTGGGCAAGGCGTCGAGACGTCTCTTTTAAAGAGGATAACCAACAAAGGGCGTGATGGTCAGTAACCACATTGAAAGGTCTGCCGTATAAATAAGGGCGAAACTTCCCGAGTGCCCAAACGATGGTCAGGCATTCTTTTTCTGCGACGCTGTAATTGCGTTCCGCTTTGGACAACGCACGACTGGCGTAAGCAACGACGTACTCGGAGTAGCCAGGCTTGCGCTGCGCAAGGAAAGCACCAAGGCCAATGCACTTCAGTTGGGGCGTTGGGGTCGTAGTGTCGCAGTATAGGCGGACACGTCAGGAGACGGCGTACGGTCATGAATGCGTTGTTGCATGCACGAGACCAGGAGGATAGGTCGTTGGCGCCACTTAAGAGTTGTGTCAGAGATGATATAATCCAGGCAAAATTGCGAACAAAGCGTCTGAAGTACGAACGGAGGCCGATGAAGGCGCGGAGTTCTTTGAGTGTTTTAGGTTTTCGAAACTCTGCCACAGCGCGAAGTTTTGATGGGTCGGGGCAAATGCCGTCTCGTGATACCACGTGACCTAGAATCCTGAGCTTGCGCGCGTCGAACTGGCACTTTTTCAGGTTCAGTTGCAGGCCTGCGTTGGTCAAGGACGTCAACACTTGCCTAAGGCGAAGAAGATGCGTGCTGAAATCAAGGGCGAACACAATGATGCCGTCGAGGTAGCACAAACACGTGCTCCATTTCAGGCCGCGCAAGATATGGCCCATCATTCGTTCAAACGTAGCAGGCGCTTTCCATAGGCCAAATGGCATCACATTAAATTCATATAAACCATCTGGAGTAATGCATGCAGCTTTAGTGCGATCAACTGCTGACATCTGCACCTGCCAGCTGCCCGAGCGTAAATCTAACGAAGAGAAGAATTCAGCGCCTTGCAAGCTGTCCTGAGTGTCGTCTATGCGTGGTAGAGTGTAGGCGTCTTTTCGCGCTATATTATTAGGACGGCGATAATCGACGCAGAACCAATTGGAAACAGCTTTTTTGTGACAAGAACTACACGTGAAGCCCACGGGCTATTGGAAGGTCGAATGACGCCGCGCTCATGCATGTCGTCCACGTGCTCACTGATAACATGACGCTCCTTGGCGGTTACGCGGTAGGGGCGCTGCCGCCATGGCGTGTTGGAGCCAGTATCGATGTGGTGGCTGACGGTTGACGTGCGACCCAAAGTAGGCTGAGCGACATCAAAAGAAGAGCGGAACTGGGCAAGCAGGTGAAGAAGCTGGGAGCTCTGCTCGGAAGTAAGGTCATCGGCAATGAAAGGTGTGAATAAGTCAGGTGATGGCGGAGCCGATGTGGAAAGTGCACAGAGGTCAGTGAGGTCTGCATACGAAGCATCGGGCACGTCGGTAATAAGCATGTCATCAAGAGGCTGAACATAGCCATGTACTTCGCTGCAAAGAGCCGTCAGGGCTGTAGGAAGCGGATTGCAGACAACGATGGCACTGAAACCAGCTGAAAATCAAGCTTGGCGAAAGGGAGGGGAACGTCTTTGCGGGTTATGAAGAGTTCAGAAGGAGTGAAGAGGACAGCGCCTTCAGAGACAGTGCCACAGAAGACGGCAACAACGGCAGACGAGTACGGCGGTATGGCGATGCCTTCCGAAGAATTAGCTTAGCGGAAAGAGAAGTTGCGCCGACGAGGAGCATGTCACGCCGAGGCAATAATTCGACTTCAGCACGTGCACAATTGATGACGACGCTCTTTCGCGAAAGTCCCACCAAGTATTACGTCGTGAGAATAGGACTGTCGAACCACAGACTCTACAATATAAAGAGCGCCCTGAATAACAACTCTAGCTGTGCATGCTGCTGAAGGCTGAAATGGCTGGGCGCTTGCTGTGCGAAGAGAAAGCCCAGAATGTGGCGTAACTCTCGTAAGGCGCGAGAGAGGCGTTCGTTTAGGACAGACACGGCTGCTCCAGTACCAATTAGCGCAGCGGTAGGGACGCCGTCAACAGTAAGGTCGACAACGTTCGAAGGCGACAATCGAGGACTTGTACAGATCGATGGTGACGCGGTTCTTGCCTCCTGAACTGCGGCGCTTAGTTTTCCACTTGCGTGGGTGAAAGGCGCCGATGCATGGGGGACAACGAGCGACGATGCGGGGAAGGCGAACGACGTGTAAGGACGGGGCGCTCGGCTGGTGGCCTGTTCGACTGCCGACTAAAATAAGTGTCGTGTAAAGGCTGCACGTCGGGGTAGAGAGGCGACTGCACAAACCCATCGGAGTGCAGCATGCGGCGGCGGCAGAGTCGTGCAACATGGCCAGGAATACCGCAGACATAACATATGAGCCTGTTGCATTGTGCGCGCCAAAGATTAGCAAAGGCAGGAGCAGGTCGATGAACGGGATGATGAAAGGGTGGTAGCGGCCGAGGATGTAGCGCAAGGAGCGGTTGACGAGGAGGCTGCGCAGCGACGGTTGCGAAAGTAAGTGGTGCGGCGACAGGGTACTGCTGATGCTGCATTTGTAGAGCCTCAGCAATTTGGACTTCTATAACCCGCCGGAGCATAGGGGCGAGCTGTGTGGGAGGCTGTTGTGGCAGCGGCTGCTGTTGGTGTAGCTCAGCGAAGAGAAAGATGACGTGGAACTTCCTCCCGCATGAAAGCTTCAATTTGTGCGAGCAAGGGGGAGCGGTCCGGGAAGGCTGTCATGGAAGAGAGGGCCTCGTCAGCCACTGAGGGGCACCTGGTCAACTCGCGCTGCCTCCTCAACTCGTCGTAGCTCTGGCACAAGTTTATGAGCTCTGCTACAGTGCGCGGACTCTTGGCGATCAACATTTGAAAAATGTCATCGGCGACGCCCTTCAAAATGTGCTTCAGTTTGTCATTTTCGGGCATAGAAGCATCCACACGTTTGCAAAAGTCGAGAACCTCTTCGATATAGCTGGTGAATGTTTCACCGAGTTGTTGCGCTCGCTCTCGTAACCGCTGCTCGGCGCGCAGCTTTTGGACGACGGGGCGACCGAAAACTGCAGCGAAACTGGTCTTGAACGCGGACCAGGACTGAAAGTCGGCTTCCTGATTATTAAACCACAGGTGAGCCACTCCTGCAAGGTAGAAGATGACGGCATTTAACTTGGCGTTATCGTCCCATCGATTGTGCAAGCTCACCCGTTCGTAGGTAGACAACCAGTTTTGACTTCCTGTTCATCCATACCGCTGAAAACCGCTAGGTGACGTTGCGGGACAGGGCCAGATCAGGCAACGGAGGGTGGAGGCGATGTCGGCTGGGGAGAGTCAGGCATGACGGAGGCAGAGTTCGAGACCGGAGTTCCAGGGTTTAGATGTTCTTGAGTACCCCGCACGTTCCACCAATTGTAATGGGGTGTACTGAACAGTTCAGATGGTAGCGTCTGTTTGTAACTGAGAAGGCAGGTGGCGCAGAGCAGGAACAGCTGGTTGCCCAAACGGCTCACACAAGTGCTAAGCACTAGCGATGCGGCTGGCCTTGTTCTTGTGCTCTTCTTCTTCATTACAGTTTGATGATTCTTATTTCTTCATTAAATAATCCGGTCTCGATGCAGACCAAGCTGGCATAATTAGAAACCACGTTGAAGGTAACACCATACGACTCGAACCGAACCATAACATTGCATGAGCCATGTGAACAACCGCAACAAGAATAAATACAAGAATACTAGTAAAAAGCACATTACCGCAAGAATAGCGACCAATGTTCATCTGGTGCTTAGCGTAGACATTTCAAACGAGCAACAGACTGTACAAAAGATACTATACGCGCTGTGTCTGCTCCTACAGCCCCTTGTATTTTTCTTCACCAAACGGTAGAAAAGATGTCGTACCAGCAATGCCCTCACTCTACGCATGCAGCGTTCGTTATCTTACTGAGAAAAAGAAACGAAAATACTAACTTCTTCGGCAGCAATATGTCATCCTTTCTACATGAAAACACTGAAGTATTTGACGTATCTGTGCTTGCTACATAATCGGCCAAATGATTGTGTGTGTGTCGTTTGCACTATGCCTTCCGGAGGAACAGTGTGCAGTTCGAATGCGAGTTAAATATTAAATGACTTCATACAAACACTGCAGGAAAATTCGAACGCAGTAGTTTTTCTTCGTATTCGATATGAAGGGCTTAAGACGAATGATGTCCGACCGGGAGTCAGTCCACCTACACGAGTCATAAATATACGAATAGTCCGCCTTTGCGTCATTTCTATTTATTAAAGCGAGAGCATCAAGTGGCTAATTGGAATGGCTTATATCCGCAAGAAAGCGGATGTAGTCCCCTGCCAGAAAAATAACGTCATGTTTAGATCAGCTAAATTGCTTAGCTAACCAGCAGTACAGGCAAATCAATGTTCGAGTAGCAAAAAACACCAAAATTTACTTATTATATTATGTATAAGCTATGTGAGACAGGTACGGGTCTTTCTTATTTTCAGGGTTAGCCACACAGACCATCATCAGTGTTCAATTTACGCCGAACTAGATCCCTCATCGAGCGCCAAGATTAAATGCAGTAAGTTTGCGCTAAGGATAGGAAAGTCGCCTTGTCATTAACGCACGATTGTTTGTCAACCTCACAATTGTCAAGATGTGTTTTTCTCCTTTCGTAACAAGAGTCGGCTGTTTTGAACGTCTTTGTCCGAGTCCTTGCAGGAATGCACCAGGAACTGGAGGAAGGGAACAGCGACAGTTGTGCGGTGTATGTGGCAATGCTTCGAGCAGACGGGACGCGCATACACGGGCACGCCAAGGAACCCACGGATGACACAGCCCACATTTGCAAAGCATATGGTCAAGCGTATGTGTAGAAATCTAAGTCTGTAGAACACTGCCGCAACCGTACTGACAAAACACAGAAATGCGAAACCTGTAGTAAACTGCTCTAGCGGGTAGATTACCTAGATCAACATAACCGCACGCACACAAAAGAGACGGTACAAATGAAAAATATGTAATAAATCGTTCCGGCGGTCTAGTCTTCTAAATAACCATAAGCGCAAGCACACAGGTGAGAAACGCTGCATTTGCAGAACATGCGATAAATCATACACACGGACGGGGAATCTCCTTAAACATGAGCTCGCTCACGCACAGGAGAACCGTCTTGTATGTCAAAAATGTTCTAAATAATTCAAACAAAATATAATCTCAAGAGACATGTAGACTCGCAATGTGGAAAAAGCACTTTCATTTGCGAAATCTGTGATCGATCTTTTCAGAACAATTCAAAACTCCTTCGTCACCGCCGAAGAAAGCACGTGGATAAAACACCGTATGAGTGTAGGCAGTGCGCATGTCGATTTGCAGACAAAGAAACACGCGATAGGCATGTTTGTGAAAAGGAACGCAAGATGTGAACGCTGCCGTATAGTTTTTCGATATCGAGCGACAAGACCTCATCGCCAGAAGTATTTGGGGTGCTTCAATGTCGAAAAATACGACAGGTCCTAGCCAGCAGTCACTGTTCAATAAACTATACTGTTGGGGAACGTCCCTTTATCAAACTGACTTCAAAACAAACCCTAATGGGCTGCAAGATTGTTTTCTGTAATGCTGAAATGTCGACAAAAGTCCTTGACCCCCATTCTTTTAGCCAAACTTCTTGTGCGATTCTTTTGACAGTGTACAAGCAAACACGCCGTAATGAACCATATTTGTAGTGATTTTTCAGCCTAAACAGAATACAATATCTCTCATTAGTAGCAAACATATAAGAAAAGAGGTATTGTATTCTAATCTACTAAAACGTAATTTCTGTCATATGTCCACAGGCGAAGTTGCATTCGAGAGACAACACTCGCAGATGCTTTTACGACAATGCATAACTGCATTGTACACGTATGAAAATAAGTGCTTTATATTTTTTATAATGCACTGACTGTTCTTTGGCGCCTGTATTCATACCGCAGATGTTTGTTCTATACCACAAAATAAGGTTACGATGGTGGTGAGACTGTATCAGATTCAAATCAATTGGAGATGCCCTATATGGTATCGTCTGCCACGAGGAAAACATTCTTATGTTTCATTGTGGCGAAACGTCTGAAGTTTATTGGCTTTTTATCCACTTCGGAAGTCTGTCTTCAGCCGCACTGCTATCTAGTTGCAGCTGTAAAATCTTTTAGCCCGATGTGAGAAAAGTTTCTGTGCAGAAATGACGGCACTTGTATTATTTGAAAAGAGTGTTGCAGATTACTCGTCGTTGGAATGGACTTCTTGCGGGAGTACGGCACCGTAGTTAAAATACGGGACGGCCAGATAACTTTGTCAACTAGTACAGACACGAGCCACGACGTAGAGCGCCAACCTACATCGTTGGGTGTCGTCGGCTACGACGTCTACATACCATCACTATCATGCAGTCTTGTCTCCGTGAGTTGCGTCAGTTTAACAGTCGCCGCCAGTTTAACAATGACGATGTAGCCGAACATTGAATACACTTCTGTTCTATCGGGGTGTTGCCATCGTTCGGGGTGTCGTCAGCCTAATCGGTGGTCGCACAAAGGTACCTCTGACGAATTTCACCAATGAACGCCGGCACATCAGTAAGGGCACCGCTCTGGCATACTTTGATGAAATTGACCACTTTCAACACTGCTTTGCTGTAAAAGAGAAATCGACCACCGATACAATGCCACATGCACCCGTCTTCGAGGTTGACCCAGGTTTAGCGCCGCAAGAGAAAGAGTCTCAGGGAATTGCTTGATAATTTTACGGACTGCTTCTCCACAAGGTCCCGAGTGCGTTAAACACCACTGACGACACACCGCATCGTTACGGAGGAAACAGAAATACCCATCCGAGAACATCCGTATCGCGTGGCTGAGGAAGAGCGAGAAGCAATACAGCAGCAAGTCAAGAAAATGCTTGAAGATGATATCATCCAGTCCTCAAAAAGCCCTGAAGGATGGTAGACTTCGGTTTTGTATCGGTTATGGCAAACTCAATCGGGTTACCAAAAAATGTGTATCCCTTACCACGCATCGACGATTCCCTCGACAGGCTACGGCATGCAAGTTACTTCTCATCAATGGACTTAAAGAGTGGATACTGGCAAATAGAGGTCGATGAGCGGGATGAGGAAAAACTGCTTTTGTAACGCCTAATGGGCTCTATGAATTCAAAGTTCTCCCTTTTGGTTTGTACTCCGCCCCAGCCACGTTCCAAAGGCTAATGGATACGGTTCGGTCAGACCTAAAGTTGAAGACTTGCTTAGTCTACCTAGACGATGTCATTGTGCATTCCGCCAGATTTTATGAATATCTCAGACAGCTACGGTCAATTCAAGCCATACGGTCCGCTGGGCATAACTTAAAACTTTAGAAGTGCCACTTTGTCTATGAACAACTACACTTTTTGAGCCACGTTGTAAGTCACACAAGTGTCAGACCTGATCCTGAGAAAATAGCAGCTCTCGCAAAGTTTTCAAGGCCTACGGACAAGAAGGCAGTCAGACGCTTCCTGGGCCTATGCGCATATTACCGGCGATTTATTGCGGGTTTTGCACGCATCGCCTCGCTGCTCACCTGCCTAAGCAGAGAAGATGTCACGTTTGTGTGGGGCGAGGAGCAGCAGGCGGCATTTAACGAGTTTCAGCCCCGTCTACAAACTCCGCCAGTTCTTCCGCACTTTGACGTGGATGCGCCGACAATGATCCACACCGATGCCAGCAACTTGGGTTTAGGCGCCGTCCTTGTTCAGAGGCAAGACGGCGCTGAGCGAGTCAACGCTGACGCGAGTAGAATACTGTTACGTGCCGAGTCGAACTTCTCCACCACTCCGCCACAGAGAAGGAATGCTTGGCTGTAGTTTTGGCAGTTACCGAGTTCCGCCCGTACATATACGGCCGCCCATTTCAAATCATACGTTACCGCCATTCTCTCTGTGGGTTGACCAACACGAAAGATCCATCTGCACGTTTGGCGCACTGGAGTCTACGGCTTCAAGAGTACGACATGACACTGGTGTATAAATTGGGACGGCCGCACTTAGACGCTGACTGCCTTTCCAGATCGCCAATTGGGTCATCAGGCGGAGATGCTGACGAATCCTAAGGCTTTTTAAGAGTTGTTGATGCGGCCACCACCTCTCAACAACAGCAGCGGACCAGGATCTCGCTTCAGTAATTGATTTTTTAGAAGTCCGCACCACAAACAAGCCTGGATTGTTCTCAAGGCACCTGTCGTCATTCTGCATACGCAACTGTGCTCTCTTTAGGAGGAACTTCTGATCAACAGGGAAGAGATATCTATTAGTCCTCCCTAAAACTATCCGCAATGAAATCTTGCAGGCCTGTCACGATGAAGCAACCTGAGGCCACCTGGGCTACACAAGAACATTAGCACGGATCAAAGAGAAGTGCTATTGGCCACGGCTGGCAGCACAAGTGAAGCACAACGTTCGAACGTGCTCCTTGACTGTCAGCGACAAGTGGCGCCTAGGAAACCTGCCGGTCAACTACATCTCGTTCCAGTGCCAAAACGCCGTTTGCTCTAATTGGGATGGACCTTTTGGGGCAACCGCCGTGGTTGCTCAGTGGCTGTGGTATTGGACTGCTGGGCACGAGGTCGCGGGATCAAATCCCGGCTACGGCGGCCGCATTTTAATGGGGGCGAAATGCGAAAACACCCACGTACATAGATTTAGGTGCACGTTAACGAACCCCAGGTGGTCGAAATTTCCGGAGTCCTCCACTACGGCGTGCCTCATAATCAGAAAGTGGTTTTGACACGTAAAACGCCGTGATTAAATTTAACCTTTTGGGCCCATTGCCAATGTCTCCCGCCGGAAATAAGTGGATCATAGTTGCGACAGATTACCTGACGCGATATTCTGAAACGAAGACATTTCCGAGCAGCACAGTAGCCGAGGCCGCCCAGTCCTTTATTGAGAACGTGGTTCCGAGGCAAAGTGGTCCAGCGGTTATCGTAACCAACAGGGGAACCGCGTTCACGGCTGAACATTTGCGAACTGTACTCACCCTCAGTGGCACGGCACTCAAAAGGCCAACAGCCTATTAGTCGCACCGCAATGGACTTACGGAGCGCCTCAACCAGACTCGCAGACATGCTGTGCATGTATGTCGATGTCGAACACAAGAGCTGGGACTAAACATTACCAAACGTAACCTTTGCTTATAATACGGCTCGGCAAGAAACAAGAATGACTCCATTCAGTATCCTCCACGGTCGCGAAGTGACTACAATGCTCCATGCTCTGAATCCTCATAATTCCAGCGATGCCGAGACTGACGCTGCAGATTTTACAGAGCGCGCCGAGGAAGCAACACACCTCACGCGCGTTCGCGTAACTCGCCAGCAAGACCGGTATGCCCAACGTTACTATCAGCACCATCGATGCGTCGTCTAGTAGCCCGGCCAAAGAGTCTGGGTTTGGGCTAAAGTACGCCGCCGAGGCCTCCCGCAGAGACTTCTGCGCCGATATTTCGGATCCCACAAGGTTTTACGACGCCTGTGCGACGACAACTATGAAGTCGTTCCTGACAGCCCATCTTGCTCGAGGCGCCGTCAGGACCTGCCTGAGACTGTGCACGTAGTGCGCATGAAACGTTATTTTTCTCAAAGACATGGACGCTCTCTCGTTCGCTGGACACCGCAGGCTACCCGCCGAGCACGGGACGATGCTCCTTCTGGAGGGGGGCAAATACCGCGACATCATCTGTGTGCCAACCACGCTGACGACGAAGACGACGACTTCGAGTGTGCAAGCGAGGTGCTAGAGAAGAAGCGTGAACTCGGCGCTTGTTCTAATTGTCTCGATTAAATACCGCTCTCCGTTCTTGTCTCAAGTGAGCCGTGACAACATATACGAGGTCATGCATTGAATCCTAACCGAGAGGAATGCATACCTGATCACTTAAAGATTGCCCCGAAAATCACGTGAATACCGAATAGAACAAAGCACGGAAAGACGAATCTGAGAATTGCTGCGATTTGGAGTTCGGGAGTTGCCGCGATGTAGCGCCGTTGTTGTGTGTTTAGGGGAATATTTATCGGTTTTAAATTACAAGAGTGTAACAGACAACATAATTTTGCCCAAGCACATGACTTCGTGACGCGTGTGAGGAACAGTGCAGGTTGGAGTCTCCAACCCAACTTGCCAACAAAAATAAAAGCTGTTTCTAGATTTCGAAATACGCGGCGCCAACTTATTCTTGTAATACTGTCTGCGATCGCGGAAGTGCATGTTTCTGTGCTAATCGCAGCACTGAAAAATAATTAGAGCAACAACCAATCCTGGCCGAATGGGCCTCACCATCTTGGTAATTAAATATCGCCGTAGAAAGATGGGTTAAGGAACAAATCCGTAAAGTAAATCGAGTCCTAAATTTAAAAGGAAGCTTGTGCCCCCCGACATGTGCTTTCCCGTTGTGCGCAATAAGATAAAAAGGCTATTAGCAGACTATTCCTTGGTGTTCAATAACTAAAACTGTGGCGATTCAGCATGTGTACAAAATACATATAAGTGAAAAAAGAATGAACCAAAAGATGTGCAGTTTCGTTCATCAGCGAATCATGTAAAGCGAGCTCAAACTGGAGCGTTGGCTCAGGACGTCTTGGAAGGCTGGAATTATGAATATTTGCGCCAACGGCTATGCGGTCGTCGCATCCCATGCTATTGGACAACCAGATGAACTACCTCAATAATTTAACCTGACGCTTTATAGTCCTATCGAATGTGTACACGACGGTGTCGTTTGCAGACAGTTGACCCCGCAGTTTTTTTACTCGTCGGCAGATGTTTTGTGCGCCGTGACGCCAAAGACTCCAGCACATGGGGATTGAACCCTTCGGTGCCCCATCATGCGCGGAGTAAAGTTATTTCACATGGCACGATTTTCAGTCAGCGACGCAGCGAATTCCGTCGCTCAGCGACCGCCACGACGTCATGGGTTCACCGCGATTCATTCCAACGAGTTCGTCCCGCCGTCCCTCAGTCTCAGCGATCCGCGCGATTTGGGAGGCGCAGTGTGTTACGAAACAAAGCACCGTCAAAATTGGCGCTTCCCTGTTGTACCGCGCATTGGTATCTCTGTGGAGCAATGTCGCGCGCCAGTTTTAGTTATGTTTTAATAAGGCGTACCCACATGCGTATGTGGCTTAGGAGCTTCATAAACATTTTTTTTCTTCTGCTTGCACAATTAGTTTAAAAGGAAAAGCTGCAAGCTATTCAGGTCGGTAGAAGGACGCCGCTTGCACGTACCCACCTGATCGCCAGCGCTGTCAACCTCTTCATCGCTGCAAATTGTGCCAGCTGTTTAGACGTGCACGCTCAATAGTTGCTTGTTCTTCTGCAAAAGCAAGTAGTCATCCAGGAAAGAAGTTGTGGCTTCCATTGTAACAACGAAACTTGAGTGTACTTAACGGAACCACTCCACCGAAGCCGCAAAAGCCGCACGCTCATACTTGTGGTGTTGTGCAGCGTTTCACTCACCACATCTGCAAGCTGTCGTAAAGTCTCAACGTTTTCAAACGTTAAATAATTATGTACTTATTCTGCTATCGAATATTATTAGAAAACTGCGAATGTTTGACTCGTTCCGTTGTTTTTGTTTAACGATGCAGGCATGGATACTTAGTGAGAAACGGGCAACCTTGCGCATCCCTGCGACGAAAATTGTGCTGCCGCAAACGCATGTGGGAGCCGCCAGCGAGAATCACTCAGCGACGTACGCAGCAAAGCTATCTTTCTCGCCCCAATCGCGCCATGTGAAACAGCCTTTAGTCGTGTGCAGAAGAAAGTGGCTGAGGACAGTGGAGCCCATGCAGTGTGCCAAGGCTTTTCAAGGACCGTGGGCGGAGCCATCACGCACTTTTGTCTTGGGCTTCATGTATGCACTGGATTGACCCGCCCGTAAAAATTCAGCGGTCGCCTTTCCTTGTCCTCCTCTTCAATTGCTGTTTCTTTTTTCGTGTTTTGTTTCTCTCCTCTTATCTGCTCTTCTTGCCAATGGTTCTGTATTTCTCAGGCGGCTTAGTTCACCATTCTGTAGTGTGGCGAGTCTAGGGTATAATTAATCAAGGTACATTACCAATGTACGGCTCGAATATGCCTTAATTGTTACATAAGTAGTGCATGCAGCGTCCCCTAGTTGGATTCCGTGCTGGGAGGGTGTGATTGCTGTTTAAACAAAATACAAGAATATGGGAACCCTATGTTTTTCTTGACTACATGATTCTCGCTTGCTGACTACCTAATGTAATTTATTTGATGGGTTGCGGTTTGCCCAATAAAGAGTCCTTCATGACACAGTTCTTCAGACTGTGTTGTTCACCGTCACTACAACGTGACATCTCGTAGAGGTGCTTCGTGAAGAACCGATAAATCCTACTAGCCTGAAAATTACGTGAAAAATTGTTATGCACGGGCCAGCTAGCCGCAGGCTACGACTACCGCCCGAGCACGCACCTCTGCCCAAGAAGACTAAGAAGATCATGGCGCAGACAACTGCCACAATGAGAGTTCCCGTGTCACCAGCAGCGACGTGCGGTGCAAAAGCTGTGGAAGCCACCGAGCATTCGCAGATCACCGTCTGGAGATCTGGAAAGCTGGCCGCAGTCTTTGCGCAAGAACCTCTATGTTTAACAATTGAATCTGTGACATGTCACGGTTTCGCATTTTCGCAGTGGATTTCTAGAAACATTCCCTCGCGGCGTTCTTACTCATGCGTGGTTTTGAAACAAGCTGTTCCCACCTGATTGTTACGTATACCGGCCAATATCTCTAAGAAATTCCTAACGGAAGCCCCGGATATCGAAAAGACGTTGGAAAAGCACACTAGGGGACATTTGTCGCCTATTGTTCTCGCCGAGGGTAAAAATTAAAGCACTAGGCTCCAATGAACTCCGAAAGACCAACAGAACAATTGCACGCGAAGATCTACTTAAGATGGTCTCTTCGTCGCAGCCTCAAGTAGCCCTAATTGCTGACGCCGTCTCCGAGGAGTTCCAGAAGCCATTGGCCGTCGCGGAATTGCCACAGCTGAAGCCTGGAGTGATGGCCTACGTCACCGTCTTCAGCCGTCTGCGTCCCACTTCGCACCGGTGTCTGATGACTGCTCGCTCTGATGCCACTTGCGTAGAAACCGGACACATCTGTTGCTTATACCCATACTTTGAATAGCACTACGACATTTTTCTTCAACGCCCTGCACCCAGAGCAAGGCGAATTACCCTGTGAAATCGTTGACCGCTCGGCGGATACTCCGATGATTTTCTCGATCGCGGTCGCCAAGGCGCTGCCACTCACTACAGCACCAAGTGTACACTGTGCCAATACGTGGCCGATATGTGGTCGGTATCCGGCAAATAAAACACAGCAAACTACGGAGGTGTGGTTGCTTCTCGTTGCAGTGCCGAAGGCCCTCCGCCGCCAACGCAAGATGAGTTCTCAAGAAGAAGGATGGACTCGCGGCCATTTCGACGAAGCTCCGAAGGAAAAGCCATGGTTCCAAAAGGATACCTGATGACGCCACGAAACACTGAACAGTGCCATGTAGCCATCATCAGACACTTCGAAATAACTAATGTAAGACTATGAACAACCAACACCCACGCTGTCGCCGCGCTGTGGCCCCTTTAGTGGATAGAGGACCCGACTGCTCTGTCATTAATCAATCCTTAACCGCGCAGTCGATGACAGTTATGACTACATGGCAAGAACCACAAGTCCGAGCAGATGGTGGTGACCTCGCTAGGACGACTAGAAGTAGCACGTACTTCGAACACAGCTCGCCCGCCTACGCATCAAGATCCAGCCAAGGACGGTCAGGCAATGCTACAAACTTCGACGGTGCTTCGTCGAATGCCAGGCCGGCCACTATGATAGGGTTTTCACCCCTATAAACCACCGTGGACTGAGTGAAAAGCTGCTATTCCGGACTCTACACGAAAATTCAGCGACTGTCCAACTTGCGTGCGAGTAAGTGGTTTTACCGCAGCTAAGCAACCATGATTTTCTTGTTTTCCTAATTTTCTTTACTACCAGGTCTTTTGGTTATCGCTCTCGTTTGATGGTCGTTGCCCTGGCACGATGTTTTTTAATGTGGGCGCATTGACACCTTTACTTTTCTTTTTCCGGTGAACCTGTTTCACCGCATAAAGTGTTCTCGGTCATCCTCCCTGTCTTGTCTGCAGTCTACGTTGTGGTGCAATCTCGTGCAATCAGATTGCATGCGTGACGAGATCAGTGTTCCACATACTGTAAGGTTCTTCAGCCCAAGCGATTAGTATGGAAGCTTCCAATAAACAATTGTAAATAACCGAGTCGCTTGAGCCGCAGAAGAGTTTTGCGACGGTTGAGGCATATGCTCGGTGCTGTCGTTCAGACCAAGTGAAACTAGTTTTGTGGACACAGTTTCGCTCAATAAAGATTCTTTTCGTGACTCCTGGTTCATTCTACTGTGTTCCTCACCACCACTGAACGGTGATAACACCGATGATTAACTCATATCTTACCGGAACCTTAGTCGATAGTAAACGAGAAGCTTCTCATCCAGGTGGTAGGTAGCTGTGTTGTCTCGCATTGCTTTAGTTGGAGATAGTCGATCTTTGCCAAAAGAAACGGTAACAGCGCAGCCCGTGTCTTAACCATAACTGAATGAAATGTGGGTGCAGTGAAGGGCCAGCATCATTGACCGATGAGGTTAAACCAGAGGTGTCCGCCTCTCAGTGCTGATGACTGGCAGACGGTGCACACTACCCTTTTGTGTTCCGCTTCGGAAACGCACTCCGCTCTATGTGCCTCATTCGGTGCCGATAGCAGAACATTTCAGCATATTGTCAGAAGGAAGAAAATGGGGAAAGTAATTAAAGGGAACTGTTGCTGGCAAACATACGCACACGCCTAGAACCTTTAGCTGAAACATTTGCTCACTAATTGATTTAAAGAAGTGATACATTGATGAAACTGAAAGTGGAGAAAGAAAAAACAACTCCCCGCTCGTGGGGAAGGATCACACGTCTTCGCAATCCGCCTGCGTTGCCATACAACATAAGAGAAAATTTTCGCTCACGGGGACTAAGGCGCTGGACGCCGACGCCGACACCGGATTGTCTCTCATACATACGGCGCCCTTAACACTTTCGTGTGAAAATTTACAGTTCCATAAACAAAATACAATACACGCAAACGACTGGACCCCTGGAGAAATGGGGATTGTAGCAAGACGTGAAAGAAACACAACGAAGCACTCGGCATACTTCGTCGATACCCAGGCACGGAAAATATTATCGAATCAGAAAGGTAAGTCATAGAGTAGCCAACACAGTGGCAGGCTGAAGAGCAAGCTGGGGAAAGTTTCGAAAGCGTAGGTTAACCGCAATATATATTTTTGTTGATTCGGGCAAGTCATCGTAATGGCAACTTTGGCTGTGGTGCGTTTTTCCTCGACAACCACTAATGTTTTCAACTAGGTTTGTAAAGCTGCGTTCAAGAAGTTTAGGAAGCATCAACATTGCGGCAAACAAGTACAAACGCTGTTATCATTAATTTTTCGAGTAAGATATTGCATAAATAAAAGGATTTACTAGACAGTGTGAAGGAGTGGGAAAAGTGTTGCGTAAGTCGAGTTAAAAATTTACTGACCAGAATTACGTAATTACGTGAACAATGTCCAGCTATGCTAGCACTCGATATCATTGTTTATTGACAGATTTACTCAGAAAGCATTCAATGTACTAAACACGGAAAAAAATGCCCTTACGTTTAGCATTTGGAGCACATATTCCTCTAGAATGCTGCGCACTGTCACATTTCTCATTTCCGAAAGGCATTAGAAACCAAAAATATAACTGGTATCTTGGGTCAAGGAAAAAAATAACTCAGGCAAAGCGCAAGAAGGCACGTAGGACAATAAAAGCGAACAAAGACACAATGCTTCATTTCTGTTTCCTGCTTGTGGGCTTGCGCTTTGCGTGAAGTTATGCAGTAGCAACTAGCCCACCTACCTGTTTTCTTGAAGAAAGAAATTTCTGCCCTATGCTTGTATCAGCTAATGAGCCTCTGAGGGCTTTTATGTGAAGTGCATTGTGAATGTAGACTGCTACCCTTCTCAACTGATTTTGCTCTTGCGCCGCAATAACCTGTTTGGCGATACTTTTTACTCTTGCTTACGCAATAAAAACAGACATAATTTACTTAATTGAATTAACAATGTCCGGGCCCCTAAGAGGTTAACATAGCCTGGTGATATTCAGTATGATGTATTTTCAACTAGCGCAGCTACAGCACATACAGATAACGCGCTGAGGCCTGCACGACGCGCAACAACCTCAATATTCATCGACGTTTTAACTGTCCACTATTCCTTCTGAATATTCATTCGCGTTTGCAGCGGCGGAAACTTTCGTACCAAAAATATTTTCTTGAAGTAATGGATACCCGTGTAAATGGCACCTGTCCCCCTTGTAATTCAAATGACGGCGTTAACAGGAGCGCGAATCCGTTTACGGCAAGAGCCCAAGGAAAACTGCCTCGACTGCAGACTCGGCTTGTTTCTGCTCGCGCAACTTATTTGTTGTGGCTTCATACTCGCAACTGTTATAATGGTTTCCAACTTGGTTCTTTTTCATCTATATTTGATTAAACTTATAAAACACAAATCTATGAGGTGCGGAAAGAGCAGCAGCATATTTTGTTTAGCGACAGCACCACTCGTCGCGCTCGGTGTGAAACGCCATACGCGAATGTGGACAAATCGCAAAAAACTGTCACCAATGTGTGAGGTCTGATTGAGATACGACTATGCAGGGCGCATGAGCGTTCGCTAGCGAAGAACCGCCGCAAGTCTGAAGCGGTTGCAGTTCTGTGTTGCTAGGGTTTAGCGTAGACAGCACTGGAACAAAACAGAACAAAGCGAGCGCCACTCGTCAGGTGATAAGAACTAACTGCTTCATTTCAACTGAGCCAGAGAATGTCACAGCAGTCAACAGAATCGTTGCTTCTGGTAGTCAAACACATTAGGTGGTTTTAAGTGCCAAGACCACTTTCTAAATATGAGGCATGCCGACTCCGGAAATTTAGACAACCTGGGCTTCCTTAACGTGCACCTAAATTTAAGTACCGGGGTGTTTTCGCATTTCGCATCCATACAAATGTGGCCGCCATGGCCCGGATTCGATTTCGCGACCCCGTGCTTACCAGCCCAACACCATATGTCTGGTAATCATACGCTAGTTAGGGCTAATATAGTTTGTATACCTCCTGCGCTGAAACAAGCGGTTCCACGAGCAACAATTTCTTCTCGGCAAAATGTGCACTTCGCTTTGAGAGGAGCATGAAAGAAAAGTAATGGCATCACCCGATAAGTGTACTTTTTTTCGTAGTAAGTGAGCTTTATTCATATGATTTTCCGGATAGATAGCACGGTAATCGGGGCGCCTCTGCTGGCGTTCAAAAATTTGTAAATTAGGGTCAAGCTAGTAGCGGACTCAAACGTCTAGTTTTTTCCGGTTATGCGGTATGACTTTGTACGAAACCGCGAAGTGACAAAAGTTTCATTAATTTCCGTTCTTTGTCGGCATTGAGTGCGCATGCGCAGTGATTCAACAACGCGCAGTCGAGAATACACGCCAGTTATACGACACTGAAACATCAGGCATGGCTGAGGAAAGCAGCAACGAATACACGCCTCTTGATTTAAGCATCAAGGCCAAAGCTTCACCAACTACAAGCTGTGACGGTACCCAGGATGCTTCAACTACTTTGGGCGCCTACAGCACGTGAGCTTTACGGCTTGTAATTTTTTTTCATTGAATACTGTTACCCATAGACACGACCCATTTAATAGGCTTTAACATCTGTAAATTTGGCCGCACCAAATACGGGTCTTTATTACAGTGAGCTTGAGCTTTGAAATCGGAGGCTTTCTTGATCAAGACGCGTCGACGCAAGGGCGGTGAGAAAATATTGCCATGTTCAGCGCAATGTTAGCTGTTTGTCGTTCAGGCGAAGATTTTTCAGAACATGAATCGAACGCATACTTACAGAAGAAAATATTTTATATTGACGTATAATTCTTGCACTGTACATATGCGATGGGGTGCTATAGCTCGAAGTCCCGGGTACAATTCTGGATGGCACCACCGTATTTCGATGAAAGCGCACTGTAAACGGGCCCTTGATTACTTGCAATTAGGTACTCGTTACACAAGCCCCGATGGCCAAAACTATTGCGCTGCCCTCAATGTCGTATGCGTTTTAACAGGTAACGGCTTTTGCACGAAAAACCTCGGAATTAGTTTTAACCGCAGTGAGCAGTTGGTGTGCCGAACCACAAGTGTTTTCCGGACAACTCGTAAAAGTGCTCAACAATTCTTTCACTTGTCAATATTAAAAAATGTGACCAAGTGGGTAGTGCCAGCTTAAAGCTTTACTTTAATAAAAGTAAGCCACGTGCATGAAAAGCCACAACTTGGTTTAAGACGATTGTTCTTCCGTTTGTATGTGTTGCTTAAGGACAACAAGTGCGCAAGAAACAGATTTTTCCCGCTTGGAGTTGTGTTGCCAAAGAAGGTGTTTCTTTCTATTTTTCTTATTTTTTGACAACATAAATATTGACACTTGTACTTATATTTAACGGGCGACCACGTTTCGCCGCCTAACAAATGTTATCGCACAGCGCGGGACGCGTCTGTATGTATCCGAAGTTTCTGGAAAGTTATCGAGGCTTCTGTCTGTTGTCGCCGAACCCTGTGTTATCTGATTTCATCGCGTAACTCGAATGTTGTAGAACTTTGCGCAAGGAATGCCGGTCCCAACGATTAGTCTGGAACATTCGATGACTGCTGTATAAAAGCCGACGCACTTGACCCGCTGATCAATTTTTTACGATCGCCGGCCGTGTTCGCCGCTATCGTTGTGCTATAAGTGTAGCCTGTTCTTGTGGGCACAGGTTCGCCCAATAAAAGTTAGTTTTGTCTTTCACAGTATTACTACTGTGTTCTTCAACGTCACCACCACGTGATTGCCACCAAGTCCACCCCAATGGCAGCCCCAGCATCCCCCGTCATGCTGCAGCAGCCCAGGGAGCCCCCACGTTCCGCGGTTCAACATTCGAGGACCCGGAAACCTGGCTCGAGACGTACGAGAGGGTCGCTGCATTTTACAGCTGGAACAGCGACGACAAACTGCGACATGTCTTCTTCGCATTGGAAGACGCTGCCAGGACGTGGTTCGAGAACAGAGAAGCCACCTTAACGACCTGGGACCTTTTCCGAAGCGGCTTCCTGCAGACATTGACAAGCGTCGTACGCCGAGAACGAGCCCAAGCACTACTAGAGACCCGAGTGCAGCTGCCTAACGACACCACCGCGATTTTTACAGAAGAAATTAGCCACCTATTCCGCCACGCCGACCCGGAAATGTCCGAGGAAAAGAAATTCCGGCTACTAATGCGTGGTGTAAAGGAGGAACTTTTCGCCGGTATGGTACGAAACCCACCGAAGACCATCGACGAGTTTCTTCGCGAGGCCACTAGCATCGAGAAGACACTCGAGATGCGAAACCACCAATTCGACCGCCGCACCAACTCTACAAACTATGCCGGAGTTCAATCACTGGCCTCCGACGACCAGCTCGAGTCTATCAGGGCAGTCGTACGAGAGGAGCTTCAGAAGGTCTTCCCGTCGTCGCAGCCTCAAGTGGCCTCGATCGCTGACATCGTCAAAGATGAGGTTCAGCGGTCGCTTGGAGTTCCGGAGGTGCGACCTCAATTACCGCTAGTCCAGCCCGAAGTGATGACCTACGCCGCCGTCGTACGCCGTCAAGGTCCTCCTCCGCGACCGCGCTAAGGCCCTGTAACGCCGCAATTCCGTCGACCACCGCCGCCGCCAGCACGCCCACCCTTCGCCCAGCGCAGCTACCCGAGGAAGGCCGACGTTTGGCTCGCTCCTGACCACCGCCCGCTCTGCTACCACTGCGCGGAAGCTGGTCACATCTACCGACGATGTCCATACCGCGAAATGGGACTGCGAGGTTTCGCCGTCAACGCTCCGCGCCCGCAGCAAGGTGAACGCCCTCACGATATCGCTGACTACCTCGCGGCTACTCAGTGGAGCTCTCGACGACCGTCGCGTTCACCATCACCAGGCCGCTACCTGTCACCGCAGCGCCGACCATTCACTGGCCCAGCCCGGGGGCGGTCAGCGAGCCCATATCCGGAAAACTAAAAGCAGCAACCGATGGAGGTGCTGTTGCTGTCCGTCGAACTGACGAAGATCCTCCGCCGCCGACGAAGACACGGAAGTACCTCGATGACATAACGACACGCCTCTGTCCCGACGAAGTCTGGAAGGAAGAAATTCCTCGACGAAAGACGACCTGACGACGTCACATACCAGCCACAGGTCAACGCGACGCAGTCGTGATCCGACGCCAAGACCGAATTTTAATGCGAGAGAAAGAACCACCGACCTCGACGTGCTTCTCGACGGCCACGAAGTCACCGCCTTAGTCGACACAGGGGCTGAGTACTCCGTCCTGAGTGGACACATCGCCGCCCAGTTGAAGAAACTTAAGACTACGTGGGAAGGCCCTCAAATTCGGACCGCTGGAGGACACCTCATAACGCCAACTGTAAGGTGCACGGCAAGAATTACCATTCACGACCGGACTTAACCTGTCACCTTCGTTATCCTCCAACAGTGTTCACGAGACGTCATTCTCTGCATGGACTTCCTCAACCAACACGGCGCAGTCATCGACCTGAAGTCGAAGTCAATAACTCTGTCGGAAGGCCATGCGATACCGTCGGAGAGCCCTCGTAATCACCACGCCTTGAGTGTGCTCGAAGATCAAGTGAGCATCCCGCCTCGCTCCAACATAATTTCGGTCGGCACCGAAACACCCGTTGACATAGAAGGCCTCATCGAAGGCGACCAACGTCTACTGCTAGACCGTGAAATTTGCGTCGTAATATGAATCGCTCGACTGCACGGAGGAAACACGAAAGTGTTGCTGACAAACTTCAACCAGGAGTTCAAGCACATCAACAAGGGCACGACGATCGCATACATCGAGGAAATTCTGGAGAACAGCAATGCCTTTGTCCTCTCGGATTCCGCCGCCTCTACCCCGACGACCATGGTTCCCGAACCAGACTACGACATCAATCCAAGTCTCCCCGTGATTAAGCAACAGCAGCTCAGAAGTCTGCTCCGACGATACAAAGGCTGTTTTTCGACGTCATCGATGATTCGACAAACACCAGTCGCCAAGCATCGCATAATCAGCGAGGAGTACGCTCGACCACTCCGCCACAGCCCTTACCGAGTTTCGCCATGAGAACGCGAAGCTATGAGACAACAAGTCGACGAAATGCTGCGCGACGACATCATCCAGCCGTCGAAAAGCCCGTGGGTATCCCCTGTTGTCCTAGTGGAGAAATAGGACGGAACCCTACGTTTCTGCGTCGATTATCGTTGTCTGAACAAGATCACGAAGAAGGACGTATACCCCCTCCCACGGATATACGACGCACTGGATCGGCTCTGCAATGCTAAATACTTCTCGTCCATGGATCTCAAGTGTGGCTACTGGCGAATAGAAGTCGACGAAAGAGATCGCGAAAAGACGGCCTTCATCACACCAGACGGCCTCTACGAGTTCAAGGTTATGCCCTTCGGACTGTGCTCGGCGCCTGCAACGTTCCAGTGCGTGATGGACACAGTTTTAGCAGGATTGAAGTGGCAGACCTGTCTCGTTTACTTGGATGACGTCGTCGTCTTAGCCGGAAATTTCGACGATTACCTGACTCGGCTTGCGACAGTACTAGAGGCCTTCAAGTCATCAGGGCTCACTCTGAAGCCAGAAAAGTGCCACTTTGCTTACGATGAGCTTCTGTTCCTAGGCCACGTAATCAGCAAATCTGGTGTCCGCCCAGACCCGCAAAAGACAGCTGCCATCGCACAGTTCCCGCAACCCATCGACAAGAAGGCAGTGCGTAGATTCCTTGGCATGTGTGCCTACTACAGAAGCTTTGCCAAGGACTTTTCACCCATCGCTGAGCCGTTGACACGTCTAACTAAATGTGATGTTGAGTTCAAGTGGGAAACGACGCAGTCCGACGCATTTGAAGAACTCAAACGACGCATGCAGCCGCCGCCGGTACTTGCGCACTTCTACGAGTACGCCAATACAGAAATCCATACCGACGCCAGTAGCCTAGGCCTCGGTGCCGTTCTAGTCCAGAGGAAAAACGGAGTCGAACAGGTGATAGCTTATGCTAGCCGGTCGCTGTCAAAAACGGAAGGCAACTATTCTACGACCGAGAAGGA
The DNA here is from genome assembly GCF_050947875.1 of Dermacentor variabilis. Classification (NCBI taxonomy): domain Eukaryota; kingdom Metazoa; phylum Arthropoda; class Arachnida; order Ixodida; family Ixodidae; genus Dermacentor; species Dermacentor variabilis. The sequence continues at coordinate 173,909,729 of NC_134571.1, forward strand.
ATGCCTCGCCATCGTTTGGGCTACAGCTAAATTTCGCCCTAATCTATATGACAGGCCATTCAAAGTCGTCAGCGACCATCATGCGTTGTGTTGGCTAGCGAATATAAAGGATCCTTCAGGACGACTAGCGCGGTGGAGCCTCAGACTACAAGAATACATCACTGTAACCTACAAGTCCGGACGAACACACTCCGACGCCGATTGCCTATCACGCGCCCCCATTGACTCGCCGCCGCAAGATGACGAGAATGACGACGCATTGCTTGGAACGATAAGCGCGGAAGACTTCGCTGAACAGCACCGGACAAACTCGGAGCTAAAAGGCCTCGTCGAATATTTGGGAGGGCACACCGACGGTGTCCCCAGGGCATTTAAGGGCGGATTATCTTCCTTCACGTTTGAAAACAATCTACTCGTGAAGAAGAACTTCTCACCAGTCCGCGCCAACTACCTTCTTGTTGTTCCGTCGACGCTGCGTCCAGAAGTACTGCGTGCCCTACATGACGATCCGGCCGCTGGACCCCTCGGATTTTACCGGACACTATCGAGGATACAAGAAAAGTATTATTGGCCGCACCTGACCGCCGACGTCGCCCGTTATGTCAGAACATGCCGAGGCTGTCAGCAACGCAAGACACCACGGACAAGGCCAGTCGGATTACTACAGCCAATCGGGCCTCCTTGCCGACCATTCCAGCAGATCGGGATGGACTTGCTGGGAACCTTTCCGACGTCAACAACCGGAAATAAGTGGATCGTCGTAGCGACGGACTACCTCACCCGCTTCGCTGAAACTAAAGCACTGCCGAAAGGTAGTGCAGCCGAAGTGGCGAAATTTTTCGTCGAGAACATCCTGCTGCGACATGGTGCTCCAGAAGTCCTCATCACCGACAGAGGAACGGCTTTTACAGCAGAGCTCATGCAAGCCATTCTGCAATACAGCCAGACAAGTCACAGGAGGACAACTGCCTACCATCCGCAGACGAATGGTCTTACGGAGCGCCTGAATGAAACCCTCGCCGACATGCTAGCAATGTACGTCGACGTCGAACACAAGACCTGGGATGCGGTCCTGCCGTACATAACATTCGCTTACAACACGGCGGTGCAAGAAACAACACAGATCACGCCATTCAAGCTAGTCTACGCCAGGAAGCCGACGACGACGCTCGACGCCATGCTGCCGCACGTCTCTGAAGAGGAGAATCTTGACGTCGCTCCCTATCTCCAGCACGCCGAAGAAGCCCGATAGCTCGCCCGTCTGCGGATCAAGAACCAGAAGAGGACCGACAGCCGACACTACAACCTCCGACGACGCTTCGTCGAGTACCAGCCCGGTGACTGCGTTTGGGTGTGGACCCCGATACGCCGACGGGGACTCAGTGAAAAACTACTGCGACCATATTTCGGACCCTACAAGGTCATCCGACGTATTGGCGCACTGGACTATGAGGTCGTGCCAGATGGCATTTCGCATTCACAGCGACTCCGCGCACGATCTGAAGTGTTCCACGTGGTGCGTCTTAAACCCTTTTACGGACGCTGACGAACTTCCTTATTTTGTTGTTTTCTTTGCTAGGAGTGCTTTTCTTTTAATACTTTCGTTTGTTTCCAGCATCGGGTCGATGCTTTTTAAGAGGGGGGTATTGACACGTGTACTTATATTTAACGGGCGACCACGTTTCGCCGCCTAACAAATGTTATCCCACAGCGCGAGACGCGTCTGCATGTATCCGAAGTTTCTGGAAAGTTATCGATGCTTCTATCTACTGTCTGTTGTCGCCGAACCTTGTGTTATCTGATTTCATCGCGCGACTCGAATGTTGTAGAACTTTGTGGAAGGAATGCCGGTCCCAACGATTAGTCTGGAACATTCGATGACTGCTGTATAAAAGCCGAAGCACTTGACCCGCTGATCAGATTTTCGACGATCGCCGACAGTGTTTGCTGCTGTCGTTGTGCTATAAGTGTAGCCTGTTTTTGTGGGCACAGGTTCGCCCAATAAAAGTTAGTTTTGTCTTTCACAGTATTACTACTGTGTTCTTCAACGTCACCACCACGTGACAATATATTATACTTAGTTCTAAATAGCTTTTTTTATTTTTTTTCAAATAGCAAACTGTCGTGAGCTAATACCACAGCGATAAAGAAGTGGGAATTCATGGTATTCTACGGCACCCTTTACCATTTGAGAACGTTACCCTGGCCGCGGCGACCGCATTTCGATGGGGGCAAAATGGGAAAACACCAGTGTACTTAGATTTAGGTGCACGTTAAAGAACTCCAGGAGGTCGAAATTTCCGGAATCCCCCACTACGCCATGCCTCATAATGAGAAAGTGGTTTTGGCACGTAAAATCTTACAATTTAATTTTAATTTAATTTGAGAACAGATGCACTAGCACGTCGCTTTCAGCTATTTTCTTGCTAAGCATTGTCTCAGTCTTAAGATGTTTTTCATGCGTTCTCCCAATGAACTTTATCCTTCGAAGAATTCTTAAATAAGCTCGGCGAGTGACACAGAAGCAAACTTAGCAACGCTTGAAAACATATAATGAACTGCAGTCTAGTTCATCATTATTTTATTAGAAATCGTCATTTTGTTCGCAAGTATGCATAATAATACTTGGCTAAGAGACAGAAATCTGCTTTCATTCCTCAGAGCAAATAATTTGAACCCATAATTTAAATATTACTTGAAATCCGATACTCCTCATAGCTTCCGGATCCATCAGTCATGATTGCAATTCGCATGACGCCCCATTCACCATAGCGATGCCGAACCGCATCAGCGAGGTACAAATACTAACTATTCTAACATCAGCGCAGGTTTGCATCATAATTGCAGACACCATCTGCACAGTGTCATTGTAATACTTAAACCTGTTTTATTGATTACAAAAACATGTTGAATGCTTTAAAATATTTTATTCCGAAATTACTGTTAGAATTCTGCCGCTGTAGCAAGTGGAGCAAACGTTTTAAATAGCAAACTACATAGGACACGTTATAAGTGTCCTTTGTCAGTTAAACTGACAGTATTCGTGCAAGTCAAGGCGCCAGTTCACCTACGGTGGATGAGTGCTCTGCACCATATATTGCCCCTAGTGTGCCGTTCATATTATGCCTGCCAGTATAGTCAGTCTTTGATGAGAACCAACCATTGCGAGTAGCGTGTTTCCAAAACATGACTTTCATTTTCCCGAACGTTGTTCAATAAACACAATGTCACCTTTTTTGTCACAGCTAGTAACTGTCTGATCAATACTATATTTACTGTAGGACTTCTGAGGACGCCTTGCATTACCAGAGGAACACGCAGCGCCCACCGATGACCGACGAGGCTTGCAACGTCGACGGTACGTAGGCGATTGTCACTCGCCTTCACCACAAATATGGTGGAGCGCCCCTATGTTACCGTGGTAGCCGTACATTTTCTGCGTATAAAGATGCACTCTACCAGCAAGGCCAAGAGGTTTCCGCATGAGCCAGCTTAGAACTGTCCTTACTAAGAAATATATGCTTACATGAATATATGCAAATTCATACATAACCTATGCAATAGAGGTTTTTAATGAATTTGTTCTTGTATCGGTGGGCTCGTAAAGCAGGCTCCTACAGGATATGAGCAGAAGCAGACACTGTACATTCCATGCAGTGAATAATTCGCTTGTAAATGGAATCATCGCTTGACCATTGGTCTAAAATTTTTTTCCAAGCAGAAACTCAGTGGGTTTGACCTGCTAACATCGTGATGTTTCCCTTAAAGCGAGCTGGTTGACAGAGCAAGTGCTTTGATGCGAATGCCGTGTGTGATGTGTAATTAGCGCGGCGATTCAGATGTCCATACCGTAGGGTCCCAATGGTGCTCTTACGTTGTAGGCAGAGTGGGACGATTGCTCACCAATAGCATGTTATGAGCAGCAGACATATCCAGCTCCGGCCGAATGCAGAAGTTACAGCTCGCAATTTGGGGAATCCTACTACAGTTTCCATTAGAGTTCTTGGTTTTCTCATACCAAGGAAGCCAAGCCACAGCCGCCGCATAAACAACCTTAACGAGTTAATGAAAATGCAACGCAACGAGAAACAAGACTGTTGGGTAGACGTTCGCGCTCTGTTACCATAAATTCTCACCGAAAATCCCAGCTATGCACTACTGAAACGTAAACATTATTCGTATTGAATGAGTAACAAACACAGTTACCAATGATTTCCGATGAGTGTGCCACTACTACAAAATTGTTACGCTTTTTCAACGAGAAAATCTAGGTCTTCCTGAAGCACCGGCCTTCGAAATTGACCATTCTTTTTTGTAACGGCATTAGCTTTCCTTGGATGTGTCAAGCATTATTCGTTCTGCCAGTATCTGCGGAGCCCCTTTCACAGGCCTGACGAACGTTGCGACTTTAACGGCGCGACTAATCATGTTTAAAATGCCAGAAAATAAAGAATGAGTTCCTTAACTTGCGCCTATGCTATCTCACTATAGTTCAGTCGAAGTAAAAGGTGAAGCTCATATCCTTAGTTCCTGTGGTTCGGAATCCGCGTTGAATGTTTTCTGTAGCGTTCGAAGGCATTGACACTAAGTCATGGGAGTGTAATAATGCCGTAAACACTCTCAGGAGATTCGCTCCCATTCATATTGTAAATAAAGGTGCATTCAAGATACCGCCTGTCACTGAAGTTTTAAGGCTAATTGTACCTTAAAGTCTCTCGCGCTTTCCTTTGTTTCACGCAATTTCTGCGCCGGTAAAGGGAAGATATGCAACTAGCTACAATACACACTTGCTGCGCTAACCATACAGTCCACACTTTTAACCTGCTGTGTGGCTTTCCGTTTGATAGTTTAGTGAGATTGACCCGTGAATTAACACTTCCGCATTTCTGTCCAAGCTAATGTGCTGTCTGCAATACGACTCTTACATATTCGTATTGAGCAATGTTTTTGAAAGTTGTCCTATAGTCTGTTGATGACCTACACAGGAACATTGGCGAGGACAGTCGTTTTAGCGGTCGTAATGTGCTGCTAAACAAGCAATGCTTACAGCCAGTGCTTATGAACTTCCGCTACTCGATCCACCGAATTGGGTTGGGATAACGAGTTTCTGAAAGACGCGGACGTCGTTCCATGACGCACATATGTGTCATAGAAGGTCAATAAATTAAGGGCGTACGCCACGTATAACATTAAAAATCCCTCGGTAGAAATGCATCCTCTCACTTTTCTGTTGTCGTCGTCTGCGTCAGGCAGTGTCTGTTGTTCGTAATAGATGAACAATAACCAAGAACTTATTGAGGCATCTAGTCTACATATTACATGATAATACAGAATATATTGGGTCAAGGGTTTTACGCCCACGAAAATGACATATCGTTTTCCACTTCGGGCAATGTCCTGTTCTGCCCATGGTTTGAGATAAAGCTTGATAATCTCCAGAAGAATCCAACACTACGCAATCTTGATCGTGCTTGGCTTCCCCATCACGAGGAAATTCTTGGATGTATTGAAGACATGGTTGCAGAAAGAAAAAAGCACCGCGTAGGGAAGCACAGGCGTAAAGTTTCCCGACCACTGAAAGATACTTCCCTTGCACCGTTAGCCTGAAATATCAATTTCCCATGAATTGCCGCAGCACTACCGCGAATGAACACCTTTACTATACTTTTGTCCCACACAGGTGTTAGTGACAATGGCAGCACAAGTTGCCAGCCACTGGGGTCCGTCAGGAGCATCGATAACGCCAGGCCCAGCACAAGTCGTGCTGGCATGAAGGAAGCATCAGCCAATTCTGAAGATGGTGCCACGTAAGTTTACCTTAGGTTTCATTGTAACGCAACTAAGGGACGACAGGGATGGCTACCAATGTAACAATATGCCCCTAGTCGGTAATTCCTCCATGGGAGGGCGAGCTCTGATGGCTGAAACAGCTACTGCATCAGCAGTTTTGTGCAGCCAGCCTTGACTAGCTTCATGATTCCAACAGCGTGACCAGACACCACACGGCACTGTGCACACCCTATGCGGCAACCATGAAGCTACACAAGCTCGCCCGATTTTCAATCCTGCTAATACCACGCAATTTGCGATACACTTGCAGGTTTGTAGCTTGCATACTCACTCCCCATTGTGGAATATGGAAAGTTTGTAAAGGAGAGACGCTTATCGGAACCGATGCTCATGAACTGAAACAGGGTATGTCTGTTTTTCTGTAAACTTCATGTAAGAATTACGCTGGCACTGACGCACTTGCACGAGTGACAAATGTTGCGATGACTTAAATGCCAAATATCAGCTGTTGTTTAGACAATATGGCGTCGGCGCAAACAAACACCTTTAGCTCAGGATCTCCTACCTAAACAAATTTGAAAAGATAAATGAATGTGCTTGGTACACACTGTACGAGTATCGAATATTGTGGCATTTTAAGAAATGTGATAATGCCGTAACTAAAGCAGTTGCATTTCAGATTCGTCATATACTTGGTAACTCTGGTAACAAAATTACATCTTTATAACTCAGCAATGAAAACACCCACGAGTCAATCAACTGCACCAAATAACACATTTAAAGCGCTCAAAATTCCTCCATTGCACAGCGTTCTGAAATTTTATGTTTTGTGGGTAGATCATTCGCCAGTCCTCGGACACATTGTATCGATTTCAAGGAAACCGCAAATGAATATAAATAAAGTTGTCCACTTAGGATGCTCCAAGAGATGCATGTAATGGTGCTGCGATGTATATATTTTTCCTGTAGTTACCTTTGTAATGTCTATGCTTTTATTCTTCTTAAACTTTGCTTATTTCATAAAATTTACCACTTAGAAGCCTAAGTAAAATTAATGATGAATGATTTTCCGGCATTTACCTGGCTCAATCAAAGAAAATTAGATAGTTTAATAGTTATAATTTCTTCGTTAAATAATCCGGTCTCGATGCCGCCAAATTGCCATGATTAGAGACGACGTACAAGGTAACACCACAGGACTCGAACCGAACCATAACAGTGCATGAGCCATGTGAAAAATCGCAACCAGAATAAATACAAGAACACAAGTAAAAGCGCATTAAAACAAGACCAGGGACCAATGTTCATCTAGTGCTTAGCGTAGACGTTTAAAACGAGCAAGAGCCTGTAGAAAAGACATACATTGCACGCTGTCAGTGCTAAACTGCACTTGTATTTTTCTACAGTAAACGTTAGAAAACATGTCGCACCAGCAATGCCTTAACTCAACGCTTGAAGCGTTCATAAACGTAACGAGAAAAACAAAAGAAAATACTAACTTTTTCGGCAGCATATTTCATCCAGTCTACATGAAAACGCTGAAGTATTTGTCGTATCTGTTCTTGTTGCGTAAGGGGGAGTAGATTAGGTTGTTGTTTGCTCGATGCCTTCGGCAGTAACGGTGTGCAGTTTGAGTGTGAGCGAAATACTGAATGACATCATACAAATACTCTAGGAAAACTTCAACGCGGAAGTGTTTCTCCGTATTCGATATGTACGGCTTGCGTGTTAAGACATATGATGTGGGACGGGGTTGTCAGTCCACGAATGCGTGTCAGAAGAAAAACGGATAGTTTTCTCTACGCCATTTCCATTTCTCAAAACCAGAGCCTCATGTAGCTAGTTGCAATGGTTTATACCCGCAAGAAAGCGGCTGTAGTGAGAGGAAAAATCATCATCAGGAATGGCTCACATCGCCATAAGCAAGCAAGGATGTAATAGCTGAATGACGTTGAGAATATGACGGAAGCCCGTCTGGTCGGGATGATGCATACTTAAAAGGAAGAGGTATGGACACCGACCAGAAATGGTTTAAGAGAGTTATTTACCATTCGGCTCCCCAACGGGAGCCTTGTTCACAATGAAAGAAGCGGCAGAGCTGGCGCCCCTTTTTATGTGCGTCTCAAAACATGATTAAGGCACCTGGCATACATGGGCGGCAGATTGCCTTCGTTGCGATTAAGAGTGTGCTCCGTGGTTTGGATGATTAGGGACTCAAGATAAAGACACGAAGAATGATTTCGTTCATTGGCAATCACACGCGATTTCTCCCAGTTAATCTTATGTGATGTGGCTGCGCAGTCTTCGGCGAAGGCATTCGATGCAACGTGTCGTTTCTGGACGTCATTCATGTGTTGCTTAAGTCTTGTTTTGAAGTTGCCGGTTTCACCGACGTAGACATACCGACAGTCGGCACACGGAATTACATACACCACGCCTGCGAATTTGTCCTTTTCCAAAGGGTATTTCACATGCACGAGCTCGTGTCTAAGTTTCCGGGAGGGCACATGCACAGCCTGCACGTCATATGACCGCAGGATGCGTGCAAGAGGCTCGCTTATGCCGGGGACGTACGGAATCGAAGCCCGTCTTATGGGTGGTCCAGGCTGGGAGGGCACTGTGTGAGCCAGCTGGCGCCCTACTGAGTCAATGACGTACTCAGGGTATCGACCGTCCATGTCCTTACTCGTCCGTGTCTTTTTTAGCGCAATTCCCTTCTTTAAGTATCGACAAGCCAATAATTCCCTCCGAACAAGTGCATTGTCCGCCATGTGGTCTTCCGCTGTTGTGCACACGTTTTTTTTTGCCCGACGAAGAAGAGCCGACAACAGACCTCTTTTGTGAAACATGGTGCACCGATCTGTAGTTTAGGTAGCGGCCCGTGTGAGTGTGCTTCCTAAACACCTTGAATAACAGGTTTGGCCCATCTGGCTGCACAAGGGTGTCCAGGAACGGCAGTTGCCCTTCAGATTTCACTTCAACGGTGAACAGGATTACTGCTTGTTTATTGTTTAAGTGAACCGTGAAAGGGACAAGGTTATTTTTCTTTTATCGGCAAGTACACGGAGCAGCAATGGGTGCGTCGATTTCGGTCACAGTAACTAACCTAACAATGGAGGCTATCGAAGCTCAAGCGTTATCCTCGTTTACACCGGCACCTAAAGTCTTCCTCAGATATGTCGACGACTGTTTCAGTATTTTGCAAAGGAAAAACCGTGACTCAGTAGGGCTCCAGCTGGCTCGCACAGTACCCTCCCAGCCTGGACCCCCCAAAAGACTGGCTTCGATTCCGTATGTCCCCGGCATAAGCGAGACTCTTGCACCCGTCCTGCGGTCATATGACGTGCAGGATGCCCACGTGCCCTCCCGGAAACTTAGACACGAGCTCGTCGTACATGTGAAAGACCCTTTGGAAAAGGATAAGTTCCCAGGCGTGGTGTATGTAATTCCGTGTGCAGACTGCCGGCATGTCTACGTCGGTGAAACCGGCAACTTCAAGACAAGACTTAAGCAACACATGAATGACGTCGAGAAAAGACACGTTGTATCGAATGCCTTGGCCGAACACTGCGCAGCCACATCACATCAGATTAACTTGGAGAAATCTTGTGTGACTGCCAAGGAACTAAATCATTCTTCGCGTCTTTATCTTGAGTCCCTAATCATCCAAACCACGGCGCACACTCTTAATCGCAACGAAGGCAATCTGCCGCCCATGTATGCCAGGCGCCTTAATCATGTTTTAAGACGCACATAAAAAGGGGCGCCAGCTCTGCCGCTTCTATCATTGTGAACAAGGCTCCCGTTTTTGGTCGATGTCCAGACCTCTTCCATCTAAATAGGGGAATATGAACTAAAGAAAGAAACATCCATCGAACGAGCGAACGAATGTGTGACGAAAAAAAAGAGCAAGTGAAAACAAGAACGAAATAACCTTTAGGTATTGCATTAGGTTTTATGTGACGTTAGGTGGTCAACCAACAGTCACAAACGTTTACTTCATACTGCAGCTCACTATGTCTAACCCGTCAAATCGTAGAACTTTTGGCATTAGCACTTGTGCAGCAGGCCTTCGTTTTCAGGTGTTAGTAGAGTGTAACATGCTGGCGAACTTTTTTCGACTTCTTACCATACAATACGTGCTGAAAAATTCACCGCCCATTAGAATAGCGATTAATGCGAAATTTGAAAGCAGTTGCGTACGTGTTTTCATTTCGCAGTATATTGAGGCATATTTTTTTATAGAGACGCGCAGCACAGGTCAATTGCGACGTCTTTTGTAAATAACTGATCGAGCGATCAAGTGTAATATCTGTTGCTGCTTGCCTTCCATAAAATCCTAAACTATTCGCTTCACGCATAAAATCCGATTGGAAAACAATCGTAAACCAAGACAACCGAACCAAGCAATTAAAGAAAGCCAAAACGAGAGCCGATACGAGCTAATCTTAGCACGAAATGAGCGCTCTGGCTGAGACCAGATGCTAGTACAAAACCAGCGGTCGGATGGGTCCCCATGAAACTAATTTTCCGCGCTCTAGTCACTGAAGGGGCCGCTCTCATTGGTTTCCGGTTCTCGAACGTTCAAGGCTAGCGTCTTCTGCTGCTCCACGTTGCCCATTTCATCTTTCGCTGTTGTGCTCGTTCGTTCTGTAACGCCACCGAACCTCGCCACAGGAGCGGGTCATTAAGAGCTTCGCCATAAAATGGAGACGTATTTTAATCTACGCAAAACAGTATTTTTGAATGCCAAATGTCTCACTTCGGAGGGCAGGTTTCTGGACTTCTGGCTGAATAATCCTTTTGAGCGTGTATTTTTAATACTTACACCTGCTAGTTTTTACACTTACCATTACTGACAGATATTTCTACTCTCCTGCACCAGTTTCATACAGGATATACGTGATTTCTTAGATAATGCATGGCTTCTGTTATGCTTGCGTCTCGAACGAGGAAACTTATTAATTTCCAGTTTAGCATCGCAGGCCACCGAAAATACCAGCGTTCAATTACTGCCAATCTAGAGCCCAAATCAAGCGCTAAATATCAATGGAGCAACTTAGCGCAGAAATTGAGCTAGTCGCCTTACGATTAACGGGCGATTTAGTATGCCAAACTCTCAATTGCTAAAAATGTGTTTTTGTCGTCCAATAAGAAGTCAGCAATTTTGAGCTGCTTTGTCCGTATACTTACAGGAATGCTACTGGAACTGGAGGAAGAAAACAGCAAGAATCCTGCGGTGTCAGGGCAAGTGATCAATCGTCTGTGAAGAAGTCGAGCCACAAGTGCGAAACATGTAGTAAATTATTTAGCGGCGCTGCTGCTCTAACTGTACATTACCGCGTGCATACCGGCGAGAAACCGTACAAATGCGAAATATGCGACAAATCATTTTCGCAGAAGTCAAATATGCGTATTCATGAACGGATTCACAAAGGCGTGAAACCCCATATCTGCCAAATATGTACTAAGCCATTCATAACCAAAGCGGAACTTCAATGTCATCTCACATCACACAGTAATGAGAGACCTTTTGTTTGCGACATATGTAATGTCGCCTTTAAGCGCAACTCATATCTCAAAAAGCACCGCCGAAGAATTCACGGGGTTAAAATGCCGTACGAGTGCAAGCAGTGTGAATTTCGGTTCGCAAAGAAAGAAAACCTCGACACACACGTCTGTCAGAAAGTCAGGTGCTAATTGTGTGGAGATTCGTTTAGAGATGCACATGGACCGATTGTCCATCTCGTGATGAATACAGGATGCAGTCGTTAAATTGAGACGTAAGGGGCGCAAGTGCAGTAAATGGCCCACGGTTTTCGCATATGAACGTGACCATGAATCCGTGCAGGAAAATAACGCTGACATTAACCCACAGGGGTGAGAACTAACCGAACGCATCGTGTGGACAGACGGGCTTTCTTTAACGCTTAAAACGGCGGAAAGCAATTGGACCCTTAAAGTATGCCGCTTAATTTTTTTTGAAATTACGAGAGAAAACGGGTCTCCAGCAGAATATGGGATGCTTGAATGTGAAGTATACAGCAGGCCCTGGCTAGAAATCACTGTTTGCGGAACTACGTTGTTTGCGAATGCAGCTGTAGCAAACTCATTTAAAAACAAAGCATAATGTGCTGCAATTTTATGTTTCGTTCTACTAGAAGGTTGAAACATTCGCACAAGATCCCTGACACCTCGTTAAGTTTCGTGCAAGTGTTTTGACTGTACTAGAAAACAAGCTTTACCTCACCGTCCTTTAATCATTCTGCATTTCGAATGGAAGGCAGCACCACACATTAGGGACCATTTAAAAAAGGAAACACTGTTCTTTTCAACAAACAACTAATCTCTGATGATGATTCAGGTCCTTAGGCCTTGCTGCCTTTCAGAGACTGTTTTTGCGACATGATATAGACACAGGAATGGGGAAATTTATTTCCCTTACAATGGTGCTCAATGCTCGTATTTTTGTGTGCTCTCTTTGGCTCTAGTAGTCATACGGAAAATTTTGTGCTTTGTTATCCTGATGACAACAATGAGTTGTATTGGACTAAAATCCTTTGTAGATTAGGTATATATGTTCTTCGACCACAAATATTTTAGTTATTGTTGCATTCAGGTGGAACCTCTGTCAGTTTTAAAGCTCAATTTCTTATTCACATGGAAGTCATCTTTTTGGACGTGCGCTCCACTCTAGTTACAGCTGTGGAATTGTTTAGCCTGATGTGACAAACGTATCCCTACGGGCAATGACAGAACGATTGAGATGTAGTTTTTTAGTTATATTATTGACCCACGTACTTCTATATCTTTTTCCTATGAACGGGTTTCACCGAAAAACAAATGTGAAGCTGCAGCTCAGCGCATGAGGCACCAGCATGTATCAGAACATTCCGCAATATTCTCGTCGATTATAACATCTTCCTATCTTTTAGTCGAGCCTCTTGTAATCAAATTGCATGTAAAACGAAAAAACACCTATGCATTCTAGAAGACACGCGAGCAGCAACGATCACGCGGGAATCCTCTACGAATATTGTGAGAATAGCCGACGCTACCTAATCGCAAATCATTTGTTCGACGATCGACTCATCCGCGCGGCACTATCTTTCTGCACGAATGTAACTTGTTTTGTTGGTTCTGGTTCTCCCAGTAAAGTGTCTTTAATGCATCATGGTTCTTCTGACTGTGTTGTAACATTCTACAACGTGACGTCTAGTAAAGGTGCTTCGTGGCGACCGAATAAACCCTACCAGCCGTCAAAATAACCTGAACGTCTTCATGGGCGAGACAACTAGCCACAGGCTACGACTACGGCCAGAGCACGCACATCTGCAGGAGACGAGTAGGAAGATCTTGGCCCAAGCAACTGCCGCAATGAGAGTGCACATGTCACCTGCAGTGACGTGTGCTGCAAAAGCCAAGGAAGTCACTGATCATTCGCGGATCATTGTTTGGAGATCTGAAAAGCTGGCCGGAAACCTGCTATGAACCACTACGTTTAACAATTGAAACTGTGACAAGCTGCGGTTTCGCACCTTACAAAATTTTTTACACCATTTCACCAATTACAACATTCCCAGAAACATTCACTAGCCTCATGCTTAAGGAGCGGGCTGAAGTTTAACAAGAATACCGTGGTCTTCTGGGCAGAAACCAGCTGTTAACTCAGCCACGTTACTCCGCATATGTCGGACATGAGAGCGTTTTTCCTCATTTGCTGTTTTGAAGAAAGTTGTTTGTGCCGCATCAATACGTAAACCGCCTAACACAATTACGAAATTTCTAACGGGAGCCACGGGCATCCAAAATACGTTGTAACTGAAGTGGTGTCGGAGCAAATGCGAATTGCTCGGACACCACATAACGCGCGTGCCTCGACGGAGCATAGGGGGTGAAGGGAACACCTACCGCCGGCCTGACACGCGAGGTGTTTCGTGAAGGGAGAGGGGATTGCCGCGACGCCTTGTAACCTTCGTTCTCGGGTGCCTAGCTGTGTTCTCGGGGCGTTCCTTGCCCGGGCAAGCTGTAGCCTGCGTCCTCACTTCGCCTGTTTAATTGCTGTAAAGAAATAATACATAAAAAAGCAAAAAATAAATTTGCAAGAACGTTCGAAGTAGTGTTTCAAACCTGCAATTTAATGCTTAAAAATTGACTGTGTTGCCCACTGAGCTAAACCAGCGCCTCCAACATAACAGGCCTGTACCTTCTGCATTATGATAATAGGCTACTTGGAGCAAAATTTTAATTTCGAAGCCCGGTGTGACAAAAGCTGTGACGTCAACCTCACCGCAGCTAACTCGGGGACATCCCCTTCAGATTCTTGGGTAGTAGGGCAAGGTAGCATGTCACGTATCGAAGTTCACCTTGTTTGGGCTATCTACGAGGCGTCGCCCAAGCGTGTCAGCGCACTCCCTTGCCCGCGAGGAGTTCATAACTCGAAGGTTGACTCAGCGATGTTCAAATGAGAATTAATGCTTTCGCATTCGCAAATCGCATGCAGGGCTTAGGTATCCTCAGATATTTAAAGAATCGCCATGTGTAACTTGACGTTATGTAAGCGAGCTTAGCATAGGTGACGCAGTGGCATAATTTAGGGCTTTTATTATTGATGCAGCAAAACTTTGTGGGTGTTTAAGCTTCGTCGTTAAGACCAAAACACGATAGCATTCAAAGGTTCCCAACTTATTCTCACGCTTCGCGGCAACTGCAGCTTATGCAACCATAATGTTTTGCGGAAAACGCTGGAGGCGAATGCTGTATACGAAAAGGAGCCTTCTGGTAGAAACGCCACCTCTAGCGTGAGCCGATCCCGGAAGTTGCGCACAGCCAAGCAAAAAAAAAAAAACTGCATTGTTGGGTTTCTGGTATATTTTGGCACGTTTGCTATTCCATAACTGCGAGTCGGGTTAGTTAAACAGATTCTTTATTTAAAAACGTGTGCGCAAATATACAGGGACCAATGAAAGGGCAACACAAGGAGGAGCGCTCGTCCTTGTGTTACCCTTTTCTTTGTCCCAGTATGTTTGCGCACAAAACGTGTTTACTATTTCAGTCTCAGTATATTCAACATGGCAGGCATGCGCTGTCGGTGTTATCGACATTTGTTTGGGGCTAACATTCTCAAAATTTCGAAGAATAACCTTGTCAAGAATGCCAGAAAAGGTATGAGCAACTTTAGTGACAGAGCGGTGTGGCACTATGACCCGCACATACAGCAAGTCATACAGCAATGCGTGACATGTACACGTACTTCAATATGTGTAGAACGAAATGTGGTTAACTGAGGGGCCGGCATTTTATTAATCAAAAGAAGTCAACAAACGACGATAGGAAGGACAACATAGGGGAAATTACTTTTGCTTACTAACTGAATAAAAAAATAATTCTTAGAATTGAAAGTGGATGAAAACGCAACCTGCCGCAGGCGGGGAACGACGCTACGTCTTCGCAATACGCGTGCGATGCTTTATAACATACGAGAGTTTTCGCTCACGGGGACGCCGGCGCAGGATGCCGACGCCGACAGCGCATTTTCTGCCACGCATGAGGCCCTCCCTTAGCGCTGTCGTGTTAAATTTCTCCTTCCACAAACGAAACACAATACACGCAAAGGACGGGTCACCTGGGGGAATGAGCTTTGCAAGTAGACGCAAAAGAAACAAAACAATGCACGGTGCATACTTCGTCGACACCCAAGAAAGTAACCTATTATCGAATCAGAATCGTATGTCATAGAGGAGCCGATATAACGGCAATCTGAAGAGCAAGCTGGCAAAAGTGTCAAATACCAAGTTTTATCGCAATATCTATTTTTGTTGATTGGCGGGCAGGTCATCGGAACGGGAACTTTTGGTGTGGTACGTATTCCCTTCACAACCAGTAATTTTTCCACCTAGTATTGTATAAACCTAGGTGGAACGCGAGAAGGAACATAGGACAGTACAAGTGAACGACGGCACAACGCTTCACTCCTGTTGTCCTACGTGCCTTTTTGCGCTTTGCCAGAAGTTATGCAGCACCAACTAGCCCATCTCTCTGTTTTCTTGAAGAAATCGATTACTGGACTACGCTTGTATCGCCTAATGAGCCTCTGTGAGCTTTTATGTGGCGCGCATTGCGGATGTTGACTGCTGAACATTGCGGCAAACAAGAAGAAACACTGTTAACATTCATTTCCAAGTACGATATTGCATAAATAAGAGCATTTGCTGGACAGTGTCACGCAGCGGCAAATGTGTTGAGTAAGTCGAGTTAAAAGTTTAATTACGAGCTTTTGGTAATTAATTGAACAATGTCACGATATGCTTGCGCTGAACATCAATGCTTATTGACAGATTTACTTAGAAAGCATTGAACGTACTAAACGTGAAAATAAATGCCCTTCCGTTTAGCATTTGGAGCACATATTCCTCTACGAATGCTACACTGTCACGTATATCCGTTCCGAAAAGTGGTAGCAAGAAATCAATTAGTTGAGGCAAAGCGCGTACCCGCCGTTGTTGCTGAGTGGCTATGGTATTGGGCTGCTGAACATGAGGTCGCGGGATGGAAGCCCACCCACGGCGGCCGCATTTCGATGGAAGCGAAATGCGAATACAACCGTGTGCTTAGATTTAGGCGCCCGTTAAAGAACAACAGGTGGTCAAAATTTTCGGAGTCCTCTACTACGGGGTACCTCATAATCAGACAGTGGTTTTGGCACGTAAAACCCCATAATTTTTTTTGAAGCAAAGCGCGAAAGGGCACATAGGATAATAGAAGTGAACGAAGGCACAACGCTTCACTCCTGTTGTACTACGTGCCTTCTTGCGCTTTGTCAGAAGTTATGCAACACCAACTAGCCCATCTGTCTGTTTCCTTGAGGAAATCAATTACTGGACTACGCTTGTATCACCTAATGAGCCTCTGTGGACTTTTATGTTACGTGCACTGCGGATGTAGACTGCTACCCTTCTGAGAGACTATTTTTGTTCTTGCGCGGCAATCCCCCTGTTGGCGAGACTTTGCACTCTTGCTTATGCAATTAAAACACATAATTTACTTCATCAAGTTAACGTTGTATGAGTCCCTAGCGGGTTAGAATCGCCTCGTGATGCTGTGTATAATGTATGTTCTGCTAGCACAGCTACAGAAAATACAGATAGCAGACGGAGGCGTTATGTATAAAAAGCTCAACAAACATCGACCTCTTAACTTTCCTAAATTTGTTCTAAAAATTCATTGCTGTTTGCACCAGCGGAAACATTTGTACCGCAACAATTTTCATGAAGCAATAAAAGCACGTGTAAATGGCACCTGTCCCCCTTGTAATTCAAACACTGGCGAAAACAGGAGCGTGAATCCGCTCACAGCGAGAGCACAGCGAAAACTGACTCGACTGCTGATTCGGCTTGTTTCTGCTTGCAGAGCCTTATTTGATGTGGCTCCGTACTCGGAACTGTTAGAAAGGTTCCGAACTTCGTTCTATTCAATCCACATTTCATTAAAGCATGAAAAGCAGAAATATATGAGATGCGGAGTCGGCAGCAGCGTATTTTGTTTACCGACAGCACCACTCTTCATGCGGGGCGTGAAACGCAATTGACGACTTTGGATCAATCACACAAAACTGTCCTCAAAGAGAGGGGTCTGACTGAGATACGAATATGCATGGCGCATGAGCTTTCGCTACCGATGAACCAAGGCAAGTGCGAAGCAGTTGCAGTTCTGCGTTGCTAGTGGTTAGCGAAGAAAGCACTGAAAATTTTGGGAAACAGAACAAAGCAAGCCCCGCTCGTCAGGTGATAAAAAACTGCCTGTGCCAGAGAATGCCACAGCAGTCAGCAGAATCGTAGCCTCTGGTAATAAAGAAATTACGGCGTTTTACGTGCCAGGACCACTTTCTCATTAAGAGGCACGCCGCAGTGGAGGACTCCGGAAATATAGACCACGTGGGCTTCCTTAACGTGGGCTGAAATCTAAGTACACAGGTGTTTTCGCATTTCGCACCCATCCGAATGCGGCCGCCATGGCCCGGATTCGATTCCGCGAACTTGTGCTCAGGAGCCCAACACCATAGATTTTGTAATCATACGCTAGTTAAGGCTAACTAAGTTTGTATACCTGCTGCGCTACGACGAGCGCTTCCATGAGCAACAATTTCTTCCAAGCAAGCTGTGCTTTGAGAGAAGCATGAAAGAAACGTAGCCATCTCATCCGATAATTGTACCAATTTCATATTAAGTCAGGTTTAGTCTGGGTAAATCATTTGGCGGAAAGCGAGAACGGGTATTCGGGGCACCTTTGCTGGAGTTCTAAAATTGGCACATTAGCGTCAAGCTAGTGGCGGACTCTAACGTATAGTTTTTGTCCAGGTATGCGGTATCATTTTAATCGAAACACCGAAGTGATAAAAGTTTGATTAGTTTGCGTTCTTCTTTAGCATTGAGTACGCATGCGTGGTGATTAAACAACGCGCAGCCGACAATACACGCCTGTTATAGGGCATCGAAACATCAGGCTTGGCTGAAGACAGCAGCAACGAATACATGCCTCTTGACTTAAGCATGAATGACAAAGCAACACCAAGAACAAGCCATGATGGTAACCAGAGCGCTTCATCTACTTTGGGCGCCTACACAATGTGAGCTTTACCACTTGTCATGTTTTTCATTTAATAATGTTACCCTAGACACGACTCATATAATAGGCTTTAAGATCAGTACGTTTGTTCCCAACTAAAACGGGTCTTTTGTACAGAAGGCTTGACCTTTGGAATCGGTTGCTTTCTCAGATCAAGACGCGTCGATGCAAGAGCGGTGTGAAAATATTCCCATGTTCAACGCTAAGTCAGTGGTTTAGTGCTCAGAATAAGACTTTTCTGAACATGAAGCGAACGTATACTTACAGACGAAAATGTTTTTCATTGATGTATATTTCCTGAACTGCACACACGCGATGCGGTGCTATAGTTTGAAGTCCTGGGAACAATTGCGGATGGCACCACCGTATTTCGATGAAAGCGCATTGTAAAAAGGCTCTTCACTTGCATTTTTGGGGCTCGTTACAGAAGCCCCGATGGTCAAAATTTATGTGCAGTCTGCCTAAACTTGGTATGCGTTTTATCAGGTCATGGATCTTGCACGAAAACCTCGGAATTAGTTCTAACCGCAGTGAACAATTGTGTGCCGAACCATAAGCGTTTTCTAGACAACTCGTCAAATTGCACAATAATACTGTCATTTGGCAATTAACAAAAGAATGGAACCAAGTGAGTACTGACCGCTTACAGCATCACTTTACTAAAAAGTAAGCCCCGTGCATGAAAGCCCACCACTTGGTTTAAAGCGATTGTTCTTCCTGTGTTTCTTTAAGGGCAATTAACGGGCATTAGAGGAAAGCACACTTTTGCCGCTTGGGTTGCTGTGGCTAAAGAAGATATTTGTTTTTGTTTTAAAAGTTCCTTGACAACCTAAATATAGATTACTTAGTTCTAACTTGTTTTTTTTTTCAAATAGGTAACTGGGGTGAGTTTATACCACAGCGATAAATAAGTGGGAGGTCGTGTACATTTTACCACTTCTGAACGAATGCAGTTGCACGTTGAATTTCAGCTATTTTGTTGTTAAGCATTGCATCAGTCTTAGGATATTTTTCATGCGTTCTCATAATAAACATTATCATTCGAAGATCTCTTTATAGGCTCGAGCGAGTGACATAGAAGCAAACTTAGCATCGCTTGAAAACAAACATTTAAGAACTGCATTTTAGTTCATCATTATTTCATTCGAACTCGTCATTTTGTTCATCATCATCATCATCATCAGCCTAGTTACGCCCACTGCAGGGCAAAGGCCTCTCCCATATTTCTCCAACAACCCCGGTCATGTACTAATTGTGGCCATGCCGTCCCTGCAAACTTCTTAATCTCATCCGCCCACCTAACTTTCTGCCGCCCCCTGCTACGCTTCCCTTCCCTTGGGATCCAGTCCGTAACCCTTAATGACCATCGGTTATCTTCCCTCCTCATTACATGTCCTGCCCATGCCCATTTCTTTTTCTTGATTTCAACTAAGATGTCATTAACTCGCGTTTGTTCCCTCACCCAATCTGCTCTTTTCTTATCCCTTAACGTTACACCTATCATTCTTCTTTCCATAGCTCGTTGCGTCGTCCTCAGTTTGAGTAGAACCCTTTTCGTAAGCCTCCAGGTTTCTGCCCCGTAGGTGAGTACTGGTAAGACACAGCTATTATATACTTTTCTCTTGAGGGATAATGGCAACCTGCTGTTCATGATTTGGGAATGCCTGCCAAACGCACCCCAGCCCATTCTTATTCTTCTGATTATTTCCGTCTCATGATCCGGATCCGCCGTCACTACCTGCCCTAAGTAGATGTATTCCCTTACGACTTCCAGTGCCTCGCTGCCTATTGTAAATTGCTGTTCTCTCCCGAGACTGTTAAGCATTACTTTAGTTTTCTGCATATTAATTTTTAGACCCACTCTTCTGCTTTGCCTCTCCAGGTCAGTGAGCATGCATTGCAATTGATCCCCTGAGTTACTAAGCAAGGCAATATCATCAGCGAATCGCAACTTACTAAGGTATTCTCCATTAACTTTTATCCCCAATTTTTCCCAATCTAGGTCTCTGAATACCTCCTGTAAACACGCTGTGAATAGCATTGGAGATATCGTATCTCCCTGCCTGACGCCTTTCTTTATTGGGATTTTGTTGCTTGCTTCATGGAGGACTACGGTGGCTGTCGAGCCGCTATAGATATCTTCCAGTATTTTCACATATGTCTCATCTACACCCTGATTCCGTAATGCCTCCATGACTGCTGAGGTTTCGACTGAATCAAACGCTTTCTCGTAATCAGTGAAAGCTATATATAAGGGTTGGTTATATTCTGCACATTTCTCTATCACTTGATTGATAGTGTGAATATGGTCTATTGTTGAGTAGCCTTTACGGAATCCTGCCTGGTCCTTTGGTTGACAGAAGTCTAAGGTGTTCCTGATTCTATTTGCAATTACCTTAGTAAATACTTTGTAGGCAACGGACAGTAAGCTGATTGGTCTATAATTTTTCAAGTCTTTGGCGTCCCCTTTCTTATGGATTAGGATTATGTTAGCGTTCTTCCAAGATTCCGGTACGCTCGAGGTCATGAGGCATTGCGTATACAGGGTGGCCAGTTTCTCTAGAACAATCTGTCCACCATCCTTCAACAAATCTGCTGTTACCTGATCCTCCCCAGCTGCCTTCCCCCTTTGCATATCTCCTAAGGCTTTCTTTACTTCTTCCGGCGTTACCTTCGGGATTTCGAATTCCTCTAGACTATTTTCTCTTCCATTATCGTCGTGGGTGCCACTGGTACTGTATAAATCTCTATAGAACTCCTCAGCCACTTGAACTATCTCATCCATATTAGTAATGATATTGCCGGCTTTGTCTCTTAACGCATACATCTGATTCTTGCCAATACCTAGTTTCTTCTTCACTGTTTTTAGGCTTCCTCCGCTCCTGAGAGCATGTTCAATTCTATCCATATTATACTTCCTTATGTTCGTAAGTATTTAAATTAATACTTGGCTAAGACGCAGAAACCAGCTTGTATTCCTCAGATCTAATCAATTAATCCCATAATTTAAATATTACCTGAAATTCGATATGTTCCTCATAGCTGACGGATCTACGAGTCATGACTGGAATTGGCGTGAAAACGCCACATTCACCACGGCGTTGGGAGGCACAAATACTAATTATTCTAATATCATCACAGGTATCCGTCATAATTGAAGAAAGCATCTGCACAGTGTCATTGTTATACTTCAACCTGTTTTATAGATGCAAAACAACATGTGCCAACTTTAGAAGACTTTATTCCAAAATTATTGCTAAGATTATGTAACTGTAGCAAGTGGAGCAAGAATTTTGTAAAGCAACCTACATAGGACACGCTGTAAGTAATACAACACTGAAACTGACAGTATTCGTGCAAGTCAATGCACCATTCCGTCTATCGTGGATGAGTGCTCTGCACCATGTATTGCCCCGAGTGTGCTGTTCGTCCCATGCCAGCCAACATGGCTGGTATTTACTGATTACGAACCATTGCAAGTAGCGCATTTACAAAGCAATGCTTTTCTATTTCCAAAATTTGCTTTAATAAAACACAATTACACCTTTTCTTTTCTCACAGCTAGTAACTGCCTCACGAATACTTTATCAGTTGCAGTACTTCCGACGAGGCCTTGCGTTACCAGAGTAAAACGCAGCACACGCCGACGACCGATGAGATTTGCAACGTCGACGGTACGTAGGCGATGGTCACTCGCCTTTACGACAAACATGGCAGATAGCCCCTACGGTTACCGTGGTAGCGGTACCTTTATTGTATATAGATGCAATTTACCAGTGCCGCCAAGAAGGTTCCCGCATGAACCAGTTTATAACTGTCCTTACTAAGAAAGTTGTTCTTATCTGAATATATGCAAATTCATACGTAAGCTATGCAGTAGAAGTTTTTGAATGAATTCGTTCTCGAATCGGTGGGCTGGTAAAGCACGCTCCTAGATAAGGGCGGAAACCGAGACTGTGCGTTCCATGTAGTGATTAATTCACTCGTAAATGGGATCGTCGCTTGGCCATTGGCCTACAATTTTATTTACCTAGCAGAATCTCAGGGGGTTTGGCCTGCTAGCATCGTGTTAACGTCTCCCTTATACCGATTAAGCTGGATGTCAAAGTAAGTGCTTTGATTCGAATTCAGAGTTTGATGTGCAATTTGTCAAGCCTTTCAGATATCTATACCGTGGCTCGTAACGGTGCTCTACCGTTTTAGGCAGAGTTTCAGAATTGCTCACTAATTGCATTTTACGAACAGAAGACATATCCCGCTGCGGCCGAATGCAGAAGGTACAGCGCACAATTTGGGGCACCACTAAACAGTTTATATTCTAGCTCTTCGTTCTTTATACCAAGAAAGCCAAGCTGCAGCCGCAGCATAAACAACCTTAAAAATTATGAAAATATAACGCAAGTAGAAAAAAAATTGTGATTAGTTTGCGCTCTCTTGCCATAAATTTTTACCAGATATGCCAAATATGCGCTTCTGAAACAAACATTATTCGTATTGAATGAATAACAATCACAGTAACGAATGATTTCCACTGAGCGTGCCAATACTTCAAAATTCAAACGCTTTGTTAACTAAAAAACCTACGTCATTCTGAAACACCGGCATTCCATCTGAATGCTCTTTTTTGTAAGGTGATTAGCTTTCCTTGGATTCGTCAAGCATTATTTGTTCTGCCAGTGTTTGCGCAACCTCTTTCGCAGGCCTGGCGAACGTTGCGACTTTTACGGCACAACAAACTTCAGAATGCCAGACAATAAAAAATGAGTTCCTTAAATGATGCCTATGCTTTCGCACTGTATTTCTCTCGAATTGAAAGATGAAACTGAAATCTTTAGTTATGATGGTTGGGAATCCGCGTATAATGTTTTCTGTGGCGTACCAATGCATAGACACCCCGGCATGTGGGTGTAGTAGTGCCGTCAACATTCTTAGCGAAGTCCCCTTGCCCTTTCATATTTTTAATAAGGTGTATTCGACAATACTGCGTGTCCATGAAGTTCTTATGCTATTTACACTGGCATCAATAGTCACCCTGAGGAGGTTTCTGCCATAACCTCAGCCTTTGAGGTCCTCTCATGTTTTCCTTTTTCCTTAATTTCACACAATTTCTGCGTACTTAGCGAAAGCGTGCCACTGCCTACAATCCTTGCAGCGCTATCCACACAGCCCACACTTGTAACGTACTTTGACGCTTTCCGTTGCACCTTTTAGTGGCATTTACCCGTGAAATAATATTTCCGTATTTCTTTCTAGGCTAATGTACCGTCTGCAATACGACTCTTACATATGCGCATTGCGCAAATTTTTCTGAAAGTTGTCCTAAAGTCTATTGATGGCCTTCGCAGGAACACTGGCGAGGACAGCCGTTTTAGCGCTCCTAAATAGATGCTAGACATGCAGTGTTACAGCCGTTCCTTAAGAAATTCAGCGACAAGAGTAACGAAATGGGTATCGGATATTCACTTTCTGAAAAGCGAGTAAGTTGCAGGATTACGCACCCTTCTGTAATAAAAGGACAATGAATTAAGGGCATACGTTGAAAATATAAAAACCCTCGGTGGAAATGCATCCTCTCAGTATGTCGTGCTCTGCGTCGGGCTATGTCTGCTGCTCGTAATAGATGAACAATAATCAAGAACTTCTTGAGGCATCTAATGTGCTTATTACTTCATAATACAGAATATAATGGTTCAAGGGTTTTACGCCAAAGAAAACATGTCATTTTTTTTCATTTCGAGTATGGTCGGGTTCTGCCTGTTGTTTGAGATAAAACGGGATAAGATTCAGAAGAATTCAACACTGCGCAATCTTGAACGTGCACGGCTTCCCCATCGCCACGAAGCTCTTGCATGCATTCAAGACATAGTTGCAGAAAGAAAAACCACCGCGTATGGAAGGACAGCGGTAAAGTTCGCCTACCACTACGAGTTTCTTGCCGTTAATCATAAGCACAAATATTCATTTCCCATGGATGGCTCCTGCACTACGGTAAAGGAACACCTTTACTATACTTTTATGCCATACAGGTGCCACTGACAATGGCAGCACAAGTTGGCAGCCCCTGGGGTCCATCAGCAACATCGATAACGTAAGGCCCAGCATAAGCCACGCTGGCATGGAGAAAGCATCAGCCAATGTTGAAGATGGCGCCGCGTAAGTTCACATGTATAAAAATTCCATTAAAAGGCAACTCAACGATGACAGGGATGGCTATGAGTGTAACAATCACGCCTGTACTCGGTAGTTTCTCTTTGGGAGGGCTATCTCTGATGGCTGAAACAGGTACTGCATCTGCAGTTTTGAGCGTTCGGCTGGCGCGGCAGGCCTCAAGAATCTTCATGGTTCCAACAGTGCGACCGGAGATCACACGGCACTGTGCACGCCC
Organism: Dermacentor variabilis; assembly: GCF_050947875.1. Taxonomy (NCBI): domain Eukaryota; kingdom Metazoa; phylum Arthropoda; class Arachnida; order Ixodida; family Ixodidae; genus Dermacentor; species Dermacentor variabilis. Next base: position 173,934,528 of record NC_134571.1, read on the forward strand.
CATGCCGCAGCCACGAAGCTATACAAGTTGGCCCGATTTTCCATATTGTTAACACGCCCCAATGGGTGGTAGACTTGCAGGTTTGTAGCCTGCTTACTCACTCCCCGTTACGGAATATATAAAGATTGTAAAGGAGAGGCGCTCATCGGCGCTTAGGCTGACGAAATGAAACAGGGTTTTACTGTGTTCCTGTAAAATTCCTGAAAGAATTACGCTGGCACTGACGCACTGGTGGGAGGGATATATGTTGCGATAACCTAAATGACAAATATCAGCTGCCATTCAGACAATATTGTGTCGGCGTAAAAAAGAAGCTTTCGTTCAGGATCTACGGCATAAGTAATTTGGAAAAGAGAAATAATGGTGCTTGGCAACACACTGTACGAGTATTGAAGCTCGTGGCATTCAAAGAAATGTGATGTCATAACTGAAAAAGTTGCATTTTAGATTCTTCAATTACTTGAGAAAACGTTGAGAAACTCGAGCAACAAAATTACATCTTTAAAACTCAGCAATGATAACACCGCCACGGTTCAATCAACTGCACCACATAACACATTGAAAGCGCTCAAAATTCACGTAATATGTAGCGCTATGAAATTTTCTCTTTTATGGGTAGATCATTCGTCAGTTTTCGGACACATTGTATCGATTTCAAGAAAATTGCAAAAAAAATCAAGGAAGTTGTCCACTTGAGATGCTCCAAGAGATGTAGCTAATGTAACTGCGATATATAATTTTTCGTGTAGTTAACTTTGTAAATTCTAACCCAAAGGGGTAGCAAGCGTATGGTGTACTACGACACCACATGCCCGAGCACATGTGGGTTAGACCCACCTGCGTCTAACCATGCACGGCTTTGCCGTGTCCGGAGAAAAGGGGATCCTGGGGGTTGAGCCGATGTCGGGAGGTTGGACCTTTACGGCCCTTCGGCGGAGGCAACACACCACTTTGGCCTCGGCTTCACGTAGACGGCACCCCTGGACTGACCCACCCGGAGGAAATCGGTAGTTGCTTTTTCTTGTCCCCCTCTCCATTCTGCGTCTTTTTCTCTTGCTTGCAATCTTTACTGTCTTCTCCTCTCTACTATTTACTTCCGACTTTCCTGGCAGCGAGGGTTAACCTTCTGTGGGTGGCCAACCTTGGGTGTTCCTGATTGGGTTATAGTAGCACCTACAACTGGCGAGGGCTTGTCGTACACGTAAGACTTGCTGGGTGCCCATGTCGGGCTCGATGGTTGGCGGTTGGCGCTGCTGCCGAACTCAAGACCTCTATATGGCTTCTAGTCAACCACTTTCCTTTGATCGCCCTTTAAAAAGAAGGCGCACCGACAACAAGCTTTACAAGCTTTAGGAGTACAAGCAGTGTGGATTTCGGCCCACATAGAAAGAAAACATCGACGCACATCTCTGCCAGAATAGTAGCTGCCAATTTTGTGGAGATTCATGTAGAGATGCATTTACACTGATTCCACGTCTATAGACGCATACGGGTGCGCAGTCGTAACAGTGTGACCAGTGCGCAAGTGTAGTAAATCGCCCATGAGCTTTGCATGTGAATGGCACTATGAAGCTGTGCAGGAAAAAAAAGTGCTGACATTCTCCCGCAGTGGTGATAAACTACCCCAGCACATGGTGTGGAGAGACGGGCTTCTTTCGATGTTTAAAACTGCTCAGTGAAAGGCAAGACGTAAAGGATGCCGCTTGGTTTTTTTAAATTACGTCGGGAAACGTCGTCTCCAGCAGAATTTGGGATGTTTTAATGTCGCAGTATACTGAAGGTCCTGGCTAGAGCTCATTGTTTGCACAACTATGTTGTTCGCCAACGCAGCTTTAGCGGACTCATTTCTAGACAAACCCTAATGGGCTGCAAATTCGTTTTTTGTGTCACTAGAAGGGTGAGACAATCGCACAGAATCCTTGACACCTGGTTTCGTTCTGTGCAAATGGTCTGATAGTGTACTACCAAACAAACTTTACCTTACCTACCTTTTAATTATTCTGCAGTGTGAAAAGCAGAGAACACCTCTCATTAGGAAACATTTGGAAAGCACTGTTTTCTTGTCAAATCAAAAAATATCTGCCAATAATTGAGGCCCCTAGAACTTGCTGCCTTCCAGAGAGCCTTTACGAAAATAGGTAGACATAAACGTGGAGACATTTATTTCCCTTACAAATTGTTCAATGCACGAAATGTTCTGGTTCTTTCTTCGGTGCTTGTATTCAGAGCGAAGATACTTCTTCTTTATCATGCCAATGTGAACACCGAGACTGAAGTAGACTGAAATCATATGTAGCTTCACTATATGTGTTCTCCCAAAACGAATATTTTAATTGTTGTATTAACGTGGGAACATGTGTCAATGTTAAAGTACAGCAAAGTGGGAACATGTGTCAATCTTAAAGTACAGCTTCTTATTTACTCCGAAGTCGCCTCTTTACCCTTGCACTCCATAACAGCTGTAGAATTTTTAGCCTGATGTGACAAACGTGTCCCTGGTAATGATATATATCTTAAGGTATATTATTGACACGCGTTGTTCGTATGTCTTCTTACTGTGAGCGCGTTTCACGCGATGCACTGCTCATTGTATGACGCGCCTGCATGCATCAGAACTTGCTCCAAAATTTTGTCTTTTTTTATGTATTGTTCAAGTTTTCTCAGCAAATTGCACGCCCAACGTGAATACATTTGTGCATTCTGGAAAGCACGCGAGCACCAGCGATTTCGCTGGAATCTTCTACGGATGATGTGTGAACAGCCGGCTCTCGTTAATCGTAAATCACTTGTTCGACGATCGAGTCATGTGCCCGGCACTATCTTTCTACCCGAATCTAACGTGTTTTGTGGGTTCCGGGTCGCCAAATAAAGAATGTTTCGTGAGTGATGGTTCTTGTTACTGTGTTATTCATCGTATCTACAACGCTACATCTCGTAGAGGAGCTTTTAGGTGACTGAATAAACCCTACCAGCCATGAAAAATATTGGAGGACGCTTAAGCTTCGCCTTCAAAAGTGGAACGCGATAGCTTCATCGCACCCCGTTAACGCGCCACCCATTACTAAACGCAAGGGTATTGGGGTATCCTCGCACCAGTCCCCACACGGCCCCAATGTACTCAAACGAGACGAACGGGAGAAGCGGGCGAGTGGTGCGCCAACTGTCGGGGCAGCGCCATACATTGCCAGGAGGTAGACTTCTGTGTTTGCCGCAAGATGGCTCTCCAGAAATGTAGCGGTAACGACTTCTGTAATTTACATGCTCATAATTACCGATATACATCGCAGTATAACTTTCTACGGCTCTTTTTTAATGCAGCACCGCTTTCACTTGAGCGCTTTTGTCCTGCTTTGACCCATCGAACTCATGGCTGAGTGGTAGCGACTCCATCTCCCACTCCGGAGACCCTGGTTCGATTCCCACCCAGCCCACCTTGGAGGTTGTTTTTAATTGAGAATTGCCTTCTGGGATTTCTCGCTCACGACCGACACGGACAACAGTGGCTTTTCTGCGACACGAGCTCCTTAACCCTATCTTTCTTTTTTTTTGAGTGAAATGATTTATTTTATTTGTTTTATTTCGTGATTCATCATTAGTACAGAAGGAGGTCCCGGAGTTACAAGAACTGTCAGGGGGACCTCCTATTAGTAATTTAACATTGCATGAATTAATACATTTTGGCAACATAGCAGCGACAGACATCAGAAAACGCGAATAAAAAAAAATAAACAATTACAAAAGGTTGCTTACAATAATTGAAGTTCCAAACAAGCAAATGAAAACGATACAGCGTATGAATAAATAAATATGTAGTGTTTGACGCGTTATGGAACATAGGAATGACACATGTCAAAGAACACTGGGTTAATGTAACAGATAATTAGAAATAAATATATGCTTACAATACGCAAAGTACAAATGTTATATATACTATGCGACAAAAACTTTGAAATGCCTAAGAAAGGAGAAAAAAGAAGACAAAGGAACGTGTAGAATAACCAATAAATAAAGGCTGTCGATACAATAGGTAAGTACAGAACCATTGAAAACTGGGAAATAGATTTGTACACAATATATACTTATAGTAACGAATCAGTAGCCAGTAGTGTCGTTAGTAAATATTTCTTCGTCTCTCTCCTGAATGTTAATGTTGTGCGGCAGGCTTTAATATGGGATGGTAGATTGTTCCAGTATTTAATGGCCGTAAAAAGGGAAGTAAACATTCCATAATTAGTGTTTATTCGAGGAAGTAAAAAATTGTTAGAGGAAAATCTCGTATTGTTAGTGTTGGTGAGAGCAGAGTTATTAAATGCATCTAAAATTATTTCATGATTTAGTGTGCGATATATTAGTAAAACCAATTTGAGCTGGAGTATGTAACGTAATGGTAGTATTTTTAAGGAACTGAAAATTGGTACAGCATGTGACATGTAACTAGAGAAATTAATGATCCGCAAAGCTTGATTTTGTAAATGTTGTAGATGTATTATGTGCGAGCGATATGTGTTTCCCCAAACTGAGATGCAGTATTGTAATTGACAGTGAATAAATGCGTAATAAAGTGAAGTTCTGACGTTTTGTGGAAAATACGAGCGCGTTAGGATTAGTACTCTTATTCCAAAGGCAATTTTTTTTGAAACCATGTCAGCATGCAAGTTAAATTTAAGTTGAGGGTCAACTTTGACGCCAAGGAAGACAACTTCGTGTGCAGGTGAGAGAACATGAGTTTGTAAGACGAGCGGTGGCGCGGGAGCGATGACGCGTTTATGTGTATGAAAAAGCATAAACTGAGTTTTCGAAGGGTTGATCTGAAGTTTGTTACTTGTGCACCACGCAGATAAGTTACTTAGGTCAGAATTTAGTCGTTTTATTACAGTATTTATGCATTTGCTATTAGTAAATATAGTCGTGTCGTCAGCATATAGTATATATGAAGTACTGGTTAAACAGTGAGGAAGATCATTAATGTACACTAGGAAGAGTAAAGGGCCTAAAAGTGAGCCTTGTGGGACACCCTTAGTGACTGGTTTAGCACGTGAAAGTGAACCTCCGAAATTCACAACTTGAGTTCTGTTAGTCAAATAACTGCGGATGAGCGTAAGAGCTGGGCCACGAATGCCCAGAGCATTCGCGTTAATAATGCGTACGTCGTCATGGACGAACTAGCTAGCCGCGGGCTACGCCTACCGCCCTAGTACGGAGCTCTGCCCGAGAAGACTGGGACGATCATGGCCCCGACAACTGCCACAGTGAGAGTGCCCGTGTAATCCGCAGTGACGTGAGCTGCAAAGCCAAGGAAGCCACCGATCGTTAGCGGATCATCATTTGGAAAGCCGGCAGGAAACCTTTGGCGAACCGCTCTGTTTAACAATTGAATCTGGGATGAGCTGCAGTTTCGCAGTGTATTTCAGCAAACATTCGCGAAGGTCATGCGAAAAGAGAGGGCCGAAGTTGAATAAGAGCGCCGAATGAGAACACCTTGACCTCCAGGGCAGAAATTCGGCGACGTCGACCCGCACATTTCTGAGAGGGAAGCGTTCTTCCTCACTGCGGTTTGAAACAAGTCGGTTACACAGGATGGATACGTAGACCAGCCAAAACCATTAAGATATTCCTAACGGAAGCCACGGGTATTGAAAAGACGTTGGAAAAGCGCACTCAGCAACATCATCGCCTGGTGTTTACAAGTGTCACGTCAGGCTAAAAGATACACAGCTGTAGCTAGAGTGGAGCGCCAGTCAAAAGAGACAACTACGAAGTGAATAAGAAACAGGGCTCTAAAACTGACAGACGTTCCACCTGAATACAACAATAAATAAAATACTCGTAGTGGAAGAAGATATACAGTTAGGGTCCAAATGGTTTGAATCCAATAGAGTCTCACTGCTGTCATTAGCATAAGGGATTAAAATCTTCGGTATGAATACAAGAGCCATAGAACAAAAAATTGCGTGCATTCAATAATTTGTAAAGGAAATAAATTTTCCTATGGCTGTCTACATATTGTCCTAAAGGCAGTCTCTGGAAGGCAGAAAGGCCTTTGGACCGGAATTATTGGGAGAGATTAGTTTTTAAGTGACAAAACACAGTGCCTCCTTTTTTGGTGATCCATTCTATTCGCACTGTATAATCATTAAAAGCATGGTTAGGTAAAGTTTGTTGACTAGTACACTGTCAAAACGATTTCACAAAACTAAACGAGGTGTCAAGGACCTTGTGCGACAATTGCAACCTCCTATTAGCACGAAACACAATATTGCGACTCATTAGGGTTCGTCTAGAGATGAGTTTGCTAAAGCTACGTTGGCGAACAACTTAGTTCTGCAAACAGTGGGCTCTAGCCAGGACCTCCTGTATACTTCGATATTCAAGCATGACATGTTCTGCTGGATACGATGTCGTGTCTCGTAATTTCGAAAAATAACGCGGCATACTTTACGCCTCGCATTTCACTCCGCAGTTTTAATCGGCAAAAGAGGCCCATCAAACCACACGATGACTTCGGTATATTCGTCACCCCTGTGGGAGAAAGTTAGCGTTATTTTCCTGCGCGGTTTCATGGTAACATTCATATGCAAAACCCGTGGGTGATTTACTTCACTTGCGCACTTGTCACACTGTTATAACTGCCCACCCGTATGCGTCACGAGATGTGCAATCAGTTGAGATACATCTGTAAACAAATCTCCACAAAATTAGCAACTACAATTCTTGCGGAGATGTGCGTCGAGGTTTTTTTTTTTTACCGATATCCACACTGCTTGCACACGTACGGCATTTTACCATCGTGAATTCTTTGGCGGTGATTTCTGAGATGTGAGTTGCGCTTTAAGGAGAAATTACAGATTTCCAAACGAAAGGTTTGTCGCTACTATGCGACTTTAAATGCATTTTAAGTTGCCTTTTGCTTTTGAATGGTTTAGTACATATTTGGCAGATATGGGGTTTCACGACTGTGGGAATCTGTTGATTATTACGGAAATTCGACTTGTCCGCGAATGATTTCTCGCATATTTCGCATTTGTAGGGTCTCTCCCGTCTACGCATGCAGTAATGTGCTGTTAGACTATCAGCCCTGCTTAACAATTTAACACATGTTTTGCATTGGCGGCTCGACTTCATCACTGACGATCGATCACGTGCTCTGAAAAAGGATGCTGTATAGCCCGTGTGTTCATTGGGTTCCCGTGTAAGGTGGCCCGTTTGCTGGACACCTTTCCACTGACACCACAGGACACTTGCTGTTCTCTTCCTCCGATTCCAGTAGCATTCCTGCAAGGATAGGGACAAATTAGTACAAACTAGCCTACTCTTCTTAAGGGACGACAAAAAGACATTGGTATATTGGAAGTTTAACAAACTAAATCGCGCCTTAATGGTAAGGCGACTCGCTCTATCTTAGGGCTAAATTTCCGCATTGATATTGAGCGCTCGATTTGGGCTCTACATTGGTAGAAATTGAACATTGGTGCTCACGGTGGCCTGTGATGTTAAATTGTAAATTAAGAACTTTCGTCATTCGAGATGCAAGCATAACAGACGCATTTCATTATCAAACACATCATGTATATTCTACATGAAACAGGTGAAGGAGAGTAGAAATATCTATCAGTGATGCTAAGTAAAACTAGCCGGTCTAGTGCTAAAAATACAACTCCGTTTTCAACAAGCTTACAAGGAGTATTCAGGCAGAAGTCCAGAAACGTGCCCTCCGAAGTGAGACATTTGGCGTTGATACTTTTTCGTCGGCTAAAATACGTCTCCGTTTGATGACGCAGCTCAGTGACCCGCTCCTGCGGCGAGCTTCGGCGGCGTAACCGAGAGAACTGGCACAAGAGCGAAAGATGAAAGAGCGAACGCGGAGCGGCAGAAGACGCGAGCCTTGAACGGTCGCGAGGCGGAGACCAATGACAGCTGCCCCTTCAGTGAATGAGTGCGGAAAACTGGTTTCACGCGGACCCGCCAACCGCTCGTTTCGTACTGACATCTGGTCTCAGCCAGAGGGCTCATTTCGTGCTACGATCAGCTCGCGTCGGCTCTCCCTCCGCCTTGATTGGTTTGCTTGGTTCGGTTGCCTTGATTTGCGATTGTTTTTCAATCTGGATTTTATGCGTGACGTGAATTGAGTACTATTTTATGGCAGCAAGCTGCACCACCTATTCCACTGGATTCTTCGATCAGTCATTTAAAAAAGCCGTCGCGCATGATCTCTGCTACGGGTCTCTCTGAAAATATTTGTCTCAATATATGGCGAAATGAAAACACGTACGCAGGCGCTCTGAAACTTCGCATTGTGAGCTGCTGTAATGATTAACAAATTTTTAAGGGCAGATTGTATGCGAGGAAGAAGAAAAATGTTCAGCAGCAGGTTACACTCTTCTAACACCTGAAGACGCAAGCGTGCTGCAGACGTGCTAATGCCTAAAGTTTTACGATCTCAGACATAGTGAGCCGCAGTATAAGGTAAACATTTGGCACTATAGGTTTACCTTCTCAAGGTCACATGAGAGAACCTAATACAATACCTAAAGGTTACAATGTCTCCGTTTTCACTTACTTTTTTCCGTCACTGATTCGGTCGCACGTTCGTTCGATGTTTATTGCCTTCGTTCATATCCACCCATTACATCATTGCTTGCTTTCGGAGGTAAGAGACATTCCTGATGATTATTCTTTTTTTTTCTCACTGCACTAGAGCCGCATTTTCTGGGTATAAGACATTGCAATTAGTCACTTGAATCTCTCGCTTTAAGAAATAGAAATGGCGTAAAAGCGAACTATTCGCTTTATTTCTGACCTGGACTGACTGCCCCTCTGACATCACATGTTTTAACTGAAGTCCCACATAACGAATACCAAGAAAAACCACCGTTTTTAATTTTTCCTGCAGTGTTTGTATGAAGTCATTTAAAATTTGACTTGCATTCGAACTGCACACCGTTGCTACCCAAGGCATCGTGAGAACGACACACACAACCATGTTCCCCCATACGTAGCAAACACAGCTACTTCAAGTAATTCAGTGCTTCCATGTACTTTGGATGAAATATGCTGCAGAAGTTAGGATTCTCTTATTTTTTTTTCTCGGTAAGATCATGAATGTTTGAAGCGTTGAGTTAAGGCATTGCTGGCGCGACATTTTTCAACCGTTCAGTGAAGCAGAATACAACGGGCAGCAGGGCAGAGACAGCGCGTACCGTGTGTGTCTTTTGTAAAGCCAGTAGCTCGCTTGAAATGTCTACGCTAAGCACTAGATAAACATTGGTCGCTATTCTTGCGGTAATGTGCTTTGATTTATTCTTGTTGCCCATGTTCACATGACTCATGCGATGTCGTGGTTTTGGTTGCAGCCAGGTTGTGTTACCTTGTACGTCGTTTCTAATCAAGCCAGCTTCCCCGGCATCAAGACCGGAATATTTCGTTGTGAAATTAGGACAATCAAACAATCAAATTTCGTTTGATAGGGCCAGGTAAATTCCGGTAAATGTATCCATTATAACTTTTATTTAGGTTTGCACCGGCGAAAAATTATGAACTCGCTAAGCTTAAAAACAATAGAATTTTAGAATTTACATAGTTAACTACACGAAGAAAGTATATATCGCAGTTCTATTAGTAGCGTCTCTTGGAGCATCCCAAGCCGACACCTTTCTTTATATTCATTTTGCAATGTGCTGGAAATCGGTACAATGTGTCCTAGGACTGGCGAATGATCTAACCATAAAAGAGTAAATTTTAGTGCGCTGTGTAATACATCAATTTTGAGAGCTTTAAGTATGTTATTTGCAGCAGTTCATTGAATCGTGGCGGCCTTTTTCTTTCTGAGTTATAAAGATGTAACTTTGTTCCTTGAGTTTCTCAACGCCTTCTGAAGTGTATGACGAATCTAAAATGCAACAGCTTCAGTTCCGATATTATCACATTCCTTTAAATACCACGAACTTCAATACTCCTACAGGGTGCTGCCGAGCACATGCATTTCTCTCCAAATGTACCTAGGTAGTAGAACCTGAGGTAAAGGTTTCTTTACGCCGACAGCGTATTCTCTAAGCACCAGCTGATATCTGGCATCTAAGTGATCAGGAGTTTTAGCCCTCGCGCAAGTGCGTCAATGCCAGCTTAATTCTTGCACTAATTTTACAGGAAAACCTTGTTTCATTTTATGAGCCTTGACTCGGATGAGCATCTTCCCTTCACAATCTTTACATAATCCATAATGCGGAGCAAACCTCCAAGTGTGCCGCACATTGCGGCGTGTTAACAGGATGGAAAATCGGGCAAGCTTGTATAGCTTCATGGGTGCGGCATGGGGTGTGCACAAATCCGTGTGGAGTCCGGTCGCACTGTGGAACCGTCAGGTTTGTCAAGGCCGGCCGCGCCGGCCGAATGCTCAAAACTCCCAATGCAGTACTGTTTCAGCCAACAGAGCTAGACCTCCCAAAGGGAAATTACCAAGTAGGGGCACATTGTTACACGGGTAGCCATTCCTGTCGTCTATTAGTTGCATTTCATGGAATTGTTCTAAATGTGAACCTACGTTGCGCCGTCTTCAGACGTGACTGATGCTTCCTCCATGACAGCGCGACCTGTACTGGGCCTCATATTATCGACGGTGCTGATGGTCCTCAGGGGTCGGCAACGTGCGCTGCCATTGTAAGTGACACCTATATGGTGGCATAAAAGTATAGTTATGGTGTTCAATCGCCGTAGTGCAAGGGCAATTCATGGGAATGGATATTTCATGCTTATGGTGCAAGGCAAGAAGCTTTTAGCGGTAGAGAAACATTACTGCGGTGCTTCGATACGCGGCGCTTTATCTATGTCTTGAATGCATGCAAGAACGTCGTGGCGATGGCGAAGCCGAGCACGATCAAGATTCTTTAGCGTTGGATTCTTCTGAAGCTCACAACGTTTTATCTCAAAGTACGGGCAGAACACGAGAGTGCTGGAAGTGAAAAACGACATCTCGGCCTCTTGTGCGAGAAACCCCTGACTCACTATATTTGCTGTGCTATCTAGTAATAAGTACATTAGATGCCTCACGAAGTTCTTGCTTATTCTTCGTCTTTTACGAGCAGCAGGCATAGCCCGACGCCGACGACGACAATGGAAGAGTGAGCGGACGCATTTCTACCGAGGGATTTATTATTTTTGTTTTACGTGGGCCCTTAATTTAATGACCTTCTATGACACCGGCGCGTTACCGAAATACGTAGTCGCTTTCAGAAAGGGGTTATCTGAACCCCATTTGGTGACTCGTTTAGCTGAAGTTCATAAGCACCGGCTGTCAGCACTGCAGGTTTACCAGCTAATTACGAGCACTAAAACGGCTGCGCTCGCCACTGTTCCTGTGTAGGCCATCAATAAACTATAGGAGAACTTTTAAAAAGGTATCTTAATGCGCATATGTAAAGGCCCTATTGGAAACAGTAAATTAGCTTGGAAAAAAAATCGGCAGTGTTAATTCACGGGGCAATGCCACTAAACTATGGTACAGGAAGTCTCAAAGCAAGTTAAGGGTGTGGATTGTATGGAGAGCGCTGCAAGTATTGTAGCTAGGTGGAGAAATAGCGTGAAACTGAAAGGAAAACGCGAGAGACATAAAAGGCGGAAATTACGACAGAACCCTTTTCAGGATGACCATCGATAATACTGCAATTAGCATTAAAACTGCAGGAGACGCCATATTTTTGGATGCATCTTTACTTAAAAATGTTTACAGCATTACTACAACCACATGCTTTAGTGACTATGCCTTCGTAGGCAACGGAAAGCATTCAACGCGGATTCCCAACCACAGGAACTGAAGATTTCAGTTTTTTCTTTGACTTCGAAAGAACTACAGTCTGATAGCATTGGCGTAACTTAAGGAACCTACTTTTTTATTCTCTGGCATCCTCCACATCATAAGTCCCGCCGTTAATGTCGCAACGTTCATCAGGCGTGCAAAAGAGGTTGCGCGGATACTGGCAGACCGAACAATGCTTAACGTATCCAAGCGAACCTAATCACGATACAAAAAAGAAAGTTCCGTTTGGAAAGCCGGTGTTTCAGCATGGCGTAGATTTTATCGTTAACAAAGCATTACAATATTTATGTAGTGGCATACTCACTGGAAATGATTGGGTAAAGTGATTGCTACTCTGTCAATACGCAAAATGTTTAAGTTTCAGATGCCCAAAGTTTGGATATTTGGAAAAATTTTTGCCAACAGAGCGCAAAAAGCTAACCAACAATTTGTTTCTCCTTGTGTTGCATTTTTAATAATTTTTTAAGTTTGTTTATGCTGCGGCTGTGGCTTGGCGTGCTTGGTAAGAAAGAACGAAGAGCTCCACAATAATCTGTTTTGGGATGCCCCGAATTGTTTACTGTAATTTCCGCATTTGGCTGCAGTGAGACATGTCTGCTGCTCGTAACATGCTATTGGTGAGCATTTCTCATACATTGCCTAAATCGTAACAGCACCGTTATGACGCTCCTGTAAGGACCTCTGAAACGCCATCCTACTTGGACATCACACACGGCATCCGCACCAAAGCACTTGCTTTGTAAACGAGCGTGATTGGTTTAAGGGAAAGATTATCCTGATGTTAGTAGGTCAAACGCGCTGTGATTCTGCTTGGCAAATAAAATTGTAGACCAATGGTCAAGCGCTGATTCCATTTACGAGCAAATTATACATTACGAGGAATGTACAGGCTCGGCCTCTGCCCTCATCATCCCGGAGTGCTTTACCAGCCCATCGATACAACAAATAATTCAAAAACTTCTACCACATAGGTTATGTATGAATTCGGATATATTCAGATAAGCACAAGTTTCTTAGTAAGGACAGTTATAAACTGGCTCATGCGGGAACCGTCATAGCCGCGCTAGTAAAGTGCATTTTTATACGCAATAAATGTACAGGCGCTCTCAGAGTAATTCGGAACGTAACACACGCGGCCGCTCGCCGAAGGAGCGCGCCCGTGGAAAAAGTAGTACCATGGTCTGCGCGTGCGCGGTCTCCCTAGCGAGCAGGGTTGGCTCCCTAGTGCATCTAGTATGGGTTGTGTTGCTCCAAAACGGTAGCCCTAGGTGCCCCTTAACGTTTTGTCAAGGGGGCTGGGCCGATAGTGTCCGTGACAAGCTGTGTCTGCGCATGCACTCGCGTTGGAGCATAAGCGCTCGTGTCTGCATGGTCGGGTGCTTGGGCACCTTTGTTTTTCATTTTTCATGTGGGCCGTATTTATCATTTGCTCAAAATATTTATGGTAGGTGACCGTGACTAGCGCTGGCAAAGGGCGGCGTTTGCGTCTGATGCAACCGTGATGATATCGGCGGCTCGATTGATAAAGAGATACGAACATATTTAAACAATGACAGTTATGCGAATTCCGCCCTATTACAATCGAGGCAACATGCCGAAAAAAGTGCCGATGAATGTGCGGAGAAATATAATTAAGCTCAGTTCACAAGATATACCTCAACGTGAGATATGCCGCCTCACAGGAAAGTATAAGTGCGGCCAACCGAATAATCCAAGCATACAGGGATAAAGATGGCCGACTCAAAGATGCAGCACGATCGGGACGACACCGATGCATGTTGCAAGAGTCCGACTTTCTGATTGTTGCTGCAGCCGTTGCCGATCCTTTTTAGAGCACCCGCCAGATCAAGACAGCCCTCAACCTGCAAGCCAGTGAGGAAACAATTAAAAGGCCCATGAGAGAGGCTGCTCTTCGTGGATTTGTCGCGGCACAAAAGCCACACATTACGGAGTGCCAAAAAGGCCGGCGCCTTGAATTTGGCAGGGCATATGAGCGCTGGACGACTGTGAAGAATGGAAGGAAGTCATATTCTCAGATGAATCGACATTTTCATCTAGATGGGATTAAGAGCGCCGGGTATGGAGACCATACAACTGCAGGTATTTTACTTTTCATTCTGACCTTTTAAGCACAAATTCTTCGGAAGCGCAAGAGGTCTTTCATCTGAAAAGACCATTATCCATTGCCTCCTTTCCGTGTAGATATGAGCCTGAGTATGTTTCCAAGATCTACAACAGCGGCCACTCTGCCCTCAACGTTTGGGGAGCAATTAGCAAAGAGGGCCTCGGTCCGATAATCCGGCTGTCCCCATTGTTCACAGTTGAAGTTTACAGCGAAATTCAGGACTTCCACCTATTGCCATACGCTCTTGACGGGCCATTAAAGATGGCTGCTACTTGTTCCAACAAGACCTGAGCCGGTGCACATGGCCAGAGCTGTGGAAAAACTTCTTAAAAATGTGGTGCTCGTGTTCTTTACTTGCCTCCGAAAGGTGCAGACTTTAATGTTATGAACGTGTGGGGCACGATGAAAGAAAGCTTATCCAAGCTGAATCTTGGAGGGGCAAGTGCCGACGAGCTCTGGCTCGCCATAACGCGCGAGTGCAAGGGCTTTGGTGAGAGGAGGGACTTCGTAGATGCGCTCTGCAAGTCAATTCCACGCTGCCTACATGCTGCGCTTCGCGTGGACATCGTGAGATGATAGCAGAACATGAAAAGCGCTTTAGACGAAACAAAGTTACGTTTCGATTCTTTTTGTTTTCTGTGGAAAAAATGAACCCAGTGTTCTTCCTGTTATTTATATTTACTATGTTCTCCTTACTAAATTTTTTTCGTTCAGCTCACACAGCCTACCCTTGATTATCCTTGTATATCCCCTCTGAGCAAAAGAAAATGAGTATGAAAATGAATATCTACACCAACAAACGCCGACACGCGATCAATACGTAAGAATACTCGCTTCCAATGATCCAGTTTCCGTGATTGATTGGCGCACAATATATGCGAACCACGTAATGTGGTGCGCCAATAAATGACTGGAGTCGTGAAGAGTTCATTAAAGTGCCCTTCGAATGGATGGATGGATGGATAAAACTTTACTGGATCTATTTAAATGTGGTTGGGCCCCTAGACGTCCGGGAGACCCCTGGCGGACATCTCTAGGCAGGCACGGTCCACCAGCCAGAACTGGTCATGCGAGCAAGTGGCCCGAAGAGCGGCCTCCCACGAGGAAAAGGAATGATGTGGCCTCCTGTGCATGAAACTGGCCTTGAAGAATGTGCCGCGTTATTTCATTTTGTAAACTCTTATTACCACTATCGCAGACACACCCTTTAAGAGGGGTCATGTATAAGTGGAAATTGTCCTCGTTTTACGAAGCCATTAGTACCACGGAGCGGGAGATAATTTATTAAGAACTAATACTTCGCAGGGCAGGCTAACACGGTTGAAAAAATAGGGCAGCGAGGTCGTTGTAGCCAAGCCGCCTCACTTGCACGTAATCACGCAAAGCATTGCTATCATCTCCCACACGGGATGCAGACCATGGCGAGAATACGCTGCACGGCGTCCACAAGCCTTTATTTATAGGTCATGGTGCATGCTGCGCTACAGACATTCATTCGCCCAGCCCCCCCTGCACAATGCTAAAGGGCACCTAGCGCTACCTTTTCGGAGCAAGACAACGCCAATCTAGAAACACTAGGGAGCGAAACTTGCTCGCTAGGGAGACTGCGCATGCGCAGACCTTGCCTGTATTTATCCGCCGGCGCGCTCCGCCGACGAATAGCTGCGTGTCCGACGTTCCGAATTATTCTGGGGGCACCTGTACCTCTACCACGGTAACCGCAGGGACTATCTGCGATATTTGTGGTAAAGGCGAGTGAATCGCCTATGTACCGTCGTCTCGTCAACTGTCGGCGTGTGCTGCTTGTTCCCCTTATAGCGCAAGGCGTAGCCAGCAATCCTGCAATTAATAAAGTTTTTGTCAGACTAGCTGTGACAAAAAAGAGCTGAAATTATGTTTTATTTATACCCGGGACTTAGATCTATAGCATACCTTCGCGTGTGTGGAGTGCAATACTTACACATCAATGGAAAATATTTTCTTCAATAAGTATGCATTCGCTTCATGTTCTGAAAAATTTTATCCTGAGCGCTAAACAGCTGCCTTTGCGCTGAACATGGCACATTGTTGTCGGGGTCGCAGGTGTCGAAGGAGACGAGGTGTGCTCACCGAGAGTCATGGCGCAAAGCAGGATGGTGCGGCCGCTGCGGAGCTCCGTGTCGAGGACGGGGAATGGCACCCTCCACCAAAATGTTACGTGAACGAATGATTAAAACTGGCGACTTATTACAAATTATATTTAAAGGCATAATGCAGTGCTCGACCGATAGCTCGAGAGCCAGAGAGCGTTCTTCTTACTGTTTTCTCGAGTGATGACGCCCTCGCGCCTAGTTCAAACAATCAAATATCACACGCGTGTAGCAACATTTTCGCACCGCCCTTGCTTCGACGCGTCTTGATCTAAGAATGCCTGCGATTTCAAAGCTGAAGCTGGCTATAAAAAAACCCGTTCTAGGTGGGAAGATATGTACAGATAATGAAGCCTACTATATGGGTCGTGTCTAAGGGTAACAGTATTCAATAAAAAATTGACAGGTTGGAAAGCTCACGTTCTGTAGGCGCCCAAAGAATATGGAGCGTACTGGGTACCGTCACGGCCTGCACTTGGTGTTGCTTCGTCCTTCATGCTTAAGTTAAGACGCGTATATTCGTTGCTGCTTTCTTCATCCATGCCTGATGTTTCGATGTCCTATAACTGGCGTGTACTGTCGACAGCGCGCTATTGAATCACCGCGCATGCGCACTCAATGCCGAGAAAGAACGGAAACTAATAAATATTTTGTCACTTCGGGGCTTCGATTAAAATGATACGCCGCGGCTGGAAAAAAACAGCGAGACGTTTGAGTTCGTCATTACCTTGACGCGACTGTGCAAATTATTCAACGTTAGAAGATGTGCCCCGATAAACCTTGCAATCTTTCCGCCGAATGATCTACGCATACTAAGACCCCCTTAAAACAACAAAAAACAAAAATGTACATTTATTGGATGATATCACTACTTTTTTTGGTTGTCCTCTCATAGTGATGTGCAGATCTTGCTGGTAAGAGATTGTTGCTCGTGTAAGCACTGGTGGAAGAGCAGGATGTATAGAAGCTAAGTTATGCCTTACTACCTTATGATTACCAGATGCTACAATTCTGCTGACTGCTACGGCAGTCTCTGGCTCAGTTGAAATGAAGCAGGTAGTCCTTACCACCCGACCAGTGGTGCTCGCTTTGTTCTGTTGCCAACAAATTAACAAATTGCGGTGCTGTCTTCGCTAACCCCTAGCACTACAGAACTAGAACTTTTTCGCACTTAACGCGATTATTCCGTAACGAATGCTCATGCCCCGTGCATAGCCGTCAATCAGTCATACACAGCACGGTGGCGGTAGTTTTGTGTGACTGCTCTAGAGTGGTAAATTGCCTTTCATGACAAGCACAATGAGTGGTTCTGTCCTTAATTAAAATACGCCAATTTCCACTCCAACCTTCAAATATTTGTCTTGCACACATTTTACCAAAATTTAATAACAAGTAATCAAGTGTTGCGAATGTGGAGCCACAACGAATAAGGGGCCGCGAGCAGAAACAAGCCAACAGTCGAGACAGCTTTCCCTGTGATCTCGCTGTGAACGGGTTCGCGCTCATGATTTCGCCATCGTTTGAATTACAAGAGGGAAAGGTGCCATTTACTCGTGCTTCTTTGCTCCGTGAAGATGTTTGTGTTTGAAAAGGTTCCGCCGCTGCAAACACTACATAATACTGAGAACAAATAGGGGAAAGTTATGACGTCCATGATTTTTGAGCTTGTTCTACACCGTGGAGGCTTTCATCATCATCTTTATCAATCTGGCTACGCTCACTGCAGGTGAAAGGCGTGTGCCATAATTCTTCAACTACCCTGGTCTTGTGCTAACTGTGGCCATGCTGTCCCTGCAAACTTCTTAATGTCATCCACCCACCTAAATTTCTGCCGCCCCCATTACGCTTCCCTTCTTTTGGAATCCCATCCGTAACCCTCAATTACCATCGTTTATCTTCCCTTCTCGTTACATACCCTGCCCATGGCTCTGTCGCTTTTTTATTTCAACGAAGATGTCACTAACTCATGTTTGTTCGTTCACCCAATCTGCTACCTTCTTACCTCCTCCTCCCCTTAACGCTACACCCATCATTCTTCTTTCCATACATCGTTGCGTCGTCCTAAATTTAAGTAGAACCCTTTTCCTAAGCCTCAAGGTTTCTGCCCCGTAGGTGAGTACTGGTGAGACACAGCTGTTACTCATTTTGCTCTTGGGGGATAATGGCAACCTGCTGTTCATGATCTGAGAATGCCTGCCAAACGCGCCCAAGCCCCCATTCTAATTCTTCTAATCATTTCAGTCTCATTAACCAGATCCACGGTCCCTACCTGCCCTAAGTAGGTGTATTCCCTAACCACTTCCAGTGCTTCGCTACCTATCGCAAACTTCTGTTGTCTTCAGAGACTGTTAAACATTAATTTGATCTTGTGCAGAATAATTTTAGACCCACTCTTCTTCTTTGCCTGTCCAGGTCAGTGAGCATGCATTGCAATTGGTACCCTGAGTTACTAAGCAAGGCGATATCATTAGCGAATCGCAAGTCACTAAGGTATTCTCCATCAACTGTTACCCCGAATTCTTCCCAATGCAGGTATTTGAATGCGTCCTGTAAACAAGCTGTGAATAGCATTGGAGAGATCGTATCTCCCTGCCTGACGCCATTCTTTATTGGAATGTTGTTGCTTCCTTTATGGAGGACTATGGTGGTTGTAGAGCCGCTTTAGGTATGTTTCATAATTTTTACATACGCTTTGTCTTCACCCTGATTCCTTAATGTCTCCATCACTGCTGAGGTTTCGACTAACTGAAACGCTTTCTCGTAATCAATGAAAGCTATATATAAGGGTTGGTTATATTCCGCACATTTCTCTATCACCTGATTGATAGTGCGAATATGGTCTATTGTGGAGTAGCGTTTACGAAATCCTGCCTGGTCCTTTGCTTCACAGAAGTCTAAGGTGTTCCTGATTCTATTTGCGATTACCTAAGTAAATACCTTGTAGGCAACGGACAGTAAGGTGATCGGTCTGTAATTTTTCAAGTCTTTGGCGTTCCCTTTTTTATGGATTAAGATTATTATTTTGGCGTTCTTTCAAGGTTCCGGTACGCATGAGGTCATGAGCCATTTCGAATACAGGCTGGCCAGTTTTTCAAGAACAATCTGCCCACCATCCTTCAATAAATCTGCTGTTACCGCATCCTGCCTAGATGCCTTCGCCGTTTGCATAGCTCCCAAGGCTTTCTTTACTTCTTCCGGCGTTACTTGGGGTTGTCAAATTGCTCCAGATCATTCCTTCTTCCATTATCGTCGTGGGTGCAACTGGTACTGTATAAATCTGTATAGAACTCCTCAGCCACTTGAGCTATCTTATCCATATTAGCAATGATATTGTCGGCTTTGTCTCTTAACGCATACGTCGGGTTCTTGCCTATTCCGAGTTCCTTCACTGTTTTAGGCTTCCTCCGTTCCGGATAGCATGCTCAATTCTATCCATAATATATTTCCTTATGTCCGATATCGTACGCCTGTTGATTAACTATGAAAGTTCGGCCAGTTCTATTCTATCTTTAGTGTTAGACGCTTTCATACTTTGGCGTTTGATAATCAGATCTTACGTCTCCTGCGATAGCTTACCCGTATGCTGTCTGACGAAGTTACCACCGAATTCTATTGCACACTCCCTAATGATGTCCCTAAGATGGTCGTTCATTGTTTAGACGCTAAAGGCCTCTTCCTGAGTTAAGGAAGAATACCTGTTTTGCAGCTTGATCGCGAATTTCTCTATTTTGGCTCTTACCGCTAACTCACTGATCGGCTTCTTATGAACCAGCTTTATCCGTTATAGATCTTGCGATCGTATGGTCACTGCGGCGCACCTTGACAACCACGTCCACATATCATATGATGCAAGGGTTAGCGCGGAATATGAAGTCTATTTAATTTCTTGTCTCGCCATTCGGGCTCCTTCACGTCCACTTTCGCCTATTGCGCTTGCGGAAGAAGGTATTGATTATCCGCAAATTATTCCGTTCTGCAAACTCTACTAATAACTCTTCCCGGCTATTCCTATAACCTAAGCTATATTCCCCCACTGACTTGTCTCCAGCCTGCTTCTTGCCTACCCTGGCATTGAAGTCGCCCACCAGAATAGTGTATTGTGTTTTGATTGACCCATCTCCGATTCCACGTCTTCATAGAAGCTTTCGACTTCCTTGTCAGCATGACTGGATGCGCATTCTTTAGTGTGCAATTAATATGTGGTCTAGCTGTGCCGGTTGAAAATAAATTTTACTGAGGCTAATTTTAATAGGCTATTTCAACACGCTAATGGCTCAGACAAGGCTAATATAAAGAAGCAAATTGTGTCAGTATTTATTACGCAAGCAAGAGGGAAAGTGTCGCCAACACGCTATATGCAGCGCAAGAGCACATGCAGTCTCTCAGAAGGTCAGCAGTCTACATACGAAATGCACTGGCTAACTGCATTGACTGGCAGCTCCTGTCATAAATTTATTTTGGTGTAATGGCACGACATAGAAAACGAAGACAAAGACATGGGGAGCGCAAGCGCCTAACCTTATCTCTAGCTTTAATAAGAAAACAGACATCATATACCACACGTAATGACATAAAGTGACGCCATTCATTCAAAAACAATTTTTTCATACAATGTAACGGAGAATGACTGATGTATTTGTCCTTTTCATGTGAATCTGCCAAAGCCTAATTATCTTACATACGGCTGATCATAATTTCTGGCTACTACAAGTATTGAAAAATACAGGAATGTACCCATCTATTTTTCAGTACATGACAATGTACGGATGAGAGTTATTGCGCACAAACAAGTTCATTAGCCCCAATCTCAAAGTAACACAATGTATGTCTATGCAAGGCAGGCATGACCGGATGGGGATGCAGGCTGTCCATAACCTCCATTGCACAGTGCACCGTCTGCAAATTGCACCGTCTGCACACGTACGCCGTCTGCACACGCAACATACATTTTGTTTTCTTGGCTTCAGGATTTTTCTCACATCAGAGCAAATCTCTCTTCGCATGCTTCATACAGAAGAACAAATTTGTCCTAAGGAATCAGCTCCAAATTACCTATGAAAATCATAAAAGCATACGAAACAACTGCGACCACTTTATACTTCATTGTTCTCATTCATTATATTCCAACTTTATGCCTAATTTAGTTCCGCAACTCATTTTTTCATAGGCTCTTGTTAGGAGCGTTTTGTGCTGTGACAACGAAAGGCAAAAGCCAAAAAATAAAGAAACGTTGGTTGTGGCTTGAAGCACAATATGCGTCCATTGAGCTAGGCCGCAAGCGTTGCATAGTCTGCTGCCATCGTATGGTCATGCCTACATGGGACAGATGCGATAAACTGTTAATGCGAAATCAGGGAGATTGAGGGAGTACGAGTTATCTGTGTGAAACAACTCTCCCTGACACGCGGTTAAACAATGCAAATAATGTGACTGCGGTCCTGTATTAAACAGAACTTGCGTTGTAGCGAGATATCATGGCCTGAAAATATGCGAGGTAAGAGTGGCTTGGAACATTTA
Organism: Dermacentor variabilis; assembly: GCF_050947875.1. Taxonomy (NCBI): domain Eukaryota; kingdom Metazoa; phylum Arthropoda; class Arachnida; order Ixodida; family Ixodidae; genus Dermacentor; species Dermacentor variabilis. The sequence continues at coordinate 173,956,108 of NC_134571.1, forward strand.
AGAAAAATGAGAAATATATCAGTGATCCAATAATTACATTGCACGAGGAATTTTACAGTTACAGGAAAATGGCATGCTTGTTCACAAACGAGCAACCATGGCACATTTTTGTGTGAACACTCCCTGCCTCTTTATGGGCTTGCATGCATTTGACAAAGCGTTAGTGCATACTTAATTGCCTGTCGGTTGAAAGAACACATCAATTATCAGTCAGTGCACAGTGCACCAGGCCACTTTATTATGTGGACTCGCTTTGTGTCCTTAGCACTGCTCTCACCTGTTCAGAACTATGAATCACAAAAAGACTACTATTTAAATCTACATGCCAGAACTTGTGGGTTCTGCGATTGAAATAGGGTAATTACAAGTAAAACAAATGACATGTTTCGATGAACATTGTTTTCATAATTGAATTGGTTATTTGGGCACATAACGAGTCCCATCATGTGTAATAAAACAAGAAAACAAATTCAACATATAGGCTTATACTCGTTGGCGCTCTGTTGACTATAGCACACAAATTGAACAAAGGACAGGCAACGAGAAATATCCACCAGCACTAACTTCCATATGGCATTATTGGTCACATATGTATATGATATGGCTACGAAAATCCAAACAAAACAAACAGCAAAAAGTACATCTTAACAGAAAAACTAGAAGACAAAACAAAGAAAATAAAATTTTTTTTGGTAGCTAAGTGTCAATCAAGATGCAAATGAGAGCCATACGTCGGCAAGCACACATTTCGTTATTTCGCTCAGTCCCTCGATATTACAATTGCTTATTTGACAGCGACACCGACGGCACATCTACGCATATCTTTATTGCATTTTGAGGGAACCCTCCCGCCGTCATACACGCGCTGCTTACGTCACGTTCTGTAGCATACATAAGCTTCCATGAACCTTCCGTCATCCCATTGTGAACAAGGCTTCCGTAGCGAAGCCGAAACGTCTTTTAGATTCATTCATTTTTTAGCACTTCTGTTGGTCGGTGTCCTTCGTTTTATTTCTTCAATATCTTTATTGCACGTGCCATTTTTGCTCCCTCCAAAATCCTACTGTGGTTTTTCATTTCGTACCTGCTCTGGCTGTACTGGCATTGAAGTAGGGGCTTTACATTCTGTAGAATGTAACTTAGACTCAGATGAAGCACACAAAGCAGCCAGGGAATTATCTTTGTAAACTATGCAAACATTTGCAGGCGGAAGAACATTGCAGTCCCTTTCGTTGAAGGACAAAAGACAATGTGAGGCATCACCTATAAGAGGAAATTAATACATTTTCTTAGTGTGATACATTTCTTGTGAGGTATGATGAGAGCCTAATATGAATTTTTTTTATCTCTACAAGTTTAGAACGGTATATGCTGTGAAAAAATTTTAATTGAAGCCATTTTTATACCTTTTAAAGCCTGCCATTACAGCTTACCCTTACTATTAGTAATACAAAGCCTTTTAGTATGACTTCCTATTACAAATATAACAGCCATATTTTGAACATTTTCAAGCATGCCGGTGCACTCAATATTATGGGGATCCCAGCAAACACACGCTTATTCAAGTAGTGAACGAACATAAACAAAATACTGCTGTTCTTTGAGGTTTTTAGGTGTAGCCGAGAAAATGTGTATAAGCGTACACACGACGACTGCTACGCCGGTAAGCCTCGTGCCCAACGAAAATTAAGTTTATTCCTACATGGTCAGGCACGGCGAAGGGTGAGCAGACGATAGTCGGCTTTTTCTGGAGGCATGCACAGTTGAACACCGACATAACGAAGCCACTAAAATCAGCATTTGGTTTGCGGTACTGAGATTCTACCTTTTAGTCAAATAAGTACATTTGCAAATGGATTCTTTTCACACAGAAGGGGCAGCAGTCGGAAAAAGCAAACTTGAACGAGAAAACAATTTTTTGTTGAATTTGAGAGTCGGCGAATAAAGGTATGGTTTCATGGTGTGCTAACGATGCCTTCACATTGGTAGCATAGCGCGAATCCAGCTCTGCTTTAGCATCCACTCTGCCCTCACTGATACTGCCACATAGAATGGGATGACACTGTCATGAAAAGTGCCAGCAGTGGAAGTGAATGCTTTGTCTCTCGCTTCTATGGATCTCTGAAACTACTGATTATGCAACCTCAAGTGAAGCAACTCTAACTGTACACTATTCATTGATTGATTTGTAGCGTTTATTACCCGCCGTGGTTGCTCAGTGGCTATGGTGTTGGGCTGCTGAGCACCAGGTTGCGGGTTCGAATCCCGGCCACGGCGGCCGCATTTCGATGGGGATGAAATGCGAAAATACCCATGCACTTAAATTTAGGTGCACGTTAAAGAACCCCAGGTGGACGAAATTTTCGGAGTCCTCCACTACGGCGTGCCTCATAATCAGAAAGTGGTTTTGGCACATTAAACCCCATAATTTATTTTTTTTAGCGTTTATTGGCGCAAGGGCCAGATGTGGCCAAAGAGCGTCAAGCCGATGATTTGCGCTTCTCAATGACATATGAATGTTAGTTGCGGGGAGGATAAGAAACACAGCCACATAGAGGCCTAAAAATATTCGCTAACAGTGCAAAATATAATGTGGTGCACTGTGGCTGTAAAATGTACTCAAGTGTATTCGCTCTAAAGTGCGCAATATGCAAGTATATACATATTAAAGAATGCCAGTGATTGATTGTGTCTGCGATGGCAATAGATGTTTCACGAGATACGGATGATCAGTAAAATATGTAATGGCTGTAGCACTAGTGCCTCAGCAAGGCCTTGAAAGCAAGGGCTGGGAGGCACGTGCTCTTGAAAATGGTTTCATTGCAGCTACGACCTCCAGGTGCAGGTCGTGCTACAAGTAGCCTGGCCAAATTACATTTAAGGTGTCAGTTTCAGTTAAAAAGTTTCATACTGTTTTAAAAGTAAAAAGGGGCCCATTGCTGAGAAAGAATGCTGGGTGTAACGGCATGTGTTGGAGATAAGCAGAAGGGAAGTACTTCTTCCTTTCGGCCTCTATTTCAGTGCATTGGATAAGAACATGAATAACTGTAAGCCTGTTGCCATATTTGGTACATGTTGGAGGCTCGCTTCCCGTCAAAAGGTAGGAGTGAGTGGCGTACGTATGTCCTATTCTTAATATACACAGCACCACTTCCTTAAGTCTTGCTGTTCTTTCATATATCCAGTTCCCTAATTTTGCTTTGATAACGTGTAGCTTATTCACTACTGCATTATCCCATTGGTCCTGCCAGTACTTCCTCAGTTTGTGGCGTAAGAAGGGCTTAAGTTCTTTTACTGGTATGGGTTTATTCATATCCGTTTCATTAAAGGCGACTGACGTTGCATTTTCGCCAGCAGCTACATTACCTTTTATGCCCCTATGGCCAGGTACCCAACGTAGGACCATATTTTGGTTGCACATTATGGCTTGGCAAAGTTGTGTGTATAGTTCATTAAAACAGCGTTCTTATGTTTTCGAAAACTCATTAACGCCCTTATTACACTTAATGAATCTGAAAATGATGGCCTTATTGAGATTTCTTTGTCTGATATGTTTTACAGCTCAGAGTACCGCGTACGCTTCAGCTGTAAAAATACTTGTGTTGGGATTTAGAGCACTGTAGGTGCAAAAGAATGGCCCAAGAGCTGCATTCACTACACCAGCAGATGAATTGGAAGCATCTGTATAAAACTCGGCACAGCGGTACTTCGCTTGGAGTTCGAGGAAGTGTGATAGTATGTGTGCCTCAGGTGCATGTTTCGGCATTGCAACAAAAGAGATATCGCACTCTATTGTCTGCAAGGCGGTGGAATGCGAGTGGGAGGCATTAGAATATTTTCTGGGAAGTGGAGGTCTGTTTCTTCTGCCATTGCTTCCAAGCGCAGGCTCAAAGGAGTTATAATAAGTGGGCGGTTACGGTAAAGTCTGGCAGCGGACAGGTCGCTAACGACGGAATGGCATGGATATTCTTCGTCTGATTTTACCTTACTGTAGTGTGATAAACTTAGGAAAGTTCTGCGTAAGTGTAAGGGCCAATTGTTAGACTCAACACAGAGACTTTCAACAGGGCTCATTCTAAAGGCGCCTGTTGCCAGTCGTATACCGAGGTTGTGGATTGGGTCGAGAATCTTTAGCGCAGTCTCTGTTGCGGAGACTGCGCTACACCACGGCTCCGTAGTCTAGGCGTGATTGTACGAGACTCGTATACAGGCTAAGTAGACACTTCCTGTCACTGCCCCAAGTTGTTCGAAAGAGCAGCTTGAGGAGGTTCTTGGTCTTCAGGCATTTTTCTTTCAGATATTTTAAGTGGGGAATGAAGTTAAGCTTTGTATCCAGGATAACACCTAAGAATTTGTGTTCAGGGCTGACAGTCTTTCTCCATAAGGGTTAATGTCTGTTTATGGTAGTACACCTCTCCTGTTTGAAAATAGGACAGATGTGCTTTTTGGGGCTTCAACTTAAAGCCATTCTCGTCCGCCCACCATGAGAATCTATTCAAGCCAAGTTGTAGCTGCCTCTCGCAAATGCTAAAATTGCATGACCTTAACCCTATCTGTACATAGTCCACATAGATGGAGTAGAAGAGTGCGAGGTAACACGATGTGGAGGGAGTTCCTTTTAACAATAAATAACGTACAGCTCAGTACTCCACCCTGCAGTACACCTGTCTCCTGTATGAATGGTCGAGACTGTACGCTGCCAACTCTAACACGAAATGTCCTGTCAGAGACATAGCTTTCAATTAATCTCAGCTGGTTGCCGCGAATGTCCATTGCAGAAAGACCCCGAAGGATCCCGAAGCACGACGTAGTATTATACGCCTTCTCCATGTCAAGAAACAGGGATAACACAAGCTGTTTGTGGACAAACGCATCCCTGATCTACTTTTCCATGCGTACAAGCTGATCTGTCGTCGATCTGCCTTCTCTGAGGCCAAATTGATATGGATCTAATTTCTTCTTTATTTATAGATAATGTACCAGGCAACTGTTTACCATCTTCTCACAAACTTTGCGTAAGCAGCTCGTCAATTCTGTAGGCCTATAATTATTTGCCAAAGAAGGGTCCTGACCCGGTATCAAAATAGGAATTATGATGGCCTCTTTCCAAGCAGAGGGAATGTGGCCGGACGACCAAACAGAATTGTAAGGACAAAGAACGGTTTTTTGTGTTAGATTATTCAACCTCCAGTACTAAACGTATGGGAAGAATACACATGTAATCTCATGAAACGTTAGCACGTCCACTCTTTGCACACGCAGCAGATCACCACCAGAACAGGGTGTGCACGCTGCATATGTGCTCAGCTGCTCTAGAAAAGAACACCCGCACGGAGTGAGCCAATCTGAGGGCCTTCTTAAAAGCTCAGTTTATCATTTTTGTTTGCTATAGGCTACTGCGAAAAGTGAAATAACTTCATTCTATTTGGACTTTTGTACGTATGGCAAAAAATTATGAAAGTGTAGGACATTTTATTACTTTTCGCCTCTCTTAGTCGGAATACCGTACAAATGTATAAGAAGCCATTTGTGCGTTGTTTCCACAAAGATTTCTTTTTCACGCTTAAAGAGAGGCATGAGTATAAAACGAAAGCTTGTGTGCGACATGCGAAGCCGTTTCTAATGTTACATGAATGGTTTCTGAAATCAAAATATAGTCGCCACTTTCTTGCGACTGAACACGCACAAAACGAAAATGACTTTTGAAATACCCGCAGCACATGCACTCATACTAAGCCCGGGACTGTGCCAAGCTGATATGAGAAAAGACATTAGTTTCTTTCTAGAAATTACAGGAGGCAAAGCTAGGACGCAGGCAAGAGCCAGATCTCGGAGAACTACCCGAGAACGAGAGTGACGTGGCGTCGTTACGATGCCCGCTCCCCTCACGCAACACCTGGCGCGCCAGTGCGCCAGCAGGCGTTCCCTTCACCCTCTCTGCTCCTCTAGACGCGCACGTGATTTGACGCCGCAGCAAATGGGAATATAGGTGTCGCTTCGCCGCTACAGAGGCCGTCTGTAGTGGTGAATGGGCCGTTTGATACTTTCGCATCAAAATGCGACCAGTTGTCTGCAATTAGTGCTAACATAGCGACAGGCGGAAAAGAGACGAGTTGCTGCATTGAAATAAATACAACTAGGAAGGAGTCGTTTCTAAAGGAATGTTCCGCTACAAGTTGGGGATAAGCGTGGCTTGACAATCACTAAAGTAAGAGCAGCATAATAATTGTTTGATACATTGAAATAGATGGCCTCTTTCTTGTCCATTAAGCATGCACCGAAAGTTACAAGTACGTGATACATGCGCCGAACTGTCGCACCGAGATTCCCCCTATAAATATTGCATCACCGATCCCATCAACAATAAAATCCAATCTTTATTAATATGGAATTGATGTGAAGAGACGAAATTGCAACGAATCTATCAATTAAAATTCCTCATAGACACTGCTTCGGGGGGCATCTTAAGTTGTAGATGTTAAGTGAAATGCTTGTATATACAGTGAGTCTCACACCACCGAATGGGGTAACACGGTCTTCACGATGTTTTCAGACGATGAAATATCACCGGAGAAAGTTTGATTGCTCTGAGTTTAAATGTCTCTCCTGGACTCAAAACACCTTAGGCTTATATTTAAATCATAGTTTTGATCAGTCTATCAAAATTGCTAATTACTTCCATTGATTTGGATACATTATCCGCAACGCCATAGTGGTACTAACAAGAGGAAATTATTCCATGTACCAGGGAGAAATTGAAGTTTGTGTTCACTTTCCTTTACTGGGAACGATAATCTTTTTCTTCCTTTTTTTGACGCTGTAAAGTGAACAATACTGAACGCCTTCCTTATACTAGCTTTCTTAAGGAGATATTCCTTTGCACTTACAGGGGGATGACTTATTTTTCCCTTTTTTTCCAATTTGCAGATGACCGTGAATATGCAGCGTAGTCACCATCGCGGTTCACGTCATTCAACGGGTTGTGCCAGTACACTTGTCCGAGGGGTGGCCTTGGACAGCACGTTTTGTACCGGTGAGCTAGCCAGGGCCCCTCTGTGCATGATGGTCACAGATTTGAAATCGGAAGCGTGGCCGCGTGTTTGGAAAGCAATACATCCCACTTCTATGTTCCGTGGCAGAAAGCTAGATGCGAAGGTGAGCATGAAAAGCTTCGTGGACATATTTATTTGTTTGTTACGCTGGATGTCGATTCACTGTGCATTGGTCACCTTGTGTTCTTTTCAGCCCTCGAGGAGCACAGTTTTGGTCAGATCGATAAAATTAATCTGACATATTACTTCGAGCGCGCCATTCATGGATCGGTGGAGAATTACGATGATTGGGATATCTCACAATTTCACAAGACTGCTTCGCTTTCTGCAGTGCTGTTTGTGGAGAACCTCGAGCAGGAGGTCTCCGCTGACCATATTTATTACGTTGTTGCCCACGCCTCTGGTGTCAAATAACTGCGATCAACAATAGGAGAAAGTGTTGTAGCTTGGCTTGCAGCTTGCTCGCAGTGTGCTACATGGAAACAATGGGAAGTCATTCGGTCATGTGAAGGAGTTGCTAAGCCTTCATCGGCGCGTCTCCTTTTTCGGACACGGACGATCAGGTAGTCAAGTAAAAGATAGGGTTCTCATACCCTTGTATTTTGAATAAACAGCAATGGCAGTCTCCCAGCACGGTGTCAAACTAGGGGACGCTGCAGAACTTATGTAACAAGGGATATGCGAGCCGTACAGTGGTACTGCAACTCGATTAATTACACCCAAAACTGGGCACACTACACAATGGTTAGCTAAGCCGTCTGAGAAATAAACAGTTTGGAAGCGAGGAGGTGAGAGGAGAGAAAGGAAAGGCGAAAAAAACAGCAATCGAAGATGAGGACAGAGAAAGTCGACCGCAGGATTTTCCTGGATGGGTCAGCCCGGGGCATGCGTGAGGCCCAGGACAAGGGCGCGTGATGCCTCCATAAAGTGTAAACCCATATAAAGTATAATGTATATATATATACTCATATAAACCCTTACATAAAGTGTACACCCCATATAAGCGATCTTGTGCGCGACAGCGATAAGCAATGCGCTGGAGTTGGCTGTCGCATTCGCTCGTCGCCTGCAAGTCGTACTCCGCGCGAGCGACGATATTGAGCGACGTCTCCCTGGTGTCGCCGGTATGAGGGCTGCAAATACGCGTCTAAGCTAGCGTCACGCACTCTTTAGTCATTTAGGTTAACGTATTTCATTGTAAAAAGCAGCATAAAATATTAGTGAAGACCTTGCAGTAGGTTTTTATCTTTGCACGTATAAAGATTCAATCGTTTGCTCATTCCGTGCAACAATCGGTAGTATTTGAGTGATGTACCTCCAGTTCCCCGCTTCGCACTATTGGCTAGTCGGTCATAGCACATCCGAGTGACGAACGACAAATTCTAGATTTCCTGAGCCGAGCGATCTGTTCAAGCAACAGCCCGTTTTCTCGCTCGAAGGCGTCGCTCGTCACCGTCGCTTCACAGAATTGCTCTCATACAGTACAGTATGAAATACAGTATGCCACACCAAAATGAAAGTTCTCACGAGCTCTAGGCAGTCATCTGAACAAGGTATATTGATGTAATGTCTCTGATACGAAAGTCAAGATCAAGAATGCTCTCTGGAGACAAATACATAGGAGCAAGCGTCATGGAAAAGTTGGAAATGTGTTTTTTAAAAAAAAAGCTGAATAGCTTTGTGAGAAGTGACTGATTTTTGTCTTGCCTCTCAACAGATATATTCCTGTGATGAAAACATTTTGGCACAATGAAATTGCATATTTGCTTAGTGACATAATACATACTGGTGATCAGTGCAGTGCCTGTGTTCATTATAAAAGCAACAGCTCATGCTTGGTTAGGTGCTAATACATAATTTAACACTACGTGAATGCAAGGGGGTGAATACAATCCACTGCATGCTGTAATTTAAATGCTAACATGAGCAGACAGATTTTCATGTCTTCTTTTTTATCTGTTTTACACCCGCTTAGGTTCCAGAAAGGACAAGTACTGGGGGCAGAGTATCCCATGTTTAAGAAGTCATTATCTTTTATGCACATGGTCACGAAACTAGTTCATTAGAGCCAATCGTTCTTCACCAAGCGAAAGGAAGCAGCAATTAAGGCCTCTAAATGAGTACACCGTGCTGTGAACCTTACGCCTTAGGTAGAAGCCAGAGTCACTTGCACTTGAAAATATTTTTAAAATGTAAAATTGTGGTTTCTCCTTCTGTGAAATCGTCATATGATAGCTTCTGGCAGGTATTTGATATATTTATTAGGGTTACACAATCGACTTGCCAAGCAAGTGTGCTACTGGAGGCACAGATGTGGTAAATGCAAAGAACTCAAAGAATCTTAGTGGAACACTCGTTCATCAATTGGCGGATATGAACATATAGTGTTAATCAAGCAAAAGCCCCTTTGTTTGATGGCTTCTGCAGACATTATTTTTATAAGCCAAAATAAAATTAAAGCATTTTTGCACACGGTAAATTTCTGGATGTATTGATCTTCCCAGACACATGTGTGCTTGTTTTGAGACGAAGATTCTGTGAAGCGCAATAATTTTTCGTCTTTAGCGCACCATAACCACATCTATAGAAAAAAAGCTTCAGTTTCAGGTAGTTTCTCAATGTGCAATTATATGCACAGCCACATGCAAATTCCACGTGCATGGAAGGGATCTGCGAAGCATGCTTCGTTGTTTTTCTTTTTCGTGCACTTTCCTGCGTGTACTTATGCTTATGTCGCCTTTGATGCACCATATTCATCACATCTGATTTTTGCTTCACATCTAAAACCATTCTATGGTTTAGTTGGATTGCATTTTCAACTAGTCACAAATATTGATCATGTAATTATGCAAGCTGCTTTTCAGAAGATTATCATTCTTACCGTAATGGGAATGAAAAGCTTCCACAAATGACAAAAAAATTGAGGCGCAAGATTTTAATGCCAGTGCCCCTTCCAGTTTTATAATCATTTGCTACACACTAGGTAATATTGTACATTTAATGTTATTTATTTGTGAGAAAATGTAACGGATCCATCCAAACAGCACAAGGAAACTACATTTGTGAGCAAGCCTACCGAATAGGAAATATGATACGCCTCTGTACCACTTTCAGACCGGGAAGGATATTGCTGCAGAACTACAAGACACGGTTAGCAACAATTGAATGCAGTCTATGCTGAATAACTTAAAGCAAAATATAAGCACCGCTAGCTAGACCTGCGGCCTCTCTTGAGAATGGAATGTACAACACATGTCTAAATACACTGTACTCTCAGTCAGGAATATCCACACGCTGTACAGGACGTTTTCAAACGTGCTGCTGTCTTCGAATACGGCACACAAAAATGTTTCTTGCACAATTTATCTGTGCTACCAGCCCCATGATTAGCAGATCATCTGGTAACCTCTTCTATGTGAGTACATGCGTTTTTTGATAGAAATGCACTTGCTGGCCATACTATGGCCCATATTTCTATTCGGTCGTACTGTCAATACTTTATGAGTTTGCATACGAGTTCTGTTTAACTTTCCGTTGTATACTTTGTTTTTGAAAATATAGAGACAATTGAAAATAAAGATATTTCTGCACAATAATACTCATGAAACTTAACAGAACATACTAATGTTTTATTAGAAGATGTATTGCAAAGCTCACGGGCATCACTGTAATCTGATTTTATGTGTTTGCCAGTATGTTTCTCAATATATTACACAGTTTGTCTTGCGACTCATCAATAAAGGTTTTCACCTTTTAAGAGAGAAAATGTTTTATTTGAGTAACTTGGCGACTACAGATTATATGCAATTCACCAAGCATAAGTGCAGGAGCTGCTTATGAAAGAATCAAACATTCCCCGCATGTAAGTATTGCGAATCCCTTCTAACGTGACCATGGCTCTACATCGTGCTTTACACTATTGGAAAGAGTACTAGCACTCTGGTCTCAAGGAGTACAAGCACTCTGTTTTGGTGAGTAGAAACACTCGGTTTGGAGGAGTAGAAGCACTCGGTATGGGAAGTACTATTACCCTTGTGGGGAAAGTATTAGCACTCTACGGAAGACTACTAGCACTCCTTTGCGGTGGAGTAATAAAACTTTGTCAGAATGAGTTATTCTACTCTCTCTCAAAGAGGGCAGATCTACGCTCGAAAAGAGAGTGAAATATGGGACAAGCAGATACTCTCTCGAAGAGAGTGCCCGGAACTTTCTTTGTTCTTAGAGTGTGCTGCGGGGGGCGACGGGTTGGCGTACTTGCTCCGACAGCGGTGGACGACGGAAGTGCGGCCTTACCGGGCCCGGCACGGGTGCCGACGGGAACGGAACGACGGGCGACGGCGGCGTATATCGTCGCTTTAGGCTGAGGCGATTTCAGCTTCAGTTTGGGAACTCCTAGTGACCGCTGCAATTCATCCCGAAATACGTCACCATTATAATTAACATGGGACTGCAACGTTGGGACTTCTTCCGGAGTTCCTCAAGCACATTTCTGCTTGTCTTTGCCAGTTGTCGCAGCAGAGCGCTCGAACGTCTACAGAGTGCGGCATTGAGCGGCGACTGAATTACCTGGTGCGCAATTCTAACATCTTCTCAATCGTCGTTGCTTCTCAGATAAATTCTGTTACGGACCTGGGCGGGTTGCGCATCCGACCGGCGAAGAGCTCTTGTTTTGCACAACGCACTAGAAGACGTACTTTATTCTCATCAAACCTGTGCGAGTCGTCGTGACTGGAAAGACGATTAATCTTTTCCGTGAAGAACGCGACGTTCTCGTTAGGTAATCGTGCTCGAGCTTGCAGTAGAAGTTCAGCCCTATCTGTTCTGACGATGCTTGTGAAAGGCTTCAGGAACTCGCTGCAGAATAGGTGCCACGTGGTTAACAAGGGCCCTGAATTTTCGAAGTCCTGGCGGGCACTTGCAACAAAAAATAGATGTGACGCAACTTACGTTCAGGGTTCCACTTCTAGGCTGACGCCCTCTCGAATGTCTCCAATCAGGCCTCGGGTTGTTTCGATGAAGCTCCGCGGAAGGTGTGTGACTCCCGGGGTTGCTGAATGCCTACCGTTGATGGCGACGGTGCTGCTGAATTGCTACTGATCCTTCTGCTCTGCCCCTACTCCGGGGCAATTTTTCATTTTGAGCTGGCTCGATGAACCTGAGTGATGTTGGTGATTTCTTCGGGATTCACAATTGGATCATGGTGCTTCGGGGTCATTCGGTTCATGGACGTAGCCAGCACACATGCACTAGATGTCATGTGGTAGTGTCGTTGAAAAGAGCAGCAAAACTAAATGCACAAACTTGCCTTTTATTAGGCGAACCTGTGCCCTGAGAAACACGCTACACTCAGAAAACAGCGAGAGCTGTGAACGCAGTCGGAAATCGTCGAAAATTTGATGAGTGCATAAAGCGTGTCAGCTTTAATACATGAGTCATCAAAAATGGCACAGTAATCGCTGTTGCTTGCATGTCTCGCAGAAAATAGGACACCACTCGCCTCGCGCATACATACACTCACATTAGGCAAGGTTAGGTGACAACAGGCCTTCGATAGAGGCATCGATAGCACTCGAAAAACTTCCAATACTTGCAGGCACGTCCTGCACTGAGCCACATATATTAGGCGCTTAATCGCCTTTCACCAGATTCAGGACGACTTTCACCTTTCAGGAAAACTTGAACAGAATCTCAGTGTGGTGCGCCAAATGGAATATGAATTTGAATTTGTCTAAAACTGTTCATATGAAATTTACAAGAAAGAAAAACCTTGATATGCAACCGTATGTTATTAGGAATGTAATGTTGGAACAGGTATTCGAATTTAAATATTTAGGTGTTTATTTTACTCCCGCTTTGAATTCGCGGCGTCAAGTCGATTATGTCACTGCGAAAGCATGCAAAATTCTGGGATTTCTTCGCCGAAATGCAAACACTTTTCCACAGTCATGTCGGGACATCTTGTACAAGACTTATGTGAGGTCAATTCTGGAATACGCGTGTACGGTTTGGGACCCGCATACTCGTAGAGATAAAGATAAGCTTGAGCGGGTGCAGAACATTGCCGCTCGTTTCGTATCTGGCATACGCGGGGCTCAATACAGTGCATCGCGTACGAAGGAAGCACTCAACTGGGAATTACTAGACATGCGCCGTAAGAAGTTGTGGCTGAAGTTTTTCCTTTTTATAGATCCGATCGTGTTGACCATGATTTTAAGGTCCGTGAATTTGCGTCAAAAACTGAATTGTTTAGAATGTCTTTCTTTCCTAAAACCATTAGGGAATGGAATAGACTGCCGAGTAATGCTGCTCAAATGATGCTTTCTTTTTGATGTTGTAGATTGCAGATGTGCATTGCTAAGGGCAGTGCCTTTTTTTCGTTTTTCCTTTTTTGTTATCACTTTTAACACTGTACAGGAGCAGAGGTGTCGTATGCATTTCTTCTTGTACCCCCCCCCCCCCACTGCAATGCTTTGGCGCTGTGGGTTCCTTAATAAATAAATAAACAAATAAATAAATAAATAAATAAATAAATAAACAAATAAACAAATAAATAAATAAATAAAGATGTACACGTGTCATTATCGTGGTCTTGGGACGCAAAACCCGAGAATGTTTTTTTCTGAAACACGAGGTCATGGCACAAATAGATGTGTATCCTAAATTATAGAATTACTTTATACTTCCAGGCATGTTTTCAACTTTCCTAAGTTGCAACCACCACGAGAGAAAAAAGCGTCCATGAAATTATGTGAATTCGCAAGGAGGAAGAAGCCATTACTGTGGCACGTCCAATCTGACAAATCAAAGTTCAGAAGATAACAGTGAGGTAACTCTGCACTTACTTGAGCAGTAGCCGAAAGGGCCAAGAACTTGAAGACAAAGGAATGACGAAATGCCAATACTTTAATTATATTGACGTCGTGATTGATTTACTAACGAAATATACCGGCGACCTAACATGCATAAGAACACATAACACTGACCGCCGTTAACAGACTAGCATTAAGAAGTTTCGCCAGGTGGAAGCGAATAGCCACCAGGGGCCGCCTGCTAATAGGTGCGGCATGCGCGCCCTCTGCACAACAGCCGACCGATTGGTCACATTCATTTCGTGGAGCGACAACCGAGCTCTTCGATTCCATGTTTTCCTTGTGCCACCCGTGTGGAGCGATTCTGACCTGCTTCTGGTGTTATTCCGAATCCCTGATATTTTCTTGCGTCACTGAAATTGCAGGTATGTTTGAACATTTATACAGAAATTCGAGCAACGAAAATTTGGCTGGGTTTGCCCAGTGTAGCATAACAGCAGTTCAGTCAACACTGGCGCCTTCCCTACGCAACTAAGAGCCCGGCTATTGTAGCAAATGCTGATAAGCAAACTACTTTGACCTATGTCTTTCTTCAACACATTGTGGACATCTTTTTCCATATGTAAAGAAATTCTACGGAACACGTGTACGAGCAACGGGTACACACTCGTTCATCGTCTAAGGACGCTAGCTTAGCTTTGAACCAAAACATAGTCGAGCTTAGTCTTAGTGTTGCAAGGTACAATACCTGCAGTAACATTTGTTTTACGCTCTCCCACTTGACGATTGATCGGACAACTGCTTAGTATCGTGGACGAAAGAGAGTTTTTTTGCCTTAGCCTCGAAGTTAAAGTAGATAGCGTAATTAACGCATAGCATATCATATTCTACGTAATAACGCATTTTTTGATGCAGACGAACAATGTGTTCCTCTACTTTATGTACTTTTTAATCGCTGCTCATTCGCAGGTTTTATAATATGACGACGTATGTCACAAGGCAGAAATTGACGTATTAGTAACTGTAAACGGAATACTTATATACCGGTGTTATGTGGGGTGATCATTTTCAGTGTTTCTGCAATTAAAAAAAATCGCCTGTTGCCGATAACATAATTCTCGCCCTTGAATCAGATTACAGAGATATGGCCATACCTGCACGAGAAATCCAAACATTCCTTCAAGCAATTAAAAAAAATTACCCAATGACCTTAATAATATTGCATCTTTGGTATTTTAGCCTGACACTATGCAAGCCGTAATCACTTGTAATTAATTTCCAGAAGTGCACGAGTTTGCAGGAACGCGCCCCCAAATTCACAGAAAAAGTGCAGTGCCCTTGGCACTTACAATCTAACCAAAGGCTCTTTCATGACCTGAGGCACCAAAGTAACTGGAACGACTATGCATTTTGTCCCACAGTTCCGTAAATGGATGCCTGTAAGCGCTCTACAGAGTGCGCCGCTGCCGGAAATGGCTTAGCGCAGGGCGCACAGGTGCAGCATGAGGATGCTGCTACATCCCGTGTAAGGCCGGCGATTTCACCCTACAGTAGTTTGCCAAACGAGACATACTCTCGACGGGAATTCCGGGTCTAGACCTTCCTAATTGGCGCACCCAATCTGAGAGCTTCAGTAATATTTCATTCTTGCCGGCTTATCCCCAACTTGTTGTTCACCTAACCCAATCTAACGTTGCGCAAATTTTAATCTCTACGCTAACACGTCCTAAATAAAGATACGCTTCGCCAATGCGAGAATTTCCATTCCCTAGATGGTGCACCCTGCTATTTCCCGTAGGGGCGCGCTTCGTAGTGCGTATAGTTCGGTAATGTCTCCGAACAACCCTTATCCTGATGATTCACTCCAAGTGGATACGTCTTGCAAACACATTGGCTGCAATAAGTGAATTGCAATGTGTGCCGTAATATAAACAAGACAACCAATTAGTCAATAATTAATTAGTGTTTCGATATCTCTTTCTACTATCGGCTGCCTCTTCCGATAATCAGCTCAAGGATAATAAGTACGCCCTCTGCCGCAGACGAGGTTCAATATTCCGGAGAAGCTTTAATTTTTTTTATTTCACAGTAATCCTAAAGGCCCTCCAGGCAGGGTATTACATGGGTAAAGGTTACATCGGTGAGGCAAAGAACAATGTATAAATGTAAACACAACACAAAAACAAAACTGCCTTAAAATTAATTACAGTGCATCAACGTAAAAACACGGATGAAAAAAAGTACGTATCGGTACAGCAACTTTAAAAGATTCGCACAAACTATGACCACGTCACGGAGACTTTGGTTATCGGCGCAGAAAAAAATTTGCTTATAAATCAGACTGAAACGTTATATAATAAGTGTGCTACGGTACTGCGCAGAGCGGCTGTAAATTTCGAGGCATTTCTTTCCGCGACAACGTGCGGTGGCAGATTATTTCACTCTATCGTGGTGCGAGCTATAAATGACTGATCAAATGCGAGGGATCGACACATGATGCATTTGACTTTGCCAAAAGGATCCCATCGCGGAAAAATGGCTGAGGGTTCACACATAAGCTCGTTATGAAGATATACGTAATAGTAAAGCTTAAGGAATAGGGTTAATAGTGCTCACCCCGTATAGCAAAGTGATACCAGTCTTGTTTTTAGCAAAACCATTTGGGATTTGCTCAGTACTAATATTTTCCTAGTGATAAAACAAATTTAAAATATATCTTCGTGCAATGCATACTAGCAGCAATAAAAATAAAATAATGTTTTCAAAAACCAGAATGACTAAGTGCACCTATCGGACGTTTTATGATAGCACGGTAATGTCGGCCGGTACAGCAACGAGCACGCATAGGGTAGCACGTGATAACTGGAGTGCCACTTGAGCCCGCGCAGCCGCACATCGAAGTAAGCATGTGCGTGTGCAGTAACTACATAGTAGCAGCAACGCATGATGGGAAGGCTACGTGTTTTCTGCTGCATTGTTCTGGCGTGCAGAACCGCACCCGCGGAATGAAACTTCGCTAGCAGCAATTTTTATACGAGCAGAGTCGTAATTGCGAAGCAAGGCTTGAGTGGGCGCGTCACATGTAAACGGATGGCGCATGTCCCAACCCCCAGCAAATGGACCATTTTGACTGCAGTAATTTGTTTTCTCTTCAAACAGAAAAGGAGATTTGGTTCGTTTCGTGAATAGCGGTTATAGCGAGAGCACTAGAATGGTTTTGAGCGAGATAAGAGTTGCCACACGTCTGTCCAGTTCATTAAGGGTCAGGGTGGTGATACAACCAGCCGTTCATTTCCTCTACACAAACACAGCACGCGCTTCCGCGTGGCGACTATGTGCTACTGTAGCGGAATTGCGGAATTTTATTTTATGCAAGCCAGACTAAGATGCCCAAATATGGTCACAGACGACACGACGCCATGTCCATGTGTTCAGGCATGACTGCGCATGCGTATGCTTGCGTTGATGCCTGGCCATGCTGACTGCACGGCACTGGCGCTTTACAATAGCGCGGGTGGCATGGCCACTTACTCGCGTCTTCACGTTAATTCTGCTCATCCTTGTGCCTTGTGCGGGTTGTCCCGCAGAGGCCGTCTCGTGGTGCCGTGTCACGGTGAGCACATGCAAAAGCGCAGAGGGTAGGCATATGGGCAGATAGGCTAGTTCTGTCGGAGCCCAAATGCAACGCTAACCCAATGAATCTGGTAAAAGCCCTTCAGCTTATCAGCGTATGCCCAGCGTTCTTTCAAGTATTTTGTGCGCAGTACCGCGTCAGTGCATTACAATTTGCATTAGAAGGGAACAAGCAGCAGGAGGTTTGTGGAGCATACCGGAATACACTAGCCTGCTATGATCAGACAAGAGTATGTTTTGTTGACAAGCGCCTGCCCTCACTCTTTATGTAGCTGCGCTCCGCTACTCGGCACTGATAATTGTGTCTGTCGATGCGCCCTGGACATAATTAATCTGTAGGAAAGCTGTACCTTATTAGTTATTTCAATAGTTGCTAAAATTCGACGTGCAAAATATTCGGCAAGAGAACGGGTGAAATGGCATGAGAAGCCCAAAGAAAAAAAGTAATATTTGCTTCTTTCATGAACGATTTCTCTGATTCTGGGTTCTTGAGCTACAAGATGTTTATCGGGAGCCATAAGGGTGACACATGATCAAGCATTCCCGAATCAAACACGTACATAGTAAATTGTAGTTCGTTGACATGGTTTTTGCCCTTACAACACGTGCATCAATATACACTATCGCGCTGATGGTATCGGACATTGTCTAGTTCCGAATGAGTGAACGTGGCAGTCAGTGGTGTCATCCCACTTTTATCGGCGAAATGCACGTAGTATTAAGACTGTTTTTTGACGTAGGCAATTTTATTGCGTTTGCTCTTGCGCGAGGTTTCTAGCCCATTTTTACCGTCGCGGTGATGTCAAGAAAGCTATGATTTTGTCGCCGCTCTGATGTCATTCCAAGTGCGACGGGAAAAAAAATCTAAGCCATTCCACCGTGCGAAGGCGGATGACAAGCAGGTCTCAAAACGTAGTGGTAAGAAAAGATTTCATAAAGATTTTATTGCCTCACTCATCATCTCTGAGCAACGACGGTCCCAATGGCTGTGTAGTCGTTATAATATACACTGTTCGGCATAATCGCAACTGCAGTCACCTTCTTTGAGAATGTGAGCTCGATGCACGTACGCCGCTTGCTGGTCTATTCGGCTACAAAACGCGTAAACCGCCCTCTTTTCGGTCGTGATACATCCAAATTGAAATCGCCGGCAATGACCAGGGGGTAGTGGTGTTGCAATTAATCTACGCAAAGTGATTAGCCATGAACCATTAGACATCGCAGTGAGATGCATTCGGCGATATATACATGGTATGCACCACCATCCCGTCCCCCGTCTGTACAGCATACACGTCGACACACGCAGTAAATTGTTCATCCTGAGGGCCCAGGATGAAGACTTTTACACCGCTGGGTGGTCGGTTGGACCGAATCAGTGTGACATCGCAAGCAATATGCCTCCAGCACAAAAGACGTAAGCTACTCTTTTTGGGTACCAACACATCCACATTGAAATCTCCGGGAATGACCACAGGCGTAGTATTCTCGCAACTAACCCAAGCACAGTGAGCAGCCATGAACCTTACGGGGCTATAAGCCATTGCATTTTTGCTTGCTTACGGGGTTATTAGTCATTGCTTACGGGGGTATCAGACATTGATGGTGAGTTTTCGACGTGCTGTTCTGTATGCTGTATGCGTGATTCGAAATAATGTAAGCACTGCTCACTTCATTTTACTGAGTGTTCTTGCCTCTGCCTTACGGAGCTTTGAGCCATTGTATTTTCGCTTGCCTAAGGAGGTATGAGCCATTAATGACAGTTATGATGATAGTAGATACGAGTTATGATGGTACTTATGATAGCTGATGGTAGCTCCGCTGTGGTAAGTGGCCTGTGCGCCGCATGCATCGCGATTGCGAAGCCAAGAATGCTTGATGGTTACCCGCCTAGATGGCTCAGTCGGCTAAGGCGCTCTCTTACTGAGCACGAGATCGCGGGATCCAATCCCGGACGCGGCGTCGGCATTTCCATGCAGACGAAAGGAAAGACGCCCATGTATTTGCGTTTAAGTGCACGATGAAAAACCCTAGGTGGTCTAAATGAATGGGTAGAACTGCACTACGGCGCGCCTCATAATCATGTGATGCTTTCGGCGCGTAAAACCCCAGGATCTATTTTCATGCTAGATTGTTTCGAGAAGGATCTTGGCTTGATGTGCGCCGTTTTCTTGCACATTAATTCATGCGTCAAATATTCGAGGTCGCGCCTTCGAGTCAGACACAACCCACAAGCCTATGTTGGAGGTCATTCCTGTGGGTGCCACGGCACATGAGGAAGCGCGATGCATAGGGACTGCCTTTCCACGATCCTAGAGTTGCACGGTGCATAATCTGAATTATGTGGACGCAGAGGTTCGAGCGACCGAACGAAACATTTGCTTTGGGACAAGCATGCGTGCTCACCGGTGCCGGCTTTCCTGATCACAGCGGCGTTGAGATAGCGTTCGCGGTCATCAATTGAGATCCTTGCATATATGTCAGTACAGACGTAGTACCTTCTCTTTAGCCAGTAGGTCAATCTATATTGGCGTTAACGCGGCCTAACAATCTCCAAGAGTTACATCAAGTAACTTGACAATATTTGGCTATCCCTATGAATCGTTCTTTTCAGACGAAACCATCAGGTTATTACCTGAGAGTACTTTAAGAGTTGCATCACAAGACCCCGCGTATGCATATGTAACTGGCAGATTCCTCCTGTCACCAGCCCTAGACAAAACACTCACTCACGAAAAGGCTGTGGCCTGGCGAGGACTTCACACACATTTAACATTTAACTTCACACTAACATTTAACCCTATCCTATATCCTACAACATGCCATCTATCAAAGTCCATACTAGCGCACATATCATCACTGATAACTACGTCTCCTAATATTGCACATTGTGGGCATGCGCATGTACACACAATCATCCGCCAATTCTCAACCCAATCCATCACCAGTGGGAAGCCGCACTGACGGACTGATATCGGCACGACCAGCTCCTGTTGCTAAGGCGGGCCCAGCAAGAAGTTGCTGCTGCAGGGATTGTGGTGGGAAGAAGCCAACGCACTGGCGAGCGAAGCAGCTCGACTAACTTCGACGCTCGTTCTTTGTTCAATAAATGCTTTGTACTTCTACGACTACTAGGATTACTACTACTACTACTACTACTTGAGCGTGCGGGAGGCGAAATCCGCACTCCTGCCTCACTAATTTCGATTTAGTGGAGGGCCTTGGCAAAGCCCTAGTGGTGCGCGGTATCTTATATTGCACAGAGTGGAAGTGACATTACAGCGCATGCCATGCGAGGCACATTTGTGCTAAGCCCGCGTAAATTGGTCACTGATACACTCCTATCTCATGTTCCATCTCACGCCGCAGCAGCTATACCATAGAGTAACATAGTATACGACATGAGCGGACAGTCCCATAGGCGCCTCCGGCCGACTTTGGCTCTGAGCGCACCTAGTGGAATCGGCGAAACGCCCCAGCCTCCAAGATGGTCGCGCACCCTGCCGAATCTTGGCGGCTCCAATTTCAGTGCCGTTTCTTGTATTTTTTGTGTGACGCATATCTTTGTTTAAATTGCGTGATTTCATGCAAGCGCTTGTGCCGCTTTCTATATGTTGTGACGGCGAGCACGGAAAGGTGTTTCAGTCATATTAGTTTCATTTAAATTCATATTTGATGTTTCAAGCTGTAATTTAGCGCAACAATCATGCCAAGTATTGAGGAAGTAGAACTATATCGCTTATGATATTGTACGTCTAGTAACTCACGCCAAAAGGTGTATTGTAAATAAATGCACCGTGTTCCTTAAATATAAATGAACTTTCTGTACAGTCAAGCACACGAAAATACCAGACAACAATTTATTGCAGCAAGATTTTAAGAGGCAAATACATGAAAACGGGAAGAAACAGCGAAATGCAAGTAATACAGGTGTCACACGGCGCACTTTTAAACGCGATCAAGCCCAATCTGATTTGAATTTCTCAGTCACGATTGGTTCTAATGCGCAAGCTGCGCGATGGCGCCAATATTAGTCGCGAATTTCAATCCAGATCGGACTTGTTCGCAATCGCAAGTGGTCGGGTGACACCGGTATAATGAAGAATAGTTGAAAATGAATGGCGTGATGGCAATAACTTTGCACAAGTAAAACACAAGAAGGCGTGTTGCAACTATCCAAATAATGAAAAAGAAAACTGCAAATACAGGACAGCAATTAATTTGCTTAAAATGGGATTGTTTAAGAAAGGAAAGAAAGACGTTTTTCTTGTACTTTTGCGAAGGAAGGTGAATTAGGGGAGCGAAATTATGGGAATGTAGAGTGCCGAAATAAAATAGTTGCAAAAATAATTGAGCACGCACGAACATCTTCATCTCGAATGTGTAAGCCAGTGTGTCCGTCATTAAAGAGCTGCAATTAAGCACTTTGTGTTGGAGGTCTTCACCTGCTGTCTTCGAAGCCTTGCAATCGTCTTCTCATACTTGGAATTTTGCCCTTGAGTATGCGTGATGTCCTTTGGCTGTGCAGTGTATTTTGAGGAAATGATGGAGATTTCTGCATCCGTAGAATGACAGAGAGAAGGTAAGTAATACTAGAGGCTTCAAAGCTATTGAATGTAGACGCTACGTTCCTTCGTATAAGCAATATTGGAGGCTGCAAAGCTTTATAATGGAGATGCTGCGTTCGTTCGTTCAATGCGTATTTTATTTTATTTTTTGTTTGTTAACGAAGCACTCTTATAAAGGCTAAGAAACAGGGAACTTTCTACGGTAACAACTTCATACACAATTAAAACATGAGAACTTCATATTTTCAGACCAATTCAGAACAGCTAAGAACGCTCGAGCGCACATAGCCTGCTACATAGGTTGGGAGAGAGCGCATTATCGCCATACTGCAAATATTACACGTGTACCGCTTAGAAATAACTACATTTCTTTTGCAGAAGTAGAGCACCATATTTTTCAGGAGTCGCCGCCCGTATCATAAAGCTATCTGCCCCGAATGGCAAGTGTTCAAAGGCCACATTTCGTAACGAACCATCTTATTTTATTTGATAACTTCGTCATTGCATCGAACGTGCATCACAGCTCGGACGCTGCCGCATCGCTGTTTTCGCTAGCATCACCGCTCTTTTCTGCGCTTAAAAAAAGAAGACGCAATGAAATTCAGCGTAGCAAATGGGCAACAGCTGTTCATGGCTGAAAGGCCGCCGTCACTCGTTCATGCGGCTAACAGTGACACAAGGAAATGCGAAGAGAATAAGTCGTTAATAAGGCGCAAAAGAACTTGCTGCGGCCTTACCATGAAACGGCGACGGAGAAGACGCTGGAAGAAGAACCCATTGAAGAAGAAGCTGCATAGCTCAGCCGCTATTCAATATGACCTTCCTGATTTTATTTAACAGGTAATTCTGCGCTATTCAGTGCTATTTCAATAGCGATTAGGAAAATTATGCTCCATAATATTTTCGAATAATCCACCCATTTCTTGGCCAATCCCCCATCGTGGGTAGGAGCCACACGCATCACAGGCTACAACAACAAGGGCAACAAACGGCTCGAGGGTCCGCTCTTGTCGTGTACTATGTTACTCTATGGCTATACCAAGGTAGATGGCCCACTAGCTTGTCTGACCGGCAGCATGCTGGCCTGCAATTCCGGCGCACTGAAGAGAGCGTGGCCAAAGAGGGGTGGCGGGTTCGCACCTTCGGAAAGCGAAACGACAATAGCCTACCGCCTACATCTGCGCTTGCGATTTGGCGTCAGCTGATCCCCGCGCTGCTAAGAGTCACGTTCAAAGCACCATACGCTGGAAACACACAAGTTGAATATCCACCCCAATTCTGACATCGCCTGCGTGACCTATCGGACGTCGCCGGCGGCTGTTTGGCGCGCTGAAAACGCCAGTCTATATATCGCTCCTAAAGGCCGAGCCACACTAGGCCGACCCGACCATGACGCCGACAATAGAACAGCAGGACAACGACGCTGATAATCGGCCGGACTAGTCGGCAAACTGTGTTGGTGAGAGGAATTCTGTCACTTTAAGCTGATAACGCTGTCGAGACGCCCAACGGCAAGGAGTCGTCGCATTATGAAAGGATTGTGTGACGGCGACACCAACAAAACCAGACGGCAGAAGGTCGCTCGGCAGCCTGCGAAAAATAAATCGGCCAGTTCATTATCAGTGAAAACAGCCCATACAATGCGAATGCTGCAGCAGCAGCACTCCTCCTCATCATCATCATCATCAGCCTGGTTACACCAACTGCAGGGCAAAGGCCTTTCCCATACTTCTCGAACTACTACGGTCATGTACTAACTGCCGCCATGTTGTCCCTGCATACTTTTTTAATCTCATCCGCTCACCTAACTTTCTACCACCCACTGTTACGCTTCCCTTCCCTTGGAGTCTAGTCCGTAACCCTTAATGACCATCGGTTATCTTCCTTCCTCATTACATGTCCTGCCCATGCACATTTCTTTTTATTGGTTTCAACTAAGATGTCATTAACTCGCGCTTGTTCCCTCACCCCAATCTGCTCTTTTCTTATCCCATAACGTTACACCCATCATTCTTCTTTCCGTAGCTCGTTGCGTCGTCCTCAATTTAAGTAGAACCAAGAGACATTTCTCTTGAAGGACAATGGTAACTTGCTGGTCATGATCTGAGAATGCCTGCCAAACTCACCCCGCCCCATTCTTATACTTCTGATTTTTTTCAGCCCAAAAGCCAAAAAATCACTGATGTTATAATCTCAGCGGCAGAAAAGGCAATACCACAGTCATCCGATATTGTGCATACGAAGGTAAACCCCTGGCGGACGAAAGAGCGTACCGACGCTAAAAAAAGAACAAAATAAAGCCTAGGGGATTCTAAGGAGGTAGCCCTCCTATAACAACCTCTTACACTTTAAACAGGCACAAGGCGAAAGCACGATTTCTTAGAAATCAGGCGGATAAATCATCATGGTAAAAATACATATCTACGATTGATAGTACGGTCACATCAAAACAAATGCGGGGCCAGGTGAGGAAGTTTAGAGGAGAGTACTCATCATATGCAATACCACTACTTACATGTCAAGGAACATAAACAACACTACAGGACCAGGTCAACTTACTAGCTGAACACTTCTACAACATGTACCGCTCAGCAAACTATTCAAATACATTCTTAAAATATAAAGAGTCGGCGAAGAAAAAGAGAATGCACAGCACTGGGGCTTCAGCTGAAATGTATAGTAATCCCCTCACAATACATGAATTAAACAGAGTTGCTTCTGCTGGTAAAAAAACCGCCAACAGGTCTTGACCGTGTCCACTATACAATGCTAGCACACCTATCTGAAGCATCGCTAGAGGCACTTATTAAATTCTTCAACAAGGTATTGGAGTGTAGGGTAATGCCTACAGATTGGAAAAACGCGGTAGTAGTGCCCTTTCTAAAACCTGGTAAACTTGCAACATCCCCTAGCAGCTATAGACCCATTGTACTAACAAGTTGTCAAGCCAAATCCTATGAGAGAATTTTAAGCATAAGACTCGCATTCATTCTTGAAACAAGAAGCCTAATAGACAAACATCATTGCGGATACAAAAAGTGCTGCTCCACCACTAACCATCTCGTGCGACAACAACAAGAAATACATGACGCGTTTCTTCACAAACAATCACTGTCTCGCGATATTCTTTGCTTTAGAAAAGGCGTATGATGCCGCGTCGCGATATGAAATTTTGAGACACCTGGCTGACTTGGGAATTCACGGAAGAATAGTAAATTGTCTATGCGATTTCATCTCAAACAGAACAATTCAAGTATGTCTCGGCACCCTACTTTCACGCGCATTTACACAAGAAAATAGCGTTCCAAAAGGTCGCATTCTGAGCACTACACTCTTCATACTCAAAATGAACTCTGTGATTAAGGTCATCCCATCATCTGTTATGCACTAAATATATGTCGACGATTTGTAAGTGGCTTGCCCCGCCTCAAACTTACCCACCTGCGAAAGACAACTATAAGTAACGATAAATAGTCTTAGACAATGGGCTGAGAAAAATGGTTTCCGGTTTTCAACACACAAAACTGTTACAGTTCTCTTTTCCCAGTAGCGAGGGTTACACTGCAGTCCAGTTCTCACCTTGGATGGTAGAACGCTGCCGGGCAAAGACTATAAATTTGTTAGGCGTAGCTTTTGACACAAAACTGTTCTTTCGGACCTATACTAACACAAATAAAATTAAAGCAAATAAAACACTAAATATCCTCAAGGTTTTATCGCACAGGCACTTTGCATCTGACCGAACATGTCTGCTACGTATATACCAGTCCCTTGTACGTAGCATCCTCAACTACGTTAACGTAGTTTATGGTTCAGCTAGGCAGTCCTACATAAAGTGATTAGATCCAGTTCATAATCTCGGCCTACGACTGCCGAGCGGTGCCTACAGAACATCGCTTGTCCAAAGCTTGCACTTTGACTGCTAAGAGCCTTCATTACTGCACCGCAGAGCACTACTTATACTTTGCTATGTATTCAGAATTCCGTCATCACCAAAACATATATGCTCCAGCATCGTAACACAGTGTAAGTCACGACTACCCTACAAAAATTAACAGAACATGATTCGACCACTCATCTTACGACACGAAGGGTACTGCCAGACTTATGATGTTCCTCATGAAGCCCTGCATGTTGCTGAAAGGCCACCAAGATTGCCCCCGTCATGCAATTTCACACAGCTTTGTGACTGGAAACTAACACATCTAAAGAAAAAGACATTCCACAAGAACCCTATAATACAAAAATTATGAGCTATTCAACTAAACTTTAAAATCTACATGGAATTTTACACTGACGGCTCTGAAACACAAGAACCCGTATGCTTCGGGATCGTAACAAGAATTGGGAAAATAGCATTCGGTTAAATAATTTCTCTTCAGTCTTTACCACCGATGTTTATGCGATATGAATGGCAGTTAAGAAAATTACTACCAAGAAGGAGAAGAATGCTAATATTTTTACTGATTCCTTAAGTGCCATTAGAGCTCTAAACCTAAACTCCGAGTCTGAACCTCTGCTTGGCGATATTTTAAACAATGTCTTTAACAAGAAATACGGAGGAACCA
The DNA here is from genome assembly GCF_050947875.1 of Dermacentor variabilis. NCBI lineage: Eukaryota > Metazoa > Arthropoda > Arachnida > Ixodida > Ixodidae > Dermacentor > Dermacentor variabilis. The sequence continues at coordinate 173,982,735 of NC_134571.1, forward strand.
TACGATTTTGCTGGGTCCCAAGCCATGTTGCCATACCAGGGAGTGAAGCTGCAGATAGAAGCGCATCCATGCCAGCGCACACAACATAACTCACATAACACTTCCATACAAAGACATTATCCGAGCGATTCGTAAGGCCGTAGCATCAAAATGGCAACAAGAATGGAAATCGCGCATAAATAACAAGTTACATATGACGAAATCCCTGCTTGGCGAGTGGAAATCATACATCCAGCAACAACGATTCTATGAGGTAATGTTATGCCGACTTCGAATAGGGCACACGCATCAAACATACAACTTTCTACTTCGAAACGAAACCCCACTAACATGCGATAAATATCATGAATCGCTTACTGTAAGCCACATCACTATGTCATGTCCAAAAACTGAAACACAGAGGCGGAAACATTTCAAAAATTTGTACCTTTAAACCCTGCCTTAATATAGAGCGATGATCCACTAGTGCCATTCACTAAATTCTACGAGTTTTTGATGAAACCGGGTATCTACATCCACTTTAAGTTAATGCAGCTATTACTGCCTTAACAGTGGATCTTGTTCTGTAGTCTTACTGGCGCAGCATGGCCTTACTCGCTTCTGCGCCATTAAATTCGAATTAATTAACATACATTAATTTGGGGGCTGTCATTCTCAAAATTCCTACGAATAATTTTGTAAATTATGTAATTTAATAAAACTGTAGTGCAGTACAGAATATATGGTAATTTTTGCTCACGGGACGTCCAGCACCGATGCCGGCCACCAACACCCGGATTTACTGCGACACGGGGCCCTGAAAAAAGCTATCCCGTTAATATTAGTGCCAGCGAGCTTATAGATGCCCGCTAGATTTCCAGTGGTGCGTTTTGCCTTTGACAGTGTCTGATAAGAATATTAAAAAAAAAGAAATTGACCATGCTCATCATACAATCTCACACATAACATAAACGACGAACACTTCGTGTTACTGCAGCAATGGAGCATCGGCGCTGCACTGGCTCATCGCCACGACCGATGCCACGAAGATTCGTTATGCCGCTTCTACTACAGGCAGAATGATGTCCCATAAAGTAATGTGACGCGTAATGTTCATTTTATTTAAAAAATACCATGTAAACTGTAATACGCTTCGCACGAACGAGTGTAAAGATCATTTTGCCAGCTTCAGTGCACGGCAACCGATGGCGAATGTAAATAGTAGGCACGCTAGCTAGGCCCTGCGGCCAGGTTGCTACGCTGCCACCAGCGTACCGGACGTCTGGTCAGACCTCCAGTATTGTCGTCCGAGCTTCCAGATGCATGATTTAGCTCCTCTTTGGCTTTTCTTTCCGTTTCCATAGCAATGCATTTGATTCAGGTTTACCTTTGGTTGCGAAAATGTTCAACTATGTTTTCTCTAGTTGACCGCAACAGCTCTGATATTTCATTTTGAAGCACGCCGCATAAATAGACGTAAGGAACTCGCGGATCTCCACCTTCTTACTGGAATATCCGCCAAGCTTGCCAAAAAAATGAGCAAGGCTGAATCACCGCATGCAGATTACAAAACTATTGCGAGCTGAGCACTCTTTATTGCAATTACTTTGCTGTTTCTGAGCTGCTTTTATCAGTTGCACACCACAGGAAGCAGCGGTTCCATACAAATAACTTTATTTTTTTCTCGTTCACATAGAGAATTGGACAAAACGTTACTAGATCACACACTTGATAAATAAGGACACAGACATACACAAACTACAAGAATGTTTCAGCCTTGAAAAGCAGCGTGTCAATAAAAGTGGCGCTTGCAAACCGGGTCAGACGCATGCAGTGTGCATATAAAGTGAAGTAAACATCCTAAAACGATCCCAAATACGCATTGCACTGCTCGAGCCTTGTTATTTGATATGTCTGTGTGATGGAAGCGCTGAGCGCTAGATGACAAATACTGAGGTTTAAAACAAAGGTCTTGCGAGGGACTTTTGGAAAATTACGCGTTTGAAGTAACGCGCGTGCTCTTCCGGAGAAAGATCCCAAAACAAATGGATGGCGGCATGGTTAACGGGTGGCGCGACTCAGAATCCATGCTACACATGCAAAATACGCTCACACAGCTTAGCAAACTTCTTGCTAATAATGTATTAGAGCAAGAAACAGCAAATGATCTCTGCAGAGAAAATGAAACACCACAAGGGCGAGGCGACGTGTGGAAAAGCATTATGGGGTAGGCGTATTCAGCAGCACATGACTGGCGAAGCATCAACGTCTCCATGGAAAAGGGATGCACGGACGAAACCCTGTAGACGTATGATGAGCACTCTATCTTTGAGGACAAGTGGAAGCGCACATCGCTGCGCTTCTACGAACCGGCGTCGCCGTGCTGGCATCGCAGCTGGCGGCGCCGCAGATATCAGAATACTTTGACGGGAAGCTATTGCGAGAGGGGAAAGTGTCAAAAAGGGTAACAAAACATTGCTTCTTGGGAGTGTCGGTGACTCGTTATGAAGCGCCGTCAGCTAGAGATTTGACGCGAACCGAAAAAACGTCGATGTTTTGCCCAAAAGGCGAAACGTAAATTGCGATAGCAAATTAGGAGATAGGTATGCGAAGTAAGGATCGTAGTTTTATTGGCAGTATAAACTTGGAAACATTCGCTTACTAAGTGAATTAAAAAGGTTGGTGTCAGCGCGCACAAGCAAAGATAAACCCATCACACTCAGTGATCGCGGACACTTGCTGTCAAAACGCCAGTGTAACCAAGCGCGCCTGCATCAGCGAAGTGACTTTCACACAGTTTCTTTTCAACGTAGGAGTGGCGAGCGCACCGTGTGCATAAAGGTATGAACCATCAGCAGATCCCTTTAAAGATACAGGTCGTGCTACCGCTCCCCGCCGTGCAAATTACACACTTGTTGGCTGAGTCATAGTCCCCCCCCCCCCGGCTATTCCCATGCTGCATCCCCGCCTTGCTCCTTCCCGCGCCCGAGATTGAGCCGCGATTGTCAGTTTTCCTTGCGCCCGGTCGCACAATACGCACTTTATGCTGGAGCCCAGCGCCGCCGCCTTTCCTCCTTCCCTTCCTCCCACAGGCGTTCGCGCGATGTCTGCTCTCCGCGTTCCTCCTCCGCGCACGCCAGATTGAGCCGCGATAATGGGCTTGCCTCGCGTGCTTCCACTCACACGTGCAGCATACGACGCGCGGAGTCGGTGTTGTCGCCCTTGCACTTTAAACGGAACATCACGACGACGCCGACAGACGCAAAAAAATGCTCTTGGAGGGTCAATATAATTGCTATCGCAAAAAACGGCCCAGCGATGATATCGGTGACGAGCGATCAGCGGCAGTGAGGCTGCCGGCGATGCCAAAGCATAGCCGCGACCTCTCCTCTGCCGTAAAATGACGACTTCGCTGTGTCGAAGGGAGATCTCGCAGGCAAATCATCTGTGTAGCAGGCAGATCTCCTCATTTGTCACCCGAAAGACTGCGGTAGGACGGCAGTCTGCGAACTGTAAACGGCGTACGGCGAGTTACCGTGTCGCTACCGGGGACCTGCCTATGATCCCTGCGCCGTGGACAACATAATTGTCTCCTATGACATCAACATCACGCCCGCAGGGCTGTCTGCTTCAGCAGGTGTTTGTTGTTTTAAGATATAGCGTACCCTAGAGAATAAGGGTTACACCCTCCCGCGTTTAGCCATGCGCAGCTTAGCCGTGTCTGGAGAAAGGGGGAAACATGGGGTTGAGCGAATGCCCGGTGTTCGCAACTTTATATCCCCCCGGCGGAGGCAACGCACCCCTTCGGCCTGTTTCGCATAGACGGCACCTCCAGACTGACCAACCTGAAGGAAACCGGCAGTCGCCTTTCCTGACCTCTTCAATCTTAGTCTTTCTCTTTCACCTTTTAATCTTTCCTGTCTTCTATTCCCTTCTCGCCTCAGTATTTCCGGGCTGCAAGGGTTAACCTTCATGGGTAGCCAATCTTGGTATATCATATTTGGTTATTCTAGTAGTGGCGTACAGCTGGCGTTTGCAGGGCCATTACTTTGCAGGTCCTGCAGCATCCCATAGTTCGGCTAGTTGGTCGCTAGCTCGCTTTGGTGCCGAACAGTTTACCTTTACATATGGAAAATTTATTCTCCTCACTCTCTGTTTTTGAAGTTCTTGCCCGCAATAGTGACAATTTTCCGTGATTTCATGTAATACATCCTGATGAAAAAGAAAAGACAGCGAGAATGATATCACTTCTTCTGGTTGCGAAAGCACTGACAGAAACTTTTGGCCCAGGGTATAAAGCCTCTATGTTGGAAAGCAGTGATCTCCTTCTACAACTCCTTGAAGAACACACAAAATTTTCTATAATCTAGAGTCCTTCAGGAATCTCCCAGTGTAAGTCAAACCGCACCGCACTATGAACGTCACTACCAGAGTCGCTTCCGATGCTGATCTCATGGACCTGAATGAATCTGAAGTACTGGAGAGCTGGAGTGATGAAAAATGTGATCAGTGTCCAGAGAAGAAAGATTAGGCGCGGTGGCAAGGAGATCGAAACAAAGCACTGAATTCTATCTTTCATATCAAGTATGCTGCCTGAGATCATTGAGGCTGGGTACATAAAGTCAGAGTCAGACCGCGAGCCAAGCCCTCTCCGATGCTTCAATTATCTTGGGCACTACATTTATCAGATTTGGCCACAGTTGAGAGCACTGCCGAGGCAGCCAAACTTATACTAAATGCAGTGCCCAAGAACAACGATCGGAGAATTGCGAGAATACACAACACTGCGTGAACTGTTATGGGGAGCCCGCCGCATACTCGCGGTTCTGTCCATCCTGGAAAAAAGGAAAATAAATAGCAACTATCAAAGTCAAGGAAAACATATCGTTCAAGGAGGGACGCTGGCGGCTAACATACCTGCGAAACAACATATTTGTCGCAGTGCTGTGCCCAGGGGCAGGGCCACAGTGACATCCGGCGGCTGTCCGGCCCACACACTGTGCCGGCACGGATGCAGCCCGCCCATCGTCTCCGGTGGCAGTAGCTAGCGCTGTGCTACCGTCTGAGAAGGGGCCATAGATCTCCGGGCTGGTGGCTCCAAAGGCCTCGTCCTCTCATACGAGGCCTTCTCGTCAAATTCGCAAGACCTCGTGTCCAGCACCTCTAAAAAGGTAATGGACACAGCATCCATCCCGAGGGCGCCGTTAGCGCGAAAAGAGTGGCGTGGATTTCCTGATCACTTCGAAAGAGACTAACCTCACATCAGGGCGCCCGGGAAGGACTTTAAGAGCTAACTCCTCCTCCTTAAACACACAGAATATAAACCACATGAAACATGGATACAGATACACTACACTGGAACGTCAGAGGACTCGTCCACAACCTCGATGACGTTAAAGAAATCCTACACATATTTAATCCGAAGATGCTGTGCTTTCAAGAAACAACCCTAAACCAACGCAAACATATTTTCTCCGGCAAGGTACCATGTTTGAGGAAAGACCGTGACAACGCGGTAACGCCGTCCAGTGGTGTAGCAATAGTCGCAGCCAAGTCTGTAGCTTGTCAGCATGTTGCCCTTCAGACGGCGCTTGAAGCAGTGTCACTTCGAGCAGTACTTTTCAATAAATTGGTCACTTCATGTTCTATATGCATACCCCCGACCTATGACCTCGGAAAAACATATTTATAATCTCGTTGATCAGCTGCCGGAACCCTAAATACTCCTCTACCCGTCGGTGATTTAACGCTAAGAAATTGTGCGGAGACTCGCGATGTGGCCCCAGAGGTAGACCTATAGAAAACTTTCTTCTGAACTCTAATGCGTGATTATTGAGTAAAAAATCACCAACGCATTACAGTCTTTACCGTAATTCATGCTAATGTGTAGACCTGTAGATTGGCTCTGCCCCCCTATTCCCTTACATAGGATGGCATGTTCCCAATAATTGATTAAGAATTCCCCACTTCCCAGTTACATTGAACCTAGTAACATAACATTACTCCCCGCCGCATATCCCTCGGTGGAGAATAGTTGAGGCTAATTTGAACTACTTTAAGGAATGCACCGACATATTACGACATTTTATAAGTAATTTTGGTATAGATCTAGATCATACTGTATCATATTTTACCGCGTTTGTTATTGACGCAGCAGAAAAGTTCATCTCTCAAACAAAAGGTCGTTTCCGTGGAAGACGAGTACCCTGAACGAAAAATGACTGCAGGCAAGCTCGAAAAAAGGAAGGGAAAGCATGGGGCATTCTGCCCCGATAGCCAACTGCAGAAAACCTTGTTCGATTCAACCCATCTAAATCCCAGGGAAGGCGCACGCGACGACAGCTTAGGAGAGCAAGCTGGGAGAATCTTCTTCCGGGAGTCAGTTCATATGCCTAGGAACCAACTGTGCAATGAGCTCAGAAGTCTAAAGGGGCAGGAGCTGCACCCGCAGCACTTGTTGAATAACCAAGGTAATATGCTGGAAGATCAGGCAGACTCTCTTGGAACGCAATTTCAGTATGGTATGTAGCTCCGCACACTACACTTAGGCATTCCTTCAACATAACGAAATAGGATAACGCAAGGAACTGGACCGCAAACGCACAAGTAACAATTTATATAACCGTCTGTTCAACATTACTGAGTTTAGAGTTGCATTGAACGCTTGCAAAAGCTCGTCGCCCGCAGCAGACAGGATCATCAATGACATGATCACGAGCATGCGCACGGACACACAAGTTACGTTGTTTGCACTTCTTAATTCCTTCCATTCTGTGAACAGAGATGATCAGCGAAGCTGTTTTTGTCGGACACTTAATCGCGCACTGCACCTCCGCCGCGGGTCTGCCCGGCATTTCACAATCTTCGGGATCGGTTCACGTATGGGGAGTGCTTAGCGCCTAGTTCACCTCTGCCGCGGGTCGGCCTGGCATCGCACTATAATCTGGATCGGCTCACCTATGCGGAGTGCTTAACGCCTGCCTCACCTTGCCGTGGGCCGGGCTGGTATTGCGCTATCTTCGGTATCCAGCCACGTATGGGGAGTGCTTAACACTTAGTTTACAGCTCCATGGTAAGCGTTTACCTTTCAACACACAGTACAGATTTCTTGGTGTCATACTTGACTTTAAATTGACATTCATTTCACATATAATATATCCAAAGCCAAACGTGTGAAAACAATTAAAATTCTTAAACTTATTGCGCACACGACATGGTCCAGTGAAAGGGGCTGCTTAACGGACCTGTACAGGAGGCTCATGCGATCGCTGCTCGACTATGGTTCCACGTTGTATCAAACTGCCGCCCCAAGTGCATTGAATATTCCGGATCCCGTTATCCATTCAGGTGTTCGCCTAGGCACAGCTTCCTTTAGAACGAGCCCTATACAGAGTTTATACGTAAAACACAATAATTTGTCTCTGAACATCGGAAGATTACATATGAGCTTCACCTGTTTCCTCAAAGTGCAATGCAATCCTCAAGACCCTTGATTTAAAACCTTTAATGATTGGACGTCTTGAGGACTGTAACAAAAAAATGTTGCAGAAGGCAGAGGAGATGTGACAAGAATAAGGAGATGGTAGGTCAGGAATACTCTTCACAGTGATTACGCTAGGCCTTGGGCTATTTTCAGAAGCGATAAATCGTGCAGCGCGAACTTGTATTGTTTGTAGTATGTCAGGAATGCATGTTTAAGAGGAATGTCCTATAAAGGGCGCTTACTTGAGTGTAGGGCGAGCGTGTAGTCGCGAGCAAAAGTATGAAGACGAGGGCATCAATAAAAACATAAAATATATTGAAGCTCAGCACCACGCTCTCGAAATGGTTCATTACCTTGTATTGGGAAAGCAAGCCCACGTAAGCGTGCGCTCTTGATTTCTACCGGAATGCCCGGTCTGCGAAAAAAACATCACGGCTCTTTTGCTCCCCAAACTTTTTCTCGCGACTGTACGTCAGGTACGCAAGCTTTCTTATTCCTGGTGGAGCAAGCCGTAAGTTCCGTCACCGGTAAACTAGGGTGCTTCATGCTTTAGAACAAATCATCAATATGGGTTGTCTGTGATAACGATAGCGCGAAATGAACTCCCTATGATGTCCGGGTAAAAGGAGCTGAATCAATGTGCTATGCAGTTTCATAGTCCGTTGTTTTGGCGTGAATGTCATGACATGGTATTTTGTAGAGTTTAGCTTTATGCGCCATCCTACGCACCGTTTCGTAATTGTATTGACGTCATTCTCTAGAAAACTTGGGTCTAAACCAGAGTACATGGAGCTGTACATGACACAATCGTGTGCGAGAAGTCTTTATTTTGTCTTTGTCAGTAAACAGGTAATTGATGTAGGCTAAAATTAACGGCGGTAATAGCCCTGTGCCTTCGGGAGCACCACAATGCACATTCGTCAGAGGAGAGTCCCGGTTCTTAATAGATGTGAACGGAACGCGACCTTAAAAAATTGTTTCAGTGAAGTGAATAATATATCGGGCAAGCCAAGATTAGAAATTATGAAAGTTTTACAAAGAATGATCATGTGGTTCAGCGTCTAATGCGTTTATGAAGTCAAAGAATACTGCGTCTATTTCTACCAGAGCATCAATTTACAGTAATATTTCGAGTGCGAACTCCGCCAGCTGATTTTCACAAGATACCCTTTTACGAATCCAGGCTGGTGCGGACAGAAATAATTGACTGAAGGTGTAACTTGTTCAGTTAGAACAAATGACGTGCTCAAGTAGTTAGGACGGTATTCTTGTTAGTGATATATGGCGGTATTTCTTTACGTCGGATGGTTGCCAGCCTTGTTGGTATGATTTTGTCCTTTATCCATCCGGGAGGAATGTCGCCCATATTAAGAGATGTCGTAAACAGGCATGTGACATGACGTGATAATGAAAGTGTATTTTTTAATATCCTGCTAAAACAATGGTCACAACCAGTGGAGGAGTCACAACCCCTGAAAGCATATCTCTGAAGAAACCGTCCTTGTATTTCCAAATGGCTGTATTTATATATTGCATGTACTTTTTATAGAAGCATCCGGTATATGCTCTGAACATTTCAACATGTTTTTACAGCTTCATGCACCCGCCCTGGTTGCTCAGTGGATATGGTGTTAGGCTGCTGAGCACAAGGTCGCGGGATTGAATCCCGGCCACGGCGACCGCATTTCGGTGGCGGGGAAATGCGAAAACACCCGTTTACTTAATTTAGGTGAACGTTATGGAACCCCAGGTGGCCGAAATTACCGGAGTCCTCCACTACGGCGTGCCTCATAATCAGAAAGTGCTTTTGGCACGTAAAACCCCATAATTTAATTTTTTACAACTTCATGCAGCCTCTTCAACTGCATCTTCTACAGTGGAAGAAGAAATTCTTCGAAGAAAATATTATTCATGTATTAATGGATTCCGTGGTTCCGTGCAACATATTTACGCCGCAAAACAGTTTCACGTACGTGAACAAACATTAGCGTTAAAAGGCGTACACCCTCATCATATTTGCCCAGTATATTTTGTGGAAGGCAGTGAAAATTCAGCTTACCTGACAAAAGGAGACACCAGGACTGTGGGTGTTCGTGTGCTCCGGCGTTTGGCGCATGACACCAGGGCTGCATCTTCGTCAGGCACTTTACGGTCATCCTATGCTGTCTGAGGACGGGGGGCTGTAAACAAGCGTTATTTGACAGGCTGCATGCTCTAAGTTCACGCGCTATACTTTACATTGTGTTACAACAGCTTCCGCGGCTATCAATGGCACAAGCCAACACTAGAAGTAGATCTGGTATACGTACACAACAGAACAATATCGCGACATGGATAGCCATCGCCATAGAGCAATCGCTGGAGCATCGCACGTGTAATGTAGATCATATCAAATTACTGCCACTGGAGGCAAGTTTGTTAAAGCTCTTTGATTTTCGTTTTCCCTAACATTTTTACATTTAGGTTAGCACCATACACGCACATAAACGTTTGGAAATTCATTGTGTAGTAAATGTTAAAGTAACCATGACAATTATAAAAAAACCGTACCGTCTGTACAGTCACGACCGAGCCCAAGGCGCTCTAAAATCTTTTTCTTTTCCACCCAGTATTGCAATCCATTGTGTTCTACTTTTCAGCAGTGTTGTACAGCAGCTACAAATGTCGGTGCTCTGGATTTTCGCAGGACAACATGACGTCGCTCAAATATCAGCAAGACGTTCTGAGCTATGCGTCCCTTATGAAGAGCGTGCACCCAGACTTGACCCAGCCATCTGCTCTTGCTCAACAAGTGATGGAACTACGAACAGCCCACGGCCAAATGGCCTTGAAGCTTCCTCTCTACTGCACTGAGTCATCACTGAACTTTTGCGAACTAGTGGACCAACTACCAGAATTGAATGATGTTCTGTACTTGGTGGGAGCTGAAGCCGTTGAGATCGTCTACGGAAAACTTTCGCTACGCCTATACGAGGGTAGAGAAAAAGTTTGTCACTTTCGGATCATCGAAGTAGTTGCCGTATATCTACACTGCATACTGGCTCGACATTCTTGTGTGCACACTCTCCAGGTATGACCTAGAACGCACGCATAGGGCCTCTCTGTGCTCCTGATGGTTTATAATTTTTATTTAGAGCACACATATTCGTTATAACGACATACAGACACGCCTAATATAGCTACTACGATCTGAAAAATACACACAATGGTATCTTTAATTCAACCCGGACGTTGCTTCGGAGCTGGGGATGAGGTAACGTGTATCATCGAGCAAGTTTATTTCGCGAACAAACGACTCAAACATGGTAGGAGCAAAAATGCTTGCATAATTGCTTAGAACACAATCAATGCTGCAAAGCTTCCTAGAACTGCAAAACCATAATATAGAGGAGACGATCTCATTGTTCGTTTCTGTAGGATATGGATAGAAATATTTGCATCTGGTGCACAAACATGCGATAACTTTTTTGACCCATTGAGGGTCAATGACGTAAATATACAGCGCCGCGAACAAGCCTAAAATGTTCGATGGTGCATATTTACGGCGCCGTCTGTACGTTTAAAAAGCGCGCCAATTTCCAAATTTTTTTTTGTCTGTCCCGGCATGTGCTGCCACTATGTCGGAATACAGGAAATTCTTTTGTCACACCTCCCTGTCTCGGTTTTCGTTGCAAGGTTTGTTTTAGAGCTAGTTTGCTCCGGCGCGTCTCTATACTACTGCTCGCGCGTTGGCGCGCGCGGGTGGGTGGCGTTTTCGGCTTGTTGTGCTCGCCAAACTGATGGCTATCTCGCCACTAATCGCTCAAAGGGCGACCGCCTGTTTCTCACTCGTTCAGTGCTCACAGGGGTGTGCATAGGAAGGATGCCGCCTTGTATGCGTTTCCTTTTTTTTTCTTTCTTGGAGGCGCGCCAAAACTAATTGCCTCTGGTTGACGATAAGATGAGGATTAGCGGAAGTTTGTCACATGTAATTTTTTTCTTCTTTAACGGGCACTCAACCACACAGTTTTCTTGTGTGCGCTCACCTACGCAGTTCGCTTACGCTATGGACGTGAACATTAGTGTAAGAGCAGGAACATTTCAGAGCTGCGAAATATTCTCGTGTGCGCATTTTCTAAGCCTTGAACTATGTGTATAGTGATGCAAGAAAGTTTTCACTCTTAGAAGCTTACTACTTTTCTTTATTGTTGTTATTCATGAATGAACAGTACATATGTATCAAGGCAAAATATTTTTTCTCACTTTATGATCACCCTAGAAAAACTACGGTAATTTTTTTCCATATAGATCCCTCGGAAGAATGTGAATCTGCAATAAATGAAATCGACCCTGGGTGGTCGCTTATGGTGAAAAGAAATCGACCTGAAAGGGGTATTGTAAACGTAATTTAAACATGGCGCTATTGTATAGCTTGAATTCTTTAGTAGCGAGTAGTAGAGCGACTGAGTAGAGTAGAGCGACTGGCAGAGCGAAAATTTTCTACTTGTCTTCTGAACGCGGAGGAGATAAAATGTACACCCATGCATCCATTGTGTTCATGAGCAACCGTTTCATCAAAATGTCGCTATTAGTAGTATGCAAGATTTGTAGCTTGGCGAATCTGTAATTTATCATTTCAATGGCGTTCATAGAATCTATAAACCCTGAAAACTATAGCTTTAGTTTGTAATATTTACAGCTTTCGATAAATGGGCGAAACTCCCAGCTGGGCTTCGGGAGGTGTATAGCTCAATCCTCAAGGCCGGACAACCGCTGGTTTATAAGACAGGTACAATCAGTGTTGGCCCCTGTTCCCAGCTCTCGGCGGTTCACACAGACTGCTATGCTGATCGTGCCACGAACCAAGGAAAAGAAAACCATACAACGCTTTCAAAATGATGTCTGCTGGTGCGATTCTGGCAACTTCCTCCCAATCGGCTATCTTTCGCAATCATTGTGGTTCCTTAATGGCCGAGAACATGGCCGGTGACACGTTCGTACCTATTTTATTGGTAGGTACCCGGCAGTAGTTAATTTCCGCCTCCGACAAACACGACGAATGCTCTGCCAGAATACAAAGAACGTAGCTTCGTAGTGGGTGTGCCTTGTGAATACAAGTAAATTGTAGTTTTTATGTTGGTGTAGCTTCATAAAAGACGCGTTTGTTCTGTATAAAATATCTTGAATGTTGCAATTTATAAACATGCGATGTATACGTACTAAAACTATGCCTCACCCGAACAGATTTGTACGACATCAAATTTGTTCTAGCACCAGTGATTGCTAAGGAATGTGTAGCAGTGCAATAACAGATTCGGTCTTTTTTGACTATACAATTATTTTATTGTGTGTGGTATGTACGACGGATTGAATTCCTGAACTGAAGAGCCCGAAGTACCGAGCTTTCTCTCACAATTTGTCAAATACAAGATTTACTGATTTACGGTTTTAGTAATTAAGGTTTTTATTCACTTTGCAGCACTTATTTGAATTTTTTAATTACTAACTTCCGCTTTTCATGTCACAGTTGCTCGAAGCAAATTCTCTGTATTGCAGTGTTTCGAAGTTTTGATTGATCGACGGAATTAGGCACTCCTTTTTATATTTTACGTGAAGAGAACGCGCGTTCATAAGGTACTTTCGCAGTGCGCACCTAAGCATAGCTAACATTGGTAATGTAGGTATAGTAAATATAGCTTCACTCGCTCCCGCGCCCCTAATGTGCTTTAATTGTTTATTTCTCATCGGCTCATCATTGTTTCCACACAAAAAGGAACGTATGGCTCACACTGACTTCGCTCTTCGTTTGTTTACAATTAACCACGCGAACTCTTAACCAGTGATTTTTTTCCAGACATTAGTCATACGACATGTGAGAAGCAGCTAAGTCTCTCATCGTTCAGTATCCACAGTGAATTGTAGCTCGAGAAATCTGCTTGTGTTCTGCCCACGACTACACATGCCCTAAAATTTTGGCGTTGGTCTGAGTTGTAATATAAGGTTGTTTTTCTGCGGTGACTAGTTGCGCGATAAGGAGTGAGCTTGGCATCCATCTGTTGACAAATATTTCTAAACATTGCAATAAACCAGCGTAGTCTGCGCAATGGTTTCCTGAAAGACATTGCGCTTAGCGATTTAAGGCGACAGTTCAAACTTATTGTCTTTGATCTGCATATGTTGCTGTCAAAGGTCGCTATGTAGAGTAAAGACTGAACATACGGCATCTTCGGCACAGCAAAATTGCAGGCCGCAACAAAACAATGAGCTGTAGCAAGTAAACTGCTTCATCTGCGTTGTTCTGAGGCAAGAACGTGAGCGAGTGAGGGAAACAACCTTATTCGGTCCACACTAGACGCGAGTAATCTCAACGTCCCCTGCTAGACCATCAGGCGAAACCTGATAGCCCTCTCGTGGGCCCTCTGGACTACTATGACTTGATAGGTCGGGTAGGGCGTATTATTAAGCTTCATCACTTCTTCTTGAGTGAAAGGGAGACTGGCAGATGCGCAGACTCACAGGACATGCTCGAAGTTCGCATAAATACCACACAGGGGGCAGTCCGGGCTTTGGAACCGTTCGGAGTATATTGTGTGCAGTGAGAGATAATTATGCTTCCAGATCTCGTTGTACGAGCAGAGACGCTCGGGTCGCCCAGGAGAGGCGGCGTCACCCGGCGCACGGCCAGTCAAACCTTGTGTAGCCGAGTGCGCCTTCTCGCTGGCGTTCAGCGAGGCATCCTCAATGGTTCAAAGGTGCGCAGCGAAGCGGGTCAATGAGTGAAGTGTTTTGCGTTTTGGATGATACGTAAGGTCTGGGGAGGCACCATTCCCATCTGAGGGGCCCTAAAAGCGGCCTTGAAATCTGAATAAATCGTACCATGTACACCGTCCGCCAATGCAAGAGCAAATGCAACCTGCTTTGCAATGCTGGAACTAGAAGTGCGGATGGTAGTGCTGCTGAGGACTTTGGAATCACAGTTGATGACCACTGAGGAGAAGGCTTCTTCTTGAGCATTCGAAGCAGCGTCTATGAACAATCTTCGATCCTTGTCCAAGTGGACACCGGCGAGCGGAGCGTTACCCCCGGATCGTCTTCGCCCTTCGTTGTAGGTCGCATGCATATTGCGTTGTATGCAATGTACGAAAATAAATAAATGTACGTCATTGGGCAGCTTCGCAGCGTCGGGACCAACACCGTGGGGTTACGTCCCAGCATGCCAAGTATGGCTCTGTCCGCTGGGGTACCAGAGAGTCTAACAAACTGAGAAAACTCTTGGGCCTCAACAATTTCTTCGAACGTATTGTGCATTCCCCAACTTGAGAAGGTCTGTGTGCGTTCGGGCGGGAAGGCTGACGGCAAGCCTGAAGATTGTTCTGATTACGGCATTGATCTTTTTGTGCTGCGACACGAGCCAGTTGTGCAATTCCGCCAAATAAGTGAGGTGGCATAGAACGAATGCGTGAATAATCCTGGTCAGATTGTCACACCTTATTCCGCGGTACCCGTTGGCGATTCTTCGGATTTGACCGAGGGCGCTTTCTGTCCTGGAACAAATGCGTTTGAGGACCGCTCGATTGGCCCCGTTAGACTCGATAAATATTCCTAGGACCGGGATAGTGTCCACCCGCGGAACTGGCGAGCCGTTACCTGTGAATAACGTAATGTGGCTCTCGGTTGCTGGCTTCCAGGACCAGTGAGAACCAACTCTGGGCTTCTTCTTGTAGAGTAAGGGCTCGGATTTAGCGGGCAAGCACCTTAGCCAGGTGAGGATGACAGACCGCTCAATCACATCGATGGCCTTTTGCAAAGCACCCTCAACCGGACGCTCACATCTGTTGGGGCACCAGATGGTTATGTCGTCCGCGTAGATCGTGTGGTTAATGTTCGGGATCTTGTTCAAGGCCCTCCACAGGTTGATCATGGCGATGCTGAATAGCGTCGGTGAGATCACCGCCCCCTGACATCTTCCCATTTGTCCAAGCTGAATTTCGTGGATCAAACACTCGTCAATCTTAACTCTAGTGGCGTGCGAGGAAAGTAAGGAGCGCACTAAGTCGTACGCCCGCTTGCCGACGTGAAACTATATAGACTTTTCAGAATAAAAGTCATGCGATATGTTGTCAAAGGTATTTTCCAACTCCTAGCCGAGAATTGCAGTAGTGTCGGCGGAGGGGGAGTCAATTATCTGGTGCTTGACCAACCTCATGGCATCCTGAGTCAAGAGCGCCGATCGAAAGCCAGTGATGTTGTGAGCATAGCATTCGTTAGACTCGAGGTGGTCAGTCAGGTGGTTAAGCGTGGCGTGCTCGTCCATCTTCCGGACACGTGACCTCAGAGAGGTGTGCCTTAGATTGTCAATGCTCGGCGCCTTACCTGGCTTCGGTATGAGCACTGTGTAGGCTGCTTTCCAGCTCTTTTGAATGAGGCTGCTGCACCAGATTTTGTTCATGTTGTGTGTAAGAAACTCGATTGCGTCGTCGTCAATATGGTTCAGCATTTTGTTGGTTGCCCCGTCTGGCCGAGGGGCCCATCTGCCGTTGAGGGATGCGAGAACCCGCTTGACCTCTGCCGCGGTAAAATCCTCGTCCAGCGATGGTGCATCGCGCCCTTCGTACTCGGGAAACTAGGGGGCACCGGATCGTCCGTGGCCACCATGTGCTTGTCTATGATCTGCTCCGTGACCGTCTATGACCGCCTCCGTGACCGTCTGGAGTCGAGTAGGTGGCCATATGGACAGCTTTCGCCAAAGCTCTCGTCTTATTGGAATTGGTGCACCCATCGTGCATTAGGTGCCTCAGGAGTCTCCAGCTTTTACCGGTCTTCAGCTTGCCCTGCATCGAGTCGCACAGCTCGTCCCATTGCTGCTTGCATAGCATTTTGCAATGAGACTCTATCGTCTTGTTGATTTCGGAAATTTTCTTTTGTAGTCTCCTGTTATGGCGCTGAGTCTTCCATCGCGCGAGCGGTGCCTGCTCGGCTTCCAGCAGATGTGCGAGCCTACTGTCAGCGCAGTCCACTTCCAGTTCACCTGTCACCTCCTTGGTGGCTCTAGCCACATTCTGTTTTATTTCGTCGCCCCTATAGTTTAGGTACGTATTCTGGCTGAGGACGCGCTCGCAGCGACTGGCTCGAAACAAGTCCCAGTCAGTGAACTTAAACTTCCTCGTCTTGTTACGGACAGCCTTAAGGACCGCTTCGATGATGCAATTATCGCTGCCGACGTCCATGGCTGTGTTGGTCTACTTGACGTTTTCAATGTTCTTGACAAAGGTGAGATCCGGACTCGTATCTCTGCACACAGGGTTCCTTCTCATGGTCAAAAAGTCTTTATCGGTCACAAGCGTGAGATCTTCTTCCGTTGCCGTGTGCCATACGTGTCTACCCTTCTTCCTAGTGGTGCGATAGCACCCCGCCTGATGCTAGGCACTGAAATCGCTCATGACGACTAGAGGTTGACAACCATCACAATGCAGGCCTTCTTGAACATACCACTAGCGCTGACTCTGTGAACGCTGTGTCCGCAGTAAACATTGGGTAGAAGGACACTGTTTATTCCTTAGTTCCACATAGACTGCTCGACAGGGAGTTCGGCCATGACGTACTCGACCCCATTGTCAGCGGGACCGAGGTCTCGCTGAAAGCACGTGACCGTTTTACTGACCAGATTAGCTACCTTCTTCCCCCTTTAGTGGAAGTCACCGTTCGGTAACCGAGGAGCTTGATGGATGATGATGTGAATGTTTCTTGCAAGGCGATTACTTGGGGTTTGTCCTTTACGCTTTTTACGTATTGTCGCAGGGTCGCCCGTTTGCTGACGCACCCTGCGCAATTCCACTACCACATCGTTATGACGTTAGTTCCGGTATCCATGTTTGGGCTTGGGTATGGATAGCGAAAATGCCGCATTCAGACTGGGACCCTCCGTCGGGGTGGCAATGACGCAGTGCAAGTTTGGAACTTGTGCTGTTGATGTGCTTTGCAAAGATCACTGGCTGGTCCTCTCGAGCCTAAATATTCTCGCGCGGAGGGCGACCACGCCCAGAGGAGGGTGCGCGATCATTCATGTATGCAAGAGAGACCTGTCTGTATGTTGGAGATGGCATTCTTGAGCTCAGACAGGAGTTCTACCGCCTCCTCTCTCCTCGAGTCATCCAGGGCGCAACGCTTCACTGCAACTGTCTTGGTTGGGGCCTCCGCCGTGTCCATGGATGACGAGAGTGCGGAAGGCTGAGGCTGGAGAAGTCCATAAAATTGAGGCTTCATGAGCGCAGAGCCTTTTCGATGGGTTTCGTTTTATGTGCGTCTTGAGGGACCGTCTTCTCTCCTGCAGAGTGCTGTGCTCAAGGCCACTGTAATAACTGCAAATCTATTGAACTAGAGGGCCATGCTTGGTGTTTCCAGTAATTAGGTCATTCGATAAGTCTTTACCTCAGGTTGCGCTACTAGCATATATCATATTGCATGCAACACTCGTCTTTTGAGTTCGCGCCCCGCAGCCCTCTTGTGTTACTTGTTTTCTCTTAGGTTTTTCAGCGTGAAAAATATTGACGCCAGTTTTTTTTTTGCAGTTCAAGTTATCAACGCAGATGTACCATGGTTTTGATCTCCTACTCTGCCACGCCTTGAGCCGGTCTACGTCATTGAGTTGCATTCATCTGAAATGCTCTACCTTCAATACTGAGTGCACTGCCCAAGTCTTCGGTGCCATCTCTCACCTGCTCAAGAAGCAGCTATTCGAGCTTTCGCTAGAATCGCTCGTACTTGATGGAGATGTAGATGCGCCCTTGCAAGAATTCTTGACTAGCCTGTCCACCACAGAAACTCTCAAGGTGCTCGTGGTCGATAATGTCGCAGTCGTCAGCCCTCAGGTAATTATTTTTTCAAAAGTGTACCTACGCCTCTAATGCCAGGCACTTTAGAGTTCCGCGGCATCCTTGGGGTATTCATGGCATTGAGTTGATTGGTTTATGTTGACTAGGGTATGTTCAAGTTGAAGCTTCACATGCACTAGTTGCACTTACTGCTTACACAGGTATGCTAAAGGCTTTGTCTCAAGGCTTTAGTGTATCATTTGCTTATCTAGGCTGTCTCAACGAAAAAAAATTTGCTTGGGATAACAAGTATTTATTAGTATCTGGTATAATCTGCGTCATCTTGCGAGAAATCTCAGGAGCGCCACGTTTCTATACGCTCAAACGAAAAGGAAAGAAAAAAAAGCCTAATTTATGTGAAGACGTGTTCTGAAAGTTTGAACGAAAGCTACATTGGCGATTTTCGGAGTGATTTCTGCGCGGTACCACATCACCACGGCAGAAGGAACAAAGCGGCTTTACCATGTCGCACTCAGCCTGCGCAAGTTTTCCATTGAGGCACCTTAGCGTCTATGTGAACAACAGGACACCTTAATTGTTCAACCCGTATGTCTATCTGGAGCATCAATTTTACCACCTCTGCTTGTCTTGTCTCCTCATTACCTCATCATTCTGACTCATGTGACTACTGTACAATTATTCGCCGCAACAAAACTTCGATGGCACTCAAAGAATACTTCAGGATTGTTGCTGAAGTCACCGTGGTAGCTTAGTGGCTATGACGTTACACTGCTTAACACAAGGTCGCCGGTTCAATCAATTTCATCGCAGCCGCCTTCCGATGGGACGGGAGTGCTAAAATGCTCGTGTACCGTGTTTCTGGTGGGTAGGGAATGGTTCTGGCGCCACAAAACAATTTATTTTTTAAGAAATTGTAATACTGATATTGGAGGTATCCAATATTTCATTGCGACGAGTTTTCTATTTCCGCAAGCCACCGTGATAATTTTCTGTATTCATGAAAACCTGCTGTCCTCGCAAGACAGTATTTCAATTGATGAGCATGGACATGCCTCAAAAGCTCATTTCCAAAAAATTTTTGTCAGTGTGGCTATCTGCGCAACTCTTCTGTCTTTTCAGGACAAATCACATGATTGTTTCACCGTTTCTTCATCAGTTTTGCGTATCGGGTCTATCCTCTTATCGCGGCAAGATGTCGGAGATGGTGCAGCCCACTATGTATGGGCCTCTGGGACCACCTGTCGGCATGACGCTCCGAATGGTATGTTTATTTATGCGAAACAAATTGGTCGACGGCAGGATTCGAACAGAGGACTCCTAGCACAGCAGCCCCATACTCTAAACACTACACAACAGGCGTGTGTCCTAGTAGGCAGAGTAGAATACCATTAAGCATTTCCCACGTGAATGCGAGCGCGTTGAGGCGCATTTCGCATTTTATCGTTATATCTGTTACATGAGAACTCCGTACGCCTTTTCATCATTGTGAATAATTACGCAAAAATGCGAATTCATTTCATTTCAATACGCTTGCTGCAGAACATTACTCATAGTAACGGTACATTTTTCATGTGCGTCACAATTTGAACGCCAGGGGACGAAATACGTCTAGGCGTGTTCGTATTCCGATACCATAGACTGGTGAACAGAAGCATCTGTATTCTGGGACTTAGGGTAGGCGACGTTCCTTGCCAGAACACATTGTAACACAGCTATGTGGACCATGCCAGCTTGTGCCATCGTTCACCCACACCTAGTAGCTGTGGTAGTACCTGTTGGTACGGGATTTTAGTTGCAAAGCGCCGCACTTCGCGCATCGTGTAAGCAATGACCCCGCATGATATTTGTCGAAACCACCACGCGAACAGCTCCCATTAGATGTTAACCGCAACGAAGCAAGGGGGGCCCGCGTGTGGGCCATGACCACCCTGTGGTGTAGACGCAGGAAGAACGTGCTGCTACGTGTGCGGCGCAAGCTATGGCTCAACGCCGGTGGTGTCCACACTCGGCGCTGCGGAAACAGACGGCCGAGAGGATAAACGACAATGCCGACTAAAGCGTGCAGCTCAAAAGCACGAAGCGGTCGCACATCGCGCCCACCGTGAGCCTGCCGCAATGTGGGGACGCGAGGCCGATGCTGGGCCACAGCGCCGACAACACCCTCTAGTTCTTGGAGTTCTCTCAATGTGTGCCTGCGCATGCCACGCCACGTGTGCTTACTTAAGCAGCTTATGACTGCTGCAATTCAAAAAGCCGCTAACGCTAGAATGCCAGCCTCGTGCCATATTCTAATATCTTGCTATCGCATTCGTTGTTTCGCCGTCAAAGCGAAATTGAATGAATGAATGAATGAATGAATGAATGAATGAATGAATGAATGTTGTTTAGTGGCGCAAGAGCCAGGTGTGGCCAAAGAGCGCCGAGACAGTGTTAAGGCTTTCGCGGTGGAATGATGAGTTCTGTGAAGTTCATATGACGTGGCAGCAGAGGGGCCTAAAATAGTGGCTGTTAAGTGCGTAAAATCTATGTCCAATGAGATAATGGCGATGATCGATGATGCGTACTATGAGCCTTGCACTACATTGCGGAAGAATGATATGATATGCAGAACATGTAAGATGCGAAAATTAGCTACAGCACAACTGCCTCACCAGAGTCCTTGAAACACAAGGGCCTGGAGGCATGTGCTATACAGTACAACTATCCCAGCGGCATCCTCTATAGAGAGGAAGCGCTAGGAATGTATGGTACTAATAACATGTAAGACCACACCTATGAGGAAACCTACGACTGTGTCTGTATTAAAAACCGTCTCTGCACCGAGAAACATTGCAGGATGAAGAGGAATGTGCTGCCGGTATGCTAAGGAAAAATGTCTCTTTCTCGTAGGTTCGGCTTCCCGACACTCCAGGAGGACATGGAGTACGGTCAGCCTGTCCCCGCATCTACCACAGGTTGGAGGCTAACTTCCGGTGAGTAGGAAATTATGGTTGCCAAATGTGTGTCCTATTCTGAGACGGAAGAATAGGACATCTGCTCGGCCCGATCTTGTAGTAGAGGGCCAGAATCCTAACTGTGGCTTCATCAGGTGGAGCTTATTATCCCTTTTCGTGTCCCCCGTGTGTTGCCAGTGATCTCGCAGCTTCATTCGCAAGAAAGGCCTCAGATCAGTGACAGGCACTTCAGCGGTAGGGTTAACAGCCTGCGATGCGATTGACGTGGCCATCTCGTCCGCCTGAACGTTAGCCTCGATGCTCCTATGGCCACGCACCCATCTTACAATGATATGCTGGTTGGGTATGTACGCTTTACACAAAACAGAATCGAGTTCATTAAGTACTGGTTTTTAGTGTATAAACTGACATCAAGGCCTTACGACGCTTCGGCAGTCTGTATATATCGCTTATTTTTGAAGTTTTGATTTTCGTATACGCTTCACAGCAGACAATAATGCGTAGGCCTCGGCAGTAAAGGTACTTGCTTCCGAATGCAGTATATCGGATTCTGAGAAGGATGGGCCGACGGCAGCATAGGACACCCCGACATTTCACTTCGAAGCGGTTGTGTAGAACTGTGCGCAGGAGTGCTTGCGCTGCAGTTCTAGGAAATGAGTTCGGATTTTGATCTCTGGTGCTTGTTTTGTTACTTTAAAAAACATGCATTTCATGACTAAGCTCCCACACACGAAGCGAGAAAGGCTGTCTTACAGAGAGTCGATTATGGAAAAGTATAATGCACGTCATATCGTTAACAGTGTTCAAATATGAATATTGATGATTGGAGTGTATTTTCAGGAAATATCTAAGGCTGATGTAAGTTCTCTGTAGATGGAGCGACCATTCATTTGATTCGGCGTATAAGCTTTCAATCGGGCTTGTCCTGAAAGCACCAGTGGCTAACCGAATACCTAGATGGTGAACAGGATCTAGTATCTTTAGAGCGCTCGGGGCGGCAGAGTTATATACTACCGCACAATAATTCAATCGAGACCGAATTAGGCTCCTGTATAGATTCATTAAACACTTCCTGTCTCTACCTCATGTAGTCTGGGATTGAAGTTTCATTAGGTTCATTGCTTTTAGGCATTTTTCTTTAGGGTATTTAATGTGTGGAATGAAAGTGAGTCTATAATCAATGTATAATACCTGGAGATTTGTGCTCGTTGTTGATATTATTTGTTGTCCGCACCGTTCTAAGCAAGGATCCGGAACCAGGCCTCTTTCTTTAAAAGAGAACACAAGAGCTTTTTGGAGGTTGATTTTAAATCCATTTTGGTCTGCCCACTTGGACACCTTGGTCAAACCATGCTGTACCTGTCTCTCGCACACAGCGAGGTTACAGGATGTGAAAGCTATATGAATGTCGTCCACACAGACGGAATAAAAAATGGCTGGTGGTAATGAAGCACGAAGCGTGTTCATTTTCACGATAAAGAGCGTGCAGCGGAGCAAGCCTCCTTGGGCTTCAGCAGTTTCTTGTGTAAAAGGACGTGACAGTACATTGCCGACTTTTACCCGGAAGATAGGAGTGGACAAATAGCTTTCTCTTATGTTTAGCATATTACCATGAACGCCCATTTCTGACAAGTCTCCCAAGACTCCATAGTGCCACGTTGTGTTGTACGCCTTCACCATATCGAGGAATATAGATAGGAAAGACTGTACAAATGCGTCACGGATATTTCCTTCAATACGTACAAGATGATCAGTTGTGGAGCACCCTTCTCTCAAGCCACACTGATACGGATCAAGCATTTTGCTCAGTTCAAGGAAATGAATGAGCCGCCGATTAGCAATTTTTTTCAAATACCCCATAAAGACAAATTGTGAGGGCTACCGGGTTGTAACTTGCCACTGAGGAAGGGTCTTTGGCTTGTTTCAAAAGGGGAACCACAATGGCTTCTTTCCATGCAGTTGGAAGGTATCCTACAGCCCAAATGGTGTTGTAGAGTGAGAGTAGTGGAAATTTCGCGTCATTGTGTAAGTTTTTGATCATTTCAAACATTATTCCGTCAAATCCCGGTGCAGAACTCCTGCATGCGCTCAAGGCAGCTCTCCACTCGGTACTAATAAAACGACGGTTGCATGGTTCATTCTGTCGACGTTTTCTGATGAATGGCTTACATTCTTCTGTTTGTTTGTATTTGAGAACGAAGTGGCAACAGCTTGTTGAACTTGACACGCTCTAAAAATGCTCTCCAAGTTAGTCTGCGTGGTCTTACATGGTGCGCCTTGCGTGTTTCCCAAAGGTTGTGAATATGTTTGTCACGCTCTTGTCATTTGGTATGTTGCGACACCACGTACTCGAGCACACAAGGGTTGGATCCTACCGCGTCTAACCGTGTGCGGCTTAGCCGTGTCTGGGGAAAAGGGAATCCTGGGAGTTGAGCCAATGCCGGGTGTTTAGACCTTTAAGGCCCCCAAGCCGAGGCAACACACCTTCTTGGCCTCTGCTTCACGTAGACGGCACCCCCGGACTGACCCACCCGGGGGAAATTGTTAGTTGCCTTTTCCTGTCTATCTCTCCTGACAGCCTTCGTCTTTCTCTGAATTTTCATCTTTCCTCTCTTCGCCTAGCTTCCGCTTTCTTCCAACTTTTCCAGGCAACATGGGTTAACCTTGTGTGAATAACCAACCTAGGTTATCTCATATTTGGTTATAGTGATAACGTACAGGTGGCGTTTGCAGGACCTGTTTTTACAGCACCTGTAACGACTCCTTGTATGGCTCTACGGTGGTGGCTGGCGTTATTGCCGAAAATTAAATTTGTCTATAGCTAGTTCCTTTCCTACCCTTCCCTATCGCCCTAAGAAAAGTGGGCGCACCGAAGATGTTTTCCACTTCTTTGGACGTCAAATACGGAACTTCCCACAATACCATATCATTCACTCAGAAAAACCAGATGAGCAGGTACGAACAATCTCCCCTTTCGTAGTTTCCATGTCTTCAGCTGATTTCCTTGGGCCAGGCTACAAGGTATCAAGGATGGCAAGTGGTGATCTCATAGAGTTGCATGATCAAAAGCAATACGAAAAGTTGCCCAGTTTAGTGTCATTTGGGGATGTTTCTATGATTGTAACTCTGCACCACACTCTGAACACCACACGCGGCGTTGTATCTGATGATGATTTGCTCCAACTGACAGAGGCTGAGCTTTTGGAGAGCTTCAGTGAGCAGAATGTGATTAATATCAGAAGAATTAGGATGAGAATGGATGGTACAGAAACCCAAAATGAAGCACCCAATAATCACCTTCCATTCAAGTGTCCTGCCCGAGCCAATCGAGGTCGGGTACATAAAGCTCCGTGTTAGACCATAGGTGCCAAACCCCCTCCGATGTTTCAAGTGCCAGCGCTTATGCCACAGTTCGCAGAGTTGCCAGAGCAGTCAGACTTGTGTGAAATGAATTGCCCAAGAACACACCTCTGTAGCTTGTGAGAACACTCTCTACTGTGTAAACTGTGATGGGGAGCACGCCGCGTACTCGTGGTCGTGCCCATCCTAGAAGAAACAAAAAGAAATTGTAACAATCAAAGTAAAAGAGAATATATCATTCATGAAGACAGGCAGGCGGGTTTCATACCTGCCCAAGAAAAGCTTTGCCGATGTGACGCATCAGGGGCAGCGACACAACGGCCTCCGGCAGCTCTCCGACCCAAAAGCAGTGAGTCGGCAGTTATGCCATCTGACCCCGCGGAGGTTCTAGCTAGCGCTGCTCCGACAACCCAACAGAAGGGACCATCGACCCCGAAGGTGGGCGCAGCCAAGGCTGCCTCAGCCTCCCCAGCCCCTTCCAGCGCTGGCAACAGCCGGCATAGCCCGATGCCATGGACAGCCCCATCGACCTCCGGGCTGGTGGGCTCAGGGATCTTGCCCTCCGAGGCGGGATTTTCTCAGGAAACGTCTCGCTCGTAAGAGCGCGCGTCCGGCGCCTCACAAGAGGTAATGGACACTACACCTATCCTCACGGCGCACCAAGTGCCTAAGGGGCGGCGAGGCTCCCTAGAACGCTCCAAAAAGGGCAAAATCCCCGTTACAGGGCCTGGAAAGAGCTCTGCAATCTAAGGCATCACTTCTGTTTCCGCACACACAGCACCAATTTAGTTAAAATATGGATACACAAATCGCTCAATGGAATGTCAGAGGTCTTCTTAGAAACCCTGATAATGTGCAAGAACTTATCCGCAAACACAATCCAAAAGTACTGTGCTTACAGGAAACACACTTAAAATCCAAACACACAAACTTCCTCCTACAGTATGTTATATTTCGCAAAGATCGCGATGATGCTGTCACATCATCGCCATCCTCTTGAACAAGCTCATCACCATATGCTCACTTTACATATCCCATGACTACGAATTAAACAAACACGAATTTCAGTCCTTTATAGATCAGTTGACATAACATTATGTTGTTCTTGGCGATTTCAATGCACACAGCAGCTTGCGGAGAGACTCCCGCATCGATGCGCGAGGTCGTCTGGTTGAACGGTACCTTTCTTCTTCTGGTGCGTGCCTGCTGAATAAGAAGGAACCCACATATTACTCTCTTGCAAACAGAACATTTTCCTCAATTGACCTCAGCATAGTTTCCCCGTCTATACTACCTGAACTTGAATGGAAAGTTACCAGCAATCGTTACGGGAGCAGCCACTTCCGAATACTGCTAAGAACATCTAAACAAAACGCATATCCACCACAGGCTCTTGGATACAGCCTATTGGGAGAAATTTCGAACTCTTACGAGTATCTCATGGGCTCACGTGTCTTCGCTAGTAATTGATGCTGCTGTGGAGTATTTTACAGCCTTAATAATGGATGCCACATCCAAACGCATATCAGAATTAAGTGGCTTGGCATGCTAACGGCCCATCCGGTGGTGGAACGACGAATGTAGGATCGCTCGCAGGAAACCCAACAAAACGTGGGGGTTTCTACGCGCGTCTCCCACTGCAGAGAATCTTATCAACTTTAAGAAAGTAAAGTCCCAAGGGAGGAGAACCCGCTTTCAGGCCCGAGGAGAGAGTTGGCAGAAGTATTTATTGATTATCAAGACCTATACAGATGAGGCCAAAGTCTGGAATAGGGTTAATAGGATAAGAGCGTGACAAACATATTCACTCCCTTTGGTAAACACGCAAGGCGCACCATGCAAGACCACGCAGACTAACTTGGGGAACATTTTTAGAGCGTGTCAAGTTCAACAAGCTATTGACACTTCTTTCTCAAATACAAACAAATAGAAGAATGCAAGCCATTCATCAGAAAATGTCGACAGAATGAACCATGCAACCGTCGTTTTAGTATTACCGAGTTGAGAGCTGCCTTGAGCGCATGCAAGAGTTCTGCACCGGGATTTGACGGAATAATGTATGAAATGATCAAATACTTGTACAATGACGCGAAATTTTCACTACTCGCACTCTACAACACCATTTGGGCTGTAGGATACCTTCCAACTGCATGGAAAGAAGCCATTGTGGTTCCCCTTTTGAAACAAGCCAAAGACCCTCCCTCAGTGGGAAGTTACAACCCGGTAGCCCTCACAATTTGTCTTTATAGGGTATTTGAAAAAAATTGCTATTCGGCGGCTCATTCATTTCCTTGAACTGAGCAAAATGCTTGATCCCTATCAGTGTGGCTTCAGAGAAGGGTGCTCCACAACTGATCATCTTGTACGTATTGAAGGAAATATCTGTGACGCATTTGTACACAGTCTTTCCTATCTATATTCCGCGATATGGTGAAGGCGTACGACACAACGTGGCGCTACGTAGTCTTTAGAGACTTGTCAGAAATGGGCGTTCATGGTAATATGCTAAACATAAGAGAAAGCTATTTGTCCAATCCTACCTTCCGGGTAAAAGTCGGCAATGTATTGTCACGTCCTTTTACACAAGAAACTGCTGTAGCCCAAGGAGGCGCGCTCCGCTGCACGCTCTTTATCGTGAAGATGAACACGCTTCGTGCTTCATTACCACCAGCCATATTTTATTCCGTTTATGTGGACGACATTCATATAGCTTTCACATCCTGTAACCTCGCTGTGTGCGAGAGACAGGTACAGCATGGTTAGACCAAGGTGTCCAAGTCGGCAGACCAAAATGGATTTAAAATTAACCACCAAAAACTCTTGTGTTCTCTTTAATAGAAAGAGAGGCCTGGTTCCGGATCCTTGCTTAGAACGGTGTCGACAACAAATAATATCAACAAAGAGCACAAATCTCCATGTATTATACATTGACTATAGACTCACTTTCATTCCACACATTAAATATCTTAAAGAAGAATGCCTAAAAGCAATGAACCAAATAATATTTCTATCCCAGACTACATGGACTAGAGACAGGAAGTGTTTAAGCGGACAGGGTAGGTCCTATTCTAGCCATGTATTTTAGGCTATGTTTGTGACCCCTTTTCTCGTGATCTGCTGGGGTTAGAACATTAATCTTGGTGCCATTGTAATCAGCAATGTTAGGTAGTGTTACTGAGCCAGGATTATTTCTTTTTAGAGATTAGATTTTTTGGTTTCATTTTTTACTGGACCCACCAAGCTTTAGAGCCAAAATCTGCAGTAAATAGCCTGTAAACAAAAATTCCCTACAAGAATATTTAAAATCCTGGTTTAGTAGAGTTTCTATAATGTTTACTCAATATCTCGAAAATGTTATCGCCCTCACGCTTGTAGTTTCTAAAAAAAAGGGTCAAATGCAGCAAAATTTGGTGTTTTGAGATAATTGGCTTTGAAGTGGAAGAAAGAGCTTTATTGCAAAATAGGACTATAGAAACAAATTCTGGTGCATTTTTTCAATAGCCACCAGCCTGGTAGACCCCTCCATCGTCAACACTTCTTTTCTGTGCTAGCTGCCTTGTTTTCCGGGCCTCCTCAGTTACCAGTCGTGTAGCCCTCTCTGCAAAGTACAGTCGCCGCCGGTCAACTTCGCGCAACCACTGGACTAGGAACCGTCCTGGAGAAACTCCAAATGACCTCAGAATGTCGGCTCGAGCAATTCTGCGGTCATTAAAAGTTAGCACAGTATCCACTGTCGCTATTTTCAGCGTCTTGAGGCCAAGAAAGACATTCTTCGGAGCGCACTCCTATACAACCCTGTTGAACGCTTCATTTGCGCTCTGAGTTTTTCCATGGAGACATTTCTGGGGAAGCTCAGGCTTTGAGAGCTGCTGAAACACCGGCGTTCTGCTTCGAGCGTTCCGCCGAGCGCGAAAGCTTCGATGCAGACGCTCACGTGGTGGCCGCGGCGCCCACTCCAGGATTGTGTTGCGGAGAATTGGCGTCAACGGAGGTCGACTAATGCCGGTTTCCGTGGAAGAGACGTTTTTTAAAGCACTTCTTTCGCTTCGTCATTGCATTACCGCTAAATAACCAGCACCGAAGTATAAATAAATTCGATTGTACGCGAAAACACGCCAAAGCACGAGCAAAGCGCCCGCGTTGCGAGTAATCCAGCTGCGTCTTAGGATTCGTTTGGCTAAGTGAAATATGCTAGCTAGGTTTTCATTGTTGCCAGATGAGTGACAGCCATTCCGCTAAACGTGGCAAAAAATAGGGGGTGAAAAAAAAATTTTTTTTTCAGTTTAGGAGAGGCAAAGATCCCGAGCATGTGTCAAAGGGGGCGTGGCCGGATGCTGCCTAGGTTCCGAAAAATGTTGCTCTTGAGGTAAATATTTCGCGTACGCGCAAGTGAAACACTGGGCCATGTTAAGGAAAGAATAGAGATATTAAATTACACAAAAACAAAAAATCGATTTTTTTCGGAAAATTTGCCTACCCTGTTCCCTTAATGAATCTATACAGGCGCCAAACTCGGTCTCGATTGAATTATTGTACTGTAGTATATAACTCTGCCGCCCCGAGTGCTCTAAAGATGCTAGATCCTGTTCACCATCTAGGTATCCGGTTAGCCACTGGCGCTTTCTAAATAAGCCCGATTGAAAGCTTATACACGGAATCAAATGAATGGTCGCACCATCTTCAGAGAACTTACATCAGCCTTAGAAATTTCCTGAACATACACTCCAGTCATCAATGGTCATGTTTGAAGACTGTTAACGATATGACGCGTATTATACTTTTCCATAATCGACCCTTCGTAAGACAGCCTTTCTCGCTTCGTGAGAGGGAGCCTAGTCATGAAATGCATGTTTTTTTAAAAGTAACGAAACACGCACCAGAGATTGAAATTCGAACTAATTTCCTAGAACTCCAGCACAAGCCCTCCTGCGCAGAGTTCTACACAAACGCTTCGAAGTCAAATGTCGGGGTGTCCTCTGCTGCCGTCGGCCCGTCCTTCTCAGAATCTGATATACTGCATCCGGAAACAAGTACCTTTACGGCCGAGGCCTACCCATTACTGTCTGCTGTGAAGCTTATAAGAAAAGCAAAACTTCAACTATCGGCGATATATACAGACTTCCTAAGCGTCGTGAAGGCCTTGATGTCATTCTATACACACAAAAAACCAGTACTTAATGAACTTTATTCCGTTTTGTGCAAAGCGTACATACCCAACCAGCATATCATTATAACCTGGGTGCCTGGTCATAGAAATATCGAGGGTAACGTTCTGGCAGACGAGATTGCCACGTCAATCGCATCGCAAGCTGTTAACCCTACCGCTGAGGTGCCTGTCACAGATCTGAGACCTTTCTTGCGAAGGAAGCTGCGAGATCACTGGCAACACACGGGGGACACGAAAACAGATAATAAGCTCCACCTGCTAAAGCCACAGTTAGGATTCTGGCCCTCTACTACAAAATTGCATGGAACAGATGTCCTATTCAGTCGTCTCAGAATAGGACACACATTTGGCACCCATAATTTTCTACTCACCGGAAGTGAGCCTCCAACCTGTGGTAGATGCGGGGAGAGGCTGACCGTACTTCACGTCTTCCTGGAGTGTCGGGAAGCCGAATCTGATAGAAAGAGACATTTTTCCTTCGCATACCGGCAGCGCATTCCTCTTCATCTTGCAAGGTTTCTCGGTGCAGAGACCCTTTTTAATACAGACACAGACATAGGTTTCCTCAGAGATGTGGTCTTACATGTTATTTTTACCATATATTCGTAGCGCTTCCTCTTTAAAGGATGCCGCAGGGATAGTTGTACTGTATAGCACATGCCTCCAGGCCCTTGTGTTTCAAGGACTCTGGTGAGGCAGTTGTGCTGTAGCTAATTTTTGCATCTCACATGTTCTGCATATCATATCATTCTTCCGCAATGTAGTGCAAGGCTCATAGTACGCATCATCGATCATCGCCATTATCTCATTGGACATAGATTTTACGCACTTAACAGCCACTATTTTAGGCCCCTCTGCTGCCACGTCATATGAACTTCACAGAACTCATCATTCCACCGCGAAAGCCTTAACACTGTCTCGGCGCTCTTTGGCCACACCTGGCTCTTGCGCCACTAAACAACATTCATTCATTCATTCATTCATTCATTCATTCATTCATTCATTCATTCATTCATTCATTCATTTATTGATACACTTTCGCTTTGACGGTGAAACAACGAACGCGATAGCAAGAGATTAGAATATGGCATGAGGCTAGTATTGTAGCTTTAGTGGCTGTTTCAATTGCAGCACTCATCAGCTGCTTAAATAAGCACACGTGGCGTGGCTTGCGCAGGCACGCATGGAGAGAACTCAAAGAACTACAGGGTCTTGTCGGCGCTGTGGCCCAGCATCGGCCTCGCGTTCCTATATTGCGGCATGCTCACGGTGGGCGCGATGGGCGACTGATTCGTGCTTTTGAGCTGCAGGCTTTAGTCGACATTGTCGTTTATCCTTTCGGCCGTCTGTTTCCGCAACGCCGAGTGTGGACACCACCGGCGTTCAGCCATATCGTGCGCCGCACACGGAGCAGCACGTTCTTCCTGTGTCTACACCACAGGGTGGTCTCGGCCCGCACGCGGACTCCCCTTGTTTCGTTGCGGTTAACGTCTAACGGGAGCTGTTCGGGTAGTGGTTTCGATAAATATCATGCGGGGGCATTGCTTACACGATGCGAGCAGCGCGGCGCTTTGCAACTAAAACCCCGCACGAACAGATACTACCACGGCTACTACGTGTGGGGAACGATGGCACAAGCTGGCATAGTCCACATAGCTGTGTTACAATGCGTTCTGGCAAGGAAGTTCGCCTACCCTAAGTCCCAGAATACAGATGCTTCTGTTCACCAGTCTATGGTATCGGAATACGAACACGCCTAGACGTATTTCGTCCCCTGGCGTTCAAATTGTGACGCAAATAAAAAATGTACCGTTACTATGAGCAATTTTCTCGTATTTCGTATTTGCGTAATTGTTCACACTGGTGAAAAGGCGTACAGAGTGCTCATGTATCTGATATGACGATGAAATGCGAAGTGCGCCTCAACGCGCTCGCTTTCACGCGGGAAATGCTTAATGGTATTCTACTCTGCCTGCTAGGACACACGCCCGTTGTGTAGTGGTTGTAGTAATTGGCTGCTGTGCTAGGAGTCCTCTGTTCGAATCTTGCCGTCGACAATTTGTTTCGCATTTATTAAACATACCGTTCGGAGCTTCATGGCGACAGATGGTCCCAGAGGGCCATACATAGTGGGCTGCACTATCTCGGACATCCTGCCGCGATAAGAGGATAGACCCAATACCCAAACTGATAAGAAAAAACTTAAAGCTAAACATTTGTTGTCTGATTTGTTCAGGAACCATGTGTGCTGGAAGTGGGGTTTATATTAATATTACAGAGCATTGTTGTTTATTTCACAAATTTTTTCACAGTTCCCTCAATCAAGCACCGTATATCCCATCGGCGCGCATATATCCCCGTACGTCCCATTCTTACTCAATCGCACGCGCACGTGCGCGCACCACTACTTTTGTGGCCTCATTTTTTTTCTTCGCACAGCAGTGGACTGGAATGGCCTTCCCCGTGACTTTGCAGCCGTCACACGTTCGTCAACTTTTGTGGACAACTTAACTGCATTTGTTTGTCATGATGATCACTCTCTGTAACCTTTATTTGTAAGCCCACACCTTATGGGATACCCCCTAACCGGGGCCTTTAATGTAATAAAGTGAAGTGAACAAGGATGTTATTTGAAGAAAATATTTATTGGCAGTGAACTATACATGGGCTGGTTATTATGTGCACGTACTTACACCGCAGCACGACAAATTAAATACTAT
The DNA here is from genome assembly GCF_050947875.1 of Dermacentor variabilis. NCBI lineage: Eukaryota > Metazoa > Arthropoda > Arachnida > Ixodida > Ixodidae > Dermacentor > Dermacentor variabilis. Next base: position 174,015,209 of record NC_134571.1, read on the forward strand.
TTTCTTAAACTTCCAGCGATGTCTATATCACCGTGTTGCACTCGTGATGTTTCGGTTGCGCCGCGTTATTCTAGTGCAACTGTGGATGGAAATATACCAAGCGTCTCAATGTGCTGACTTGCCTGCGTGAAGCGATGTTTTTGACACTTGTTTAAGAACCATGTGTATGTAGAGGTCACTGTTAGATACCAGATATATACAAAAAGTGCCTCAAACTCGGTATGTAACATTCCTTTTAAAAAATTACGCAGATCCCATGCACTGTGGGAATCGATCTACGCGAAACTGTTTTACTGTATCTGATTGACGATAACTAGCAGTGATGTTATAGGCGGAAGTTTAACTTCTTCAGCATCTAGTGTAGTCGAGAGGGTTGTGTTGCCGTTAAACGCTACCTTGCGTGCGCCACCACTGTCTGTCGGCGTAGTACGCAGAAAACACAGAAATGTGTTTTCTTGAGGCATTGTTGTGCGCCCTATTTCCTAGCCTCTAAGAGCGTTGAGCATCGACAGTGCCTCATATGGCATATCGCGTCGTTGCGGTAATATTAACATTCATTTGAATTTTAGGGCTGGGTATGTGTTAATACCATAATCGTATTATGAGGCACGCCGTAGTGGCGGACTGCGTATTAATTTTTACCCCGTGATGTTTTTAACGCGTCCCAAAGTGTGAGTGCACGTGCGTTTTATAATTTGCTTCCAGCGATATGCCGCTGGAGCGGTCGGAATCAAATCCGTTTCCTTCGTGTTCGCGGGGCACGCTGTGAACTCTGCAACTTGCATTCCTGAAACTGAGCGCGTGGCAACTCAGCTGGATGCCCAAGGCACTACGCAGCAGGACCAATACGCTCGCGCCACGCAGAAATCAAACCTGCAACACGATCGCTGAGCCACAAATGATTAATCTTTCCCTTTAGCGGATCATGACTTCAAGAAGCAAACAAGCAACAGCTTCTATCAAAACACGCTAAACTTTCATTCCCTATTGCAAAACCCAGTACCCACTGTCTAGTGAAACGCTGGAATATGGGCCTAGTGTCGCCCGTGCTGGATGCTGGGGCTCTGGGTCGGCTCGGCGTACTGGGAGCCACTGGGTACTGGCGCGAAAAACAGATCTAGCGCGTTAAATACGCCGTGCCTGGCCACCGTATATGTTTTTTTAATTCAGAAAGCAACAGAGAGCGTTTTAGTGCAATAAAAACAGAAAAAGAATGTAGTAATAGAAATGCTTTAACTAAGATTCCATCGTCGGACCTATACCCGAAGCCTGCTTGTTTACCACTAAGCCACGCCAGCAGATGGACATGGGGGGGGGGGATAATGTGTCACGTCAAGATCGAGAAGCACTTTCAATTTCGCAGAGATACGTCTCGCACAGACGTGTTAGATGCGCTATCGCCCAGCAGCTAAAACTCACGCCTGTACCAAAACGAAAAAGTTGTTGTCCGTATTCAGTAGTATGCTTGGAAGGGCCACAAGATCTATTTTCGCTTGCGATTGGTATTTTAACTTCGAAAACAGTCCGTAATGAACCACCGTCCCAGGACGCTGTATGGGCTCTTCTGCCGATTTCCGTAGACGTATCGTGTTGTTCACGCAAGGGATATGCAACGTCTTGGTTGTTCAGTTATACGTTTCAATCGACCCGTCTGTCGAGTCATATATTTTCGTCAGAGAAACGCAGGCTAGTGCTGGCAGCCTTCAGCGATAGCACTTATATCTGCGTTTATGTCGCGTCACAACGGCGCTCATCACTTCTTGTGCTGGCACTGTAGACACGGAAAAATGGTTTATTTAAGAACACCGATGCGAAGGAGGAAATATTAATTAATTTTTCGTCTTTAGACTTGTTGATTCCTGAGCCCAGAGACGCCCATAGCGTGCAGACGGACTCGGTGCATACACTAGGCCTAAGTTTGGTGGGGGCTGATCTCGGTGCAGGTAGCTGGCGAAAGCTAAGATGTGCGTATTTGAGCCACAGTTCTTTCTTTAGTACAATAGGCAAAATGGAAGCGCACGAATTGCCTCAGCTTTGTTATCGGTGCTACAGTATCAATCACTGGTAGGCTCCGAACGCGGGGTCCACTCGAGTGCGCCTGAACGACTTCTGGATTTCATGTCCAGTCCACAACACTGCGACAACGGCGGAAACTCCTGGTCATATGTTACCTGCAAACTACTCAAAAAAGGCACCGTCCTCTGCTTTTGCGTGAATTCGTTCAAGAATTCAGCTATGCGCCCAGACAAAAGGGAAAATCCAAAAAAGGAAAGTGATCTTCACTGTGAAATGTGCATGTATATACAGGCCAGCTCACGCAGCATTATTCCAAGCTGGGACAAGGAATGTAGTTTTATTACCCGAAGATATAGCGTTATTGAGGACAAGACACTAGTGTGGAGTGATGAAATTGTATAAAATATTTAGTATTCATCAGCGCTTGTCCTCGCGTACTGGAACCAGCGCGGCACAAACGAAAGCAGCGCAGTTTCCAGTGCGAATCAGCGAACTGTAGCGAGAACCGGCGCCTCTACATCATAATCCAGTGCGCTCCAGCGTCATGGCAGTGTGATCAACTCATAGCCAGCGTTCTCACTGGTGTCCCAGTGAGTCCAAACGAGCGCCAGCGTCTCCAGTACAATCCAGCGTCAAAAAACGCGCTGGTTTCACATCGGAAGGCACAGGAAGAATCTGGTTTTGGCGATAGAGATGTTCTACCGATTTCTACGCCAGAGGGATCTACCATATCTTTTTCAACAAGGTTGTGAATTCGTGCTCCGAAGTTGGAACACTGATTCGCAGCCTTTTATGTACTGCGAAGCAGCATTCGCTTGCTTATCTCGAGCTACCAATATGGAGTGAATAATACTTATGCGTAGCGACAATCAATGCGTTACAGTTATAGGATACACTGGACGGAGATATGGACCTGCCCTTGCTGCAGGAGCCCGCAAGATACGACAGATCCCTTAGTCCTGGAACGCGCATGACGAGACAGGAGAAATGAAGCTGGACTTAAGCCTGACCTACGTTTCAGGCTACCACCTTTCAATTTTGAGTGACGGACAACGAGTTCGCAAAGACCCTGTTCGCGTTCATGAAGGATACAGTCTTAAAGTTCCTTTTGTTAGCCGTTGTTTTATTATTTGTGCCTTAGAGCAGATTTTTTAAATAAAAATAAATATTTACTCAGTAGATAAATCTGACAGCGTGAGACACTTGCCCGCTCAGTGTGGCTTTGTTTTTTAAAAGCATTTTTCCGAACTACAGAAATATTATGATCCATTGTCCCCATCCGACGATAATCAGCGCTTCCCGAAATTTCATATACTGAGTGTTCTATACTTCAACAACAGTAGTCTGGCATATACTCTTATCGAAATGAATTTCTTTAAATAATGCTTTACCGCTTCAAAAGTTAATGGCCTATTTCCGATTGCGCGTTATATATCTAAATTTCCAAACACTCGTACCTTCTTCAAGCAATTTGGGTAAGTTTTCTTGACACAGCTGCTTAATAAGTGCGAATGTTTCTCGGTGTAAAGCAGTAGGTTGCAAATATTCAGCTTGAGAAGCCGCAAACTATAGTTGGCAGTGAATAGAAATCACCTTTTTGCAATTATTGGACATCATTTCCATGCTGTCTAAAATGTCCTGCCTGTAGTTCCCGCAGAGACAAACGCCACAGTTCCCTTCGGTAATTGACAAAACTGCATCAACAATCTACTCACCATGCCATGACGTTCCGCTTGATGGCATGCCAGTAACCACAGAAGTAGATGAAGCTTTGCTTTGCGGTGTGTCCGAAACGCTATTTCCTACTGCTGAATTCGTTAGGCTGCGCACAAACAGTGATGCGCTGCTTTAAGAATTACAATGTTGGTAAAAATTTGCACGCCTAAACCTAGTGCATTATGGTCTAGTAACCTTCTAAGAAGAGCAGTGTTCGCAAAGACAATGAACTCCTTGTAAACGTACTTATGCTTGGGTTATCAGTTGGAAACACTTTATTCCAGTATTTCATTTTGTGTGTGCAGGCACAAGCAACGCCCTTTCACTTCGTGGAAGCCACTATGGATGCCTTAGCCAGAAACTCGACCCTATTCAGTCTGATAATAGGCTCTTCATCTTGTTCCCGGCATCTAAACGAAAAGTTGGCACGGATGCTCGCCAGCCCTTTCGCACCGGAGCACCTGACTGTGATTTCTCACAGCCACAACTTTAGCCATGCGTTGCGCCTGGTGCTATCAAATCTACGGCAAAACAGGAGAGTCACGAAAATTACCTTCAAGGGATTTCATATAAATTCCACTGATATGAGATTTGCTTCGGATCTGCTGGCTGCCAACTGCATAATCCAGGAAATGAGCTTCATAGACTCAACGTGGGATTTAATACAGGTGAGAATCAGGGCTTCCCGGTATAGCAGTGAGTGACAGGTATAGTTAAAAAAAATACGGCGTCATATGGTTATGTTTGCGGGGACTTTTTTGGAGCACATCTCTTGTTGCTGCACTTAGTTATCTGTATCATTCAGTTTACAGCAGTTATTTTTGTTAGTCTGTATGGAGAGACTTGTTTCTTTATGGCCCTTACATATTGCGAGGAAATATTAAAAGGTACCTAAATCAAGTTTTTTTTGTTTTTGTGATCAGTACTTTATTAGGAGCCTCAAGAATATTACGAAAGATTGGATGCCTATCAGCAACGACCCTAGAACCCTCAATCGTAGGGTAGTTTTTGTTCCTCCGCCTCATTTTATGAGTTATCCATCACGCCGTTTGTCTTACTTGGCGGGGTTGAATGTAGCCGCATCGCCTTTCTTGAAGGTAAATGGTACTGGAAACAATGAATGCAAATTAATTTTTAGTTAAAATTCACCGTCAAATGCCAAAGAAATGCGTGACCATTACGTTACACCAGTAACAAGGTCCGTACTATGGGACACCGGGCGAATGTTGTATCTGTGGCGAAAAGAGACAACGAAATAACGCCAGTTCAAGAATTCTTTCTGGTAGTTCTAAATAAGCAACAGCGTTAATTGTTAAGCACTCGTAATGCCTAAGATGTTCCCAATTCCGGGTATACGTTAGGATTATTCACTACAGACACGAAGACTTGCTGGACATGAAGAACTGTAGCTGATAAGGACAGCGTAACATTTAAAAACGCTTAGGTTTTTTGTTGTCATAGGTGTATTTCGAGAGTTTTCATAATAAAGCGCTAAAGACGAGGATGAAATCGAAAGAACACAAGCGACAGGACTGGCGCTTCAATATATATGTGTATTTCAAAGTACATGTGCATTTCATCCCATGCAATAACTTCGCGCAAATATTACCATACACGTCAAAGAACACTTGCTAAGTATGACCTGGTTGCACTTGTAGTTAAGCCACAGTTGCGTGCAAAATTTTGACCCTGCTAAAATAAAATATATAGGCACTGGAGGCAGTGATTACGTAATTCAATGCAAATGTCTTTATAAGACGAAACACTTCAAATTTTGCCTACACAGGAATTATAACGTGCCCTTATTTTCGCCAAATGTAAGTTTAGTGTAACGTACATTTCCCTCGGAACGCTTGGAATCATACCGCAATAAATTCCAACTATAATTTTGACCACATGCTGAATTATTAAACACAAGTTGTATATCGCGTGCGCATTTCACTTCGCTCACTAATTTGCCTTTGTTACCCCTATATCTTTGCTAAACTTGACCTTAGTGCCATTTTTAGGTATGTCAGAGTAGCCGGCTAAATTTTCGGCCGGTTGTACATCACAGACATATTACCGCGAAGCAGTTGCATGCCTTATTTATTGCAAATGCCACCATTAGCCAACATATTTTGAATTTTGTCTACGCATCCACCATTGCCTCGCTCCTACTTTCACATAACCGATGCAAGGTGTCTTACAGTCCAATATACAACGGGCTAACGTTGCAAGACGCCGGGAAACTGTAAACTAAAAGAAGGGTTCTAAAGCTGTTTGTATAATTCTTTAGAAGGCAACCGCTAAAATTTCGCAACACATTGTACTAACCATGGGTCCAATTTACATAACAAAGTTAGTGTAATGCATAGTTTTCTCGGGACATTCAGAAACGTAGCTGGTAACGGCAGCGTGACACTTGCCATAGCGTCTGTAAAATATTTCCTGCAAAAGTTGTATTTGACGAATAGGCATTTAAAATCCAACGCAATTTCGCATATAGGTCGACTCATTGTTGCTAACTTTCATTTTAATCGCACATGTAGATATTTCATATCAACGGGCTAAAATTTGCGCCACTCGTCACACACTCTAAATTCTCTCGGGCATTTGAATACGTAACTTATTTTCGATACCAATATTAACACACATATTTCGGCATAATAACCCACACAATAAGTCATACATAAGTGAGCATAATAGTCAATCGAAGGCCAAAATTAACCAGCACGTTAACAAAAACTTGCCCGGTATTTTCACACGAAGTACAGCGATTGTGCCTCCCCTAGTTCGCAAGAACTACGAAGAAACCGACTTCAAACCTTGCCTCAGACATGGAAATCATGAAGCGTTTCGCACTCTCCTGGTATTTGAAGTGTGTCCCGTGCAGTGGTTTAGCACATGAAGAAATAGATCGGATAATGACATTATGGCACCCTGTACCGCTTGAATAGGTAACTTTCCAGAAAGATTGCAACTAAAGGCTAGAGTGGCGAAATGCTTACTTCACGTACGACATGCTTCCTACTTCAATGAAAACAAAAACGTGTCTTGTATACTTCAGCAAATATACTATGGAACATGTTATATATTTACTACGCATCCCGTATAATGTGTAAGATTTGGCAGAAGAATATTTGATAAATATTTTCAACGCTTACAATTAACCTGAACAATTCAATATTTCGGTACTCGTCACCCATAGAAAGGCCTCATTTCCTGTAAATATAACATCTCTGACATTCACGGACCTGCCATAGCGGAGCAAAATCTTTTTGAGCGTTTCACATACTTCTGCTAAATGGCTAAAAACCAAGTTTTTACGCTTTTCATTAAACCCTTAACCAACACACGTTTCAAAAGTTACCTCCCACTATTCGGTTCAGTTACACATGAGATTTCGCGAAAGATTTCATTTCTGTAAAAAAACACCATGAAGCTTAGTATGCTACATACAACTAGCATAAAGCTAGCTTCCCAAGCGCGCTAGACAACTCTACCTTGAACCAAGTTTCCTGGGAACGGGCATCATGTCACGCACGATGTGTGCCGAAACTATCTTTCTTGGTCTGATTACACGCTCTGCAAATAATCACAGAGCTCTCCTTCTTTCGTTTACGTTTCTTTCTTGCCAACTTTCCATGCTATTTTCAACGAAGTAGTAGGTAAGAGTTTTCTTTGTTTAAAAATAGAGACAACTTATAGGTAATGCCTAAACAAAGCTCAAAGCGTGTTGAAAAATTGAGGCTTCAACCGCAAATTGCGTATGCAATCTATCCGTGGCACGGAAATTTTGTTTTAGAATAATGCAGATGTTAACTTGTCGTCCTCGGAGACTGTAAATACCAACTAAGTCCCAATTAGTGAAAATGACGGGAACATCATGGCCGATGTCCTCGCAAAATAAGGTGCGTCTGCGTGAATTTTGTATAATTTCTTTATCCAGTGCCAGAAGAGGAATACGCGATGAATTTTTTTTAAGTTTCATGGAATTGTGAAATAATGCTTGCTGCAGACAACCTAGTTCTGGTCCTCGAACTTGATTGTTCAGAGACGCAGATAAGAATTGCAAGAGAAACTGAAATACACATTCAAATAATTACGGAATTTGATAATTAACATCCTTACTATTACTCTTTAGGCGATTGGTAAAAGATGCGTAACACTTAATAATAATCTCTCCCTTTGCTGGCAAGGGGTCGCACAGACAGTCACATAGGGGCAACGATTTAAAGTGGGTTAACTCAATACAGCTGACTGAAGTATTTATTGAAACTACTCAAACCACATATTCGGTTGTAATCGAGCTGTGACTATGCACTGTCAGACAAGTGACCATTCTATTCTTTCTCCCTCGCTATTCGCGTGCTCTTGTAAGTTAATGCTAGAATTAGGCATCTGAAGAATTTCCTAGGAAGTGATCCAATTACATTACCTCGAAGCTTCAATTAGTACTCATATGAAAGGTACTTCTGACTTTTTTCTGAGTGTGCTTACCCTTCCTAATATTTTCGTTGAATGAAGCCACAAAGTGATTTTGCGTTTCTTCAGAGACGCGAAATCTTGAGACTGCTATGAAGAAACCTAACAATCCGCACGTCAGTGCGCCTAGCTCCATGAGCAGTGTGAAATTATGGTATTTTCGCCTTGCACGCCCCTTTTTAAGCTTTCCAGTGCAGGGTTTTTAAACGGGATTAGCCTGATTAACATTCCCTACCTTTCTCGCATCACCTTTCCCTCTTTCTTGCTGCATTACGATGCAAGAATTTCTCAATCCTTCTCTCCCTTACAAGTCCGCATAGCACTGACGCTTGTTGGGCATGAAATTGAATATAAAAGAAAAGGCGCGTCTCGTCTCAGCTAGCTTCGTAAATATTTTGTGCACAGCTTCTTTTCTGTTACCACCACTGCTCTTTAAGCTACAAATGATAGCGTTTGTTAACGTTTAATTCTTTTCTCACTTTTTTTCAACGCATCTCGGAACTTGGTGAAATAGGGACCAGACAAGTGGCCTGCCAGGGCAGTGGTGAAACTCCTTGAGAGTACGGCGCATTTGCGACGACTCGTTGTGCCGTTCGAGTTTATCTCCGAAGAGGTGTGTTCCATTCTGCAAGCAGCTCAACGGTGCAAATCACTAAAGGAGCTGCACTTTCCTGTTCTTTTCGCGCCTGGCGTGGAGGTCGTATTCCGGGCGTTGAATGTTTCACCCCTCGTGGAGAAGCTCAGAATAGGAACGTAAGTATATCTTTTCAACAATTTTCTCGCATTCCAATATTATTACTGGGACCTGCCACAACTCCGGTGCTCAGAAGGTTAGTGCTACTGAGCACAGGGGAGTACCCCATTGCGGCGACTTTCTCCGTGAGCTAAGTGCAAGAACGCTTGTGTGCTTAGGTGAAGCGGAAGGAATGCACACTGGATGGTCAAAATTTTTACGAAGTACTGCATTACACCGTCAGTCAGAGTTCGAGTGCTGCTTTGGTTTGTAAAGTCCATAGAACAATTGACAAGCGCACGAAATGATGCTGTAGAAAGGTGGACAGATCACCCTTAATAATGTGTAGTATGTTTATTCGACGAAATATGACCATGGTGTAAAGGTAATAGGATAGGGCAATTTGGCAAATAGATAACCCGGATGCCAGTAGATTCTCAACTTACAGGTAAGAGAAGGCAGCTAGAGAGAATTTTTCTAACATTTCACGTTTGAGCCTAATAACCTATAACTGGGTATATATTCACTCTCTTTGTATACTGTCACACCTAAAGCGCAATAAGAACATTAAAATGGTGGTTGCAGGGTTACAGACATGGCAAACTATGCGCTATAGCAGTAGTCGTCTGAAAAATAATGCAGCAAGACAAGAGCCAAAAACAAAGCTGTGCCAGAGAATGAAGAATAGCTATTAACATTTCTTAGATGACAAGGGGTTAGCACAGAGGAACAGATGAAAAGGAAGAGGGGTGTGCTCTAAATGCGTGTACCACTCTCGTGGCACTATAATATAAAACGAAAGCGTCTTACGAGCTTCAGTATAGCGAAAATGGCACCGCGAAGCTGAAGGACACTATTCTTGTGTATGCAGCATTGTCGTAAAAATCTCAGAAAAAGCACAATCGGAAGATGAAGCGATATTAAACACCAAATAAAACCTAAACGGCCGCTGAAAAATCTTGATTTTAAGGTATTCCAACGAAATTTGCAGGCCGGTAGGATGATTCGTCAATGATTTGGAGGATAAAACAGGGTTTTGGAAAGATTTGTTTGGCATAAGTATTTCCTCCTTGTGCTCATGAAGTGTTGTTCTGATGTTAAAATTCGGCTTGGAAAAAGGTTTATTTCGCTGTATTCATGCTCCGGCACAAAAGATGATACTAAAGTATTTAAGGCGCAAAAGTTCTCCTTTTTAGAAAGATTCGATCCTAATTTTTATTTTTAGAAATGTTAGCAAGAAATGCTTGATGGTGATCTTAAAGTTCGCTGTTTCATTCCGCGCAACGATATCAATGTCTGGTACAAGAAACGCTCTGGCCGACCTTGATTCTGCTACTGGCAAAGGGAAAGCCGATATGCGTAATCAGTGCGAACTGTCAGAAGGTTTTCATCGAGACTATGTTTTCCTGATAGGCCACTAAACCGGTACCGAAAATCTGACAGCCCAAACAAGCGAAAAAAAAAACGATGGAGGCTTGTTTTTGTAATGCAATGTTTACTGAAAAAAATTTTCAACGCAGCAGCAGGCTGTCATTGGAACTGAACTCAAGACGACGAGGGATATGCTCGCTTCCGAACGCCCGTCTGCAACTTTAAGTCTTTTTTCAGCAAGTGTAGAGTTCATTTTTACTCTTTGAGCCACTCTTTCATCGAACGCCGGTCTGGTAGTCCCCGTCCTGCGAGAAAAGCACAGCAAGCGGCTCCCGAAGCGCACCGAGCCTCAAGCAGCGCGACGAGCCTCAACCGTCGGCCGTCCTCAACCGTCGACAGCTCTGGTGGCATTCATCGCAAGCAATCAGCAATCAGGTCAGCATGTTCCTTCTGTAGACCACAGAGAAGACGAGCAAGCAAGGAAAAGGCTACGTGAAGGTGAGATCGACACAAGGGAATCTACAGGAGACAACGAAAAGATGGACCAGACAGCTTTCACTGTTGTCTCTTACAAAAAAAAAAGAGCCGCAGCTGTTCCTGTTACATTCAAGCCAACTCAGCCTGACAGCAGCTATAGAAAGTAAACCCAAATGTTCTGGCTTCTGCGGTCGTGAGAACAGCCGAAGAAAAGATGCTCAGCCACTGTCTCTACAAGGATGGCAGTCTCATGGTGACAGCGCCAACACTTCCTTCACCCAATCACCTCATCACAGTGACATATCTATCGGGTATTCCTGTGGAAGCTCCTCGAGTTCCGTACTCCTACTTTGCCACGTACGGGAGGACAGAGGACGTTCCTGTTGAGTACTCGGATTACGACCTCAAGGAGTATTTGCGCGAACAAGGAGTCATATCTGCAGAAAGGCAAGTTTTGTACCTCCATAACGAAGATGTCGCAGGAACGGAAACCCGAAGACACCCGATTATCCTGGAATTCTCTAAGGACGCCCCTTTACCAAACCGAGTGTCGCTTGGATTCTGCAGTTATACCGTGATCGAATACATGGGGTCTGCTACTCAATGTTTCAGATGTCAAAGACATGGGCATATAGCGAAATATCTTAAAGGCCCCATCCGCTGCAAGATAAGTGCTGGTGGACATACGCATAAGGAGTGTTACGTCACGTACCCTGTCTCGTTGCGCAATCTGTGGAGCCGACCATACTGCATCATACGGAGGGTGCCCTAAAAAGAAATAGCCACTCTTGCACGGACAATGGAGCAAATCCAAGGAAAGTGCGGAAATGACGAGAACCACCACCCTATCCGTATGTGATATATACCTCTACAAACCAAAAGCAACACGACACGGTGCAGCGCACTGACACGGCTTTGAAAACGTCCTTCGCCTCAGTCATAAGAGAAAACCAGCAAAGGCCTTAAACTGCAAATAGTCAATCAAAGCCCTCAAGTAATATTACCTCTAGCCCACAACAAGTGTCCCCAAGGTCGCAGCAGAAGAACAGGAACCAACAAGAAAAGCTGTTAGATGGTAGCACTGTAAACTTGATATAAAGCATGCTGATTCCCATGATGTTCGCAGCAACCAAGGCTATTCTCCGTGCAAGCCCATTGTTTAAAAGCATCCCTGAGGTAAAGGCCGTCCTGGCTTTGGAACCACTGGTGTAGTCTCCTTTATTGGCGCAACCCCGTGATTATTCGCAGTAGCAAGGCTGACTTCCCCAACAATCGTCTCACAAGTGGTGTCCACCAACAAACTCTTCCGCACACGTACTATATTCCAGTGGAACGCTCGCGGCTTGTGCCCAAAGTTAGCAGACGTTTAGCATCTGGCACGAGTGTACCGATACCCTTCTATGGTCATTTCGGAGTCTCGCGTCGACGAGCAGTTTAGGATAAAGGTTATTATTTCCATCATTCAAGGCGACGAAACAGAATGAGGCGACTGCTCGTTGGATTCCGCAACGACACGCCTGCCTCTACGATTGAATTGAACACCAATGAATATATCTGCACAACCACAGTGGTTGCATCCAAAGTGTTTACCCTGATCGGCGTCTACTTGTAACCAGGATAACCTTTCGACGTGACAAGATTGGAAATTATTTTGTTGACAAACACTCAATCTCCACGTGTCGTGGCGATTTTAACGCACACACCGATATCTGGGGCAGTTCCCATACATGTGCTCGGGGTGCTAAGCTGGCGAAGCTTCATGCAAAATACGATATAGTGCCCTTGAATGATGGCAGCATAACATGCTTGAAAAATCCGAAGACTGTTAGCTGCATTGACGTCGCATTCGCATCAAGTCAAGTAGCCCTTATCTTCGAATGGTGTACAGTTTTCGAGACTCTAGGTAGTGAGCACTACCCGATCCTAATCTCTCCCCTTCGTTTTCGGACGTCGCTCAGAAAAGTAAAACTGAAGTCGGTAGACTGGCAAGCTTACACAGCAGCCGTAGATAAAGGTATTACAGCCTCGACTACGAAGGCAGAATAATTACTGACAATAGCTCATTGCCTCAAACAAAGTACCTGCTCCGCCACTAAGCATTATAATGTACCAACTAACCATGAGTAATTCAAAAGGTTATGCGCCATTCGAAAGCGTATCCAGCTTTTCTGGACACGAGGTTTTAGTTCGCGTTAGTGCCACTAAGTGTCGTACTGACCCTAAACTTTACAACCTTCCCGCGGTGACGCGTGATACCGTCAATAGAACAAAAATAAAATTAATAATATCTATCCCTGCGCATTGAAATTCGCTACAATGCTTGTCCCGTCAGCGTTATCAGTGTTCTTGATAAAGCGTAGCCGCTCGTCACCTGGAAATGAGTTATCATCCTAAGAGCGTTTAGTCGCAACCAGCGACGATTGATTCTGGGCATTGATACGGTTCTTTTTTTTTCTTGTCGTTTTTTATACTAAGGAGTGAACAAGCTATGGTAATCGTCGGAAGCACCCCGCAGCAGAGTTTCTTCAACCGGCGCAAATCCTTAACGTCCGAACATCGTACGGCGTCTGCGAGAGACGTCGTCTTGGACGGCTTTTGATTTTGACTTATCGATTTCGTTAAGGTGCCCCCAACTATTTCCCTAGCGGCTTTGCTGTCCGCACTAAAGGCTACCGCAGCAGCTTCAAATCGAGATGAGCATAACTAATAAATTGAATCATGCATAAGTTGCTTTTGCATAAATTGCAAAACCAATGCAAAAATCATGCGTAAGTTGGTTGGCAAAAGGCACTACACAAGAATTGTGCAAACTGTCTCTGTGTGGTCGTCCGTTAACGTGCTATGGCCGAAGCTGCTCACAATATTACGTCCCATTTAGTGGCCACCGGGTCAGGTGCACCTTTGGGGATCACATATACACCACTTCCAGTTAGTTGTCGAAGCACTGTCCCGTCACGGTTATACGCGGGCGTGAAAGCAGACAATCATTTAAGATTATTGTGCTGTAATATATGCGGGATTTGTCTGTTCTCTATATTGTCTACCATTTTCCCGTGCCACCTGCATAAGATAGCCGCAATGTAGACTAGCAGATATCGGACGCCAAAATGGCTACCCACACGCTGAAAGACCTCACGCACAACTCTTGACACTTGTATGCAAGAGTTGTGCGGCTCTCAAGGACATCCTTAAGGAATGGCGAATACCAAATTAGGGGGTTTTACGCACTAAAACCGCTATCTGATTATTAAGCACGCGACAGAAGGGGATTTCATTATTATTTGTACCAGCTGGTGTTCTTTAACGTGCACCTAAATCTAAGTACACAGGTGTGTTCGCATTTCGTCCCCATCACAATACGGACGCCGCGGCAAGGTTTCGATCTTGCGACCTCGTGCTTAGGATCCCAATGCTACATCCACTAAGCAACTACGGTTGTTATGAATGTTGGCAGTTCGAGGAAGGTGACAGTCCGCACACGAAACAATTTGTTTGCATCGTCGTGGCGCGAGATCGGTACGATCCGTCGAAGAATCACCATAGAGTGCATTGTATTTATAGTGATGGAGCCCGCGCCTAAAATTTTATATCCGAATCACCCTGTAAAGACTGACGACCAGACATCTCGCTTATATGTGCAGTAGCCTGACAGTTGCCGGGCGCAGGCGTCGGCCACAGGGCCTAATTGACCTCTCTACAACACTTGCCGACATTCTGGCCTTATTTCGCACCATCGAGTTTCGGGTGAACTCCCTCAACAGTAAATTTATTTGTACAGAATTTCGGCTCCTAACTTTATGTTTATTTTATCTTTAAGTCATCTTTCATACTTAAGCTAGTACTGTCCTGAGATATCCAGCGGATTCACCTTTCCCAACATGCCGGCAGTTTTGGGGTCTCTGTTCATAATTTAGGGGATTTTCATGAACGTTGAAACCATAGCACGGCCCCCTGACCATGCTGCTCAAAAAGTAATTCTAGTTTGCTGAGGTCGTGTGCAAGCTTCTGTCTTCTTGACATTCAACATCTTCCTGATTTCCCTGTCACTTATGTCCCGTTTGGACGAGTACGATCCCACAGCAGTTGGCAATGATGTAATGGTCAGGGGATCGAAGCCGTTCTACCGTGGACACGACAGTCGCTTTTGCTCACTTCGAATGAAAATATTGTATTAATGATTGCCAATATTAAGTATATAAATTAACAGCCTAAAATTTATGCAGATCCCACGCACTGCGGGAATCGAGGTAAGCGAAGCGTTTGTCTTTGCTTTTATTGACGACGCTTAGTGGCAAAGCTGACTGCGAATGTATAATTTCTTCAGCCTTTAGTGCAATACGAAAGTAGCGAGTTTATGACACTTGTTACCTTGCGTGCACCACTGCTTTTTTTCTGCGTTGTACACAACATACAGCGAGACGTGCCTGCTTGAGGTGGTGTTGTGTGCCATTCTTTATAACTTATGAGAGGGCTGAGCATTGGCATTGCTTCACATGGCCCATCGCATCCCGGCAGATGTGTTGGCAAAACTATAAGGCTCTACGTGCTAAACCCATAATAAGAATATGAGGCACGCCGTAGTGGTGGACTCTCGATTAATTTTCACACCCTGATGTTCTTTAGCGTGCACCTAAATCTAAGTGCACGACTGTTTTAGTATTTGGCCCCCTTCGAAATCCACCCACCGTGGTACGGATGGAAACCACGACGTCGAGTGATGCCGTAGCCGCACATCTACCGCGGCGGGCACAGAAGCGTTCTTTTGACGTACGGCCGCTGCCTTAGTGTTGCATACATCCTACGCTGACAATGTGGCTTTGCATGTGCACACCCTGCGTCAATAGTCCACTTGGCGAATTTGCGTGGTGTTCGTTTTTGAGAAATAGCAGAAACGCACAGTACCGTACCTTCCATTTGGCCCGCAACTGTTCTGTCTACAGTAGCAGCGTTTTCTTATCTTCGTTTCCTTAACGTAACCTTTTCTCTGTCATGACCTTCCCTCCTGTATAGGAAGTGCGAGTGCAGAATGGCAAGGCTGGTATTCACTCGTTTCTCGATTGCTCCGGTTTTGCCCATTCTCTGCCTCATCTCTTGCTCCCTCTGTACCATTCTATTTACCTCTCCTCGGGACTTGCACGTTAGTAGAGCAGTAAGGACTGCAATTTCGGCAATGCTTTTGCGGGAGGTCGCAGATACTTACACCTCTAAAGAGGCTAATGTAACGACGCCCAGGGAGCTCCAGAGAGCACTGTGCACAATTGACACCATTAAATATGTCAACGGTCTATCCAGTTTACTACAGGCCTACAAGATTTTTTTTCATTAGGTTCATTATTTGCATCATCCAAAGGTATACTGCGGAAGAACTTCCTTTTTACTGCACTGTAATAATAAGTGAACTTGGGTTTCGAATTATATTCTCTTATAATGTTGTATTCTTGCTATCATTGCCATGCGTAATCTACACAGAGTACTCAGGCACCCACTAATGCTTTCACTTTTTGCTTGATTACGCCCGCCATTTTAATGCAAATAAACACAGCTTGAACTCATTTTCTCAGAGAGAAACGCTGAATAAAACGCGGACGTAACGCTGACCAAAATCAACAAGGGCCGTAGTGCTCGATTTTGGGATGTCCCTGTTCGCGAGCTTCTTTTTAGGATATGATCTTGTACCTTAGAAACGTCCCTGGGACGTCTCTGATGCGCTCGTTTTTATTCTCAAGCACCCAGTGCAAATTGTCAACGCCGTAACTCCATGACGTCCTGGTGGCAGGCAACCATGGTGTGTCGCGCAAGTATGACCACGCTGATTAATTTGCGCTCGCTCATATTATTTAGCTTGGAAAGGCCGTCCATCTGCCCTTATTGTCTTCTTCAATCTCTTCATACACCACACGAGCTCACTCAATAATCTAATTTCCAACTCACTCCGGCCTTTTCCACTTTTCGTTTTCGCAAAGTGTGTGTCTATTGCTGTGGTTACCAAATACGCCCAACGGTATGCCAGCACTCAAGCCTTTCTGGTGACCTGAGCAACTGAAGTCGCAGGCTTTCTTCAACACGGCGCTGAAGTTGAATGACTATCCTGAACTACTCGCGTACTTCGCTTCGCCGCTTTCTCTTCAGTGTCATCTCTTAAAATACTCGCTCGTGCTACACACAATACAAACATGCAACGACCTTATTGAAGTATGAATTACACGCTAGTTGGCATCCTGTTGATGGACATTCCCTCTAATTACCGGGATAGGAGTGCTACCCTGCCTTTGGCGACATTATCGGTCTATAGCCTCGCTCAACAACAGTGCTCGTTATTCATCACATTTTGTTTTTGTCGATAGGAGCATACTGTATTTCCTATGAATATACTTTCGGTTTTATATGTGACTTTGCACGCCCGCTTATTCTGTTACGCTGAGGGCGACCATTTTCGTCAGGCCGCCGCATCATTCTGAGCTTCTTCGTCACCAGAGAGCACAGAAAAGTGTTTTCACAAACAAGTCGCGTGATTTGAGCCGCTGTAACCGCAGCATTCTACATGCGAGAGCTGGGC
Organism: Dermacentor variabilis; assembly: GCF_050947875.1. Classification (NCBI taxonomy): domain Eukaryota; kingdom Metazoa; phylum Arthropoda; class Arachnida; order Ixodida; family Ixodidae; genus Dermacentor; species Dermacentor variabilis. Next base: position 174,032,545 of record NC_134571.1, read on the forward strand.
ACGCTATCCTGTACGCTACCGCCTTCCCCGGTACCTTCAAATTATCGGTCTTCCAACTTCTCGTTTTCGTCACTGACGCAGGCAGAATGGACGCAGAAACGAAAAAAAAATTTAAGCTTGCTTTAGCCGCTAGGTAACACATGACTAACTTTGCGAGGCTACTCTGATCGGAGCGCAAGTGCAATTGCGGCTGCGTGCAGATCATCGCCTTAGCTTTATTGTGAATTTTCTCTCACTGAGTCTTTCCAGTTAAAACTGAAGCGCTGGAAAAAATGAGAGATACCGTTGTATTAAGGCGCAATCCTTTAGTGGCTCATGAGTGTCCGAGAGCAGCCCATGGTGGATGCAGGAAAGCGGTCATCACCGGCGAGGGGAGCAAGTAGAGGAGGCACCTTCACAGTAGCGCTGTGCGAATGGGCGCGTGGGAGAGCGCGGACCTGTGGTTGGGGGTGTGCGCACATCAGCGACAAACCTTGCAGTCATAAAGCTGTGATTGCATCCCATGCTCGCCGCCACGACGACGTCCGTTCGCAGAACAGTTCAGACTACAGCAACAGAAGCAGTCGTAGATAGGTTTTTGCCTATCGCAGTTTAGCTCAGCAAAGGGCCCATAGATTCTATCTTAGATTTTATTGGAGCAGGGTGCACACTTTCGTGCAAAAATACACTTGGTATTGGCCAGGATGTCGGTGCCGTGATTCTGCTCCTTGCCCTCCCTCTGAACCATTGCAGTCCATTCTGTGCTTCTCGCGACTATTTGTTCGGATTGGCGTAGACTTATACGGACTGCTGCCGACCACCTCACGAGGTACGCAGATACAATCGATATGCCAGCTGCAATCCTTCGTGAAGTTTCCTCCTTTCTATTTCAAAGCGTTAACTTGTGTAACGGTGCTGCCTGCAAACTCTTGAGTGATCGAGGCCACGTGTTCCAATCCAATGTACGTCAAGAACTTCTCATTTATTACCGTGTTGTTCAGTGTTGTTCACTGACGTACCTTAGCACATTACCCGCATACTAACGGCTTGACAGAGCGCGTCAAGTGGACTATACGCAATAAGGTTTCGATGCATGTAGTTACTAACAACACGAACTGGGATCTTGTTCTCACCGTCGTCACGTACGCTTGCTACACCGCACAACAAGAAACGACAGGCTTCTCCCCCCTCTTTTTCATCTGTGTCCAAGAACCTATATTTCCAATTGATACCCTTATTTATTAGCGTGCCGAATCATAAAAAGTCACACCAATTTCTGGAGCCGCCTGCTCAGAAGAATGCCAGCAACTTGCCCGCACGCTTACTGAACAAGAGAAGACGCAGCAGAAACTTCGTCTTGACGATGGGCGGCCATAATACGGGTCTTTCTGACGACTATGCCAGCTTTCTCATCACAGCTTGTTTCGATATGTCATGGCCTGCAACGGGTTCTAAATCAATCGTCGACGGTAAATTATCTCAATCAACATGTTACACCTACTGACCTGCTACACCGAGTTTTGGAAACTGTGTGCACTGATCGCCTCAAGCCTTACAACGAACTGCTTGTCCCGACGACGCCTTAAATTGCCTGTGCCTCTTCATGTCGAGAGAAGGGAATAGATGTAGTGAAGATGCGCGCACAGCGAAGAAGAGGGAAGTTCCGATATCGCGTCGCCAACACAACGCAAAAGGCCTGAAGTGGAGACTGTTCTTGACGAAGTCTGGGCTGTCGCGTCGCCCAGCTTCGCTTGTTCACGCCTACTATATGTTTTGTGAACCTTTAAAATGCATTGCAAGCACACATTTACGTCTAGGTATATTTACCACAATGATGAAGAAACACGAAAGCGGTCAGGTCAACGGCCAAGCAGAGCGAGCGCGAGTACGACGAACCGTCTGTCATGTAATATGCTGGCGTCCGCATTTGGCACTACAACATATGTAACAATGTATATGTATATATATATATATATATATATATATTTAGTGTGCGTCTGTGTGGTTGCGCGTTTTTAATCACACATATTGTTGTGATCCACCTCTGGGGTCCGTGGTTGGACACAGACGTCACTATGAGGGTCGCTTGCGTGCACTACACCAGGGCTACGCTCTGCTACGCTCGCTAAGTGGTCAAATGTACTCGTCCGTGTCTATCGCAAACAGTTTCTTGGAGGTGACGCGATTATTAGGTCGGCATATAAAAGGAAATGAGAACCGCGTTAGTTTGACATATTTGCACAACTGCCTCCAGATATTTAAGAACACTCCATGTGGAGCTCTGTAACCGCCAAAGCTTACGACGTGCATGAGCACAAATGTCAGCACACACACTGCACAAATCGTGTCCGCTTTTAAAGCAGTTATTTTCCCTTTTAGCAACACGAGGGAATGAGGTGACTGTTTCTCGGCAATCTTTATGATCGAACTGTTCGAAAAATCCAGCCCATGGTCACCCCAATTTGCTGCACTCCGCCTGTGATGTGCGACTTTCGAACCATCCTATGAATCAACTGCAAGGAAAACTGGAAATACCAGTCCACGCTGTTTGCGCGGAAGTCGTCCACATTGGCTCATTGGTTTCTGTCATGGTCAGCTTGTCAGGGTCATAGAACTGGCCTTTACGATCGTCACCGCTTGCGCGGATTGGGCGGTTGTCGTATCCCCGACTTTGCTTGCTTGTGAAGGTAGTCGATCAGCCCCTTCGCAATCACGCCGGTATTTCTGAACGAGCTACCTCGTGTGAAGCACCCAGAGAATGTTCGCTGCCGTTTTCGGACACCACAATACATTCTTACATATGTGAAATTTATGTATATGGGCTCATGCAAAGAGGCACATGCCCAGTGGTGCTGTGTGTGTGCGTCTCCGAAAAGGGCCTGGGGATGAGCGAGCGCAAAGCGCCTCTCTACTCGCCGCAAGATTGAGCGATGCAGAATTTTCGTTGATGCTGACCGTACCAATCATAGTGTGTATTGTGCGTCGAGTCGTCTGCTGGCCTCTACGTACGCACGTACGCGCCGGTTTGCTTTGTTCTGCCCTAACCTGCTTTGTTGTGCCCTAACCGGGATTCATGATTCGACGAATGCAGAAGCATTTGGCCTCGTGCTGCAGTATGTATGATGCCATAAGAACAGTGATTCGAATTATTACGGTTTCGGTGCGGCTTTATTGTTCAAGCACATCAAGAAAATAATCTTGCGTGGTTTATAACAATATACCTATTAACAATATAACAACTATATAACAATTAACAATAGAACAACATAACGTGGTTTAAAACAACATAACTCGCAGCGAGACATCAATGCTACGCTTTCAGCAGTCGCTTGCCACTATGTACTGATCACACGGCGATCTTTACGATTCCGAGAAATATAAACTAGGTGCCATGAGGATCACTCAGAAATAGAATAAACAAACAAGCACCCATATTATACTGTGGGATTGACTTGACATTAGGCGTATAATTGCATGACTTTCACGTTGCGGTGACGCAACCAGCCTTCACTATGTATGATTTCTTCTTTGAATATGCTGTTCTGATACGACTGCAGAAAAAGCATTCAGCCTCGCAAGTAAATTATGCCAATACGGTGCATGATTATGCGCAACAACAGAAAGAGATAAATATTGTTTTACACAAGAAACATGCGTGACGTGACAATGACTAGGTGAACGATACAACTCTGGGTTGCCGGCCGCTGTAATTCACCCTTTATTGTGATGTTATTAAATTGTACCAACCATTATATGGTTGAGTGTAGGAAAAAACAATAATTTTGTTACATAAACTTTCTCAAATTATTGTCGTCCAGATGACTGTACAAAGAGAGCTTTGTACCCATATGCTACGTTGTCGCTGTTACTTTGACAAAAATAACAGCATTTGAGGTAACATGGCGATAATGCTAACACTGTGATGTATCGTGTTTAAGTAGGCGGTACATTAGCCGAGTACACAAAAAAGCAGCTAGGAATTTAATTCAATTGAAGCCTATCTACCACATAAGCACACTGATGTACTTAAGCGATCGGGATGGCAGGGTAAAAAATGTGAAACGCAGGCTGTGTTTTGTAGTGACAGTCCCCTGTTGAGGGTCAGTTTGAGCTTGTTTTACATACGTGATACACATTCTGCGTGCACAAGTGAGATGCTTCAGGGCAATAGAGGGAAAAGGAGGCAAAAACTTTATTCAGGTCATGTGCAAGATGTTCCCATCTGCCCGGCTAGTCCAATGTTGGGACCGGGAGGTCAAACCTATTAGCCCTATCACGGGTGCACTCGACAGCCAGGACTTGGGGGATATGATCGTTTGATTTATACATTCTTCAAAACCGATTCCAGGAAATAGCAGGGCCGAGCGACCCCTACTCTCAGAGCATATGTACAAGCTTGCATATCTTCTTTTTGCATGCTTTGCATCTATTATTCACGTTTGCCATGTCATACCAGGCCCTGATTTATGCAAGTGAATAATAGAACTATACTTGTAATTGCCTAAGTATAGCTACTTGGGCTCTGTTTATCATGTAGTGTGGTGCTGCAAACTCCCTCCTTCACATGTAATGTTTTGTAATTTCATTGTATGTCATGAGCGTATCATTCTGTATGTTCTCCAATCCAGCAAAATCAAAGGCATATATAAAAGTGGCCCGGTATGTAAGTTCGCAGGCGACGCTGTTGGCCAATTCATTTAAATTGACGGGAATGTCTTCAAGTAAACCAAGGTGTGCCGAAAACCAACACATGTAATCTTTAAGATTTGTTTGTCTTGTGTTAATTATCCTCGTCACTAGTGGAGCAATGTTGCCCCTAGTGAAAGCAATAATAGCCGTTTTCGAGTAGTTATATATTTCTGTGTTTTTACCACATGTTAGTGCCAGTGCAATCACGACTTGCTCAGCGACTTCACGTTTGCTAATGTAGACCGTGACGCAGTTGGTGCATTTTCTCTTGTGATCTACTACCACAGCCGCGAACTTAGTTCGATTCCTGTGCGCAACGGAATCAACAAAGGAGGCACCTCTACCCCCTCTATCTATTTCCTTGATTACCGTCCTGGCTCGTGCAACTCTCCTGTTCATTTTATGTGTTGGGCGCATATTCCTGGACAGCGGTGCTATAGTTATTTTGTCTGCGTATTCTTGAACTTTAGTGTTCTGGGCTGGATCCTTAATGGGGTTGGTCATGATCTATTCTAGGATGGATATTCCCTTGCTGGTTGTAGATAGTCTCGCTATTTGCGATATTTCTTGAGCCTCCGCGATCTTCATGGGTGTGTTGTGTATTCCTACCTTGAGCATTTTTTCAATGCTGGTTCGTATTGGGAGCCCCAATGCACTTTTTACAAGCTTCTTGAGTTGAACTTGTGCATAGTTGTACATGGCAGGGCGGTATAGGAAATATGACACAGTACGAAACAGTTGGTTAACCTGATGAGGTTATCTTCTTTCATGCCCTTGTGTCTTCCTGCCAGGCGTCTGATCATCCTGTACGCATTATCCGTTCCAAGGTGATTTTCTTGAGCTCCGTATGGTTTCGCCTGTTTGCATCAAGGAAAATATCTAGCACCCTGCCTATGTGTATATTGACACCAGTTTCTGTATATAGGTATATATTGCTTTCCGAAGAGGCTTCCAGCCCTTAGGCTTGCCTCCCACTTCACGTCTATAAAGCAGCTACAGCGATTTATGTGGGAAGCACCCGAGTCCAGTGGGTCTCAGGTATTCCTCCGTCAACCTGATCGATTCATTCAGCGCGTCTGGTGCGTGCCCTTCGCTGCCACCAGCACACCATACAGTGAGATCATCAGCATATATGATATGATAAATGTCTTTAATGTAGCCCAGCCTTCTGGACCGACCTGTCATGCACGGATTCAAAAGGACGGGAGAGATCACCGATCCTTGGGGGTTGCTGCATCTCATAGCGGAACCACTTCCGAGTTTGTATATGCAAACTTTATCCTCACGGTGCGTGCTTTGAGAAAAGGATTTTGATGTAGTTAAACATATTCAGCACGAGTCCAATGTAGCCTAGCGCTTTGAGGATGTACTCATGCTTAATGTTGTCGAAAGATTTTCCCAACTCTGAGTATGGCCTTGGTATCCCTAGAGTATCAGTCGAGTATGTGCTGTTTGACTTGCTTCATTGCATCCTGTGTGGAAATTGCATATTTAACACCCAGTATGTTTTAGTGTACATATTCTCCTCTAAGCAATCTTATAGCCTATTGAGGATCGCGCGTTCAGCGACCTTTCCCACGCATAATGTGATATTACCGGTAAGTTGTCCAAGCCTCGGGGTTTACCCGGTTTCAGTATTAGTATAACTTGTGAGGTTTACCATTCTTCTGGGACTTCGCCTGAGTTTCATGCATCATTGACGAAGTCTTTTAGCGATTCTATTGAAGGCTCATCGAAACTTCTGAGTAATCTGTTTCTTACTCAATCAGGAGCAGGAGCTGAATTTTGATTTAGTTTGCTTAACACCCTCCGTATTTCAAATGTGGTGAAGGGTTTGGCAGAGTTCAGGTCGAGGGGCTTCCCTGTATTGTGATGGAACTGGTTGGTGCTGCTCATTTCTAACTGGCAGGTATTTGTCCTGTAGTCGCTTGGTGACTGTTTCGTTGGGCTGATCCTTTAGGGCTATGTGTATAGCTCGGGCAAGGGTATGTCTCCGGTTGAATTTAGTGCCTTCTTCAACCAGCAAATATTTGATGAGTTCCCACGCCTTGCTGTTCCTTATTTGCCCATCGTTTGACTCACAAAACTAATTCCCCTATGGCTGACAGAGGGTGTTAAAGTATTATTTTATTTGTTTATTTCGATTCTCTTTCACAGCCTACGTTTTAGCCTTTGCGCCCTCCACCTTCGGGTTATGGCTTCTTGGACTCTATTAAGTGGACAAGTTTCGAGTGCATTGCCTCCACATAAGTGTCTGTAACAATCATTTTGGACACTGTTTTGGTGTCCCTTCTGATACCCTCGCACCAGTCTCTGAGGTTTAGTTTGATTGTTTAGTTTCCGCTTTGGGTTCCTAACTTACGAAAAAGGTCCCAATCTATGACCTCAAATTCTTGAGTTTGGCTTTCTCAAGTTCCAGTTTGACTTCTCTTACGTAATGATCGCTGCCAAAATTGGTTTGTGTTGGTGCGTAAAACATGCTCTGTGTTCCTAATGGATGTAAGGTCAGTTGTGGTGTCTCTGCAGACAGGATTGCCGACCGTTATAGGAAGTGTGTTATCCGTGATTCAAGCTAGCTCATTAGCCTGGTTCCACAGATTCCTGCCCTTCGTATTTGTCGTAACTTACTCCCATAGCGAGCGTGCTGCATTGAAGTTTGTTAATATTATCAAATGTCTAGTTCAAGCTAGATTAGTAGCCTTTTGCAATATTCTCTTCAAGTGTTGTGTCTTGTGTTTTGGATTGCTGTAGATGTTGAGTACAGATAAGGTATTGTTCCTTTGATTTTTGTGTGAAGTTGGTACTACAACCTCAACCATGATGTACTTAAGGTTTTTTTGCATGATGCCTAAGTCATGTGGGATGTGTAACCTGTTTATTTACACTCATGTATACGCTCCTAAAGTACGTTTGACACTCTATGGCCCTGTATCCTGTGTGACATATCCATATCCTGAATTCTGAAGTGCGATAATACTTGGTTTAGGCTGAAGTGAACTGATGTATTGCTGCTGTTGGTCGTTGTTGCTAGTGTCCCCCCGCAATTCCACTGACATATTCGAAATTCCCTCTTAGTGTGTGCCATATTGCATATTCATCTCCCCCGCCTGGGAGTTATTGTAGATCTGAGGAATAATGATGAGCATTGTTCTCTTACGTCCGTTGACATAGCCATCATTTCCAGGGTTTTGATTCTTTCGCCAAAAGCATTCAGCCCTTCCTCAGGGACATTCAGTGCCGTCCGTATTCGGACTACATTCATTGTCAACTGTTAGACACTGTCTATAAGCAGCTGCATCTCGTCTTTGAAAGTCGCCAGTGTTTGTTTGACTTCCTCCATCTGTGTTTCAGTGTTCCTGATCTTACTTTCAACAGCCCAACACTTGGTTGACATGGATCCCTCACCAGCAGGCTCGGAGACTGTGGCTTCTTTGTGTGTGTTAGTAATACATTTGTTCTCTGCTTGTTTGGCCTCGTTTAATTTCTCTAATCATGTTCTCATTCAGTTCCTTTAGTTCCGCGCTCTCTTTCTTAAGCCTTTCTTTTTCGCGATCGATACTTTGCTCTGGAAGTGGGTCGCAAAGCGTGGCACTTACCGGATCGGCACGCCCGTGGTCAGCGCAGACAGGTCTTATTTTATTGCTGTCCCGGTGAGGCGGCGTCTTGTCCGTCATTTCCAGTTCCTTGATTTTGTCTGCACACGTGAAACCATTGCTGCCTTTCCGGGGTTCCGATACAGCCGGTTGTCTTTGATCTCTTGGTCCGGATTGCGTCATGGATTGGGATCTGCGTCTGGGTCCAGATCTGGACACGCTTTTTCCCTTGGAGGGTGAGCGACTGCGAGACCTGGACCTCCCATGGGACATTCATCTTGGCTGCGCGTCGTTCTTGTCCTTGTTGACGTTGGTTGCTGTAGCTTATTCGTTCCTCCGTTTTCTGATTACGTATGAAGTCGTATAGCGCTGTTTACGCATTTTGTCCGCTGATGGGTGTGGACCATGGCGCGGTTCACACCTGCGTTGACACTTATGCTCCTCCCTCGGATTCACTGCGCCACAGCCTCTGCATATTGTCCCTTCCGGATACGGGCACACGTCAGCACTGTGACCGAGTCAACGGCAAGCGTAGCATACGTCGGCCTGTTTCTTGTAGAGTGAGCATATTACATGGACCGGGACGAAATTGGCAAGCTGGTTTCTATCATAGGTGATGATTGATTCTTTAAACGGCCAGCGCCAAAAAGGTATCATAGATTGACTATGGTCTTACTACTGCTACTACTTACTTATTACTACTCTTACTCGAGTCGGCTGAATAAGGCCGTTCATGTGTACTGGTCCTTTATTGAAAATAATATTGCAGCTCGTGTATATTTCTACTTCAGCCACACGTTTCGAACGTCTTCATGCTTCGCGATAGAGGTCAGGTACCCGTTACACAAAAGTTACTTGGACACGTCAAGGATGCTTCGCCTTAAAACAATTTTTATGCCTGCTAACATAACTGGACTTTCTGCTGAAAGGGTTCATCATCCCTAAGCTAAAGCGCCTCCAGTTCACTGAAGCCAAGTAGGGTGCTACAAATATTCGTATTCATGCACGTTAAATACAAAGGCTTTACGAATGCCACAAGCGTAAACCATGGAAAGGAATTCTAGAAACAAAGCAACTACCATTATATCACTAAAGGCATAATTTGTAATTTATTGACCAATGGAAACCTCAATAGGCTCATCTGGAAGACGGCTGCTTACGAACTAGTTCACATTTCCTCAGTAACTCCTCCTCACACACCCCTGATGTTTCGACAGAACTTCAGTATTAAGTACCATGCTGTATCGCCGAGCGCACTTGATCCGTCAACTATGTCAAAGCCTATTGACGCACTCGTGAAATGATCCGCCTTGTACGGTATGTTGTTCGCGTCCACCACCTGAAATGATACTTAGACCCGCTGCTCTCCACGCAATAAGTTGTCAAGATGGATCCATTTAGCACCTGACGGTATTGTTATGAAGATGTTCGCACAAATCACCTATGCCAGCAGTGCAGTGACTGCGCCAGTTGGATCGCAATGGTTGGAGCGTGTGTGAGTGGCTCGGGCTACCACGTGTTCTTCCGCTGTGGTGCTTGACTGTTTACACTCAACGTTATAGCTGCTCAGTACGCCGAGCGATAAAGTATATGCGTAATAATAGGACGGAAGCAGATCGAACAATTTTATTGGCTTAGGCCACACAGAGTATCTACGAAAAAATATTTGGGAGGATTGGTTGTGTACAGGTGAAAACGATTAAATATTCCAACACCGCTAACAATATTTCACCCATCTGTGGCGCGGCTAAGGTGACCGCAGGTCACACATTTAGTGAGTGATGAGCAAACGACTTGAAGCGCGAGACGTATCCAGTCTGTGTTTCGGAGAAGGCGGTCGCCAAGAGAATTCGCCGGTGTTATGTAGCAGCACACGTATTTTTTTTCTGAGACGTCTTGTTCCCCCGCCTCGTGCGGTGATTCTGAACAGACATGAGCATTCTTGAAAGGAAGGGCTGGGGCGCCGCAATGCCGGCTTGTCTTGAAGCGCTAGATCTCCCTACAGCCTACAACATCCTCCTCCTCCATAGTGATGCCGCAAATTCTCTGAGCGCCCACGCATTCGAATTGGGGTTTATTGTACAGCGGCGTTAACTCTATAGAAGCATGTCGAAATTACTTTCTCGTCTTCATGAAGGTTTCGCACTAGACGGTTGGCGTGCAGGTTGGCGCGCTCGACGTGACGGCAGTATTCAACTCCTGAAGCAAACTCGCTCGGAATAGACGCCGTGCTAGACAGGACAGACAAAAAAAGGCAGTGTCGAAAGCGTAAGAAGCGTGGTGCTCGCGGGCAAGAAAAATGGGCTGCATGCAGTTGTGCCTTCAACGCTGGAGCTCTGGATGAACGTAAAAAAAGGCCAATGTATATCCCACATAGTGTGGTCGGAGATATATAAATTACAGTGAAAGCATTCAGTCAGACCATTGTCCCGGCAGTCATAGGTAGATATTTCTTGCGTATGGAGCTTAATGCGCTAAGCAGTTCATCGAGAACGCGGGAGAAAGATGCCTTTGCAGGCTCGTTCAACGATACACGAGCAGCATCATGCCGCGAAACTACAGAACCCAAGAACTCTGTGACTTCAGAGACATTGCCGAAAAGTGACATAGTGTCTGACTATCGTCCTTTATGGCCGACAGCACTGGCAATATATCGACTGCCGGTGGGCGTTCTCGGATGTACACAACACGATACCGACAACATGAAATGTAGGTGATGGGCACGGCATGTTCTGCATTGTTCCTCAAAAACAGTGCCTAAATGGTTACGCTGCTGGCGACGCTCACAAGAATAGCCATACTGGCGATGCTGGTACAGAGGCCAGGCCAGAGGCAGTGCGGCTTCACGTGATCGCAAGTCTTCGGGAAGCGGAAGTGCTCAAGACTGTGTGGACGTGAAATGGTTTTTAAGACGCAAAAAATGGGGAACAACAGAGAGTCGTCGATTAACTGAGTGATGGTAAATGTACATATATGAGGCGCCACGATAGAACCTGAATCGAGCGAGTTTAAATCGCAAGCGACTGCTCGGTGGACGACTAGACTCACGGACCTGTTCAATCAGAGTGTTTCGTTATGAGTCGCTGTACTGATGAAAGAAGAGGGTATTGGCCGTACATAAAGGCAAGGCACCTATCGAGCGGGCTATCAAGCCTAACTTTAAAATGAAGACTGATGCTGATAGCTGAAGCCTCAAGTTTACCGAAGCGTTCGCGTTATCATCTTAATCATGAACAGCCGCCTGTCTTCATGCTCTTTGCCGGACCATGGCTTTTCCAGTGACATTTAATTATCCCTCGCCTCCGCTGACTCCAAATTGTGCCTAAAAGCTTTCTAATTTTATCACTCCACTCAATTCTCTGACGCCCTTACCTGTGCTTTCATTCACTTGACACATTCTGCAACGCTAATGGACCACCGGTTACCGACCATTCGCCATTAATGGCCTGGCCAGCTTGATTTTTTCCATGTAATGCCAGATGGAATGTGGGCCACCCCATATGGACTCTCATCCTGAGAATCTCTATTTCGAAAAAAAATTCCACACGGACCATTATAACTGGCTGGCAGCCGCACCGGTGCTGTGCCTTGGCAACGTCCAGACATTTGATAAATTTGGCATCCGTTCCGTTTCGACCAAATTAAAGCCCCTCCATACACGTTTCCGCCGACCAGGTTAAGTACCGCCAACCTGCCCTTCTCCTCCACGCCCCTCTCCCACTCACCCCCTTAGCTTCCGGTGGCAAGCGGAACTTACGTAGCTGCAGCTTCCTGGTACAAGTGGAAGTGACGTTTTGTTTTTTAGCGTTGTTTACGTTTGCTTCGCTGGAAAGGCTTTAATTGCACGAGCTGCGCTTGAAACTGTCAATGCGATTCCATCCAAGAACCACCGCCTACTGTAACCAGCTATCTGCTCGTGTTCGCTGCTTCGCGTCAACCTGCAACGGGTTGTGACACGAGCGACAACGTACAGTGGAATGTTGTGCCCAGGCGCTTGGAGACCACGGCCGTTTTTCGTGCATTTGGGAAACAGCGACCGCGAACTACTACTTCAGCGGAATACACAGCTTGTCCCCTTTGCATTCTTCTTATGGTGACTGCCACAGCTCTGCTAAGCACGCGCGGGCGTCTCAGCATCGTCCAACGGCAGTCAACGCGGAAATTCCCGCAGCGCAACTCCAGGAAGCGGAAACGCCGGAACCGGAAATTTTTAAACCGGAAATGCTGAAACCGCAAGTACCGGAACTGGATTTGCTGTGAGGGAAAAAGGCGGCGCACAACAAAGGTTGTCGCTACTTAAGAATGCAGCGGTGGCGCGTGGATGTAGGGGCATTAGACCAAATCAAAGGCCCCTTGTTTAGGACTAAAGTATAGAGGTAGTCCCAGATTAGTTGTTCGAGGTGCGGTTGGAGGGGTTGAAGGTACCGGTACGCGTATTTTCCAAACCAGCAGGGCTTTCATTGCTGCGAAAAAGCAGGAGGAATCGTATGCGGAGGCTTTGTCTCCAGGGACGTGCATTGCGGTTGGTTGCGAAAGTTACAACGCGAAATGAACGCATCGTGAACGCCGTGCCCTATTACGACACTGGTGGAGCAAGAGCTACGTTTTGCTTTCCGGTGCTGACATGTGCGTTAAACGCACACACGCCATCAGTGCGCTAAGATTCCTGGTGGGCTGCTGCGTGGCGGTTTCGTGTGAGCTCTGAACGTCAAGCTAACGTTATTCAATATTTCACTGGGCTCTGACTACCGCCGGCGCTTTCTCGACAGTCTCATCTTGTGCACCATCGAAGTGTGACTCCTGCAGCAGTGCTCATCACCATGATGTTATAAGACCCGGCCGGAGTTGTCTTCGTGCTGCGTCGCGCCAACTTGTCCCTCCAGTTTATTGTTAGGAAACAATTCAAAGAGCTTGACCGCAACCTGAAACTTCGCTATCGTTGTCAATCATTCTCCCTTCTGACGAATTACCATCAGTAATTATTGTTAGGATAGAAATTATTTTGTATGTGGGTAGTCCTGATAGACCACATATCGTTATTTACCGCCTATGCGCACAATTGTTTAGACGCCCTTTGTATTATCTCGGGAAGCTAGGTCGAAGCTGTCCTAACATGTTCCTAACGCTGAGTGGAGTTTTTCTAGCATGCTTCGTAATGTTGCTTAGGTCGATGGTTGTTAGTCAAAAATGTTCAACGTGCAAATATTTTTTGACGCTACAATTGATATCACTACAACCGGAACTTGCAGATTCTGCGTGGCAGTGGACACGGCTGCTTCGAGTGCGGTTGCCCACCTCCAAAATGCTTTCTCAGGTCCTCAGGGACTTAAATGGGTTGACCTGCTATTTGGGCCGAGAGGCGACTCACCCTGGCTCGTCGGTGGCCATTGTGGAGGTCACCTGACCAATCTATCGGTGACGGACTGCACTGGACAGACGCTGCTGCATCCCGACTTTGCACGGTGTCTGGGAGCCTATCTGCCTCTGACGCGAAGCCTCAAGACACTCACCATCATTGTGGCGACGTTTCAGGAGCCGGCGCAATACATCATACAAGGGCTTGCCTTGAACGACAGCATTGAAGAGCTATTCATAAACAGTATGTACTTTGCACGTTTAAAGCAGTAGCTTGCCAAAACGCCAACTATTGTAAAACTTTATTTATCAATGGCCCAAGCTTCTTTCATGTGGGTCAGCCTAGCACTGATTAAATTATAAAGTGTCGCTATTAACAAGAGGCCACCACTTCTTCTAAGAGCGATGTTTGTAGACTTTCTTTTTGATGTTAAGCGTAGTACGAGTGGCTGCAATAAGTCCATCAAGCATTACACTGTAATGAACAAATCAGACAGCGAATAGGAATGAACTTGCCCAATGAGATTTTATTTTAGCTATATTAGCTTACGAAATCAACATGCGCCCACAGCGCTCATTTGTCTTTAGTTAGCTAACGCAAGTAAGTTAGAGACTGCGCTGCATTTATCGTTTTATCTTGGTGGCGTTGTACTTTCCCTTAGTGTGGGCAAATATGAGGAATAAGGGCATGTGGATTACGAGATGTTCCACATCGAGGTCTACTAATTTAAGTATTTTTATTGTCAGCAGCGTTCTTTGTTACAGAGCACAAAATTTGCTGGTGATTGTAGATTGACCAACAAAACGAATCATCGGTTCCCCATTTCCGAAAGATCCCTCATCCCAGTGCTATTCATTGAAGTAATATTGAAGATCTATTCATGAATAGTATGTACTTTGCACGTTTGAAACAGTTGCTTGCCAAAGCGCCAATCTTTTGTAAAAGTTTCTTTATCAAAGGCTCAAGCTTCTTTCATGTGGGTCAGCCTAGCACTGACTAAAATATAAAATGTCGCTATTAACAAGAAGCCATCACTTCTTCTAAGGACGATGTCTGTAGACTTTCTTTTTGATGTTAAGTCTAGTACGAATGGCTGCAATCCGTCCATCAAGCACTACACTGTAATGAACAAATCAAACAGTGAATCGGAACTAACTTACGCAATAAGGCTTTATTTTACCTGTGCTAGCTTGCGTACTCAACATGGGCCAACAGCACTCATTTGTTTTTAGTTACCTAACTCATGTAAGTTAGAGACTGTAGTGCATTTATCGTTTTATCTCGTCAATCATTCTCCGTTCTGGCGAATTACCATCACTAATTAAGTTTAGAATGGAAATTATTGCGTATGTGGTTAGTCCTGATAGATCACTTATTGTTAATTACCGTCTATGCGTACGATTCTTTATCTTTCTTTAAAGTCAGTGAATTCGCTCTTTCTGCTACACATGTGGCCGGGCTTGTATTGACAGGTTAATAATTTTTACATACGATCTGTGTTGTTTACAGCCGAGGCTGCAAGAACATGTCAAGCAAGCTCGTTATTCAGCCATGTTCTTTGTGACTTCCCTGAAGTGGACTTCATAAGCATCTCTTTTAGTGCCGGTGTCAGCCTTCGGAAGAGAATATGCCGGCGCCCGCCTAAAATGCTAGGCGAAGCTTTCGGCTAACTTTACTAATTACAATATGGAAAATGGCGATCAGCGAAGGGGCCGCCTATACCTGGTTCTTCACAGGCCACGTTTGCAACAACAGCTGGTGCCGTACAAGTAATGATATCTATACGGGAAGTCTTGCCAGAAAGAATATATGTAGCATTAGTTAGCTATGCACGCTACAGGTTTACGTGCAGTTAACAAATATTACAGCAAATATTACAGGACACGGTGACGGACATACATTACGTGGACAACAGTAGCGTAGCTCAAGACGCTTTGTTTGCTGGACGCGAGATGGTGCTATCAAGCAGACGAAACCATGCTCCAGAATGCGTTGCTTTCGGTGTTTCGCGCGACATGTAACAGTAAACAGATAAGTTTGGTGTGTTAAAAAGAAAAGGACAGAATACTTATAAAAGGGGTAGACACGTTGTCACGACTGACTGTAACTTAACAAAATGAAATCAATTTGTTTATAAACCTGCCACCATTGGCCCCAGTGCACAAGTAACGAAGTAGGTAACAAAGTTATACATCCCCCAGAAGATAGAGAGGCTTCTTATTGAAAGAAAGTTGGATAGATCGGGCTGAGTGAAGTGCATTCAGCCTGTTGCTCCACGCTGGGTAAGGGCGGTTTGGGGGAATGATAGATATAGCATGTGAAGAGAAAGGAGGGTGGTGGTATTGGGAACACGATGATGAGGAATTGAGAATGAAACTGATTGTCTGCTAACATTCGTGGCACATATGCACAGAACTATTGGTAAAGTTACGACCTTAAACACTTGCTTCTTCGTTCGTGTTTTCGTCTCTGAAGGATGCTCAAGTGCTTTCGCATACTGCTTGTCACCAAACAAAGTCTTGCCTTCTGTATATCACCAACACAATCACTTTTCGTTGTAAGAGAAATAGTCGAGGAATAGTGTAGGTAATCCACAGCACACATGGCTTGAGTGCATTTCAATGCTTCCAGAGCAACAAACATGAAGCGTCCTCTTGCGCTAAATTATATTTGTATGCAGCATTTTGTTCTCGTTTGAATCCTTTAGCTTGGTTCCTACTATTTACTCCCTAAGCCTATCCCGAGAAGAAAAAGAAGTATGTGCGGTATCTTTATCTAGCGCAGGCGCTTTTCTCTACATTTTTTTCGAGTTCCTTCCTGTCAAGAATACTATTTCGTCTGTGAAAGGGGAAAGTGGTTCCACGCGGTCGGCGGTCTTCGCTGCATGAAACTGAGATATGGAAGGACTCTCGACATCATGAGTACCCCTCCTGGGCATTTACTTATTTAGATACTTGCGGTGCATCAAACTGCCCTTCGACTCTACATCATTGCCCACATTCGTAAATACAGGACATGCGAACGCAATATACAGGAACAGCGCAACCTGCGAGTGTTGTGGTGGAAATCGTCAGCTGTGAAGCAGCGGGCTACCTAAATGTCCGAATCGTGCCGTAACCATGAGACTACGTCAAAGGAGTGCCGCAAAACACGAGACAAAATGCTTATTTTGCGATGGATGGCGAGCGATTACTCCGCTCTCGGAAACAAATAAAACCAATGTTTCAATGGGAAACTGAGTTAACTGGGCAAGCCCGGCATAGACATTGTGAGGGCGCTTCTGAAGAATCATAATCGCCGTACAGCGTCAGCGTCAAGTGTTTTATATTATCAGCTACTATTTACCCCAGAAAGAGCACACGCACTTTGAATACCTTGCTTCTGCCACTAAAACGTGTCGTAACCTACTCAAGCTCCTGGACCACCCCGACGCCCACCGCCAACTTTGTGGTAGCACAGCAATGAACAGACGTTGGACAGATCACTTTCCTCATTTCGCCATAAACGAAGGTAGTCCCATTTTTATCAAAGGTAAAACGTATTGCAGCTGCTTAACTCATGTGTTAGCGCTAAGTTCCTTGCTATTAATCGTGGGCGGATATGCTAATATAGAAATGCACAAAAGCGCCCCATCCCGACTTACATGCAACTAAAAAGCTCACTCCCTTTTCGCAGCGTTGCCTTCGCTCAACCAATTGCACCAAATTCAAAGAATTTCTGGCGAGCACTCTTCGGACCTTATACATGGCATCTAAGGTGGAAATGACTGTTACATCAACTGCCCAGGAGACAACGAAATTTGTCTACAGATGGATTATTATGATCCCTGTTGATAGCCTTTATGAAGGTGTTCATGTAATTTATCGCCAGACGGGGAGAAAATTAAATATAAACATCGTAAGACCTTGACATGAGTCGCGATGTTAGGCGCCACACTGGCGGCCACGTAGACAGGCGAATCAAAGTGCCACGGACATAATGCTGCGCTGTTCTGGACTCGCGTCCTCTGCGGGAAAATAGAAGTGTTGTACGCAGGTCGCTTTTTCCTTAAGAAAAAATATCTTCGCATGGTGGCTCTTCTACAATGCGGGAATAACGTTGAGGTCGCTCAAGATGATTGTCACCTCCTGTTTTACGTCACTGCTCTTCTACTACCGTACCAAAGCGGCATCAATAGATTACTCTATGGAGATGAAATTCAGGATGCATGCACATGAAGCTATCCTCTCTTCATCAAGTAATCATCAGTTCCTGCTCCCTATCGCACATCATACACTGCGTTGTAGCATCTCGGAGAAGATACGTGCAGGCTTCTCCTATCTGCATTCAGTGCATAATGGCCATTTGAATTGTGCATGACAATATGAAATGCATATAAACCCAAACAAGTTCTACCGAAATTATTCATCTTAAACGTTATTTGCCTTCACAAGATGCGTCACTAAAACTGTGGAGACAATCGACTAAACGGGATGAGAGTGCCTTATAGAAAGGTGTGCTCTCCATGCGGTTATAAAATGTTGAATAGGCAGATCCTATATATAAATCAACGATGTGGTGTCGTCCATGGAACAGGAGCTGACACAACACCGCCTCTCAGGCGCTCTATCTTGATAACAATATTCACTCACGATAAAATTGTACACGAGGCTATCCTGGATGCTTTAGATGAGGTAGGCATTGGGGGCGCATGTGCACTATGATCACTAGGTATCTTAGCGATGGCATGTGTTTCATGAAGATGGTTGATACAGATCATGCATCACGAAATGGGCCAAGCCATTCCTTGATGTTGGCGCATTCAGCACCATGCTCACCGAAACAAACGTAACTCCGCTTGCAGAAGTGTTTCTGCTTACTATCAAAACTACTTTTGTATGTAGATTGCCGCTGCGGTGGGCTACTGCAGTCTCACACCCATGAGTGTGCGCGGTAGTACAAGGAGCTATTTCTACTAAAGCTACGTACCTACTCCTTCGCGTTGTGTAAGTGGCAATTGCAAAATTTGCTGCAATTGCTCTCACTCACAACGCAATGAGCAGGCATCAGATTACCCTAGACGGTACCCTGATACCATAGGTTGACCTCAAAATATTTCTTGGTGTGATCATGGACCATGACCTTTCTGGGGCCAAATACCTTACGATGTTTAAGAAAGACCTACCAGCTTCTAATATTTGTAGAAGGAACGAAGTGGGGCCCGCCTGGATGATCCCTACTACACGTTTGCCAGGCGCTATGCGGAATTTACCTGCGCTATACCGCGTCTTCGGACATGCGACATTTCTGCCTTCTACGTCCCTGAACAAACTCTGTGCAGAATTCTAGTTACTTCACCGTCTAGGATTGTAACTGGAAATGGGCCACTGCAGTCCAAATTTGACACTACGAACTTTTCAGCGCACTTGTGGGTTCCATAATTTGTGTCTGAAATAATAATTTTTTCTACCTTTCCTGGTGAGCCTGTGATACCCATGCTTTTGCTAAACGGTGTACATTGGAAAGTTTTCAAGCACAAGTCTTTTGTACCCATCTTGGCGTGCCACGCTCCAGTTCAAGTATATTAAGCAAAATTTCGGGAGCAGGCATTTGTCCTATCAATATTAATACGTAGGAAGACGCAGACGAAAAGCTATATACAAGTATAATTGGTGCAACAGCCCGTGCTAGCCTCTAATCGACGCCGTCGTCTTCACCCTGCTCGCTTCTTTGTCATCGCAAATACTGTTCCGTAGCACTACCCTCGGCGGCAAAGGTGCCATCCCGGAGCGAGTAAACGCCGGACTCGAAAACAGTGTAGTAGGCCTTGAGCCTACTGACGTACACAACATCACTAGATTCCAGAGTAGAGGATGAGGCTGAACGCACAGGAGCAATTTAGTACGTCACAGGCGTCACCTGGCGCAGCACGCGGTAGCGCCTTGTGTATCGCGAAAGAAGCTTCTCTGAAAGTCCGACGTGACGAGAAGGCGACCACAGCAGCACACGCGCACCGGGCGAAAACTGTACGTAACGGCGGCGGGCGTTGTACTGACGCTTCTGAATGGTTTGCGAGGCCGTCAGTCGAGTACGGCCAAGTTGGCGTGCATGGTCGGCGAAGGCGATGGAGTCACGCGCATACTCGCTTGTTGAGATCGCAGCATGAGGAAGTGCCGTGTCAAGGGGCAATGTCGGTTCGCGACCGTACAGTAGATAAAAGAGAAAATTGGGCGGTTTCATGCCGGGAAGAATTATATGCAAATGTGACGTAAGGAAGGCCAATGACCCAGTCGTGGTGGTCCTTGGAAACGTACTTGGACAGCATATCGGTAAGAATACCGTTTAACCGCTCTGTGAAGTCATTGGTTCGAGCATGGTATGAGGTAGTCAGCTTGTGTTGAATGGAGCAGGAACGCACAATGTCGGCGATAACTTTCGAGAGCAAGTTACGACCGCGGTCAGTAAGCGGATGTCGCGGGGCGCCATGAAGGGATGTCGCGTGGCGCAACTGGTAGGGAGAGCCCGCGTGATAGTGTACCGGGTGGCATAATCAGTTGCGACGGCTACCCATTTGTTCGCAGAGGATGACGTGGGAAAGGGACCGAGGTGGTCTAATCGAACACGAAAGAGCGGTTGCACAGGGACGCTGATTTACCGGAGATGACCGGCAGGTAGCACCTGAGGTGTTTGCCGAGGCTGGCAGGGATCACAGGCAGCAACATAGTCTCGGACGAAGCGGGCCAGACCAGGCCAATAGAAGCGGCGGCGGACGCGGTCGTACGTGCGGGTTAACCCAAGTTGTCCTGCAGTGGGTGCGTCATGCATCTCAAAGAGAACAGTGCGTCGTAGATGTTTTGGCACGACAAGAAGGTCAGATCCGTCAGGGAGGAAGTTCCTTCGGTACAGAATGCCGTCCTGGAGGACATATCGGCGAACGGATGCGTCGGTAGGTGTAGAGCGCTGATGCTCGATGAGTGTTCGCAGCGGTGGGTCTCGGTACTGCTCATCGGCGATGTTAGCGAAGGCAGACACAGAGAAAATTCTGTTGGCAGTACTACTGTCGGCGTCATCAGACTCGTCGACCGAGTAGCGAGACAGGCAGTCAGCGTCCTTGTGTAGTCGGCCAGATTTATAGGTGGGAGATTATGAATATTCTTGGAGGCGTAAGGCCCAGCGATCAAGCCTTCCTGTAGGAGCTTTCAGTGAGGGCGTGATGGTCCGTGACAACGGAAAAGGTTCGGCTATATAAGTATGGGAGGAACTTCGCAGCCGCCCAAACTAGGGCCAGACACTCACGCTCAGTGATGGAATAGTTGCGCTCCGCGGGCGTTCGGAGCCTGCTGGCGTAAGCGATAACACGGTCGTGGCCGCGCTTGCGTTGTGCCTCTACTGCGCCAATTCTGTGACCGCTGGTATCAGTACGGACTTTGGTCGAAGGATAGAAATGGGCCAGAACGGGAGGCTTTGTGAGAAGGTCGATTAGAAGCGAGAATGCAGAGGTCTCGTGATCGCCCCACTGAAAAAGGGCGTCTTTTTTCAGAAGCTCGGTTAATGGTCGTGCTATGGCCGCGAAATTTTTCCCGGAACGGCGGAAGTACGGACAAAGGGCGATGAAGCTGCGCATATGCTTGACACACTTTGATCAGGAAAGTGCGTAACAGCATGCATCTTGCCTGGGTCCGGTTGCACTCCGTTCGCGTCATCGAGATGCCGAATGACATTAATCTGGCGACGGCCGAATGGACACTTCGATGCATTGAGTTGCAGGCCGGCTCAGTGAAAAACGTTCAAGACTGCTCAGAGGCGCTCGAGGTGCGTAGCGAACGTTGGGGAGTACAATTTAAGGCCGTCCAAGTAGCAGGAGCGTGGAAGTGGCAGAGCGTTAAAAAAAGTGGCAGGAGCGTTACATAGACTTAACGACATCACTTTGAATTGATAGAGACCGTCGGGTGTTACAATATAAGTCTTCTCGCGGTCGAGATACTCCACGGCAATCTGCCAGTAGCCGGAGCGAAGGTCAATAGAGGAGAAATAGCGAGCACCGTGGAGGCAGTCAAGGGCGTCATCAATCTGAGGTAGGGGATACACGTCCTTTTTGGTAACGCGTTTAAGGTGCCGATAAGCCGCGCAAAAGCACCATGAGTCATCCTTCTTTTTTATCAGTACAACATAAAACGCCCATGGACTACATGACGGTTGAATAATGCTCGTACCCCGCATTTTGCGAACTTCGGCGTGAATAACTTGCCGCTCAGCCGGTGAAACACGATACGGGTGGCGATAAATAGAAGGGGCATCGTCGGTATTAATGCGACGTTTAACCGCTGTAGTTTGGGCCAAGGGACGATCGTTATATCGCGCTTCAAAAACAACGTGGTAGAGCTCACGATCGTGCTTGGACGACATGTCGGGCGCAATCATTTTGTCTATGTCGGCGATGGTACAAGTTGCCGACTGCGATGGTAGAGGAGGATCGGCTGAATTCTCGTCTACAGCAATAGTTGCTACTGAGTGATCCTCGAATGAGCAAAGCTGGGCCAGCGACATCCCGCGTGGCGGCACTTGTGTCGTCAAGCCAAAATTGACCACTGGCAGGCAGACACAATTCGCCGTAATAGATAAAGCTGTATGAGGTACTGTGATCTCGTGTGTAAGGACGACGTCTTGCATAGGAGGCGCGATGTATTGACCGTCGGGAACTGGTGGGGATGACACGAAGTCAACGTAAGTCGGTGCCGAAGGTGGCAAGCGAACGAAGTCGACGGAACTGAGGCGACTGGGAGCCAACATAACCAGGTCAAGGCGGAGAGTATTGGCGGAACAATCGAGGAGAGGAGAATGTGGGAGAGGAAATCTAAGCCGAGGATGATATTATGGGGACAGTGGGCGATGACTGTGATTAGAACGATAGTGGAGCGATCGACGAGGGAGACGCGCGCGGCACACATACCAATTACGGGGGCGGTTCCGCCATCGGCGACAGGGACAAGAGGCGTCGTGGTGGGCGTGATTATTTTCCTCAGCCGGTTACGAAGGTAAGCGCTCATTACCGACAAATGCGCCCTAGCGCCTACAAGAGCAGATACAGAAACACCGATGACTTGCACGTCAAGAAGGTTCAAATGACTGGACAACGTCTGTAGAGAATTTGGTGGGGTAGGGAGCAATGTAGCGTCACCTCCAGGCGCTGCATTGTCTAGTTTTCCGTCTGGGAGCGGAGTCCGGAGCGAGTCGGTGAATAGGAGCGACGGGGCTGGGAGGAGCGAGATTGTCGTCGTTGTGGCGAAGGCGAAGGAGAATAGGGGTGGTTCGGCGTAGGATAATCAGTGGCGGCATTATCGGAGCGCGCGGCATTGGGACGAGAAGGACCACCTGGGGGGCGAGAGTAGGCAGTTTAAGTAGACTGGGTCGGGGAACTCCAGCGACTGCGACAGGGCCGAGAAATGTGCCCGATTCGATGGCAGCGAAAACAAATGGGCTTGTCAGCAGTGCGCCATTCAGATGGGTTGCGGAAAGGTGGTGGGTAAAAAGATGCGGGACGGGGCGGAATCAAAGAAGCCTGGTGGGTATCAGGGCGATTGGCCGTGCAGATGGTGTGAAGAGACATCTTTGCGAACTCCTGGCGGACAACTGCCTGGATCAGGGAAACCGTGACTGCAGGTGCGTTGGAGGGGCAGGAGTCGAAGGCAGCCGGATAGGCGGCCTCGATCTCACGCCGGACGATCCTGGTAACATTATCAGTGTTGTTGGGACGAGGATCGTCGGCACAGGAAGATATTGCTGGGGTGCTGGTCGATATATAGGTTCCAGGAGGCGGCACTCTTCTATAACTGCATCCACCGTCGCCACGTTGCTGAAAAAGAGCAAGTTAAAGGCTTCATCGGCAATGCCTTTGAGGATGTCGGAAACCTTGTCTGACTCAGTCATGTGTGCGTCAACTTTGGGGCACAGAGCGAAGACGTCCTGAATATACGTGACGTAGGGCGCTGTTGACGTCTGCACACTGCCAAAAAGCGCCTCCTGCGCGGCAAGGTAGTGACCGTAGGAGTTGCCGAACAAGTCTCGGAGCTTTTGCTTAAGCGAATCTAAACTGGTGAGCTCATCTTCGTGCGTCCGAAACCGAACTCGAGGTCTGCCATCGAGGTAAAAGACTACGTTGGCGAGCATGATAGTAGCGTGCCGCCGGTTATAGCGGCTGACGTGTTCCTACAGGCGCATCCAGTCCTCGACGTCTTCCGCATTTTTGCGCGAGAATACGCCAGGATCACGAGGAGCGAGCAGAGTGATGTAGGTCGTCGAAGTGGCAGCAGGTGTCGGAGCCGGTGGCGTCGAGTTGTCGTCGCCGGGAGCCATGAAGGAAGGCTCGACGTACCCTCCACTGCGAAGCTCCGTGACGAGGTACAGGGAACGTCCACCTCTCCAGATATGTTAGGCAGGAAGACGCAGACGACAAGCTATATACAAGTATATTTACAAGGAAATACGCTGCACTTGGCCGAGCGGCAACAGCCTTCGATAGCTTCTAATCGTTGTCGTCGTCTTCACCCTGCTCGCCTCTTTGTCATCGCAAATACCTGTAGCGTAGGAATATATCCCGCTCCTGTGAACCTCTCAATGTTTATCTTTGCTCAATCAGCAGTCATGAATACCACATCTTTGAGGACTCTATGATATGCGCCCATACTACATTTCATACTGGAGCTCCCATCGCGAAGAATGAGTGATACTTTGAACCCTTTATTTAACTGCAGTTTTAATCATCTCAGGATGATTTTCGTTACTACTGATTGGCCGTTGAATCCCTTGCTCCAGCGTAAAATTATGAATATGATATATTCTGAAATAAATTGCGTTATCCCTACACTTTTAAGTACATGTCTGTAGAGTATATATTTATTTTCATGAACTCGCCTCCTCAAATGCCTCCGCGGCTACTGCTGCTGTTCCAGCCTTGTTGATTAATTGAAACTTCTAACACGATCATAAAAAACATTGATGACTGTGGAGATTGCTATCATTCGTTAAGCACTGCGCAACATCTCGCAAGAGCCGCTTTGAAAAGTGACTGGCTTTCGGGGCGCGAAATGAGTACTACACACCATTGACTCTGGCTTTTGATAAGGACCTTACAGTTTCTCCTGAAGTTACCACGCTATACCACTCGACAATGTGAAATGGCCACCACATGTTCCGATGAGGCACTGCGCAGTTGATCGAAATTATTTCGAAGACGCAGCGGGGAACTTTTCTTTCAGCACTTCAATTTATATTTCAGTCCCATTCACAAAGACAGACGCCAACGTTATGTGCATGTGGCTTAGACAAGTTACTTGTCTCAGCCAAACAGCCGTTATCGCCGCCTTCATTTTCTTGATCTCAAATTTTTATTCAAGGTATCACCCAACATCCAAAAAAAATCATTCATGCCTTCTGCTCATATTGAGACTGATCGTGGTCTTTACATAAGACGATCGCCATCTCACTGACTTGGCGGAGATCTTGAACCATGAGAACGGCATCGTACCACAGACGATAGAACATGGGCCGTTTTGTTTGCGGCTACATTACGAGAAAAATTCAATGGAGGGACAATCGATTACGTCCAGGCCTATTTCTCAATGGAGGGATCTTTCGAAGTATCGGCGACCAGTAACTTTTTCAACTCCTTCTTGTTACTACATGGCTACAAGAGTTCTCGTCATAGGCCTTAGAGTGTGTCCTGCATTTGTTGGACACAAAACGCCCAGTCTGCGATTGTAAAAGTGCTTTCGCAGTCTTTTTACAAAATATATCTGTGCTTTTGCACCATCATCTCCCGCAAGTTATAATGACTCTACCGATATTCGTCTTCAAGATGGGAACTGCTTTTTCACCACTTTATTGGACCATTTCTGCCGAGCCGCTGCGCCGCCGAGCTAAGCTTACTGCTAAGCTTAGTGCCCCGGCCGCTGCGTGAGCCGGAGTTACGGCTGCGCGTCAAATTTCTTCAAGCCGCCATAAAAATACAAGTTGAAGGAACTGATATCTCACCCACCGAGATTTCTGAAGAAGCAGGATGGTGCACCATTGGCCCGCGCGAACGACTTTCTTCTTGGGGCAAGCGTGCTAACACTAACATTGCATGAGCCGCTCAAACCGGCGCTGGAGGCACGAACAAGGCGCAGCGAGGCCCGCGTCCTCACAAGCAGCAAGTTCTGAAGGCAGGGAAGATGCCCACCCTTCCACGTGATCACCACAAAGTAGTTATCAGGCCACGGGGCGGCTTGAACGTTGCAACATTCGGGGTCGTCCGCCTTGCTTCGGCCCTATGTAGGGCAGCAAACGTATCTCCACAAGACGCCACGGAAGACATTGTCTGCCCAAATATGCAGCAAAACATCGTCGTTATGAGTACCCCTCACTCTCCTAATGCAGAACGGTACCACCGACTCGACAGCTCTGAGGTCGACGGACACCAGTTCGAGATACGGACATATGAAACTGCGCCCGACTATACAGTCAAGAGAGTCGTCCGAGGCATTCCTCTCGAAGAAGACGCGAAGGACATTCACCTCAATATCGTCAATAAGAGGAACCCGAATGCCTTAGCGGCCAAAAGACTCAGCAAGACCACGTCGGTCATCATCGCCTTAGATGGCGGTCGAGTACCAACGTGGGTCTACTACGGGGGTGCTATGCTCAGGTGTACCTTGCACAGAAAGCAGATTGACGTGTGCTACCAGTGCGGATGCGTCGGCCATCGCATGGACGTCTGCCCGAACCCCCAAGACCGTGTGTGCAGAGGCTGCGGAGCCTCGAACCCAGACCCCAATCACACATGCACGCCAAAGTGTCACCTTTGTGGGGGAGCGCATCCCACTGCGGACAAGACCTGCAAGGCTCGGTTCAAGACCCCCTATCTTGTTAAGAAACGATGCGCAGACCGACAGATGGCAGCGGCGGAGGCAGCCCTCGAGCTACAGCAACAGAACTACGATGAACATTTCCCACCTGCCTCCCGCTCCCGCTCTCGAGGCTGGGCCCGGTCTCGCTCGGCTGCGGGGCCTCCATCCCGCCGGCAGAGCAGGTCTCGGAGCCGGGCACGCAGCAATACCCCCGGGCGCAGCCGTGGCCGTTCGAGCTCTCGGCGTCCGAAGCAAGCTGGCCAGCAAGATTCGGACCTACCTGACAAGGGGAGCTGGGCACATGCGGTTAAGGGCACGCTGAGACGCAAGGCTCAGGGAGCTACTGCTCAGGGAGCTACAATAATAAAAGGGACCCTAGGGATGTGTCATTTGAAGCAATGCAGCGTGAGAACGCACAGTTACGGACGGTCGTGCTAAATTAACCCAAGAAATTTGAGAGATTAAACAGTCGATGGCGCAGACATCTATACCGAAACCTGTTGTAGTCCCGACTCCCGTCACGAACGGTGACGACACTGCGGCGCCGCCCATAAGGAAACCCGCGGCGGCCAGTTCCGAGTCTCAACAGCTCGAGAACCTCGAATCAGCAGTAAGTGATTGGCGCAAAGCACATGTCACGATAAATGACTGGCGGAAAGAACAAGAAGAAATGAGGAAGCTGCTTTCAGAAGTTCAAACCGGGTCCGCAACATCGGCGTTGCGGTCAATAACCTCACTGCTCGAACAGACAGGGTTGAAACCCATATAGACAAAATCGAGACTCACATAGCCCTTCGCCCAGGCATGCAAATGATGCCCACCATGGGCCCTACAGTCATTCACCCTAGCCTTTTTTCAGGTAATGCACAAGTACAGCACCACGATGGCCAGCCCCATGAACGAACTCGTGGTGTGGCAGTGGAACTGTCGGGGCTTCACTAAGAAGCAACCACTGTTGCAACAATACGTCCGACACGCGCAACCCAAACCCGACATCATAATGATACAAGAAACAGTAGGTACCGTACCAAAGCTTCCAGGTTACACTGCGAATGCCTCGCCGATTCCCGTTGATCGCGGACTTGCAATTTTAATTCGGAAAGGGACAGTAGAGCAAGAACACAGCGTAAGCGGCACACATGCGGAAAAAATGCTTGTAGAGCTCCTTCCTAATAGAACACGCAACCACAGTGTATTTCTCCTCAACGTACGTAGTGATCCGGCTCACTCACGGGCTCGTTTCCTCTCTCTGTTCCGAGGGGCGCTTGCCTTGGCGGCCGCAAACCCGTTTCTGGTGGGGGGAGATTTTAACGTCCCGGACGAGGCCTGGGGCTATGGCTACACTACCGCCAAAGTTCGACGCCTGTGGCAGGACCTGCATGATGCCGAATTAACGCTTATTACCGATCCTACGGCGCCGACCCGCACGGGCACCTCTACGGCACGTGACACGACACCAGACCTGACGGAGGTGCGTAACATCCCTCAAGCAATGTGGCGCAATAACTTTGAAGATCTCGGTAGTGATCACATGATCATAGAAACACGAATTCCTCAGGTGGGTACACCCCCTTTTTCTAAGCTATTCAAATGAACGGACTGGGACAAATTTCGAAAGCAGCGAGTTGAACAGTGAGTTGAGGAGAACATCGATGACACCGAGGCATGGATGGAGACGCTCAACGACGACATGAACAAGGCGACGCAGACGCTCGCACCCGAACTCTAGGTTGACAAGATCGACAGCCGACCAGCCCACCTCTGGGAAGCCAAGACATCACTAAACGCAAGATGGAAGAAGCAAAGTCACCACTGAAAGCTTCGTAGGAAGATAACACATATCAATCGCCAGCTGGAAGAACATTGCCGGACCTTAAGCCGCCAACAGTGGTATGACATCTGCAACGCAGTCGATGGGCAGCTCCACAATGGAAGCACGTGGCGTCTCCTTCGTCACCTCTTGGGGGAAACGCAGAGCAAGTCTGCTCAGCGAGCAAACCTGCAACGCCTTTTGCACAAGGAACAGGCTACCACAAGTGATCACCAGCTCGTGACACGCCTGCTAGCCAAGTACTTCCCTCAACGGCCCGATGTTCAACACGGATATTACACTGGAGATACAAATGTGACACTCGATGAAGAATTTCACGAGTCAGAGATCCGCGCAGCTCTCCACGACCTTAATGGCAAATCAGCACCTGGTCCCGACAAGGTTACGAACAAGACTCTGAGAAACCTCGATGATGCCTCGATAACCGCTCTTACGGCATATATCAACAAACGCTGGCGAGCAGGTCGCATCCCAGAGGCGTGGAAACGCTCTAAAGCAGTCTTGATACCGAAGCCAGGCAAGCCGTCCAGCCTCGATCACTTGCGGCCCATTTCCCTCACATCCTGACTATGGTGGGCTTCGGTCACACCTCTCCACTCAAGACGTGATGCTCCAGCTCTACCACCAGATTATCAATGACCCAACTAGTGGCAACCGGGCCATCCTCGGCCTAGATCTGGAAAAGGCATTTGACAATGTAGCTCATGCAGCAATCCTGAGCCGCATAAACAAGCTCAACTTGGGTGAGCGAAGCTACAACTACGTCAGAGACTTCCTGTCGCGCCGCACAGTCACCCTCCCGGTCGGCAGCATGACATCCGACGAACATACACTAAGAAGCACGGGCACTCCTCAAGGATCGGTCATATCCCCGCTCCTTTTCAACCTCGTGATGCTGGGTCTCCCGGCCTACCTCGACGAGATCGATGGCCTCCATCACGCCTTGTATGCAGATGACATCACCCTGTCGATCAACAAGGGCAGTGACGGTCAGATAGAATGCACCTTACAGGCAGCGGTCTCTGCAGTCGAAGCCTACCTCCAAGACACAGGTCTCCGACTATCTCCACTGAAATCGGAGCTGCTCGTCTACCGCCCGCGCCGCCGGCCCAAGCCTACAGCCGAATCGCGCCAATGTGACGACATAATCCTCTATACGCAAGACGGCTCCTGCATTCCCCGAGTCCCGAAGATACGCATCCTAGGCATACATATAACAGCCAATGGGTCAAACATAGAAGCTATTCGCAAAATCGAAGGCAAGGTTACAGCGGCTACCCGCCTGATCAAACGCATTACAAACAAGCACACGGGCATGAAGGAGGACAGTGTCATGCGCCTCATACACTCTTTCGCAATCAGTCACATCACTTATGTGGCTGCCTTCCACAACTGGAATATCACTGAAAGGGAGAAAATCAACACCCTTATACGCAAGACTTACAAGATTGCCCTTGGCCTACCGGAGTCCACAAGCACTGCTCGTATGCTACAGCTGGGGGTATACAACACGCTTCAGGAAATCGTGGATGCGCAAAGAACCTCTCAAATCGAACGCATGTCTCAGACAGTCACGGGCAGGTACATCCTGCAGAAACTCGGCTTCAACTACCACGTCCAACACGGTCAGAAACAGGTCATTCCACGCGATCTCTGCGACACGCTGATTTTCGCCCCTATACCTCGAAACATGCACACCGAATTTAATCAGGGCCGACGCCAGGCCCGTGCCAAGACACTGCTGCGCTATTTGGATGGAAAGAGGACTACGCGCTTTGTAGACGCCGCCGAATACGCTCGAGAACACCGGTTCACGGCGGTAGTCATAGACGTTAGCTCCCGGCTTACGCACGCGTGTAGTGTCGCAACGGAATATCCGGAAACAGCGGAAGAGGTAGCGATTGCGCTTGCGCTTACCGACCCCCTCTGCCATGCAGTTTTTAGCGACTCACAATCCACAGTTCGCAACTACGCGTGGGGGCGCATTTCCTCCGAAGCTCTCCAGATTCTAAGGAAAGCTGGTCGACAGCACTTCGATAACACTGCGATCATATGGTTTCCAGCGCACGTCGCCAACCCCACCGATGAGGGCCTCATTAACTTGAACGAGGTAGCACACCGCTCTGCGCGAGAACTGACCCGCCGCGCAGAATCGGAGACCGCCTCTTCGAGTTCGGAACTCCTGGTTCAAAACACGCGAGAACGCCTGGTCAGGTACAATGACATCACCAAGCACTACCAGCTAGGCAGGCGGTTGCTGCCCCCACCTCACCCCATGCTGAAACGTCGCCAGGCAGTCATCTGGCGACAATTGCAAACACAAACATTCCCCAGTCCGGTGCGATTGCAGCACATTTTCCCCGCGCAGTACCCGACTGCTCTTTGCAAATTATGTCAGGAAAATAGAGCGACGCTGTCACACATGTTGTGGGAGTGTCGGGTTACATCAGCTACAATGGCCGTAGCTCCGGAGGCTCTTGCGTCGAAGTGGGCCGCCGCTCTGCGCAGCTCCAACCTCAAGACACAAGAGTGGGCTGTCCAGCAAGCCCGAGAGGGGACTTCGAGGCAAGGCCTCGAAGTCCCCTCATGGGAGACCTGAGCCCGGGTCGTCAAATTTGCCGGATTCAAAATAAAGTCCTTTCCATTCATTCCGGTACACTTTATGAAATGCTTTATTCATGCAATTCTTTTTATACAGTATAGTCAACTTCGCTTACTGTCTTTCCTTTTGTCCACCTTCCGTCTACCCTAGTGCTTCTTAGCTGGCTATAACCTAGTTCAGGCAAGTATTTCAGATTTTGTGCACTACTAAATTTATCTCCGTCTTCTAGGCAAGCACAGTTTAGCCAGCCGGTTACCGCACTGGACAAAGGTGCATTTCACCCTCATTTTCCGTTCCCTCTGATATCTACAATAACAAGCTCTTTGAAAGTGTTCGACGCTCAAGCTTATTTTCGACCTCGGGCTAGTTGCTAATAATCACTCGCAACAAGGAAAATTTCGCGTGAATACTAAAGAGAAAAAGAAAGCAATGAACGACACGAGCCTGTGTTTATGGCGTGCGTTTCTTTGTTTCCTTCTTTGCTGTGTTATAGCCTGGATTTTCTTGTTACCGTATGTTTGGCTAACGTCAGCTTTGTGATCGTTTACATTTACGGAACGCCACTAATGTTGGCGTTGGCATTTCGTCACGCTTCATTTATTTTGTATTGTTTGGATTCATAACAGCATTATTTCTGCATGTTCTTCATCACAGCAAACGAAAGATAATCTAAAATGACAGTTCGCATCAGGAATTGCGGCAAAGGATTAGCGCTAGCACATTGCGTAGCTGTATTAAGCTTGTAGTTCAGTCAGCCCTGTTGTATGCGTAAGCGACTCTTAGAGTAGACAGGTGGGAACGTAAAAGTCTCGAGACTGCGAATTCGAGAACAGGAGACCGAATATAGCCGGAATGGCGATGGTCGTCATTGTGATACCTTTCTTTATTTATGATATCGCGGTCTGGGGGGGATAAACGCCAGCCGACTGGCAACAATGCGCACTCACTGCTTAATGTGCGTAATATTTCCATACAAAGGTTCCCATATTAAAGAAAAAGATTTCTGTTCTGAGAGCCACATTGTAGGGGGGGGCGACTCAGCGACACAGAGCCGCTTTGAGTGCAAAAATCCTTCTTGCAAGAAAAAAAGACAGAAGGATGCCATTTTTCTGCACAGGACGTACTAAGGCACTAATCAAAGTGGTGATTTCTCTTCGCAGAATTTTCGGCGCGCTATGAGGACGTGTGCTTGCTTTCTACATGGATATCCAGGAGTCAGAAAGTGCACAGTGTCCAGGTGTGCTTTGATGCGACTGCAACTGCATTCTTCCTCGAGACGCTTGCAGGATGTATGCAGTACAACTACACGCTGACATCACTCTCTATTGGCTGCCATGGCTTGGAGACCGTGCACGAGTTGCACGTCAAGGGCATAGTAAGTGAACAGTTCCTGTCGTGTATTGTTCCGTCACCTGTAGACACATTTCTGATTCAGCACAATTCCGGCAACAAGATTTCTCTTCAGAAAATTTCATCGTACGCATGCGTGCCTCACGAATAATATTTATTTAAATATAGTTCACTGAGAAACATTTAAAGTGGTACAGAGTGGAGCAGATTACAGACAACTACACAAATATTAGTCGTAAAGAACAAAAGAAACAATGAATAGACCGCACAAGCTGACTTACACAATTTGATAGGAATAGAGTGAGTAGAGGAAAATATGTATGTATGCCGGTTTTTTCCCTTCGTGTACCGCTTTCTACCGCTTGCAGGTCCTCGTAAAACTGATTTGGCATATTGAGTGCCCCAGTGCCTCGAGTAGTCGACCGGACCTCGACAAATTTTTCTTCAACAGCGAGATTTTCTTTCTGACAAAGCCGTATGAGTTTTCTTTGTAGTCACGCGTTACAGTTCAGGTGGATGGAAATTTTTCGCCTTCATAAATGGATACAATATGCAGTGCTGCATGGGGAAAGAGTTTCTGAAAAAAATGGTAAACGTAAAGTTTTACGTCGAGCCGCAAGGGATGGAGAAGCGAGTTTTCATAGCTGTTATGCTAGCAGTTCTGCTGTAATTTGACACAATGAAACGAGTAGTTACACTGAAATAGTTATAATCTCATACTCAGTTTATGTTACTGGGGTCCGAGATTGATGCAAGCTTTTAGTAAAAGATACGAGTTGAGTCTTGCATAAGTGTGATTTTCTGAGGGCATGTTTCCCGCAGGGGCGTCTACGCAAGCAGGCGTTTGGTGTGTTGCGACACCACGTACCCGAGCACATGAGGGTTGGACCCTCCCGCGTGTAGCTGTGCGCGGCTTAGCCGTGTCTGCGGAAAAGGGGATCCTGGGGGTTGAGCCGATGCTGGGTGTTTGGACCTTTAAGGCCCCCCGGCGGAGGCAACACACCTCTTCGGCCTCGGCTTCACATAGACGGCACCTCCAGGCTGACCCACTTGGAGGAAATCGGCAGTCGCCTTTTCCTGTCTCTCTCTTCCTACAACCTTCGTCTTTCCCTTACTTTCCACCTTTCCTGTCTCCTTCTCTCTTCTATTTACTTCCTTCTTCTTGGCGGCAAGGGTTAACCCTGTGTGGTTATCCAACCTTGGGTACACCATATTTGGTTATAGTGGCGGCGTACGACTGGCGTCGTGCAGACTTGCATGCAAGCTCTGCCGCGTCCCCTTGTTGGGCTCCGTGGTGGGCGGTCGGCGCTGTTGCCGAATTTTTATATATTTCATGGAAACTTCTTTCCCCAAACTTCCTGATCGCCCTCCGAAACGAGGGCGCACCGAAGATGTATTTCAGTTTTTCGGACACCAAATCCAGAATTTCCCCCGGTTCCACGTTATTCACTCTGAAAACCCAAACAAAGCAGTGCGAAACATTTCACCATTCCTTGTCTCAAAGTCTTTACCTGATGTTTTTGGTCCAGGATACCAGGTGTCGAGGATGGCAAGCGGCGACATCCTCTTGGAGCTCCGCGATGTCAAACAATATGAAAAACTACCGCAACTAGTGTCATTTGGAGAGACCCCCATAACAGTAACCCCGCACCGTACAATGAACACCACCCGCGGCGTTGTGTCAGACGATGACTTGCTGGAGCTCACTGAGGCTGAACTCTTGGAGGGCTTCAGCGAGCAAAATGTTATCAATGTCAAAAGAATAAAGATGAGGCGAGATGGTAAAGAGATCCAAACCAAGCACCTAATAACCACCTTTGGTTCAAGTGTCCTGCCCGAGTCAATCGAGGCCGGGTACATCAAGCTCCGTGTCAGGCCATACGTGCCCAATCCACTGCGATGTTTCAAATGCCAGCGCTTCGACCACAGTTCGCAGAGCTGCCGAGGCCGCCAAACATGTGCGAAGTGCAGTGCCCACGTACACACCTCTGAAGCTTGTGAGAATGCTCTCCACTGTGTAAACTGTGATGGGGAGCACGCCGCGTACTCGCGGTCGTGCCCATCCTGGAAAAAAGAAAAGGAAATAGTAACAGTTAAAGTAAAAGAAAATATAAGTTTCAAAGAGGCACGCAGGCGGGTATCTTACCTGCCCAAGAAAACATTTGCCGATGTGGCGCGTAAGGGGGCAGCGTCACAACGGCCTCCGGCGGCTGTCCGACCCACAGGCAGTGAGTCGGCAGTTACGCCATCTGCCCCCGCGGCGGTTGCAGCTAGCGCTGCTCCGTCAACCGAGGAGAAGGGACAATCGACCCCGAAGGTGGGCGCAGCCGAGGCTGCCTCAACCTCCCAGGTCCCTTCCAGCGCTGGCAACGGCCGGCGCAGCCAAATTCCCCAGGGAGCCCCATCGACCTCCGGGCTGGTGGGCGCAGGGGTCTTGCCCTCCAAGGCGGGACCCTCGCTGGTAACTTCCCGCTCGCAAGAGCAAGTGTCCGGCGCCTCGCAAGAGGCAATGGACACTACACATGTCCTCAAGGCGCAACAAACGCCTCAGGAGCGGCGAGGCTCCCTCGAGCGCTCCAGAAAGGGCAGAACTCCCGTTACAGGGCCTCGAAAGAGCTCTGTAACCTAAGGCATCACCTCCGTTTCCGTAAACACAGCACAAATTTTTCTTTAAATATGGATACACAAATCATCCAATGGAATGTCAGAGGTCTTCTCAGGAATCTCGATGATGTGCAAGAGATTATACACAAACACAATCCAAAACTGCTGTGTTTACAGGAAACACACCTAAAATCAAAATACACAAACTTTCTTCGACAGTATTACTTTTCGCAAAGATCGCGATGATGCAATCGCATCATCGGGAGGTGTTGCAATTGTAATCCAAAAGAGCATAGCATGTCAACATTTACAGCTACGAACGGCCCTTGAAGCAGTGGCGGTTCGAATAGTTTTGCTAAACAAACTTATCACTATTTGCTCGATTTATATACCCCCACACTACAAACTAAGCAAACATGAATTTCAGTCCTTCATAGATGAATTGCCAGAACATTATGTTATTCTTGGCGATTTCAATGCACACAGCACCTTGTGGGGAGACTCTCGTATCGATGCGCGAGGTCGTCTCGTTGAACAGTTCCTTATCTCTTCTGGAGCGTGCCTTCTAAATAAGAAAGAACCCACATATTACTCTCTTGCGAACAGAACCTTTTCGTCAATAGATCTTAGTATAGTTTCCGCCTCTTTACTGCTCGAACTCGAATGGGAAATTACGAGAAACCCTTACGGGAGCGATCACTTCCCCGTATTGCTAAGAACATCTAAAGAAAATGAACTTCCTCCACGAGCTCCTAGGTGGAAGATAGATACAGCCGACTGGGAGAAATTTCGAACTCTCACTAACATCTCATGGGCCGATATGTCTTCTTTAGAAATTGATGCGGCTGTGGAATATCTTACATCATTCATAATAGATGCCGCATCAAAATGCATATCCCAAGTGAGTGGTCTGGCATGCAAACGACGTGTTCCGTGGTGGAACAGCGAATGTAGGATCGCCCGTAAGAATCAGAACAAGGCGTGGGGGTTGCTACGCGCTTCTCCCACTGCAGAGAATCTTATGAACTTTAAAAAAATAAAGTCCCAAGGCAGGCGAACCCGCCGACAGGCCAGAAGAGAAAGCTGGCACAAATTTTTATCAAGTATTAACTCGTTCAGGGATGAGGCCAAAGCCTGGAACAGAGTAAATAGGATTAGAGGGCGGCAAACACATTGACTCCCCTTGGTAAACACACAGGGAGATACACTGCAAGACCAGGCAGACTCACTTGGGGAATATTTTGAGAGCGTGTCAAGTCCAACAAATTATACACAATCCTTTCTCAAATACAAAGAAACAGAAGAACGTAAGCCATTAACAAGAAAAGGTCGAGAGAATGAGCCTTACAACCGTCCCTTTAGCATTGCCGAGCTAAGAGCTGCCTTGATCACATGCAAGAGCTCTGCACCAGGACCTGGCAGAATTATGTACGACATAATTAAGAACGTACACACTGATACACAATTGACTTTACTTGCACTTTTTAACACTATTTGGGCTGCTGGGTATCTTCCACTTGCATGGAGAGAAGCGATTTTGATTCCCATTC
Organism: Dermacentor variabilis; assembly: GCF_050947875.1. Classification (NCBI taxonomy): domain Eukaryota; kingdom Metazoa; phylum Arthropoda; class Arachnida; order Ixodida; family Ixodidae; genus Dermacentor; species Dermacentor variabilis. The sequence goes on from NC_134571.1 coordinate 174,068,962, forward strand.
TGAAGCAAGGTAAAGATCCTTCGTTGGCGTCAAGTTACCGCCCGATAGCCCTCACAAGTTGCATTTGTAAGCTGTTTGAGAAAATGGTTAATCGGCGGCTCATACATTTCCTGGAATTAAACCAAATGCTTGATCCCTTTCAGTGTGGCTTCAGGGAAGGGCGGTCCACAATTGATCACCTTGTGCGCATTGAGGGAAACATTCGCGACGCCTTTCTGCATAAGCAATATTTCCTATCCGTGTTCCTAGATATGGAGAAGGCGTACGACACAACGTGGCGCTACGGAATCTTGAGAGACTTGTCGGGAATGGGCATGCGTGGCAATATGCTCGCCCTAATAGAAAGCTATTTGTCCAATCGTACCTTCCGAGTAAAAGTCGGTAATGCACTGTCACGTCCTTTTACGCAGGAAACTGGTGTACCCCAGGGAGGTGTGCTCAGCTGCACTCTTTTTATTGTTAAGATGAACACACTACGTGCTTCACTCCCACCGGCCATTTTTTATTCCGTATACGTCGACGATATACAAATATGCTTTAAATCCTGCAACCTCGCAGTATGCGAAAGACAGGTACAGCAGGGCCTGAACAAGGTTTCCAAGTGGGCTGACGAAAACGGATTTAAGATCAATCCCCACAAAAGCACTTGTGTTCTTTTTACTAGAAAGAGAGGCCTGGTTCCAGATCCGTGTGTTCAGCTGTGTGGACATCAAATACCCATAAACAAAGAACACAAATTTTTAGGTATTATACTAGACTCCAAGCTTACTTTTATACAGCACATTAAATATCTTAAAGAAGAATGTCTAAGGACAATGAACCTACTTAAAATTCTATCCCACTCAACATGGGGTAGCGACAGGAAGTGTCTGATGAATATTTATAAGAGCCTAATTCGATCACGATTGGACTATGGTGCCGTCGTATATAACTCTGCCGCTCCGAGCGCACTAAAGATCCTAGATCCTATCCACCATCTAGGTATCCGCTTAGCCACTGGTGCTTTCAGAACAAGCCCGATTGAAAGCTTATACGCGGAATCAAATGAATGGTCGCTCCATCTACAGAGAACTTACATCAGCCTTACATATTTTCTAAAAATACACTCCAATCATCAACATCCATGTTTTAACACTGTTAACGATATGACCTGCACTACACTATTCCATAATCGTCCTTCTGTAAGAAAGCCTTTCTCGCTTCGAGTGAGGGAGCTTAGTGATGAGATACATGTCCCACTCCTCGAGCTTCGCCTAATGCATCCAACCAAGTTGTTACCGCCTTGGGAGTGGCAGGTCATAGAATGTGACATATCCTTTTTAGAAATAACAAAACACGCACCAGAGATCGAAATCAGAATGCATTTCATAGAACTACAGTACAAGCACTCCTGCGCAGATTTCTACACAGACGCTTCGAAGTCAAATGCCGGGGTATCCTATGCAGCAGTCGGCTCATCCTTCTCGGAATCCGATGTACTGCATCCCGAAACAAGCATCTTTACGGCCGAGGCCTACGCATTACTCTCTGCCGTGAAGCATATAAGAAGATCAAAACTTTCAAAAGCAGCTATCTATACAGACTCTCTAAGCGTCGTGAAGGCCTTAAAGTCACTCTACAAACATAAAAATCCCGTATTCAATGAACTGTATTCGGCATTATGTAAAGCGTACTCATCTAACCAGAATATCATAATATGCTGGTTCCCTGGCCACAGGGGAATCGAAGGTAACGTTCTCGCGGACGAGATGGCCACGTCAATCACATCGCAAGCTGTTAACCCTACCGCTGATGTGCCTGTCACAGACCTGAGGCCTTTCGTACGAAATAAACTGCGAAGTCACTGGCAGTGCACGTGGGACGCGCAAACAAATAACAAGCTGCATGTTATAAAGCCCCGGTTAGGTTTTTGGCCCTCCCCAACAAAATCTCGGCGAACAGAAGTCCTATTCTTTCGCCTCAGAATAGGACACACATTTGGGACCCACAACTTTTTACTCACGGGAAACGATCCTCCAACCTGTGGTAGATGCGGTGAGAGGCTGACCGTCCTCCATGTCCTCTTGGAGTGTCGGAAAGCCGAACCTGAAAGAAAGAAACATTTTCCGCTAGCATACCGTTATTACATCCCTCTGCACCCGGCTATGTTTCTTGGTCATGAACCGCTTTTTAATACCAAGGCAGTCCTCGACTTCTTAAAAGATGTAGTTCTACACGTCATAATCCCATTAAATTCGTAGAGCATCCTCGCTCCAGAGGATGCCGCCGGGATAATTGTTTTAAATAGCACATGCCTCCAGGCCCTTGTGTTTCAAGGGCTCTAAGGAGGCATTAGTGCTCTAGCTTATCTTATATTACCTGATATATCTTTAGACATCATATCATTCTTTTTAATTGTCTTATTGTTCATAGTACACTTCATAAGTCATCGCCATAATCTTATTATACAGATTTTACGCACTTTAGCGCTACCGTTTTTAAGGCCCCTCTACAGCCACGGCACACCAACTTCATAGTACTCATGATTTCACTGCAAACAAATTAACACGGAGATGGCGCTCTTTGGCCATATCTGGCCCTTGCGCCACTAAACCACACACATCATCATCATTCTGAGGACATGTTGTGCGAGAAAAAAAATTTCCTTTCTTGAAGAAAATCGACATGCCTTGTGAATAGAATGTGTTCTAGTAGGTTTCGACTCATTACTGCATCATCCTGACGCACTAACCCCCTTTACGCTCGAATTGATACGTTTAACGTTTCTTTTTCCGCGGAACAATATTGGACTGGAACGACGGTTCACACACACAGTGTAACTAAAAAATTCTATAAACTTGTACTTGCTAGTTCCTGATTTGTTCACTATTGCTGGTGTTTATTCTATTGCCCTTCTGCTTGGAGCGAAAGGTTTGCAGTATGTGCAAATTAATATGACCTTGTCAGCGAAATGTGGATGTAGCTGCACATTTTTTTACGAGGCTTGGGAGTGAAACGTCTTTGCCAGTCTTTCAATGATCAGGTAAAACGCCTGTATCGTGTGACTGTTAAAGAATGTTTGGTTTGTATGACATAACACACGGCAGGTAACAGTCCTACTCAATGGAACTTGCACAGAGCAGTTTCTGTGACATCATATGCCGAAAGTTGCAGTTTTTAGCCGGCTGAAGAGATACAATGCTAATGTCTGCGCATGTACCTTGAAAAACTTGTTCACACAATGAGAACAAAAAGGTAGGAACGGGAGAAAAAAACAACGCACCCATTGGAGTCAATGTAAAACGAAGCTTCCAATAAGCTTGTGTAAGAGCAATAAATGTGGGTATTAGATTTCTGCATCTTTGGCGCATAAAGGAAACAGGCAATCATCTGCCCCCGCGTACCCATGCCACGCGGATTTAGTCAATGCGAGTTATCTTTATGTACCGGCCGCTTCTCGGCCAGTTCCCTGTTGTGAGTGTGTGTCATGGCATGGAAGTCATTATCATAAGCATCACGCAGCAATTATTTCAAAGAGCAAGTTGGCATTTGCATAAATAATGTCTCACTCTTCTTGGCCAACATCGTGGAATGGAAGTGATAATCCTCCTAATCATCATGCGAGGACGCTGATCAAAATTATATGCACCCTGTAGAAAGCCACAGACAACACTGAGTGCACCTTCTTTATTCCCCCCTTCATAATATTCGGCAATAACGTTGAACAACCGAAAGCTCAGCTGAAAACACTGATGAATGAAAAGATCAAAGAAATTCGATATAATGTCGTCACAAACAATAGCCCACCAATACAACATTTTAAGGCATTTTTTTTCAAACAATATTGAACCGCAAGTAGCAGATATAGTTAACCCATATGTCATCATGTATCTCCTGAACATTGCATGCACACAAATCGTGATCGTCAGGCTGCTGGTTAAAAAGGGTCGCTAATTCACTTCTGATATAGTTACTCTAAGACGCATTTCATCTAAAAAAATTAACCCAAGTACTTTTCAGGCGACCGCTTGCTTACCTGATATTCCAATTTTACAACCATGTTACAGACACATTCATCCCTAAAATGTGATCAACGTGTACTTCTAGTTAAGGTCGTCGCGAAGTGCTTGGCGCACACTTTTCTTATACCAATGACTGATACAATATTGTATTCTGGCGCATACTGTTAGGCAGAATATCTTAAATGTGGTATTAGGTTTCCGATTTTTGCCATGCGTATAAGGCCTTTATAATACAGTTTCGCTTCACTTTGGGAATTCTAAATAGTTTCCTTGGAAGAATAATCAATGTGTTTATGGATGACATTATTTAGTGAAACGCGGTAATTTGTCAATGTGTATTCAGTAATTGAAACTTATGTGAACTATCAGTGTGTTGCGGTAGGATATATTTCCTTATGGGAAACGCTGTCTGAAGTGTCATGGCTCCATTTAAGCTAAATTCCAAACGATAGCGTATCTATGTCAACGGTTAAGACAAACGCATCTGAGCAGCCCGTTAGAACGTACGTGAGGTGTTACGAATATGAGCTAGTAAGTGCGAAAAGCTTCTATTTGAGCAATACACCGCGGAATGCTACGGTGCTCTCAACCTATTGTAATAACCCAGTTATCGAGAGCTGCCCAACGTTCCCTGTGCAACGATTGAATACACCTAGACTATCCGACTAATCAAATATTTCCTAACAACAATACGCTTTTGGAATTCCGTGAGCGAATCTAGCTATTGCTGAGGTGTGTGAAGCTTCATTAGCCTATTATGCGGTGCGACTCCGTAACAAAGTAGGCCTGCACCTCTCATGACAGCTTTCTTGGACACGTAGCGCGCCGAATACGAAGGAGTCTTGATATTAAAACACATATCAAATGAAAAACACATTGTTGAAAGTCTTGTAGCTGCTCTTCTAGAAGCAAATGAACATTCGAAATAAGGTATACCCCATCATCGGGGCCGACACGGCAACTGCAGTGTAAAAACCCAGTTTCAGCGTGATGTGTCGAAAGGCTGACAATATTACAGGAAACGTGATGCCTGATGGTGAGACATTCCGCCACAAGTAAAGCAAGACCAACTTAAGATTGTGCTGTTTATTGGCTCCCAGTAAGAACAAATGTGCCAGAGTTAAGATAATTTTGCAAGATTCACACCACGAAATCATGTTTGCGCAGTAAGCAGTTCTCATTTCTCTAGTTAGAGGCAAGCGATTGGATTCGACTTATGCCACATACACTGGAAATTGCAAAAGATATCACCTTCGTTGCTGCGCTCAAAGATGCTGCCGTGAAACATAGTGTAAACAAAGAAAAAAAACAAATTCTATACACGTGGTCATGAGTTCTATATTACTATTTCGCCTTTTCTTTCTTTTTTCTCGTGTTTCGTCCTTGAACCACAGCTTGGGAATTAGTGTTCTTGCTTCGTTCATATTGATATCGTTTGAATCTTTTTACCGTTTGCCTTTGTGTTACCTGTCTTTTTATGCTGTGGAGTATTGTATACTAAAATGTGTGTATAAAAGATCTAGTATGTATTAAGTAATATCTTATACTGCAATAAACGGTCATTGTATTACTTGCCCTGAAAAAAGTCCTTCGGGTTGAACAGGCAGACAGACAGAGAACTTTATTTAGGTCCTGAGGTATGCTAGCGCTTGAGGCGGTGGAGCAGCGGGCCGCTCCCACGTCGGAGCGGGTGGGCCGAACCTCACCGCCTTGTCGCGGGCCCTATGAACAGACCTGAGTTGATGTAGAAGGTCTGAGCTTCTGCGCATGGAGCTCCAATACTCTTCGGTTGTGCGTTGAGGACATTATAATGAGGGGCATTGCCAGAGCATGTGATCGCACGCTCAGGCTGCGCCACAATTATGGCACGTTGGATCCAGGCCTTTGATTAACTCGCTGTGGGAATAAGGCTGACCTGGTAGGAAGCACGCGGAGGTCCAATGTGAATAAATAAGAAATAAAATATTGATAGGGATGCAATTTACATGCACAGTAACCCGGTTTGCACAATTAATTCTGAATCTGCAGACTCGGCGAAACTTCGGACTCGTGCAATGCGCTGCCAGCTACGTCCTTGGATGCCCGACGCGTCGCGCAGAAGTCGCCTTCAAAATTGTAGCCTGGCACCCACAGCTTCTACCGGCCGTGCAGAAGATGGGACTCATCGGCGAAAAGGAAGCCAAACTGAGAATTCGCAAAGCTGGACAGTCGAGTGCGCTCTAACATTGGTATGGGCTGAAAGGTATCCTCCTTTTCTTGAACGATATTCATGTTCCTTTTGTCCTCGAGAATGCTTTTAGGTATGCTGGAAACCCCTTATCGTATGAACTGGAATTGTGAGACTTATTGATGCACATGAAGCTGTATATTCAATAATCGCTCGTCTGTGTTGATGAATCCCATTTTAAGTTTGTGTAAGTTTCGGCACTGTATAATGCATCAGAGCATTTTCGGAATATTTTCGTATGTTAGCATGCATTGCGACCAACCTGACTTGCTATTGAGGATTCTGATTTGCTTACAGGGCCTGTTCACGCTATCTGTCCAGCGTTCGCGGGCGTCCCTGGGGCTGCGGTGCATTCGCAAGGCAACCACGAGTTTAGAGCACTGCTGTTGTCGTTTACTTGTAGAATTGAGTGTAGAAACACAAGTTCAACACCGAATATCTTGGCACCTGCCTTTGTGTCATTGTTTTGACATTTTTGATGTCACAACTAACGCGGCGGCTAAGTTTCTATATATACCTCTGCTGGTGAGCGTGGGTTCGAATGTCGGCCACAGCGGTTACATATTGCTGAGCACGAGGTCACGACTTCCATTGACTAAAGCGTGCTGCTGGGATAGTCGGTGTATTCTTCTAGCTTAAGCACATACTTTTTTTCATTTTGTTTACTTTATTATTGCGACAAGATTTAAATGGGCACTCCGAGCGCATTTTCGCCGTTGCCGTCGGCGTCGCCGTGAGGTTATGTATGAAGCCCAAGGGCGATAAAGTCATCGCCGGGTACAGTGTGATGTATGTGTGAGCGAAAGCATGCGAGGGCGAGCCGGCGATCGCGGGTCAAACTCGCGCATGAAAGGGAGAAAGCGTGCCATCCTTTGTAGCGCGATAGGTTCCGGAGGGAGGGTAAAGAAGGGGTGTGTTCTCCTGCGAGCGTCCCCACGGGTCCTTGCGCGCCCTTCCTTGCCGCTGTGTCTTGAAAGCCACCTGCAACGTATACATATTCCGCCGCTCGCTGCGTTTTCGCTTAGTTCGCGTTCATCTGAGCAAATGCACGAAAGTCGATTAGCTGGCTGCCGCTGCAGTGCTAACTCACTCCAGCGTTTTGACAGCCAGTTTCCTGCGGTCACTGATGAGTGAGATCTGTGTGTGTTTCCTTGGGTGCGTGTGACACCATGCTTGTGAACGCATTCAGTATGTCTATCTTTACTAGTTTCTACGGCCGATGAGACTACTATGCCTAACTAGCATAGCTGTCCACTAATTTGCTATTGCAATCGATCCTTCACCTTGCCGACGAAACTGCGAGTATTTTTATTCCCCAAAGCACCCAATAGAAGTTCAACACTTTAGTATTGCTGCACTTTTTACACAACAAACAAACAAATATGAAAAATAAAATAGAAAAGTATGGCCCAGAGATATAACAGACAGCGTGACGCCTGTCCCGTGCGTCACGCCCATGTTATATTTTTGTGCCATTCTTAAACACGGATTCCCTTCCATGCCACAAGGCGGGCAATGTAAAAGCTTACCTTTCACTACAGGCTCCTCTCAGCTTTAGCGTAGCTTAGGGATGTTAAACTCCCTGCACAAATTAATGAATATATATTTACATACATTGAATTTAGAGGATGCGTAAGCTTCGGCTTGAAGAGTGGAACGCCATTGCCTTCAAAGATCCCTGATGCTTCTCACGCTTCCCGGCAAGTGCACCTTATGTAAGCGCGATGTATCCCGGCAAATGTTGGCGGCGAACGCTGTGCGCGAAGCTACCTTTCAGCGGACCGCGATGTGGCGGAGCCGATCGCCATCTGAAGAGGTTGCAAGGAACCAGGCGCGCCGCTTTATGGTCTTCGAGATTGGCGCACCTACATATGGGAGAATGTGGCTGTTCTAAAAATTTTGGAAACAGTCGTTAGCAGGCTTGTGGTTTTCTTTGTAGTTTTCGCGTAACAGAATTGTTTTCTTGTATATTATAACTACAATTCAAAGCTACCATGTCTGTAGGTTGTGTGTAAACCACAATTCACGATTTTTCTGCGTATTTTACCTTGCGAAGTTCAATTAGCTCAGTAATTTCATTGCGCCAAATGGAGGGCCTGCGTAGTTGTGCATGCGTGGTTCGAAATTTCTTTTGCCGAAACGACGTCCAACGCTGGACAACGGACGCGGCACGCCGAGACGGGTCTTCTGCGACACGGGGTCCTTAAAGCTATCACATTAAAAAAGGGGAATCTAAAGAGTTTGCTGCTCAGAACTCGTTCACTTATGTGCACAATGTTATCACAGAGCACACTGCCATCTTCATGATACGAAGTTGTGTTGTTCTTTTATTCATAACACATGCTCCTTTGCGATAGTCACTGTGTTGCATTTGTTAGTTGTGCCGTTGCCGGCTTTGGCTTCGAAATAGGTGCGTAGGGACCAGCCGTCTCGGACGTCCCGTTGCGAACATATACCCCTAACACAATATTCAAGGGATGTTAGTTATTTTTACGTGGATGAATTCACAAACATTGCGACAACCACGTGACGCTTAGACTTCATGTATTAGCAGATGGTCGTGGGTTCAACACCCACCAGAGTCGCGGGTTCGAGTGCTCTAGTTAACTTCACGTGTATAAACACCCAAGGTCACTGCTTCGAGTGCCTCAATTACATCTATCTAATTTAAATGTGCCCTAATTAAATTTGGCGTAATTAACAGCAAAGCTAGTGCACTCGCTTCAAACCAAAGATCAACGGTTCATAGGCTTTTTGTTCCTTCGGGTCATGGTGGAAGCCAAAAGTAAGAGAACTGCTGACGTCACTTTTTGTGAAGCTCAGTGACGCTGGAAGTTGTCGCTGAGACGTCATTTTCTCTTGGCACATTCTCCTCTCGTGTTCACCTTTCTCCCCTTCGGTGGACACCCGCGGAGGCCTGAGCGGATGTGCGCAGGCCGTGTCCCACCAGCGATTCCGATCCCGTTGCATACAATTGCGATGCACTTGGCGAAGTCATTTTGTCTGAGTATTGTGCTTTACCGTTGAAAGTAGTTCGAGCACCTAAGCAGAAGCTAGCTGTGCAGCAGTACCCGACGTGCTGTACCGCAAAACTGAAGGGATTTTAAGCATATTCTCCAGTATTTCGCACACTATAGGCGCTTTTAAAACCGCTAATACATTGCTTTTATTTTATCAATTTTCACATAACACACTTCGTAAGATCGAACATGAACTCCAGCTCATCATTTTTTTTTCCACCTCTCCCTTTTTTTGAGCCTCTTTTTAATCTTACCCAAATCAGCCACCTGACAGTGCACAAAACAATTACGAAAGGAATTTCTCGAAAAAAAAGGAAAGAAAAAGCGTTCCAACCTTTTCATTTGGGAATTTTTATTCCGGCTATGAACAGTAAAAATTTCCATTGTACTCAACTATAGCCGTTACCTCCACCAAAAGCGTGCAAGAAATTCCGGGTATCCCTATTAAAGAACCTAGTGCGCAATTCCATGCTGGATTATGGGCCCATTGTCACAAGCCGAATGCTGAATCGCTGGGGAGGCGCGGCGTAGTGGTGCGAAAAGCATCTCTAGCGCGTAAAATACGCGGTTCCTGGCTACTGTATACATTTTTTTATTACAGAGAGCAACAAAGAGCGTTTTAGTGCAACAAAAGAAAGTAAAAGTACAATGTTTCGATGAGGATTCCTTCGTCTTACCTACATATCTCTAGCTCAGTATTTCACGGCTACGCCAAACCAACACACGTAAATATGTGGATAATGTGCCATGTGAAGATTCAGGCGCAGATTTAGTTTGATTGGGACACGTCTCGCAGAGACACTGTAGATGCGCTATCGCACCGCAACTAAATCTTACGGCTGTATAAGAAAGAAAAAAATGTACGCATTCATTAGTATCGTTGGAAGTACCAGAATACCAATTTTTGTTTGCGATTGGTATTTTAACTTCGAAAAATTCTTAATAATATCCTGGCAGTAAAGTGCACAAAAGATCCTGTTAATGACGGTTTTGATAGCTTTTTTTTTCTTTGTGCAATGGATATGCAATAGATTTCTTAGTTCAATGACCCGTTTCAATGGACACATCTTTCTAGTCACATATCTCTGTCAGAGAAGCGTATAGGCTAGTGCTGATAGGCTTCAGCGACAGCACATGTACGTTTGTTCATAACATGTCACATGGCCACTCATCACTTTTTGTGCTGACACTGTAGACCCGAAAAAAATCGTTTATTTAAGAACACCGATGAGGAAACCTGAAATATAGAGTAAGTTATCCTTGTTAGACGTGTTGATTTCTAAGCACAGACGGGTCGAAAGCGTGCACACAAACTAGGCATATACGCATGGCCTAAGCTTTGGGGGAAGGGACCGATCTCGGCGCGGGTGGCTGGCGAATGCTAAAATGTGTGTATTCGAGCAGCAGAACCTTGTGTGTATTATTTTCAGTACACTATAGAGAAAGCGAAAACGCGCCAAACGCCTCAGTTTTGTTATTGGTGCGATAATATCAATCAGTGGTAGGCTTCGAACTTGGGGTCCGTTCTTCTGTGGCTGAATGACTTGGGAGTTATGCGTCGACTCATAAAAACTGCGACAACGGCCACAACTCGCTGTCATCAGTTGTGCACAACTACTATAAACGAGACATCATCTGCGTTTGCGTAGTTTCGTTTAGGAAGGTGGCTATCCGCCCAGTCAAAAAGGAAAATTCAAAAAAGGAAAGTGATCTTTAGTGTGAAATAAGCATGAAAAGGGCAGCTCACACACCTTTATTTCAGGCTGCGTCAAGAAATATACTTTTATGGCCCTAATATATAGCGTTATTTCGGAGAAGAGACTAATCCGAATCGGGGAAATTATGTAAAGCATTTATTAATTAGCAGCGCCTATCCTCCTTGAGTGCCTGCGGCCATACTACGCTGAATATGGTGGTTTTCGTCCGATCCTACTTGTGTACAGGAGCCAGGGGACACAAACGCAACCAGCGCATTTTCCAGTGCGATCCAGCGAGCTGCAGCGAGAACCACCGCGTGTACAGCACAAACCAGTGCGCCCCGGCGTCATGGCAATGAAATCGGCGCCTCGTTCAATGTAGCCCAGCTCTTATACAGCGTTCTCAGTGGTGTCCCAGTGACTCCCAGTGAGCGCCAGTGTCCCCAAGGGGATCCATTGTCAAAAAACGAGCTGGTTTGACGCTGGAAGGCACTGGAACACGCTGGTCTTTGCACAGGCGATGTCAGACGTTTCCTACATTTGCGAAAGCTAAAAACTTCCATTCCAACTAGTGCCTAATAACAGACATAGTCGTCACCATACAGATGTCCGTGATGCTCTTTATTGTGCTTCGCAGGTCATGGGATCGTTCAAATCCTTTAAACCAGGAGCACCACAGAACGTCGAGGGAGGATGCGGGCACTTACGAACTTCTGATGTAGCATACAATAATAAATACGACCGTTTCCGTTTCCTGTGTATCCACTGTCTTACTTCTCATGTAAAAGAAAATGACACGTTTATTGCCACGCGAAGTTCCTTAGTGTTATATATTATGAGCAACGTTGGGAAGAAAACAGAAAAGGGCACGAGAATTCTCTTTCTTTAAGTTCAATATTAAGCATTTCATTTGCCTAAATATGTGTTCTATTTTTCGGCGACAGGCGACTTCAAGTTTACACATAAAATAAGTGTTATTGTGAGTTCACCCCTTATCACGCAGCGGATATCAATTCTAGTCATTAACCGAATAGAGAACTCCTATAGGCCTTCTTTCTTTGTAAGGTTTAAGGCAAAACAATTGATTTTACTGCGTTTGTGAAACAATGCCTCCTCTGAAAGCCTCCCTCCCCTCTCTCTCTCTCTCTCTATATATATATATATATATATATATATATATATAAATTGTAGAGGGGGTTTATTCGGGTCGTAGAGAAGCAGCGACCAACGCGGCACACTAGGTAGGGCACAGCCAGCGAACTGGGTACGAGCCACGCGATGGCAACGGGGCTTTTCAGCCTGCCGATCTTTTACGCCACAATCACCCCCGGCATTGAAGAGTAGCCATCCTAGCGACCTAGGAAGAGTTGGGCGGATCGTAATACTGTAATACTGCTGCAGCCAGTCAATGTGCAGTCTCTCGCCCCCGATGACGCAGATCAGGAGATGACGATACGGGTTCGACCATGTAGTTCATATATATCTATATCTATATATATATATATATATATATATATATATATATATATATATATATATATGTATATATATATATATATATATATAGATATATATATATATATATATATATATATTATTGTAATCAGGAAGGAATCGGCACGTCTGCGCAGGAGCTGCCACAGCGAGCGCCTGGAAAGATGAAGCCGGAAGAAAACTGGCGATCGCAGGGACGCCATCTCGTCTGCATCTCACCTTTACAATGGTGCAGCATATGAAAGCTCAGTCTTATGCGCCGCACTGCGGAGATCTTGCGTCCTCCTGGCTTTCGCCGTCTTGGGTCCCACCGGTGAAGGACCGCCGTCAACTTCTTCCTCGCCATAGATCTCGTTCCCAGGACAACATCAACCTCTCAGCCGCCGAGGGATGCATATCACGTCCTTCTGGTCATGCTAGTGGCTTCACTGAATAGTAAGGCCGCCACTTTCCCTCGCTCAATGGGTGCCGTTCATTTTGCCTTGGACCCGCCGTGGTATGTCAGTGGATATGGTGTTGGGCTGCTGAGCACGAAGTCGCGGGATCGAATCCCGGGCACGGCCGCGGCATTTCGATGTGGGCGAAACACGAAGACACCCCTGTACTTAGATTTAGGTGCACGTTAAAGGGACACTAAAGGTTACGATTAAGTCAACGTGGACTGTTGAAATACCATCCCAGAAACCTCGAAACGCTTGTTTCGTGCCAAGGAGAGACTTATTTTAAGAGAAAATGCGTTCTGAAGCATCCACGTACCTCTAGCGCAGTTCAATTCGCCCGCCCTCCGATCGAGGAGTGCTGACATCATGGTCTCATAGTGACGTTGCGCCATCGGTGAGTAATAATAGTAATAATATTTGGGGTTTTACGTGCCAAAACCACTTTCTGATTACGAGGCACGCCGTAGTGGAGGACTGCGGAAATTTTGACCACTTGGGGTTCTTTAACGTGCACGTAAATCTAAGCACACGGGTGTTATCGCATTTCGCCCCCATCGAAATGCGGCCGCCGTGGCCGGGATTCGATCTCGCGACCTCGTGTTCAGCAGCCCAACACCATACATCGGTGAGTAGAACAGCGTCCGCACACGGCGCTACGGCTTTTCTGCGCATAACGCAAGCGCGCGGCTAGGAACAGAGCCAAGACGGAGCCGACAGCAGAGCGAAAGCGGGAGTATGGTGGCAAGCGCAAGGAGAAACGCGCGACCTTAAGCTGGTACTTCATTCATAACGCAAACTTCGACGCTCGTCGCAATGGACCCTGACAACGACAGATTCGCTCGCGATGGCGGGCTCAACTTCAGCGATTTTAGCACTGACGAGCGCTACCTGCTGCTGAGGGCTCGCGCTGCCGGCGTCGTTGCGTACTACGACGGCGGCCTCGACACCGGCTCTCCGGAGCGGGAAAGCAACGAGGGCTTCCCATGACATCACATGGACGTGGCATTCTCGCTGCTTGTTCCAAATGAAAGTTTCGCGAGCCAGCAGAACCCTCACAGCACGACGCGATAATGAAACTACTGAAACTCCAAAGCGTGCGCGGCGCCGAGTCGAGCGCGCAGAGTCGAGCGAAAACGAAACCTTTCGACTGCCCATATTACTGAAGGGTAACGTCAAAATGTTATTTTTTCTTAGAATAGAATAGACGTAGACAAGTAGCATTTTCGTCCGTCTAATAACCTAATGAACTGATCCTTTTATTCGAGTAATTGAGCACTAGTGACATAAATTATAATGAGTCGTGCCTTCGTCATCGGGAAAGTACCGGAATGTCGCGGGGGGTTTTCAAATACTGTCGTGCATTTACCTCAATTTCTCGGTTACTCAAGCTCTGTTCGCGATTATATTGACGCCTTAAACATTCTGGAACATTCCGTTATCACTTTAACTTGACTCCATGGTAAACTTTAGTGTGCCTTTAAGGGGCCCATATACACAGCTTTGCTGGTCATTGTTCTTCGCAGAGGAAGGGCACTGAGTTTATATTTAAATATTCTAATATTCATGTCGAAGTATGCAATATTGAATTCCGACGAGGTTTCTATTTCCGCATGCCACCGTGATATTTTAGCTGTGTTCATGAAAACATGCTGTCTTTGCAAAGACCGTATTCCAACTGATAAGCAAGGACATGCCTCAAAAGCGCATTTCCTATAAATTTTTCGCAGTGTGGCTTTCTGCACATATCATGTCTTCTCAGGACAAATGAAGTGATTGTTTCGCCGCGCGAGAGCAGCCCTGTCTTTAAACACCCGTGCGGATATCCATATGGAAAGGGCACGTGGAATGAAAGAGATACGAGAGTTTGGTTCGTACGCAAGCAATATCGAGTGATGCTTTTACGCCAGCTCCAAACAGCGCTTTTGCGAATCTTTGTCCAGTGACTGCCTAGAACGCCGTCACGGTCATTCTTTAGTATTAGACAAGCAACAAAATGGTAGCTAGTGAAGTGGGCGAAGAACGGAACAGCGTAGATCCTGACATGAACGTCAGTGAAACTGAGAATAGCTGGGGGAGCAGGGCACAGGCAACTGTCAATTAAATCGACGCACGCGTGCGCAACTTTGCTGGTAAAAGCACTTCGGATGAAGAGGCATAGATGCGTTCGCAAAGGTCGGCGGACTGGGCAACGTTTTGCATGGGAAGTGACTACGAAAAGGATAAGGACAGCACGGAGGTACGCTTCCGAACAGGCGCAGATAAAAGAGCATCGGATAAACTGCCACAGATGCCTCTAGAAAGGCGACGAACCCGCGAATGACTTGCAAAGCAGATGGCCTCGAAGAGTGCGAGGCGTGTAAGGAGACACTCGCCCATTCTTCCGGTGTACCAGTTGTGGTGGCGACAAGTGGCCTCGTCAATTGGGAGGACCACTCAGATTGCTTAGCGCAAGAGAGGGCTAGTTTGCCTGCCTCCATGAAGGCCGGATAGGTCACTGGACAATAAACATGACTACAGAAGTGCTCAGCAAATAGTAACGCACAGAGCCAGAGTAAGATAACCATGACTCACAAAGCAAGGTCGTGTTCAGGCCAGCAATAAACGAACAATCCCGCATGCAACGTGACCACGATTTTATCTTTGAAACGGTCTTTGACACGTCGCAAGATGGGTATAAGAAAATGCCAAGAACTTTTAATATGATTTCCATGGTACTGTTAGGTGTAGCTGATGCACAAGGCTATGTACAATACATTTACCCGTAATCAAGCGGTGGCAAAGTTGGCGATTACAATCATTGGGGAACACGTCGTCTTCCTCGTTTTGAGTGCCGCCACACTGGGGTGGCCGTTCCGTGCCATCACCTTGACAGTAGAGGCACCGTCTCGGTGATTAAGCTGCATATTCATAGTCAAAGGTGTGTGCTTCTTGAGCTATGTCACTTGCTGCTAATGACGACGAGGGGACGGGGGAGATTTCATATCTGACATGAGTCGCTTGTCACAGCTCACGGTATGGACACAAGTAACTCGACAGCAGCTTGTTGGCCATGATTTCCCAGCGGATGGATGACGAGAAAAGCACCAGAGAACCCGGAGGAAAGTGCACGTCGCGGTGGTGGCAATCATAGAGGCGTCTCTGATGGTCCTGTGAAGCCTGTAGACGGGTTCGAGCGAGTTCTCGTGCTTGGTCGGCGCGTGCGATCGCGTCGCAGGCGCACTCAGTAGCGCAACGTGTGGGCGAGGACAGCAATGTGTCCAAGAGCGCCGCGGGTTCTCGAACGTATAAGAAATAGAATAGTGAAATAGCCAGCAATATAGTGACGCGATGAATTGTGCGCGAACGTCACATATGGTAAAGAAGATCCCCGTCATGGTGGTCGGCCACAAACTACTTCGAAAGCATGTCGGTGATATTCCGGTGGAGACGCTCCATGAGGCCTTTGGTCTGTGTGTGGTATGATGTCCTTAATTTGGGCTTTGTCGAGCAGGAGCGACGATGCCTTCGACAGCGGCCGAAAGAAAGCTTGGGTCACCATCACTCTGTAATTGGCATTCAGCACCGTGCACAAAAATTATGCCGCAAAGAAGAAACTCAGCGACGTCAGTAACGCACTCTGTCGGGAGGGCTTTTTTCATGGCGTACTGCGCAGTGTAATCGGTAGTGACAGCAGTCCATTTATTTCCAGAGGCTGAGAGAGGAAACGGAACTCGGAAAAAGGATTCAGGCAAGACGTTTATTGTCTGGAAACATCCAGTTCGAAGCGCAGAGGGATTATTTCGGTGATGACAGGGCTCAGAAGCGGCCACGCAGCGCCGAACAGACCGGGCGGAGATCCGACCAAAAGAAGCGAGGACGTACACGGTCGTATGAGCGCGAAGCGCCGATGTTTCCAGTGAAGGGAGCGTCGTGAATTTGGCAGAGAACATTCGAACGCAGGTGTGATGGGACGACCGGGAGAAGGTCAGGGCCGTGGTGATCAAAATTTCGCCGGTATTTTGTCTCTTTTTGAGGAGAAACAACTAAAGGCGTGGTCAGGCGGGGCCTCCAGCCGGTCGATGAAAGCTCCTAAAGAAGGATGGAGGTGTTGCTCGTTGCCGATTTGAAGCAATGTTGACGTAGAGAAAACGGAAGCGGTGGTGTCCGCATCTGCCGGTTTTCCACGTTTTAGCGGGGAAGAGAATCTGTATCCGGGTGCAAGCGTCCCATACAATTTGGTAAATTATAAATTTAGTGTTATAATTTAGTAGTCCCATATAACAAACGACGGAGAAGGTACACTTTTGGAGGTGTAAAGCCCAGCAAGCGAGTCGGCCCGTAAGGTCCTTGAGCGAGGATTCGCAGCAGAGAGCGTAGTGATCAGTGCTGACAGAGAATGTATGTCCGTACAAGCATGGACGAAACTCCTCAACTGCCCACACAAGAGCGTGGCACTCGGGCTCTGTGATTGAATAATTACGCTCTGCATGTGATAGAAGTTAGCTAGCATAGTCTATAACTTCATCACGTCCGTGCTGGCATTGAACTAACACGGCTCCTACGCCGTGACGACTGGCACCAGCACGAACTTCTGTTCAGGCAGGCGGGTCAAAGTGAGCCTGGAGTGGAGGCTTGATAAGGAGAGCAGTGAGACGACAAAAAGATGCGGCATCATCGAGGCCCCTTGAAAACGGGACGTCATTGTTCAGGAGGTCGGTAATCGGACGTGCAATGCTAGCAAAATCATTTACAAAGCGCCAGAAATAGGAGAACCGCTATACAGAACTACGGACGTCCTTTGTAGAGCAGAGGCAAGCTAACCCTGAACTTCAAGAATAGGATGCCGAGCAGAGGTGTCGACGCAGAGAGATTCCTCTCACGGAGCGTGCCGACGGACTGTTCGAGGCAGAATTCCTCCGACGTGAGGGCGGCCTCCGCTGCAAGGTATGTGATAAACTGGTTTGATCACAACGTCATGCAACTGTAGAGCGTGAGCAATCGGGAACCGAAGCTCCAACCTAGCAAAATGAGGTCAACCAGACAAAATACTTTCAGGAAAATTGCGCTAAACACGAGTTCAAACTTCAGAAAACGACCACCAGCTTCGCTTTTTTGACAACTTTTACTGCGTGTAACTGGCTTAGCTTTCTTTAGTACGTGAAGAGTAGTTTACAACCATGCCATAAATGAAGAAATTCAACAACAGTGGGCGCACGGCGAGAACTAGCTACCGAAAACACATCACGCTCGTGTTCACATGAGCCTTTTGCTGATACAAGCATCAGTAAACAAAGAGTGTGAAATGAAGTAAACAGACAATGATTCATTTTTCCTATTGTTTCCAGCTAAAGCAAAACGTTTTTCATATAAGACATATTTTGCATTCATGCTTCACTTCGACAAGCCACTCCTGCGGTATTTCACAACGGGAAGGTGAGAAATCTTGTGTGAATTTCGCGCTCTGTTTCAAGCCATTTCGGCTTTGTGCACGCTAGCCGCACAGGCCGCCGCGATGCTGTTCATCAAAAATTTATAAATTTATTTATTTGTTTTTATTTATCAGTACTGTAAGCCTTTCTTCACAGGCTCAAATCAGCAGTAGATCGTAAAAAGGTCCGTGAGCATGGTATAACAGAAAACAAGAAAGGAAGAAAGAAAACACTTTCATACAACACTGGCATTCAACAGAAAGAAACTTTATTTGTTCTTTGCGAATGAAGAATGAATAGCAAAATATGCTCACAACCATTCAAATAGCTCTCATATGATGTCATTGTAGTTACGGAGGTTCAACAAAACCCCAGTGCGCATTAAATGACAATACATCCTAAGTGATAAAATAGCCTACGGTCTCGTTGTAGAGGCGTTCAAGGCATTCTTAACCGCCATGCACTCTACATTCTTTACCTTGCTAGCGAAGGATCCAATCTTGATGTAGTAGACGGCTGGTGTGTCGACAATAGCGGCGACCACCTGGCTTTTGAGGAGGAGGTCGAGGTCGGTCGTACTTCGGCTAGCGCTAGAGCTTAATGATGGGGGCAGATCATGGCTGCGCCGGATTCGCCCACTGCTCTTACGTTTCGTGGTCACCAGCTCGGGCCTATCTATGGTCGGCGCTGCGGCTGAAGGCACCGGCCAGATGATGGCAAATTGCAAGATAGTCGCGTTCTCTGATCAGTTGTTGCCAGGTAGTCGGTGACGTGTCGTGGTCGTTCCACAAGTCCCGGATGCGACGCGTTGATGGTGAACCCTCGTAGTTTCATCTCGCGATATGAGAACCAGCGGTAAAGGTGGCCAGCTTTATTTTTTTTACAGTGATAGTGAATCCGATGTCGGTGGTGCTTGAATATTGAACTGGCGACGTGTGAACGGGCTCGTGGCGGCGGCAGCGACAACGCAACTGCAGCGTTATCGGGGCCTAGCTCCGGCGCTTATGGGGGACATGGCGGCAGGATACGGCGGCGTAGGTCATCGCATCCGGCTGAGGTAACGACGATTCAACGAGTCCAAGTGGGTGCTGGATGTTCTCTTAGACAATGTCAGCTTTTGAAGCTACATGAAGCTGCATAGATGGAAACATGCTAGCGCAGTTCTTTGGGTGCTGCAGCTGTGATGGTCTCTCGGAGTTGGTCGGAGCCTATTGCTTGAATTTCGCTCTTCGATGCATGAACTTCGCGGTTATAATGCTGAGTGTGCATTTCGAGCGTCTCTTCAAGATCCGTGGCTTCTGCAAAAAAATCTGCGATGGTCTTGGGTGCGATTCAGAGTCAATCTGCCGAAAAGGCCTTGCTTCACAGCACCCATGAGGAAGCAAACTTTCTTATCCTCAACCATGTATAGGTCGGTGTAGTGCAATAGGTGAGTCATCTCTTTCGTGTAATCGCAACGTCGTCCTTTGGGAGTTGCGCACGCATCGCTTGCACCCTCACTTTGCAATCGACGCTCGTGAAGGTGTTCAAGAAGGCGTTTATGAATAATTTGCACCTTGTGTTAGATACGGACCATCAGCTAATATCGGTCAAGCTCTTAGAACGCAACCACTCACTGTCGCAAGAAAATAATGGTGTGCAGGCGAGCATCGATCCTGTTATCAAGCCCGTCAAACAGGTTGGCTTTCCCGCCTTGGGTGCCCTGCGTGAAGCTTTTGTCTCCCCCTTCCTGACATAGCAACTGGAAGACAGCACGGTTCAAGGGCTTTGAAACATCGTCCCTGAAAATACTGGCTTGCAGCACTGAAACGTCCGTCAAACACGACCCGACCACTCTAGCTGGGCACCTACGAGGAGAAAAGGCAACGCCAGACGGAGGCAGCGATCGGGAAATAGAGCGAAGGGAGTGTCCCCATTGGCCGAACATTATGCCGCATGTACGGGCCCGGCAATTGGATGAATATGAAACCTTGACGGGCTCGACCATTGGCTGAAAATACCGTGACACCGAAGGACTGAAGGGGTTATAAGCAAGTGAACCATCAGGACGACGTAGACGGTTCTCGTGCCGCTGGCCGCAGCGGCGGAGTTGCTGCATGTCGTACGAACAGCTTGTCAGAATTATTTTGATTTTTATTCCTGTTTCATGTACATATACCTTAATGATTCAACGTCGCCGAACTCACGCGCTCATCGGCAGGATCAAATAGTTGCTTGGGTGGTGTCATGATTCTTGAACCCCTTTCTGGCGCCGCCTTCCAAGGAGAAGACAAAGGCCACAGCTAGTCGGAGTTCCATCTCTTTAATGTAAGGCCGTTTCGTAAGTAAGTAAGTAACCGCGTAAGCCACTTTCCCAAGTCCTAAATGCATCAAACATAGTGGCCCCCTGGGCTGTTGCTGTGCGGCAGAGGACGCGGAAGTTTCCATTGTGATCGTCGACTTGACCTCCGTTTGAGTGTTTCCCTCTGGAAGAAGTCCGTACCCTGCTAACAACCGAAACAACTTGCGTCTTGAACAATGCCCCATGGGGACCTTTACCATGGTTTTGACCAGGGTTTTCAGGGATGTCCGGCACATGAACGCCAATCCCCTCCACCAGATGTCACGTTGACGTGACAGTCAAGAACACAGTAGCAAAACTGTCAATGGTGAAACTAACCTTTTATTGGGCGAACTCAAGGCCACAAATTGAAGTGACACTCGAAGCACAACAATAACGGCGAACACACAAAAGCGCTGGCTTTTACACGCGAATCGTGGAACCATCAAGCGTAATCGCAGGTGGCCGCGTGGTTTATAGAAAGTACCAAAAAATTCCTGCCACGCCTGCAATCTTATTACACAAAGTTCAGCGAAAATATACACACCAAACAGAATCAACCGCAACATTCGAGTAAGCTTCAAAACATGCAGGCGCTTCTTGTGCTGACCGATAGTCGATGTGGAAGGCTGCTTTTTCGGATCAGGTAAATCGGTTACTGGACGCTGGTTGCCCTGAAGTGATTATTTCATCTGTGAATGAAAGTATGGTTCGCGGCGTCAAGAGCAGGAATGACCAAGGTGTCAAAACTTAATTAGAAGAAAAAAGAAAAGAAAAACGCAGTAGTACCGTATGTAAACAAGTTGGCGCACGGGCTCAGGAACGTTCGTTCAAGGTACCGAATTAATGTTCGTTTTTCCGCGAAAGATAAGATAGGTCGCATATGCCCATCAGTTGATAATTTGCTGCAGAATAAGCTGGTAAAGGGAAAGTGCACTCTCAACATATGAGCAGGTACATCACTTGTGCTAAGCAGGTTGTGTGTACCATTCAATTATATTACGGTAGCTAGTACGTGGGACAAAGGAAGCGCTATTTGACTGGTTGATTCAGGGAGCCTGAGCGATGTCTTCAAGGGGTGGCGCCACTTCATCTCCCGGAGCGCTGCAACTTGTGCGGTTGGTGCCCCGTTAAAAAAAAGAAAACTAGTGTCACTTTTAAACACACCAGCCAATTGCAAAGGGAAATCGCTGAGGTTTACAATATAAAGACCAGGGATAAGGCATCTACCAGCGAACCATCTATCGCTCTTCAAGACAAGCAACTGTGTTACCTATGTCAATTTCGATTATGCATCTGTTGGTCATAGTTGCCTCGATGTATTTCTGTGTCTCGTGCATGTCATGGTTATCAACTGGCACCTGTATATATCTTAGACATATCTTCAATAAAATATCAGTTGAGAGTCAGCGCCGCATCTGTGTTTTATACCTTCTTTTGTCTTCGTCATGCGTTGCGCTGTAACGAACCTGACCATGAAGTTCAGAGCGCTCATGTACTCGTGTCGAGAAAATTTCGAGCGTATACATCCCAGTGCTTTACTAAGACAAGAGTTTCAAGCGGCTTGTTGCGTGATGGCCTTCAAAAAAAAAAATAACGGGGCGTCGAGTCCAGTCGTATATTCCAGGCGTCTCCATGGGTTCTACTTATTAATTTTCCTCATATAGGTTGACGGACCGGCGCTGTGTTGAGCTACTGTATGGCCGGTTCGTCGTCGACCGGTAGCCGCCTGGTGAAGGCAAAGCTCTACTGAAGCTTCCACTGAATGATGGCGAAGTAGTCGACGATATCACGAGGGCGCTCACCTTGCTGCAGGCTCGAACCGCTGACAGCGAACCCTCGTATTACCATTTCGCGGTATGGGCACCGGCGGTAGACGAGGCCCGCTTCTCTGCAGTGATATCAGAGCGGACGGTGGTTGGGACCGTGCCAAAGGTCAGCCTTCCTTGGCATGCTGCGCGGGGCGATGGGTTGGCGTGCTATCGGCGACAGCGGTGGACGACGGGAGTGCGGTGTTACCGGGCTCTGGCAGGGGCACCAACGTGAACGGAACGACGGCAGCATATGTTATCGCTTCAGGCTGAGGCGATTCCAGCTGCGCATTCCGAACTCCCAATTACCGCTGCATTTGATACCGAACTACGTCACCATTCGAATAAACTTGAGACAGCAACGCTGAGAACTTCTTCCGGAATTCTTCACGCAGATCTCTGCTTGTCTTTCGCCACTCGTCGCAGCAGAGGGCTTGAACTTCTGTAGAGTGTGGCACTGAGAAGCAATTCAATTAGTTGGTGCGCCGTTCTAACGCAGTCTCAATAGTCATTGCTCCTTGTCTTCAGGGTTCCAGTTGTAGTCTGACACCCTCTCGAATTTACCCCGCTGTCATCCTGTCAGTCGAGAGGATGGCAGCGGCTAACTCTCGCTTGAGTAGTAGCCAAAATGATCCAGAACTTCAAGACCAAGGAATAAAGAAACGCGAATAAGTTAATTATATTGACGTCGTGACTGATTTATTAGCGAAAAATACCGGTGACCTAATATGCATGCGAACATATAAATTTTTCCGCCGTTAACAGGCTATCGCTAAGACGTTTCGCCAATAGCCACCAGGGGCCGCCTGCTAGCAAGTGCGGCTTGTGTGCGCCCTTTGTAGAACAGCTGGCCCATTCATCACATTCACTTCGCCGAGCGACTACGGAGCACTTCGAGTCCTTTTCTTTGTGCCACCCGTGTGGAGCAATTCTGGCCTGCTTCTGGTGTCATTTGGAGCCCCTGATTATTTTGCGTCACCGAAATTGCAGGTATGGTTGAATATTTTTACATATTAAACAGCAGCAAAAATGTTATGGATTTTGCCCATTGTACCATCACAGCAGTTCAGTCAACCTTGGCACCTTTCGTACGCAACTAAGAGCCGGGCCATTGTAGCAAATGGTAATATGCAGACTATGGTTTCACTTATATCTTTATTTAACATCTTGTGTTATTCTTTTTCCACACAAAAATGAACACTACGGAACACGTGTACGAGCAACAGGGACACGCTCAATCATCGTCTGAAGACGCCAGTTTAGCTTCGAACTGACAAGATTGTCGAGCTCATACTTAGTGTTGCAAGGTACAATGTCTGCAGTAACATTGGTTTTACCCACTCCCGCTTGACCACCAATTCGACAACCGCTTAGCATCGTGGTACGAAATACGGCTTTGTTGTCTTAGCCTCGAAGTTAGTGCACATAGTGTAAGCTTAACGCATAGGATGGTATATTCTGCGTACTTACGTATTCTTTGATGCAGATGAAAACCTTATCCCTCGACTTGATGTACTTTTTAATTGTTGCTCTTTCGTAGGTTTTTTATGCGACGACGTATGTAACGAGGCAAACATGACGTCCCAGTCACTGTAAACGGAATACTGATACTGAATACTGTAAACGGAATACGCACTTGCGTCTTCACCTTTATTCCGCTCGTCCCTGTGTGGTGTACGTGTTGTCCCGCAGAGGCCGCCTCGGGGGCGCCGTGTCGCGGTGAGCACGTGCACACGTGCAGGGGCTAGGCGCATGCGTAGATATGATTTTTCTGTCCGAGACACATCGGCTACGCTAGCCTAATGAATCTGGTACAGGCCTCGCGGTTTATCAGCGCATGTACCGCGTCCTGGTTAGTATTTTGCGCGCAGTAGCTCCTGCGCAGATAAAAAATCTGCACTGGAAGCGTACAAGCACGAAATGCTTTTTGGAGCTCACAGGAACAGCCTAACGTGCTGTGATCAAGCTTGTAGCTCCGTAACAACCAGCTGAGTATGTTTTTAGCAAGCAAGAGTATATTTTGTACACATGCACCTGCCCTCGCTCTTTATGTGGTTGCGCACCTCAACTGCGCACTGACATTGGTGCCGGTCAATGCACCCTGGACATAATAAACCTGTTGGAAAACTGTACGTTATTAGTTTTTGCGATCATTGTATTAATTGGACATGCGAAATGTTCTGCAAGAGAACGGGGGAACTGGCATAAAAAGCACACAGAAATGTAATACTTGCTTATTTCATACACTAATTCTGTGATTCTCTGTTACGGAGCTACAAGGTTTTGCGCGGGCGATGAAGGTGACGCATGATCAAGAATTAACAAATCAAGCACACCGTATATTGCAGGTAATTCACGTGGTTCTTTTCCACTTACAGCACCCGCGTGAACAGCCAGTATGACGTTGATGGTGTTCGACGTTGTCTGTTTCCGAATTAGTGAACGTGGCAGCCAGTGAAGTCACACCCTTTTGTCGGCGCAGTGTACCTAGGATTACAATTATTATTTGACGTAACCAACCTTTATTGCGATAGCTGCTGTGCGAGATTTGTAGCCGATTTTCACCGTCATCGTGATGTCGAGGAAGCTATGATATCGTTGCCGCTTTCATGTCACTCAATGTACTAGGGAAGAAACTCCAGGCGATTCCGCCACGCGAAGGCGTTTGACCAGCGCACCTGTAGACGTCGTCGTAAGAAAACTTGTGGTAAAGGCTTTATTGCATCACTCATCATCTCTTAGAAACGACGGTCACAGTGGCTTTGTATTCGTTATATTATGCACTCTGTGGAATAATCGCAACCGCAGTCACATTCTTTGAAAATTTCAAAACAATGCACGTACGCCGCTGTGCGGTCGGTTCGGCCGGATCGGTTTGGCATCGCATGCGAAATTTCTCCAACAAGAAACTTGTAACCGACACCCTCTTCGGTCCCATTGAAATCACTCACATTGTCACATCGAAATTACCGACGAACACAAGAGTAGTGTTATCGCTACGAACGCACGCACATTGAGAAGCCATAAACCTTATGGGGCTATGAGCTATTGCATTTTTTTGTTTGCTTATGAGGGTATGACCTGTAGCTTACGGTGGTATTAGGAATTGATGTTTTCGACATGACGTTCTGTATATTGGATACATTGTTGTAAAAAATACACGCACTGTTCACCACAAATTGCTGAGTGCTTGTAGACTCAGCATAACGGGGCTATGAGCCATTGCATATTTCGCTTGCTTGCAGACGTAACGGCTGTTGATGATATTTGTGATGATTGTTGATGATAGTACCGCTGTAATAAACGGCCCCCGCGCCGCATGTATCACGAAAGCGAGGCCAAGAATGCTAGATGGTTGCACACCGCGGTTGCGCAGTCGGCTGAGGCACTCTCGTATGGTGTATCCAGACCGCGCACCACGGATCTGTTTTGGCCCGCAAATCACACGACACGTGTGATCCGCGACCCATGGACATGGCCCGCGCCATGTGCACGGGCCAGTGTAGGCGAGAAATGCGAGCGCATTATTTTCTTTCAACGGCGCACAATAATTTTAGAGAATTTGGTGTCACCATTTCTCGCAACAGTAAAAACGCTCCTCGTTTTGGTAACCGAATCGGCAACACCATGATGCGTACGAGCCGCAGCGCGGGGTAGAAGTAGTTTTTTTACGTCCTGGTGCGAGCACGGCGTCGTGGTCAGATGACGCCACATTTTACTTTTTGGCCTTGGACCAACAATTTCCTACTTCCTGGGACAGCAGCCGGCATGACTTCTTCAGATGTCCGAAAAAAACAACTTCTGTGGATTAATATGCAAGGAAATGCCCCCCCCCCCCCCCATCGAAGCATCCGTCCCGTTAATCTCGGAAGCAGTTCACTGTAACGAGTTCGCGGAGATGCGGTGTTGATAGTATCCCTCACGCGCTGCGCTGTCGTCTGCTCTTCGGGCCGGCGGTGTGGATGCTGTTGCGGTCAGCGCCAAGCATGGCCGACCACACCAGGCCGGTCCGCGGCCCGGTCCGTGGTGGTCCGTCGTCTATATACGCCTTTACTGAGCACGAGGTCGCGGGTTCCAATCCCCGCCTTAGCGGCCGTATTTCAGTGCAGCGAAGTGCAAATACGCCCATGTACTTGCGTTATAGTGCAAGTTGAAAAACCCTGCATGGAGGTCTAAGTTAAACCGCGGCATTGCGCTGCGATGCGCCTCATTATATTATGGTGGTTTCTACACGTAAAATTCCATGATTTATTTGTAAACGAAACTTTTTCCGAGAAGTATATGCAGGTATTTTGCGCTGGACGCAGTAATTAAATGCGTGTTCCAAAGTGAAAGACGCTACATACAGCTGCTACCTAATTAGGACACAACCACTATTTCATCCCTAGTAGCCGTTGTCTATTTCTGAACTATAAGACTCAAATAGATAACTTCAAGCAAAACCAGTGTTCGAGCCCTTCACGGAGGTCTTATCGATGATAACTCTTTTCGTCTTCTAGACTAGTGCCTGTTAACCTTTCGAAGGGAACGCTTAACTTTAAACGTACAAATGTACATAAGAGCGCAGACAGATTTTTGCTGTTGACTTTGTCAAATTGCAAACGATCAACCACGTTAGGTTATAACTTGGTATGCTCAAATTAGATATTACGAAGTTTTCTGTTGACTTTTTACACTAGCAAATTCATATCGTAAAGTACTCTCTGAGCCAGCTGTAATAAAGAGCTCTCTGGCAACTTGTTCATAAATTCGTATTCAAAGAATGCAAGACATCAGAATAGAGACATCCTGCAGCAGGAAATCAGGCTACAGAACCTAGCAAAATACTACGGCAAATTATCTCTTTGTTTTTGTACTCCAATATCTGAAAGAAAAACATTACGGCAGAACACATCTTACGATGTCTGTCGAGGGAAAGGCGAATAGTAATCAAGCAATGTTGCGATAGAACACATTCTTGAACAAAGGTTTCAGTAGATATGCCGTGGTAATTCTGGGTCTTTCTGTTGCTTCAGATATAAGCCACATACACCAATACTGTTTGACATTCCAATGAGACTCGTGTGCCGAGCTCGCGAATGAACATGGAAGCGTGGCGACGACAGCATGACTCCAACGAAGTGGCGAAGGTGGAATGACTCAGAAAGAATTAGCTCACTTGAATGACAGCTGGAATGGACGACGACGGCATGATGATGAGGAGATGTAGATTCTTATATTAAGACAATTGTATAATGACGGCAGCTGCAGTTGACATTCGTAGAAAATTGAGCTGAGCAGGCCATCTAATGGGAAGGGCGATTAACGTGTGGTCAAAGAAACGGAATGGTGCCAAGGTAGTGAAAGCGCAGTCGAGCACCCTAAGATAATGGGTGGCTAGACGAAATTAGGAAAGTTCCAGTCGCAAGTTGCAATCAACTAGCACAGGACAGGGGTCGCTGGAGATCGCCGGGAGGTTCCTTCGTCCGGCATTGGAGACGAAAACAGGCTGTTGCTGCTAATGGTCATAACGACGACGAAGTAGCAGCGACGACATGAGGACAATGAGGTGACTACGACTGTACGAGGCCGATTACCTGGCCACGACAGCACGATGACAACTGCATCGATAGAATGACGACGATAGAATAATAAATGGTGAAGACGGTATGAAATCGGATGCGTGATAACGTCTGTGTGACAAAGACGCAATGACTTCCATGACATGACATCACATGAGGCCTAATCACGACTAAACCACGTTAGCCTGATCATGACCGAATGACGAACAAGGAATAACGTCAACGAATCGAGGAAGGTGATAAGACGACGATGGCCTGAGAACAAGGTGACCATATTGAAGTAATCACGATGGTGAAATGACAACGTGAAAGCGATGGCTTCACGACTGCGGTATGTCGACGACCGCGTGAAGAGAGCCGGATTTCGAGGTTTACATGATGACGGCAGAATGACCACGATGGCAGTAAGCCGATGATATAAGAGTGAGTGAATGGCGGAAACTTTATTACTACGTTGCACTGAAGGCGATGGTAATAGACTTGCATCAGGACAATGGGCATTACGACAAATGTATGATGACAATTGTGCAAGAATGACTTGACGCTGTGGATCCTGGCTACCCGCTGACGCAGCGCGCTCGTTTCTCAGTGTTCGGTGATGCAAAAAAAAACGTCGCCTTAAAGGCGGCTACTCTGGTTTGCTGCAGCCTCGCCGTTGCACTTTTATTAGTAATATAAATAATAATTGTTAGTAAACAAACAAAATTGATCAGCATTGGAGACAAAAATGTTCAGTGATGGCAGTGCAACATAGGAGCAGTACAGGGAGGCTTATGACTTATGGTAATTGTTCAAGAATACATAAAATATTTAGTGAATACATTAATATAAAATTTGAGGGGCGCGAAGTTCATAACGATAAAAAGTAACTATGTTGGCAGCAGGAAATGAATACAACAGAAAATAGATGTTCATGGACACTGAGGCGAATGATTAAGAGGAATGCCAGATAGCAGACGCATACAACAAAAGCAAAATAAATTCAAGCACATCACTGTCTCGAATGGGTTTAACTTTGTATCGGTCAAACACGCCCACGTAGGCGTCCGCTCTTGATTTCAGCCGGAATGACCGGGCAGCGAAAAAATATCAGCACTTTTGGCTCCAAGCTTTTGCTCGTGACTGTACGCTAGGTACGCAAGCTATCTTATTTCTGGTGGAGCAAGCCATAAGTTCCATTGCCGATAAACAGGATTGCTTGATACTTCCGAGCAGACGGTTTCAATGTGTTGTCTACGATGAGAATGGCATGAAATGAACTCCTTATTACGCCCGGATGAAAGGAGCTGAACTAATGTGACATGTAGTTTCACAGTCCGATGCTTGCGTCATGAATGTCGGGACCTTGCATTTTGTAAAGTTTCGTTTTATGCACTATCCTTCGCACCATGTTGTAATTTTATTGACATCAGTCTGTAGCAAACTTGGGTCCGCACAAGAGTACTTGGGGCTGTACGCGGCACAATCGTCTGTGTAATGTCTTTATTTTGTCTTTGTGTTAGTAGGCAGGTCATTGAAGTAGACTGAAAATAGCGGCAGCGATAGGCATGTGCTTTCCACAGCAACATACGAAACAGTTGCCAGAGGGAAATCGCACTCTTTATTACATGTGAACGGAACGCAACATCTTAAGATCGTTGAGCGTGCCATCGAAGTAATTCATCGAGTCCCGTTGAAGGATAAAGAAAAACCCAGCATCATAATAATATTTTACTCTCGCAACGCGAGGGACCGGGTTCTGAGAGCTGCAAAAAAGCAGACGATGAACACGTCCGCCTTGGATTCAAGGATAGTTGTCCAGCTTTCATGAAGGAGCGCCTTTCTCCAGCAAATAGGATATCTGTGGCAAAAGCACTGAATGCAAAACGCGAAAGAATTTGGAAGTTCGCCTAGGTGGAAGACGGCAAATTGTCAATGTGCAAGACTGAAACTTCGAGGGTTCTGCACGTGACATGCCCAGAAGACCTTGACAGAGTACAATAATTGATCGAGATTATTCATAACGCAGAGGTTGAAATGGCGTTCCGTTGCAATATCCGCAGCATATAGAAACATTTTCACCGGTTACTAATCTATTTGACAAAATAATAATTTCAATACGACGTAATCGCAATAGCAGAAACATGGCTAAAGGAAGATGAGTGCGTAAATATACCCGAATATGTGATTATGTGACAGCCGAGAGCGTATGCCACACGTGGCGGTGGAGTAGCCATGTTTATCAGGAACGAGCTCTGTTTCCAGCGTCTAAATGATACCTCGAGCTTTGTTAATCTGCAAAACGCTATTTGCGACGATTGAATGTGGTGTCATAGCTGGTGCAGTATATCGCCCCCCCCCCCCATGCTCAAGCGTAGACGACTTCATATCCGTCATGGAAAGTATGCTGATCCAATGTGTGACCTCGCATTCTCAGATAATTTGTGGTGACTTCAATATAGATCTGCTAAAGGATCAGTGCCATGACTTGTTTCTCCTACAAATTTTTAACGTCACAGATGTTCTAGCCGAACAAATAGGTTTCTGTAAAAATGCTGCCACACTTATTGATCACATGCTGTGCAGTCTTGATACTAACGTAGAAGCTGGTGTTTATGACCTTGTAATTGCTGATGCCCACCCGACTTCTCTTTTCATTCCAGAATCGTACTTGCATCCTACTCGTAAAACAGAAAAGTTGCTCCCAATATTTCACACAGGCAGTAATTATTCGCAAGTACGCACCCTCTTGCAACACAATATGTTCGAAATTCTGTATGCCGACGGCGTGCAAGTAGAAGGTGATAACATTATTTGCAGTACCACGAATGCAATAAGGCATTCATCGTATACGTACACACGATGTAGATATGATCACGGCATATGTCCTTGGATAACACAGCACATTCTAGCACTACTGAAGAAAAAAGACTAGTGTTAAAATAAGCTGAAGTTAACAAAAGAAATGAATATTAGAAGGCTCAATTGAAGTACCTTAGAAATCAGTCAGTTGGGCTGATGCGTAAAACTAAAAGGGCATACTATGCATGTCTTGTTGGACGTTGCGATACAAAACAAACATGGCAGATAGTCAGAGAAGTGACGGTTCTCGGTAACAAAAAGACAATTCTCCCTGACAAAGTCACAACTAGCCTTTCAAATTATTTTAATGATTACTTTGCCGCGGCTGGCGAAAACATAACGAAAGAATTTAGTTTGCACGACCCACCACTTATGTTGAAGAAAGTGAAAGCACATTTAGCTTTTAGGTCATGACAGAAGAGCTGATGACGTCTGCTATAAAAATCTACAGTTGAGCTAAGCCACAGGGATTAATGGTAAAGAAAGTAAGGTATAGAAAAGCAATTCAGATATTTTGAGTGCTCCACTTTGTCATTCATTTAACCATTCATTAAATGCGAATTCCTACCCAGATGTATTAAAGTTTGCTAAAGTTGTACCCGTATACAAAACGGGCAACCGTAATATTCCCGGCAGCTTCAAACCGATATCCGTATTGAGTATAGTAAACAATATCTTTGAAAAATTATTCGCTCAACAGCTGAAGGACTTCCTTAGCAAGAATAACGTAAGTTGCGCAGAACACCATGGCTTCGTCCCAGTAGTATTCAAATCAACAGCTCTGCCTACTTTGTCTCAAATACTCAACAGTGCCCTCAACCATCAATTGATTGTTTTTGGAATTTTTATCGACATAAAAAGGCGTTTGATACCATTTGTCACTCGGCACTACTGAAAAAAACTAAGGTGCTATGGCATTATCGATGGCGCTGATGACTGGTTTTCCAGTTATCTCACATCGTGAAAGCACAAAGTAATAATTGATGGTTTTCTATCCGAATCTAGGAATGTCACATGTGGTGTACCGCAAGGATCCGTATTGGGTACCATTTTGTTCGCTCCATACGTTAATGACTTTCAGCGAATTCTACAATCGTCTACAGCATCATTCTATGCGCACGATACTGTAATTTTATTCGCAGGTAGTTCACTTGAAACCTTACAATGTACTGTATTAGGGTCAGGTTATAGAGCCTTAGGGTCAGGTTGTAGAGTGACGAAAATGGCAAGCGGAGAGCTTCTTCTTGAGATCCCTAAGAAAAATCAGTAAGAGAAGTTAGGCAATCTGGTGACATTTGGTAACAGAACAGTTTCTGTTACACTACACCGATCCATGAATAGCTCACGTGGAGTCGTCTCAGAGGCAGACCTCTAGGAATTGAGAGAAACTGAACTCCTGGAAGGGTGGAAAGATCAAAATGTCACCGATGTAAAGCGTATTATCCTTAGGCGGGACATCAAAGAAATTCCAACCAAACACCTTGTCTTAACATTTGCATGTAGCGTTCTGCCAGAAACCATTGAAACGGGATACATTAGGCTAACTATCCGACCACATATTCCAAACCGTTGGCGGTTTTTCCAATGCCAAAGGTTCGCTCATAGCTCGCAGAGCTGTCGTGCACAAATACATTGTGCAAAGCGAGTCCAGGGGCACCCTTCCGACAACTGTAGTGGCACACCTCACTGTGTAAACTGCAATGGTGCCCATGCAGCCTACTCACGCTCCTGTCCGAACTAGATAATCACCCTCAATGTGAAGGAAACTATTTCGTTTAAGGAAGCGCGTAAGATGTGCTCAACTTTCCACAGCACACATTATGCTGATGCAGCGCATCGAGAGCCGCCGTCACAGCGGCCGATGCCATGTGCCCAGCCCTCGCACAGCGAGCTGGTAAATTTGGCTTCTGCCCGCAGGGAGGAATTGGGTAAGCCTACACCTCCCAACCAACAAACAGGCTAGGCTAGCCTTGAGTTGCCCCACAAAGATTATCTGCGGCAACCTGCGCTTTACGCAGCGATTCCGCAGGAATGATAGTGGCCCCGAAGTTAGGCGCAGCCAAGGCTGCCTCAACCTCCCCGACCCCTCCCAGCGCTGGCAACAGCCGGCGCACGTTAATCCCAGAGGGTACCCCATCGACCTCCGGGTTGGTGGGCGCAGGGGTCTTGCCTTCAGAGGCGGGATCTCTCTTGGAAAGCTCGCTCGCAAGAGCGCGTGTCTGGCACCTGATAAGAGGCAATGGACAATGCACCCATCCTCACTGCGCACCAAGCGCCTAAGGAGCGGCGAGGCTCCTTCGGACGCTCCAGAAAGGAGAAAACCCCCGTTACAGCGCCTCGAAAGAGCTCTGTAATCTAATTTCTGTAATCACTACTTCTGTTTTAGTACACACAACACTAATTTACTTCCAATATGGATACACAAATTATTCAATGGAAAGTCAGAAGCCTTCTTAGAAGCCTTAATGATGTGCAAGATCTTATCCACAAGTACAATCCAAAAGTGCTGTGTTTACAGGAAATACACTTAAAATCAAAACACACAAATTTTATCTGAAAGTATGTTATGTTTCGCAAAGATGGCGATGATGTTGTCGCATCATCGGGTGGTGTTGCCATTGTTATTCATAAAGGTATAGTGTATCAACGTTTAACGGGAAGCTGAAGAGTCTGTCGAATTCAATAAGACGCTCATATACGGATGCGGGAACCTTATAAACCATGTAGGTAAAATTTGGGTTTTTTTTTCAATTAGGAGCGACGTAATCGTCGGTTAAAATTGCGTTGTAGCCCCCCCCCCCCCCCCCGTCGAATGCCGCGCGCTGCTGCTGACGCTGCCGATGCGAGCGGAGACCGGAAACTGCGGTGTTGTGACGTCAACTCTAGTGTTTTGTTCCTTCACAGCCTGCGCGACCGTGTCTGACCGTGCTTGTTTCTGCGTGCGTGCCATCGTAATCTGCTTCGATCGAACCCTGCATTCCTTTGTTGGTGGGTCTGCGTGTATGTAGAGTGGTCTCACGTAGCCGACGGAATTCGCCGCCTTTACGACTTCGGTTACGAGTAGTGTGCGAATGGCGCACAGATGAAGGTCACTACACGTACTGCATGAACCGGGAAGCTTTTCGCGCATTTAAACCGTCTTTGTAGATTGCCGACAGCTTTGGACAGCGCACAAATGCCGACGATCGCCTCCCCGCTTGCGTTCCACGAGGAGGCATGCAGGAACACTTCATTACAGTTGTTTGACCGGAAACGAGCTCACTAGATCGGCGAAAGATCGGCGAGATCACTAGATCGCTTTGCAGAAAACATACTCACCAAAGAGCATTTCCAACACGAGGAGACCCCAAGACTTCGCTTTTGTTCGCGCCGAAAGCACTGCTCGCACCAGCATCGTTTGCTTCTTCGAGAGGCCGGCTCTTCGCCATCTGCTCGTACATGTAGCGAGTAACGCCCAACTCCTCAGAAAAACGCGGTCTCTCTAAATTTTCTATTACCTCTTAATCTTCCATTACAGCACCGAACTACCTGGCACCGCGCTTCATGTGTAGCGGCAGCGGTCGGTCACTAGATTTGACGTCACGAGGCGCCCGACCAATCACAGGCGCAAACGAGACGCGCGAGCTGGGCGCGTCCGCTGCTGCACTTTTCGTCAAAATAAAATATATTTGCGCTTGCTTTGGCTCAATTTCGATACGATATTCGAATTCGGAGGGCTGAAAACCATTATGTACACACGTTCACTCATTTCTTCTGGAAAACCGTTCAGCTTCCCTTTAAACCTACAAACGCCCCTTGAAGCAGTGGCGGTTCGAGTGGTCCTCTTGAACAAACTCATTGCTATTTGCTCGCTTTACACACACACACACACTACATATTAATCAAACATGAATTTTAGACTTTTATAGATAAATTGTCAGAACCTTATGTTGTTCATGGCGACTTCAATGCGCACAGCTGCCTTTGGAGTGACTCTCGTATAGATGCGCGAGGCCGTTTTGTTGAACAGTTCTTTATTTTTCTTGTGCGTGCCTGCTGAATAAGAAGGAACACACACATTATTGTCTTTTACAAATTGAACCTTTTCTTCAATTGACCTCAGCATAGTTTCCTCGTCTATACTGCCTGAACTTGACCGGTAAGTTACTAACTACCTTCACGGAAGCGACTACTTCCCCATACTGCTAAGAACATCTAAAGAAAATGAATATCCACAACAGGCACCTAGGTGGAAGACTGATACAGCCGACTGGGAGAAATTGCGAACTCTCACTAGTATGTCATGGGATGACATGTTTCCTTAAAGGATCGATGCTGCTGTGCAGTATTTTATAGCATTGATTATAGATGCCGCATCTAAATGCATATCAGAAGTAAGTGGGTTGGCATGCAAACGACGTGTACAGTGGTGGAACTACGAATGTAGGATCGCTCGTAGGAAACAGAACAAAGCATGGGGGTCGTTACGCGCTTCTCCCACTGCAGATAATCTTATTAACTTCAAGAAAGTAAAGTCTGAAGGCAGGAGAACGCGCCGACAGGCCAGTAGAGATAGCTGGCAGAACATTTTATTGGGCATCAACTCGTATACAGATGAGGCCAAAGTCTGGAACAGGGTTAATAGGATAAGAGAGCGACAAACATATTCAGTCCCTTTGGTAAGCACACATGGCGATTGCCTACTTCATCAGGCAGACTCACTTGAGGAGCATTTTGAGAGCGTGTCAAGTTCAACAAATTATTCACAATCCTTTCTCAAAAATATATAAATAGAAGAATGTAAGCCATTCATGAGAAAATGTCGTGAGAATGAAGCGTACAACCAGCCTTTTAGTGTTGGCGAGTTGAGAGCGGCCTTAAGCACATGCAATAGCTCTGCACCAGGATCTGACAGAATCATGTATGAGATGATAAAAAACCTACACATTGACACGCAAGTTACACTACTCGCACTTTTCAACATTACTTGGGCCGTAGGATACCTTCCAACCGCATGGAAAGAAGCCATTGTGGTTCCCCTTTTGAAACAAGGCAAAGACACTTCCTCAGGGGCAAGTTACTGCCCGATAGCACTTACAAGTTGGCTTTATAAGGTATTTGAAAAAATAATTAATCGGCGAGTCATCCGTTTTCTTGAACTGAGCAAAATGCTTGATCCCTATCAGTGCGGCTTCCGAGAAGGGCGCTCCACAACCTATCATCTGGTAGGAATTGAAGGAAATGTCCATGACTGCATTGGTACACAAACAGTTTTTCTTATCCTTATTCCTCGATATGGAGAAGGCGTACGACACAACGTGGCGCTACGGAATCTTGAAAGACTTGGCATAAATGGGCATTCATTGTAATACGCTAAACCTAATAGAAAGCTAATTGTCCAATCGTGCCCTTCGGGTAAAAGTCGGCAATGTACTGTCCCGTCCTTTTTTACAAGAAACTGGTGTACCCCAGGGAGGCGTACACTTTACGCCTCCCTGGGGCTTACACGGCTGCACACTTTATTGTTAAGACGACAACACATCGTGTTTCATTACCACCGGCCATTTTTATTCCGTCTACGTGGATAACATTGAAATAGGTTGCAAATCCTGTAACCTCGAAGTGTGTGAGAGACAGGTACAACATGGCTTGAACTTAGTGTCAAAGTGGGCAGAAAAAAATTGATTTAAAATCAATCATCACAAAAGTACTTGATAGACGGACAGACAAGAAACTTTAATTCGTCCCAAGGGACTACGTTGTAGTAGTCGCGGGCCGCACTGCGCCAAGGGCGGAAGACGGTGATCTTCAGTCCTGCCGCAGGCCCCTTGGACAGCCCGAAGCTGGATTTGAAGGTCGTTGCTCTTGACGGCTTCATCCCAGTCTTCTTGCCGGTTTAAAGGCGAGTGGCGCAACGCAGAACATTGCCACAGCATGTGGTTCAAGGTCGACCGTTCCTCGCCGCATTCTGGGCAGCGGGGATCCACACCCGGAGTGTAGTGGCTCAGCCTCGAACGAGACGGAAAGGAGCCCGTCTGCAGCATTCTCAGCACCGAGGCCTGGGGTCTGCCCAGCTTCGGGTGAGGAGCCGGATACTGTCTGCGTCCCAGCTGGTAATGAGTAGTGATCTCGTGGAAAGTAAGCAACGGGTCCGTGGTTCGGTCGATACCCTGCGAAGCCGGGCCCCTCGGACTGGCGTGGTTGATAAGACCTCGCGCCTGCTCGTGGGCCAGCTCGTTAGGGTTGATCGAGCCGGGGGGACGTTCCGGCCCATGTGAGCCGGGAACCAAGTGATTACATGACGGGCCGTGCCAGTCTTGCGGGTCCTCAGCACCGCCGCAGCCTAGACCGAGACCGAACCGGCGAGAAAGGCCATCGCCGCCGACCTGGAGTCCGTGAAGATCTGCGTGCGCCCAGCTTCGCACAGAGCCAGCGCTACTGCGACTTTCTCTGCGACGGACGCCGTCGATCGTTGGATAGACGCCGCATTCAGGATCTTGCCCTGGGGGTGAGCCACCGTGGCCACGTACGAGTTTGATCCGGGATACCGCGCCGCGTC
This sequence comes from Dermacentor variabilis, assembly GCF_050947875.1. NCBI lineage: Eukaryota > Metazoa > Arthropoda > Arachnida > Ixodida > Ixodidae > Dermacentor > Dermacentor variabilis. The sequence goes on from NC_134571.1 coordinate 174,106,320, forward strand.
GACAAAGGACGCGAGTTCTGGGGTTTGCAGGGCAGTCTAGATGAGTGCTCCGGCTCTGGCTGCGCGCCGGGCCTCGTTGTGTTGTGGATGAACATTCCTCGAGAAGGGGGAGACTCGAAAGGTTTCCCTTTCACTCTGGCAAAGCGGGACGGCGCACGACTCCTCGGCCATGGCTGCCAGGCCCGCTATCTCGAGTATTCGGCGGCCGGCCTTGATGGTAGAGAGGCGAACGATCTGTGCCGTTTTCTGCGCTTCGACGACTTCGCTCAGGGTGTTGTGGACCCCGAGTTGCGTCAACTTCTCCGTGCTGGTCGTCATTGGGATGCCGAGGACTCCTTTAATACTCTTCCTCATGAGTGCGTCGATCTTGTTCTCCTCCGAACGTGACCAGTTTAGCGCAGAAGCCACGTAGTTGATATGGCTCATGAGGAAGGCGTGGTAGATCCTTATGAGGTTGGCTTCGCTGATGCACCCCGTCCTACTCGTCACTCGCGAAACAAGTCTGAGCATGTTCTCCGTGTTCGCACTCAGGCGCGCGATCGTTTGCGCGTTGCTGCCCTTTGCATTGAGGACCAGTCCGAGCACCCTGAGAGAATCCACCCTCTGGATGCGCTGACCCGTCTTCGTTCTGAGTTCGATCGGTACTTGATCCAGCGTCGTGTCACACTTGCGGCCTTTTCTGTTGGGTTGATACAGCAAGAGTTCCGACTTGGTCGGCGAGAGGACCAGTCCCGTGCCCTCGAGGAATTATTCCGTGACTTGCAAGGCCTCTTGCAGGGCCCGCTCCACCGCTGCGTCCGACCCACCGCCGCACCAGACGGTGATGTCGTCCGCGTAGATAGCGTGATTGAGATTGACGGCCCCGATTCGGTCGAGTCGGAGTGATAGGTCTCTCATGGAGATGTTGAAGAGCAGTGGACATAACACCGCACCCTGCGGCGTCCCGCAGGCTCCCAGCGCGTATCCTTCCGACTTGATCTGGCCCAATTTGATCGTGGCCTTGCGTTTCCTTAGGAAAGAGCTCACGTACGCGTGAAAGCGTTCGCCGAGGTTCAATCTCGTCACAGAGTCGAGGACGTGCTTGTGCTTGACCGTGTCGAAGGCCTTGGCGATGTCCAGCGCCAAGATGCCTCGGACGCCTGTCGTGACCACGTCGACTATCTGCCTCTTGAGCAGCAGCATTACCTCTTGAGTGGACAGCGAGGGTCTGAAGCCGACCATATTGAGCCGGAGGAGGTGTCGTTCCTCGACATGCCTCGATATTCTGTTGTGGATGACATGCTCCTCTACCTTGCCCACGCAAGACGTGAGCGAAATGGGTCGCAGGCTGTCTATGGCTGGTGTCTTGCCCGGCTTCGGAATTAGGATCACCGAGGCTTCCTTCCAGGCATCCCGTACGATGCCAGCCTCCCAGACCTTGTTTATTTCTTTGGTGAGCAGTTCGGTCGAGCCTTCGTCTAAATTTCGAAGGAGTGTGTTCGAGATTCCATCCGGCCCGGGCGCCGATCTCACGTTGAGGCTTGAAGGGCCGCTCGGACTTCCGATATGGAGAAGGGGGCGTCGAGCTGCTCGTCCGCCTTGCCGCCATAGGCCGGGTAATCTTCTGGCCCGGACTGCCCAATGGGGAGGTAGCGACGCGCGACTTCGACCATCACTTCGTTCATAGATGCACCTTCGCTATTAAGCTTGTGGACCAGCCTATCGATAGCCAGAGTGTGGTTTCTCTTAGACTGGCTGTCGTCTAATAACTGCTTGACGAGGTTCCACTTGCCTCCCACACGCATCTGGCTGTCGACGGACGCGCATACTTCGTTCCATTGCTGCTGGCCGAGCTCTTTGCAGTGGGATTCGATCTAGCGGTTGAGGGCCGCAATCCTCCTCCGGAGGTTGCGATTCAGCTTCTGCGTCTTCCATCTGGCCGTGAGGGAATTCTCGGCTTCGAGCAGGTGCGCCAATCGAGCGTCCATGCGATCGAGCTTGAGGTGCGTTTCGACGGTCCTGCTGACCGCAGCTACATCCTTCTTGAGCTGCGCTACGAGATCCGCAAACGACTCGTATTTTTCGTAGTCCTCCTTCCTTCTCTTTCGGAAGGATTCCCAGTCGTATTTCGAAGGCCCTCTGCCGGGCCGCGCTGACCGGTAGGGAGATTTCCACGATGTAGTCGTCACTTCCCAGGTTCTCTTGTAAGTTGTGCCACTCCGCTCCCGGCGCGTTCTTGACGAAGGCCAGGTCTGGGGTGGTGTCTCTCGAGGCCGAGTTTCCCATGCGCGTGGGGTAATGGGGGTTGGTTATCAGTTCTAGGGAGCTGTCATTCGCTGCCTGCAGGAGTCTGCAGCCTTCGGGAATGCTTCTCACGTAGCCCCAGGCCTCGAGCGGCGCGTTGAAATCTCCAGCCATAACGAGCGACGTCTCCCTCGCCTTGGACGATGCCTTGGTTGTTAGGCTGTAGAAGGTCTGCCGGTTGTCCCTAGGCGAGCAGTACACATTGATAACGTAGACGCTGTTCTTGAGCCAACTGTTTGGTATGATCTCGACGAGCAACGCTTCCAGCTTGGTGTTGCCAAGACGGAGATCGTGCTCCTGGAAGGCACACTTTGCAATAAGTATCGCGATGCCGAGCCCGTTCTCCGCCAACGAGGAGACAGCTCGGTACCCTTGAAGGGAAATTGTTTCCATTCCCGTTTCCTGTAGCAAAATCACGTGGGGCCTCTCTTGCGGCTCCCGGGATTTGATGAACTGCACCAGTTGAGGCCTGCGTCTCCGGAAGCTGGCACAGTTCCACTGCCACACGATGAGCTTACTATCCGGTCTGGCCATGGTTGGGCATGTTGGACCGGAGCTGGGCTGAGACGCCATCTTGCTCGTCAGCCCACGACTGCTGGTTGTCTTGTAGCATTTCACTGGACACCGCCTCCGGCCTGGCGGCGTCGCCGTAGTGTACGTCACATCGCTTGGCAAGCTCGTTCTCAAGCAGTTGCACTCTGAGTAGAAGGGCCTGGTTACTCTGTACCAGCTCGGCAAAGGATCTTTGCATGCGGTCCAAGGACCTCTGCATGGCAGCCTCCGCCGTGCTCACGTCCTCAACAGTACCCTGGGAGGAGGTGGCTCTGCGCTTGACCGCTCTTGCTGTGGCCCCTTCTTCCGTAGACGTTTGCCTTCGCGCGGCCGCTTGAACAGCGCTGGCGTTTCGGAAGGCCTCAAAGTCGCCCTTCATTCCCCGTATTTCCTCCTTGAGACTGGCGTTTTCGTTCATCAACTGTGCGATCCTGGGATCATGCGCCCGCTCGCTCTCCTGTGCGGCGGCGTGCTGCGTCCGGCCCGTCTGCTTCGTCTGTTTCACTTTGTCGGCCCAGGTGGGACCTCCTGCGATGCGCACGTTGGACTTGGAGCGGCCCCTAGATTGAGAGCGCCCTCGTTGCACGGAGCGCTCATGTGAGCGAGAGCGCGTTCTAGAGCGGGAAAGACTGCGCTAGCGGGAGCGCCCCCTCGAAGAGCTCCTCTTCCGTAGCGCTGACGTGAGTGCCTGGCTCATCTCGCGTGCCGCGTTGCCGCCCTTCTTGGCGTCGCCAGTTTTCTTCCGCCGGCGCCTTCGGCGTCTCTGCCTGACGACATACGGCGTTTGGAAGCGTTTCTCGCACTTACGAGCAGCCGTTGGGTGAGGGCCTCCGCATATGCCGCATTTCACCTCACACTGGTGGCCTTCAGTGGGGGACGCGACTCCGCATCCCCTGCACTTCTTCACACTCAGGGTCGGACATACATCGGCCCTGTGGGCCAGTTCCCCACAACCGTAGCACACATCAACTTGCCTTCCGTATAGAGAGCAGGGCAGCATGCCCGCTCCACACATCACAAAGTTCGGCACCCTTAGTCCGTCGAACAGGACGATAACCGTAGTGGTAGTCTTGATGCGACGCACCTCCAACGCGGTGGGGTTCCACCGGTGTACGATCATTGCGCGTAGCTGAGTGTCGTTGAACTCGACGTCGACTCCCCTCACAACACCCTTGCATGTATTTTCCGAGGCGGCCATGTACGCGGCCACTTCAAAGACCCCTTCGCGCGGGTGTATCTGTTGAACCATCGCGTAAGCACGCGCGTTCCTTTCTTCTGGTGTTGAGACGACGTAGATGTTTTGCACGTTATTTGGGCAGACGATGTCTTAACCAACCTCGTCGGGTGAAAGCGCCGCCGCCATAGCCAGCGCCTGTGCCACTCTAATAATGCTGATCTTTTTCACATCGAGGCCACCCCTTGGCCTAACGATGACTCGAATATGGTCCCGTGGCAGTCTCAGGAGCCTTGAGGCTGCGGCTAGCTTCTTCAGCGCGTTCCGCTGGGCTTCTGTGCGGCGGCCGCCCCTGCCGCCTCCCTGCTTTACCGGGCTCGGCATCGACTTGGAAGTTTCTTGCCTTGCCTTCTTAGTCTTTCCCGTTGTCGTGGTCCAGCCGGGGCACCCCCTCCATCTACCCCCTTTTCTACCCCCTCCATCTCGACTTCGGGCATAATGCCCCACCACCCCGGAGTTAGGCCAAGGCCTAGCCCGTACTCCTCACCAGCGTTAACCCGTTATAGTTAACTCCGCCCGGCGTGGCGAAAGGTTCAAGGTCGTATAAAAGTTCCAAAAAAGCACCTTCCGATATAAATCCGGTATCGGCTTGATCCCCGCAACAAACTGCGTCGAATGATGCACAGTGTTCAAGCGTTTTCGCGGACTGTACCACCGAAAACATTTGAGGAAACGGGAGTACTTGTGTTTTTTTTTTTGAAGAAAGAGAGGCCTGGTGCCGGATCGTTGATTAGAACTGTGTGGAAAACAAATACCTCTCAACAAAGAGCTCAAATTTCTTGGTATTATACTTGACTATAGACTCGCTTTCATTCTACATATTAAATATATTAAAGAAAAATGTCTAAAAACAATGAACTTGATGAAACTTCTATCCCTGACTACATGGGGTAGTTACCGGAAATGTTTAATGAATCTCTACAAGAGCTTAATTCGGTCTCCATTGGATTATGTTGCTGTGGTATATAACTCTGCCACCCCGAGCGCGCTAAGGATGCTAGATTCTGTTCACAATCTAGGTACCCGCTTAGCCACTGGCGTTTCAGAACATTCCCAATTGAAAGCTTATAGTGAATCGAATGAGTAGTCACTCCACCTGGAGAGATCATACATCAGCTTTACATATTTCCTTAACGTGCACTCTAATATTGTGCATCCATGTTTTAATGACGTTAGCGATATGACGTGTGCTTGACGTTTCCGCAATCGTCCCTCTATAAGACAGCCTTTCTCGGTGTGTGTGAAGGAGGTTAGCAATGAAATGCCTGTCCCATTCCTCGAGCATCGCTTAATGCACCTAACCAAGCTATTACCTCCTTGTGAGTGGCAGGTGATAGAATGTGACGTGTCCTTTCTGAAAGTTACAAATCACGCTCCAGAGGTCGAAATCCGAATGCATTTCCCAGAACTTCAGTACAAGCGCTCGTGCACAGAGTTCTACACAGACGCTTCGAAGTCACATGATGGAGTGTCGTATGCAGCCGTCGGAATTCGATGTACTGAGGCCTGCGCACTATTGTCGGCAGTGAAGCATATAAGGAAATCAAAACTCCAAATATCAGTTATTTACAAGTACTCCCTGGGTGTTGTGAAGCCCTTGATGTGATTCTGTAAGCACAAAAATACAGTAATTAATGAACTCTATTTCCTCCTGTGTAAAGAATATCTAACCAGCATGTGATTATATGCTGGGTGCCTGGCCATAGGGGCATCGAGGTTAAAGTTCTAGGGGACCTGATGGCCACATAAATCTGATAGCATGCTGTTAATTCTACCGTTGCAGTCCCTGTCACAGACCTGAATTCCTTCTTACGAAGGAAACTACGAAACCATTTTCAATGCATGTGGGAAGCAGAAATAACAAACTGCATGTGATAAAGCCACAGTTAGGTTCTTGGCCCTCCGCAACAAAATCATGGCGAACAGATGTCCAATTCTGTCGTTTTAGGATAGTATACACATTTGGCACGCATAGCTTTTTACTCACTGGAAATAACCCTCCAATCTGGGGTAGATGCGGCGAGAGGCTGAACGTCCTCCACATCATTTTTCCTTTTTTTTCCTTAGCATACCGGCAACATTTTTTCCTTAGCATACCGGCAACACATTCCCATTCATGTAATGTTACTCGGCCCAGAACCACTCTTTGACACCAATGCAGTCCTAGGTTTCCTGAAGGATATTGTGTTACATGTTATTAGCTCCACACATTCGTAGCGTCTCCTCTCCTCAGAGGATGCCGCTGGGATAGCTGTTTGGTATAGCACATTGCTTCGATGCCCTTGTTTTTCAAGGCCTCTGGCGAGGCAGTAGTGCTCCAGGTAATTTTACCATCTCACATATTTTCTGTAATGCATCATTCTTTCACCATGGATTTTAATGCTCATAGAACATCTCATTTTACATCGATTATCTTTTTCCAGATAGATTTCACGCCCTCTAGAGCGACTTTTTTAAGGCCCCTTTACAGCCACATCACATCAACATCATAGAACTCGCAACTACACTGCGAACTCATCCCCAGGGACCTGGCGCTTTTTGGCCATACCTGTTCCTTGAGCCAATAAACACCATTCATTCATTCATTCATTCATTCATTCATTCATTCATTCATTCATTCATTCATTCATTTATTCTTTTGATGATTTGCTTTGATATAAAAGTGTTTCAGCGAAGAGAACAATTATTGGGCTAGCCAAGCTTAAAGGTTTCACAAGCAAATTATGATTTGTAACGCGGCCGAATGCCTTTAAAAAGGCGAAGAATACTGCGCCAATTTCTCTCAAATCCTCCACTGACTCCAAGATGTCGTGTTCGAACTCGGCCAGCTGATTCTCACAAGATACTGTTTTCGAAATCCATGCTGGTGCTGGCAGACAAAGTTATTTGACTCAAGGAGTAACTCGTTCGGTTGGAACAACTAACGCCTTCAAGTAGTTTGGACGGTACCCTTGTTAGTTATAGGGGGCGGTATTTCCGTATGTCTCCTAGTTTGCAGGCGTGTAGATTGGTACGATTTCGGCCAGTATCCGGTCATGAGACATGTCACGGGTGCTCAATGACTGCGTAAACGCGCATGATACATCACCTCATAATGAAGGTGTTTTTTTTAACACCTTGCTACAACAGCGATCACAACCAGTGGAGTGTCAGAGCCACTGACAGACTATCTCTGAAGAAACCGTCCTTCTTTTTCCAAATGACTATATTTAGATATTGCATGCAGTTTTAGCAGAAACACCTGGTATAGGGTCTCAACCTATGAACATGTCCTTACAGTTTCATGCAGCCTCTTCAACTGCAGCGTCTACAGTGGCAGAAGGAAGCCTTCTAAGAGGCTATTATTCATGTATTAAGAGATACGACGATTCCGTGCATTATATTTACGCCGTACAATCAGTTTCACGTACATAAAAACACTTACGTTATTCGGTGTACAACATGTTGATATTTGCGCTGTATAGTTTATGGGAGGCTGTGGGAATTCAGTTTACGTAGCCAAAGTGGATGCCAGTGTTAGTGAGCTCAGGCGTATGACGCATGGCGCCAGTGCCGCATCTTCATTTGGCAGTTGACATTCTTCCTACAGCAGAATAAACCTACACTTCCGTAACGAGAAAGTCGACTCTCCAATCAAATAGTCCTTTGCTGTCTCAAAACACCAGGTTATAAGCGATTTTCTAACCGAGTTGGCCTCTTATGATATGGCTAATAAAAATCGGGCCCCTCGGCTAACCCCCTTTTTTTCGGCTGATAAGCCAGGGTGATTTTACAGGCTGCATGATCGCAAGTTCACGCGCTACAGTTTACATTGTGTTGTAGCAATTTGAATGGCTACCAATGGCTCAAACTAAAGTTACAAGTAGCAGATCAGGTATATCTACAAAAATACCTAACTATATCGACATAAGTATAGCCGCCGCCGTAGCATAATCACTGGAGTATCGCATGTACAATGCGGATCATATCAGTTCCGCTGCCATTATCAGAAAGCTGGTACAAGCCCTTTGCGTTTCGTCTTCCCTATCATTGTTACATTTAAACTAGCGCCACACCCGCACGTAAACATTCGGTTATGCATTTTACAGGAATTGCTAAAATAACGAATAGCAAATATAAAAAAACCACACCGCCTGAGCACTTACGGCAGAGAACAAGGTGCTCCAAAATAGTTTTTCTTCTATCCAGTGTTGCAATTCATTGTAGTGTATTTTTGGCCGTATTGTATACCATTTACAAATGTCGGCGATCGGGATTTTTGCAGGACGACATGACGACGCTGAAGTACCGGCTAGATGTTTTCAGCTATGCCACTCTAATGAAGAGCCTGCACGCAGACTTCCCGGAGCCACCTACTCTTGCTGCACAACTGATGGAACTACGAACAGCACACGGCCAAATGGCCCTGACGCTTCCTCTCTACTGCACTGCGACAGCACAGCGCATTTGCAAACTGTTGGACCAACTACCAGAACTGAACGATCTTCTCTACTTGGTGGGAGCTGAAGTAGTTGAGGGCGTCTACGGGAAACTTTCGCTACGCCTATACGAAGGTGCAGAAGCAGTTTGCCACTTTCGAATCATGGAATTAGTAGCTATACATCTACACTGCGTTCTGGCTCGACATCATTGTGTGGACAGTCTTCAGGTATGACCAAGGCTGCATGGATAGGGCTTTTTCTCTGTGCTCCTCAAGATTCATAATGCTGATTTTGGGCAGACAGATTTGTTATAACGACATGCTAAAATGCCTAATATAGCCACTTGAATTTGAAAGATACCCACATAAATATGAAAATAGTTTTCATTTAATCCGGAGGTTGCTGTAGGAGCTGGGGATGAAGTAACGTGTTTCTTCGAGCAAGTTCATTTCACGAACAAACGACTGAAACTTGTTGGGAGGAAAAATGTGTCACAATTATTTAGAACACAATGAATGCGGCTAAGCTTGATAGAGCTCCAAGACCACAAGATAGAGAAGACGGTCTGATTGTTCGTTTCTGTTATATATAGATAGAAATATCTGCATCTGGTACACAAATCAGTGATAATTTTTTCAGTGAACCTTATTCATACACGGTGCTGATGCATAGCTTGAGTTCTTTTGAGAAAGTAGCAGCTTAGTAGAGTGCAAATTTTCTCGCTCTGGTCTTCTGAAAGCGGAGAAGATAAAATTGACATCCGTGCATTCGTTATTTTCATCAGCTACGGTTTCTTGAAATTGTCGCTATTATTGGCGTGGAAATTTTGTAGCGTGGCTAATCAGTAGCTGCTCCTTTCAATGGTGTTCAAAGAAGCAATGTATATTGAACATTATGGATTTACTTTTAAATTTTCACAGCGCTGGATAAGTGGGCAGGGTCCCATTTAGGCTGCGGGAGATGTGTGGTTCAATCCCCGAGGCCAGACACCCACTGCTTCAAAAGAGGTACAATCAGTTCCAGCCTCGGTCTCCGGTTTTCGGGGGTTGAGTGATTGGGAACAGGTCCACATGGAGTGCTATGCTTACTGGGCCATGATCCATGCAAAACAAAACCATAAACAACCCTCAATAACGTCTCCTAGTCCAATTCTTGCAACTTTCTACGAGGCGGGTATCTTTCCCAAGCATTGAGGTTCTTTAATGACCGATCACATGGCTGCTTGCACGTTCGTACCTATTCTACTGGTAGGTACACGGCAGCAGCTCGTTTCCGCCTCCGGCAAACAAGAAGAATGCTCTACCAGAAGGCAAAGGAACCTAGTTTCCTAGTGGGTGTGCCTTGTGAGACCAAAAAAATGTAGTTATTACGTTGGTATAGCTTCGTCGAAGACATGTTTGTTCTCTCTTGAAATTTTTCTACAGTTAATAAGCATGCCGCGTATACATGCTAAAACCACTACATGCGCGAACACACTTGAAGAGCATCAAACTTGTTCTAGTGCCTGCGATTGCAACGGAATGTGCAGCAGCACTATTCCAGATTCCGTCTTTTTGCACTATACAATTAATTTTTTGCTGACGTTATATACGACATATTGAATTCCTGAACTGAAGAGCTCGAAGTGCCGAGCTTACTCTCACGTTTTGTCATATTCAGAATTTATTAATTTACAAAGCTTAATTAATGAAGCTTCTTATTTACTTTACCGCCGTTCTTGCAATTTTTTTAAATACTACCGACCATATTTCGCGGTATAGTCGCTCGAAACTAATTCTGGGGATTGCAGGGTTTTGAAATCAGTATGGGTCAGCGGAATCAAGGTACTACTTGATGTGCTTTCTGTGAACGGAACCAGAGTTCTTAAGATACTTTCGTACTCTGCGCCAAAGCATAGCTAATATACAGAGAACGTTATCAAGATTTATAGCTGCACTATTTGCAGCGCCTCTAGTGTACTTAAATATGTTGATTTCTCATCGGCTCATCATTGTCCCCACAGAAAGAGGAACGTATGACTCACACTGACTTCGCTCTGCGAAGTCAGTGTGAGTCATACGTTGTCATAGTCATAGTCTGCGTTTGTTTATATTTAACCACGTGGACAACCAACGGTGATTTTTTTCTATACATTAGCCATACGACTTGTAAGAAGCGACTAATACTTTCATCGTTCGGTATCCGCAGTGCATTGTAGGTCGAGCATTCTGTGTTTGGTCTGCCCAGGGTTACACATTGCACTAAAATTCTGACGTTGATCTGAGCTGTAATTCAAAGTTGTCTTTCAGCCCACCCTATTTTTCCGAAAGGAATTAGCTTAGCATCCATCTGTGGACAAATATTTCTAAACACTGAAATAAACTAAAGAAGTTTGCCCAGTTATTTCACGAAACAAATAGAGCTTAGCGTTTTTGAGGAAAGAGCTCAAACGGATTGTCTTCGATCTGCACCTGTTCGCCGTCAAAGGTAACTATGTAGAGTAAGGAGTGAACGTGCCACATTCTAGGGACAGCAGAATTCGAGGCACTAACAAAACAATGTGCCATAGCAAGAAAACTGCTTCGTTATTGTTGTTCTGAGGCGAGAAAAGTGCACAGAATGAAGGCTTCATGAGCTCATAGCGTTGTACTATGGGTGTCGTCTCGTGTGCTTCTTGAGTGGCGTGGCGTTGTCTCCTGCAGAGTGTTGTTTTCAAGTCCACTGTAATGTCTGCAAAAATTTCGAAGAACCAGAGGGTCATGTTTCGTGTTCCCGGTAATTAGGTCAATGTATCTGACACTAGGAGACCACCAGCTTATTTAGTTTTTAGCTAGTGTCGCGCTACTCGCATATTTCATATCGCACGCATCGCTCGTCCTTTAAATTTAAAAGCTCCCATGTGTTACTTAGTTTCTCTTATTAGGTTACATGCATGAAACATATTGACACTGCATTTCTTTTGCAGTTCATGTTATCAACGCGGGGATACCATGGTGTTAATCTCCTACTCTGCCATGCCTTGAGCCAGAATACGTCAGTGACCTGCCTTCATCTGCAATGCTCTACCTTCGATGCGAAATCGACATCCCAATTCTTCGGTGCCATCTCTCATCTGCTCAAGAACCGGCTATTCGAGCTTTCGCTAGAATCGCTCATACTTAACGGAAGTGTCGATGCGTGCTTGCAAGGATTCTTGACGAGCTTGTCCACCGCACTCTCAAGGTGCTCGTGATCGTCAATGTTACAGTCGTGAGCCCTCAGGTAATTATTTTTTCAAAAGTGTGCGTATGCCTCTAATGCCGGCCGCTTCAGCGTTCCACGGCATTTTTGGGGTATTCTTGGCGTTGAGCTGACTAGTGGACGATAAATTAGGTATGTTTCAGTTGACGTTTCACATGCGCTAATTATATTTAGTGTTTACACATGTATGCTAAAGCCTTTCTGTGAAGGCTATAATGTATCACATGCGCATCTAGGACCTCTAACAAAAAGAATTGCTTGGGATAGCAGGTATGCATTAGTTTCTGTTGTCTTCCAAAATCCTGATGTGCGTAACGTTTCTAATCGCTCAATAGCAAAAGGAAAGAAAAAAAGCCACGGTTTATGTGAAGACGCGTTGAGAAAGCTTTCAGCAAGGCTACAATGGCACTTTGCGGAGCGATTTCTGCGCGGCACCACATCGCCATGGACTCAGGAACACAGTGTGTTCACCAGGTCGAGTCCTGCCTGCCCCACTTTTTCTTTCAGGCGCCTTAGCGGCGATGTGAACCCTAGGATACGTTCATTCTTCAAACCGCATTTCTTTCAGGGACATAATTATTACCCCCTCTGCTGGTCTTGTCTGTTCATTACCTTATCAGCATTGCCTAAGTGACTACCGTATATTTATTCCCTGCATCAAAACTTTGATGTCAATCAAAGAATCCTTGAGGATTATTGCTAAATTAGCCGTGGTAGCTTAGTGTTTGCGGCGTCGCGCTGCTCAACACTAAGTCGGCGGCTCGATCTCTGCTATCGCCGCCGCTTTTCGATGGAACCGGAGTACGGAAATGCTCGTGTACCGTGTGCCTCGTAATCATATCGTGGTTCTGGCACCACAAAATAAGTAATTTATTTTTTACAGCGGAGCTGTATAGCTCTACTGCCCAAGAAAATTTTCGTGTCGTTCGCGTAGTAAGCAAGAACATATCATACGTGGGCCCATCCCGGAGATAGTGCAATACCAGCCCCACCCGCGGCGGAGGCGAAGGAGGCGTTAAGCATTCCGCATACGTGGGCCGATCCCGAAGATAGTGCAATGCTGGGCCGATTCGCGGCGGAAGTGAAGAAGGCTTTAAGCACTGACCATACGTGGGGCGATCCCGAAGAAAGTGCAATGCCGGGCCGATCTTTCGGGGGAGGTGAAGCAGACTTTAGGCGCTCCGCATACGTCGACCGATTCCGATGATAGTTCGATGCCGCGCCGGAGGTGCAGTTTGCCATTAAAGGGACACTAAAGGCTAATATTAGGTCAACGTGGACTGTTGAAATACCAGCCCAGACACCTCGAAACGCTTGTTTCGTGCGAAGAAGAGACTTATTTTAAGAGAAAATGTGTTCTGAAGCGTCCCCGTAGCTCTAGCGCAGTTCATATCGCCCGCCCTCCGAACGAAGAGTGGTAACGTAAATGTCTCATGGCAACATTGCGCCGTCGATGAGTAAAACGGCGCCCGCAAATGGTGCTACGTCTTTTCTGTGCACAACGCAAACGCGCGGCCAGAAACAGAGCCAAGACAGAGCCGACAGCAGCACGAAAGCGGAAGTATGGTGGCTAGCGGAGGGAAAAGGGCGCGACGATCAGCTGGATCATTATTTTTTGACGCCAACTATGACGCTCGTTGCAATGGACGACCCTGACAACGACACATTGGCTCGCGATGGGGGGCTCGACTTCAGCAATTTAAGCACTGATGAACGTGACTTGCTGCTGAGGGCTCGCGCTGACGCCGTCGCTGCGCTCTACTACGACGGGAACTGTATGTCATGGCTGTACATATTCGCACATTTGTAGCTTTTCATTCGTGAAAGCAAAATGCGGTCTTCGAACTGCAGTTGTTCTTGCACTTCGGAGAATGTAGGCAAGACCGACGGAACCTCGCTACGGGAAAGCATTGCTTTCAAAGGCACTCTACACGACTTCAGTAAGTCGGCGTTGAACTCGTAATCCTCAGGACGAAAGTGCAGCGAGCACACCACGCGATTTTTCGGCTCTTTACCAACGCGCCGTGTCAGAGGCACGGCACTTAACCGCTTCGAACGGAGAGGTTCACTCGTTGGCACACAGTGATAAGTAACGTTGCATTCGCCGCTGCAGCAGCCCTTGGCGAAGTTCCGCGGACCGTTTGCGCAACCCACGACATCACATGGACATGGCATTCTCGCTGCTTGTTCAAAATGAAAGTTTTTTGAGCCAGCAGAACCAGCGCAGCACGACGCGATAATGAAACAACCGAAACTCCAAAGCGCGTGTGGCGCCGAATCGAGCGCGCAGAATCGTGCGACAACGAAACCTTTCGACCACCTATGCTACTGAAGCGTAACGTCAAAATGTTTATTTTTTCTTACATTCGGACAAAAGTAGACAAGTAGCATTTTCGTCCGTCTAGTAACCTAATGAACTGATCCTTTTATACGAGTATTTGAGCACTAGTGACATAAATTATAATGAGTCGTGCCTTCGTCATCGGGAAATTACCGGAATGTCGCGGGGGGTTTTCAAATACTGTCGTGCATTTACCTCAATTTCTCGGTTACTCAAGCTCTGTTCGCGATTATATTGACGCCTTAGACATTCTGGAACATTGCTTTATCACTTTAACTTGACTCCATGGTAAACTTTAGTGTGCCTTTAAGGGGCCCATATACACAGCTTTGCTGGTCATTGTTCTTCGCAGAGGAAGGGCACTGAGTTTATATTTAAATATTCTAATATTCATGTCGAAGCATGCAATATTGAATTCCGACAAGGTTTCTATTTCCGCATGCCGCCGTGATATTTTAGCTGTGTTCATGAAAACATGCTGTCTTTGCAAAGACCGTATTCCAACTGATAAGCAAGGACATGCCTCAAAAGCGCATTTCCTATAAATTTTTCGCAGTGTGGCTTTCTGCACATATCATGTGTCTTCTCAGGACAAATGAAGTGATTGTTTCGCCGCGCGAGAGCAGCCCTGTCTTTAAACACCCGTCCGGATATCCATATGCCGCCCGGCACTTATTCGCTTCAACAACTCTCGCTTTCCCTTAAATGATGTCTTGTGTAGAATATGTCAAATTATAGGAGGCAACACGCGCTACTCTGTTCTGTTGTGTGATGCTAATGTGCGTACGCCTTTCCAAAAGAGAAGTGCTCCAGACCAGAAGAATGTTTTTTTTTGCTTTTTCGTTTTAAAGCACCATAGATGATCAATACGCTTTTAAAGCAAGCCCGAATGTCCCTTCAGTCTAATGCATATGTGTATATTGTGTATTGTATATTGTATATGTGTATTCCACGCTTAGTAACCTTAGATCCGCCCTGCGCAGTTGTGGAAGACATTGAATGACATTAATACGAAATTTATGAATTGTAGTATGGATAATTCGGCTGCATTTATTGCTGAAGGTTTGCCGTTGTGTTTGTAGCGTTTTGTTATCCCCTTAGACTTTCAAGTAGGGTTCGTGTGCCTTGCACGAATTTGGTAGCGATAATCGCCCCCTTTGTTTCCGACCTATATTGCTTACTAGTATACGTTGCAAACATCTTCAGCTTAAGTGTCATTTCTTGAGTACATATATCTGTTTTCGTGTACCATCATGGTTTTAGTATTTCACATTGAAACCTCAATTGGTGTGTCTTACTATCAATCTTTTATTGCGATAGCAGGTAGGTATACACTCCAAGCACCTTTCTGCCTTCGTCGATGAGGTCATTGTAAGGTTCCGAAGAAATTCCATGGCTAATAAAATCGTAGCCACGTGCCCTATGCTGTGTGTGCAAGTGTAAGCAGCGTTCAGGGAAGAATTGGACCCACCGTGGTTGCTCAGTGGCTGTGGTGTTGGGCTGCTGAGTACGAGGTCGCGGGATCGAATCCCGGCCACGGCGGCCGCATTTCGATGGGGGCGAATTGTGAGAACATCCGTGTGCTTAGATTTAGGTGCACGTTAAAGAACACCAGGTGGTCGAAATTTCCGGAGTCCTCCACTACGGTGTGCCTCATAATCAGAAAGTGGTTTTGGCACGTAAAACCCCATAAATTATATTTTTTTTTTAATTTTAAGGAAGAATCAGCCATAGGGGCTCAACGTCGTGGACAAAAGGCAGAAAAGCTGTGAGGAAGCGCGCCGTCTTCGGTCGCGCGCAAGGCTCCGGGTAGAGGGAAGGGAGAGGGGTGCGTTTTACACGGGCCGGCCTTTGTGGAAGCGCACCCGACCGGCCCGCTGTACCTTGAAACTCATCTACGACATTGACATAGTCCGTCTTACGCAGGGTTTTCGCGACTTCGTTCGCGTTGATGCTTCGAGGGCAGCACGAAGGTCAATTCGCGCACTGCCACTGCCGCCCATTCTCACTCCAGTGTTTTGACAGAGCTTCAGCATACATCGAGTGAGACGTGTTAATGTTTTCACATGCGCGAGTGCCCCCATGCTCTTTAATTTATTTATTGTGTCTAAGTTTACAAGTTTATAGGGTTTATAAGACTACGGTCTTTAGTTTTATAGCTGTCCACTAATTCGCTATCGCAATCGATGCTACGCTTTTCAGGCGAAGCTGCGACTTTTTTTTTCAATGATGACTACTCTACTTGCCTGTCCTCTCACCACGCCATAAATATTCCCGCTTATGACCTTTCCGAAAAATCTATCAGAGTGATTTGCCTTGAGAGAACAACTCCTACATATCGTCTCAGAATTTTCGCTTCAGTGTGGGAATTGCCAGGCCTCGCAATAACGCACTCCTTGACTTTATCAAGTCGAGCAAAAGTGAATCAAACCACTTTCCATTTAACCATAATATTTCATTTCCAGTGCAACGTATTATGATGTAAGGCGACACCCGTCGAAGACTAAAACAGCCTACTGGACGGGACGCGAAGCATGCAGTACGGGCGTATCGTGCTCTTCCCGATAACGCGTCAAGGCCATCTGGAGTAAAACGACAGGGTTGTCGTATACCTAAGGGATTGTCATGTCGGGAGTGGCTGCCGGTCCAACCATGGCCTTCTCGCACATCATATCAGTATTTGCAGCGCTGCGCAATTGCAAAGTAAAACATTAGACAGATAGGGCGCTAATACAGCGCTGACTGAGTACCCGCCCTCTCCACTTCGTGTTGTATGTTGCTGTTGTATCGGCACTGCAAATATGCAAAGCTATCAAGATCAACTCGCGCAGCTTTCTACATTAACTGGCTAAGCTGCATCTGTTACTGGCGAGGAATGTGACGTAGCCGTCGTGGCTCCTTTTCGGAACCAAGAGAAACACAAGGAAACAGCTGACAGATTTCTAGGATACAGAAACCAACTGGTGCACGAAGTGATGGCGAGGTTACTGGTGATGCGCGTACCTCCACGGAGAAAGATCTTCAGCGAATGATCGTGAACTGTATGTCAGGCACAAATCATTGAAAAGGAAGGTGTACGCTGAGTGCATTTTACCGGTGCTGATATATGGGGCAGAGCCTTGGAGACTGACAAAGAAGCTTGAGAACAAGTTAAGGACCGCGCAAAGTGCTATAGAACGAAGAATGCTAGGGATAATGTTAAGCGACAGAAAGAGAGTGGTTTTGATCAGAGTCCAAACCGGTATAGCCGATATTCTAATTAAGATTAAGAGAAAATAATGGAGCTGGGCAAGTCGTTTATTGCACAGGTTAGAAAACCGATGGACCTTTAGAGTTGCAGAATGGGTACCAAGAGAAGGAAAGTGCAATCGAGGACGGCAGAAGGCTAGATGGGGCGTTGAAATTAGGAAATTTGCGGGTGCTTCGAATCGGTTAGCGGAGGACAGGGGTAATTGGAGGCCGCAGGGTGAAGAGTCCTTCGTCATGCAGTAGACATGAAATGGGCTGATCATGGTGATGATGATGATTATGATGATGAGCGGGGAGTACTTGTATAATGAAGCTTTAAAGCACCAAAACTATAATAAGCACAGTTGTGTGCCCTTACTTTTCAAACTGCAGTTATTGTACTTATACTTTCTTTGTCTATGTATTCATGGTAAAGTAGTTAACAAAGCTTCACACAAATAATTCTTCATGAATTTAGTAAGAAATGAATGACGTATCAATGTACTTAAGATGAAACCAGTATCTTATTTAATAGCGCATATCAGCCAAATGGCGTCTTATGCAGCCAGGAGTAGGCTGTGGGCGGCGCAGCCAAATGGAAATTGCTCCAGCTGTTGGAACTCGCTTAAATATCTCTGGTTAAGCGTTCCGGGCAGTCGTCGAAATTATCATCGTCCTTTTCAATATCCCAACCGGTAAATGCAAATTTCTTTATCGTTAATGAAGCTTTATCTGTCACCACGCGAAGGAACTGGAAAATGAAATACAATGTGCTAACCGAGGTCAAAATTGTACGACAATACAGATGTCATCCTGTCAGAGATGTTACACTTGATCTACCCTACATAATAGCCGAGCGGGTCTGAGCAGTCGTGCGGCTCCCTGTCAGGCGAGTGAAACTGAGGAAGTAGGTGTGAACAGTGAAGTCGCTGTCCACGAATGTTGCTTATACAGCCAGGAAGTCCTCCGTAGATCGCGACCTGCTAGTGCGATACAGACGTACTCCGTTCCCACCCAATTCGATTATATTTCTCACTGCAGAGCTGACAGTTACCCGGGCAGGAACTTCTCTCTGAGGTCATCCCGCGATGGCAACTTCTAGCCCGGCACGTCGACGTGAATTTGAAAGAATACAAAGCAGTTATTTTGACGGAGGGCGGCTTATAATATTGTCAAACTTATCGTTACGAATAGTTTGAATCCACCCCTCTGGACAAAACCAAAGGGCTCCAGGTCAGTGCAAATAATGTAATGGGGTCGTCAAGAGCAGCCTTTCGATGAACGGGCAGAGAGATTATTCTCTCTCTCTGTATGGAAGGAGAAAGCACACAGGTCATGGTGTATGACTGCGTGCTGCACTGACATGCAGATCTTCGTCAACAGTTTCGGGCAAACGCATGCCTGTGTCCAGAAAGGAGGTAGAATATTGCAGCAGGGTGCTGGGGGAGGAATACAAGGTGAGACCGCGATCAAGCTGGTATGCGAAAGCTTGCAGTAAACACAAGGATCGAAGATAGCTATTCCGGCGACTAGCTTCCCACGATATGCGTGCCGTCCTCGCACCTGTTAAAGCTTTTCCTAGACGCTAGAGCTATACTATTCCTACGCAACCTTGAGGGATCGGAAAGCGCGTTTTCCACGCCTGGCCGGCGGAGAGGGGAGGCTTCGTTCCGGCTGCGAAGCTCTCCACATCCCCGTAAGGAGCCTGGTGGTGGTCTCGTGCTGACGATGCCCTCTAGGTGAGCGCATATTTCCCCCCTCATCTTTCAAGAGATTCAATACATACAAGCATTTGTCTCGCAAACCAGATTTATTTTAAGGGAATTTTCCACGTCTCAATTATTTCTCTCGTCGTATTCGAGTGCTCATTGCCGTGTTATAGTTTGTTAACGAAGCTTCCCCTCAAGTCTAAATATTGTAAGGCAGTTTGTCGTGTGCGTATCATGGCCACGCATGCTTATATCGCCTTTCCGTTTCTCTACCACGGTTGCGCCTTAAAACCACGGCGCTGCAAGTTTGCTTTCTTTTCCTTCCCTCTTCTCCGCCCTTAAACTGGCTTTCTTAACTACTACACGCAGAGGCAAGAAACAGCGCGCGCTTTAGATCCTATAGATGAGTTGAATATATACAATTATTATTAGGGTTATAATTATATTCGAGTGCTGATTGCCGTGTTATAGTTTGTTAACGAAACTACCCCTCAATTCTAAATATTGTAAGGCAGTTTGTCGTGTGCGTATCATGGCCACGCATGCTTATATCGCCTTTCCGTTTCTCTACCACGGTTGCGCTTTAAAACCACGGCGCTGCAAGTTTGCTTTCCTTTCCTTCCCTCTTCTCCGCCCTTAAACTGGCTCTCTTAACTACTACACGCCGAGACAAAGAAACAGCACGCGCATGCGATCGCATAGATGAGATGAATACATATATATAGAAAAGCATCAGTCATAGCTCTCGAAGTATAATATAATATAATATAGAATAGCTCTCGACGATAGCTATTCCGGCGACTAGCTTCCCACGCTATGCGTGCCGTCCTCGCACCTGTTAAAGCTTTTCCTAGACGCTAGAGCTATACTATTCCTACGCAACCTTGAGCGATCGGAAAGCGCGTTTTCCACGCCTGGCCGGCGGAGAGGGGAGGCTTCGTTCCGGCCGCGAAGCTCTCCACATCCCCGTAAAGAGCCTGGTGGTGGTCTCGTGCTGACGATGCCCTCTCGGTGAGCGCATATTTCCCCCCTCATCTTTTAAGAGATTCAATACATACAAGCATTTGTCTCGCAAACCAGATTTATTTCAAGGGAATTTTCCACGTCTCAATTATTTCACTCGTCGTATTCGAGTGCTCATTGCCGTGTTATAGTTTGTTAACGAAGCTTCCCCTCAAGTCTAAATATTGTAAGGCAGTTTGTCGTCTGCGTATCATGGCCACGCATGCTTATATCGCCTTTCCCTTTCTCTACCACGGTTGCGCCTTAAAACCACGGCGCTGCAAGTTTGCTTTCTTTTCCTTCCCTCTTCTCCGCCCTTAAACTGGCTCTCTTAACTACTACACGCAGAGGCAAGAAACAGCGCGCGCTTTAGATCCTATAGATGAGATGAATATTTACAATTATTATTAGGGTTATAATAATATTCGAGTGCTGATTGCCGTGTTATAGTTTGTTAACGAAACTACCCCTCAATTCAAAATATTTGAAGGCAGTTTGTCGTGTGCGTATCATGGCCACGCATGCTTATATCGCCTTTCCGTTTCTCTACCACGGTTGCGCTTTAAAACCACGGCGCTGCAAGTTTGCTTTCCTTTCCTTCCCTCTTCTCCGCCCTTAAACTGGCTCTCTTAACTACTACACGCAGAGACAAAGAAACAGCACGCGCATGCGATCGCATAGATGAGATGAATACATATATATAGAAAAGCATCAGTCATAGCTCTCGAAGTGTAATATAATATAATATAGAATAGCTCTCGAAGATAGCTATTCCGGCGACTAGCTTCCCACGCTATGCGTGCCGTCCTCGCACCTGTTAAAGCTTTTCCTAGACGCTAGAGCTATACTATTCCTACGCAACCTTGAGCGATCGGAAAGCGCGCTTTCCACGCCTGGCCGGCGGAGAGGGGAGGCTTCGTTCCGGCCGCGAAGCTCTCCACATCCTCGTAAAGAGCCTGGTGGTGGTCTCGTGCTGACGATGCCCTCTCGGTGAGCGCATATTTCCCCCCTCATCTTTTAGGAGATTCAATACATACAAGCATTTGTCTCGCAAACCAGATTTATTTCAAGGGAATTTTCCACGTCTCAATTATTTCTCTCGTCGTATTCGAGTGCTCATTGCCGTGTTATAGTTTGTTAACGAAGCTTCCCCTCAAGTCTAAATATTGTAAGGCAGTTTGTCGTGTGCGTATCATGGCCACGCATGCTTATATCGCCTTTCCGTTTCTCTACCACGGTTGCGCCTTAAAACCACGGCGCTGCAAGTTTGCTTTCTTCTCCTTCCCTCTTCTCCGCCCTTAAACTGGCTCTCTTAACTACTACACGCAGAGGCAAGAAACAGCGCGCGCTTTAGATCCTATAGATGAGATGAATATTTACAATTATTATTAGGGTTATAATTATATTCGAGTGCTGATTGCCGTGTTATAGTTTGTTAACGAAACTACCCCTCAATTCTAAATATTTGAAGGCAGTTTGTCGTGTGCGTATCATGGCCACGCATGCTTATATCGCCTTTCCGTTTCTCTACCACGGTTGCGCCTTAAAACCACGGCGCTGCAAGTTTGCTTTCCTTTCCTTCCCTCTTCTCCGCCCTTAAACTGGCTCTCTTAACTACTACACGCAGAGACAAAGAAACAGCACGCGCATGCGATCGCATAGATGAGATGAATACATATATATAGAAAAGCATCAGTCATAGCTCTCGAAGTATAATATAATATATTATAGAATAGCTCTCGAAGATAGCTATTCCGGCGACTAGCTTCCCACACTATGCGTGCCGTCCTCGCACCTATTAAAGCTTTTCCTAGACGCTAGAGCTATACTATTCCTACGCAACCTTGAGCGATCGGAAAGCGCGTTTTCCACGTCTGGCCGGCGGAGAGGGGAGGCTTCGTTCCGGCCGCGAAGCTCTCCACATCCCCGTAAGGAGCCTGGTGGTGGTCTCGTGCTGACGATGCCCTCTCGGTGAGCGCATATTTCCCCCCTCATCTTTTAAGAGATTCAATACATACAAGCATTTGTCTCGCAAACCAGATTTATTTCAAGGGAATTTTCCACGTCTCAATTATTTCTCTCGTCGTATTCGAGTGCTCATTGCCGTGTTATAGTTTGTTCACGAAGCTTCCCCTCAAGTCTAAATATTGTAAGGCAGTTTGTCGTGTGCGTATCATGGCCACGCATGCTTATATCGCCTTTCCGTTTCTCTACCACGGTTGCGCCTTAAAACCACGGCGCTGCAAGTTTGCTTTCTTTTCCTTCCCTCTTCTCCGCCCTTAAACTGGCTCTCTTAACTACTACACGCAGAGGCAAGAAACAGCGCGCGCTTTAGATCCTATAGATGAGATGAATATTTACAATTATTATTAGGGTTATAATTATATTCGAGTGCTGATTGCCGTGTTATAGTTTGTTAACGAAACTACCCCTCAATTCTAAATATTGTAAGGCAGTTTGTCGTGTGCGTGTCATGGCCACGCATGCTTATATCGCCTTTCCGTTTCTCTACCATGGTTGCGCCTTAAAACCACGGCGCTGCAAGTTTGCTTTCTTTTCCTTCCCTCTTCTCCGCCCTTAAACTGGCTCTCTTAACTACTACACGCAGAGGCAAGAAACAGCGCGCGCTTTAGATCCTATAGATGAGATGAATATTTACAATTAATATTAGGGTTATAATTATATTCGAGTGCTGATTGCCGTGTTATAGTTCGTTAACGAAACTACCCCTCAATTCTAAATATTGTAAGGCAGTTTGTCGTGTGCGTATCATGGCCACGCATGCTTATATCGCCTTTCCGTTTCTCTACCACGGTTGCGCCTTAAAACCACGGCGCTGCAAGTTTGCTTTCTTTTCCTTCCCTCTTCTCCGCCCTTAAACTGGCTCTCTTAACTACTACACGCAGACGCAAGAAACAGCGCGCGCTTTAGATCCTATAGATGAGATGAATATTTACAATTATTATTAGGGTTATAATTATATTTGAGTGCTGATTGCCGTGTTATAGTTTGTTAACGAAGCTTCCCCTCAAGTCTAAATACTTTAAGGCAGTTTTCCTAGTCTCTAAAGCCGCTCGAGTTCACGCTGCTCCTCTGGCAGCCATTTTTCCAAAAAATTATGCCTTCCAACCACTCAGTTGGAAGGCATAATTAATAACCAAATCGACTGTCGCGGACAACTCCAGCCCCTTTTCACATAAGTATGAAGCTCGGAGCAGGAGCTATAGCGCTTGAAAGTAACCGCTGGCTTTACGAACCAACCGACTGAGCAACCTTTCCGGGCAACATTGAAGGATCACGAGTTCAAATCACAAGTTATGTTCCTTTTTTTCCCCTTTCTTTTTTTTCTTTTTTTTAATGCCTTTTCCTTCATTTTATCACTGTACGGAAACCCTCCTAAAAGAAAAAATTATATATCCTCAATTATGTGTGGCCACACATGTGCAGGTCATAAATACCAGGTTCTCTAGCCGAGTGCCATCCATGCGGTATAACCGAGCTCAGATTGGCCCACCTTGACTGATCAAATCGGGCACCACTGTAGGTTAAATGAGGCGTACAACTCCTGCGGGACCCGCCGTGGTTGCTCAGTGGTCATGGTGTTAGACTGCAAAGCACGAGGTCGCGGGATCGGACCCCGGCCACGGCGGCCGCATTTCGATGGGGGCGAAATGCGAAAACACCCGTGTACTTAGAATTTGGTGCACGTTAAAGAACCCCAGGTGGTCGAAATTTTCGGAGTCCTCCACTAAGGCGTGCATAATCAGAAAGTGGTTTTGTCACGCAAAACCCCATTCTCCAATTTTTAATTTAACTCCTGCGGGGACGGCAGAGTATCCGTCTCCAGTGCAAAAGGACCGTGATTCAAATCCCGGTGCAGCGCAATTCTCCACCGGAAAATACAAAAAAAAACGTGTGTTGAGAAAATTGCACAAACAGGCCTGGAGTGCGGCCTGATCCCGGTGACCAGAACCGGTAACGCACTCTCTCACCAGAGCAGGATTGGCCACCCTGGTGCAGTACTGGGCCACAACCTCCTATATGAATACAACAATCAAACCCCGGCCCTCATTCCCCAGCAGCCGCGAATCAACTAACCACGGCGGCGGTCAGATATGTGACGCTGCAGAGGGTGCTAAGAATACATGGCTCCGGACAGGCCGCCATTGGAATCTGAACCTGGCAACGTTTAACGTTAGAACGCTATCTAGCGAGGCGAGTCTAGCAGTGTTATTGGAGGAATTAGAGGGTAGTAAATGGGATATAATAGGGCTCAGTGAGGTTAGGAGGACAAAAGAAGCATATACAGTGCTAAAAAGCGGGCATGTACTGTGTTACCGGGGCTTAGTAGAGAGACGAGAACTAGGAGTCGTATTCCTGATTAATAAGGAAATAGCTGGTAACATACAGCAATTCTATAGCATTAACGAGAGGGTGGCAGGTCTTGTTGTGAAGCTTAATAAGAGGTACAAATTGAAGGTGGTACAAGTCTATGCCCCTACATGCAGTCATGATGACCAGGAAGTCGAAAGCTTTTATGAAGACGTGGAATCGGCGATGGGTAAAGTCAAAACAAAATACACTATACTGATGGGCGACTTCAATGCCAGGGTAGGCAAGAAGCAGGCTGGAGACAAGTCAGTGGGGGAATATGGCATAGGCTCTAGGAATAGCAGAGGAGAATTATTCGTAGAGTTTGCAGAACAGAATAATATGCGGATAATGGACACCTTTTTCCGCAAGCGGGTTAGTCGAAAGTGTGCGTGGAGGAGCCCGAATGGTGAGACTAGAAATGAAATCGACTTCATACTCTGCGCGAACCCTGGCATCATACAAGATGTAGACGTGCTCGGCAAGGTACGCTGCAGTGACCATAGAATGGTAAGAACTCGAATTAGCCTAGACTTGAGGAGGGAACGGAAGAAACTTGTACACAAGAAGCCAATCAATGAGTTAGCGGTAAGAGGGAAACTAGAGGAATTCCGGATCAAGCTACAGAACAGGTACTCGGTTTAACTCAGGAAGAGGACCTTAGTGTTGCAGCAATGCACGACAATCTCATGGGCATCATTAAGGAGTGCGCAATAGCAGTCGGTGGTAACGCCGCTATACAGGAAACCAGTAAGCTATCGCAGGCGACGAAAGATCTGATCAAGAAACGCCAATGTATGAAAGCCTCTAACCCTACAGCTAGAATAGAACTGGCAGAACTTTCTAAGTTAATCAACAAGCGTAAGACAGCGGACATCAGAAACTATAGTATGGATAGAATTGAACAGGCTCTCAGGAACGGAGGAAGCCTAAAAACAGTAAAGAAGAAACTAGGAATAGGCAAGAATCAGACGTGTGCGTTAAGAGACAAAGCCGGCAATACCGTTACCAATATGGGTGAGATAGTTCAAGTGGCTGAGGAGTTCTATAGAGATTTATACAGTGCCAGTGGTACCCACGAAGATAGTGGAAGAGAGAATAGCCTAGAGGAATTCGAAATCCCACAGGTAACGCCAGAAGAAGTAAAGAAAGCCTTAGGAGCTATGCAAAGGGGGAAGGCAGCTGGGGAGGATCAGGTAACAGCGGATTTGTTGAAGGATGGTGGTCAGATTGTGGTGGTCAGAAACTGGCCACCCTGTATACGCAATGCCTCATAACCTCGAGCGTACCGGAATCTTGGAAGAACGCTAACATAATCCTAATCCATAAGAAAGGGGACGCCAAAGACTTGAAAAATTATAGACCGATCAGCTTACTGTCCGTTGCCTACAAAGTATTTACTAAGGTAATCGCAAATAGAATCAGGAACACCTTAGACTTCTGTCAACCAAAGGACCAGGCAGGATTCTGTAAAGGCTACTCAACAATAGACCATATTCACACTGTCAATCAAGTGATAGAGAAATGTGCAGAATATAACCAACCCTTATATATAGCTTCCATTGATTACGAGAAAGCGTTTGATTCAGTCGAAACCTCAGCAGTCATGGAGGCATTACGGAATCAGGGTGTAGATGAGCCATATGTAAAAATACTGGAAGATATCTATAGCGGCTCCACAGCCACCGTAGTCCTCCACAAAGAAAGTAACAAAATCCCTATAAAGAAAGGCGTCAGAGAGGGAGATACGATATCTCCAATGCTATTCACAGCATGTTTACAGGAGGTATTCAGAGGCCTGGATTGGGAAGAATTGGGGATAAAAGTTGATGGAGAATACCTTAGCAACTTGCGATTCGCTGATGATATTGCCTTGCTTAGTAACTCAGGAGACCAATTTCGATGCATGCTCACTGACCTGGAGAGGCAAAGCAGAAGGGTGGGTCTGAAAATTAATTTGCAGAAAACTAAAGTATTGTTTAACAGTCTCGGAAGAGAACAGCAGTTTACGATAGGTAGCGAAGCACTGGAAGTGGTAAGGGAATACATCTACTTAGGGCAGGTAGTGACCACGGATCCGGATCATGAGACTGAAATAACCAGAAGAATAAGAATGGGCTGGGGTGCGTTTGGCAGGCATTCTCAAATCATGAACAGCAGGTTGCCACTATCCCTCAAAAGGAAAGTGTATAACAGCTGTGTGTTACCAATACTCACATATGGGGCAGAAACCTGGAGGCTTACGTAAAGGGTTCTGCTGAAATTGAGGACGACGCAACGAGCTATGGAAAGAAGAATGATGGGTGTAACGTTAAGGGATAAGAAAAGAGCAGATTGGGTGAGGCAACAAACGCGGGTAAACGACATCTTAGTTGAAATCAAGAAAAAGAAATGGGCATGGGCAGGGCATGTAATGAGGAGGGAAGATAACCGATGGTCATTAAGGGTTACGGACTGGATTCCAAGGGAAGGGAAGCGTAGCATCGGGCGGCAGAAAGTTAGGTGGGCGGATGAAATTAAGATGTTTGCAGGGACAACATGGCCACAATTAGTACATGACCGGGGTAGTTGGAGAAGTATGGGAGAGGCCTTTGCCCTGCAGTGGGCGTAACTAGGCTGATGATGATGATGATGATGACCTGAAAAGCAGTCTCGAACGCAAGCTGCTGTTCGACAAACGCATGTTGCACCCTGTCCTCTGTGATATTCTCAAGTTTCTTCACGGTGGCTACTTCTGCCTTCATCTTTCCTCACTGCGTAGTTTCTCGTATTGTCCTTCGACGCAGGGATTTCGCTTCGATGTTCCCAAATTCAACCTGTTGCTTGCCTTGCCAAGCCGCGAAAAAATGTTGCTGCGACTCATGCATTCCTGGAACGTTGCAGTCAGACACATAGCTGTGAATGAGTTGCGATGCGATTGTCACGTGGTAGTGACAGTTTAGGACACAGCAAGAAAACTGTGAATGGCAAAACTACCTTCATTGGGTGAACATGTGCCCAGAAAAACAGGCTACACTCAAGGCTCAACAAAAACGGCGAACGCAGGGACCCGCATGCTTTCCACAAAGTTCTACGCCATTTCCGTCGCGCATGCATGCAATCAGATTACACAAGGTTCGGCGATGACAGACAGGCGATAGAACATCGATAACAGTGTAGAAACTTCCGATACATGTAGACACGTCCTGCGCTGAGCGATAACACTTCGTGGACGGTAAAAGTGCTCACCCGTAAAAGATAAACGAGTTCACATGTAAATTGGCCCCTCTCAAAAGTCATCGTCCCGATGCTCCCGACGCTGCAATCGTAACAGTAGAGTAATACACAAAAGGACACTTGTTAAACAAAGTAACAATAAAGAAAGAAATCCAAGGTGACAGAGTCCCGAAAAAATTGCAAGTTCAGCTATGCAACGTCCACAAAGTTCATTAGCGCTGGTGAAACGGCTTAAGACGCAAATCAACTACTTCAGGTCGTGAGCGGCGCCGCTGTGAATATGAAATGCCGTCTGGCACGACCTCATAGTCCAGTGCGCCCATACGTCGGATGACCTTGTTGAGTCCGAAATAGCGTTGCAATAGTTTCTCACTGAGTCCTCGTCGGCGTATGGAGGTACAAACCCAAACACGTCCCCAGGCTGCTACTGGACGTAGCGTCGTCGGAGGTTGTAGTGTCGGCTGTCGGTACGCTGCTGGCTTGTGATCCATAGGTGGGCGAGCTGTCGGTCTTCTTCGGCGCGCTGGAGATAGGTAGCGACATCAAGATTCTCTTCGTCAGTGATGTGCGCCAGCGTGGCGTCGAGCGGCGTCGTCGGGTTCCTGCCGTAATCCAGCTTGAACGCCATGATCTGTGTTGTTTCTTGCACCGCCGTGTTGTAAGCGAAGGTTACGTACGGCAGGACGGCATCCCAACTCTTGTGCTCGACGTCGACGTACATTACTAGCATGTCGGCAAGGGTCTTGTTCAGGCACTCCGTGAGACGATTCGTCTGCGGGTGGTAGGCAGTTGTCCTCCTGTGTCTTGTCTGGTTGTATTGCAGAATGGCTTGGGTGAGCTCTGCTGTAAAATCCGTTTCTCTGTCGGAGATGAGGACTTCTGGAGCACAATGTCGCAGCAGGATGTTCTCGACGAAAAACTTCGCCACTTCGGCTGCACTGCCTTGCGGTGGAGCCGGAGTTTCAGCGAAGCGGGTGAGATAGTGCATCGCAACGATGATCCACATATTTCCGGAAGCTGATGTCCGAAATGGTCTCAACAAGTCTATCTAGATCGCCTGACAAGGTCGGTAAGGAGGCTTGATCGGATGTAGTAATTCCGTTGGCCTTGTCGGTGGTGTCTTGCGTCGCTGACAGTCTCGGCATGTCGTGATGTAACGGGCGACATCAGCGCTTAAGCTCGGCCAGTAATACCTTTCTTACATCCTCGATAGCGTCCGGGAGAAACCGAGGTGCCCAGAGGGCTGATCGTCCTATAGGGCGTGCAGTACTTCTGGACGCAGTGCAGACTGAAAAACAAGAAGGTAGTTGGCGCGGGCTGGTGAGAAGTTCTTCTCGAGTAGGTTGTTTTGAAGCGTGAACGAAGACAATCCGTGCCTTAATGCCCTAGGGAAAACATTGGTGTTCCCTTCCAAACACTCGACGAGGCCTTTTAGCTCCGGGTCTGCTCGTTGCTGTTCAGCGAAGTCTTCCGCGCTTATTATTCCAAGCAAGGCGTCGTCATCCTCGTTGTCTTGTGGCGGTGGGTCAATGGGGGCGTGTGATAGGCAATCGGCATCTGAGAGTTTTCGTCCGGACTTGTAGGGTACAGTGATGTCGTATTCTTGTAGCCTGAGGCTCCACCGTGCCAGCCGTCCTGAAGGGTGCTTTAAGTTAGCTAGCCAACAGAACGCGTGATGGTCACTGACCACTTTGAATGGCCTCCCACATAGGTAAGGGCAGAATTTAGCTGTAGCCCAAATGATGGCGAGGCATTTCTTTTCAGTCGTAGAATAATTGCCTTCAGCTATTGACAGCGACCGGCTAGCATAAGATATCTCCCGTTGAAGTCCGTCTTTCCTCTGGACTAGGACGGCACCGAGGTCTAAGCTACTAGCGTCAGGGTGGATTTCGCTATCAGCGTCCTCGTCGAAGAGCGCAAGTACCGGCGGTTACTGCATGCGTCGTTTGAGTTCTTGAAATACATCGGCCTGTGGCGTTTCCCACGTGAACTCGACATCACATTTGGTTAGATGTGTTAGCGACTCTGCGATGCGAGAAAAGTCCTTGACAAAGCGCCTGTTGTAGGCACACATGCCAGGGAATCTACGCACTCCCTTCTTATCCATGGGCTGCGGGAACTTTGCGATGGCAGCTGTCTTCTGCAGGTCGGGACGGAATCCAGATTTGCTGATGACGTAGCCTAGAAACAGAATCTCGTCGTAAGCGAAGCTGCACTTTTCCGGCTTCAGAGTAAGCCCTGATGACCTGATGGCCTGTAGTGCTTTGCAAGCCGCCTAAGGTGATCGTCGAAATTTCCAGCGAAGACAACGACGTCATCCAAGTAAACGAGATAGGTCAACCTCTGCAATCCTGCTAAAACCGTGTCCATTGCAGGCTCCGAGCAGCATCCAAATGGAATAACCTTGAACTCGTAGAGGCCGTCTGGGGTGATGAAGGCTATCTTTTCGCGATCTCTTTCGTCGACTTCTATTTGCCAACAGCCAGACTTGAGGTCCATCCGCGAGATGTAGTTAGCGTTGCAAAGTCGATCCAATGCGTCGTCTATCCGTGGGAGGGAGTATACGTCCTTCTTCGGGGTGATCTTGTTCAGACGGCGATAATCGACGCAGAAGCGTAGGGTGCTGTCCTTTTTCTTCACCAAGACTACAGGATATACCCGCGGGCTTTTTGACGCCTGGATTATGTCGTAACGCAGCATTTCATCGACTTGTTGTCTTATAGCTTCGCGTTCTCATGTCAAAACTCGTTAAGGACTCTGGCTGAGTGGTCGAGCGCACTCTTCGGTTATTATGCGATGCATTGCGACTGATGTTTGTCGAATCGCTGATGACGTGAAAAGCACTCTTTGTATCGTCGAAGTGGACTGCTGAGCTGCTGTTGCTTAATCATGGCGAGACTTGGATTTATGTCGAAGTTTGGTTTGGGAACTACGGTCGTCGTAGTAGATGCGGCAGAGTCCCAGAGGACAAACGCATTGCTGGTTTCCAGAATTTCCTTGATGTATGCGATCGTCGTGCCCTTGTTCATGTGCCTGAACTCCTGGCTGAAGTTTGTCAGGAACACCTTCGTGTTTCCTCCATATAGTCGAGCAATCCCTCTTGAGACGCAAATTTCGCGGTCAAGCAGTAGATGTTGGTCGCCTTCGATGACGCCTTCTACGTCAGCAATTGTTTCGGTGCCGACCGAAATAACAATGCTGGAGCGAGGCGGGATGCTCACTTGATCTTCGAGCACACTCAAGGCCTGGTGACTGCGAGGGCTCTCCGGCGGTATCGCTTTATCTTGCAACAGGTCGATGATTGTGCCGTGTTGGTCAGGAAGTCCATACCGAGAACGACGTCTCGTGAACACTGTTGGAGGATAACGAAGGTGGCAGGGTAAGTCCGGTCATGAATGGTAACTCTTGCTGTGCACATTCCAGTCGGCGTAATGAGGTGTCCTCCAGCGGTACGAATTTGCGGGCCTTCCCATGCAGTCGTAACTTTCTTCAACCGGGCGGCGATGGGTCCTCTCATGACGGAGTAATCGGCTCCTGTGTCTACTAAGGCGGTGACTGCGTGCCCGTCGAGAAGCACGTCGAGGTCGGTGGTTCTTTGTCTTGCGTTACAGTTAGGCCTTGGTGTCGGATCGCGGCTGCATCGCGTTCACCTGTGGCTGGTACATGGCGTCGTCAGGTCGTCTTTCGTCGGCGTATTATTCTTTGGTTCCAGACTACGTTGGGATGGCGGCGTCTCGTTGACATGTCGTGTAAACAGGATTTTCGGCGTATACGTCGGCGGCGGAGGATCTTCGTCAGTTCAACGAACAGCAACCGCTCCTTTATCGATTGCTGCTTTGTTTTTCGAATATGGGCGCGCAGAGCGGCCCGTATGGACGGCGCTGCGGCGACAGGGAGCGGCCTGGTGACGGTGAATGGGACGGTTGTCGATGGCTCCACTGAGTAGCGGGGAGGTAGTCGGCGATGTCACGAGGGCGTTCACCTTCCCGAGGGCGCCGTGCGTTGACAGTGAACCCTCGCAATCCCAGGTCACGGTACGGGCATCGGCGGTACACATGGCTGGCTTCGCCGCAGTGTTAGCATAGCGGGCGGTGTTCGGGGGCTCGCCAAATGTCCGTGTTCCTCGCGTTGCGTCGCGGGGCTACGGGTGGGCGTGCTTGTGGCGGCGGCGGTGGACGACTGAATTGCGGCGCTACAGGACCCTGGTGTTGTCGCGCAGGGGGACCTTGACTGCGGGCGATGGCAGCCTAGGTAATCGTGTCCGGCTGAGCTTCCGGTGATCGTGGTTGCACTTCACTGTCTCCAAGCGAACGCTGAACCTCTGTGAATCCACTTGGGACTGCGACCTTTGGTTGAACTTCTGCAGCTCCTCCCGTACGGCCGCTTGGATAGTCTCGCGTAGATCGTTGGTGGCCAGTGATCGAACTCCCGCGTAGTTTGTAGAGTTCGTGCGGCGGTCGAATTGCCGATTTCGCATCCCAAATGTATTCTCGATGCTGGTGGCCTCACGAAGAAACTCGTCGACGCTCTTCGGTCGGCTTCGTACCATTTCGGCGAAATGTTCCTCCTTTACACCACGCATCAGTAGGCGGACTTTCTTCTTCTCGGGAATTTCAGGGTAGGCGTGGCGGAATAGACGGCTCATTTCCTCCTTAAAAATCACGGTTGTCTCATTGGGTAGCTGCAACCGTGTTTGTAATAGCGCTTCCGCTCGTTCTCGGCCTACGACGCCTGCGAATGTCTGCAGGAAGCCGCTTCGGAACAGGTCCTAGGTCGTCAAGGTGGCTTCGGTTCTCGAACCACGTCCTAGCAGCATCTTTCAATGCGAGGAAGACATGTCGCAGTTTGTAGTCGCTGTTCCAGCTTTTAATTGTAGCGACTGTCTCATACGTCTCAAGCAGCTTTCCGGGTCCTCGAACGTTGAACCGCGGAACGTCGGAGGCTCCCTGGGCTACTGCAGCACGATGGGGGACGCTGAAGCTGTCATAGGGGCGGACTTGGTGGCAATCTTCCTGCTCGTCTCACGCAGAAGTCCATGCTCCGGGGGCAGTCCGTCCTCCGGCCTATCGCTCTGGTCCTTGTTGACGTTGGTGACGTCTTCCGCGTTCGGGATTGGGTCACGGCTTTGTGGGGGCGTCTGGTACATGAACGCCAAGCACCTCCACCAGACGTCACGCGGTAGTGACGGTTGAGGACGCAGCAAGAAAACTGTGAATGGCAAAACTAACTTTATTGGGCGAACCTGTGCCCAGAAAAACAGGCTATACTCACTGCTCAACGAAAACAGCGAACACAGTCGGCGATCGTCGAAAATCTGATCAGCGGGTCAAGCGCGTCGGCTTTTATAGATCAGTGGTCGATTGTTCCAGACTAATCGCTGGGACCCGCATGCCTTTCACAATGTTCTACACCATTCGCTTCGCGCATGCATGCAATCAGGTTACACAAAGTTCGGCGAAGACAGACAGCGGATAAAAGCATCGGTAATATGCGAGAAACTTCCGATGCACGTAGACGCGTCCTGCGCTTAGCGATAACATTTCGTGAGCGGTAAAAGCGCTCACCCGTAAAAGATAAACGACTTCGCGTGTCACTATGTTTCAACGTTTTAATGAACACAGCGGATGACAAGACATGAGGGTAATTTTAAGCCGGGCAGCCTTATGAAAATTGAGCCCTTCAATGCTTCAATGAAGGTACTTTAGGACATAACATGATTTCAGTTCAATATGACCACCAGTAGAAGACGCTGCTAGCGTGACATGTTGCCCATGTTCACTGACAGACACGGTCAGGCGTTTATAAGCTACCCCAGCCCTGTCCAATCCTGGAAGGTGGCCTCTCAATACGAGCTTGTACACCACGACTGTAGTGCGAACAACATCAAGCAACCATGCAAGACAACTCCACCACAACACTGTTGTAAAGAGCACCACTGCTTTCGCTTTAGACGCAAACATTCGGTGTCACTGTGCCTTGGTTCTTTTCTATTTGCTGTACACGAGTGGACGGGGCCTGTAGCTTTCGCACTGCCTTCGACAAACATTTAGGACTACTGGGAAAAATGGCGCGCCACAGCATCTTCCCTAAGGCTACTTGTTCGCACAACGTCACCGTGAACTTTGTGCACGAAGTATTTTGCGACACCTTCCTCGTGAGAGTTGAGGCCCCAAACAGCGCAAGAACTGGACAATTCCTTATTCAATCGGGGTATAGCCTGTCGCCAGCGTTGAAAGCGCATTTTGTTGCATACTGGCCACTTGGGAAACAAGTGCCGAAGTTATGAGGCACGCTTTCTCACAATGAGGTGTCGTCACACGCCCACATGATATATACACACTTGCGACGATCGACGGTGATCAAATCTAGTCGGACATTACATATAAGAGCTATTATTGCCTTGATCTTGAAGCGAAGCAGTCAAGCTGCATCGCATGATCCGCAAGACGAGCAGCTCGGGTGCAAGCGCGCTAAGCATTGGACGCTGCTATGATAAGTTGCAGCAAGAGCACAGGCCACGCGAGCTGCGCGGATAGCTCTCCATGTGAATGAAATCGATGGCGATGACCACGCAACACAGCTGAAGGTAACGTAAGTGGACTTGTTAAAGGCAACGAAGAAACTCACGGCACAAGACCTTACCACGCCTGCGTTGGCACCGGCCGACACCGCAGTCAGACTGGCCAAACGGCGTCCAGCACGCCCCCGCTCGGCACGCCCCCGCTACAGAGTGCAGCTTGAACACGCATCAGTAGTGCTTACACGCCG
Organism: Dermacentor variabilis; assembly: GCF_050947875.1. Taxonomy (NCBI): domain Eukaryota; kingdom Metazoa; phylum Arthropoda; class Arachnida; order Ixodida; family Ixodidae; genus Dermacentor; species Dermacentor variabilis. The sequence goes on from NC_134571.1 coordinate 174,140,664, forward strand.
CTTATTGTTTCGCTTGCGATGGCACCAACTAACAAAACTGTTGCGCTAAGCAGCTCCGAAAGGCAACGACGACAACATCTACGGGCGAATCTCGAGTTCGCCCGGCGAAAGGCACAGCATCGTGAAGCGGAACGCCTTCTCGTGTTCGCGGCGCACGCTGCGATGTCTGCTACTCGCATTCCTGAGCCAAAGCGCGTCGCAACCCACTCATCTTCCCCGAAGCGAGTGGGACGCCGCTTGCCAAGAGAAAACCGCGCACAAAGCAAACCTGCAACACGATCTCCGACCCAAAAATAATGCGTCTTTAGCTGTAGCGGACAGTCACTTAACGAAGCGAACATGCAATAGCTTCTGTGAGGACGCGTTTAAGTTTGATGTTCTTCCTGTTTCTATGAAAGAGAGATCAACCACATCTTTTTTCAGCAAGGTCTGCAACCCTGCCTCAGACTTTCGAAAAATAAAACTCGCCATTCAATCTGCCGTGAAGGCCATTTGTTTGCATATCTCGGATTGTCAGTATGGTCTCAATAACACTTGTGCGTAGCTATAATCATTTCGCTACATGACACACTCTAAAGATATCGATCTGGCCTGTCAACTGGAGCAAAGAACTTAGATGAACTTAGCAATCGTCAAAATTTAAGATATCTTCTGTTGCTTACTCCATCAACAACTCTGTTAAACACTCTCATTTAATTAAATTTCTCAAAATTATTCCTTACTGCTTCAAGGGTTATTGTGATGCTACCAATCGCACTTTCCTTTCTAAATTCCCAGAACAGTAGTAACATTTAAACAGAGCAATTAAGGTAATTTTTTTTGACACAGCTGCATAATTGGAAATTTTTTCCGGTGTTAACGAATATTGCAAATATGCAGCTTTAAAAGCTGCAAACTGTAGTGGGAAGTGAAGAAAACTTTTGCAAATCTTGCACATCATTCCCATGCTGTCTAAAATTATATACCTGTAGTTCCCGTAGACACTAGCGCCATAGTCCCGGCATGAAGTCCCGCTTGATATCGTGAGAGTAACCGCAGAAGTAGATGAAACTTCGCGGTGTGTATGAAACACAGATTTTCTCCAGCCGCATTCGTCAGGTTGCGCACAAGGAGCGATATGCTGCTTGTATAATTACACAATTGCAATATTGTTCAAAGCATTTCACGCCTAGCCTACTGCATTGTGGTGTAGTAATGCTCTAAGTAGAGTAGTGTTCGCAAATAGGATAAGCTTCTTGCAAACGTACTTATGCTTGCGTTATCACTTGCGAAACACTTCACCCCTGTGTTTCTTTTTTGTGTGTGCAGGCGCAAGCTTTGTCCTTTTACTTCACGGAAGACACTATAAATGCCTTAGCCAGAAACTGGAACCTCTTCAGCCTGGTAATTGACGCTACATTTGCGTCTCCGGAATGGAAAAATAAGCTGCCTCGGATGCTCGCCAACCCTCTCGCACCATTGCAGCTGACTGTGATTTCGCCAAACGACTACGTTAGACATGCGTTGTGCATCGTGCTATATAATCTACGGCGAAGCAACACTGTCAGGAAAGTTATCTTCCAGGGATTTCATATAGGTTTCATGGATATGAAATTCGCTTCGGATCTGCTGGCTGCCAACGCCGTAATCCAAGAAATCTGCTTCATAGAGTCAACGTGGGATTTAAAAGAGGTGAGAGTGAGGGCTTCCCTATACTACCGGTAGTAACAATCATAGGTAAGGAAACTACAGCGTCATGTGGTTATGTGCCCAGTGACATATTTGGCGCGAATATCCGGTTGCTGCACATAGTTATCTGTATTATATAAATAAAAACAATAATTTTTTCTTGCGGTATATGGGCAGGCATGTGAATTTACATTATCTATAGTTCGATAGGAAATATTGAAAGGCGCTTACACCAAGTTTTTTCATTCTTTTTTTTTCTATACTTTATTACGAACCTGCAGAATACGAAAGAAATATTGTGTGCCTATGAACAACGATCCCCCAAGCCTCAATACTGGGGTAGTTTTTATTTTTGTGCTTAATCTTATTAGCTATCCATCTCATCTTTTGTCTTCTGACTTGACGGGGTTGAATGTCGCCATGTCATCTTTCTCGAAGGCAAATGGCAACTCAAAACAATGGATAAAAATACATTTTCAGCTGCAAATAGGCATTAAATACTAGAGAAATGCGCTAGCATTACGTTACACCAGAAACAAGGTGCGTCCTTTAGGACACCGGGCAAAACTTGTATCTGCGCTGAAAAAAAAAAAAACAACGCCAGCTCAATAATTTCTTGTAGTGCTCCTAAATAAGCCAGTAGCGTTAAAATTTTAGGACTTGTAATTGATAAGATGTCCCCGTTTCGGATGCATGTTAGGATTATTTAATACAGACATGGAGACTTGCCGGACATGCTTGCTTGTCGAAACGTCGGTTCCCTTTTTTACGTTGTTCTCGTTTTGCTCATCGTCTTGAATTGCCATCGCCCCCCTTCCCCATGTTTTCCCGCACAACGGCAACATAAGAGTTTTACAGTCAAAGGTGTATTTCATCCCAGGCAATTACCTTGGCGCAAATATTACCATGGTGGTCCCTGTATTCTTGATATGTAGGATGTTGGCTGCACTTGTAGTTACGCCACTGCTGCGTGCACACTTTTGTGCCACTCCTAAAAGTAATTCATATACGTTCTTAAGGCTGTGATTACGTAATTCAATGCAAAGGACTTTATAACACGATGTATTTTAAATTTTGCCTACACAGGAATCATAATGTGCCCCTTATATTGGCCATATGGAGTTTAGTGTAGCGTACATTTCCCACGAGACGCTGGGAACCATATCGTAATACATCCCAATATTCTTTCCGACAATAGGCTTAATTCTTCAACATAAGATGTATTTCGCGCGGGCATTTCACTTAACTCACTAATTTTCCGTTGTTACCCTCTCATGTTTCATAGACTTAATCTTTGTGGTAATGTAGGTACAGTAAAAAAATCGACGCTTAGTTAAGCGTGCGTTTGCAGGGTCTCAACACGCTTAATCTAAGCGTGATATTTCTCCACGCAGTCCGACCAAGCCTACTAGGAGGCATCAGGAAACCCCCTTTACGCTCAGCAGACGTGAATGACCTTTGTTCCCACGCTTCCTATGGTGTGACCAATCTCCGTGCTCAGAGAGGGTTTCCTAGGGGCGAGTGAGATGAAGTGAGGAGCATGCCCCATCTACCCTCGCCCCTTCTCAGCATGCGTTAGAAGCAACGAAGAAGCACCCGCCCTTGTCGGCTTGGGCGCTTCGGTCGCTTTTCTGACGCGAACTCTGCTCACTAAGCTCTTTGCAGTCGTCTTGTATAATTTCTGCTTCGACGGCGCACACTGTGACCAACCACGACGCTGTGACAGTGGAAGCATGCCGAGGTCGTAGAATCTGAATATCCTACGGAGAGATTGCGCAAGACGCTCCCGCCGGTGACACTGAAACTAATCCATCAAGAAGCAGCTTTTCAAAGCCCTGGCACATTTCTGTGATGCAAAGAAATGTAAAACCTAAAGAAGTCCTTCGGTATCTCCTTGCAGAAAAGGAGAAATGTTCCCTCAACCATGCTGTGCGGCGCCGCGCGTTCAAAGATCTTGTGAAGCGTAGGAGCGTATTTCCCGCAACTTATTCATCATTATTTTGCGCTATTTCTCTGCTTGTTAGCTTAAAATACCTGATAAAATTCTTTTTCACTTGCCTCTTTCCCAAAGAAAGGCGAATATTCTAGGCAGTAAGATAAGTATTACACACATGTTTCTTCCGGGGGTAAATTTTTTGTTCATAATATTCATTCCCATGAAATCACACATAGAAACATTGATGCTTCAAAACGTACAGAATTAAATCAGAACGCTGAGAAAGCAGAAGTATGCATATAAGCTTCATTTAAATGCGCAACGCAGTGAACAAATCCTTTAATCTTGTTTGCGCCCATGACATTGCTTTTTCTTGGTTCTAAGTTATTTAAAACAATTCTACATTTGCGACCGGATATTTTATATACTACATACTATTAATGCACAGGTACATCCCTAGTGCCTTTTCTAGGGATGCGTCGTCACGGATCCCAATGCTTTACTGCTCACAGCCGTTGATGAGGAGCCTTCTCTCCCCCCAGATAATGCATGTTCTTATAAGGACATTAGCGTGATGGGAACGAAAAAGAAAACTGCCTTAATACCCAAACCATAAGACTTCCGAGGGAAAAACATGTTCCTTTTAGTTTAAATGTGGTAACGAAGACCGCTTGCTTATTCACTGCTTTAACAATGATTTCACTTCTGACATTCCCTATACTGACTGTTCGTAAAACGTTGCAGTTTGGAAGTATTTAGAAGTAGGCAGGAAAGCTGGGCGAATCACCGCGGTAATGAGAGTATGCATTGTAAGCCTGGGTCGCAAGCACGCTTCTGAAGCGGCCAAGGAAGGCTCATAAAATTTCAGTATTTTTGATGAGATCACAAGGAACTTTTTTCAATTTTTGTTAATATTCGTGAATCCTACATGCAAACCTCTATTGGCTTTCAAATGTCACCTGAAGAATGAAAGAGCAATATCAAAAACCTACCTACGTGAGAGACATAGATGGAACTGGTTTTATTTATCATGTTCTTCATAAAAATAAAGTTCAAAAATTCGATCACAACTGGCAATGCTTTCGCTAGAACCTTTTAATACCTAAGCGAAAATGAGGCAGGGAGATACGATATCTCCAATGCTATTCACAACGTGTTTACAGGAGGTATTCAGAGACCTGGATTGGCAAGAATTGGGGATAAAAGTTAATGGAGAATACCTTAGTAACTTGCGATTCGCTGATGATATTGCCTTGCTTAGTAATTCAGGGGACCAATTGCAATGCATGCTCACTGACCTGGAGAGGCAAAGCAGAAGAGTGGGTCTAAAAATTAATCTGCAGAAAACTAAAGTAATGCTTAACAGTCTCGGGAGAGAACAGCAATTTACAATAGGAAGCGAGGCACTGGAAGTCGTAAGGGAATACATCTACTTAGGGCAGGTAGTGACGGCGGATCCGGATCATGAGACGGAAATAATCAGAAGAATAAGAATGGGCTGGGGTGCGTTTGGCAGGCATTCCCAAATCATGAACAGCAGGTTGCCATTATCCCTCAAGAGAAAAGTATATAATAGCTGTGTCTTACCAGCACTCACATATGGGGCAGAAACCTGGAGGCTTGCTAAAAGGGTTCTACTCAAATTGAGGACGACACAACGAGCTATGGAAAGAAGAATGATAGGTGTAACGTTAAGGGATAAGAAAAGAGCAGATTGGGTGAGGGAACAAACGCGAGTTAATGACATCTTAGTTGAAATCAAGAAAAAGAAATGGGCATGGGCAGGACATGTAATGAGGAGGGAAGATAACCGATGGTCATTAAGGGTTACGGACTGGATCCCAATGGAAGGGAAGCGTAGCAGGGGGCGGCAGAAAGTTAGGTGGGCGGATGAGATTAAGAAGTTTGCAGGGACGGCATGGCCACAATTAGTACATGACCGGGGTTGTTGGAGAAGTATGGGAGAGGCCTTTGCCCTGCAGTGGGCGTAACCAGGCTGATGATGATGATGATAAAAAATGAGCTAGAAAAACGTAGTTACGCATAATTCTCAACCAAATGGAGATGAAAACTTTCACAAGAATGACATTCTGCTTAAACTTATCGCACGTGAGCGCTCACTGCGGGCATAAATGGTTTTGCAGCTGGAAATCAAGAGCTGCAACGGGCAGAGTATATTCATGTGCAGTGAACACTGTCAGACTTCTTTTCTTTAAAGCCCACAATGTAAAATATACGGAGCTACACTAGACATATATCCTATTTCAGAGTGTGATTGAGGTTGAAAATTAAGCGGCACGTGTAGTTACAACCACGCATGCCACCCCGCAGGGGCGCTTGCGTCAGCAGGCGTTGGGTGTATTGCGACACCACGTACCCGAGCACACGAAGGTTGGAGCCTCCCGCGTGTAGCCGTGCGCGGCGTAGCCGTGTCTGGGGAATAGGGGATTCAAAGGGTTGAGCCGATGCCGGGTGTTTGGGCCATTAAGGCCCCCTGGCGGAGGCAACACGTCCTTTTGGCCTCGGCTTCACATAGACGGCAACTCTAGATTGAGTCACCTGAGGGAAATCGGCAGTCGCCTCTTCCTGTCTTTCTCTGCTCAAACCTTCGTCTTTATCTCTCACTTTTCGACCTTTCCAGTCTTCTTCTCACTTTCATTTACTTTCTTTCTCCTTGGCGGCAAGGGTTAACTCTGTGCGGTTACCCAACCTTGGTTACACGATTTTCGGTTATAGTGACGGCGTACGACTGGTGTCGTGCAGACTTTCATGCAAGCTCTGCCGCGTGCCCCGTTGGGCTCCGTGGTGGGTGGTCGGCCCTGTTGCCGAATGTTTATGTATTTTCATCGGAACTTATTTCCCGCCTTCCAGATCGCCCTCAGAAACGTAGGCACACCTAAGATGTCTTTGTTTTTCAGACGCCTAATCAAGAATTTCCCCCACTTCCGCGTTATTCACTCTGACAAGTCAGGCAAACCAGTGCGAACCATTTCACCGTTCCTTGCATCAAAGTCCTTGACTGATGTTTTTGGACCAGGTTACAATGCGTTAAAGATGGCAAGCGGTGACCTCCTCTTGGAGCTCCGCGATCAGAAACTATATGAGAAACTACCGAAGCTAATGTCATTTGGGGATACCCAGATAACAGTAACCCCGCACCGTACAATGAACACCACTCGCGGTGTTGTGTCGTATGATGAATTGCTTGCGCTGACTCAAGCGGAGCTCCTGGAGAGCTTCAGTGACCAAATGTGATCAACGTCAGAAGAATTAAGATGAGGCAGGATGGCAAAGAAATTCAGACGAAGCACCTAGTGGTTACCCTTGGTTCAAGTATCTTTCCCGAGTCAATCGAGGCTGGGTACATCAAGCTCGGTGTTAGGCCGCACGTGCGAAATCCGCTCCCATGTTTCAAATGCCAATGCTTCAGCCACAGTTCGCAGAGCTGCCAAGGCGGCCAAACTTGTGCGAAATGCAGTGCCCATGAACACGCCTCTGAAGCTTGTCAGAACCCTCTCCACTACGTAAACTGTGATGGGGAGGACGCCGCGTACTCGCGGTTCTGCCCATCCTGGAAAAAAGATTGTGACGATCAAAGTAAAAGAGAATATATGAATCAAGGAGGCACGAAGGCGGGTTTCATACCTGGCAAGGAAAACCTTTGCCGATGTGACACGTCAGGCGGCAGCTCCACAAGGTCTTCCGGCGGCTGTACGACCCACAAGCAGAGTCGGCAGTTACGCGATCTGCCCCCGCGGCGGTTGCAGCTAGCGCTGCTCCACCAACCCAGCTGAAGGTACCATCGACGCCGAAGGTAGGCGCAGCGAAGGCTGCCTCATGCTCCCCGGCCCCTTGTAGCACTGGCAACAGCCGGCGCAGCTCAATCCCACAGGGAGCCCCATCAACCTGCGGGCTGGTGGGCACAGGGGTCTTCCTTTCCGAGGCGGGACCCTCTCGGAAAACTCGCTCGCAAGAGCACGTGTCCGGCGACTCATAAGAGGCAATGGACACTACGCACATCCTGAAGGCGCCCCAAGCGCCTAAGGGGTGGCGAGGCTCCCTCGAACGCTCCGGAAAGGACAAAACCCCCGTTACAGTGCCTCGAAAGAGCTCTGTAATTTAATTTCTGTTATCCCTACTTCTGTTTCTGCACACACATCACTAATTAATTTCTAATGTGGATACACAAATTATTCAATTGAACGTCAGAGGTCTTCTTAGAAACTTGATGTGCAAGAACTTGTTCACAAATACAATCCAAAACTGTTGTGTCTACAGGAAACACACTTAAAATCAAAACAGACAAATTTTCTCCGAAGGTATGTTATGTTTCGCAAAGATTGCAATGACGCTGTGGCATCATCGGGCAGTGTTGCCAATGTTATCTATAAAAGTACAGTGTGTCAACGTTTAAACCTACAAACGCTCCTTAAAGCAGTGGCGGTTCGAGTGGTCCTCTTGAAAAAACTCGTTGCCATTTGCTCACGCTACTTACCCATTACATTACAAATAAAACAAACCTGAATTTCAGTGATTTATAGATGAATTGCCGGAACCTTATGTAGTTCTTGGCGATTTTAATGCGCAGAGCTGCCTATGGGGCGACTCTCGTATAGATGCGCGAGGTCATCTTGTTGAACAGCTCCTTTTTTCTTCTGGTGCATGCACTCTGAATAAGAAGGAACCCACATATTACTGCCTTGCAAACAGGACATTTTCCTCAATTGACCTCAGCATCGTTTCCCGTCTACACTGCCTGAAGTTGAATGGGAAGTTACCAAGAATCTTTACCGGAGCGGCCACTTCTCCATACTGCTAAGAACATCTAAAGAAAATGAATATCCTTCACAGGCTCCTAGGTGGAAGATTGATACAGCCGATTGGGAGAAATTTCGAAGTCTCACTAGTATCTCATGAGCTGACATGTCTTCTTTAGGAATTGATGCTGCTGTGGAGCATTTTACAGTATTCATAATAGATGCCGCATTTTAATACATATATGAAGTAAGTGGGTTGGCATGCAAACGACGTGTTCAGTGGTAGAACCACGAATGTAGGATCGCTCGTAGAAAACAGAACAAAGCGTGGGGGTCGTTACGCGCTTCTCCCACTGCAGAGAATCTTATTAACTTCAAGAAAGTGGTCTAAAGGCAGGCGAACGTGCCGATAGGCCAGAAGATAAAGTTGGCAGAAGTTTTTATCGGGCATCAACTCGTATACAAATGAGGCCAAAGTCTGGGACAAGGTTAAAAGGATAAGAGGGCGACAAACATATTCACTCCCTTTGGTAAACAGACAAGGCGATACTTTGCTTGATCAGGCAGACTCACTTGGGGAGCACTTAGAGAGTGTGTCAAGTTCAACTCATTATTCAAAACTGTTTCTGAAATATAAACAAACAGAATAATGTAAGCGATTCATAAGAAAATGTCGGCAGAATGAACCTTCCAACCGTCCTTTGAGTATTGCCGAGTTGAGAACTGCCTTGAGCGCATGCAAGAGCTCTGCACCTGGATCTGGCAGAATCATGTATGTAGTTACAGAATCATGTAATTACACTACTCACACTTTTCAACACTATCTCGGCTGTAGGATACTATCCGACCGCATGGAAAGTAGTCATTGTGGTGCCTGTTTTAAACAAGGCAAAGACCCTTCCTCAGTGGCAAGTTACCGCACGATAGCCCTCACAAGTTGCCTTTGTAAGTTATATGAAAAAAAAAAAGATTAATTGGAGACTCATTCATTTATTTGAACTTGCTTGATCGCGATCAGTGTGGCTTCAGAGAAGGGCGCTCCAGAACTGATCACCTTGTACGTATTAAAGCAAACATCTATGACGCATTTGTACAGTTTTTCGTATCCATATTTCTCCGTAAGGAGAAGGCGTACGACAACAACGAGCACTACGGAATCTTGAGAGACTTGTCAGAAATGGGCATTCATTGTAATATGCTAAACCTAATAGAAAGCTACTTGTCCAATCGTATCTTCCGGGTAAAAGTCGGCAATGTACTGTCACGTCCTTTTACACAAGAAACTGGCGTACCCCAGGGAGCATGCTCAGCTGCACACTTTATTGTTAAGACGACAACACATCGTGTTTCATTACCACCAGCCATTTTTTATTCCGTCTACGTGGATGACATTCAAATAGGTTTCAAATCCTTCAACCTCGCAGTGTGTGAGAGACAGGTACAACATGGCTTGAACAAAGTTTCAAAGTGGGCAGAGAAAAATAGATTAAAAATCAATCATCACAAAAGTTCTTGCCTGGCCTGGTCCCGGATCCTTGCTTAGAACTGTGTGGACAACAAATACCTCTCAACAGAGAGCACAAGTTTCTTGGTTATATACTTCACTATAGACTCACTTTCATTCCACATATTATATATATTAAAGAAAAATGTCTAAAAACAATGAACTTGATGAAACTTCCAAATCTGAATGCATGGTGTAGTGACAGGAAGTGTTTAATGAATCTCTACAAGAGCTCAATTCGGTTACTATATTATGTTGCTGTAGTATATAACTCCGCCGCCCCGAGCGTGCTAAGGATGCTAAATCCTGTTCAACATCTAGGTATCCGCTTAGCCATGGCGCTTTCGGAACAAGCCCAATTGAATGCTTATATACCGAACCCAATGAGCGGTCCGTCCACCTGCAGAGATCATACAGCAGCCTTACATATTTCCTTACACTGCGCTCTAATCTTGAACATCCATGTTTTAGTACCGTTACCGATATGACGTGTGCTACACTTTTCCGCAATCGTCCCTCTATAAGACAGCCTTTCCAGCTGCGTCTGAAGCAGCTTAGCGATGAAATGCATGTCCCACTCGTCGAGCATCACTTAATGCACCTAACCAAGCTCTTACCTCCTTGGTAGTGGCAAGTGATAGAATGTGACGTATCCTTTCTAGAAGTTCCAAAGTACTCTCCAGAATTCGAACTCCGAAGGCATTCCCTAGAACTTCATTAGAAGCACTCCTGCGCAGTGTTCATAACAGACGCTTCGAAGTCAAATGCCGTGGTTTCCTACACAGCCGTCAGCCCATTCTTCTCGGAATCCGACGTAGTCCATCTGGAAACAAGTATCTTGATGGCTTAGGCCTATGCATTACTGTCTGCTGTGAAGCATATAAGAAAATGAAAACTTCCAAAAGCTACGATCTATACAGACTCTCTAAGCGTCGTGAAGGCCTTCATGTGACTCTTAACACACAAAAATTCCGTATTTAATGAACTCTATTCGGTCTTGTGTAAAGCGTACTCACCTAACCAGCATATGCTTATATGCTGGGTGCCTGGCCATATAAGCACCGAAGGTAACGTTCTGGCAGTTGAGATGAAAACGTCAATCGTATCGCAATCTGTTAACCCTACCACTGATGTGCCTGTCACAGATCTGAGGCCTCTCTTACGAAACAAACTGTGAAACCGCTGGCAGTGCACGTGGGACGCGGAAAGAAATAAGCTCCACGTGATAAAGCCACAGCTAGGGTTCTGGCCCTCTGCAATAGAATCATGCGAAACAGATGTCCGATTCTGTCATCTCAGAATAGGACACACATTTGGCGCCCACAACTTTTACTCACCGGAAATGACCCTCCAGCCTGTGGTAGAGGCGGGGAGACGCTGACCGTGCTCCACGTCCTCCTGCAGTGTCGGGAAGCCGAATCTGAGATTAGTCATTTTTCCCTAGCGTACCGGCATCACATTCCTCATCATCCTGTAATGTTTATCGGTCCAGAACCGCTTTTTTGTATAAACACAGTGCTAGGTTCCCTGAGCGATGTTGTCTTACACGTTATTAGTCCCATACATTCGTAGCGCTTCCTCTCTTGAGAGGATGCCGCTGTGATAGTCATACTGTGTAGCACATGTCTGCAGGCCCTTGTGTTTGAAGGGCTCTGGTGAGGCAGTTCTGCTGTAGCTAATTTCTGTACATCATATTCTGTATATCATATCATTCTCGTCATTAGAGATCGCCATAATTTTATAGCACGTTTATTTTAGGCACGTTACAGCGACCATTTTTAGGCCCCTTTACAGACAAGTCACATCTTCTTCACAGAACTCATAATTCCACCCCGAAATCACTTACACTGTCTTGGCACTTTACAACACACATTCATTCATTCAACCTCGCATGCCGCGCTTGGAATGTGCAGGTTACTGTAAGTCGACAAATAGGTCACAAAATTATGAATTTCTATTTTACAGGCAGCGGTATACTATGAGCGGCATACACGGCAACTACACGGCATACATGGAAAACCACATTCATGCGGTAATACATTAAGCATTAGCACATCCCTTTGCGCTTCCAGAAAAATCATGCAAGGTGCCTTACATAGTCCATTAAACACCGGCCTAACATTGCCTAACACCTTGAAATGGTGAAAAAGATGGAGCGTTTCAGAACTTTTTGTAAATGTCCTAAAAAGCTACAGCTAAAATATCGCAACATATTCCACTAAAAATTTGTCCCACTCATGCTAAACATAACGTTTGTGAAACGCAAAGCTTTCTCGCGACCTTCAGAAATGTAGCTGATAACGACAGCGTGACATTGTGTATCTGTTTCTTGCTATGCCCTCGTTCAGTCGCACTTATACACTCTATCATGGTTTCCAACCAATTAGCCCGACAACGTATTTTAACCACGCTCATTTCTAGTACATCGGTCTGTCCACCGTGGTATCTCGAGAAGCGCTGTCTTTGTGTATCTGTTTCTTTCTACTTCCTCTTTCAGTCGCGCCAATACACCCTATCATGCAACAAACCCGTTTTAAGTGTTTCCTGCAAATTGTGTGTTTAACGGATAGGTGTTTCAAAACGCACGCAATTTCACATAAAGGTTTGCTAATGGTCTCTAACTTTGATTTCGGTTGCATATTTAGATATTTTTTGTGACGGGTGCTTCAAACTTGCAGCACCCATCACACACTCAAAATTCTCCGGGCCTTTGAATACCTATCTTATTTCCAATACCAAAATTAACCCACATATTTCGGCATAACACCCATAATAATTTATATATAAGCCAACTTAATAGCCCATAAAATCCAAAATTACCCAGCAGGTTAGCCAAAACTTGCGCGGTATTTTCACAGAAAATGCAGTGACTGTACCTGGCCTAGTTCACCCAGAACATTGAATAAACCAGTTTCAATCCTTGCATCACACGTGAAAATCGGGAAAAATTGAGGCTTCGGTAATCCCTTGGGCACTGCTTCTAAGAAAACAATGTGTTCGTGACACTTCACACTTAACAAATTTGCAATTTTTTCCTTGAATCTGATGTTTATCCAATGCAGTTGCGCTAGGACAGAAGGAAATACATCAAATAACGGCATTACGACATTCTGTACCTCTTGAATAAGTAACTTTCGGGAAAGATTGCAATTAAGAAAGTGCATATACTTTCTCACTTACGCCATGCTTCCTACTTCAATGAAAGCTAAAAAAACATGCCTTCCATACTTCACGAAATATACTGATCATCATCATCCGCCTATTTTATGTACAGTGCCGGACGAAGGCCCCTCCCTGCGATCTGCAATCACCCCTGTTCTGCGCCAACCGATTCCAACTAGCGCCCGTGATTTGCCTAATTTCATTGCCCCACCTAGCCTTCTGCCGTCTTCGACAGCGCTTCCCTGCCCTTGGCACCCATTCTGTAAACCTAATGGTCCAACGGTTATCTAACCAGCACATTACATGAGCTGCCTAGCTCATGTTCTTCTCTTAATGTGAATTATATTATCGGCTGTACCTGTTTGCTCTCTGATCCAAGCCGCTCTTTTTCCGTCTCTTAACGTTGTGCCCACCATTCTTCTTTCCATTGCTCTTTGCGCGGTCCTTAACTTCTCAGGCTTCCTCGTCCGTCGCCAAGTCTCTGCCGCATATGTCGGTAGAAGTAAAATGCACTGATTGTACACCTTCCTTTTGAATAATAATGGTAAGCTTCCGGTTTGGAGCGGACAATGTCTGGCGTATACAATCAAACCCATTTTTCATGTTCTATGAATTTTCTTCTAGTGATTAGTGTTCCCTGTGAATAATTGACCTAGGTAAACGTACTTCTTCACAGACTCTAAAGTCTGACTGGTGAACTTGAACTCTTGTTCCCTTGCCCGGTTATTCAACATTATCTTTGCCTTCTACATATTAATATTCAAGCTCACTCTTGCACTCTCTCTGTTAAGGTCTTCAATAATTTGTTTTACCTTGTCTGCAGTATTGCTGAATAGAACAACGTAATCTGCAAACCGAAGCTTGCTGATATATTCGCCATCGATCCGTGCTCCTAAGCCTTCTCAGTTTAATAGCTTGAATGCTTCTTCCAAGCACGCAGTGAATAGCATTGGAGAGATTGTGTCTCCTTGTCTGACCCCTTTCTTTATAGGTATCTTCCTGCTTTGCTTGTGTAGAATTAGGGTAGCAGTGAAATCTCTCTAGATATTTTCCAGGATATTTGCGTAAGCGGTATGTGCTCCTTGATTACGTAATGCCTCTATGACTGCTGATATCTATACTGAATCAAGTGCCTTTCCGCAATCTATGAAAGCCATATGGAGACCCTGATTTTACCCTGCGGATTTCTGCATTACCTGATTATTGACATGGATGGGATCTATTGCAGAGTATGCCTTCCTGAAACCAGCCTATCCCTTAGTTTGCTACAGCGCAGTGTTGCCCTTGTTTTATTGCAAAATATGTTGAAGAATATATCATATAATAATGGGATTAAGATAATGAACCCATTCTTTTTCAATTCTTTACCTTATTCGTTTTTGTTGCTTAGTATAGTGTCTGCATTCTTCCAGTTTTCTGGGACCCTTGCAGTGAATAGACACTTCGTATTAAAAACTATTAAAACACTGTGAACATTAGCATCCTACATACAACTGGCATAAAACTAGCTTCCAAAGAGCGCTAGACGACTCTATTTCGAACTGATTTTGCTGTAAATCGACTCATTTTAAGCGCGATGTGTGTGAAAAGTGTCTTTTCGGGCCTGATTACAAGCCCTGAAAATAATTACATCTCTCCTTCTTTTTGTTACTTTCCTTTCATAGGAGAATCGCACTAAGCTTCCATGGTGTTTTCAACGAAGTAGAATGCCACATTTTATGCGTTTAAAATTAGAGACAAGTTATAAGTAATGTGTAAGCAAAGGTCAAATAGCGTGGACAAATTCAGGCCGTAACCGTGAATTTCGTATGCACTCTATCATTACACCTGTGGCTTGGACCTATACCTGTGGCTTAGGAACAACGCATATTTTAACCAGCGGAGACTGTAAGCACCAATTAAGTTCCAATGGGTGAAAATAAAGGGAGCATCATGACCAATCTTCTCGCAACGTAGGATGTACATGGAATAATTTTGTATAATTTATTTATTAAGTACCAGAAGAGGTATACGGAATGAACAATTGTACACGGATGATGAAGCTGGAGAGAAGTAGTTAATTAAATTAGTAGTTAATACAATATTTATTTAAATTATTTACTTCTCTCCACCTTGCGGACTTCCACAGAAGTACTACTGAAACGCTTGCCTTTGCTTCGAGTTGTAGACAAATTCAACGTCACCCTGCCATCTGTTAGCCGCATGTTTAGCTCAGATGGTAGTGCAGCTACCCCTGGTTTGCTCGCGGTGCTCCCGTGATTCACTCCCCGCCCAGGACGAATTTTTCTTCAACTGCGCGGCTTTTCCTTCGCGGAACCAGTTAGGGTTTACTTTGTAGCAGTTGCTATGATTGTTTGGATGTCTCATTTTCCATGAATTGCTTCTATCCGCTTTGCGGGTTTCCACAGAACTATTAGAACTATTATGTCATAGTTGGTAATGTCTTTCGATTTCTCGCACTAGTGATGCCCACTTCAAATAATCCAGCTCAAGTACAATATTTATGCTTTCTGCCACAGATGCTTTTCAAAAATTATGTAACACCTAAAAATGTTCACCCTGTATGCTGGCAACGATTCAAACTGACCAGTCATATAGAGGCAATCATTTAAACTGGGTTAACTAAGAACAGGTGGCTAAAATATTTGCTGAAACAACTCGAAAGACAGCTTTCGCTGAAATCGAACAGTGGTCCTACAGTGTCACACAAGTTCCAGGTCTCTTTGTTTCCCTCTCACAATTTGCGTGCTCTTGCATGGCTAATGCGGGCCTGAATACTTTCGTGGGAACTGACCAACGAACTGATGGATATGAACAGCACTTGTGACCTGTTTCTGAACCCGCTCACCTTTCTGAGTGTTTCTGTTGAATTATGACACAAAGTGCTCTTGCGTTTCTTCAGAGACAAGTACCCTTGAGACTCCTTCGAAGAAACTTCAGTGCGCCTTATACGTGCGCTGTGTTAAAATTATCTTATTTTCGCCACTCCGACCATTTTTTCACTTTCCGGTGCAGTTTAACACTGGGATCAGCCTGGTTAGCTTCCATGCATTTCTCTAATCACCGTTCCCTGTTTCTTGTTTCATCATGTCATAATTTCTCAATCATTTTCTCCCTTACAAGTTCACTGAGCACTGACGCTAATCGGGCATAAAAATGAATTTACAAGAAAAGATCCGGCTCGCCTCACCTAGCTTCACAAATATCTTGTGCGCAGCTTCATTTCTGTTACTACCACTGCTTTGTAAGTAACGAATGATAGTTTTTCTTTGTGTTTAATTCTATTATCTTCTTTTCAACGCATCTGGGAATACGCTGACTCAGAGAGGAGAAAGGTGGCACGCCACGGCTCTGGTTGGACTCCTTGCGAGTGCGGTGCATTTGCGACGACTCGCTGTGCCGTTCTATTTTGACTTCGCCGAGCTGTGCTCCATTCTGGAAGCAGCTCAAGAGTGCAAATCACTGAAGGAGCTGCACTTCCCAGTTCTTCTTGCCCACGACGTGGAGGTCTTATTGGAGGCGTTGAATTTTTCACCCCTCGTGGAGAAGCTCAGAATCGGCACGTAAGTATCTCTGGCAACAATTTTTTGGCGTTCCAATATTATCGCAGGGACCTGCTACAATGGTTCATCATCTTTACCATTCGACTACTGAACACATGGGTCACAGATCAGATTTTCGACCATTGCGGGGCTTTTCTTTGCGAGCTAAAAGGAAGAACACTCATGTGTGTAGGTGCAGGGTAAAGAATGCGAACCAGATGATCAAATTATTACAAAGTACTACATTAGGGCGTCAGTCTGAATTTGAGTGCTGCTTTGGTCCCTAAAATTTATAGAAAAATTGACAAGCCCATGACATAATGTTGTAGAACCGGAAAAAGATAACCCTTAATGATGTTGGGTATATTCTAACAGTAAGCTATAACCTCAGTGCAAGGGTAATAGGACATACCAATTTCAAAAATAGGTAATTCAGGTCCCACTCGATCCTCAACTGATGGAGAAGGGAAGGCAACGGCGGAGTATTTTTGCAACATTTCTCACTTGTGGTGCCTGCTCAGCTATAACTTGCTATATATTCACTCTAGTTATATACTGTCTTACCTACAGCGCAATTAGAGCCTTACAATGGTGGCTAGGAGTTTACAGACACGATAAACTACACGCTGTAGTAGTATAGAACCAACACGTTATAGAGCAAGAAAATGTAAAATGCGAAGATATATCAATGATAGACGAATAGCGATTCACAGTGCTAAGTTGACAAGAAGTTCGGTTCATTGTCCACTGACTCAGTTCAGAGAACAATTACCTCAGCATCCCTTCTTAAGTATTACATAGCCTGGGTGCATAGACATGTGGTGGCAGGCACAACTGACGAAAGCTCCTCCTGCCAGATATTGGTGGAAACATAAAGAAAATGACCCAGCGGCATAAAATTCATTGCAATTAGCGTTCATAGAATAACTGTACACGCTTTTAGGTTCCTATCTGTTGGTGTCTCTGAAAGTTGTCCCAACAAATTGGTCATGTAATATACTGCACTGGGCATGTACTGATCGTTGAGGAGTGCGGTGGTATACACGCCTCGTACATGGTGCGTTTCGGCCTCAAGACTGCGTTCTATCACTACATTGATGCATTGCTAATCGCATTATGTTCAAAATAATAGTGAGATGGGCTATTCTGAACCATTTCTGGCACATTATACAATAAAATAGGAACGCTATCCCTTCTAACCTCAAGTTCAGTCAGCCAATGCCTAGATCTTTCTTCATCTTTGTGGCGTCGGTCGCCATGACAATTCTGCATTCATGCTTTCATGCTAAGTGTCACCGTCAACATTCGCAGTTACAGCAGTTCTTTTTTCAATTTCAACGTTTTCGAATGTTAGGTACCTGATATACTGAAGTAACCAGAGTGCTGCTGAGACAACTAGAACGTTACTGAATTTATTTACTGCTCCTAATTGCTTTGTCACAGCATGACAACGTCAAGAACTGCTCCATGGCCATATAGCTGCGGTACGAAAAATACGTTCATTCTGTAAGTCTAACGGCATGTGCTTAGCCACCCCGAGAACGTCCTTTTCTTTCACGTTTCAATTGTGTGATTTCTAAGGTTCTGCTAGCATGAAAATTCATGGTGTAACAATTCCCCCTCGCAGACGAAGTTCCGAGCATAAGTCATGGTTTTATTCGAGTGAAACGCTTTAAAAGAGCCACGTGTTCCACGTGGGTATTAGCGGAGTTTCGTCCTCTCTTAGCAAGGCGTGTGAGTATGCACGGACATGTACAGTTCGCCAGATGCTTTTGGCTTCGCCCATGTTTCCGCGTAAGACATTGTACACAGACGAAGTCCAAAGAAGGCTAGGTGATATTCCGACGGTACCGGTCGTACCATGTTGTTGACGGATCCCAAAAAGCCAGAGTAGACCAGAAGTCACTTCAAGCTCAAAGGCGCACCCTACACTGGAAGATGTTGTATTCAAGCACTCCATGGTACTCGATACATTTTTTTTCAAAGCGAAAGCTTTAATACGCCAGGCAGCGAGCCATTTCGGCTCGTCGTGCCGTGTGCCGTATGCAGGCAGCTTTATGCCATATGTAGTGGCCGACGAGCGACCTTGAGCCGCCGCTGCTTAGCAACGCCGCAGCCGCACTCCACAGATGGCTCCGCCATTTATATATATATATAAATATGCGTTTCGCCTCAGTGTATTTAGTCGTTATGGGTAGCGCGAAAGAGACGTAAGAGCGACCGAACGAAGTGAGGAAGAAACAACGCGCTCAAGAGACGCCAGATGAAAGCGCCGCACGACTCGAGAAGCGTCGTAACGAAGATGCGGCTAGAAGATGTCGGGCCACGTCCTGGACTGACTCTTCAACTGCAAACGAGGCCGCTTTAAGTTCTCGAGAGCGTCGCAATGAGACGCTGCGCAGACGACGTGCCGAGGTTACGGAGGAAGAACGTGCAAGAAGACTGAAGACCACAAGCGTAGCCATGCAGCTCTTGCTTTCGCCATTCAAGTAGGGTTAACCAGAGCTAAACCACACGCAGTTTTTTTTTTCACATTGATTGGGTGCCCGCTGCTCTTGCATATCGACTCCGCCAACAATTTATCGGAGGGTCGGCGTTTCCTATTCGGCAGAAGTCCTACCGAAAGTGGCCGTTAGAACGTGAGACCAAATTGATGACAGAGTTCGCGATATGCTTAGAGCCTTAGGCACAAGGTCGCGGCATCGAATCCCGGCCACGGCGGCTGCATTTCGATGGGGGCGAAATGCGAAAACACCCGTGTACTTAGATTTAGGTGCACGTTAAAGAACCCCAGGTGGTCGAAATTTCCGGAGTCCTCCACTACGGCGTGCCTCATAATCAGAAAGTGGTTTTGGCACGTAAAACCCCATAATTTAATTTTTTTAGAGCCTTAGGGGCGCTTTAGAACCATATTAAGATGGGTATTATCAATAAATAGCACAGTCATTAAGGTCGTCTAGCATAACGGATCAAAAAGAATGACAACATTAGAAGATCTCATGCGCACACCCACACCACCCTGCCCCTCGCTTGTATTTTGTGCCAAAATGTATTTGTTTAGCGGCCTACTTCTCTTTCCTTGAAGTGCGTTTGGCATAACAGAAAAATTAGAGGACGCTTAAACTTCGCCTTTAGGAATAGAATGACATAGCTCTTAGACGCTCCTAACTGATTCTCACGTTTCCAGACAACTGCAGCTTGTTTGGTAATGTTTACCGGGAAGCGCTGGCTCCGAACTCTAAGACGACGGCGACCGTTTTGGTGGAAATGCAGCCTCTTCCGTGGGCCACGATGCGGGGAAGGCGAGCACGATCTGGAGGTGTTGCAATGAAGTGGGCGTGTCGCTCCGGTATAAACGCTGGAAAAAGGGGTTTGTTTGACTGTCCGCATAACAGAATGATGTTTTCTCGTATATTCAAATTACAATCCGATGGTATCATTTCTATAGCTTATGTGTAAGTCATATGTTACGAGTTTTGTCACGTAGTTTGCTTTGATAAATTCAATTACTTCAGTAACTTCTTAGCGCTACATGGAGGATCTACGGTGTGGGGTATGCGTGGTTGGATTTGCATGGTTCGGGATAATTCTTGTTGAAATGAAGGTCGATGCCGAGGCCGAATTTTCTCCGACACGGGGCCCTTAAAGCTATCGCGGTGAATTTTCCGATGCTGCCCGTGGACACGTAATAAAATTGGTGGTGCGTCAATCTTCAAGACTATTGTCGGCTCTCATGCGAGTAGCAATCGAACCTTTGACTGATACGCAATTGCTGTCGATATGTTTTATATTATGGAAAGTTGCACAGACCCAGTCACACATAGCTAGTGACCGAAGCTGGCGTCAAATAGGTTCATTGAAGAGCAGCCGACACCAAGACGCATATAAGTCACCCAAATTGGCGAGAAATGGGGTCCGCTGAGGAGCGGCACACGTAAAGTAGAACATGCAGTTACTCAAGCTTGCGTCCTAGTGGTACATTGCAGAGCAGCACATTGGCATTGCGAAATACCAGGAACCCAATATGTGCTGACGGTTGGCTTCGAACCCGGCTTGCTCAGTACAGCAGCGAGATGTTCTGGCCATTTGAACATGGACTACCCAGTAACTCAAATTGGCGGGAGTTAGGCGCCGACTTCCGTATACATACATACGTACGTACATAAGTACATACTCTCATGAGGTGCACATGCGTCTTATAAAAGGCAACGACGACAACGCCAACAATGAAGACGCGAGCGTGATCGTGCAATGGCAACCGAAATAGGAGAACGAAAATCACTGCCGAAGCACTCCGTAAAGATGATTAACCAGCGAAGCTTAAACATGCGACCCCTGTATTTATCACTGGTTAATCCAGAAGGCTCATTAAACGACACCTTGCTAGGCTGCCGGATCCTTGGTACGTAGTTGCTGCATGCGCGCGGTTGAACGTGCCCTTTCTTGTGTCCTGGCAATCGGTATGGCGTAGGCGAGTTCGTTCCCAGTTCTGCTCGCGGCGTTGCTGATCAAAAGCTACTTGCTCTTCAGGTGAACGTATGATGCGTGGCGCACTCATTTCGGAGCCGTAGATGAACTGCCGTGCGCGCGGTAGGCTGCGATGAAGAGCAACGGCGTCACTACTGGCCCATCCAATCACGCACCTCACTGTTTCTTTTTTTTTATTGCTTATGCGCATGGCGTTGCGCCGGAGGAGTCTTCGGCGTACATGAGAAAGACGGACTGACGGAGGAATTGGCTAACCACATACAGCTTCGCTGTAAAAGAAACCCCGGTGAGCCTTGTGGCGCCAGCGTGGAATGTTGGTGTGCCGCCATTGTGTAGCAGCAAGTGGACAAAGCGCAGCAGCGGCGGAAGGAGCAGCCTGTTTGCCCCTGTGTATGGGATTCTGCCTGTGTGTGGTTTTCCTGAGCCTGCAGCTGAACGTCTCAAGCTGGTGTTCCCCTGAGGGGAATCCAGCGGAGCACCGACCACAGTTTCTAGCTCCCGGCCTTCTCTTGTGGCTTTCGTTCCTTCCCGTCGTGCCACGTCAGCTCACCTCCCAGCTTCAGCTAAAGTACCTCAGCAGCAGCCCACTCGTCGTCTACACCATTGTAGTCCTAACCTACTTCCACTCCCGAAACGAATCACGTGGCGATGTGTTAGCTTTGCTGACTTAATTCTGTAGTTTGTCTACATACTTAGCACTCCATACTTAGCTGTGGCCCATATTAGTGTTTGTTACTTGTTATATGTTTTTGGAATGATATAACGCATCGTTTATTTGTGCGCTACAGAGAGCACACTGTACGACCTTTCTTTCCTAGAACCGACTTCGTAGGCTACGTAGAATTTGTATCTCAGTGGCTATGGTGTTGGGCTGCTGAGCACGAGGTCGCGGGATCGAATCCCGGCCACGGCGGCCGCATTTCGAAGGGGGCGAAATGCGAAAACACCCGTGTGCTTAGATTTAGGTGCACGTTAAAGAACCCCAGGTGGTCAAAATTTCCGGAGTCCTCCACTACGGCGTGCCTCATAATCAGAAAGTGGTTTTGGCACGTAAAACCCCAAATATTATTATTATTATTATTAGAATTTGTAGAACCGACAACAGTATGAAGAACTACACCGCGACGCATAGATACGTATATACATGCATGCACACCACAAACTGGGTGAAGTTGCTAAGGAATACTGTAGCATTGTGGCCGCAATCGCAAAGCTGGCGTAACTTTATGAATTCAAACTGATAATGTGTGGTTTGTACATTGCACCCGCGACCTTTAATATATTTATGGATGCCCTTCTTTAGGGCCTAAAGTGGGACATCTGCGTGTGTTACTTAGTAGAAATTGGGCCCCTCCGTTAACCCAGTTTCTTATCGTTTAGTAGATGCTGAGATTTTTGTAAGGGCTTTTGAAAAGCACAACTCAATCGAGGAAGTTCTCTTGAAGCGCATCTATTTAAGTCGAGCGTTCCATCGTAAGAAATGCAACATTGGTCAATGACAGACGTTGGTACATGTATCTAACAGGAAAATGTCTGAGGCCCCACAGGCACGGAAGCAGCTGTTGAAGCCTTTTGAGCCGTTTCTGCCTCTCAAGAAGCTTCGTACTCTAATTGGCCGGGATTTTATTTCGCCGACTTGTATCTGCGTTTGAAGTGGTCGCTTATACCTTCATGGTTTTGCCGCCAAGGAAATCGGCTTTAGACTCTACAAAGTGCGACACACTGCTAATGACGGACCTCATCTTGGTCCTCGCTCCTCACTGCTTTGAACAAGCGAAACCATCTTTTTTATTATGATGGCAATTAAATGGGCACTCCAGGCGCATTTCCGCCGCCGCCATCACTGTAAGGTTCCGTATAATGTCCTGCGATGATAAAAATCGTCGCCGCGCACCGTATGCTGTATGTGCGAGGGAAAGCGTGCGACAGTGAGCCGGCGAATGCGTCGCAAAGGTCACAATCTCGCGTGCGCGAGCGAGCGAGGCGGGCCAGAAGTGCCTCCTCTTCTGTCACCACCAGGTAAGGGGGTGAGGCGAAGGAGGAGGGGGGGAGACGTTCTGCTCCCTCAACTGCCCTTTACGGCGCAGCCGTGAGGGCGTCGTATCTTGAAAGTGATCTGCGATGTGGCCAAAATGCGCGCCCGCCAGAGCTATACCTTCAAATGGATCTGCGACGTTTGCGGAGTGTGCGTAGTGCCGGTAGCTTCGTATGCGCTGGGACTTCGGCGTTTCGTTCTTGTGGAAGAGAGAGATGCAAGAAGGTCGCTGCTGCCACAACGATTCCAGACTCCAGCATTTTGACAGCAAGTTCCCGCGCTTATCCAGCGAGATATGATCAAGTTTTTATGTGCGCGCATGACACTGTGCTGGTTAATTTAGTTAACACGCTGGCGAGGTAGTTGGTTTGAATGCATAATAGAATGTGTAAGCGCGACTGTAGGAGCACGAAGAAACACCCCGCACATCTAACTGTGCACAGCTTAGCTGTGCCCGGAGAAAGGGGGAACCTGTGGGCTGGCCCGATTCCGGGTGTTTGGATCGCTAAGGCCCCACGGCAGAGGTAACACACCTCTTTGGCAACTGCTTCGCGTAGATGGCACCCTCGGACTGACCAACCTGGGGGATGTCAGTAGTTGCCTTTTCCCTTCTTTCTCTCCCCCCAGCCTTAAGTCTTTCTCTCTCACTTTCAATCTCTCCTGCCTCTCTGGCACCTCTTTTATTTCCAATTTTCCTGGCAGTCTTGCTTAACCTCGCGAAGTATATCCAACCTTGGGTCTATTATAATAAGTTACAGTAGCTATGTACTGCTAACGTTTGCGTTTCCTCCGAGTCCCGTAGCCTCCCCTTGTTGACCTCAGTGCTGGGTGGCTGGCAATGCCGCTGAAATTGAGCAACTATTTATTGATTTAATGTCTTTCCCTGTCTGCCTGACCACTCGCTTACGAAAGAGGGCGCACTGAAGAAATGCTTCACATTCTTGGTCTCCGCAAACAAACCTTCCCATCATTTCACATCATGCATAGTTAAAACCCTGAAACCATGAAACCCATGAAACCCTGAAACCCATGAGAATTATTCTTCCCTTCAGTATCCAAATGTCTTACTGATTTCATTAGGCCCCGGCTACAAAGTAACGAAAATGGCCAGCGGCTCCCTCCTCTTCGAGGTCCGATATCGGAACCAGCATAGAAAGCTCCCCACTCTTCAGGGGCGTAGCCAGGGGAGGGGGGCGCTTATCGGGCTTCAGCCCCCCCCCCCCCCCGAAATTTTTTCCTGCTGTCCATGCATCGCCCACCAAAGCAATCCCCTGTGCCGGAAATTATTTAGAATTTTGTCTAGAATGTCTTTTTCACGTTCGAAAAGTCATTTCACCATGAACTCAGTCTGGATTTCGCGGCAACACCCATGCACCGGGAGTCACATAACACAAGCAGCCCCGTCCGAGCACAAAGTTTCAAGGGCGTTTTGGTGGTGAACGGGGTCGCCGCGGCATCTTGCGGAGGCCGCAGTATCTACGGAGCACATGGATGTCAATTCCGAAATTTATGGGTATAAATTTCTCATAAACTTTTGATGGGAAAGGTGCATTGACACTTTAAAAGTTGTGCTTTAGATTTTCAATTGCGGAGGTTTGTGGGTTTAACGTTCCTATAAATATTGGAAGCCAAAGGTGCATTGACTTTTCTAAAGTCTTACATCGGAACATACAAGGAGATAAGCCAAATCAACACACTATCAGACAAGTTAACAAAGCCAGCAGCGAGGTGCCATGAGATAGACCGTTGTGGTGGTTCATTTAAGCCGTCATGGCACATAAAAAATATCAACATTTTTTTTTCACCTACGCCAAAGCATCTATGTCAAGACACTAAAGCCAGTCAAGGTATCTACGTTCGTATTTATTTTTTCTACTTCGACTTTTATTCGCGAGGTCACATTGAGCCTCTTTATTTTATTTTTGTCCTCGCTACCCTTCCCGCGGGCTGCCAGAAGCAGCCAGAGCGCATGTAGTTTTCTCGTGTTGCTCCGACCACCGCGCGGCGAACTTCGGTGCGTGTTCACTTTTCTCTGACCGAGTGGATTTTCGCCTAGCAGAATTTTGAGCGCTTTCTGGCTGGCAGATCAGAAAAAAAAACACTATCGCCGCTCACCGCCATCGCTGTGGGGACTAGACGAATTGCAGCGCGTTCGCTTGACCTCAACCTCTCCGGAAAGTCTTGTCTCGCCAGTGTAGGATAGCGAGCAGTATGCGTATAGTTCTAGGTGGACCAAGCGTCTCACGTTTTCTTCGATATTCCTTCGGTAGCCACATTAGGTGCCCAAAGGAGGCATTCGATTGCGGCCAACATACATTGCGCTGTTTATTTCGGAGCCCCGGCCCCACAAAAGAAAAAGAAAAGACGTTGGGGCGTAGGAAATTGTGGCACGTTGAAATTTTGATTTTTTGTTACTTCTGTAATAGGCCACGGGACGCTTCATTTGCCGGGTACTCTTATTATATAGTATTGCGATAGCCATTTTATGGACACTCCGGGCCCTTTCCTGCCGTCACCGTCCCCCTCATGTTTCGTACAAAGTCCAAGGGCGATAACATAGTGACCGGGCGCCGCATGCTTTATGTGCTAGTGAAAGCAGAGCTCGGGGCTGGGGGGCTGGAATGGGTGAAACGACGATGGCGGCTCAGTCTTGTGTGCTCAAAAGAGAAAAGCGGGGAGCAAGCGCGCCGCCTTCCGTCGCGCGCTATACAACGGGGGGGGGGGGAGTGGATGGAATAGGGGCAGGATCTCGAATTCTGAGAATCTCTGATTGCGCAACAAGTTTATTTGTCTTGTTTGACGCATTATATACAGGGGCTTATTTTTAGATGCGTATATTTATTGGAGACTTATACGTATATTTAAATACCTTGTTGCGAGGTTTTGTGTGTACGTCTAGTGAACTTCGTTTGCAATGACACTTTTTGTCTTTTATGAAGCTCTAGCTTCGCATTTGTATATTCCATTGTATCTTCGCATTTCTAATGTATGAGGGCGAGTCAAATGAAAGTGAGCCAACCAGCCTCGCGCAATAATGGTTCTGTTCATTATCTGCGACGCATGCGCGTAGCACACAGGCATCTGTCATTTAGGAAAGTGACACGCAGGTGTGAGGATAAATGTTTTTAATGCTCTCATAGACTGGGTTGAACATGATTGGGTGACGTGATGGAGGCTCCAGAAGTTGAGCAGCGTGGTGCCCTGAGTTTTTTCATAGCTGAAGGTGTTTCCTAAAAAGAAATTAGTCGTCGTATGGCCGCCGTGTACGATGCACATTGCTTTTCATTGGCCACTGTGAAACGTTTGAGCAAACGATTCACAGAAGGGCGTGAAAGTTGCAAAGACGATGTAAGACTGGGCCAAAGCCATCCTGCAATCACTCTTAACAATATTGCAAAAGTTTATGAGCTGATGAGATGAGACCGGAGGATGATCATCGATGAACTGGCAGAGCATGTGATCATCAGTCACGGTTCGGTTCACGCCACAATTCAGGAACATCTCGGTTATCCGCTCTTGAGTGCGCCATGGTTGCCCAAGATTTTGAACTACCGCCAGAAGACGGAGTTCGGCGCTGTCTTGACTCATCTGATCCGGTACCACAATAAGAGTGACGACTTCTTGTCTTCAATTGCGATCGGGGACGAACCATGGTGCCACTTCTATGAGCCTAAAGCACGACGGCAAAGCTCACAGTGGAAAGATTAAAATTCATCACCCCAAGAAAAGAAAGGCCGTCATTTCCGTCGAAAAGGTCTTGTTGACTTTTTTTCCATCGTCAGGGGCCATTACTGATACAATTTTCTAAATCTGGAGAGGCTATCAATTCTTTTCGCTATTGTAAAACACCAGATCAGCTCCGTGTCACAATCAAGAACAAACTACGTGCAAAATTGACGAATGGCGCCATCTTTTTCCACGACAATGCCATCCCCACATCGCTAATGTGGTTAATACAAAACTGGCAATGTTCTAGTGTGAAACGCTGTCACATCCGCCATACAGCTCAGACCTGTCCCCTTGCGACTTCCACATTTTGGGACAACCGAAAAAACAGCTCCGGAGAACCAGTTTCGTGTCGGACGAGGACGTGAAAGAGTCAATTGCAGACTTTTCGAAGCAGCAACCCAAGGAGTTTAATAAGATGAGAATCACGCGACTCGTTAGACAACGGGGCAAATGTCTAAATGATCATGAAGACTACTTTTAAATAAAGTACGCCGTTTGTCATATGTTCGGACTGGCTGACTTTCATTTGACTCGCCCGCGTATATTTTGCAGAACTCCTGCTTTTTATACGTGCTCTCTGTTGTGTCTATAATTTCGACGCAATTACGTCTTTATTTATATTTTTTACTTGTTTACTTGTTATTTATCTATTTACTTGTTATTTATTTATTTGACTCGCCCGCGTATATTTTGCAGAACTCCTGCTTTTTATACGTGCTCTCTGTTGTGTCTATAATTTCGACGCAAATACTTGTTTATTTATATATGTTTATTTATATTGTTTGATGAAAAAATACATATTTTACTTGTTTTGACAGTGTGTAGCGTTCAAGAATTCGTTTGCAGCATCTTTAGCAATGACAACTCAGTTATTATTCATGTATTTGATTCCCAGAGAAATTGTTTAAGAGGAAGCTTTAGCTCGCGCCCAACTCTGTCGCGGCCTATTCAAATACATGTAAAACGCGAAAACGCTTTACTGTGATAACCCCGAATCGCTTTTAACGAAATTTGTTGCATTTGAGAGATAAAGTTAAATTCTAGTTTTTATTGGAAGCGAAATTTTGACTTAGGTGCCTGAACATTGTTTAAAATATTTTGAAAAACTCGAAAAACAAAACATAGAACCACGACATTTACAAACCAATAGCTCTGCATCAAGCACATATGTCGCTGTTGAGTTAACAGCATCTATTATCCCGGTCAAAGCGGACATATTTGGTGTGTCAATTCGTATCTTACGTATCCCACGTTACGTTGTGCACAAGGATTCTGCGCAAGCCGTTTTTCCATAATGCTAAAGTTCTTGAGATTCATGTGTAACATAGCAATTTTGTCCGCTGTAGATGTACTATTAGGTGCAATTCACCTAATTGTGATATCATTTTTCATTGCCCAGTTAGAGTTCTAAATTTCATACTCTCGTCTGCTGAAAATTTGCGATTTTGGTCTATTTTCAATAAAGAATTGATAACGTAAAAGAAAAATTCGACACCAACAGTCACTAAAATTGAAGTTTTTATTTTAAGTGCAGCAAACCTCGTCAAATTTGGTGCATTGGTTGCCGAGAAAAACGAATTCTCCTTTTACATGTATATAGATAAGAGCACCCGAGCTAAAGCTTCCTCTTGAGGAGTAGACCGAGCTGCAGTGTGAGTCCCCCCCCCCCCCCCCCGAACGACATTTCTGGCTACGCCACTGCCACCCTTGTAACACTGGGTGATGTAAAAAACAGTCACTCCAAGGCAATCGATGAACACATCCAAAGGTGTAATTCGTAACGGAGGCGACTAGAATTTCACCGAAGGTCATCTGCTAGAGGGCTGGAAAGAACAAACGTAGCGCAAGTACAACGAATCAAGATCAAAGACAACATTGAAACTCCCACGTAGCATCTAATCGTCATATTGGCTCCAGTACTCTCTCAAAGACCCTCAAAAGGGTATATATATGAAAACCCCAGTAAGACCGTTCATTCCAAACTGGCGTCGATGTTTCAACTGCTTATGATTCGGCCATGGCTCGCAAAGCTACCTGGGCCGACTGACATGCGCAATATATGCCGACGAAGAACACACTTCTGATAACTAAATTCCGAACTGCGATGATGACAATGTAACATATTCATCTTACCATATGTGGAAAAGAGAACAAGACACCACAATGAAAGTAAAGGAGAACATATCTTTCAACAAGCACGGAAGCGTGTCTCTTTTCTTTATACCACAGAATATGCTACAGCGGTGCGTAAGCTTACAACGCCGCAGCAGACTCTCGCATCTGTCCGGTCCACAAAGAGTGGCCGTGGCCTTTTCACTAGTCCCTCTCGGCGGCAGGAGCCAGCGCTGCTTTGCCCTCCCTGATGGAGGGCCCATAAACCACTGGGTCGCTGGCCTCCAAGCCTTCGTCTCTTCAGGCGAGGCCTATGCGAAAACACCCCGCTCGTGTGAGCGGTAATCCAGCGGCTCCCAGTAGTAGATGGACACAAGACTGAGGAAGAAGGCGCATTCAGCGCCTCGGGAGAGGCGTGAGTCTTGCGACCGCTGCATTCAAGGATAAAAGCCGGATGACGGGGCACGGAAAAGCACCGGCAGCCAACTTATTTCCTATTGAAACAGCGCAGAACACAAACAATCTTCATCGTCATCATCGGCCTGTTTTATGTCCACTGCAGGACGCAGGCCTCTCCCTGCGATCTGCAATTACCCCTGTCCAGCGTCAACCGATTCCAACTAGCACTCGCAAATTTCCTAATTTCGTCGCACCACCTAATCTTCTGCCGTCCTTTACTGCGCTTCCCTTCTCTTAGTACCCATTCTGTTATCTTAATGGTCCAACAGTTATCTAATCTGCGGATTAAATGACCTGCCCAGCTCCGATTCTTTCTTTTAATGTTTATTACAATATTGACTACACCCGTTCGCTCTCTGATCCGAACCGCTCTCTTTCTGTCTCTTAAAGTCATGCCTAGCATTCTTCGTTCCATCGCTCTTTGCTCGGTCCTTAACTTGGTCCTTGCACGGTCCTAACGTTGTCCTTACACAAATAATACAATGGAACTTGAAAGGTCTTATCCGCAACCTCAATTACATTAAAGAACACAAATGCAATCCAAATGTGCTGTGTATTCAGGAGACGCATCTTAAATCTACGAAAACCATTTTTTTCAAGCAATACGCCATTTTCCGGAGCGACCGAGAAGACGCTGTCGCATCGTCCAATGGCGCAGTTGTAGTAGTACATAGAGCTGTTGCTTATCGACAACTTCATCTCCGAACCTCCCTTTAGGCAGTTGCTATTCAAGCAGTGATGATCGATAAGCTAGTGACCATCACGTCTATATACATTCCCCAGAGCTATCAACTTTCTCGAGAAACATTTCAGAACTTTATTGATGAGCTTCCTCAGCTTTACATACTCGACGGACATCTAAACGCGCATAGTACACTGTGGGGCGACTATCGCTGTGAGACAAGCAGACGGCTATTAGAAGACTTCTTACTGTCCTCAATTGCATGCTTGCTTAAGAAGGAACATTTCACAGTACTGGGCACAACAAATTTTCCTTCATTGACTTAAGCATGGCGTCCAGTACAATTTGCCCTATCTCGAGTGGGAAGTGATTAAAAACTCTTAAGGAAGGCACCATTTTCCCATCGTTCGAATCCTTACAAGAAAGGCGGAATACTCTACACTTATTCGTCAACGGAAAGTCGATTCCGGTGACTGGACGCGGTTTTGTGAACTGATAGACGTAACCTGGGATGATTTCCATGAAATTAGTATAGACGATACGGTAGGATACTTAACAGCATTTGCAATTGATGCTGCATTACTATGCATCCCTCAAACAGTATGGGTCGCCTTCGAAACAATGTATTCCATGGTTGAATGGTGAGTGTAATGAACTGTAGTGGAAGCAAAACAGGGCTCGGAATTTTCTACGAACTCTCCAACCATACAGAACTTAATCAGAAAGTAAAAGAACACGCCGCCGTGCTAAATAGGAAACCTGGGTAATACGTGAGTAGCATCACTTCTTAAACAGATGAACGTGAAGCACGGAACAGGGTGAATAAAATAAAAGGCCGCGAAACACAACCTCTACTTCTAGTAAATAAACAAGGACACGCTTTTGAGGAACAGACAGGTTGCCTAAGAGAACCATTTCGAGCATATTTCCAATACAGTCCCGTACACAGATACATTTCTGAAATACCAGCGACAAGCAGAGCTACTGCCTCTTGGTCGGAAAGGCACATACAACGAAACATAAAATCGTCCATTAACCATAGTGGAGTTGCTGGCCTCCCTGAATTGCTGTACCAAGTCCGCTCCAGAAAATGACAGAATAAGGTATCTGATCAAACACTTACACCCTGAAAACCACAGAACACTACTGCCGTTCTGTAACTTAATTTCCGCTGCCGGCTACATTCCGTCCACCTAGAAAAAAGGAATCGAAATTCCTATTCTCAACTAAGGCAAGGACCCTTCCTTACCCAGTAGTTATAGATCTATAGCTATATAGCTATGACAAATTGTCTGCGCAAATTCTCTAATAAAATCATTAACCGGCGCCTCGTACATTTCCTTGAAGGCAAGAAAATAGTCGGTCCCTTACATTGCGGTATTAGGGATGGTAGATCTATACCAGATCTCCTTGTCCGCAGTGAGAAAAACATTCGTGATGCAATTGCGCACTGGTACTTTTCTCCTCAGTATTTTTTAGATATGGAGAAGGCGCATGACACAGCTGTGCACTTTGGTATCATCCGTGATCCGTCTGAATGGAAGTGCGAAGACACTTACTGAATGTGATTCAGAGCTACCTCTCCTATCGCAGGTTCCGTGTTAGAGTTCGTAACGCTCTGTCTCGTCATTTTACGCAAGAGGCTGGTGTTCTACAACGCGGTGTCCTGAGCTGCGCTCTTTCTTACTGTGAAAATGAACTGACTCCACACTGTCATACCAGGCACATGTTTTATTCTGTTATGTGAACAACCTTCGGATAGGATACGAATCACGTATTCTTGGTATCTGCGAGATAAAAGTACAGCCTGGCGTAAATAAATTGTGTATGTGGACAGACGAGAACGGTTTTAAACTAAACACTCAAAAAGTAGTGTGTCATGTTCTGTAACAGGAGAGGTATACAGCCCCACCCTGTAATAGAACTTAACAGAGCGCGACTATCTGTAAACCGTGAACATAATGCTTTGGGTATCATTTCAGACTGGAAGATTACTTTTGTCCCGCACCTGAAGTATCTATAAGCAAAATGTCTCCAGGCTATGAACCTACTGAAACTCCGGTCACCACATACTGGAGACGTGAACGAAGATACCTTATAAATTTGTAAAAAACTCGAGTGTTAACACACCTTGACTACAGATGAACAGTCTGTAACTCTGCTGGACTAAGTGTTCTGAAAATGCTAGATCCAATCCCCCGGTTATGCATCCGCCTTGTTGCAGGCGCCTTCAGGACTAGTACTGTGCAAAGCCTGTACGTCGAATCTAACGAATAGTCTCTATGCTAAAAAAGGACGTATTTAAGCTGTTAGTATGCCTTGAATGTAAAATCAGCCGTAGATCATCCATGTCACTCTATTATTCACGACTTGTCCATGGCCATGCTGTTCCGTAAATGCCCAGCCAATAGGCCTCCTCTGTCCCTTCGGTTGGAACCACTGTCAGAAGAAACATGCTTCCCTCTTTAGAGAATTACCTAATGGCTCCTACTCGGCTTACACTGCCCTGAGAATGGCAGAGTACCCACTGCTTCAGCTCTTAAAATATCAAAACGAGCACCTAAGCCACATATACATTCGCGTTTTCTTGAACTTGAGTATTCCTGTGCTGAATTTATTACAGATGCTTCGAAGTCTCCTCCCGGGGCTGCTTACCAAGGTATAGGACTATTGTTTTATTATGCGGTACACTGAATCCATAGACAACTATTTTTACGACCCAAGCATACGTGGTCCTCTATGAAGTTAAACACATTGAACAAACAAATCTCAATTGGCCTATCGTGTTTACAGACTTGTTGATTGCAGTCCGAGCCCAAATGCGTTTACGAAAATGCAAGGACAATGTTTTTGCAAGACAATGTTTTTAACCAACTGCACACAGTGGTATGCTCTGCTTATATGGATAAAGAAGTCATCATCCTTGGTTGGGTGCCTGACCAGAGTGGCGTAAAACGAATGAAGCTGCTGAATAGAATGCTACCTCAGTAGGTTTTAGCGACTCTGACACTGACATACCCATTCCAGCCGCGGACCTTAAACTATACTTACGTCAGAAGCTGAAGAGGCACTGGCAGGAACAATGGGACTCCCAGGTGTCCAATAAACTGCACTTGATCAAACCTAAATAAGGGCGCTAGATATCCGAGAAAGCAATGCGATGCAAGGAAGTGCTGCTTTGTCGATTAAGAATAGATCGTGCCTTCAGCACCCACTGTTACCTGCTGACTGGAAGCGGTACTTCCTCTTGTCGAGGGTGTGGCGACAGCCTTACAGTTCTCCATGTCTTCGTGCAGTGCAGACAAATAGAAACTGAGCGTAAAATGTACTTTTTTTAGTACCATCAGCGTATCCCACTTCCCCGAGCTTTTATTTTTTCTTAGTACCAAACCTATTTTTAACCTGGACCCAATTTTTAGCTTTCAGATTAAGTTAACATCTCAGAAATTATTTGGCCAAGTCGTGTGTAGCACAGCCTCGCCTTTGAGGCTGTAACGCCGTTGACATTTGTGCTTACATCATGTGCCTCTCAGTTCTTGCTTTACTTCAAAAGCCCTGTGGAGGCCGTAGTGCTTGTATGAATTCCTTCAAATAATTTCTTCGCAACAAAACTCTTGACTCCTATTTTATCATGAGTCATTCTCATTACTTTGATGCTTACATATTTTACGCAGTTTACAGCAACCTGTCTATATCACATCTACGTTCGCTACTTGATTTGATTATTGTGCATGAATTACACAGTTAATTTCCATATGTGATGGCGCTCTTTGGCCATAGTTGCACCTTGGCCATTAAACGCCATACATCATCATCACCACCTGCATCTATATAATTATGTGAGCTCTTCGCTGTCATAGCAGGCACCGTGCCGTCACTTCCTCCATCGAAGGGTGATATTACGAAACGATCAGTACATGAATGAACGTCCATGCCTTGCTGGGTCATGAATACGCTTCCGCGTGGGTGGATCAGCAATCTTCCGTTGACCTACCTTTCTTGAAGGTACTCTGTAAATACACCCTGCGCCTACATCTAGCGTTCATCGCAATAGTTTTTGTCAGATGCTTTCGCATGGATATATTTTCACTCCCCATTCCGATCCTGAACTTCCACGCTTAGGACTGTTCGAAACTCACACCAGACTGCATGTTAGATTTTACCGGAGCAGGGTGTACATTTTCGTGCAAAAGCTCACTTGGTATTGGCCACGCTGTTAACGCCGCGAGCCTGTTCCTTGCCGTGCCATTGAAGGCCATTTTGTGCTCCTCTCAACTATATGTTCGGATCGGCGTAGGCTTCTACGGACTGCTGCAGACCACCACACGAGGTATGCAGAAACAATCGATTATTATTATTATTATTATTATTATTATTATTATTATTATTATTATTATTATTATTATTATTATTATTATTATTATTATTATTATTATTATTATTATTATTATTAGCCTGGTTACGCCCACTGCAGGGCAAAGGCCTCTCCCATACTTCTCCAACTACCCCAGCCTTGTACTAATTGTGGTCATGTAGTCCCTGCAAACTTCTTAATCTCCTCCGCCCACCTACCATCCTGCCGCCCTCTGCTACGCTTCCCTTCCCTTGGAATCCAGTCCGTAACTCTTGATGACCATCGGTTATCTTTCCTCCTCATTACGTGACCTGCACGTGCCCATTTATTTTTCTTGAGTGTAACTAAGATATAATGAACTCGCGTTCCCTCACCCAATCAGCTCTTTTCTTATCCCTTAACGTTACACCTATCATTCTTCTTTCCATAAGCAATCGATATGCCTGCTGAAACGGTTCTTGTCTTAACCTTGCATTGGATAACGTTGTAACGCGCAAATTCCTGAGCATCGACGCCGTGTGTTCCACTCCAATGCACTTTGAGAACTTCTCGTTGAATACTGTGTTGTGCACCATGTTGTTCGCTGACGTACATTACTACATTACCCGACTTGAAAAAACGCCTCAACTGTACTGTTGGCGACGAGGCTTCGATGAATGTCACCTCGAACCAGGCGAACTGTGATCTTGTTCTTTCCTTCTTCACGTACGGCTACAACACCGCTCCCAGAAACCATAACAGGCTCCTTCCTCTTTTTTTACTCTATGGCAAAGGACCTATATTTTCGATTGATACCATTATTCAACATTGTCCCGAATCACATGAAATCGCACTATTTCCTGGAGCCGCCTGTTCAAACGAATGTGAGCAACTTGCCCGCAACCTTACTAAACAAGACAAGACGCAGCAGAAACTTCGCGCGCACGCACACGCGCGCACACGCACACGCACGCACAGTACCGTTCTGATCATTTCTGGGTTCCGTAGTTTCGACTCTCACGTCAATATGAAGGTAGCTTGCCTTCACCACAAGGGTGCTTCAATCATGGTAGCTGGCCTGCGCTATACTAATTCTAACGCTATACTAAGTCTGATAACTCGCTCAGCGGTCACGCGTCATCGTGCGTGTCGATCGCAAAGAGTTGCTTGTTGATTACGAGATTAGGTCTGGAGGTAGAAGGAAATCAGAAAAGCCTTAATTTAACATATTCACACAACCAGCTCCCGATATTTAAGCACACTCCATGCGGAACTCTTTAAACGCCTAAGCTTACGACGCGCATGAGCGCACATGTCAACACACGCACTGCACGAAAGGTGTCCACTTTTCAAACAGTTCTTTTCCCTAGTTAGGTAGACGGGAGAATCAGATATGACTGTTTCGCAGCAACCATAATAGTCCAACTGTTGCGATAATCGCGCCCATGTTAGCACCACCCGGCTGGAATCCACCTCTGATGTCCGACCTTCGAACCAGCCTACGAAGCAGTGAGAAGGCGATATCGAAATAGGTGTTCACGCTGTTTCAGCTGTAGTCGTCGACACTGGCTCAATGGTTTCCGTGACGGTCAGCTAGTCAGAGTTCTAAAACTGGCCTTCACCGTCGTCACCTCTTTCGCGGAGTGAAGCAGTTGTCGTATCCTCTAAGGCATAAATTTTGTTTTCCTGTCAAAGTCGTCCTTCGGCCTTGCCGTCATCACGGCTTTCACTCGTAATGGAGAAAGGCTGCCTTGTGGGAAGCACCCAGAGAATGTGCATTGCCATTTAGGGACACCACAATATATACTTACGTATGTAAAGTGTATATGTACGGGCCCTTAGACAGCGGTTTATGCACAGTGGCACTGGGTGTGTTGCTCTGAAAGGTAACTTGGGCGACGCGACCGCAATCTGCCTGTTTATTGGCCGCGAGATTGAGCGTTGTAGCCGCCTCGCAGACCCTGACCGAACCAATCTTAGTGTGCATAGCTCTTCGAGTCGTCTGCTACCCTCCACGTACGCACACGTGTTGGGCAGGCCGTGTAATCCGTAGGGTAGATAACAGGTGGACCATTAGGGTTATAGAGCGGACGCCAAGAATAGGGAAGCGCGGTCGGGCACAGCACAAGACTAGGTGGGGTGTAGAAATTAGGAATTTCGCGAGTGCTAGCTGGATTCGGTTGGCGCAAAACAGGGGTAATTGAATGTCGCAGGTAGAGGCCTCCATCCTGCACTGGAAATAAAATGGGCTGATTACGATGATGCCGCAAGTAGGACGTGAGAGAGTAAGGTATCTTCAAAAAACATATGTTTATCGTCGTGATGCCAGCATGCACCGCAAATTGTTTTGGTCACGAGCGCAAGTGATGTGCCGTGATCGATGACTGCGGAAACGTTCAAAATCGCTAGGTGGGTGAAGATATGTCAGTTGAAGATGTGTGAAGAACTGCGACCCTTTGTGTGTTGTAAATGCGCTGTATTTCGCCATGTAACAGTACAAAAGAATATTGCGTCAGATTGTACGACGCGTAAACATGTAAC
Organism: Dermacentor variabilis; assembly: GCF_050947875.1. Taxonomy (NCBI): domain Eukaryota; kingdom Metazoa; phylum Arthropoda; class Arachnida; order Ixodida; family Ixodidae; genus Dermacentor; species Dermacentor variabilis. The sequence goes on from NC_134571.1 coordinate 174,177,612, forward strand.
CTCAAACGCAACGCATCATTTCTTCGTCGCGAACGCCAATGGTGAGACAGTGTCTACATCTTTCGTAGCGTTCCCTTCTAAGTATGAAATGGAGTATAGAGCGATCTCGGAGAAAATGGACAGAGCGAGACCGAACTATCTTAAGTTTGCCTTTATTTTTTCGATGTGTATGAAATAATGCACTAGCTGAATTTATTACTGCTACTCTTGTCGCCCGAGTAATTTCAGTCATGTGTAATTGTCCTTTGCGGAAAACTACTGTTTCAGCGCGTTTATGTCACATCTTCAGCCGCACGCTTCGAACGTTTTTTTTTTTTGTTTCGCGATAGAGGTCAGGTACCCGTTACACAAAAGTGCCTTGGACTCGTCCAGGATGCTCCGCCTTAAGACAACTTTTATGCCTGCTAGTCTAACTGCACTTTCGGCTACAAAGGTTCATCGTCCCCAATATAAAACGCCTCTAATCAACTGAAACAACGCATTCTGCTAGAAATGTATTCTTAATTATGCACGTGAAATACGAGGGCTTAATGAATACCACAAGCGTAAGACATTAAAACAAATACAACAAATAAAGCCGCAACAATTATATCTTAGAAACATAATTTGCACTTTGTTCACTAGCGGATACCTCATGGGCTTAACTGCAAGACGGCCGCATTCGAAGAAGTTCCCAATTAGGTAATCAGTCGTCGCACCATTGTCCTGATGTTTCGACAGAAGTAACGTAAGAAGGACCATACCGCATCGTCGAACACACTTTATCAACCAACTATGTGATAAAGCTTACTGCATTCACAGGTGACATATACCACAACGGACGGTATGTTGTTCATGTCCACCGCCTGAAACAATACTTAGGCCCGCTGCTGTCTACACTGTAAGTTGCCAAGGTGGCTCCACTTAAGCACCGCAGGTATTTGTAATGACAAAGATCGCACACACGTTATGCCAAATTGCCTATGCCGCGGATGCAGTCACTGAGCCAGCAAGATCGCCAATGTTTGGAGTGAGTATAGATGGTTCGGGCCCTTTATCAACTGTTCTTGACGGAGTTGCTTGACTGCTTACGCTCGATGTTACATCTGCTGAATACACCGCTTGATAACTTATATGCACATGAAAAGGATAGTTTCACAAATGAAACAATTTTATTGGCTCAGTTCACAGAGAGCACCTGCAAACAATTGATATGTTTGAATATATAGCCATAAAAATAAATAATTAAGTCGGAACCACTCACCAAATTACACCGATCTCTGACGCGGCTAACGCGATCGCAAATCACACGTTATCTGAGCAACGAGCAGATGGCTTAAAGCGCGACATGAAGACAATGTGTTGCGGGGACGGCGGTCGCCCAGAGAATTCGCCGGGGTAATGCACTCGCGGTCATTTTTTCTGGGACGTCTTGTTCACCCGTCTCATGCTGTGCGTCTGAACAGTGACGAACATTCCTGAAAGGGGGCGCTCAGGCGCCGGAATTGTCGGTCTGTCTACAAAGCTAGATTCGCCTAAAGCTTACAACATCCCCCTCCTCCATTACGACATTGTACGGAACACTATAGCGATACAGAAGATTCTAAGAGCGGCCACGTGCTCGAATAGTGGTTTAGGGTACAGCAGCGTTTCCTTTGTGCAACCATTCCGCAAGACGTTTCTCGTCACCATGAAGCTTTCGCACTGCACGGTCGGCGCGTGGTGAGCGCGTGGCAGTATTTAACTCGTCAAACAGACTCGCTCGGAATATACGCCATGCTAGGCAGGGCAAGAAAATGCAGTGTCGTTGGCGAATGAAGGCTGCATCCCACGGACGTGAAAGTTGGGCTGTATTCAGTCGTGCCTTCAACGACGGAGTTCTAGACAAACGTAAAAACAGGGTCAAAGTATATCCCTCTAAGTGTGGTTGGATATATATTTATAGAAATTGCATGAGATAAAATAAGGTGAAAGAGTTTAGTCAGATCATTGGCCTAAGGGCCGTAGCTAGACGTTATATTGCGTATAGTGTTGGGTGCGAAAAGCAGTTCATCGACAATGGCGGAAGAAGAATGCCTTTACACGATCGTTCAACAACACATGAGCAGCAACGTGCCACGAAACTACAGAAATTAAGAACTCAGTGACTTTAGATAAACGGCCTAAAAGTACAGAAGTAGTCTGAAACTAGCCTGTCTACTGTTTGTTTACTGATTACTGATCTACTGATTGTCAGTGGGCGTTGTGGTTTGTAAGTTATACAAGATTATGCCAACGACTTCAATGGAGTGGATGACCGCGGTATATTCTATAGCGGCTCCGCTGGACCAGTGGCTAAACGTTTGCGCGGCGGGCAACGCTCATAAGTATAGCCGTATTGGGGATGCTATTAGATAGACTAGTCCGGAAGCAGTAGCGAATTCACGGGATCGTGAGTCTTCGGGAACCGCAAGTGCTCAAGAATTCTGTCGACATGAAATGGTTCTTATGATGCAAATACGCAGAAAACGGTGAGTAACATAAGCTCATCGATTAACTGAGTTACCGTAAATTTACCTGTATAAGGCTCCATGAGAGAGCCTGAATCGAGGAAGTTCGTATAGCAAGGGAATCTTTGGTGGACGTTTTCACACACTGAGCTGTTAATGAAAGAGTACCATTATGACTCGCTGCACTGATACAAGATGACAGTATTCGCCATACATGCAGCGAAGGCAACTAGAGAATGGGCTATTCAGACGCACTGTGAGATGAAGAAGGCTGGTGCTAGTAGCTGAAGCTTCAAGTCTATCCATGAATTCCCGTTATCATTTTCACGATGAGTAGCAACGTATTTTATGCTCCCTGAGAGGACTAAGGCTCAGTAACATTTAATTGTACCCCTCCTATGCTGATTCCAAGTTGCGCCTGAAATTTCCCAATTTCATCACCCCACCCAATTCTCTGCCTCCCTTGTTTTTGATTTCTTTCCCTTGACGCATACTGCAACGCTACAGGAACACCAGCTACCGGCCCTTCCCGTTACACGACCTGGTCAGCTTCATTTGTTCCTGGTAATGTCAGTTAGATAATAGACCACGCCGACTTGGCCTCCAATCGTAACAATCTCTATTTCAAAACATATTCGCAGTGACCACATTACCTTCCTGGCGGCCGCAGCGGTACTGTGCATTGTTGCGACCAGGCCTGGATAGAAGTTAGTAGCCGTTCAGTCTAGAACAATGCAAGCGCCCCTGGTCAAGAAGTAAAGTTGTGATGGCAGTCCCAAATTAGTTCTTCGACGTCCCGGTGGAGGGGCTGAAAGAGCCCGTACGCCTATGTTGCAAACCTGCGGGGCTTTCATTGCTGCAGGTTGGCTCGCATGCGGAAGCATAGCTGGTCTCCAGAGACGTACATTGCATATGGTCTCGACAGCGACAAAGCCAAATGAACGCATCCGGAATGTCATGCTCAATCACGAGAGTGGCAGATCAAGAACAGCGTTCGGCTTTCCGGTGTTGACATGAGCCTTAAACGCGTATACAATTTCAGGAGCACCAACATTCCAGCTGGGACACTGAGTGGTGCTCTTGTCTAAGCACGTAACTTCAAGCTAATATTACCCAATATTTTACTTGGCGCTCACTAACGCCGGTGGTTTCTCGACAGTCTCATGCCGCGCACCATCAAAGTGCGACTCCTGCGGTGGTGCTCATCACTGCGATGTTGTAAGACAGTTGAAAGTTGCAAGTTTACTGTTACATTTGCCCGGCACGAGTTCCTTTCGCTGCTGCGTCGCGCCAACGTATAGCACCCACTTATTGTTACGAAACCACCTAAAGAGCTTGACTGCAACGTCGAACATTGCAATCGTTGTCAATGCTTCTGCCTTCTGGCGAAGCTGCCCAGATTTGTTCTGTCCCATGGTCGTTTCATAATGATGTAAGCGTCCCATGAGTACGTTATATTAGAATATAAATTATTGTGCATGTCTGTGATCATAAAATTTCGTACATCGTTATTTACCGCCTGTGCGTACGATTGTTTAGACGTTATTTGTATTATCTAGGGAAGCTAGGTCGAAGTGGTCCTGACATGTTTCGAACGCTGAGTGGAGTTTTCTAACGTGTTTCGTAATGCTCTTTAGGTCGATGGTGGTTAGTCAAAAGTGCAAAACGTGTAAATATTTTTGACGCTACAATTGATATCCCTACAACCGCAACTTGCAGATTCGTCGCCGCAGCGGACACGGAGGCTTCGAGTGCGGTTGCCCTCCTCCAAAATGCTTTCTCAGGTCCTCAGAGACTTAAATGGCCTGACCTGCTCTTTGAGCCAAGGGGCGCCTCACCTTGGCTCGTCGGTGGCCATTGTGGAGGCCACCTGACCAATCTAATGGTGACGGACTGCAGCGGACCGGCGCTGCTGCACGCCGACATTGGCCGGTGCCTGGGAGCCTATCTGCCCTTGACCCGCAGCCTCAAGACGCTCACCATCACAGTTGCGACGTTTCAGGATTCGGCGAAATTCATCATACAAGGGCTTGCCTTGAATGAAAGCATTGAAGAGCTTTTCATGAACGGTACATGTTTTGCATGTTTATAGCGGTGGCTGTGCCAAAGCGCCAACTATTGAAAAGATTTCTTTATTAAAAGTGCAAGCAAGTTTCATGTGTCTCAGCGCACTATTTGCCAATTTAAAAAGCGTAGCTCTTAACAAGAACCCACCCCTTCTTCTAAGAGCTGTACACTTTATCTTTGATCTTAAGCGTACGGCGAGCGGCTGTAAAACATCCATCACGGATTACACTGTAATCGACAAATCAGATGGCGAATCAAAACAAAGTTTCCCTATAAGATCATTTCATTTTAGCTATAATAACTTGCAAAATCGGCGCTTACTTTTTTTAGTTACCTAACTCATGTAAGCTAGCGAATGCGGTTCATTTATCGTTGTACCTTGGTGCTGTTATATTACTCCCTAATAGGGACAAATATGACAAATAAGGGAATGTGGATTATCAAAGTTCCACATCGGGTTCTATAACTCTAAGTTTTGTTGTTGTCAACAGCGTTGTTCGTTATAGAGCGTACGAATTGCTGCTTATTGTAGATTCACTAACAAAAAAATCAATTCCCCCTTTCGGAAACATCACTGATCCCAGTGCTTTCAGTCAATGAATTGGCTCTTTCTGCTACGCATGTGGCTAAGCTTGTGTTGACAGGTTGCTAATCCTCATTTTGGATCTGTATTGTCAACAGCCCAGGCTGCAAGAACATGTACTGCGAGCTGATTATTCAGGCAATTTCTTTCTGAGTTAACAGATGGAGACTTCATAGGAATCGCTTTTAGTGCTGGTGTCAGCCTTTGCAAGAGTACATGCATGCGCGGGCCAAACATGCTGGGCGACGCTTTTCGCTAAATCTGCTAGATGCAAGAACCAAAATAGCCATCAAAATAGCTATTCTTTACAGGTCTCGTTGGCCATAATAGTTGGTGACCTGCAAGCAATCTATGCGAGAAGTATTGCCAGAAAGAATATAGATAGCATAAGTGAGAGGAGAGGGGGGCTCTGCATGCTACACGTTCACCTTGTAGTTGAACCAAGTAACAAATATTACTGGACAGTGCGAAGGACATACATTACATGTAGAGCAGTAGCATTGGTCAACACGCTTCGCTTGCGCGAGAGAAGATGGTGCACGCAATACCATGCCCCAGAATGTTTTGCTTTCAGTGTTTCGTGCAGCAGGTAATTGTAAAGAAATAAATGTGGTGCGTTAAAAATAAAAATCGCAAAATGCCTATTAAAGGCATAGGCACGTTGTCCTGGCTTATTAGAACTTAAAATGAAATAGATTTGGCTATTAACATGTCGCCGTTGACCCCAGTCCACAAGTAACAAAGGAGGTAACAATGTATTACACCCCTCAGAAGATAGGTCATTTTTATTGGCAGAAAGGTGGAGAGGTCGGCGAGAGTGAAATGCATGTATAATTTTACTCCTCGCTGGGGAAGGCGGTTTGGGGAAATGACAGGGATATTTGAAGACAACAGGAGCGTGGTGGTATTGGGAACACGATGATGAGGTATTGAGAATTAAAATGGCGGCCTGCCACATTTTGTGGCAAATAGCTGCAGAACTGTTGATGTTACGACCTTAAACACTTGTTCCATTGTGCGTGTTTCCGTCTATAAAGGAGGCTTAAGTGCTCTCGCATACTGCTTGTCGCCAAACTATAAGTCTTGCCTGCAATATATATATATACAAGACAATCTCCTTTTGATGAAGGAGAAATTTTGGGGAAATGGTGTAGGTCACCCTCAGCCAGAAAGCCTTGAGCGCATTGCTGCACTTCCTTGTGGCATGCTCACAGATCAACAAATATTCAGGGTTCTCTTGCGCTAAATTCCGTTTGTATGCAGCATTTTGCCCTCGTTTGATTCCCTTAACTTTATTCCTAATCTTTACTTCATAAGCCAAGCGCGAGGAGAAAAAGAAGTATGTATGATATTCCCGTGGTCTTACCTGAAGGCCCTTTTTTCTACAATTTTTTCGAGTTCCTTCCTATCAAGAGGGCCATTTCGTCCGTCAAAGGAGAGAGTGGTTCTACGCGGCCGCCGCACTTCCGCGTGGAAAACTAATATATTGGAGGACTCTCGATCATGAGTACGCATTCTGGGCATTCACTCGTTGACATACTTGCGGTGCATCAAATTGGCCTTTTACTCTGCATTATGGCCCGCATTTGTTAAGGACGGATATGTGAATGCAGTGCATAGGAACAGCGTGGCCTGCGAGAGTTGCGGTCGGAATCATCATCTGTGTAGCAGCACGCTACCTAAATTTCCGGATGTTAATGGTCCTCATAAGACTACATCTAAGGACTGCTACATAAGACAAGACAAATTGCATACTTTGCGACGAATAGCCACCGATTATTTTACAAACAGGGCCTGTCTGGTTATGCACTACTGCATACTCGGAAAAAAATAAAACCAAGGTGTCAATGGGCAGCACGCCCGGCATGGACATAGTGAACACGCTTCCGAAGAATACATCATTGCCGTGAACCATCAGTGTCAAGTGTTTTATATTGTCGGCGCCTATTTACCACCGAAAGAGCACCTTGCCTTTGAATAACTTAGTTTTTCCATCGAAACATGCCCTGGCTAGCTCATACTCCTGGACGAACCCGATGCCCAGCACCAACTTGGTGGTACCTCAGCAATGAATAGACTAGAACGGAGGACTTTCGTCTTTCCACCATCAACGAAGGTTCTAACATTTTTATCAGAGGCACTTCCTACCAAAGCTAGTTGATTAATGTGTTAGTATTAGGTTCCTTGCTCCCAAATTTGGGCGGATGTGCTGATATAGAAATGCACAAAAGGGCCCCATCCCGACTTTTATGCAACTAAAATGCTTACTCCCTTTTTCGCTACTTCACTTTCGCTCAACAGATCCTGTCAACTTCAAAAAAATTCTGGCAAGCACTGTTGAGACATTCTACAATCCATCAAAGGTGGAAATACCTGTTACCGCAACTGTTCAGGATACAAGGAAATCTGTCTGAACATGGACTATTATGATCCCTGTTGATAGCCATTATAAAAATATTCATGCAATTTATCGCCAGACTGGAAGAAAATTAAAAACAATCGTCGTGAGACCTACACACGAGTCGCGGTGTTTGGCACCATAATTTCTGCTACCTAGACTCGTTAAGTAAATTGTCACGCAGGTAATGCTGCGCTGTTCTGGACTCGCGCTAGCCTCTGGCCAGAATATCCTAGTGTTGTACGCAGGTCACGTTTTCCATAAGAAAAAACGTGCTTGTAGCAACGTGGCCCGTTTACAATGCAGGAATGACGATAAGGTCACTTAACATGATTGTCGCCTCATCGTTTACATCACTGCTCTCACGCCACCGTCACACTGCGCCAGCAATAGAGGACTCCGTGGGCATGAACTTCATGCTTCATGTACACGAAGATATCGATACATTCAATGCCTAATGGGCTTTGAATTGTGCACGAGAACTTGAAGTGCAGTATTCCGTGGCTCATCTAAAACAGTGAAAGTGTCGCCGAAATTAATCTTAGAGGTCATTTGGCTTGAGAAAAGTGTGCTCTCCATGGGGATGTCAAATTTTGAAGAGGCAGAGCCTATGTATAAGCTTCAACGATGTGATGGCTTTCATAAAACAGGAGATGAAACACCTCCGCCTATCAGGCACATTATATTGAATATAAAAATTCGCCCACAATAAAACTGTACAAGAGGCAACCCTGGATGCTTTAGAAGTGGTAGGTATTCAGGACTCATGTGGGCTTAGATCATTAGCTATCTGAATGATGGCACGTGTTTCGTGAAACTGGCTGATATGGAAATCACTTGTCGCCAAATGGCCCGGGGCGCTCCTTGTTGGCATACTCCGCTCCACGCTCTTCAATACAAACGTGATTGAGCTTCCAGAACCGTTAGTGGACACTACCAAAATTCCTTTCTATGCATATTGCAGTTAAGTTGGGGCTTCTGCAGTCTCGCACCGTAAGGGTGCGCGATAGTACAAGGAGCTATTTCTGCTAACTCTAAGTACCTACTCCTTTGCGCTTTGTAAGTGGCTATTGCGAGATGTGGTGCACTTACTCTCATTCACAACGCAATGAGCAGGAGTCAGGTTACCATAGACGGTGCGGTAACACTGTATTTCTTAGTGGTAGTGGTGGTGGTCACGCAATATTGCTTGGTGTGATGATAAAACACGACCTTACTTGGTCTAAATACCTGACGATGCTTAAGAAAAACGTGCCCACTTCTAACACGTGCACCAGGAATGATGTGCGACGCGTCTGGATGATCCTTACAACGAATGTGCCAGGCCCTATTTGCAAGTTACTTGCGCTATACCGTGCATTTACTTTACTTGCTGCCTACATACGTCCCTGAACTTAAAAAAACACGAAACATGTACACTGTGCAGAATTCTGGTTTCTTCACCGTCAAGGAATATAACTAGATATTGGGCACAGCCGTCCAAATTTGACATTATAAACTTTTCAGCGCATTTTGTGTCTGAGATAATAATATTAACTATTTTGCGCATGAAATAATAATAAATTATGCTTTTTCTGGCGAGCCTCTGGTACGCATGCTTTTAGTCAACGGTGCACTTTAAAAAATCTGCAAGCACAAGCCTTGCGTAACTACCTGGGCATGATACGCGCCACCTCAGTTAAATTCGGCAAAATTGCGGAAGCCAGCATCTGTCTTGTCATGTGAATCTCTCCATGTTTACTTTTTCTCGATAAGCAGTCGTGAATGTCGTGTTTTTGACGGCTTTCTTTAATATGCGCCGATTCTAGGGCTGTATATCACAACGAATAGGTGATACCTATAATATTTTCTCCTGCTGCACTTTTAATCACGCCAGGGTGCCCCTCCTGACTACTGATTGGTCATGGAATCCCTGGCTCCAGTGTGAAATCAGGAATATCATATATTCTGAAGTATATCGCGTTATCCCTTTCTTTTAGGTGCATGTCTCTATAGTACATATTTACTTTGATGAATTTACCTCCACAAATGGCTCCGTGGTTACTGTTCCAGCCTTGTTCATTCCTTGAAACTTCAAGCACGATCACAAGACAACATTGACGACTGCGTAGATTCCTATCACTTGTGAAGCAGTGCGTAACATGTCGCAGGAACTGCTACAAAAAGTGACTCGCTTTCGTGACGCTAAACAAGCACATGACACTATTGGCACTGGATTTCGACTAGGACCTTACAGTTTCTCGTGAAATCAGCACACTGTACCCGCACCAACATTGCGAAATAGACCCATATGTGCCAATAAATTTGTTGCAAATAATTTTGAAGACGCAGACGCGAAGTTTGCTCTCGGTACTTCAATCTATATTTCAGTCTGATTCAAAATGACCGACGCCAACGCTATGCGCACGAGGCTTAGGCAAATTACTTGTCTCATCAAAACAGCCGTTATCACCGCCCTTCATTTTCTTCATCCCAAATTTCTATTCAAGTTACCACCCACCCTGAAAAAGTCATGCACTACTTCCACTCATATTGAGATTTAACGCGGTCTATTCACAATATTAAAGCCGTCAAGTTAGGTGTGCGTCAAGCTCGAACTTTGAGAACGACATCGTACGAGAGACAACAGATCATGGGCTTTTTGTATTGGGGCTACACTTACGAGAAAGTCATTCAATGGAGGGATCTTTCGAAGTAGCGGCGACCGGCAATTTTCCCAACGCCTTCTTGTAAGTGCATGGCTACGACAGTTCTTGTGATATGCCTTAGAATTTGTCCACATTTATATGACACAACAAGCTGAATGTACGACTGTAAAAGTGTTTCCGGTGCATTCACTGAAATGTTTTATTGGTGCCAGTGAAGTTCTCTTACTGTCTTTCCTTTCTTTTCCACCACCCGTCTACGCCGACACTTAATTCCTATATTCCTATAACCTAGTTCAGGCAAGTGTTTTAGATTTTCTGTTGTACTAGTTATCTCCATCTTCTACTTGATTACAGTGTAGTCAACAGGTTACCGCACTGGACAAAATCGACTTTCGCTATCCTTTTTCTTTCCGTTTCGTACTTACAATAAGTGTTCGACACCCGACCTTATTCTTGACATCGGGCTAGTTGCAGTGAATTACTCGCAACAAAGAAAAATCCAGCTAAGACTAAAAAAAACCCCAGGAATGAATGACACGAGCCTGCCCTGGTGGCGTGGTATTCTTTCTTTCTATTTTGTGTTAGCGCCGGGTTTTTCTTCTTATCGTGTACTTGGCTACCTTCTACTTTGTGATCCTTTACATTTATGGCGCGCCACCAGATATATCCTTAAGATTGCGCTACCTTTTCTTTATTTTGTACTCTTGGTACTCATATCAGCATTATTACTGCACATTCCTCATCACAGCAAACGGAAGAGAGTCTGAATTGAAAGCTGACATCACGAATCGCGGCGAAGGAAGCGCTAGCGTAGTGTGTACTTGTGCAGTAAATTCGTAGTTGTGTCGACCCTGTTACATGCCTCAGCGAATCTTAGGGTAGACAGGTGGGAAGGTAAAAACGAGAGTGCGAATTCGAGAGAAGGAGACCAAGTATTGGCGAAATGGCGACGGGTCATCATTGTGATAGCCTTCTTTACTCCTAATATGGCGGTCCAGATAAAAGGTGGCCGACTGGCAAAAATGCTCAAAGTGCGCGATATTACCGTACGAAGATTCCCATATTTAGGAAGGAGATTTCTGTTACGAGAGCCGCCTTGAAGCTCAGAGTGACATGGAAATTCTTTGCGCAGGAAAATAGTTCTTGCAAGAAAAGAAAGAAAGAAAAGGAATATCACTTTTACGCACCTGACGTACTAAAGCACTAACGAAAGCGATGATTCTTCTGCGCAGATTTCTCGGCGCATGAAGAGGACGTGCCCTTGCTTTGTGCATGGCTGTCGAGGAGCCAAAAAGTGCACAGTGTCCAGGTGTTCTTCGATCCCATCACAAAGGGATTGTTCCTCAAGATACTTGCAGGATGTATGCAGTACAACCACACGCTCACATCCATTTCCATTGGCTGCCAACCCTTGGAGAGCGCTCACGAGTTGCTCGTCAAGAATATAGTAAGTGAGAGATTCATGATGTGGATGCTTCCGTCCCATGTGGGCGCAATTCAGTTTCAGTGAAATTCAGGCAAGATTTCTCTTTAGAAAGTGTCATCATACGCATGCCTGCCTCACAATTAATAAATTATTTATTGATAGTACACGTTGGACCTTTCAACGCGGTAGAGACGGAAGTAGATTACAGAGGATATCACCAATTTTGCGCGAAAAGAACGAACGAAACAATTAACAGAACATTCAAGTTGACATAGAGAACAACCTGATAGGAATACAGTGAGTAGAAAGAATTCAAATAATTGCAGAATAATTGCATACCCCAGTGTATAAAGGCGCAGCTAGTAAGTAATAATGGCTAGGCCATCACGAAAGCAGGAAAAAAAAAACACTGATGGAAAGAATGCCTCAGGAATGTGGTTCCATTCTAGTGTCGTTGGCGGAACGAATGACTGATAACAAGTATTCTGCTGAAAGAAGTGGCGCGAACATTATAAGGGTGATTGATCCGAGGAAATTCGTAGTGGTAAGTCTAAATAATCACAGCAAATCAGTTCTGTAGAAGTACGGAACGTGGAGGAAAGTGTCTGAAAGGGATAAATTGGCACCCACCCGAATTATTTTCCGAAGCTACAATGGAAACTCGCATTTTTCAGAAAGAAATCTCGCAGTTAAAAAAAAATTGGTCCCGCGAAGTAACTCCAACCAGGGACCAACGCATTTTCAGGCAGGTCGAGCGACCATCAAACCTAACAATGAGGCTAGCCGTTCACACATCGAGGTCGAATGAGTGGACGGCTTGGCGTACTGCGACACTGCATATGGCAAATCAGTTCTCCGGAAGCTCAATAAGGGGGGGGGGGGAGTACACACAAGAGATAAATTGGTAGCCACCCGAATTGTAGCACGAAGCTACCGATGGAACCTATGCGGGTTTATGAGGAAGGTTCGTAGTAGAAGAAAAATTGATCCTGGTTCGCGACGAACCAGGGGCAAATGCAGTTGCAGGCCGGTGGATCTACCATGTGACCTAACAATGAGGCTAGCGGTTCGCAGAACGAGGGGGAATTACTCGACAGCTAGGTGCAGAGGGAAGCTGAATACGTCAAATCAGGTTTACGGAAGCCCGATAAGGGGGGGGGGGGAGTACACGACAGAGAAAAATTGGTAGCCACCCAAATTTTAGCAAGAGGCTACCGATGAAGCTGATGCGGGTTTCTAAGAAATGTTCGCAGTTGAAGAAAAATTGGTACTGCTGCGCGACTCGAACGAGGGACCAATGCCCTTCCAGGCCGCTCGATCTAGCATCTGACCTAACAATCCGGCTAGCCTTTCGCAGAACGAGGGCGAATTAGTTGACAGCTCGGTTCATTGGGACCCTGAATTTGGCAAATCAGTTCTCCAGAAGCCCGATAGGGTGGGGAAAGTACACGAAACGATAAAATTGGCATCCACCCGAATTGTAGCTCGAAGCTACAAAGGAAACACACACACATTTTTCAGAATTTTATCTTGGACATCAAGAAAAATTGGTCTTGATTCGGGACTCGAACCAGGGGTGAACGTATTTCCAGGCTGGTCGAACTACAATCTGTATTAACAATGAGGCTAGCCGTTCACAGAACGAGGGCGAATTAGTCGACAACTAGGTGCGCTGGGACATTGAATGTGGTAAATCAGTCTTCCGGGAGACCGACAAGGTGGGGAAAAGTAAACGAAAGAGAAAAATTGGTACGAACCCGAATTGTAGCACGAATCTACCGAGGAATCCTGTGCGGGTTTTCGAGAAAGGCTCGCAGTTGAAGAAACATTCGTCCTCGTCCGGGACTCGGAGCATAAGGCTGACGCCTTTCCATGCCGGTCGATCTAATATCTGACCTAATGGTGGGGGAGAATTAATCGACAGCTACGTGCACTGGGACAATGAATATGGCACATGATTTCTCCGGAAGCCCGAGAAGGGGGGGGGAAGTATACGAAAAAGAAAAATTGGTACTAACTCGAATGCTATCGCGAAGCTCCAGCGGACACCCATTTGCATCTTTTTCAGAATGATATCTCGCAGGTAAATAAAAGTTAGTCCTAGTCCGGGATTCCAAGCAGGGACCAATTACTTTTCCAGGCAAGTCGTGTTACCATCTGTCATAACAATGAGGCTAGCCGTTTACAGTACGAGGGCAAATTACTCGACAACTCGGTGCACTGGAAAAGTGAATATGGCAAATTTGTTTTCCTGTGCGAGGGGAATATACATGAAAGGGACAAATTGGCATCCACCCGAATTTTGCGCGAACGTACAGAGGAAGCCTATGCGCATTTCTCAGAAACGTTCTTAGTTGAAGAAAAATTGGTCCGGGATTGGGAATCGAGCTTGTGGCTGACACCTTTTCATGCCGGTCGACATATCATGTGATCAAGCCATGAGACCCATTGAGTCGACAACTCGGTGCACTGGAATAGTGAATATGGCAAATCAGTTTTCCAGAAGGCCGATTATGTGCAAGGGGAATTTACATGAATGGGAGAAATTCGCAACCACCCGACTTTAGCACGATGGTACAGAGGAAGCATATGCGCGTTTCTCAGAACGGTTCGTAGTTGGAGAAAAATTCGTCCTGCTCCGGGAGTAGGGCTTCGTACTGACGCCTTTCCATGCCGGTCGCTGTACCACCTGGGCTAACGATGAGGCTAGCCGATCTTTTGTAAATTTCCTTTCCAGCGTCGTGCTGCAATTCGGATGAACGTCCATTTTAAGTGAAGCTGTCTATGACTAGCATCTCGAAAAAAATGTGCCCGATATGTTTATAAAATGAAATCATGGCATCGAGCGATCCCAGTGGTTGTGCAGTAAGCATACGAGCTCAATGGAACATACGCCTATGAGAGTGGGGACCTGTAACGCGCCCTTGAACTATCCATGCCACACGTGGCACCGAAAGAGTTCCTAGGCACAAGAATAAGAGAGTGTTTGTAAAAAATTTTAGTAGAACATTTTCATAAAGAAGTGTTAAAAAGTCTCGGTTCCAGCCTCGCAAACGCTCTACCTCCCTAGCCCTCTAGCTGCATTTTATAGTTTCTTTATTTCATTTATGAAGCACAAGTAATTTACCTTATGTTGTCCTTGGTGTCAGTGTCAGTGTACGTCGTCCTTCGTCTCAGTTGAAGTTAGTTTAAATGATATGGCACTTGAAATACCCATTTCCCCTAGTGAGATAATATATATATATATATATATATATATATATATATATATTATCTCACTATAGGAAATGAGTGTTTCAAGTGCAACACCATTTAAACTAAATTCATTCCCAACGATAGCGTATCTATGTAAACAGATAGGACAAGCACAGTTCAGAAGTCCGTGCCAAGGTATGTGAAATGTTACGAATGTGAACTCATAACTTCGAGATGTCTGTATTTCAACAATACGCCTCGGAATGCTATAGCGCTCTAAACCTAGCGCTATAGCTGTTATCAAGATAGATATCGCACGTCCCCTTCAAAAAAATTAAATATAACTACCTTCTGCGAATAATCAAATATTTCAGCTATTTCAGCTAATATTTCAGCTAATCCGCTATTTCAGAGTTGTCTGAAGCTTGATCAGCGTACTATGCGGTGCGACTTCTTAACAAATTCGGCTTGAGATTTTTGCCTCAACCTTTCATAACAGCTTTCATGGAGATGTAGCATGCCGAATACCTAGGAGTATTGACATTATTACACTTATCAAATGAAAAACACGTTGTTCGGAATCTTGTAGCAGCTCTTTTATGAGCATATAAATATACGAATTAAAGAACACCCCATCAGCGGGGCCGTTACGGTAGTTGCAGAGTAAAAGCTCTTGTCGACTGGAATGAGACGAATGGCTGACAATATTACAGGAAACGTGCAGCTCGTTGGTCAGATATTCCGACACAAGTAAAGCAACACCAACTTAGTATTTTGCTGCTTTATTAGCTCAAGCTAAGAATGAGTGTGCCAGAATGAAGCTTCTTTTGCAAAATCTACAATCCGAAATGATGTTTCCGCAGTAAGCTGTTCTCATTTCTTCAGTTAGCAGCAACCGAATGAATTCGTCTTATATGGCATACAGCGATAATTGCTAACGATGATACCTGCACAGTTGCACCAAGATCCTGGAATGAAACGTAGTGTAAAAAAATAAAGAACAATAGGGCGTCCTGTTATTTACATTGTCGTGTGTTCTCTCTTACTATTTTTCTTCTTTCTTTTTCGTGCTTCACACTTCAAAGGCTACATGGGCATTAGTGTCGTTCCTTAGTTCATGTTGATATCGGTCTATTTTTTTTTCGTTTGCCATGGTGTTCATATTATGCTGTATAGAATTGTGCATCATTATTTATGAATATAATAGGTGTTATGTACTATATAATATCACATATTGCACTAGTTGGTCATTTCATTCTTTGTTACTATTTTTCATTTCCCAGTATGCGATATGCTGAAAAAGCTCCTTCGAGGTGAATAAATGAAAAAATAAAATAACGAAAGGGATGGAACTCACTGGAACACTAAGTGCAATGACTTCTGAATGTGCAGACTAGGCGAAACTTCGGACTCGTGCAGTGCGCTGCCAGCTACGTCCTTGGATGTTCGGCGCCACGCGCAGAAGCCGCCTTCAAATTAGTGGCGTGGCACCCGCAGCTTCTACCGGCCGTGCAGAAGATGGGACTCATGGACGAAAGGGTAGCCAAAGAAAGAATACGGAAAGCTGGGCAGTCGAGTGCGCTCTAAGGTTGGTATGGGCTGAATGGTACCTTTCCTTTCTTTAACAATATCCATGTTTTTCTTGTCCTCGAGAATCCTTTTGGATGTGAAAAAATCTCCCTCTCGGTTGAACTCGAACGGGGACAGTTATTAATGCAGATGAAGCTGTACCTTCAATGTTCTCAAGTCTGCGTTGATGAAGCCCATTTTATATTTGCGTCAAAGTTTCTGCCCTTTCTTATGCATCAGAGTTTTCTCACACTATGTTACTATGTTCGTATCCACTGTGGCAAACTGGACTCGCTATGGACGATTTTAATTTTCTTACTGCCTCCCGATCACGCTCTGTTTATAGGCTATGCACGTTTCCCTGCTGCTGTGGTGCATACGCTAGGCGAGCACGAGTTTAGAGCACTGGTGCCTTTGTTTATTTGTAGAATAAACTGCAGGAATACAAATTCGAGCGTGCATACATCGGCACATGTCGTTGTGTGAATGCTTTGGCATTTCTGACGTCACCCCTGCCGGACTGGCTAAGTTGCTTTATACATCTGCTTGTGAGCGTGGGTTTGACCCTCGGCCTGAGCGGTTACGTTTTGTTGAGCACGAGATCACGTCTGCCAATGACTAAAGCGCGCTGCTGGTCTAGTTGGTGCAGGATCGCAACTTAAGTACGCACTTCAAATAATTTCTTTTTCTTATTGCGACAGCAAATATTTTGACACTCCAAGCGCAGTTCCGCCTTTGCCGTCGTTGGTAGCCATCTGCGACGTGTACAGACTGCGCCGCCCGCTGTTTTTTCGCTTAGTTCGCGCAGATCCAACCTGCAACGCGAAGGTCAATTCGCTCGCTGCTGCTGCCGTGTTTCCTCATGGCAGCATGCTCGCAGCGAGCTTCCACGGTCATGGAGTGAGATGTGTATATATTTCCAACGGCGCTCGTGACACCATGGTTGCTAATTTAGCTAGTGTGCCTATGTGTACAACTTTAAACGGCCGATAAAACTACTATCCATACTTAGTATAGCTGTCAACAAGTTTGCTATCGCAATCGATGCTTTGCCTTTCGAGTGAAACTGGGAGTATCCTTATTTCTTAAAGCGTCCAACAGCTGCCCTACGCCTTAGTATTGTTCCACTTGTTAGAGAACAAACGAAATAAAAGTGAAATATAAAACAGAAAGCATGCGCTAGAAATATAACAGATAACGTTGCACCTGTCATGTTCGTCGCGTCCATGTTATATTTTCGTACCATTCCTAAACATAGATTTCATTCCTAACACGAAGCGGCCAAAAAAAGCCTTATCCTTCACTACAGGCTTCTCTTTTGGTTTTAGTGTAGCTTTGGAACCTTAAATTCCCTACATAATCAATCAATATTTAAATAAAGGATTTGGAGGACACTTAAGCTTCGCCTTTAACAGGAGAACGTGGCAACATTAAAAAATCACTGAGTGATTCTTGCACTTCACGGCAACTGCACTTTATGTAAGCGTCATTTTTACCGTGAAATGCTGGCGGCGAACGCTATGCGTGAAGGCGAGCTATGGGCAGTCCGCAATGCGGCGGAGTCGAGCGCCATCTGAAGATGTTGCAAGGAAGCGGGCGCGCCGCTATATGGCCTTCGATATTTGAGTGCTCAAATCTGGGAAGACATGGTCGCTCTCTGAATGGTAGAAACGGTGTTAAGGGGGCTTGTGGATTTGTTTGCGGCTTTTGGGTAAAAGAATTGTTTTCTCGCCTAGCCGAACTAAAATCCGACGCTCTGATGTCTGTAAGTTGTGTGTAAGTCGTACTTAACGATTTTTCTACGTATTTTACCCTGCGAAATTCAATTAGTTCGGTATTTCCTTGCTCCACATGGAGGCCCGGCGTGATTAGGCATGCGTGGTTCGAAATTATTTTCGTCGGTGCGACGCACAACGATGGACGTCGGGGGCGGGACACCGAAGCCGGGTCTTCTGTGACACAAGGTCCCAATTGCTGTCGCGTTAAGAAACAGAAAGGCGGAGGGTTTGCCAAACTCTCCTGCTCAGAACTTGTTTACTGTAACCGCACAATCTTATCACAGCGAACACAGCCGTCTTCGTGAGAACGAGTTGTGTTGTTCGTTTATCCTCAACACATGCTCCTTTGCGGTATTGATTGCGTCGTGTTCGTCCGTTGTACCGTTTCCCGCTTCGGCTTCTGAAATGCGTGTGCTGAGGCCATCAGTCTCAGACGTTCCATTGCGAATAAATATTCCAAACAAATAATTCAAGCGCCCATACTTATCCTTGCGTGAATGAATACGAAAGCATTGCGATCTCTGCGCGAAGCTTAGACGTTATGCAATAACGCAAGGTGTTGCGTTCAACTCCCACCAATGTCGCGGGTTCGAGTGACCGACTTAACTTCGCCTGAATGAACACTAAAAGTCGAGTGCCTCAATTTCCTCTTATTTTACTGGGCTTTAATTACATTTGCCTTATTTAAGAGCGAAAGTCGTGAGTTCGTCTCCGACCAAACGTCGAGGGTTCGTAGCCATTTTTGTGCCATCGTGTCATGAAGGAAAGCAAAAGTAAGGAGAGGCCCTGACGTCACTTTTTGTGAAACTGAGTGGCGCAGGAAGATGTCGCTGAGCCACCGTCATCTCGTATCAGATTCTTCTCTCGTGTTGACGTTTCTCACCTTCGGTGTGCACCCACGCCGGGCTGAGCGGATGTGTGTGCGCCGTAGTCATCCTACCAACGAATCCAATCGCGGTGTATACAATGGCGATACAGTTGCAAAGTCATTTTGTCCGAGTATTGCGCTCTACCGTTGAAAGGAGTTCGAGCGCGAAACCAGAAGCTAGCTATGCTCGAGTACCCTACGTGCTGTATTATTTAAAAAGAGGCATCCTCTGCGTGTGCAAACTTTCGTTCAAGAATGTAGCTATCCGCACAATCAAAACCGAAAAGTAAAACGAAAGTGATCTTCAGTACATGCATGCATACACAGGGCAGATCACGCACCTTTATTCGAAGCTGGGATACGAAATAAACATTTATGGCCCCTAGATATAGTCTTATTTAGGACAAGATACTAGTATCAAGCGATGAAATTGTATAAAACATTTCATATTCACCAGCGCCTATCCTCTTCGCTAGCCTGCGGCTATGCAATGCTGAATATTCCGGTTCTCGTCTGATCCTTCTGATCCTTCTTGCGCACTGGAACCAGTTCGGCACAAACGGAACTAGCGCAGTTTCCAGTGGGAGCCAGCGAGCTGAAGCGAGAACCACCGCGTGCACAGCACAAACCAGTGTGCCTCAGCATCATGGCAGTGAAACAAGCGTCTTGTGCAATGTGACCCAGCTTTTTCCAGCGTTCTTAATGGTGTTGCAGTGAGTCTCAGCTATCGCCAGTGTCGCCAGTGCGATCCAGTGACAAAAATGCGCTGGTTTCACGCTGAAAGGTACTGGAAGACGCTGGATTATGCAGTACGGATGTGAGACGTTTCCTACAATTATCTGGGACCTATGTGTAGAACTTATTTGCGCCATTTAGGATCTCCCATTCGTATTTGTGCCTAATAACAGACATAGTCTTCTCCAAATAGATCTCTGCGCTATGTTTTTTTATTCCTTGCAGGCCACGTGGTCCTTCACCTGTTTTTCACCAGGAGCTTGGCAGAACTTCGAGGGAGAATACAGGCGCTTGCCACCTTCCTGTGTAGCATTCCGCAATAAATACAAACGTTTCTATTCCGCTGTACGCACTGTTTTTCTTCTGCTGTAAAAGTAACTGACACTTGTATTGCCGCGCAGAGTTGCTTAGTGTTATTGGTGGCAAGAAATCCGAAAAGGGCGCAGTAATTCCCTTTCTTTCAGTTAGTTTTAAGGCGAAAGAATTGATTTTACCTCATTTGTTAGACAATGCTTCCGCTAAAAGAACCCCGCAGGGGCGTCTGCGTCAGCAGGCGTTTGGTGTGTTGCGACACCACGTACCCGAGCACATGGGGGTTGGACCCTCCCGCGTGTAGCCGTGCGTGGCTTAGCCGTGTCCGGGGAAAAGGGGATCCTGGGGGTTGAGCCAATGCCGGGTGTTTGGACCTTTACGGCCCCTCGGCGGCGGCAACACACCTCTTTGGCCTCTGCTTCACGTAGACGGCACCCCCTGACTGACCCACCCGGGGGAAACCGGTAGTCGCCTTTTCCTGTCTCTCTCTTCTCAAACCTTCGTCTTTATCTCTCACTTTACATCTTTCCTGTCTTCTTCTCTCTTCTATTTACTTCCTTTCTCCTTGGCGGCAAGGGTTAACCCTGTGTGGCTATCCAACCTTGGGTAAACCATATTCGGTTATAGTGACGGCGTACGACTGGCGTCGTGCAGACTTGTATGCAAGCTCTGCCGCGTCCCCTCGTTGGGCTCCATGGTGGGCGGTCGGCGCTGTTGCCGAATGTACACATATTTTCATGGAAACTTCTTTCCCCTCCCTTGTTGATCGCCCTCAGAAACGAGGGCGCACCGAAGATGTCTTCAAGTTTTTTGGACACCAAATCCAGAATTTCCCGCGCTTCCACGTTATCCACTCTGAAAAGCCAAACAAAGCAGTTCGAAACATTTCCCCATTCCTTGTCTCAAAGTCCTTGACTGATGTTTTTGGTCCAGGTTACAAGGTGTCGAGAATGGGAAGCGGTGACCTCCTCTTGGAGCTCCGCGATCTGAAACAATATGAGAATATACAGAAACTAGTGTCATTTGGGGAGACCCCCATAACAGTAACCTCACACCGTACAATGAACACCACCCGTGGTGTTGTGTCAGATGATGATTTGATTGACCTGACTGAGGCGGAGCTTCTGGAGGGCTTCAGCGAACAAAATGTGATCAACGTCAGAAGAATTAAGATGAGGCGGGATGGTAAAGAGATCCAGACGAAGCACCTAATAATTACTTTTGGATCAAGTATCTTGCCCGAGTCAATCGAGGCCGGGTACATCAAGCTCCGTGTTAGGCCGTACGTGCCAAACCCACTCCGTTGTTTCAAATGCCAGCGCTTCGGTCACAGCTCGCAGAGCTGCCGAGGCCGCCAGACATGTGCTAAATGTAGTGCCCAAGAACACACCTCTGAAGCTTGTGAGAACGCTTTCCACTGTGTAAACTGTGACGGGGATCACGCCGCGTACTCGCGGTCGTGCCCCTCATGGAAGAAGGAGAAAGAAATAGTAACGATCAAAGTAAAAGAGAATATATCCTTCAAAGAGGCACGCAGGCGGTTAGTGTACCTGCCAAAGAAAAGCTTTGCCGAAGTGGCGCATCAGGGGGCAGCGTCACAGCGGCCTCCGGTGGCTGTCCGACCCACAGGCAGTGAGTCGGCAGTTACGCCATCTGCCCCCGCTACGGTTGCAGCTAGCGCTGCTCCGCCTACTCAGCAAACGGGGCCATCGACCCCGAAGGTGGGCGCAGCCGAGGCTGCCCCAACCTCCCCGGCCCTTTCCAGCGCTGGCAACAGCCGGCGCAGCCAAATGCCTCAGGGAGCCCCATCGACCTCCGGGCTGGTGGGCACAGGGGTCTTGCCCTCCAAGGCGGGATCTTCCCTGGTAACTTCTCGCTCGCAAGAGCACGTGTCCGGCGCCTCACTAGAGGCAATGGACACAACACCTATCCTCAAGGCGCACCTAGCGCCGAAGGAGCGTCGACACTCGCTCGAGCGCTTCAGAAAGAGCAAAACCCCTGTTACAGGGCCTCGAAAGGGCTCTGTAATCTAAGGTATCTCTTCCGTTTCCATAAACAGAGCACCTATTGACCTCCAATATGGATACACAGATAATTCAGTGGAACGTCAGAGGTCTCCTTAGAAACCTTGATGATGTTCAAGAACTAATCCACAAACACAATCCCAAAGTGCTGTGTTTACAAGAAACAAACTTAAAACCCAAACACACAAACTTTCTCCGACAGTATATAACATTTCGCAAAGATCGCGATGGTGCTGTCGCATCATCGGGCGGTGTTGCCATTGCTATCCATAAGAGCATTGCATGTCAACTTTTACAGCTACAAACGCCTCTCGAAGCAGTGGCGGTTCGAGCTGTACTCCTAAACAAACTCATCACCATTAGCTCTCTTTACATACCCCCACATTACAAATTAACGAAGCACGAATTCCAATCCTTTATTGATCAATTGCCAGAACCTTACGTTGTTCTTGGCGATTTCAATGCGCACAGCTCTCTGTGGGGCGACTCTCGTATAGATTCGCGAGGTCGTCTTATTGAACAGTTCCTTTTCTCTTCTGGTGCGTGCCTTCTCAATACGAAGAAACCCACATATTACTGTCTTGCAAACAATACTTTTTCTTCAATTGATCTGAGCATAGTTTCTCCGTCCATACTGCCTGAACTAGAATGGGAAGTTACCAGCGATCCCTACGGAAGCGACCACTTCCCCGTACTATTAAGAACACTTAAAGAAGACGAATATCCACCACAGGCTCCTAGGTGGAAGACTGAGACAGCAGACTGGGAGAAATTCCAAAACTTAACCAGTATATCATGGGATGACATGTCCTCCTTAGGAATTGATGCTGCCGTGGAATATTTTACAGCCTTCATAATAGATGCCGCAACTAAATGTATATCACAAGTAAATGGATTGGCATGCAAACGGCGTGTCCCGTGGTGGAACGACGATTGTAGGATTGCTCGTAGGAAACAGAACAAAGCGTGGGGGATGCTACGCGCCTCCCCCACTGCGGAGAATCTTATCAGTTTTAAAAAAGTAAAATCCCAAGGCAGGCGAACCCGCCGACAAGCCAGAAGAGAGAGTTGGCAGAAGTTTTTATCTGGTATCAACTCCTATACAGATGAGACCAAAGTCTGGAGCAGGGTCAATAGGATAAAAGGGCGACAAACATATTCACTCCCTTTGGTGAACACACAAGGTGAAACACTGAAAGATCAGGCGGACACACTTGGAGAACACTTTGAGAGCGTGTCGAGTTCAAACCACTATTCGCAATCATTTTTGAAATACAAACAAATAGAAGAATGTAAGCCAATAATACAAAAATCCAGACAAAATGAACCTTATAACCGGCCGTTCAGTACTGCAGAGTTGAGAGCTGCTTTGACCACATGCAAAAGCTCTGCACCGGGACCTGATAGAGTCATGTACGAAATGATCAGAAACTTACACACTGACACCAAACTTACACTACTCACGCTCTTCAATGTTATTTGGGCTATGGGATACCTCCCATCCACATGGAAAGAAGCGATTGTGGTCCCTGTTCTTAAGCACGGTAAAGACCCTTCCTTGGCGGCAAGCTACCGTCCGATAGCTCTTACAAATTGTCTTTGTAAGCTTTTTGAAAAAATGGTTAACCGCAGACTAGTACATTTCCTTGAACTCAACAATATCCTCGATCCCTTTCAGTGTGGCTCCAGAGAAGGGCGATCCACAACCGATCACCTTGTGCGCATTGAGGGAAACATTCGCGACGCCTTTCTACATAAACAATATTTCCTATCCGTATTCCTCGATATGGAGAAGGCGTACGACACTACGTGGCGCTATGGAATCTTGAGAGACTGGTCGGGAATTGGCATCCGTGGCAATAAGCTCGTGCTAATTGAAAGCTATTTGTCCGACCGTACATTCCGCTTGAAAGTCGGCAATGTATTGTCGCGACCTTTTATACAGGAAACTGGTGTACCTCAAGAAGGTGTACTCAGCTGCACTCTCTTCATCGTGAAAATGAACACGCTTCGTGCTTCATTACCGCCAGCCATTTTTTATTCTGTTTACGTAGACGACATACAGATAGGTTTCAAATTCTGCAACCTTACTGTATCTGAGAGGCAAGTTCAACAGGGCTTGAACAAAGTGTCCAAATGGGCAGAAGAAAACGGATTTAAAGTTAACCCCAACAAAAGTTCTTGTGTGCTTTTCACAAGAAAGAGAGGGCTTACTGCAGAACCCAGTATCGTAATGTATGGCCAGCAAATTCCTGTGAACAAAGAACACAAGTTCTTAGGCATCATACTTGATTCGAAATTAACCTTTATTCCATACATAAAGTACCTCAAGGTCAAATGCTTAAAAACAATGAACTTACTTAAAGTGCTATCCCACACAACATGGGGCAGCGACAGGAAATGTTTAATGAACCTTTACAAGAGCCTCATTCGATCACGGTTGGACTATGGTGCCGTGATCTATCATTCTGCAGCCCCGAGCGCGCTAAAGATGCTAGATCCGGTCCACCATCTAGGAATCCGACTCGCCACTGGAGCTTTCAGAACAAGTCCCATCGAAAGTTTATATGCAGAATCAAATGAGTGGTCACTACATCTGCAGAGAACATACATCAGCCAAACATATTTCCTGAAAGTCCACTCTAACCCTCAACATCCATGTTTCAATACCGTTAACGATATGACATATGCTACACTCTTTCATAATCGTCCCTCCATTAGACAGCCTTTCTCGCTGCGTGTGAGGGAGCTTAGTGATCAAATGCATGTCCCACTCCTCGAGCTCCGCCTAATGCATCCAGCGAAGCTGCTACCTCCTTGGGAGTGGCAGCTCATACAATGTGATATATCTTTTGTGCAAGTGACAAAGCATGCTCCTGAGATAGAAATCCAAATGCATTTCCGGGAACTCCAGTACAAATATTCCTGCACGGAGTTCTACACAGATGCATCGAAGTCACGCGACGGGGTGTCCTATGCAGCCGTCGGTCCATCCTTCTCGGAATCCGACGTACTACATCCGGAAACCAGTATCTTTACGGCTGAGGCCTACGCACTCTTGTCGGTTGTAAAGCATATAAAGAAATCAAACCTCCAGAAATCAATTATATATACGGACTCCCTTAGTGTTGTGAAGGCCTTGATGTCATTCTGTAACCACAAAAATCCGGTAATTAACGAACTCTACTCCGTACTGTGTAAAGCATATATATCCAACCAACATGTGATTGTATGCTGGGTGCCTGGGCATAGGGGCATTGAGGGAAACGTACTAGCGGACCAGATGGCCACATCCATTTCATTGCATGCAGTTAGTCCTACTGCTTCGGTCCCTGTCACAGACCTGAAGCCTTTCTTAAGAAGAAAACTGCGAAACCACTGGCAACGTATGTGGGACGCAGAAGTAAATAATAAACTGCACGTAATAAAGCCACAGTTAGTTTCTTGGCCCTCCGTAACAAAATCACGGCGAACAGATGTCCTATTCTGTCGCCTCAGAATAGGACACACGTTTGGCACGCATAACTTTCTGCTCACTGGAAATGATCCTCCAACCTGTGGTAGATGCGGGGAGAGGCTGACCGTCCTCCACGTCCTCCTGGAGTGTCGGGCAGCCGAATCTGAAAGAAGGAAACATTTTTCCCTAGCATACCGGCAGCACATCCCCCTACATCCCGTAATGCTACTCGGCCCAGAACCTTTATTTGACACCAACGCAGTCCTAAGTTTTCTGAAAGATGTTGTCTTGCATGTTTTTAGCCCCACATGTTCGTAGCGGGTCCTCTCTTCAGAGGATGCCGCTGCGATAGCTGTTTAGTATAGCACATGCCTCTAGGCCCTTGTGTTTCAAGGGCTCTGGCGAGGCAGCAGTGCTCCGTGTAATTTTACGATCTTATATATTTTATATTTTGCATCATTCTTCTACTATGGATTTTAATCTTCATAGTATTCGTCACAAGTCATCGCCATAATTTTATACCACGTAGACTTTACGCACTTTACAGCGACTATTTTAGGCCACTTTACAGCCAAGTCACATCTTCGTCACAGAACTCATCATTCCACCGCGAAGTCACTAACACTGTCTTGGCGCTCTTTGGCCATAACTGGCCCTTGCGCCACTAAACCACACACATTCATTCCGCTAAAAGAAGTATTTTACACGCACACGCACACGCACGCGCGCACACAGGCATATATATGTTGCAACGAAGAAGAGTAGCCAGCCTGCGCCACAGCACCATCGCTACCGGTATGTGCTCGTGGTTGCTGTCCCGTTGCTGATAAATCTCCTAGCAAGTGGTGGAGGTGCTGGGTATCGATACCAGTACCTCTCGCCAGTACCTTCCGATCCCAGTACATTCCGACTCCTCAACCACGAGTCGGACCTTACCCCCACCAGCGGCACACCTTCGATGACCGCCAAATATGTTTTGCTTGTGGTGGTCTTGGTCACATTGCGCGCCATTGCTGTAGTTGCGCGCTTCCTCTTCAGAATATCTGGCGAGCGCCACCTTTCCCAGCTCCGTTTTCCTCTTCACCTTCCAGTCTTCCTACCTCTTCCTTTTCCCCTGACCGCTCAACCGCCTCTACTCGTCGATCACCATCTCCCCGTCATCGCTCGATTTCTCCGATGTGGCGCCATCCCGTGTCCACCAAGCAGGAAAACTGATGGTCGCAGTTAGTTCACGAGGCACGAACTGCGTGTACGCCGCAATGCCCAAGTCCTCGTCCCTCTCCAGCCAATGTAATTGAATTGTCTGTCGCCGGAATCGCCGTCCTGGCACTTCTAGATACAGCAGCCGCCGTATCCGTAATTCCCGCCGCACTCTGCCGCAAACTACGAAAGGTTCTGACGCCTCTCTTCGACTTCTTTCTTCGAACCACGAACGCTCAAAATATAACGGCTCTCGCTGCCTGTACTGCTCGCGTCTTCATTCAAGGTCAACTGTATATCATAGAACTCGTCGTGCTGCCCTCATGCTCGCATGACATTATATTAGGCTGGGATTCCTTGCAAATAATAACGCCGTTATTGACTGTTGTCACGCCCAACTCAAACTTTCTGCACTTCCCGACCTTGAGACTATCGAAAACGTCCCTTCTTGTGCTGAACTGTTTGTGTCCGAAGACAATGCCGTCCTTCCATCCTCTTCCCTGCTTGTGCCTGTGTCGTGCACCGCTATTTCTGATGGCACAGTTTCCTTTACGCCCTCTGAAGTGTTCATTCGCCACCGATGTTCTCCGCTACCCTTTGCTTACCTTACTCTTCCCAGTGGCGTCGCGAAAATGGTCGTCGACAATCCCACGGCCTACTCTTTACCTTTATTTCATGGTGAATGCCTAGGCCTCGTTCAACCAGTCGATACCTTTTGTATTTTGGCGCTCCTGCCGTTTCTACTTCTGCGGAACTTGGCGCACTTACTTGTGAGGCTGCGGTTGATCAGTGACTCCTCGACGCTTTCCACTGCGCCATCGACGATGGAACGTCATCTTCAGAACGAAGCCAGCTTATCGCTCTCCTGCAGAAGTTCAGCGCTTCTTTCGACAGGCATGCTTCCGGTTTGGGCCGCACATCGACCGCTTTTCAACAGATAGATACTGGCCGTCATGCACCTTTACGGCAGCGCCCTTACCGAGTATCCGCCTCTGAGCGCCATGTCATTGACCACCAGGTTGCTGACATGCTGAAGCTTGGCGTTGTGCAGCCTTCCAACAGTCCCTGGGCATCATCGGTAGTTCTCGTTAAGAAAAATGATGGCTCTATTTGATTCTCTGTCTGTTATGGTTGTCTGCACAAGGTAACAAAGAAGGACGTTTACCCGTTACCGCGCATGGACGACGCCATCGACTGTTTGGAGGGGGCGGAGTTCTTTTCTTAGCTGGATTTGCGTTCCGGATGCTGGCAAGTCTTTTTGCACCATCTGATCGACATAAAACAGCAATTGTAACACTTGACGGATTATATCAATCACTGGTAACGCCTTTCGGCCTGTGTAACGCTCCAGCCAATTTAGAGAGAATCACGGATAATATTTTACGTGGCCTCAAATGGAACACATGTCTATGCTACCTGGATGACGTAGTTGTCTTTCCCGCTGATTTCCTGAAACATCTGAGCCATCATGAGCGCATTCTGAAATGGCTTACTGACGCAGGACTTCTACTCAACTTAAGGAAAAGTCGTTTCAGCGCCCAAAAGCCCACTATTCTTGGCCATGTATCGCGAGACGGTGTACTTCCAAATCCAGCCAAGCTCTGCGCTGTCACCGACTTTCGACAACCAAAGAAGTTAAAGTAGCTTGAAAGTTTCCGTGGTTTATGCTCCTATTTCCTAACTTTCATTCGAAATTTCACTTCCATAAGTGTACCCCTGACAGCCCTTCTGAGTGGAGACAAAGAACTTTCTGCTTGGTCGCCCGCCTGCGATGACGCCTCCACAAAATTACGCTACCTGCTAACCTCGCCACCTATCGTCGGCCACTTCGATCCTGCAGCCCCCACAGAGGTCCGCACTGATGCCAGCAGCGTCGGACTCAGCGCCGGACTCGCGCAACGAAAAGCGGGGTTCGATGATGATGATGAAGCGGGTTCGTTGCTTATGCGAGCCGAACTCTAACAAAGGCCAAGGCTAATTACTCTGTAACAGAGAAAGAGCGCTTAGCCGTTAGTTGGGGCCCACAGAACATTCTGTCCTTATTTGTATGAGCACCCTTTCGATGTCGTCACTAACCATCACGCCCTTTGTTGGCTGTCTACCCTTAAGGGCCCCTCTGGCCGACTTGCTCGCTGGGCCCTTAAGCTACAGGAGTACATCCGCGTGCTCTACCGTTCCGGCCGCAAACACACGCACGCTGACGTCCTTTCTCGCTCACCGGTATCCGCTGACTGGGCTTGCCTATCCGGCCTTGAACCCATACTTACATCTCATGAACTGCACAATATGCCGTCGGACAAGGGCAAGGATCCCTGGATCAGTTCTCTCATCAGCATCCTTTCTGATCCATCCACCTCTTCACCATCTAGCATTCTTCGCCGCGAGGCTACCCACTTCTGCATTCGCGACGGCCTTCTTGATCGTCGTAATTACCTTTCGGATGGTCGCAAGTGGCTTCTTGTGATACGCCGCCATCCCCGTTACCTTATCTGCGACGCTTTCGACGCAGACCCTCAGTGTGCGCATGCCGACCTCTTCAAGACCTATGCTCGACTACGCAACTGATTTTATTGGTGCGGCATGTATAACTACGTCCGAAAGTTCATTCCCTCCTGTGCCCAGAGCCAACACCGAAAATTGCCTCCCGGACAAGTCTACCCGTCACAATCCCTTCCCGGCCCTAGCAGGCCCTATGATCGTGTTGGTATAGACATATACGGACCGCTACCCTCCATTCCAGCAGGCAACCGCTGGATTATTGTAATATGCAGTAGGTCACTTGACCTGCTATGCTGAAACAGCCACTCTACCGACTGCCACCGCCCGCGACGTTGCATCGTTTCTGTTACAAAATTTCGTACTTCGCCACGGTGCCCCTCGTGAACTTCAGAGCGATAGAGGCCGCGCCTTTCTTTCCGATGCTTTGAAGACACTACTCAACGAACGCCGCATTGTCCACCGCACCAGTACAGCGTACCACCTGCAAACTAATGGCGTGACTGAGCGCTTCAACCGTATACTTGGCGGTATGCTCTCGGTGTACGTCGCCTCGGATCAGTCAAACTGAGACCAAGTTCTGCCTTTCGTGACGTATGCGTACAATACTGCGGTGCAAGCAACTAATGCATTTCCCCTTACTTTCTTCTATACGGACGAGAACCTTCTACTACGCTCGATACCATTCTTTCATATACAACTGACGCACCCGAAAGTACTCCGCTATCTGAAGCTGCTCGTCATGCCGAGGAATGCCGACAGCTTGCCGGCTCTTTTTCCACCGAAGACCAGTGGCTGCCGCAATCCCGTCAACCTGCCGACCGTCCTGCACAAACTTTTTCTTCTGGTTCATTCCTATGGCTTCAGGTACCCGCTACCACACCTTGCTTTTCCACAAAACGTGTCGCAACATACCTGGGACCCTACCGCGTCCTGGTGAAAACGTCCTCCATCAATTACATTGTAGAGCCCCTCACGCTATCGATGGACCTACGCAATCGCGGCTGCGAACTTGTCCACGTCCCTCGTATTAAGCCCTACTATGACCCAATGGTAACCTCTTCGCCTTAAACCGCCAGGACGGCGCCTTCTTCTGCAGAGGGCTATTGTAACGAAAAAGAGCAGCCTGCTTGCGCCACAGCACCATCGCTACCGGTATGAGCTCGTGGTTGCTGTCCTTGCCCAACGCTTCTTACTGCTACCCATTCGTCTGCCCCCGTAGCTACATACATACATATATATATATATATATATATATATATATATATATATATATATATATATATATATATATATATATAAACGAGGAGGAAGGAGGTTAACCGAGGGGCCCGATTTTTATTAGTCATATGATAAGAAGCCAACAAATACTCCCAGGGTTCTAGAACGCATAAATACCCAAGATAGTGGATGGGGAGACAGCGCCGCAGTGGCTCAATTGGTAGAGCATCACACGGGAAATGCGAAGATTGTGGGTTCGGTTCCCACCTGCGGCAAGTTGTTTTTTCATCCACTTTAATTGCCAATAAGCTATCGTTGCATTATTTCAATTAATAAGCACAAGTAACTTTCCCTATGTTGTCCTTGGTGTCAGTGTTTGTTGGCTTCTTATAATATATATATATATATATATATATATATGGTGTTGCAGCGACGACTTACATTTTTTAAAGGTTGCCTGTGGCAGATAGCTCAATACTGGTTTATGAGCCGGTCTACTCGAAGCGAGGTGCACTACTTGCACACAAAATTGAAATGCGAAATCTACTTATTAGCAATCTACTAATTAACCTTTTAGCTAATTATTATATGACCTATATTGCAGTTGACAAATTCCAGCAGTGGACTTCGCACGTCGGATCGACTTGAAACGAATTCTCATGACGATACCAGTTTCGAGATATAAATTCCCGAACTTTGCGGAGAAGTGCATAGGCGTTCCAGGTACTTGTGTGCTTCAGTGCATGTAACGACGTTTTGTGAACAAGCTAACTGGGACGCCAATGCATTTCTCTGCACAGTTCGGGAATTCGTATCTGGAAACTGGTGACATCTTGAATATTAGTTCCAAGTGGATCCGCTTTGCGAACTTAACGGCTATACTCGTAAATTGCAATATGGGCCATAATGTAATTACTTAAAAACTTAATTAGTGAATTTTTTACTAATTAACCGATTTTGCATCTCAATCTTTGGCGCAGGTATTGTGCGTCACTTCGACTAGACCAGCTCCTGAACTAGAATTGTGTGATCTGCCACAGGCAACTTTTAAAGATGTTTGAAGGTGTTCGCTGAAACACCCTGTATATTCTACTGAGGATGAAAAGCGGCCCTTCGGTGCGGGCGCTTCCAGAGCGAGTGCCAGGACAGAAGGGGAAGTCTGGGAGCCTATCTGCCGCTAACGCGAAGCCTCAAGACACTCACCATCACAGTGGCGACGTTTGAGGAGTCAGCGAATCCCATCATACAAGGGCTTGCCTTGAACGGCAGCATTGAAGAGCTATTCATGAACAGTATGTGCTTGGCACGTTTAGAGCAGTAGCTGTGCTAAAGCGCCAACTATGGTAAAGCTTTTTATCAAAGGTCCAAGCTAGTTTTATGTGGGTCAGTGTAGCAATGACTAAATTATAATGTGTAGCTATTAACAAGAAGCCACCACTCCTAAGAGCAATGACTGTTGACCTTATTTTTGATGGTAAACGTAGTACGAGTGCCTTCAATCAGTCCATCAATCATTACACTGTGAAGAACAAATCAGACAGCGTATTGGAACAAACTTACCCTATAATATTAATTCACTTTAGCTATGCTAACTTGCGAACTAAATGAGCCCACAGCACTCATTTGTTTTTAGTTACCTAACACATGTAAGCTAGGGGCTGCGGTGCATTTATCGTTTTATCTTGGTGGCGATATACTTTCCTTTAATGTGGACAAATATGAGGAATAAGGGAATGTGGATTATGAGATGTTCCACATAGCGGTCTATAATTATAAGCATATTTATCGCCAGGAGCGTTCATTATTACAGAGCGTACGAATTGCTGGTGATTGTAGGTTGACTAACAAAACGAATAATCGATTCCCTATTTCCGAAACATCCTTGATCCCAGTTCTTTCAGTCAGTGAATCAGCTCTTCCTGCTACACATGTGGCCGGGCTTGTGTTGACAGGTTGCTGATGCTTACTTATGATCTGTATTATCTACAGCGCAGGCTGCGACAATACGTCAACCGAGCTTAATATTCAGGCATGTACTTTGTGAGTTTCCTGAAGTGGTATTTTATAAGCATCCCTTTTAGGGCCGGTGTCAGCCTTTGGAAGAAAACATGCCGGTGCCCGCCAAACATGCTGGGCGAAGCTTCCGCCTAACTTTACTAGTTACAATATTCAAAATAACGATCAGCGAAAGGGCCGCCTAGACCTGATACTTGACAGGCCACGTTGGCGACAACAGCTGGTCCCGCGCACGTAATTATATCTGTACAGGAAGTCTTGCCAGAAAGAATGGAATTAGCAAAAGTGAGCTCTGCGCGTTACAGGTTTACGTGTAGTTTAACGAACAACAATTATTACAGGACACTGCGAAGGACATACATTACGTGGATAGCAGTAGCGTGGCTCAACACGCTTTGCTTGTTGGGCGCGAGATCATGCTATTAAGCGAAAGAAACCATGCTCCTGAATGCGTTGCTTTCGGTGTATCGTGTGACAGGCAACTGTAAAGAAATAAATTTGGTGTGTTAAAAATAAAACGGGCAGAACACCTATAAAAGGGGTAGATACGTTGTCACGACTTACTATAACTTAACAAAATGAAATCAATTTGCTTATAAACCTGCCATCATTGACCCCAGTTCACAAGTAGCAAAGGAGGTAACAATGTGATACACGCCCCAGAAGATAGACCGATAATTTTTATTGACAGAAAGATGTAGAGGTCAGCCTGAGTGAAGTGCAACCCGCCTGTTACTTCACGCTGGGAAAGGGGGTTTGAGGGAGTGATAGATAGGATGTGAAGAGAAAGGAGGGTGGTGGTATAGGGAACACGATGATGAAAGAGTGAGAATCAAACTGGTTGCCTGCTAACTTTTGTGGCAGATATCCGCAGAAATGTTGGTAGAGTTGCGACATGAAACACTTGCTTAATTGTGCGTCTTTTTGTGTATGAAGGATGCTCAAGTGCTTTCGCATGCTCCTTGTCACAAACTGTCTTGCCAGCAATATATAAACAACACAACCACCGTTCGTTGAAAGAGAAACGGTTGAGTAATGGTGTAGGTCATCCTCAGCACAGGTGCCTTCAGCGCATTGCTACGCTTCCTGGTCGCATGCTCTCAGAGCAGCAAACAATAAGTGTCCTCTTCCACTAAATTGTGTTAGTATGCAGCATGTTGTTCTCGTTTGATTCCTTTAATTTTGCTCCCTCAGCCTAGCACGAGGAGAAAAAGGATGTTCGCTTTTCCCGTGGTCTTACCTGAATGTCGTTTTTCTAGAGTTTTTTTTCCAAGTTCTGTCCCATCAAGAAGACTATTTCTTCAGGGGAAGGGGAAAGTGGTTCCACGTGGCCGCCGATATTCGGTGGAGAAAACTGGGTATGGGAGGACTCTCGACATCATGAGTACCACTACTGGACATTCATTGGCTTACATACTTGTAATGCATCAAATTGGCCTTCGACTGTACATCATTGCCCACATTTGTAAATTTAGGACATGCGAACGCAATATATACGAATAGCACATCCGGCCAGTGTTGGTGTGGAAATCTTCAGCTGTGAAGCAGCTGGCTACCCAAATGTCCGAATCGTGCTGTCATCAATAGTCTACATCTAAGAACTGCCGCAAAACACAAGACAAAATGCTTACTTTGCGATGGATGGCGAGCGATTACTTCTCTCTCGACCACATATAAAACCAGTGTTTCAATGGGCAAGTGAGTTAATTGGTCACGGCTGGCTAGGACATTGTGAGGACGCTTCTGAAGAATCATCATCGCCGTGAAGCGTCAGCGTCAAGTGTTTTATATTATCATCGACTATTTACCACCGGAAGAGCACAGTTAATTTGAATGCCTTGCTTTCGCCACCCAAACATGTCTTGACATGCTCATACTCCTGGACGACCCCGACGCCCAGCGCCAACTTTGTGGTAGCGCAGCAATGAATAGACGTCGGACAGATCACTTGCGTCTTTCCAGCACCAGTGAAGCTACTCCCATTTTTGTCAAGGAACAACCTACCGCAGCTGCTTGAATCATGTGTTAGGGCTAAGTTAATTTTTACTAGTCGTGGGCGGATGGGCTGATATAGAAATGCACAAAAGCGCCAAATCACGACTTACATGCAAATAAAATGTTACCCCCTTTTCGCTACTTCACTTTCGCTCAACCGATTGCACCAAATTTATAGAATTTCTGGCGAGCACTCATCGGACCTTATACATGGCATCTAAGGTGTAAATGGCTGTTACATCAGCTGTCCCTGAGACAACGAAATCTGTCTACACATGGACTATTATTATCCCTGTTGATAGCCATTATGAAGGTATTTATGCAATTTATCGCCAGGCAGGAAGAAAATAAATATAAGCGTCGTAAGACCGAGGTATGAGTCGCGATGTTAAGCGCCATACTGGCAGCCAGGTAGACAGGTTAAGCAAATTTCCATGGAGATAATGTTGCGCTGATCTGGAATCGCAATATCCTCTGCACAGAAAATAGCAGTGTAGTCCGCAGGTCGTTTTCCATATAAAAAATATTATCTTCGCACGGTGGCTCTTCTACAATGCGGGAATAACTTTGAAGTCGCTCAAGATGATTGTCACCTCCTGTTTTACGTCACTGCTCTTCCACTACCGTCACAAAGTGCCATCAAAAGATGACACTGAGGACATGAAATTCATGATGAAGCAGAAGAACATATCCTCTCTTCCTCAAGCAATCGTCAGTTCCTGCTACCGATCGCACACCATATACTGTGTTGTAGTATCTCGGAGAAGATACGTGCAAGCTTCTCCTATCCGCATTCAGTGCTTAATGGGCATTTCAATTGTGCATGACAAGTGGAAATGTATATAAACCAGAACAGCTGTTACCAAAATTATTCCTTAGAGGGCATTTGACTTCAGAAGGTGCCTCGCTAAAATTGTGGAGATAATCGACTGAACGGGATGAGAGTTCCTTATAGAAAAGTGCGCTCTCTATGCGGTTATAAAATTTTGAATAGGCAGATCCTATATATAAACCAACGATGTGGTGTCGTCCATGGAACAGGAGCTGACACATCATCGCCTGTCAGGCGTGCTATTTTGAAAATAAGATTCGCCCACGATAAAATTGTACACGAGGCAATCCCGGATGCTTTAGATGAGGTATGCATTGGGGGTGCATGTGCACTTGGATCATTAGGTATCTTAACGATGGCACGTGTTTCATGAAGGTGGCTCATAGAGATCACGTATCACGAAATGGGCCGAGCCGTTCCTTGATATTGCCGTATTCAGCTCCGCGCTCACCGAAACAAACGTAACTGAGCTTCCAGAAGTCGTAGTTCTCACTACCAAAATTACTTGATTGCAGTTGTTTTGGGCTCCTGTAGTCTCACACCTATACCGGCGCACGGTAGTACAAGGAGCTATTTCTGCTACCGCTAAGTGCCTACTCCTTCCCGTTTTGTAAGTGGCCATTGCAAAATTTCCCGCACTTGCTCTCATTCACAACGCAATTAGCAGGCATCAGATTACCATAGACGGTACCCTGATACTATAGGTCGAACACAATATTTTGCTTGGTTTGATCACGAACCGTGATTTTTCTGAGATGCAATACCTCACGATGTTTAAGAAAGACCTGCCAGCTTCTAATACTTGCAGCAGGAATAAAGTGAGGCCCACCTGGATGATCCCTACTATCCATTTACCAGGCGCATTGCGGAAGTTACCTGCGCTATGCCGCGCCGTTACTTACTGACATACGACATTTCTGCCTACTACATCCCTGATCGAAAAACACGCACCAGGAGCTCTGTGCACAATTCTAGTTTATTCACCGTCTAGGAATGTACCCTAAAATTTGGCACTGCAGTCCAAATTTAACACTACTAACCTCTCAGCGCACTTGTAGATTTCATAATTTGCGTCTGACATATTAATAAATTCTACTTTTCCTGGCGAGCCTGTGATACCCATGCTTTTGCTTACTTGGAAAGCCTGCAAGCACAAGCAATGCGTACACGTCTTAGCGTGTCACACTCCATCTTAACTAAATTCTACAAAATTTCGGGAGCAGGTATTTGTCCTATCAATATATACTGCTCCTGTGAACTTCTCAGTGTTTACCTTTGCTCAATCAGCAGTCATGAGTACCACATTTTTGAGGGCTCTCTATGATATGCGCCCATACTACATTTCACTCTGGAGCTATCCATCGTTAAGAATAAGTGATTCCTACAACCTTTTGTCCAACTGCAGTTTTAATCACGTCAGGATGGTTCTCATAACTATTGATTGACCGTTGTGTCGCTCGCTCCACCGTAAAATAAGGAATATCGTATATTCTGAAATACATCGCGTTATCCCTATTCTTTTAAGTACATGTCTGTACTGTACATATTTACTTACATGTACTGACCTCCTAACTGCCTCCGCGGCTACTATTGCTGTTCCAGCCTTGTCGATTTATTGAAACTTCCAACGCAATCATAATAAAACATTGACGACTGTGGAGATTGCGATCATTTGGTGAGCCGTGCGTAACATCTCACAAGAGCGGGTTCGAAAAGTGACTGGCTTTCGGGACGCGAAATGAGACACACCATTGACTGTGGATTTTGACAAGGACCTTACAGTTTCTCATGAAGTTACCACGCTATACCACTCTACAGTGGCAAATGGCCACCACATATTCCAATGCGGCACTACGAAGTTGATGAAAATCATTTCTAAGACTCAGCGGTGAACTTTATATATCAGTCACATTCATAAAGGCGGACGCCAACGCTATGTGCATATGTCTTAGGCAAGTTACTTGTCTCAGCCAAACAGCCGTTATCACCGTCATCACTTTCTTGATCCGAAATTTCTATTCAAAGTCATACCGAACATTGAAGAAGTCATGCATGCCTTCTACTCCTATTGTGCCTTAACGCCGTCTTTACCCAATACGATCGCCGTCTCATTGACTTTGCGGAGATCTCGAACTGTAAGGATGGCATCGTACCACAGGCAATAGATAAATGGCCTTTTAGATTGTGGCTAGACTTACGAGAAAAACATTTAATCAAGGGACAGTCAATTGCGCCCAGGCCTATTTTGCAATGGAGGGATCTTTCGAAGTATCGGCAACCGGTAACTTTCTCAACGCCACCTTGTTACTACATGGCTGCATGGCTACAGCGACACAGAACCGTTTGATTTGAAAAATGGTTCTTGGAATAAAAAAGAAAGAAGAATGCCGCTTTTATGCACAGGACGTACTAAGGCACTAATGAAAGTGGTCATTCTTCTTCGCAGATTTTTGGGCATACTATGAGGACGTGTCCTTGCTTAGTACATGGATATCGAGGAGTCAAAAAGTGCACAGCGTTCAGGTGTACTTTGATCCGACCGTAACGAAATTCTTCCTCCAGACACTTGCAGGATGTATGCAGTACAACTACACGCTCTCCTTTGGCTACCAACGTTTGGAGAGCGTGCACGAGTTGCTCGTCAAGAACATAGTAAGTGAACGACTCATGTCATGTATGATTCCGTCAGCTGTAGACGCATTTCTAATTAAGCACAATTCAGGCAAGAAGATTTCTCTACGGAAAATTTCATCGTACGCGTGCGTCCTCACGAATAATAATTATTTTTTAAAATACAATGAGGAACTTTCAAGGAGGTACAGAATGGAGCAGATTACAGATAACATCACATATATTAGGCAAGAAAAACAAAATAAACAATGAATAGACTGCACAAGCTTACGTACACAAAAAATTGATAGCAATAGTGTGAGCACAGAAAATTTTGGATGTATGCAAATTTTTCCCCTTCGTGTACTTTCCTACCCCTTGCAGCTTTCCCTAAAACTGATTTTCCATATTCACTGTCCCCGTGCCGCGAGTTGTCGACTAATTCGCTCTGCGAACGGCTGGGCTCATGCTTAGCTGTTGGGGTAGAGCGACTGACCCGAGAAGGTATTGGCGCCGGGTTCGAGTTCTGGACCTCGATGAATTTTTCTTCAACTGCGAGGTTTTCTTTCTGAGAAAGCCGTATGAGTTTCCTCTGTAGCCACGTGCTACAATTCAGGCGTAAGCGACTTTACCCCTTCATAATTGGGTACACCATGCAGGGCTGCATGGGGAAAGAGTTTCTGAAAAAGACGTTCAACAGGAAGCTTTACGTCGAGCCACAAGGGATGGAGGAGAAATAAGGGTTTTCATAGTTGTTATGCTGCCAGTTCTGTTATAAATTGACACAATGAAACGAGTACTTAAACTGAACTGGTTATAATCTCCTACTCAGTTTATGTTAGTGGGGGCCGAGTCCGATGCAAGCTTTTAGTAAAAGATGCGAGTTGAGTCTCGCAATAAGTATTATTTTCTGAGGGCATGTTGTGCGAGCAGAAAAAGTTCCTTTCTTTAAGAAAATCGAGAATTCTTGTGAATGCAACGTATTCTAGCAGGTTGCAACTCATTAAAGCATCATCCTGACACACTAGCACTCTATTATGCTCGAACTGATACGTTTAACATTTCTTTTTTTTCCCGAACAATATTGGACTGGAACGACGGTTCTGTAACTGTAACTAAAAATTTTATGAACTTGTACTTGCTTGCTCATCATTTGTTCAGTATTGTTTGTATTTATTCTATTGCCCTTCTGCTTGGAACGGAAGGTTTGCCGTATGTGGTAGATTTAAAACAAAAAACAAAAATATGACTTCGTAAGCGAAAAGTGGATGTAGCTGCAGATTTTTTTACTAAGCTTGTGGAGTGAAACCATTTTGCCAGCCTTTCAATGATCAGGTAAAACGCCTGTATCGAGTGAATGTTAAAAAAAGTTCGGCTAGTATGACATAACATACGGCAGGTAATAGTCCTACTCAATGGAACTTGCACTGTGCAATTTGCCACATCCTATGCCTAAAGTTGCCTAAAGAGAAAAAATTCCAGTATCTGCGTGTGTACCTTCAAAAGCTCGTTCACAGAACAAGAACAAAAAAGTAGGAACACCAGAAAAAGAACAACGCACCCGTTGGAGTCAATGTGAAACGAAGCTTTCAGTAAGCTTGTGTAAGTACAATAAATGTGGGTATTACATTTATGCATCTTTGCCGCGTAAAGGAAACAGACGCAATCATCTACCCCCCCCCCCCCGTCCCCATGCTGCGCGGTTTGACTCAATGAGAGTTATTTTGATGTCCTGGTCGCTACTTGGCCAGTCCTCTTTTGTGGGTGTGTGTCATGGTATGGAAGTCATTATAATAAGCATCAGGCAGCAATTATTTGAAAGAGCAAGTTGGCATTTGCCCAAAAATGCCTCACCCTCCTTGGCCAACCTCGTAACATGGAAATGATAGTCCTCATAATCACCATACGAAGACGCTGTCTACAAAGTTATATGCACCCAGTAGAAAGTCACCGACAACACTGCGTGCACATTCTTTATTCCCCACTTCATGATATTCGGCATTAACGTTGAACAACCGACAAGCTCAGCTAAATACACTCGTGAATGAAACATCAAAGAAAATTGATACATTGTCACCACAAAAAAGCGGCACACCAATAATACATTTTAATGAATTTTTAAACAATATTGACCCGCAAGGAGCAGATATGGTTAACCCATAAGTCATGATGGATCGCTTGAACATTGCATGCAGGCAAATCGTGATCGTCAGGCGTCTGGTTAAAAACATTCGCTTATTCAATTCTGATATAGTTACGGTAAGACGCATTTCATTTAAAAGAAAAAAATGAAGCCAAGCACTTTTACGAGGACGCTTGCTTACCAGATATTACAATTTTACAACATTAACAACACATTCATCCCTAAAATATGAGCAGCGTATACTTTTAGTTAAGGTCGTCCCGAAGCGCTTGGCAGAGGCTGTTGTGCAGCCGATGACTGATACAATATTGCATTTTGCCGCATACTTTTAGGCAGGATATCCTAAATGTGGTACTACTTTTTCGATTTTTGCTATGCAATTAAGGCCTTTATACTACAGTTTCGCGTCAGTTTCACAATTCTAATAAATTTCTCTAGAAGAATAATTTACGTGTTTATGGATGACGTTAAAAGCGAGTGAGACGTGGTAATTTTTCAGCCTTTCTGAGTAATTGAAACCTCCGTCAACTGTCAGTGTTGCAGTGGAAATATATATATATATATATATATATATATATATATATATATATATATGGGTTTCATTAGGGGAAACGCGGGCTCAAGTGTCATGGTTTCATTTAAGGTAAATTCTAAACGATAGCGTATATGTGTAACCGGATAAGACAAACGCATCGCAGAAGCCTACTAGAACGTATGTGACGTGTTACGCATATGAATTTGCAAGTGCGAGATGCTCGTATTTCAGCAATACATCGCGAAATGCCATGGCGCTCTCAACCTAGCGTAATAACTCAGTTATCGACTGGTGCTCCACGTTCCCTGTGCAACGATAGAATACATCTAGATTATCCGACTAATAAAATATTTCCTAATAACAATAAGCTTTTCGAATTCCGTGAGCAAATCTAGCTATTTAAGACGTGTCTGAAACTTGATTAGCCTATTATGTGGTGCGACTCCCTAACAAAGTAGGCTTGAGATTTCTGCCTTAACATCTCATGACAGCTTTCTTGGACAGGTAGCGCGCCGAATACGAAGGAGTCTTGATATTATAACACATATCAAATGAAAAACATATTGTTGAAAGTCTTGTAGCTGCTCTTTTATGAGCAGATGAACATTCAAAATTAAGTATACCGCATCAGCGGGGACGACACGGCAGCTGCAGTGTAAAAACTCAGGTAGAGCGTGATGTTACAGGAAACTTGCAGCCTTATGCTGAGACATTCCGCCACAAGTAAAGCAAGACCAACTTAGTATTGCGCTGTTTATTGGCTGCCGGTAAGAACAAATGTGCGAGAGTTACGCTACTTTGGCAAGATTCGCACCACGAAATCATGTTTGCGCAGTAAGCAGTTCTCATTTCTTCAGTTAGCAACATGCAAATGGATTCGACTTATACGACATGCAGTGCAAATTGCTAAAGATGACACTTTCGTTGCTGCGGTCCAAGATGCTGTCATGAAACATAGTTTAAAAAATGAACAAAAGGACATTCTGTTATTTACATTGTCAAGAGTTCTCTGTTACTATTTCCTCTTTTATATTTTTTTCTCGTGTTCCGTTCTTGATCTACCGCTTGGACATTAGCGTTCTTGGTTAGTTCGTGTTGATATCCTTTGAGTTTTTACTTGTTTTCCTTCGTGTTACCTGACTTTTTATGCTGTATAGTATAGTGTACTATAATGTGTGTATGTAATAGCTAGTATGTATTAAGTACTATCTTATATTGCACTAAACGGTCATTACATTTGTTGTTAGGATTTTTCATTTCCCCGTATGCAATGCCCTGAAAAAAGTCCTTAAGGTTGAACAAGCAAACAGACAGGAAACTTTATTTAGGTCCTGAGGTATGCTACCGCTTAAGGCGGTTGGCAGCGGGCTGCTCTCACGTCGGAGCGGGTGGGCCGAACCTCACCGGCGCGTCGCGGGCCCTCTGAATGGACCTGAGTTGATGTAGAAGGTCTCAGCTTCTGAGCATCGAACTCCAATACTCTTCGTTTGTGCGTTGAGGACCTTGTAATGAGGGGTACTGCCAGAGAACGTGATCTGACGTTCCAGCTTTGCCACAATAATGGCATGTTGGATCCATGCCTTTGATTAACTCGCTGTGGGTATTAGGCCTAAATATGGCCTGGTAGGAAGCATGCTCCGGTTCAGGGAGATAAATATAAAATAACATAATGATAGGGACGTGATTTACTGGCAGCCTAACCCGGTTTGTACAATGACTCCTGAACCTGCAGATTAGGCGAAACTTCGGACTCGTGCAGTGCGCGGCCAGCCACGTCCTTAGATGCCCGACGCGTCGCGCAGAAGTCACTTTCAGAATGGTGGCCTGGCACCGGCAACTTCTACCGGCTGTGCAGAAGATAGGGCTAATTGACGAGAAGGAAGCCTAACTGAGAATTCGCAAAGCTTGGCAGTCGAGTGCACTCTAACGTTGGCATGGGCTGAAAGGTATCTTTCTTTTCTTGAGCCATATTCATGCACTTTTTGTCCTCGAGGATGCTTTTAGATGTGCTGTAAATCCCCCTGTACGTTGAACTTGAACTGCGAGAATTATTATTGTATATGAAGTTGTACCTTTATTGATGTCGCGTTTGTGTTGATGAAAGCCATTGTAAATTTGTGTCTATGTTTCAGCACTGCCTAATGCGTCAGAGCATTATCGGACTATTTTAGTGTGTTAGCATGCACTGTGCCTAACTTGAATCGCTATTGAGGATTCTGCTTTTTTTCCAGCGCTCGTTGACGCTCTCTGTACAGCGTTCGCGGGCGTCCCTGTGGCTGCGGTGCATTCGCAAGGCAAGCACGAGTTTAGAGCACTGGTGTTGTTGTTTACTTGTAGAATTGAGTGTAGAAACACAAGTTCGGCACCGAATATCTGGGCACTTTGTATCAATGTTTTAGCATTTTTGACGTCGCATCTGACGGGGCGGCCAAGTGGCTATATAGCTCTGCTGGTGAGCATGGGTTTGAACCTCTGCCACGGCGGTTAATATTGCTGAGCACGAGGTCACGACTTCCATTGACTAAAGCGTGCTGCTGGGCTAGTTGGTGCACTACTGCAGCTTAAGTGCACACTAATTCAGTTTGTTTACTTTATTATTGCGATAACATTTACGTGGGCACTCCAAAGGCATTTCCGCCGTTGCCGCCGGCGTCGCCGTAAGGCTATGTATCAAGTCCAAGGGCGATAAAGTCGTCGCCGTGCACAATGTAATGTACGTGTGAGTGAAAGCATGCGAGGCTAAGCCGGCGATCGTGGCTCAAACTCGCGCATGAAAGGGAGGAAGCGCGCCATCCTTTGCAACATCATAGGCTCCGGAGGGAGGGTAAAGAAGAGTTCCGTTCTCCTCCGGGTGGCCCGAGCGCCCTCGCGGGCCCGCCCTAGCAGATGGTACTTGAAAGCCATTTGAAACGTATACAGATTCCGCAGCTCGCTATTTTCGCTTAGCTCGCATTGATCTGAGCAAATACAGGAAGGTCAATTCGCTCGCTGCTGCTGCCGTGCTTACTCACTCCAGCATTCTGGCAGCCACTTTTCCGCTGTCATCGCGTGAGATGTGTGTATGTTTCCTTAGGCGAGCGTGGCACCATGCTTGTTAAATCAGTTACTATGCTTATGTTTACAACTTTATACGGCCTATAAGACTACTATCCTTAGTTAGTGTAGCAGTGCACTAATTTGCTATTGCAACCGATGCTACGCGTTGCTGGCCCAACTGCGAGTATTTATGCGTCCGAAGGCAGCCAACAGCAGCTCTGGCATTTAGTATTGCTGCATTTGTAAATCAACAAGCAAGCAAATCTGACGGCAGCCTTGTTCACAATGAAAGAAGTGGCAGAGCTGGCGCCCCTTTTTATGTGTATCTCAAAACATGACTAAGGCACCTGGCATACACGACCGGCAGATTGCCTTCGTTGCGATTAAGAGTGTGCGCCGTGGTTTGGTTGATTAGGGACTCAAGATAAAGACACGAAGAATGATTTCGTTCCTTGTCATTCAGGCGAGATTTCTCCGAGTTAATCT
This sequence comes from Dermacentor variabilis, assembly GCF_050947875.1. Taxonomy (NCBI): domain Eukaryota; kingdom Metazoa; phylum Arthropoda; class Arachnida; order Ixodida; family Ixodidae; genus Dermacentor; species Dermacentor variabilis. The sequence goes on from NC_134571.1 coordinate 174,221,710, forward strand.
TATGTGATCTGGTTGCGTAGTCTTCGGCCAAGGCATTCGACGCAACGTGTCGTTTCTGGGCGTCATTTATGTGTCGCATAAGTCTTGTTCTCAAGTGGCCGGTTTTACCGACGTAGACATACGGACAGTCCGTACACGGAATGACATACATTACGCCTGGAAACTTGTCCTTTTCCAAAGGGTCTTTGGTTTTTGCACATGCACAAGCTCGTGTCTAAGTTTCCGAGAGGGCACGTGCGCAGCCTGCACGTCATATGACCACAGGACGCGTGCAAGAGTCTCGCTTACGTTGGGGACGTACGGAATCGAAGCCCGTCGTTTCGGGGGTCCAGGCTGGGCGGATACTGTGCAAGCCAGCTGGCGCCCTACGGAGTCAGTGAAGTACTCAGGGTATCCACCAGCCATTAATTCCCTACGCACAAGTACACTTTCCGCTATGTGGTCTTCCGCTGTTGTGCACACGTTTTTCGACCGACGACGAAGAGAGCCGACAACAGACCTCTTTTGCGAAGCAGGGTGCACCAATGTGTAGTTTAGGTAGCGGCCAGTGTGAGTGTGCTTCCTAAACACCTTGAATAACAGGTTTCGCCCTTCTCGCTGCACAAGGGTATCGAAGAATGGCAGTTGGCTTTCAGAGTCCACTTCAACGGTGAACTTGATTGCTGCTTGTATAATGTTTAGGTGAGCCGTGAAAGAGTCAAGGTTTTTTCTTCGCAAAATACTGAAACAGTCGTCGACATATCTGAGGAAGACATTAGGTGCCGGTGTAAACGAGGACAACGCTTGAGCTTCGATGGCCTCCAGTGTTAAGTTAGCTGCTGTGACCGAAATCGACATACCCACTGCTGCTCCGTGTACTTGCCGATAAAATTCCTTCTGGAACGTGAAATATCTATTTCCTAGGCAAAATTTTAGTAGCCTACCTGGATCATGCACATTGATGGGAGATCTGTCAGGCAACGTCGGGTCTTCGTCAAGGTCGGCGATGGAAACGTCCACGGCCATGTCTATTGGTGCACTTGTGAACAGTGAGACCACGTCAAAAGAAACTAAGACATCGTCGGGGCGGACGCTTGTCCCTTTAACCTTTTCAATGAAGTCGTACGTGTTGCGTATGTGCGTAGCACGTTTTAGAATGAGTGGCGAAATGTCAAAGCTGTCAAATTTTTTTCACAGAATCATTTCCCCACTCGTTGGAACACATAAAAGGGGGGCCAGCGCTGCCGCTTCTTTCTTTGTGAACAAGACTCCCGTGGAGGAACCGAACCGTAAATAACTATTTTAAACCATTTTTGTCGGTGTCCAGACCTCTTGCTTTTCAGTAGTCTTGGATGTGGCACTGTTTTCACCACTTGTTGCTTCTTAAATTAGGTTTACATCGGTGGGAATGGCCAACCGTTTTGGAGCAGGTTTTGTGCCAGGAAACTTGACGATTTGAAGCAGGTTTTGTAGCAGTCAACTATTATTCTGAATGGCTATTTGCAGGACACCCTTCCTGCACGCCGAAATGTTTCAGATTAGCTGTGTGCGTCACTTGCTAAAATCCTCAAGAAGCATATTTCGTGTACAGGACCAATCATGAACAAATTACAGCTATCACAAGGTCATAGCGAGTCAGTCCCCACGCTCGAAAAAGAATTTCGCGTACGCAATGGTAAAGTACTATGCAAAAAAGCACAGAATGCTCATGGCTATACGGTTACATGGTATGCAAGATGACCATTTCAGTTGTTTTGTTGAAAGCCTAAAGACATCTAGCTAGCAAAATTGCAGAGCTTTAAATGCACTTCGTTATGAGCACGCACAGGTAAACGCAACATAGCAAATCAGATAATGTTGGAGGAGGTAAGTTTCAGTTTGCCGAGTGCACAATGAACAGCTGCCATGCCAAACATGCGAAGTGCACGTCGTCGGCTGAGTAACACCTCTCCCACAACGCAAGCACCGTCGATACGAAGTACAAATGCGGGCATCTTCCTCTCTACAATTGCTCTCTGTCTCTCTCACGCCAAGAAGCCTAATGTGCTAAGCACACACTAGTAATCCCAATAGAAGTACCTCCTAAATTGCACACAGCCTGCGAATATGGCACATACAGTTTCTAAATCACAGACCGTGAGCACGCGCGAGTGTGCTGGATTATATTAGCTAAGTATCCTTGAGCTCATGTAGCTTTTATTATTGGCAGGAGATGTGGCGGCACTCTTGGTATAGGGTGGTGGTATCTGCCATCTGACCTTCCATACAACTTCTCTTCGCAGTGGCCTCCAATATTGCGCACCGCAGCTCATCCTGGAGCAGCTTTGGAGCAGTTTATCCCATTTGTAGCCCGACTGCGGCAGATTTGATGAATTATAGTAGATTGGAGCAATTGTAGCAGCACTCCCATCACTGGGTTTATGGTCAATTCCTGAGTGTATCTCAGTGTATTGTATTGTATTAAGTTTTCCGTGTCTTATGCCAATAATGATTCCTTCCTTTGTGCAGCTGTTTTCACATTGTGGACAACACCGTTTCAAACGTGGTCATAGAAGAGAGGCTGAACACAGTGCACTGCTACACCTTGCAGCACTTTGGTAATGTGCTGTAGCTGTGAACTTTTGCAATATGGTTTCGTCTCTGCTCATATATAATTTGTATGTTAAAAATCTGATTCCCACATCACGCAAATACCGTGACTGAAATTTTAAACGAAATGGTGAGCTTACTTACTATGGAATCAGACTTCATAACTACTGAATGGCATGCTAAGGTGTTCAAAGGCGCTGAATATATTCTAATTAGAACTGAATGAGTGTAATGACAGTCAAAATGAAGATGCATCAATTCTATTGAATTGATAGATCTTCATAATACACATTTGAGCTGGGGTCTCGTCGATGAAACGACATAACTACAGACTGTAGAACAGCAGGTTATTACATCATACTAGTAGGCTTGTAGGACAACCGACCGATAGGTTTAAAGGCTGATAGACTAGTAGGCCGATAGACTTGTAGGCCGATAGGCTTGTAGGCCTACAGGCTTGTAGACTGTCTAGTTCGCAAATTACAGTTACCGATAGATATGAAAGCCTATAGCATGACGGAATTTTTTATTTGGCAGCGAGCACTGCCGGCAAACTACTCCGCCCGAAGCTGGCGAACCTCTGCGCCCGCAGGCAGAATGCGAGTAGTCGGGCTACGGGTTCGAGTTTGCACCCAGCTGCCTGGCCGAAACGCCGCCTCCATCTGCACTTGCCACCAAGCAGCCTGTGTCCCCTCTCCAAGCCGGAGTTGTCGTGCTTTGATCACTGGATCACCGGCAACCTATATCGACACTGGTGAAACTGATGCCACTTCTTTCACCGCCTCGTCTCCCTCCCTCCGCGTCGAATTGTTGAGCGCACAATCTGCCCCTAACTTGAGTGCTGTGACTAACGTTAGAGCTCTTACTGTATTTTGTTTCTAATTATGAATCTCTCATTCGGTGGTTAACTTATGTGTGTCTATTTGCGTTTGTTACAATAAAATTGTCGTTGGCGTTTTCGAAGAAAAGGCTTTGTCTTCAATTTAGTTCTCGCAAGCTCTGCTTCAGGGAACCCTCTGCAACAATTAAAAAAAAAGAACGTGCATCAGGAATTGGCGCCCGTACCGATTGGACACAGCCGTGTTTTTTTCCGTGGTTACTTAAAAAGCTTTAAACCGTGGCTAGCACGCGAGAGTTATTGGCTTTAGCGGAACGCATGGGACTTGAAGGAGCTGAGCTAAAGCCATGCTACGACGAACAGGATGAGCCAGTGTGCGAGGAAACGGCTGCGGAAAGCGAGGCCTAAAAAGCAACAGATCTAACTTGAAGGTGGCGCTAAGATACACTTGCTCGAACAAGAATGTGAACTGGAAGAGATAAACCTGAAGGTACGACTAAAGGTGGCAGAAATCGTGCGCAATGTCATAGAGACAAGTAAGTGGCAGTTCGAGGTGATGGAGGGAATACTTCGGTTGCGTCTAAAGATCGCAGAGGCGGAAAGGGCACGTGGAAATAAAGAGATTCGAGAGCTTGGTTCGTACGTAAGCAATATCGAGCGATGCTTTGACTCCCGCTCCAAACAGCGCTTTTGCGAATCTCTGTCCAGTGACTGCCTAGGATGCCGTCACGGTCTTTCTTTAGTATTAGACAAGCAACAAAAGGGTAGCTGGGAAGTGGGCGGAGAACGGAACAGCGTAGATCCTGACATGAACGTCAGTGAAACTGGGAATAGCTGGGGGAGCGGGGCACAGGGAACTCTCAATGAAATCGAGGCACGCGTGCGCACCTTTGCTCGTAAAAGCCCTTCGGATGAAGAGGCACAGATGCCTTCGAAAAGCCCGGCGGACTGGGCAACGTTTCGCAAGGGGAGTGACTACGAAGAGGATAAGGACAGCAAGGAGGTACGCTTCCGAACCGGTGCAGATATAAGCGCATCGGACATACAGGCACAAATGCCTCAAGAAAGGCCGACGAACCCACGAATGACTTGCAAAGCAGATGACCTCGAAGATTGCGAGGCGTGTAAGGAGACAATCGCCCATTCTTCCGGTGTACCAGTTGTGGTGGCGACAAGTGGCCTCGTCAATTGGGAGGACCAGTCAGATTGCTTACCGCAAGAGAGGGTTAGTTTGCCTGTCTCCATGAAGGCCGGATAGGCCACTGGGCAATAAACATGAGTACAGAATTGCTCAGCAGGTAGTGACGTACAGAGTCACAGGAAGATAGCCGTGACTCACAAAGCAAGGTCGTTTTCAGGTCAGCAATAAATGAACAAGCCCGCATGCACCGTGACCACGATCTTATCCTTGAAAAGGTATTTGACAGGTCGCAAGATCGTTATAAGGAAATACCAAGAATTTCTACTATTATTTCCATGGTATTGCTAGGTGCAGCTGATACACAAGGCAATTTACAATACATTTACGCGTTATCAAGCGGTGGCAAAGCTGGCGATTCTAATCAATGGGGAACATGTAGTCGCCCTTGTTTTGAGTGCCGCCACACTGGGGTGGCCATTCCGTGCCATCACCTTGGCAGTAGAGGCACCGGCTTGGTGACTAAGCTACATGTTCATAGTCAAAGGTGTGTACTACGTCAGCTATGTCACTTGCTCCTAATGACGTTGAGGGGACGGTGGGCATTTCATATCTGACATAAGTCGCTTGTCACACCTTACGGTATGGACACATGTAACTCGAAAGCAGCTTGTAGGCCATAATTTCGCAGCGAATGGATGACAAGAAAAGCACCAGAGAATCCGGAGAAAAGTCCACGTCGCAGTGGTGACAATCATAGAGGCGTCTCTGATGCCCCTGTGAAGCCTGCAGACGGGTTCGGGCGAGTTCTCGTGCTTGGTCGGCACGTGCGATCGCGTTGTAGGCGCTTGCAGGTGAGGAAAGTAATGTGTCCACGAGCACCGCGGATTCTCGCCTGTATAAGAGATAGAATGGTTAAATAGCCGGCAACATCGAGACGCAATGAATTATACGCGAACGTCACATATTGTAAAGAATATCCCAGTCATGGCGGTCGGCCACAAACTACTTCGAAAGCATGTCGGTGATATCCGGTAGAGACGCTCCATGAGGCCTTTGGTCTGTGGGTGGTATGACGTCCTTAATTCGTGCTTTGTCGAGAAGGAGCGAGGATGTCTTCCACGACGGCCGAAAGGAAGATTTGGTCACGATGACTCTGTAATTTTCATTCAGCACCGTGCACAAAAATTATGTCGTAGAGAAGAAAGTCACCGACGTCAGTAACGCACTCTGTCGGGAGGGCCTTTGTGATGGCGTACCGCGCAGCGTAAGTGGTAGTGATAGCAGCCCATTTAGTTTCAGAGTCTGAGAGTGGAGACTGACCAAGAATGTCTAGATGAACTCGGAAAAAGGGTTCGGGCGCGGAGTTCATTCGCTGGATACATCCAGCTCGAAACGCAGAGGGATTCTTTCGGCAATTACAGGGCTCACAAGCGGCCACGCAGCGCCGCACTGACCGGGCGGAGATCCGACCAAGAGAAGCGACCACGTACACGGTCGCATGTGCGCGATACGCCGATGTTTGCTGTGACGGAAGCGTCGGGGCATTGGCAGGGAACATTCGAACGCAGGTGTGATGGGATGACGGGGAGAAGGTTAGGGCCGGGGTGATCAAAATTTCGGCGGCATATTGTCTTTTTTTAAGGAAAAACAACCAGAGGCTTGGTCAGGTGTGGCCTCCAGCCGATCGATGAAAGCTCGTAAAGAAGGATGGCGGTGTTTCTCGTTGCCGATTTGAAGCAATGTTGAAACAGAGAAAACGGAAGCGGCGCTCTCCGCATCTGCCGGTTTTCCACATTTTAGCGGGGAAAACAATCTGTATCCTGGTGCGACCGCCCCACAAGATTTAGTAAATTATAAATTTGGTATTATAATTTAGTAGTCCCATATAATAAACGACGGAAAAGGTATACTTTTGCAGGCGTAAAGCCCAGGAAACGAGTAGTCCCGTGGGGTCCTTGAGCGAGGATACAAAGAAGAGAGCGCAGTAATCATTGATGACACAGAATGTATATCCGTACAAGCATGGACGAAACTTCTCAACTGCCAACAGAAGAGCGGGATACATGTGCTCTGTGATTGAGTAATTACGCTCAGCATGTCGTCGTCATCATCATCATCATAATCATCATCAGCCGGGTTACACCCACTGCAGGGCAAAGACCTCTCCCATACTTCTCCAACTACCCCGGTCATGTACTAATTGTGGCCATGTTGTCCCTGAAAAATTCTTAATCTCATCCGCCCTGCTAACTTTCTGCCACCCTCTGCTACGCTTCCCTTCCCTTCCATTCCGTAACTCTTAATGACCATCGGTTATCTTCTCTCATCATTGCGTGTCCTGCCCATGCCCATTTCTTTTTCTTGATTTCAACAAAGATATCATCAACTCGGACTTGTTCCCTCCCCCAATTTGCTCTTTTCTTATCCATTAACGTTACACCTATCATTCTTCTTTCCATAGCTCGTTGCGTCGTCCTCAATTTAAGTAGAACGCTTTTCGTAAGCCTCCAGGTTTCTGCCCCGTACGTGAGTACTGGTAAAACACAGCTGTTATAAACTTTTCTTTTGAGGGATAATGGCAACCTGCTGTTCTTGATCTGAAAATGCCTGCCAAACGCACCCTAGCCCATTCTTATTCTTATGATTATTTCAGTCTCATGATCCGGATCCGCAGTCACTACCTGTCCTAAGTAGATGTATTCCCTTACCACTTCCAGTGCCTCACTACCTATCGTAAACTGCTGTTCTCTTCCGAGACTGTTAAACATTATTTTAGTTTTCTCCAAATTAATTTTTAGACGCACCCTTCGGCTTTGCCTCTCCAGGTAGGTGAGGATGCATTGCAGCTGGTCTCCTGAATTACTAAGCAAGACAATATCATCACCGACTCGCATGTTACTAAGGTATTCTCCGTTAACTCTTATCCCCAATTCTTCCCAATCAAGGTCTCTGAATACCTCCTGTACACACGCTGTGAATAGCATTGGAGAGATCGTATCTCCCTGCCTGACGCCTTTCTTTATTGGGATTTTGTTGCTTTCTTCATGGAGGAGTACGGTGGCTGTAGAGCCGCTATATTTATCTTTCAGTATTTTTACATACGGCTCTTCTACACCCTGATTCCGTAATGTATGCATGATTGCTGAGGTTTCGACAGAATCAAACGCTTTCTCGTAATCAATGAAAGCAATATATAAGGGTTGGTTACATTCCGCACATTTCTCTATCACCAGATTGATAGTGTGAATATGGTGTATTGTTGAGTAGCTTTTACACAATACTGCCTGGTCCTTTCGTTGACGGAAGTCTAAGGTGTTCCTCATTCTATTTGCAATTACCTTAGTAAATACTTTGTAGGCAACGGACAGTAAACTGATCGGTCTATATTTTTTCAAGTCTTTGGCGTCCCCTTTCTTATGGATTAGAATTATGTTAGCGTTTTTCAAAGATTCCGGTACGCTCGAAGTCATGAGGCATTGCGCATACAGGGTGGCTAGTTTTTCTAGAACCATCTGCCCACCAACCTTCAACAAATCTGCTTTTATCTGATCCTCCCCAGCTGCCTTCCCTCTTTGCATAGCTCCCAAGGCTCTCTTTACTTCTTCCGGCGCTACTTGTGGGATTTCAAATCCCTCTAGACGTTTCTCACTTCCTATATTGTCGTGGGTCCCACTGGTACTGTATAAATCTCTATAGAACTCGTCAGCCACTTGAACTATCACATCGATATCAGCAGTAATATTGCCGGCTTGGTCTTTTAACGCATACATCTGATCCTTGCCTATTCCTTGTTTCATCTACACTGCTTTTACGCTTCCTCCATCTATGAGCGCATGTTCAATTCTATCCCTATGATGCTTCCTTACGTTTGCTGCCTTACGCTTGTTGACTAACTTCGAAAGTTCTGCCAGTTCTATGCTAGCTGTAGGGTTAGAGGCTTTCATACATAGACTCACCATGTGATAGAAGATAGCTAGCATAGTCTATAACTTGATCACGTCCGTGGCTGGCATTCAACTAACACTGCTCCTACGCCATGACCTCTGCCATCAGTTCGAACTTCTGTTGAGCAGGCGGGTTGAAGTGAGACAGGAGTGGAGGCTTGGTAAGGAGAGCAGTGAGACAAGAAAAAGATGCGGCTTGATCAGGACCCCTAGATAACTGGATGTCATTGTTCAAGAGGTCAGTAATCGGACGTTCAATGCTAGCAAGATCATTTAGAAAGCGCCAGAAATAGGAGAACCGCTCTACAGAACTACCGACGTCCTTTGTAGAGCAGAGACAAGCTAACCACCAGCTTCAAGAGTAGGAGGCCGAGCCGAGATGTGGACGCAGAAAGATTCCTCTCACGGGAGGTGCCGACGGACTGTTCAAGGCAGAATTTCCCCGGCGTGAGGGCGGCCTCAGCTGCAAGGTATCTGATGAACTGGTTTGATCACAAACTCATGCAACTGTAGAGCGCGCACAATCCGGAACCGAAGCTGCAACCTAGCAAAAAGACGTCCACCAGACAAAAAACTTTCATGAAAATTGCGCTAAACACGAGCTCAAACTTCCGAAAGCGACCACCAGCTTTGGTCTTTTGACATTTACTGCGTGTAACTGGCTTAGATTTTTTTAGTACGTGAAAAATAGTTGAAAACCAGGCCATAAATGAAGAAATTCAACAAGAGGGGGCGCTCGGCGATAACTGCCTACCGAAAACACATCACGCTAGTGTTCACATGACCCTTTTGTTGACACAAGCATAGGTAAACAAAGAGTGTGAAATGAAGTAAACAGACAATGATTCATTTTCCCTATTGTCTCCAGCTAAAGCTACAATGTTTTTCCTATAAGACATCTTTTGCATTCATGCTTCACTTAGTCAAGTCACTCCTGTGGTATTTCACAACGGGAAGGTAAGAAATCTTGTGTGAATATTGCGCTCTGTTTCAGGCCGTTTCGGCTTTATGCACGCTACCCGCACAGGTCGTTGCGATGCTGTTCATCGAATAATTTATTCATTTATTTATATGATTTTATTTATCAATACTGGAGCCTCTTTGCACAGGCCCAAACCAGAAGTTGATCGTAAAAATGTCCGTGAGGATGGGAATAACAGAAAACAATAAAGGAAAGAAGAAAACACTTGCATACAACACTGCCATTCAACAGAAGAATACTTTTTTTTCTTTGCGAATGAATAGCAAAAGGTGCTCACAACAATTACAATAGCTCTCACACGATATTATTGTAGTTACGGAAGTTCAATAAAGCACCACTGTGCAGTAAATGGCAATGCATCTTAAGTCATAAAATAGGATACTGTCATCTTGTAGCGGCGTTTAAGACATTCTTAACGGCCATATACTCTACTTTCTTTACTTTGATAGCGAAGGATCGAATCATGACGGAGTAGACGGCTGCTATGTTGAAAGAACGGCGACCACCTGGCTTTTGAGGAGGAGGTCGAGGTTGGTCGTTCTTTGTTAGCGCCAGAGCTTAATAGAGACATTTAGTTTAGGGGAAGCAAGCGGCTTACGTACGCAAGAGCTAGGGGTCATGGTGCTGCGCATGCGCAGACCTCTACGTGTGGGTCGTCGCATCCACAGTACCGTCGCCTCTAGTCCTTGCGTACGCAAGCCGCTTGCGTCCCCTAAACTAAAACTCCCGAATGACGGCGTCGGATCATGGCTGCGTCGCATTGTCCCTCTGCTGTCTCTTCTCGTCATCCCCGGCTCGGACCTCTGTACGTTCGGCGCTGCGGCGGAAAGTACCGGCGAGATGACGGCAAAATGCAAGATCCTCGCGTTCTCTAATCAGTTGTTGCCAGGTTTTCGATGATGTGTCGTGGTCGTTCGACAAGTCGCGGATGCGGCGCGATGACGGCGAACCCTCGTAGTTTGATCTTGTGATATGAGAACCAGCGGTAAACGTGGCCAGTTTTTTTTACAGTGATAGCAGATACAATGTCAGTCTTGCTTGAATATTGCACGGGAGACTGGTGGGCGTGCTCGTGGCGGCGGCAGCGACAACGTAAATGCAGCGTTATCCGGCCCTAGCGCGGTCGCTTATAGGGGACGTGATGGCAGGATATGGCGGCGTAGGTCATCGCTTCCGGCTGAGGTTACGGCGATTCAACGACTCCAAGTGGCTACTCGATGTCCTCTCAGACAATGTCAGCTTTTGAAGCTACATGAGGCTGCATAGATGGAAACGTGCTGCGCAGTTCTTTGCGCGCTGCAGCTGTGATGGCCACTCGGAGTTGGTCGGAGCTTATTGCTTTAATTTCGCTCTTCGATGAATGAACTTAGCGGTTATATTGCTGAGTGTGCATTTCGAGCGTCTCTTCGAGGCCTGTGGCTTGTGTAAAAAAATCTGCGGTGGTCTTGGGTGCGACTGAGAGTCAATCTGGCGAAAAGGCCTTGCTTCACAGAACGCATGAGGAAGCAAACTTTCTTGTCCTCAACCATGTACAGGTCAGTGTAGTGGAATAGGTGAGTCATCCCTTCCGTGTAATCGCAACGTCGTCCTTTCGGAGCTGTGCACTGGATTCTAGCATCACTTGGACCCTTACTTTGGAATCAACGATTGTGAAGGTGTTCAAGGAGGTGTTGGCTGAAGAAGTTGCATGTTGTTTTAAATACGGACGATCAGTTAACATCGGTCAAGCTCTTGGAACGCAACCACTCACTGTCGCACGAAAATTATGGTGTGCAGGTGCGCATCGACCATGTTATCAAACCGTCAAACAGGTTGGCTATCCCGCCTTGTGTGCCGTGCGTGACTCTTTTGCCTCCTCCTTCCCGACATAGCAACTGGAAGACAGCACGGATCGAAGGCGTTGACCATCGTCCCTGGAAATACTAGCTTGCAGCACTGAAACGTCCCTCAAGCACGACTTGACCACTCTAGCTGAGCACCTATCAGGTGGAAAGGCAATGCCATGCAGAGGCAGCCATCGGGAAATAGAGCCAAAGGAGTGTCTCGATTTGCCGAACATGACGCGACATGTACTGGCCCGGCAATTGGATGAACATGACGCCTTGACGGGCTCGACCGTTGGCTGAAAATACTGCGACTCCGAAGGGCTGACGGGGTTATAAGCAAGAGAACCATCAGGAAGACGTAGACATTTCTCGTGCCGAAGTTGCTTCAGGTGGTACCGATAGATTTTTACAATTATTGAGCTTTTTTTATTCCTGTTTTATGCACATAAACCTTAATGATTCTACATCGCCCAACTCACGCGCTCATAGGCAAGGTCAAAATTGTTGCCTCGGTGGAGTCATGATTCTTGAACCACGTTCTGGCGGCGTCTTCCAAGGAGAAGACAAAGGCCACAGCTTGTCGGAGTTCCATCTGTTGAATGTAACGGTCCTTTCGTAGGTTTCCAGCCAGTTCCCCGAGTCTTCAATTCATCATCCATAGTGGGTCCCTGAGCTGTTGGAGTGCGGCAGGAGACGATGAAGTTTCCATTGTGATTGTCGACTTGTGCTCAGTTTGAGTGTTTCCCTCTGGAAGAAGTCCGTAATATGGTAGCAATCGAAACAACCTGCGTCTTGAACGATGGTCCATGGGGACTTTTACTACGGGTTGGACCAGGGTTTTGCGGGGATGTCCGGTACATGAACGCAAATCCCCTCCACCAGATGTCACGATGAAGTGACAGTCAAGAATACCGTAACAAAACTGCGAATGACGCAACTTTTTATTCGGCGAACTCAAGGGCACAAATCGGAGTGACACTCGAAGCACAACGATAGCAGCGAGCACACAAGAGCGCTGGCTTTTACACGTGAATCATGGAACCATCCAGCGTAATCGCAGGTGGCCGCGTGGCGTACAGAAAGTACTAAAAAATTCCTGCTCCGCATACAATCTAAGTAGACAAAGTTCAGCGAGAATATACACACTAAACAGAATCAGCGGTAACATTCGAGTAAGTTCCAAATCATGCAGGCGCTTCTTGAGCTGACCGATAGTCGATGTCGAAGGCTGCTTTTTCTGATCAAGTAAATCGGTTACTGGACGCTGGTTACCCTGAAGTGATTATGTCATCTGTGAGCGAAAGTTTGTTTCACGGTGTCAAGAGCAGAAATGAACAAGGCATCAAAACTTCATTAGAGAAAAAAAAGAGGCAATGGTAGCGTACGTACACAAGTTAGAGCACGGGCTTAAGAACGTTGGTCCAAGGTGCAGAATTAATGTTCGTTTTGCCGCGAAACATAAGATAGGTCGCGTACGCCAGTTAGTTGATAATTTGCTGCAGGATAAGCTGGTAAAGGGAAAGTGCACTGTCAAACGTATGACAAGGTACAGCACTTGTTCTAAGCAGGTTGTGTATGCCATTCCATTATCTTGCGGTAGAGAGTACGTGGGAGAAACGAAGCGCTATGCGATTGTTTGATTTAGTGAGCATGAGCGATCTCTTCAAGGGGCTGCGCCACTTCATCTCCCGGAGCACTGCAACTCGTGTGGTTGTTGCCCTATTTAAAAAAAAAGTAGTGTTATTTTTAAACACGCAAGCCAATCGCCAAGGGAAATCGCTGAGGTTTACCATATAAAGACTAGGGACAGGGCATCTACCAGGGAACCATATATCGCTCTTCATGACTAGGAACTGCGTTACCTATGTCGATTTTGATTATGCATCTGTTGGTTATAGTTGCCTCGATGCATTTCTGTGTCTCGTGCATGTCATGGTTATCAACTGGCACCTGTATATATGTTAGACATATGTTCAATAAAATATCAGTTGAGAGTCAGCGCCGTGTCCCCGTTTTATACCTTCTTTTGTCTTCTACATGTGCTGCGCTGCAACGAACCTTACTATGTATTAAAGAGCACTTACGCTCTCGTGTCGAGAAAATTTCGAGCGTATAATTCCCAGTGCTTTACTAAAACGAGAGTTTCAAGCGGCTTGCTGCGTGATGCCCTTGAAAAACAAGAACAGGGTGTCGAGTCCAGTCGTCTATTGCAGGCATCTCCATTGGTTCCACCTATTAGTTTTCCGGATATGGGTTGACGGACCGGCGCCGTGTTGAGCTACTGCATGGCCGGCTCGGCGTCGACTGGTAGCCGCCTGATGAAGACGAAGCTCCACTGAAGCCTACACTGAAGGCGGCGAGGTAGTCGACGATATCACGAAGGCGCTCCCCTTGCTGCAGGCAGGAACCTTTGACAGCGAATTCTCGTAGTCCCATTTCGCGGTATGGGCACCGGCGGCAGATGTGACCCGCTTCTCCGCAGCGACAGAAGAGCGGACGGTGGTCGGGACCCTGCCAAAGGTCAGCCTTCCATGCCATGCTGCGCGGGGCGACGGGTTGGCATGCTATAGGCGACAGCGGTGGACGACGGAAGTGCGGTGTTACCTGGCTCTGGCAGGGGCACCGACTCGAACGAAACGACGGCGGCATAGGTTGTCGCTTCAGGCTAAGGCGATTCCAGCTGCGCTTTCGGAACTCCCAATGACCACTGCAGTTGATCCCAAACTACGTCACCATTCGAAGTAACTTGAGACCGCAACGCTGGGAACTTCTCCCGGAGTTCTTCGCGCAAGACCTCTGCTTTTCTTTCGCCACTCGTCGCAGCAGAGGGCTTGAACTTCTGTAGAGTGTGGCATTGAGCAGCGAATAGATTGCCTGGTGCGCAGTTCTAACGCCTTCTCAATCGTCATTGCTTCTGTGATAAATTCTGTTTCGGTCGTGGGCGGGTTGCGCATCCGTCCGGCGAAGAGCTCTTGTTATACACGGCACACTAGAATACGTACCTTCTTCTCATCAGACATTTGCGAGTCGTCGTGACTGAAAAGACAAGTCATATCGTTCGTGAATAGCGCAATGTTCTCGTTAGGAGCAGCACTCAGGCTTACAGCAGAACTTCAGCCCCTTCTGTTCTGAAGACGTTTGCGAAAGGCTTCAGGAACTCGCTGCTGAATAGGTGCAACGGTTTAACGAGGACTCTCAATTTTCGAGCGATGTGCTGGTAGGGTATTCCAATGAAAGCTAGACGAGACTCAACTTGTCTTCAGGGTTCCACTTGTCGGCTCACACCCTCTCGAATGTCTCCAATCAGGTGTCCGGTTCTTCCTCTGAAGCTCCGTTGAAGGTAGGTGGCTACCTTGATTGCTGAAGTATTACCGTTGAAGGCGACGCTGCTGACTTGGTGCTGACCTTGCCGCTCTGCTCGTGCTCTCGGGTAAGTTTTGCAGTTTCCGGTTGGCTCGGTAGGAGCGGAGTGACGTAGGTGATTTCCTCGGGATTCAGGATTGGATTGCTGTGCTTCGTGGGCGTTCGGTGCATGAACGCAGTCACCACACCTGCATCAGATGTCGCGTTGTAGTGACGGTGAAGAAAGCAACAAAACTGAATGAGCAAGCTAGCGTGTTAATTGGGCGTGCCTGTGCCCTGAGGAACAGGCTATTCTGAAAACAGCGATAGTTGTGAACACTGTCCGCAATCGCCGTAAATCTGATGAGGAGATAGCACGTCAGTTTTCATACACGAGTCATAGAAGATAATACAGTAACGCTAAGGCGTGCGTGTCTTCCAGAAACTACTACACAGCTCGCGTAGCGCGTACATGCACTGAGATTACACAAGGATCGGGGACAACCGAAACACGTACAACCATCGAAAACATTCGAGGGACTTCCGATTCATGCAGGCGTGTCCTATGCTGACCGACATTAGGAGATGAAACGAGATCTCAGCTGATAGAGAAATACACGTGTCAATATCGTGGTCTTGGGATGCAAAACCCGATTTTTTTTTGTCTGGATCCGAGATCTCGGCACAAATAGATATGTCTCCCAAATTCTAGAATTAATTTATCCTTTCAGGCATGTTTTCAACATTCTCAAGTTGCAACCACCACTAGAAAAACAAAGCGTCCATGAAATTATGTGAATTCGCTTGGAGGAAGTAGCCAATACTGTACCACATTCAATGCAACTGATACAAAAGTCGAGATGATGACAGCGGGGTAACTCTCACTTGCATGAGCAGTAGCCAAAATGACCAAAAACTTCAGGACAAAGGAATAAACGAACGCGAATACTTTAATTATATTCACGTCGTGACTGAATTATTATCGGAAAATATCGTTGTCCTAATATGCATGAGAACACACACATGTGGCCACCGTTAACAGACGAGTGCTAAGAAGTTTCGCCAATAGCCACCAGGGGTCGCCTGCTAGCAGGTGCGGCTTGTGCGCGCCCTTGGTAGAATAGCCGAGCGATTGAGCACATTCATTTTGCAGAGCGACTACGGAGCACTTCGTGTCCTTCTTTTCTTTGTGCCACCCGTGTGGAGCGATTCTGGCCTGCTTCTGGTGTTATTTGGAGCCCCTGATTTTTTCGCGTCGCGGAAATTGAAGGTATGGTTGAATATTTTTACAGAAACTACAGCCGCAAAAATTTTACGGATTTTGTCCAGAGTACCATCACAGCAGTTAAGTCAACCTTGGCGCCTTTCGTGCGCAACTAAGAGCCCGGCCATTGTAGCAAATGGTAATATGCAGACTATGCTTTCACTTCTATCTTTCTTCAACATCTTGTGTACTTCTTTTTCCACATGTAAACGAATTCTATGGAACACGTGTACGAGCAACGGGCACACGCTCGCTCATCGTTTAAGGACGCCAGCTTAGCTTCGAACTGAAAACATAGTCGAGCTTTGACTTAGTGTTGCAAGGTACAATGTCTGCAGTAACATTGGTTTTACCGTCTGCCGCTTGATGACGAATTCGACAACCGCTTAGCATCGTGGTACGAAATACGGCTTTGTTGCCTTAGCCTTGAAGTTAGTGCACATAGCGTAAGCTTAACGCATAGGATATTATATTCTGCGTACTTACGCTTTCTTTGATGCAGATGAAAAACATATCCCTTGACTTTATGTACTTTTTAAGTGTTGCTCTTTCGTAGGTTTTTATATGCGATGACGTTTGTCACGAGGCAACAACTGACGACCCAGTAACTGTAAACGGAAAACTAAATACTGATACTGAATACTGTAACCGGAATTCGCAATTGCGTCTTCACCTTAATTCTGCTCGTCCCTGTCTGGTCTGCGTGTTGTCCCGCAGAGACCATCTCGGGGGCGCCGTGTCACGGTGAGCACGTGCAGAGGCTAGGCTTATGCGTATTAGGATTGTTCTCTCCGAGCCATGACGGCTACGCTAGCCTAATCAATCTGGCAAAAGCCTCGCTGTTTATGAGCGCATCTACCGCGTTCTTTTTAGCATTTTGCGCGCTGCAGCACGTGCGCACATAAAAATTTGCATTGGAATCGTACAAGCACAAAAGGATTTTTGAGCTTACCGGAACAGCCTAGCGTGCTATGAGCAACCTTGTAGCTCCGTAACAACCAGCTGAGTATGTTTTTAGCGACCAAGAGTATGCCTTGTACACGCGCGCCTGCCCTCGCTCTTTATGTGGCTGCGCTCCTCAACTGGGCACAGACAGTTTCGTGCGCCCTGGACATAATTATTCTGTTGGAAAGCTGTACATTATTAGTTTTTGCGATCATTGTGTTAATTGGACATGCGAAGTCTTCTGGAAGAGAACGGCGAAACTGGCATGAAAAGCACACAGCAAGAAATCATTCCCATTGTCACTTTGAAATCACCGACGACCACAGCCGTACTGTTATCGCAACTAATCCATGCACAGTGAGTAGCCATGAACCTTACGGGGCTATGAGCCATTGAATTTTTTGTTTGCTTACGAGGGTATGAGCCATGGCTTACGGGGTATCAGGAATTGATAAGTTTTCGCCATGCTGTTCCGTATATTGGATGCGTTGTTCTAAACGATACAAGCACTATTCAACACACTTCGCTGAGTGTTTGTAGACTCGGCGAAAGGGGCTATGAACCATTGCATATTTCGCTTGCTTACAGACGTATCAGCCGTAGATTATATTTATGATGATAGTGGATGATAGCTCCGCTGTAATAAACGGCCTCCGCGCCGCATGTATCCCGGGGTGCGAGGCCAAGAATGCTAGATGGTTGCCTACAACGGTTGCTCAGTCGGCTGGGGCACTCTCTTATCTTGTATCCAGACCGCGGACCACGGACCTGTTTTGGCCGGTGGATCCCGCGACACGTCAGGCTTACTTCGAATCTGTCAGGCCCGCGCCTGGTCCACGGGCCCGTGCGGGCGAGAAATGCGAGCGCATTTTTTTCTTGCAACGGTGCGCAATTTCTTTAGAGAATTCGCAGTCACCAGTTCTCGAAACAGTACAACGCCCGTCGTATTCGGTAACCGAATCGGGAACACCATGATACGGAGGAGCCACAGCGCGGGGGAAAAATTGTTTTTTACATCTTGCTGCGACCACAGTGTCGTGGTCAGATGACGCCACATTTTACTTCTTGGCCTTGGACCAAGGATTTCCTACGTCGTGGGACAGCAGCCGGGATGACTTCTTCAGGTGTCCGAAAA